>NW_015971844.1:286929-1486929 GCF_000732125.1 Scedosporium apiospermum
TATAGAGCTTAGTTAGACTGTAATTAGAGAAAAAAGGGGTTTCTATAGTATATAAGGAAATCTAGGAAGTAAGTTAAAGTTTATATTATTAATTGATTTTTAAAAATATAATTTTTAGTAATACTAGCCTTTTCTTGAGCTATATATAGTATATCTTTATATTAGAACTTATTTTTTTATAATAAGAAAAGCTTTAAGTTTTACTAAGTTTTAGAGACTATTATTAAATATTACTATATTAAAAAAGTAATTATTTAGTTTAATAAAGAATATAAACTAAAGTTAAAAGCTAAGTAAAAGCTAATTATAAATATTTATTATTTTACTTTTTATAATAAATTTAGAAAAAAACTATAATAATATTTTATAATAAAAATAATAAATTTATATAAAAAAATAAAAATAGAATTAATTAATATTAATATTATTACTATATTTTAAAACTATACTTTTTTTTTATAAAAAAATATTAAATAATTTACTTAGATATCCTTATCTAAAAAGATAATATACTAGCTTATATCTACTTTTTTTAGTAAAGTATTTTTAATAACTATAGTATTTTATATCTTCTATAGTTAAAAAATTTACTTAATTTAAATATAATTAAATATATATAAATATAGATAAAATAAAAAGTTTATTAAAGAAGATATTATATAAGAGTTAATATTATAAAGGGTTAGATAGAGATTTAAAATAAATTACTATAATTATAAATCTAAGCTTAGATTAAGAAGATATCTTATTATATATAATAAATTATTAAGTTAGAAGGTAATAATAAATATAAGAAAAGGTAAAAATATATAAAGGAGGGGGAAGATATTATTTAATATAATTTTATTTAGTTAATAAGGTTATTTTATTATTGTATAATGTGGGTTAGGTAATGACTTTTTGTAGCGACCTTCGTACCTCGCATATATTTCGAAAGAAAGGTAAACCGGTAACCAGCCTTTCACCCTCGCCGTTCCTGTCCGGCGGACAAGCACAACTTGCATGACTGTTACTCCCTATTTGACCAGGGGGTGGGACCGCCGGCCTTGTCCTCTCAAGGTGAACGAATATTCATGCAGGTGACATCCAGCCCGTCAAACACATCCAATTACATGACATGTGGTCCGCTTTCTCATCGTTCCAACTGGTCAGCCAGGCCGGGCCAGGCCAGGCCACGACACACCGATATGATGAGCCGTGGTCCGAGGGGGACCAGCCCGAACCGAAGCTGGGGGGTGGAAATGGAAGAGAGTGACCGGGGGGGAAGTCTGGAATCTGGATGAATGTGAAAGGGTTGTAGCCGAAGCGTTGAAATTATTCTCTGACGACGCTTGAGGACGCTTGACGACTCTTGACAGGTACTTCTAGGTACCTCAGTACTTTGCTGGGGTACGCGACTGCACCTTAAGCGCCGCAATCACGCAAGGATGGGGAAAGATGAGTAATCGTCTAATTCAACAACAGCCATTTTTCTCCGACGCATGGTGGCTCGTGGGGGGCAAGTCAAACCAGTCGGGTCCCAGCAGTTCCAGTAACAACGTTCGGAATAGGGGAACGAACTGACATATGAGGACGGAGAAAGGGGGTGTGCGGGATTGCGGATTGCGCAGCTACCCATGTAGGAGATGTCGAGAGATATCGAGAGAATCCGAAGGGGCGGGCGGGGGGAAGCAGCTGGGAAATGGAGGAATGGAAGGGGACGGAGACAGAAAGGAAGTTATATGGGAAGGGTAGGAAAACGCTTTGTGTTCAATGTTGTTTTTGTTGCTCGTCGTCCGCGGAATGCCCTTGTGCGGCTGCTGCTGTGCTAAGACAAGTCGGAGATGACGACAGAGACCATGATAACGACGTCAACTCCTGGAACCACACCCCCCCTATCGCGACAAGTTCGATTTTCGGGCCGCTTGCGACAGATGCTCCACGATGGCGGCTTTTTACCCACCTGCTCAGACCGGGGGAGAGAAGCATAGCTTTTTTAGCTTTTTTTTCTTCTTCCCTTTTCCCTTCCTGTGTGTTTTTTGTGGATGATAGCCCAGACGTTTCTTATTTCCCGGCGGTGTACTCGCGTTATCTTGGAATAAATAATCAAGCTTTTCCTCTCTCACCGTGGCTATTGATGGTACTTTCAGTATTCTTTGCGTCTTCCGTTTCTCGATTTTCAGCTTCTTCGAAAGAAAAACATAAAAAACTACAGAGCTCTGGAATCCGTCGTCTGGTCTTTCTGGTTTGACTCTATTCAACGCCAATCAATCCCCATCAGGACCGCGATCACGAGCAACGATTGACAGCAACCTCGACGAATACAGAGTAGTTTTTATAATACCCCTAGCTCAGTTGCCGGTTCATCAGAGTTCTACACCTAGTCCTGCAATCCAAGGACATATCGATCGAAGTTTTGAGCACCAGAAGTTTCCTGTCTTTTAGTGCCAAAATCCTTCCATTTGTCCTGGTTTTCGCCAAGTCCAGCTCTACAGTACTCTACGTTCTTGTCCGTCTGGCAGCCGAGGCTTGGAGCCCCCGAACGGCGGACTTGTCCACTAACAAAATCCGTCTCCAGGATCTCTCGCTGGAGAGCCCGTGCCAGGTCTCTGGGACCTCAAAACCCGCTAACCACAAACAGAATCCGAAAGTACCAAATACTTCGTCTACTCACCCGCTAATCACCCGCTAAACACTGACCCCCCTTCAGCGCTATTAGTTGACCTCGCTACTGCACAGAAAACCTCAAGCTTACCGCTGCGTGTGTGTGTATCTGCCAAGTCCAGTCACCAATCGTCGCCGTCTGCCAGTGTCCTCCCGCCTTCCGCCCGTTTGCCTCTTGCTGCTGCCTGCCTTGTGTGTTGCGTGCCTCTCTTTTCCAGTCAAGTGTGGCTCAACCCGCACCCGCATCGCCGTTGAATCTTATCCCCTCCTCTCTCTATCCCCCCCTTGGAGGAGGAAGCGAAAGCCAACTTCTTTTTTTCTTCTTCCCCACAATTCACCCTCGGGTGGTCGGTCGCTACCTATGACCGACCTGTCTGTCATTTTAAGTCCCCAACAATACGATGATGGTGACTTTCTTCAGGCCCCAAGGCCCTCTTCAACCATGTCGCATCGCCAAAATCAGAGGTCGCCCCCCTACCATGGCGGGGATGACGTGCTTTCTCAACATTCTCAACATCACCATTATCAACAGCAACAACAACAACAACCACAACAGAAGAGACCATCAGTGGGGACAATAGAGAGCCAGGAACAAATATCATCGGAATCTAAAAAGAGAGCAAGAGGTCGGCCTCGGGTTGAACCGAAAGATGACACTGCAGCTGATGTAAGTATCTCAATCTCTCTTTTCTGTCTCTCATGCGTCTCAGATCTCGATGCCCTCACACAGAGTGGCCCACTTAAAATCTCACGTTCAACAATTGTATAAAACCTTATTTTATCTACTTCGATAATTCACTTATAAAATATTATTATCTTGTTGCATCAACGAGTTGACACCCGTGAACCCATCACTAACGCATGTGCAGCGTCGTCGGACTCAAATTCGCCTTGCCCAAAGGGCGTATCGCAATCGCAAGGAGACTGCCATCCAGACTCTGGAGAAAAAGGTCAACGTCCTTCAAGACACCAATGAAGAGATGAGCAAGGCATTCATGAATTTATATGACACTGCCGTCTCTCAAGGCCTTCTATCAGCCGCTCCCGAATTTGGACGGCAGTTGCAAGCAACGACGGAGAAATTCGTCGCCCTGGCGAGGAAGATGAGCGATGATGCCTCTTCCAGGGATGCCGACCAGGCTCCGGAGAACGAGTCCGACGGCGTGAACACTGGCAGCTCTAGCACTAGCGCGCAGAACGCGACGAGGTTTTCAAGCTCGCCAGAGATTTCGTCGTGGCCCTCTCAGCCCCCCGGCGTGTTGTCTTCGGGGCCGAGTGCGGCCACAGCGGCGGCTGGCAGTAGCGAGGCGACAGGCGTGAATTCGAACAGAAGGGGGTCGGCAGTGAGTGGTACCCACTCCACCCATGAGGTGCGCAACGAGTCAAGTACTCCGCGAAGAGAACCAAATCCTGCCGATCCGGTCCCGTTTGGTTACCAGTTCCCGAACGTGGCCTCGCGCCCCTCGGATGCTCAAACCATCGTCGAGAGGGTATCACGGCCGTTATCCGGCAATAATACCAGCTACCCATTCGGTACGTCTCTCGACGCTCGCAATCCGGGAAGTCTCCTGGACCCTTCTGTTCCTTATGCTGTCGCCGCCTCGCCTCTCCCGCCCTTTATCGTACCCCCTGTACCTCAGTCGTATTCCTATCTGGAACGGACTTTTGGTCGGCGCATGCAACGGGCAGCTCTCGAGCAAGCCCTAGTGTTGTTGAATATGCCTAACCCCCCTCCCCATGTATTCGGAGCCGTGTTCGGCTTTTGCCTTTTGTTTGAACCCCGTGATAAGATTGTGAAGAGAGTAACTGACTGTCTCAGTCGGAACAACGGACAAACCCTCCACAACTGGAAGTTTCCATTCTTCCATCTTGGTGGCGCCGGGTCGTTCTTCAACCTCATGAACCATGCTACTGACTATAGTGATATTCCGACCCCCGACATTACCTCGAGCAGCGGCGACGGCGCCTCCAATCCTTCTTCTTCTTCATCCTCTTCCTCTAGACAAATACCGGTTGGGAATCAGGGTACGCAAGGACCTCACAAACCTTCCCGCGGCGTCAACTTTTCCATGGGTCCCTTTGAGCAGCCGGTTGAGGATGCGCGGGAGATGCGAATGGACGATAGGCTGCGCATGAAGTTTCCCGGTTTTCAAGGAGACTTTTTCGACCCCGACGAAATCGAGTATTTTTTGCGGCAGAAAGGCGTTTATATTCCCCCAGCTTCCGATTTTGTTACCGTCGAAATCGATCCGAACGATTTCACACTCGAATCTGTCCTGGCGGCGGCAACGGAGATGATCATGGACCCGATCTACGGCGATATGACCTTTCCGGATGTCGACCTCGGCGCAAACACCAACACCCGAGCCCCTCCCACTACGTCGATGTTTGACTCTTCCCCCAACCCGACAACGACCACAGCCGCTAGTAGCGTTTCTCTGTCGCACCTGATCGATCCTCTACTTACGAACCAATTTTCCGAACCTGCGAACAACTCACCCGAGGTGCCCCGGCCAACCTTTGGGGATATCAATTTTGGCGATATCCCGCTCACTGATCCGTTCGTTGCGAGTGGGACCGGGCAGGCGACAAAGCAAAAGCTGTCGCTCAACATCGACAAGCTTGTTACTGGTTAGTTTTGCTTTTCTCGTTATCTGACACTGACCATTCTCCACTAAATTAACACTGATGAACTTTAGAACTTGTCTTCCGCTCGGTGTGCCTCGGGCGTAGCCCGGGTGTTCGGCCAAAGGATGTGGTTAAGGCGTTTTGGAAAGCTGCTACGCTGCTTGAGTGAAACCTATTTTCTGTTCTTTTTTTTTTTTTCCTTTTTTTTTCCTTCTCTAGTCTTCTCATTTCTTTAGGGACTTGTGTGGAGTTTTAGGTGCTCTTGGTGGGAAGGATATATGAAATACGGTCTACAGCGTCGGATCCGGGTAATATGGATGGCGTCGGGATATTGAGGCCACTGGGCTCTTGTTTCTTTTCCTATTTTTTTCCCTCTTTATTTTCCTTTTCCTTCGGTTGACGGTGAATATGGCGTGGGATGGACGGATGGAGTGACTTGGTGTACTATATCAAGAGAACTCTGGGTTTCGGTTTTATCTATGATTTACTTTTAGATCCTTGGGTGTAGTTGACCGTCTTAAGATATATACTTGGGACTTCGCCAGTCATCACGAGTCAGAGAGACCAGCAAGAATTGTGTGAGGAATTGCAAAACTCTTAAATTTCAAGGATGTACATGGAAGATTATAAGCCTGGAATCACAACATCCGATGCCTCCGTTTTGCGTTGCTCCGTATATACACCAGTAGAGTTCCGCCTTGTTCTCTCCTCCACGCAAGGCCCCCTCATTCGAATGCACCTCTCCAACTTAGAGCTTTCGCTTCTTCTTGCACTCGGCGCCCTTATAAGTCGAGCCAACCTCACCCCACTTAATGTTGGAGAAGATAACAGTCGGATCGGGCTCAACCTTGAGAACATTCTTGGGATCACCCTCGCCCTCCTTGCAAGGCCCAGCCTCCTCGGAATCCAACCAAGACATGAAACCACCCTCATCCCACCAAATCGACATGCAAAGAACCATACCCCGACTCATAGCCTCACCCATGCCCGCCAACGCACCGAGATCCATAAACCTCTCCGAATTGGTCTTCTCGCAAAGCTCATCCGTCATGAAATTATTCTTCGGGAGCCCCTCAACATTAATCTGGGCATTGCGAATAACTTTCCCATCCTGGACATACAAGCGGCGGATCTCCTTGAGCTTGCCCTCTTCGTCGGCGGGGAACTGCGTCACGACGGTGAAGGGGCGGGAGGTGTCGACAGTCAGATTTGGGCCGTAGTACTCGAACTGGTCGACGCGGTAGGGGTTGTAGGCGCAGCCGTTCTTGTCGCAGACGCCGTCGAAGGCGCATTCGTCGCCCGTGCACTCGTAGAGGCCCGTTATGTTACAGGGGTGCGGGGCGAGGTGGGTGGAGCGGGAGTTGGCTTCCCAGATGTCGAGTTCGTTGCAGCAAGCGCCCTTGGCGTCGATGTTGCCCTGTGATTTTGGGCGTTAGTGTTTTCATCTCCTCCCATTTGCTTCTTTTTTTGGGGGGGAAAAAGGCTGGATTTTTTCAACTTACAACACCGTTGATGAAAGGCGTCGTGAAGCACTGAGCATCACAGTAGCCAGTACCATACGAGGCACCGCCGGTATTCAACTCGCTCCTGGCACCCGTCTCCTCCATCTCCGACAAATACAGCGCGCCGTTCATACCACAAGGCAACTTCGACACATCGACATCGAAAGTAAACTCATTCCCCGTGAGCTTAATCATCTCGTACTTATCCTCATCCTCATTAAGCAAATACACCCTAGGGCTCGAAACGCTCCCATCCTCACGAAGATGCTTCAGCGTCAAGGCCCCACCATCAGTGAAGATACCGTAACCCTCGTAATCGGAGACGCCCTCCATGACGCAGTTCTCCTGGCAAGTCTCGACATCGGGACACACGGTAGCGTTAGGCCCGCTGCCCCAGTTGCCGCAGCCGAGGGAAGGGTTGTCCTTTTGGTGGACCCAGTGGGAGAGGGAGTCGATGACGAGGGCGGTCTCTTGGGACACGCAGCCGTCGGCGACGGTACACTTCCAGGTTGTGAGCTTGGGGTGGACCTCGGGGGCCTCGCCGACGGATTGGGTGGCGGCGAGGCTGGCGAGGAGGGTGGAGGTGAGGAGGAGGGCCATGGTTTAACCGGGGGCAGGAGGGATTGTTCGTTGTGAATGAGTGGACGGTCGGGCAAAACGAGGGGACCTGGGGTAGAAGGGAGGGAGAAGAAGGGGGAAGGCGAGGAGCGGAGAAGAACACAAGGGCGGGCCGAGTTATATTTCTTACATTTTACTTATATACGGAGTCTCAAGAGTCGTTAAAGAGAGCCAAGAACCGCCATGATTTGAGGGAAAGAGAAGGGCCAGAGTCGCACTCTACGCACTTTGCCCCCATGGATCAAGCTCTTCGGACCAGGTCCCGTAGGATCTACCCTCCGGGAAGAGAATACTACGAAGTAGTGAGGGGAAGAAACAACAAAAAAAAAAAAAAAAACGCGCTGAATTCACCCCATTCGCTCTTGTAAGGGTCGAATGAGACCAGACTCGGTGCGTGTAATTTACTACCGTGCCTTTTCTTCTGCCGCGGACCGGATTCCAGTGTAAGTGGAAATATTGCAAGTACGAAATGGGAAAGTAGACGGAAGAAAGCAAGGCCCGTGATTGAGGGGAAATTTGGGTCCGCAAAGCGACTAAGAAGAGGAAAGCTTGGCGTTCCTGGAAACGTGGAGAGGCCGGGGGGCAGCTATTCCCTTTTCTCTTCTTTACCCCGGTGGGTTTGCGGTTGGGCGGACCTGGTGCCGCCGCGTTGTGGGGTTCACGGTTTCAATGGCTCGTGAAGGGGGGGAGTTGAGGATTTGATGAAAATGCGGAGAGGAAATTGGACCAAGACATGATGGAGAAATGGGCAATGGGTATCGATGATTATTATTAAAGTAAGGCCGAGGTGGCCATTGGTGTAATATATCTCTCGATGTTGAGCTATTAGCTGCGGCCAGGAATTATATCATCTAGAGTACTCGTTCGTGGTATTCCGGAGCGGATCAAATGCTCCCACCACTATGGAACGATGGAACGGGCTTAAACTGATTATTATTTCCCCCGCTCTTGGCACAGCTATATCCATAACTGAGATCACCAGCTGGGAGAAGGGACAGGGTGGGAAGTCAGTGGTCGAAGGAAAACAGAAGCACGAAGTTCAAGTTCGAGAAAATGGAACAGGGAAAAGGAGCAGCAGAGGGATAAAATGACAATTGGTGAGAAAGAGAAACCACGGCGCGATGGATTAATGATCACGGCGAGAAATTCCATTGTCGGGGCGGTGATGGCCTCATAGCCGAAATTATAGGAGAAGTAGGTACTTCGCAACACGGCACGGAAGCTCGAGCAGCTTAGCGGGTGCTCTCCATAATGAATATAACGACTGGACGCGAGGGGGCGGCGTCGAACCCGAACCCGTTCTGGTCGAACACTGTGGGGTGGGAGGAGGCGCGGGGATCCTGCCTTTTCTACAAACCGGTTGCAGCGAGTATTAATGGTGGCGATCACGGATCGTGGTGGCTACCTGGATGTCTGCAGGTACGAGGCCGGTAGAGTAATGACGACGTGGATGGTTGCATTCCGACATCCAAGTGTAATCTCCAAGGACGTAAGGAGGTGTGCAGGCGTGCGATGGACTGCATATAAGGTTACGATAACTAGGTGCAATGCACCAACCAAAACCTCTCTATATATTTCGATATGCAATGCAATGCTACACCAGGAGCGTGAAGGTGCCAACGGTGTGGGTGTGAGATGTGTGTGAAGGGGGGAATTGGGGGGAAGGAGGGGGAGGTGAAGAGCGTGGACTGATATAGTCTTCAAGGAGGTTCTAAGCTCATCACTGAGTTGAACCATCTCTTCTAGCAAGTATCAAATGTGTTGCGAATCTAGACAATGCTGGGCTTGCCTACCGAATCTAACATCCTCAGGGCCTGAGAGATAATCGAACGACAAGGGAATCCCGACGGGGTGAACGTGGGAACCTTTTTTTAATTTATTTAAATTTTATTTTATTTTTTTTTTTTTATTTTTTTTTTTTTTTGGTTTTTGGGGGGGGGGGGGAATCTTGATCGAACAATCGACAACAGTCTTCAAGCGGAATAGTTAATATCGAATCGCGGGATCTCGTATCAACCGAGCGTCGTGTAGAGTGGCCAGGAAGGACTGTGAGGGCATCCATCTTGGGTGAGTTGTGCAGTACTACACTGCAAGTAGGTCCACGAATGCCTGTGCCGGTACAACACTTCTACTATCTCCACGTTCAGATGTATCAAGAATCCATTGATATTGATTAACTATAGTAATTCTAACTCTGAACCCGTCAAGCAGACCAGCGATATGGATACAGTATTGACAGCCACCTTGGCAGAGCATATCCCATGGCCAGCCATAGTTGATCAATCAGTCGAAATCCCCGACTTATTTAATAATCGAAATACCGCGCTGTTTTTGCTCATTTCCATTTGCCATATCCCAAGATCAACTTTATAGGCAGGAGTTTAAGCTACAGAACTCAGAGGCGAATGAGTTCAACGAGAACTGACTGGAAATACACTTAAATAACCTGTTTCCCGCAGAGGAATCAAAAACTTGATCGTATTGTGAGAATGAGGAGGCGTTGAGGTATTTGGAAATGAAGAGTCGATACGAAAGAGTGGTTAAGACAGGGCAACAGCATTCGATATCAAAAGGTGTGCTGAATAGGGTCGATGAGAAGTAAAAGCGTGAATCGAGTCAAAGAGAAACATGGACTGATTCATCAACAGAGAGGTCTGGATCAATAGCCGATCAATGATCGATAGAATGGTAAGTACCAAATCCTGCCTATCAATGGTCAGAGTAGCATTGAAGTAGCCGCCGTGGCCCCATGAAGTCTATTGTCTTCTTCGATATACGGCCAGCCCACTGCTCACAGTTCCGTTTCGTGACACAGAGTTTTTCAACCGAGCCTTGGAATACCCGTGAATACCCACAATTTGTGGGTGCCTACCCGAATAGCTGGATATCTATCACTTACAAGCTGTCCCTCGGTGCGGCTTGATTGGTTCCAAGTCGCTATTCACCTATGTTGAATACTCTGTTGATCACAATCACAATGGAGCTCGGCGATAGACTCTTGTTTGAGAGAACAGGCTTAGGCATCAATTGATCCACGAGAGGTATAAGTGGACTTGAATACAGCCCTATCTGCCCTAGCTGCGGATAATATCTTACTAGTTTTCCTTTCCTTGTCCAAATCGAGTCTGATATCTGAGCCATCCGATGCCTCCGTTGTCCTCATCCCACCTAGGGCTCCGAAGAGCAAAGAGATATAAATCAGGAAGGAAACCCACGCTACCACCAGGGCGACGTTATCACATTCTTTTCCCCGAGTCCTGGGTTTAAAATCCCACCGTCGCCTTCAGTTTTTGTTCCACGTTCTACGCCTTACCTTAGAAACACTCATGTGGCTCTCAAATCCGCAAAGCCGGATCCTATGTCGTGTTCGGGCTATCGTTCTGCTCCTGGCCTGTCAGACATGGACCGTCGCATCTGCCGCCTGTGCCCCGAAGCCTCTCTCAACCAAGATACGAAACGTAACACTTTCAAATCGCCTACAGTCTCGTGGCATCGCCTTGGCGGTTGGAACTCCCGAGCAGGAGTTTGCCTTCCTCCCTCAATGGTACGTGTTTTGTATTAGTCCATCCTCCCTTAACCATTTCCCTGTTCCACTCTGCTTGGTCCTTCAAGCCCCCCAACGCACAACACGCACCTGAGCTTTTCGGCACTGGCAAGACTAACCTTATTTTTCTCTGTTCCACCTCATAGGCCTCTCAATAACACTTTGATATACGGCACGAATGGATTCTGCATGCCACCGGCGCCGAATACGCAAAATGGCTGCACCGTCTGGCGCGGAGGCCAATACGACCAACTCGCTTCGGACACCCGCAAGCGCCCAACCATCGGCGCCTACCCCGACGACAACGCGCCGTATCCAAGCATGAACTTCATCTCCGACACGCTGAAGCTCACCACCAACGTTAGTCTCGACGACTTTCCCATGGGCATCGCCCGAAGTGACTGGGGCCAGGAGGGCTACCACCCCATGATGGCCGTCGGGCTGGGGTCGAACTCCACCTTACTTAACACCCTCAAGGCCGCGGGCAAGATCGCCTCGCGTTCGTGGAGCATGTTCTACGGCCTAACAGGAGCCGATGCCAACGCGCAGTTGGACGGGAGCTTCATCCTCGGGGGCTACGATCGGGCCAAAGTTAAAGGTGGGGGCTATACTGAGCGACTCTCCACGAACCCCAATTGCCGGTCGCAGATCCTCGTCACAATCACGGATATCTCACTCAACTTCCCCAACGGTACGGACGCTAGCCTGTTCCCGAAGGGGCTCTCCAGCTCCATCCCCGCTTGCTTGGTGCCCGATTACCCTGCTCTCATGAAGATGCCGCGCAAGCCGTGTTTCGACAACTTTGAGCGGCTCACCAATGTCACGCTGTCGAAGAGAAGTTGGGGTGTGGCCTACTCTAGCATGTTGTACTGCAAGGGTGACGAGCCGTATAGGGGGGACTTGACTTTTACGCTACAGTCAGGTCTCTCGATCCGTATTCCGAATGACCAGCTTGTCGTCCCGGAACTCACCATTGACTGCGATACGGGCGCGCTGCACCGGAATAGCTCGGCACAGAACCTCGTCATACTACCTCCGCAGGACGACAACGAAAACGACATCAGCCAGCTTGGGAGGCAGTTCCTCTCTTCGGCCTACGTCATGGCCAACCTCGACGCGGGAGAATTCACGATTTGGGAATCGAATCCAACTTCCAACGAGGACCTCGTGGCCATAGATACCAACGGCACTGAGGTCTCGGACTTTTGCGCCGCGACAACGCCAGACCCTGCTTCTGGCGAAACTAGTCCCGACTCTGCTTCTAGCGAAGGGAGTGTCGAGCAGAAGGACGGGAGTAAGTCTATGACGCCAGTAATTATAGCGGGCATTGCCGTCAGCGGTTTCGTATTCCTGGCTGGCGTGGGAGCCGCCCTCTTTTGTCTCTTGCGTCACTGGAAGCGACGGAGACGGAGAGAGCGTGCCGCTGCGGTGGACTCATCACCATCACCGCCGCCGGAATATTCCAAGAAGCCGGACAATACTCGGCATGAAAAGCAGGAGCGTGAGATGGCGCCGAGTAAGGTGAATTCGAGGGTGATGGGTCCGAGTCGGGGGAAGCCGAGTAATGCTGGGACGTGTGAATTGGGCGTTGAGAAATGGGAGACTACGAAGTATTACATAAGATCGTGATCTTCTCGATTAATAATTAATATGAAGAGAGATTTGGACTCTCCCATTCAATTATTCGATTATTCTCCCTGTCATCAAATGTCACTTATTTTTGTGAAACTAGATAAACGTGTAGATGGTAGGCTTTTTCGCTCACCCCAATTTGCAGTTTTCTCCATCATCTCTGGATGCCATTTGATGTTCTTCTCGACTCTTGATGCTCCTCACGAATGAGTGCTGTTGGTGATGTGTTGGGCTGGATGAGGATCTCCTCACCGCCACTGACCACCGCCACCACCGGAAGCAACCTCAGACAGAATCCAGCCCAGACAGCTGCAAGTTAGCGTACGATTCTTCGCCTCAGACAACCAAGAACATAAGCGGGCATCCCAGCACTTTGGGTCTGCCAGGATTTCTAAGAATAGCCCTGGGACAGAACACTGCACCAGCTCTTGTGCTCCCGTACACTGTGCAAGGAACCAAGTGCATAAAATCGACACTAATGAATAATGCTTCCCATTGCGGACCAGTTCTCGTCTTCAAGCCAATGGCTTTTCGCGACATTCCCAATAATATTGATCGGATCAATTCAGTCGATGATTACATGCAATGTACCGACTGCGCGACGGAAGTACACGACCGCTGCCAGCTTTTGTAGTAAGACACGAAGTATTACAAGTACCAGGCTCGCACTATTGCTGCATCCGACCAGACCAGAGCCACCAGCCCCCGCAAGCCTGGCTCAGCACATCCAAATGGCTTCCTTCAACATTCCAAGTCGGGGTTGTCGGACTCGACGCCTTGTCTTGTACAAAACCTGTTCAAGATGCTGTCTCCAAGCAGTGTACAGAGTACAGAGTACAGAGTACAGAGTACTCGCGTAAGAGACAGACATGGGCCTACGCTGTGAGAATATTGGGGCAGGAACGATGGACTTGAGCACTAAGCCATCACTATCACCATCGATGCGACATTCAATGTTCCATTCCATCAACTTGCCAGACTGATTTGATCGTCCAGGTGCAGGCTTGGCTCACGTACTTGGTACTCCATTCCCTTCCTGATCCTTACCAGTTGGCAAGTTGGCATGTTGTTGCTGCGTCCCTGCCCCCCCTTCTCACTCCTCCGCTCAGCACCGCCACAACCAGCAAGCTCAATCCGGTGCCGAGAATCCGCCCCTCCTTGCTCTGCTCTGCCTCTTTGACCACGATTCCTGTTGTCAATGCTGGCTCGCCTTACCCCATAATGCCAGCCGCAATTTCCCTCGCTTCGATGGATCAAAACTAGCCTGACGCCAGTTTTTTTCTTTTTTATCGCCGGATTTTGTTGTTTGTCGTTTTTGCCATGCTCAGTTTTCATTTTCCTCCATTCCAACTGTCCTCAAGATCACATCGTGGCCTCCTCCCTCGCTATTTGTTGCTGTAATAGAGCCAAATCCGGTCGTTTGCTCTCTTTATCTCTCTATTAATCTGCGACACTCGTTTTCTCGCCATCTAAGCTTAAATTTCTAGCGGAACTGTCCCGTTGAATTGCGACATTAGGACGGGCCTAATTCATTGATTCAAAGCTGTCTCAGCTCGGTCGTGTCGACGAGTCTTTTCCGCAGACGAATTCCGCCCAGTTTTCGACGAACATACGATTTACGAATCCATCTGCGAATCTCTCCAGCGTCTCTCTCATTTCGTCCCAATTACTTGTTTTGCAAATAATTGCCGTCGCGTCTGCCCTCCCTACGTCGGACTTAATACAGCCCGCCCCTTATTTGACCGACGCCCAAAACCAACGGGAATATCCCCAACCCCTCGTTTACAGGGCCTTCTTGTGGCAGCCGAAAACCTGAGAGTCGGCGAGAAAGAAGAGGAAGCAGAAACAGAATACTATTTTAAACGTAGATTCGGAGATCCCTCAATCACCATGTTAATACGGCTTCCCCTCTCCCTCCCTGCGCTCCTCGCCCTCACAACCTTCCTAACCACCACCCTCGCCGACCGCTTCCCCAATGACTTCACCACCTACCCCAAAGGCGCCCAAGCCTGCCTCTACACAGCCGACCGCAACTCCGGCTGCAACGGCGAGACCGTGCCCAAGATGAACGCCTGCCTCTGCGCCGACGGTGGCAGCTTCGTCACCTCCACCGCCCGCTGCGTCGGCCGGAGCTCCCCCGACGACCTCCAGGAGACCTATACGATGCTCGCCATCAACTGTAACGGCTCCAAGACGCCCATGGATATCAGCGAGGACGAGTTCAATGAGATTGCGAAAAAGGCTGCCGAGGACGCAAAGTCGACGACGACGACGTCTCAGACGCCTACGGCTACTGAGACGGGCCAACCGACGAGTACCACTGACCCTGGTAAGGGCGACGACAACAATGGCGGTCTTTCCACGACGGCGAAGATCGGTATTGCTGTGGGCGCCACGGTAGCGGGCGTCGCTCTCATCGCTGGGGTCGCCTTTTTCCTCTATCGCCGCCGCCGCGCCGCCAACGAATTCAAGGAGGAAGCGAACCCCATGCTCGGCCGCCACAGCTTGCAGCCCTCCACCTTCTCGGGCCGAAACTCAGGCGCCAACTCCGTCGCCGCGACGAGCATGTTCCCCCCCGGATACAACGAGTGGAAGCAGGACATGTCCCCGCAGAACAACTACTCCGCCGGCGCATGGGGCCCCGATTCCTTCACCACGGGCGGCGGCGGCGGCAACCCCACGGGCATGTCTCCGCCTCAGCAGCAGTGGAACGAGTCTCCCGCCCCCGCGTGGAATCCCCAGACCGGATGGGGCCCGCAGCCGAATATGCCTGCGCCTCCGCAACAGCCGCAGGCCGCAGCGCAGTCCTGGATGGCGCCGGCGGGATATCATGCCGTGGCGAGCCAGGATGGGGCTGTTGCTGGACGCGATGATCCGCAGAATGGGGTGTATGAGCTTGCGAGTACGCCGGCGGAGTATAGGCCGAGGAACGCGTTACCGAGACCTGCTGAGATGCCGGGATCGAATCTATAGAGATTGAGGCTGTGGTGTGGTATTTGATATGGATTGATTTATGATCTTTTTTTTTTCTTCTTTTGGGACGCACATATGGACTCGCTGGGTTTTCTTTGGCGTTATCCTTCTTTTTGGGTTATACCATAAGTACATATGTACGTACATGCATGGGCGGCGTTGCGGATTCATGTTTTGGGAGAGCAGAGCGAAGCAGCGTCGAAAATAGACGAAATATAAATAATTCTTGTTAAAAAGGGATCCGGAGCTTTGCGCACAGAACTTGTAAAAATCACATAAAACATACAGATATAAATACTGCTACAACACAAAGCCTTCCAACCCCCACAAAGCCCCCTTTCCCATTTCCCTCAGTTCGTCTTCTTAGCAGCCTCAATCCTCCTCGTCATAGTCGGAATCTTAAACCGATATTCACAAAACAAATCCATCAACCACTCGCCAAAAAACGACCCGATCCACGCCAGCGTCGAAAATCCCCCAGCCCAGAACCACTTCGGCGGGCCGCCGCCCCAACCAAACAACCACGCCAAAAACCCGGGCCTCCTCAACGCGGCGCTCACGAGCTTCTCGGCGTACTTGTCCGTCGAAACGGTGCCGTTATTCTGCGAGAACACGAGCCGCCACTCGAAGATGTCCCGCACGGGCTCGTAGAGCGAGTTAGGCAGGAGGGTGCGGTGCGTCTTGCTGGCGATGTTGCTCCGCACGGTGCCCGTGACGGCGACCATGACGCGCACGCCGAAGGGCTTCAGTTCGATGCGGAGGGTGCGGGAGTAGGCGTCTATGGCGCCCTTGGTGGCGCAGTAGACGGAGCCGAAGCAGTAGGGGGTTCGGGCGGAGAGGGAGGAGATGTTGATGATGAGGCCCTTGGTTGCTATGAGGGGCCGGATGAAGGCTTGGACCATGGCCATTACGGCGAAGACGTTGGTTTCGAAGGTGTTGCGGACGTCGTCCATGACGATGTCCGTGGCGGGGACGGTGTGAGTTAAGCCGCTGCTTTGGGGGTCAGTAGGGCTCTCGTTTTTTTTTGTTTTTCTCAATATCTTTTTTCGGGAGTATGGGGGACGATAAAGAGGGAGGGAGGGAACAGGAGGGGAAGGATCCTACGCGTTGTTGACGAGGAAATCAAGCTTCCCGCCCGTGAGCTTGTCCACTTCAATCTTTGCCGCGGCGATGCTCTCGGCGCTGGTGACGTCGAGCTTGATGGCATCCATGCCCATGGCGGCCATCTCGGTGAGAACCTCGGGCCTGCGCGCAGTCACGATGACATGAACGCCTGAACAACAATTTGCATTAATTACGGCAGGTCGATGAGAGGAAGAATGTCCAATCCCCCTTACCCTTCTCGTGAAACTTGAGAGCAATGGCATGGCCGATTCCACCGGGCGTGCACCTATTTTGCCCCAGAGTTAGCCAACTGTTTTAATTCATTCCCCTTCTGCGATAAGGAGCATAACAGGGGTTGAAAAATCTCACCCGGTGATGAGCGCCGTCTTCTGCCCAGGTTGAGGAGGCATCTTTTTTAATGGATCCTATTTTTTTTTTTTTTTCCCCGATATGAGAGGATTTCTCAGGGGTTTAGACTTTGATAAAGATTGATCAATGAGATGGGCCTGAACGAGAAAAGAGGCTTGAGGCTTGGGTTTGCTTTTTGAGACACGAGCGTGTTGGCGTGGAATAAATTGTGAGATGCCGAGGTTTAGGCTCGACGCGAATTCACTAATACTTCGTACAAGCTTCGCATTCACCCTTCACACTCGATTGATGGTGGGACATCCCAAAGCCAAAGTCCTGAGCTTCAAGTTTCACCGGACACAGGCACGGACACGGATTACGGACACGGACGAAGTGACACTCCGCTTCCGACCTTAATTGTCCAGATTTCCAGATTCGGCGACATGCACATGCACACACAAACTCGAGACGTTTTATCGTTTATACAATCAGTTCCTACGATTTAATCCTCAAAGTGCTCAATCGATCATCTCAACGACATGCCCAAAACCAGTTAACCCAACAACAACAAATACCTAATTTACCGAGGCTGGAAGAATGCAATCAATGGTTGGCCGGCTCCCCTAGTTGCCGTCCTCACCGTCGTCGAAATCGCCATCCTCCGTCAAACCGGGCCTCTCATTCGCCCACATCTCGTCGTCCTCCACCTTCACACCACCAAGAGCCCTCGATCCAATTGGTCTTTCCAACTCTGTCTCCTGCGCGAGCAGAACCTTTTCCAACCTGGTAAACTTGCGCGTCACCTTGACCTTTGGACCATCGGCCTGTCTCCGACCATTAGCATCATTTTCTCGCCTTTGTTGTGGGGCCTTGAGCTCTGTGACGACGGGACTCCTCTCTTCGGAGCCTCCACCGGAAATCGAGGACGACACGAGCCCGTTGCGGTCGCAAAACTCGAGAAATCCCGTCCAGTTGGGATCCGTCGCAAGTATCTCCCGCCTTCCAATCACGATAAGACCGTATTTGGCCCTCGTAAGCGCTACATTCATGGCGTTGGCATTTCCAACGATGCCCCATCCGACTTCTTGGTCCTTCCTTAGGAACCTCTCCCTGGCCCGCGTTGTGCATAGAATGACCACGTCGTACTCTAGGCCTTGAAACGCCTCTGTTGGACCTACGTTGACTCCGTGTAAGCTGCCGGCCGCCTGACGTTTAAGATCCTTTCGTAGTCGCATTACTTGCGCCTTGAACGGGCTCATGATGCAAATGTCCTTCTTAGCCACGAGGCCGGATACATGGAGAGATGCAGCATAGTGCATGGCAATCCGAATCTCCTCCATGTTGTACCATCCACCGCCATCCCCTTCAAGCTCGTCATTTGCCTCGTTGTGATGGAACAGTACGGGCCATCGTCGGCCCTTCCACTCCTGCCAGCTCCCAAGCCTATCCGTGCCAACAGCCTCCGGCTCCAGGGTATCGTAGTAGAACAGAGACGACGGTACTGCCAGAATAGCCGAATGCGATCTGTAATTCCGGAAAAGATTTGTAAACGGAGGCGCTGCGATGGGGAGCATCGAAGGCTTCAGAACTGGAGGGTCTTCTCCATTGTTCCCTCGCGCAAGCGGGTGGTTTTTGTATACTGGTCTATTAAAAAGGCGAGAAAAGAGGGACTCCTTGAGGGGGGAGAATGGCAGGGAGGTACGTGGGCTTAGTTGGTATTGGTCACCAACCAAGACAAAGACGGGGGGCGGAGAATTGACATTTGGCGGAGGCGCAACAACCATTAATGGGATCAGCGCCTCGGGTTCCATTGCTTGGGCCGCTTCATCCACGAGCAGAGCTGTCCAGTGCGGTTTCTGAGCTTCGTGGATCCCAATGCCAAGCAGATCACCCATGTCCTTTCTCAGTCTAGAAATATCTACATTCGTCGCTCTCGTTCGGACCAAAAGGGCAGCGTCTTGACAGCTAGTGACCACCACCTTGTACTTTAACAAGTTGCCGAGTGGCGGTAGATCAAATGCGTCTTTTCTTGTGTAGCAGAAATGGAGGATGCTCCCGGGCACTTCGGCGAATGTGCGGGTTGGCCGATTCAACCGTAAAAGTTCTCCGGGTCTGAAATGGTCTCGTAGCCTGATAGCCAGGGTATCAGTAGCATTCTCCGACGGGGCACAGAGTAATATGTGCGGCTGCACCTCCCCTCCCTCGGTCCGCTTCAGTAGCTGCAGGGCTATCTCGATGATAGTTTTTGTCTTCCCGGTTCCGGGTGGTCCCGAAACAAGGTAGGGCATGGAGCCATAGTTCCGCTCGCAAATAGCCTGTACAGCTTTCTTTTGTTCCCAGTTGAGCTCTTCATCGAAGAACTGTTGTCGAAACTTGCCTCTGTGAAGCCGGGTCTGAAGGCTCCCATATCTTTCCGTCGGAAACAGCATTGCTTGAAGCCATGCGGGGTCATGGACAGGTCTCAGTTGCGCCTCGCGCGGTCTCTCTTGGATAGTTTCTCCTAGAGTCAGAGCAAGTTGGACGAGGCGTAGAGCAAGCATCATATCTTCATGCCTTCGTGTAGACGCAGGAAACTGCACATTGACATGGATCTCCTTCGCGGCATTCGGCAAGTGCCAGGAACCGCCACCACCGTAGTTCTTTGCGAGCTCCGCGACCTTGAGTGTCACCTTCTCCTCAACTCTTCTCACTGCAATTACCCTAGCGCGGTAGATCACGCCTGTCCATCCCGGCACGTTGCGCAAGCTGGGGTACATGTCCGACCGGGGCCTGGACTCGGCGATGTACTTGTCTGTACTACAGAGCTTCCCATCTGCATCATAAACTAGCTGGCGAAGCTCAACGACATCGTCTTCTTCGAGGAAAGGCGCATTCTCTTTCAGCCCGGGTACGCTCAAGACACAGTTGGCCGAGGCGTGTTCGCCATTCGGCCGCACCGTGATCTTCTGGTTATACACGGAATATACCGCGTTCAATTTTCTCTGGGATTCGAGTTCTTGGTTTAAGTGAAGAAAAAAGTGCGACTCGTACGACGCGGTGTCAAGTAACCCGACGGAGGGATAGGGAGTACCGACGGGTATAGGTAAAGGCGGATGGGCGAGAGTTATCTGGAGGCCAGACTCGAACATTATTGAAGAATGCCTTGCCCAGGCAATCTGTCTCGTAGGGGGAGTATTAACCTCGACACCTGGGAGGCGATTGATTAACTTGAGAGCCTCGGGAACAAACGGCGTCGCATAGACATCGAAAGCTTTTCTCATGTCTTCATCTCCGATGGAAGTGTCACCGCTGCTGGAAACAGGAGTGTTGGAAACGGGAGTAAGACATTTCATATTGAAAAGAACTTGACCATCGGGAATTGGCGGCTTTTGTACTTGTTCGCCAGCCGATATGGGTGGACGGCCGAGAATCAAGTTAGGTTTTCGTGGATTTGAGGCCGATTTCTCCTGTCTGGATTCGGGATCGATAATGGGGATGGCCCTCGATCTCCAGGGAGGCTTAAAAGAGGAGTTCCTGTCCATCTTGCCCAGCACATGCTTAACAGCTGCAGAAGCAGAGGGAGGACTCGGAGGCGAAAGGAAATTATTGATGTGTGGCGTGATGCGCGATGTAATGTGAGATGTAAGGTGAGATGGGGGACGGGTGAGGTTGAAGAGAAGGGCAGGCCTTGAGAGGGCAAGTGGGCGAGAGAGGGCGAGAGACTGGACTGCAACGGTGTTTGGGAATTATCATTGCGATGTTGACCTGAGGAAGAAGCAGTAAGAAGCAGGAAGGCGTAACCAAGAGCAATCGCCTCATCATCAAATTGTCATGACGCGCCTCCCTTTGAATTTTCCTGGACTCCGGCAGCACCTTCCGTCTTCTCTCCAATATATCATCATGGGGTTATGAAGCTGCTTGCTTCTTCTGCCTTGTCCATGTTGACGACTGCGACAAGAGTGCGACAAGATGGCGGGGGTGAAATGGGTTGGGAGATTGGGCATCTCCAAGAATTGGCAGGAATTGGCAGGAATTGAGGCGTCCAATGACGCGAGCTTCTCGGTGAGGCAACGCCTGCCTTACGGTTGAGGGGACGAAGTCTAGAAACATCGAAATATCAAGGGCGCCTAAGATTAATTGACTTTGGGGGAATTACCTTAATGTCTCTGTCTATTGAAGCTGTATATATTTTAGAAGTCAAGTCATCATATAAAAACCCGAGGCCCCCGTTTCCTCGAGTTTTTTTTTTTTTTTTTTTTTTTTTTTTTTTCCTTTTTTTTTTCTTCTTTTTTTTCCTCCTCTGAAAATGTTGCCACTTTTATCGTGATGGCATCGGCCTTGCTCAGTGGACGACACAACTAAGAATTAGACCATCAGTGCCTCTCTACATGGACGCTGAGCGCCTGGCTTCTTTAAGTTCGGCCTACAAGTAGACCCGGAAACAATATTCTGCCACCTGAACTCAACATATAGAACCCGCCTCTAGGCATCCCTGTGCGATCAGGCAAATACAGCCATATCGCGGAAGAATTGAACTTGATTAGTACCGTAGCACCGTAGCACCAAGCGAAATTCAGGCGATCATCAACGTAGCTTAGACCCAATCCGGGCTCCCATTCTCCAGCTGGAATCCGTCCCTCACCCATGTCGTCTTCATGAACTCGAGTGTGCAGACATGAGCGCTATATCATCCAACTTGACGAACCCTACTTCGTACGTGGAGAGGAATTGTGCCGCGCCTCGAGATGTGTACAAAGGAGATTGGGACATGAAGGCTGGGGAATAAAACAAGTCTTGCGTATTCTGGTAATGGAGAATTCTCAGGGACCGTACCTTTGCTTCGTTTTTGATTCCAAGACTCCAAGTCATTCATGCACTAGTAGGGCCTAGGTCGAGGATAGATCGGCAACCAATACATGGAGAACTCAGAGACCCGGAATCGACTGTGAAGATGATGACGAAGCATCGAGGCTATGGATAATCGGATGTAAGATCACAAAACACGACGTTAGCACCACGCTTGGAGTTTGGTGCGACGCTTCACCCTTGTGGAGTGGTGGAGTTGGAAGGGGGCCAAGCTTTTTTTTCCTTGTGGCACCAAAACGGCATCTCATTCCCTTTCCGAAATGAGACGGAGAAAACTGTGAGATTTGATTGGATTCAGACCCGCAACCGAACCAAGGGAGCCTGATAAAATTGGAGAATAGGGGATCGACCTGTGTCATACGAGAACCGACGCGCTGGAGCTCTGTCTAAAAGGGGCTGTGTCACCAGAAGCTTTTACCACTAAACGGGTATCTCGGCGCTCTTGGTGGATACATCAGGGAGCAATAAAAGCAAGCATATCGAATGAATCCTTCAGTTCCACTTCGTTTTCCTTCCCCTTCATAGTTCTCGCTCTTCCCATAAGAACCTTGGCTCTCTCTGATCTTCGATCTTTGAAAGAGCTGTCCATTCCTTTCCACAGCCAGTCACTCGCTTAAAAGAAAAGAAACCAAAAATATCAAACGCCGTCCTTCAACTTCCCCCAAAAAAGCACCATGTCCTTCAAGCAATTCGTCCTCTCGGGCCTCCTGGCAACCGCCGCCCTCGCAAAGACCGACATTGGCGGCTGCGTCACCACCAACATCGTCACCACCGCCACCAACGGCGGCGAAACCTCCGTTTACACCACCCTCGTCTACTACCTCCCCGACACGGGCGAGATCTGCGAGCTCCTCGACTGCGGTGGCGGCCGCGCTCCTCCCAAGACCACCGTCCCCGGATGTGCCGCCTACAAGGGCACCGAGACTTACTCGCCCAAGTTCCTACCTACGAGCACCTCCGAGGCTCCCGAGCCTGCGGAGACTAGTGCTGGTGCCGAGAGCTCGGAGTCTGGTGATGCTCAGACTAGCGCTGTCCCTACTCCCTCGGCGAACGGGACTGGCAGTGCCGGCGGGAAGAACGGTAATTCTTCCGAGACTGGCTCCGGATCTACTGGGGCTGGTAAGGAGGGTGAGTTTAATTCTACGGATAGACGAAGCCGCTTGTGTTGATATGCTAACAAGAATTAGGTGGTTCCGGGGCTGCGGTGATGGGCACGTCGCTCGTTGGTGGTTTGTTGGTCGCTGGTTTTGCTGGTGCGATGGCTTTGCTCTGAGCATCAATTGATCAACTGTAAATCTAGAATCGCCAATTGAACATCAAGGGATGAAAACCATAGATCAATAGACTTAAAACCCACAAGGGATCGCATTCGCCTGGAGATATTATTCCCCGTACGAAGTATCCGTAATAGCCGAGCACGGTGAGGATCTTGTAACAAGATTACTTTGTCCTTCTTATTCTATCCGCTACGATTCGTTCGTTCTCCCTTGGTTTCATTCGGTCAATGAGGAAAAGAAAACAGTACAATGAAGAAGGAAAAAAAAAAAAACTGAAGAGCGAGGGCGAACAATGATCCAAACCAATTCGGGTTCTCACCGGCGTTCACCGAGAATGCACCAATGTACAATTAGTAATACATTCCTCGACAGTTCACTTGTCCGCACCTGGCGCTGCCAAGGACCAGTGACGCCACGCGCTTTGAGCAGTTTTCCCGAACACCCGACAAATTTTCCTCTCGAATTTTCGATAACCTTCCCAAGAAAAAAAAAGCTCCCTCCTTATCAACGATCTCGACGCAACCACCCCCAGCACAACCCAGACGACCAAGTTGACGGATTCCGACGCCATCGTTCCTGTCGCGTCACCATCTCGTTACTGTCCCATACATATATAATCCACAGGTGATATATTCGCCCTAATACCGACAATATGAATCACGAGCGAGATCCCTGCCCCTGGGTCATCCTTAATGACTTTGGCGGTGCTTTCTGTATGGGCGTGAGTATTTTCAAACTACCCCGATAATCCATCAGCTCTCGACGGGAGGAAGCATACCACACCCTATCCCCTATCTCCTCATCATTGATTCTTCATGGGCCGTTCCCAACCTCGCAGAAACGCTAACTTGATTCCGTTTCTTTCTAGGCCATCGGTGGTACCATCTGGCACGGCGTAAAAGGTTTCCGAAACAGCCCCTACGGCGAGCGCCGCGCGGGCGCCATCACCGCCATCAAGCTACGTGCTCCCGTCCTCGGCGGTAACTTCGGCGTGTGGGGTGGTCTCTTCTCTACCTTCGACTGCGCCGTCAAGGGCATCAGGAAGAAGGAGGATCCTTACAATGCCATCATTGCCGGCTTTTTCACGGGTGGTGCTCTCGCCGTGCGAGGTGGTTACAAGGCGATGAGGAACGGCGCCATTGGTTGCGCGGTGCTCCTCGCTGTTATTGAGGGTGTTGGTATTGGTATTGGAAAGTACTTTGCGGGTAATACTAGGCTTGAGGTGAGTTACCAACCCCTCTCCTTTCGATCTCTAGATTTGACTTCATGCTGACATTTATGACTTTGTAGGCACCCATGCCTCCCTCTCAAGCAGAGCACGCTATGGCTTAGAAATCTGCCATGATGACAGTTTCTCCACGAAACGAGGATATCCCTGCGACGACAGTTAGGCGAGCGAGCACCTACATCGACTCTCCATGACCGCCGAGGGGATATACCGAGCCACTAGAGCAACGAAAACAGAAGGACCTCTCTACTCCCCCATCATTCTCGTTTTCTCTCTTTTTTATCTATTATTATCGTTTGTTTTGGCACCGTCGTTGAGCGGACGGCGTCGTGTATATTCACCCGGCTCGAACTCTTATTGCCATAATCATCTTTGCATTCCGGAAAAAGTTATCTGAATCTGGCGTTGGCATTGTATCATAGACACGGATGAGGGAAGACGGACGGCTTTTCTATCTTCCCGAAGTCGAGACGGCTTCCGATGGGGAGTAGGAAAAAAGACGAATAAGGGGAGGTTTCCCGGCGAAAGGCAGGGAGGTAGAAGAAATGACACTCTCGGTTGTAACGGCTATCTGGAAGGTGTGGGCATTTTCAAAAACAACTTCGCGAACATGGAATTTGGCTATTTCCACCCGGGCGCTGTGCATGGAAACTGTATATGTTTTGATAGCGAATCATAAAGGGGGAAATGGCAGTTTCATAGTTCATGGACGCTATCTCAGGGAAGATACCTGGAATTCCTGTGTCGCTCGCTGTCGACCTATTCACAGCTCACTAGGTATGACATGAAGCGCTTCTTAATTAACTAACGAATGTTGCCCACCCTTACAGGCCCAACAATAGCCATTCGGCAGAGGACTTGACGGCATTGACGTGTTGAGCTCAATGATGAAGGTTCTGGCGCGGCCATTGCAGCCTTGCCCTTGTGATTCACGCGCAACTGAATGGAAACCCATTCCTGACTCTGAGGATCAATGGCGTGGACTCGGATCTTGAAGTCGGCGTGCCTTGGTCTGCCTGTACAACTATCAATACCTAAATATGCCATTCACCTGCAAGCCACCCAATACCGCTGCGCCATTCAAGGGGATGTTAGTCGACCAGCCGCGAACCTCCAGCATGGTCTGTAACACCATGTGCCGCTGATACTGCTGCCAAGAAGTAGATAAAATGCACCACTTTCCCCCTTCGCGGTGCTGTCTACACAGGGCATCTCCGGCAAGAAACTCACCGAGAACCAAAATACGCAGGCATCTCCCTACTTAAAACCAACGAACCACCACTTCCGTCACATCGTCTTCATCATCTAGAAGGCCGATTCCACGTCACTCAATGACGGACGATTCCGCACCTACGTCTGCCCTCGGCAGCGACACATGGCTCGGCGCCAACGAGTACGAGTCCGGAAGCGCTTTACACACTCGAGCGACCAATTTCTTGTCAACTGCTAAATGGGATGTACTCGCCGACATCGCCTCAAAGCATAGAGGTGGCATGTCTTGCCAGTACGAGGACAAGTTTTCCGTGGGCCACTTCAACATGGTCCGGCGGATTGTCTTCGAAGACGGTGTGAACTGGGTTGCGAGGGTGCGTCTTCCGAATGAGAATATGTTTGCGGGGCGCGAGGAGCTGGAGGACTCTAAGACGATGGAGATTGAGGTTGCGAGTATGAAGTTCTTCAGGTCAGTCTCTCTTTTTTTAGATTTAACGACAAGAGAGCATGTCCATCTTATAAGATCCCTAGGCGTGAAACCTCTATCCCCGTTCCAGAAGTCTTCGACTATAATACCTCTCGGGAGAACGATGCCGGCGCTCCGTATATCTTGATGGAATACATCCACGGCAACGTCGCCTTGGAACTCCGCCAGGCGAAGTCCTGCGCTCCTCAGTTATTCGGCACTCCCGAACAAGATCGCAAGTTCCGTGAGCAGATGGCGCAGATCCAGGCCACAGCGGCATCGTTCAAATTCCCACAAATCGGGAGTCTCTATTATAATAAAGAGACAGATGACTTTTACATCGGCCCTGAACCGCAGACGGGGAAGGGACCCTGGGCGTCGTCCACCGAATATTACGACGATCTCGTCAACCACTTATTAAAAGGGACCATAAAGAAAGATGATCTGAAGCAAAACCAATCATTCATGGTACCGACAATCCTGAACCATCTGATGCGCCTTTACGGTGAGGAAAAAACGGGTCCATTCCGGCTGACGAACCGTTATTTCGGCGCGCACAACATCCTTGTTAACGACGACTTTGACATCATTGGCCTCATTGACTTTGACGGTGTCATGAGTGCGCCGCTCGAGGTGGTCGCGCAGTATCCAGAGCTCTCTTTTCTTCAAGTCGATCCGCCAGGCATTACCTACTCACACCCCGCCGCCATTGAACGGGTTAAGCTCACGGCGCCCAGACTAGAGGAATACAAACGCTTGTTAGGCACTTTCGAGTCACGAGGCGGTGATGTGACTCAGGAAGTAGCTGGCCACCTGGGATCGACGTCGGCGAGTATCTATCAGGGGATGCAAGCCTTCGCACAGCATCAAGACTTCGTGAATGAGAAATGGATGAAGTCATGCCTGAAGATGCTGCAGGAATACGCCGAAAGCCTGTAGAGTCACCATATGGCTCATCACTCGATGGTTGACGTTCGTCATTGATGCCAAATTGGAAGAATAAGTCACTAAATGCTAAGTTTAGTGGAGCGCTTCCTTTTGCTTCGTGGACAACTATTTCAACAGGGTCGTTATATTCTCGCTTTTCTTCTCTCTCGTTTTGATCAATGCCAGTTCTGGGAAAGAAGGAGATGTGTTCTTCTCGCTGTGACCTTATGAGAAGGCGTGATTGTGTAAGCCCATTTCCGCTTTACTTCCCAGCGTCAACCTCCTTCGCCGTTCCATCCTCGCCGTCGGAGTTGTTATTCTCTGTTCCTCGAAGGTTGACCCAAAAGCGCCGCTCTTTGGTTCTCAGGGATCTTGCCGAGTTCTCCAGCCTAGTGGTTCCAAAACTTAGGCATTGCTTCATTTCTGCCGCCCACACCCTTAGCTCACTCTCATTCGCATCGCCCTTCTAATCCCCAGTCCCGGTAAACTCTTGTACCTGTTCTGAAACCCCCGCTGTTTGCTGGTTACCTCAACCCATCCCACCTTCTCTCCTGGCACCCCTTCTTGGGTCGGGGGTTGGAGGGAATGACGGAGGCTGACGGGTCTCGGAGTCGGTGCGCGGGCAGGAGCCATGTTGAGGCCCAAAGCCTTATAAAATCGAGCCGGGGGAGTTCTGATGCATCCCAAGCTTCGATGGCGATGCGTGTTTGCGCTGCAGGGAACACGACCTTCGAGCACGTCTTAACAGTAAGCCCCCAGATGCCGCCTCGGAAGCCGGAGCCGCCCTGCTTAGATGTGACGCCAAGCGCCTCCCGAGATGAGTTAACCGCCCGGGGAGAATCTCATCCTTTGACGCCAAACACCAACCACAACGCATCCACGTCCAAGAATAACTCGACTTGACCAAGAGTCCATTTTCGGCACCCTCGGCGGGTACCGTGGAACTCGTATCATTGTTGTCCTTCTTTTGTCAATGCGTCGAGAAAATGCACCTGGGCTAGAATAGCGGCTACAGAAAGCCAGAGGCTAACCATGCGGGACTCTAAAGCCGGAGTCCGGGGAGCGGAATGCCGGGATTTGGCGCGGGCGTGTGCACTCGTAAACTGTGTAACTTGCGGCCCAAACAGCACTGATCATCATCGGCCCGGATGCGTCGAGGAGGCCTAACCCCCTCTTGTGAGATTCCCGTATTAACATGGAGGTATTGACCTAGAGCATTCCCACAGCTCCTCCCATGCGGTGGTGGTAGGAGCGGTGGCGTCTTTGTCTTTCGGAGGCGGATTCTCGGGCTCCATTTCTATCCTCGACGTACGGAAAGATAATTGATAGCGAAAGCGTTTGCAGAGACCAAGAACCGGGTGCGCCTTGATATTGTATGAACTCGGTGATTTGGCTTTTGAAGTGTTTTGTTAGGTGGAAGTGGTGACTGCTCGATAGAGCTGTAGTAATTATGATCTCCCGGTAGAGGGAAGACCTGGTCAGTCTAATACATGCCAGAGTGGGCAGGCACACCCCGACCTGGCATCATCCATTGACCAGGGAAGGCTAGCTTGGTATCTTGGTTGGAAAGCAGTTTCCCATATTCTCCAGGGTGTTTTATAAAACAGCACTTAGGGAAGTGCCGGATGACCACCATGTGGAAAGCACCCTGATGCAGGTCGATGAGTCTCTTCCCCATGTTATTATGCATTGAGCTTCTATTCATCTAAGCATAAGATGCATTTTTGTCTATCATACCATACAATACCAGACATTTGTTCCAAACTCAAAACAGACCCAGACATCCCTCATTACATCCATAAGTTCTTTTTGTTCATTCTTTTTTGTTTTGTCTTTCCATGAGCGCCCCAAAATCAAATATGCATGCACACACCTATTCTATGACCCCCCTTTCCTCCCCCTCCAACACACTTCTTGATCCCTTCAAAGGGCACTGAACACACGATTGAAAATCTCTCTGCTCTTCACCAAGTTCAAAATCCGCAACCTCTCGTTGTCAAGATGAGCTGAGTCGCTTGCCTGCCCACAGGGAAGATGAGCAGCAGGTGCCCCGAACTCCTTCTCCAGGAACCGGATGGCAGGGATGGAACCTCCCTCGCGGATGTAAAGGGGCTTCTTCGGCTTATGCGGGACGGCGGGTTTCTCACACAAGCTGACTTCATCTACACTGTCCCTGTCGCTGTCGTCATCGTCCTCGTCGGAATCATCCTCTTGTTCCACCTCATGCGGAGACTCGAACGATTCACTCCAAACTTCCATGACTGCCTTCTCAAGGGTACGGAAGATGTAGTTCTTAGGATCGCCTAGCCACGGCTCTGCTTTGTTGTCGATCTTGAGACTAAAAGTATTATCGGATTCGAGCTCCGCAAACTCAGAATGAAGGAAGTCCTGAAGCGACCTAATGACCTCGTCGACTTCCTGACCCGGCACCAATCGGAAACTGATACTTGCGCTCGCGTGGCTGCTGACGAGGCTGCCATCGGGACCGGAAACTTTGTACCGGTGGATGGTGAGGTTGGGCTCCCTCCATCGGGCTCGAAGCAACGCCTTTTGCTTGTCTAGAGGACCAAGTTCAGGTTGCCTCTTCATGAGAATGGAGGCAATCTCGTCGAATCGTTCCTCCTCCTCGGGAGTCGTAGGCAGGATGTTGTCGTAAAACCCAGGAATGAGAACGTGGTTCCCTCGCCCTTTGAGTTGCGACAGGACGGCAGTCAGGTCGGAGAGCGGCTCGTTCTTAAGGCATGAGCCGTCAACACCGGAATGCCTGTCGGGCAAGTTGCAGTCGACGCAGACGGTCGCGTGCAGAACACCGCGAAGGCCATACGTGAGGCAAGGCACCTCGTCATCCAGCCAATAACTGTTGGAGAGGAGGATGTAGTCTACATCCCCGATCACGGACCTGTTCCGCCTAACCGTCTCCTGGAACCCCCTGGAACCAAACTCCTCCTCTCCCTCGATGAGAAAGACGACATCGTTCTCGAGCGCTTTGGCCTGCATAAGGTCGGTAACAGCGAATAAGGCCGCCAGGATGGGACCCTTATTGTCGGAAACGCCACGTCCATACAGGAACCCATTCCTACCCTCGAGTTTGAAAGGGTCTCCCGACATCCACTTCCCTTTCTTATTGTCGGCAGGCACTACGTCGTAGTGGCCGTAAAAGAGGATACGCTTGCGCTTCGCCTTGGGTTCCCGCTTGCCCTCAAACGTCGCCAACACGACGGGATTGTGGGCTTTTTCCGTACTCAGCATCTCGACATGACCGCCCAGCCTCTTGAACAGGCCTCCTAAGAATGTCGCACCCTTGCGGCAGTCTTCGGCGAACTCTGGTCTCGAGGACACGGTCTTGTAGGAGATGAACTCCCGAAGGGCTGCGGTGAAGACGCTGTCATCGGCGGTACCCGTCGAAACATGCTTCTCGGACGACCTATCCGCCCTCCAGATGCAGACTTCGTCGTCGTTGGCTCCCGTGATGAAATAATTATTATGCTTGTATGCAGTGACGGCGGATGCTAGGATCTTGCCATCGTGAGCCTTCCACCGGCTGAGGCACTGATATTTTTGGCTGACGTCTCCGGTTTGTTGGTACTTTCCATAATGCGCTGTGTTATGTTTCTAAAAGAAAAGTGAGATGTTAGCGGAACAATAATGGCAACTGCGGAAGGGCGCTCCAACGACTCACGGCTGCGGAGCCGGTGGCAGCACCGCTCCATAGACTACCCCAACCCATCTGCAAAGACATCACATCGCTCCTATGCGCCTTGATGGATCTCAGCTTCTGCTTGGTATCGAGGTCCCACAGCTCAATAATGCCCTCAATCTTCCCAGAGTAAAGGAACGAGCCGTCAATGGCGAGGGACAGGACAGACTCGGCATCATCGGCACCGAGACACATTATCTCCTGGATGCCATGCTCTATGTCCGAGGAATGGCTGTCCGAATCGCTCGACGCCTCGACGCCCAATCTCCAGAGCTTGATCGTACCGTCGCCGCCTCCAGATATTAACACATCTTCATCCGAATCCACCAACACGGTTGGGCCCTTCGCCATCAACATGCAGTACACATATCCGTAATGCGCAAAGTTGTAGATGGCGCTAGAGTCGATCTCGAGCGAGTTTTCGGCCTTGGGGATCAGAGCGTACTTTTCGTCGCTGCGGCGGGGTGTGCTTGTTCCGCCGACGGCTTTGGAGTCGAAGAAGCGGTGGTTTCTGCGGTCGGGATGGCGGGCGGAATCGTGGGGGACTCGGGTTTTGGGATCGTTTAGCGTAACCCATTGGATGCTGGTGTTTTGCGCACCAATGTACAGAGTATCGTGCTGTTGGCTGTAGGCTATGGAGAAGAGGTCACCGACGTCGTAGGTGCTGTAGATTTCGTAAAGGCGGGCCATGGTCTTGGGGCGCCAGACGTTGACCAACGGGTCGCCCGCGCTGGAGAACAAGAGCGAGCCATCGGGAGACAAAGACAGCGACAGGACGCCGCGCTTGTGGGCTTGGACCCTGAAGACCTGGCTGAACGTATCGAGGGACCACACGACAATCTCTCCTCCTTCGGTTCCTGCGAAAATATACTTGAGATCGGGGCGCACAGCGATGGTCAGCACGGAGCTATCGTGATGAAGCTTGTGCACGAGCTCGGGAGGGGTCTCTGGATATCCGCCCTCGGGGTAGAGCAACCCCAGGGTCGAGGAGAGGGTCGGAAGGGTCATTTCGTCTGCGGCGTTGACGAGGTTAGCAGCTAAGTCTCCGATACCATGCCGCGAGAAAGTAATCGGAAAAGATTGAAAGGGAAGTAAGGAAAATAAAAAAGAAGAGAATCAAAAACAGACGAGGGGCAACGAAAAAAAGAAGTGGTCGCGTTTAGTCGCGAGGCGAAAATGGTGGTGGACCAACTTAGTCCACTTGAAGGAAAGATCAATGAATCGAAGTCGTTCAATTCAGCTTGCCGCCCTGTCGGGTTCGCCACACCCACTCAGCAGAACCCGACTAATTGCTCCTCTGGTGGTGGTACAGCGCTGTCACATTAATTGATCCCACCAAGACACCGGTCACAGCACGCCGAGCGGAGGTCAGTCGAGGTCCGGAATCTGACGAAATTTGGCTCAGGATGGCGTAGTGCGCGGACCCTGACGCTACAAGAGCTTGGAAAAGGGTAACGGACCATTCACGACGTCCCAAATCAGGATGTTTGGTGTGTTTGGTGGGGGGCACTGAGGGGAAGCTTGTGAACTTTGGGACGTTTTGGTGGAGGAAGGGCACCGTTGGACCATTTTTTGACAATTTTTGACAGCGCTGGTCATGTCCGGCGCGGGGGCCACCAACGGAAGGTGCTGTAATGAAAACGCACCTTCCGCGGCTTCGAGATGGGGGGCATCAAGGATTTGTATTGATGTCGTCGTTGGATATAAAGAGCATCAGGACCCCGACGCTCCCACATCCCAGAGCTTGGCCATGGAGTGGAGCCATTATTGATACACTTGTATAACGGAATGAACCGAAAATCTGGAAAGAAACGACGAAGAACAGAAAATAGGAAACGAGAAACGAGAAACAGAGAAAAGGGAAAACAGAGGACTAGCCAACACCACCGGAGCAGCAACAGTCCGATCTCGCGTGCTTACCTTCTAGATTCGGCCGACGTCCAATCCCGCTGTTTGCGAGTCGCATGTTACGATATCTTTCTTCCTCCGCCTTGAGGATTCTCTGGCATCCGGGACAGTCGTCATCGTGATTGCTATAGGAGTCGGTCGAGCTTTCGTCGGGATCGGAATCCGAATGTTGCCAGTGGTGGTCATCCATCGCGTCTGAAAGTCGGTCCTGGGTTCGGTATGGTGGGAACGGCAAACAACGAACAGCCTCCGTCGAAACGACACCGGCTCCGCGAATATGTTATTTTTATTCGGAGCAGCCCTTGAATCTCTTCCAATCCACGAAGCCCTTTGAAAGCAGCGTCTAGAGTCTTGCGGGATTAAATTTTTTAAGCCTGAGTGCTATTCCCTGCCGTTCAATTCAAGGATATGGTTATCTCGTGCCTCTTTTGGGCATTCGGTCGGAGGTCGTATCTGTTATCAGAACAGGCTCAGGCAGCCCTCCTAGAACACGAGTTTGTTGTAAGTACAGCACATCCAGCCGCCCAGCCAGCAGAGACCACCAGGCATCTCGTTCAGATTCTGCAGTCAGTTGGCACTTGAATTTACCTATCGCACACGAGGTCGCCGATTTTCCCCCGTGTCACTGGATTTCCCCTTCCGGATAGTCCAGCCACTGAAGGTCAAGTGATGCTCTCATAACGGGGGACGATTGGAGCCTTGGCGAGGTGATAAACAGGGAGCTCTTCGCATATGCGGCCACTCAGAAATGGCCACTTTGCTGCATCGAAGCAGGAGGTAAAACAAGGCGATGATCAATAAATCTCGGTGGAGCAGCAGGCCAGTTAGTCGGTCAGGCTTACAGCGGAAAAGGGAAACAAACAAGCAAGACGGACATGAATGTTCAAGCCCAAGGTCGTTGTCATCCGGTGGCCCTGCCCAGGCACTTATATCATGTTTTGTCTGTCTCTCCCTCGGGTTGTTATTCGCTCTTCCTGCTTCTGCCAGGTGTCTTCAGCTCCGCGTTTTCCCTCCTGCCCTCGCTATGCGTTTATCCCTTCGCTCTTTTCTTTTCTTGGCTTTTTCTATCAGTGGCCACCGAAATGGTGTCTGCGGGCAAATCATCCCCGAGCTCCCGCTAAAAACCACCCGATACGACAGGATGCAAAAACCCCCTTGAATGGCGTGCTCGCCCTCTTATTTTCTTTTTCTGCGTCAGCTGTCTTCCCACCCCTTCTATGTCTTGTATCTTCATTTAAAAGGCTCGCTGCTGCTTGTCGGTCGCTCATTTGATTGTTCCTGATGGGGCTAAGAGGTCAAGGGACTTCGTGGAACTTTGGTTGAGCTGTTCCCACTGAACCTGCAGCAAACCGCGCGTCCGGGCGGTGGCGGACCAAACCGACTCACCGCAACAACGGGATATCTATTCTCGCCCCCAGCAGCAATGTTGAATAGCGCATGCACAGGAATAACTATCTGGCGCATTCGATCGTACATTTCCATGCTGAGCTAACTCCAACGATAAATCGAGGCGTCGGCCAGGTTTGGTATGTACGAATATTTGATGTGCACCACAGCGGAGCAGGCTCTCCTGCCAGCCTGGAAAGGGTTTCCTCCTCCGCTCGGATTCCTGGCCAGGCATGGTCAAATCTGTCATGTGTCGTCAACCTTGGACGAGCATCATGGCTCACCCAATCCTCAGCTGCATCCGGTTGGACGTGCGTGCTTTGGACATGGACGGGTCGCACCGGTTTCGGATGCATGCCCGTCCAGCATAAAATTCCGCATTCCATTCTTGTGCCGCACTTCCACGACTTGATGATCGTGATAAGAATTACAGGCAGCTGCCATTCGTCCTTCATCTTGCCGATACAATCTGGATTCTTACCCCGTGGACTGAGGGTCGAGACTCCAGCATTAATGCTAGTATAGGTGTAACGGTGAGGCGAATGTTTAGACGATTTCGTACTACCTCGGGTCAATGGCACAATGGTAATGCGTCCATCTCGCACACTGCTAAGTGTGATCCTCTCTCTCTTTTGCTGATGGGTCAGACATGGGATTGAGATTGGCCAATGTTTCTTCCCAATATATTCTAACTAGTTCCTTCTGTGCACTCGATCTATTCGAGGGGTTGCTGGATTTCATGTAAAAATGATATTAGCCAACTGTGGTGATTCGACCGAGCTGGCTTAGACGCGATGCTCACCTGCATCGTAATACAGGTACCAGACCATCGATGCTTAATGATTCAAGTCAATTCGAATACGATCAAGTTGGAGTGACTGAGAAGAATTCGGTCGATGAAATGCTGACATTTGGAGTAGGTAAAAACCGAGACGGCGACCAGGATTGAAAGTATTAAAGGTCACCCAACATTCTTGAAGTCTGTCTCAATGCGCTCAGGCAGGTACACCGACAAATCGGTCGGGATTGAGATCATGTCAATAAAATTGTGCACAGTCTCACTTGTAATTTGGGGCCCAAAACCATTCAATCTGCATCAATGATAAGCTTTTCTGAAGGCTGGCCGCGAGTGAATTGTCACTTGGCCATCAGCTATATACTACTTCGTACGGCCGTTACAACCAAAGAAGAGGCCAGCCCCTTCCACCCTCGCGATCCCGGTGGTGAGTGGAAGAAGCCATCACCATGCGGAATACACCGGATTTCGACATGGATGAAGAGAACTTGAAGGCTTCTACGACGAGGTTAAAGCTTGCCCTTGGATCCGAACGGTGTGGCAGCTTCCAACAGAGATGTTGGTCGTCGACCATTTTGTCGCCTTGAAGAGTCTTGGCACCTCTCTTCACTAATAGGAATGGAAGGAATATGCGTGTTGGAACAACGAACTCAAAGATCGGACCACTTTCGGGGAAAGCCCCTCCCGAAAGTTGAGATTCATGTTGGATCAGTTTCTACCTTCATATTTGCTCCTTCAAAGAATAAAAGTGGTAGAAACTAGATACTACTAACTGAGAGGTAAAGCGCCACCAGTACTAAGGACAGCCTTCATGAATGCCTAACGGTTCGCCGCAATAGAAGAGACTCATCGCAGAGGTACGACTACAGGGCTCTCGTACTCCCAACACACCTTTCTCGGATATCCCTCACTATATCAGATCGAGACGGGAAAATGGCGGACGCTCCGGCCGGATCCGCAGCTCCTGCTACCACAGCTGCCTCTCCTACAGTTGAGATCGTACCCATCGAAGTTGATCGGGTGCGTCGCCCCTACATACTTGAACACGCCGTTACTGACCTTGTCCCTCCTTGGTTAGGACACGGTCGATGATCCCACCTTCGAGGAGCAATTGTAAGCTGTCCCGCACCAACGGCATTCAGTCTTCGCTTCGACTTCAGCTGATAAGGAACATCATAGGACCACTTTCACTGCATCCCTATCCTCCAGCGTCCTTGATTATCCTGTTGAGCACGGTCGCCGATACCATGCCTTCCGAAAGGGGTGTATGTCGTTTTACGTCCCTTTGTAGCTTTTATCCCTACTGATATCTAGATATGTAGCCTATGTTTTCCCCAATGACGAGGTGAGGTTAACCTGGATCAAAGTGATCATTAAGATATTAACGGCAGACTTCTGAAAGCGAGAATCGGAACGTCTAGACCTGTTCCACCATGTAATGGTGAGAAGCCTAGGCAATCGACTGTACCATGCCCCGATTGATGAAAAGAAAGTTCACAAAGTTCTAGATATTGGGACTGGAACCGGCGCCTGTATGTTTGTGCCCTCAGCGGCAGTCTTTGCGGAGTGACTACTTACAATATACCACGTATAGGGGCGATAGAGATGGGCGACTTACTTCCAGGCGCACAGGTACTACAGCTTCTCCCGTCTGGAGACAAAATCTCAAGCTTAGTGTCTCCGTCTAACACCGCAAATGTCAAATACAGGTTATCGGGTGTGACCTCAGTCCGATTCAGCCAACTTGGTACGGGCGTAGACCCTCCATTTTATCACCAGGGAAAAACCCAGCACTAACATTTACCCAAGGGTGCCTCCAAACGTCAAGTTCGAAGTCGATGACGTCGAGAGCGAATGGACCTACAACTTTACCTTCGACTTCATCATGTGCCGCTATATGGCTGGCTCTATTGGGGACTGGCCTAAGCTCTTCAAGAGCATATATGAGTAGGCTAGACTTTTTCTCCTTTTACCTGTTAGAGGAAATCATCTGAACTGATATTCGACGCAATTCCAGCAACATAACTCCTGGCGGGTGGGCCGAGTTCCAAGACTGGGACTTGCGATGCGCCTCGGATGATGGGACCTTGACGGCGGAGCACGTAACCCATCAATGGTGTACAAGCTTCCTCGGAGTACTAGATAGCATCAACCGCAATGCTTACCCAGGCCCAAAGCTCCTCGATCGTGCTAAGACGGCCGGCTTCATCAACACGCATGAGGAAGTAATCAAGGTGCCACTCGGACCGTGGCCCAAGGACCCCAGGCTAAAGGAGATTGGCATGATGAATCTTGTGCAAACTCTTGATGGCCTCGATGCCTCTCTCAAGGCGCTCATGATGCTGGGATACACTGAGGAGGAGGTCACGCTCATGCTCGCGCGGGTCCGAAAGGAGCTGAAGAGCCGAGAATTTCATTCGTATATCAAGTTGTAAGTCTCGGTGTCTTATTGTCTAATTCACGTCTTGCGAGGAATGGGCCTGAAGCTGATGGGATTGGAACCAGTCATGTTGTATATGGGCAGAAACCGCCAAATGAACCTTGAAATTCAGCGAAGGAGGAGATAGGCTACGTTATTGATGTTGGGTTCGACTGATATCTATTTTGAAATGACATATATCTGCGCTGCAAGCAACTGGGTTAGAACCTTGGCTGGCCGATGTAAGGTACTGCGTTCTATTTGATGAGTGACATTCTGCAGCCTGCTGAAAGTGATTCGAAGTTGTCGGTCGCTAAACTAGTATTATTTTGCAATGAGCAAACCGTAAAGTTATGTATGTCCCTCGTCCAGATCCCTTCTTGTGTGTTATACGCAGGATGATTCCGTACACTACTCCGTATCAAATCCCCGAATACGACCATCAATTGATGTTAGACTTGCCAGAGCGCTTCCCCAACGAGAAAAGGGCGTCACTGACGAGCGATTTCTGACTCATTTCGCCGATATTTTGATCGCGCTCTTTATTTTCAGTTCCCCGTCCATTGATCCCCAAACTAGATGTGGGGTATATTTCCCCCAATATTTCAATCGTGCTGCCACCATCAAGATGACTCGATGCTGTAATTAAACAATCAATCCTTTACGATACTTAAACCGCCAGCGTTCTCAGTCCAGCCATTCCGTCCCCAAGCCTAAGTGAGATCCCGTGAGCAAGTTTTCTTTCTTTCTGGGCCGTCATCGCACTTCACTTCCCGCAATCTACCATGCCGCATCAGACACCAAGAGAATGGCGCAAGGACGGCTTTCTCATATCGACCGATCGCGCTCTCATAGACCTTGACGCAGTCAATGCGGCCTTTGCCGCAGACTTCACGCCCTGGGCCGTCCCGCTCCCCATCGAGACCTTGAAGGCCTCAATAATTAGCTCCTTGTGTTTTGGCCTCTACCGCCTGAACGCCACGGGAGAATCCGACTCCGCAACCGGTAACCCAACCCGCAAACCTCCCCGCAATAATCCCCATGAAAAATAGTGCTTCTCCTTATCTCGACGATGGCGTGCTGAAGAATGGATTTTTACTAATATTTGATATGTCACATACATAATTAGACACATTGGACGGACGGCAGATGATAGGCTTGAGTCGAGTCGTCACGGACTATGTAACTATTGGATATCTCACTGACGTGTATATCTTGGATGAGTTCCGTGGTCAGGGACTGGCCAAGTGGATGATGGCATGCATCTCCGAAACGCTGGACGAGTGGCCGTTCCTGAGGCAATTTATGCTCTTCACAATGGATAGTAGAGCTGCGATGTTGTATAAGAATGCCATGGGCGTTGATGAGTGGAGCACGTCAGGCGGGTTGACATTACTGAAGAAAAAAGGACCAGCTGGCCGGGTATAGCCAAAGATTCAGTGAGGGGAACATCCAATAACACGAGGAAGAAAAAAAAAAATCTATTAAGCTTTGACCGTTTTCCCGTGAGCTCCGCCCGCAGCCTTCCTCAGCTCGATTGCTCGTTTATAAGGCGGCGCCGTAGGTGGTTGGACGGGATCCAGAGATACGTGATCCTCGGGAAGACGATATGACGCATCCGAATCAAACGCAGACAAATCCCCGCACGCCAGGAAAGGAGCAACCCACCTGTTCCCCCGTCTCTCATTCTCCTCCACCTGCTCATCAAATGCTTCTACTTCCACTGCGCCCTCTGGTGAAGGAGAGGACGCCGACACAGGCGCGCTGTCCCACCTTCCCGTGGCAGGATCCTGCATGCTCGAGGAGGCGATAATAGGAAACTGACTCCTCCGCTCGTCTGCTAGCCGTGATAACTTGTGCCCTACACCCAGCGGATCTTCCAGACTAGCTTTGAATCCCGGAGGAGGTCGGAAGTTGACGCACACGATGAACGCCTCTACACTGCTTGCTCTTGAAGAGCGCGGCTTCGCAACGACCACCTTTTCGAAAAAGATTTTCATCTGCGCGTAGAGGAGGTCGACGTTTCGGCCTCTGAAAATCTTGGCCACGAACTTACCGCCCGGTTTTAGCACACATAGGGCAAGGTTAAGGGCGGCGAAGAGTAGCTGAGATTGCACGTAGATGTCGAGGTCGTGCAGACCGGTAACGTCGGGGGCGCCGTCGCTGATGACGAGGTCCACGGGCTGCGCCGCCTGCTGGCTCATGGTCTTGGGATCGTAGTCTGGATCTAGGGCTTTGAGGAGGAGGGGTACCGTTGCGGGGTGAGTAATATCTGCTCGTAATGTGATGATGCCCTGGAGCGGACTCATAGGCTGTAGGTCGATGGACACGATCTTGACATCTCTTCTTGGTTGGGGCTCTTGCGCCGAGGCGCTTTCCGAAACTGGGTCACCTGCGTTTACCAAACCGCCTTCTGATGGGGTTGACTGCTCCTCTGTCAGGAAGAGGTTTAACATCTGTTGACGAAGTTTTGCCTCGCGATCCTGCCAGGCTGCCCTCCCGAACTTCTCGCCCTTGATGAGCACGCGAGAAAGAACTTGCGACCAGCTCCCCGGCGCCGCACAAAGATCCACCACCCTCGTGACATTAGAAAAGAGGTCGAATTCTGTGTAAGATTAGGTTAGGTCTCGAGTGAGCTGGATGAGGCAAGTGGGGGGGGGGGGGGGGGGGGGGCTTGGGAGAAATCTTGCTTCATACCCTCATCTAACTGCAGAAGCTTGAACGCACTTCTTGCGCGCCATCCCTGCTCCTTTGCGAGCCTGTAGTAGGCATCGCGCTTATCCTTAGAGACTTTACCCATTGGTTCGGAGGGCTCTTATACCGATGATGAAGGACCTTAAAAAAAGCTGGAACTAAAAATGGAATTGTGGGGGACATGCATCTAGGAGGATGGTTGCTGAGATTAACGTTTAGATTAATAACGAATTGCCCGTTAATGGAATATGCATCTAACACATTTGATTCACACTCAAAACGTCACTCCTTGCCTCTGGAAATAATATAGGCTCAACTCGACTCTCCAGAGCCTGGAGAGAAGAGACCAAATCAAGGCTAGGACGGCAAAAAGATAGTTACGGAAACTGTGGCAACTTTTTGTGTTGTCTCCTATGATTTTCGCCCCGTTTCGACGAATCGCGACGTCGCCGACCCGACGTTGAGAACTTGTGGTTCACATTTCCTGGTCCTAACAACTCTCGAACCCTGGGTCTTCATGCCGTGCCCAGTGAATTCATGTTTCATCACTACCTCGGCAGTGCCGCCCGACCAAAACACGGCGAGGGCCGAATGGGTAGCTATTAAAGTGTTTAGTTATATGCCGGAAGTCTTCTAGAAGGCCTCGTGCTTGCGTTTCTGTGGTGAAGCCTCGACTTGGGCAATATTATCAACACACGATGCGATTCAAGGTAAATGTGGCTGCTCGCTAGGGGAGGTGTAGTCAGATCTTCAGCCTCAACTTTGGATGCAGACCATCAATTTGATCCCTAATTCCGAAATTCAAATCACCGCGCTGCTGGGTGGAACTAATCCGGAAGACCACCTCACAATACCGGGGCCCAGCACACGGCATCTCGCCTCTTGACTCGTGGCGACAGCCTCCCGTCTGCATCTGCAGGGTTTCCGATTCACCCCACCATCACAAAAGAGCAAACACATCATCTTTCCTAACTTGGATGGAATTGCATACTGTGGCCAGAGAAAAGCGAGAGGTGCCTCCGTAGGAAAGCCTGCGATTGGATCTTCTCTTTCATATCCTTGATCCTCAGGAGCTTATCCGGGATTATTCGAACGTAGCAAGAACAAGAAGCACCACAATATCGGGTAATATCTAAGGCTATTAATTGTAAGGATGTTCATTATAATCGCCCGGAGCTATGGCAAGGTGGACCAGTTCGACTTTTGCCTTTCCATATTAAGGCGAACCCCGAAGCTAGAGTCAGCTCCATATGGGCAGCTCTTCTGGGTTGACCAGCTTTCCTCTCCGTTAAAACCATGGCCCATCCATCCTAGCCAGAGACGGCGTTAAACCTCAAGAACTCGTTCTTCAAAACAGAAAACAAGATACAATGCGACGGTTATTACTCACGTTAGTCGCCCTGACAATGGGCACTGCCAGGGCGCAACTCCTCCCCATGAACCTCCCCTTCCGAATGCTCGAATCGACATTGCCCGAAGGCAACACATCTCCCTCCACACCATTAATAATCCGGCAACAAACGAGAAGATCATGCGGCGCAGACGCGAATAATTGCGACGAAGGCTGCATTCCCCGAGGAGGACAATGCTGCAACGCCGGCGACGGAGGGTGGTGTAACTCGGGGACCTTTTGCCAAAATGGCGGTTGTTGTCCGACGGGACAGGATTGTTCCGGCCCAATATCTTCGTGCCCGGATGGCCACGTTCTCTGTGGGAATAAATGTATGCCTCGGGGGGCGTCGTGCTGTGCGGGCGATAACTACTATTGCGGGGCCGGAACGACTTGTACAGATAGAGGATTATGCGCCGATGGGCGTGGGACTACGGGATGCACGTCGGACGAGACGATATGCGGGATTGGGTGCATACCCTCGGGTCAAATCTGTTGCCAGACATACCATTGTCCGCCGAGCTATGCCTGTGGTCGAACGGAATTTGAGTGTGCGGTGGCGACGATGACGGACGGAGGCAACTTGACAGGTGGGGGGGGTAGCGGCACCTCCGCTCAGTGTGATGGGCCATTCGAGGCATGCGGCACGAGTTGTATGCCGAAGGGCGAGACTTGCTGCGATGGGTTTTATTGTCCGGCTGGGCAGATGTGTGCTCCGGACCAGAAATGTGTTGATCCGAATGACGACGACGATGATAATGAGTCTAACAAGACGAGCACAACGATTGCATCTTCTACGAAACCGAACGAGAACTCGCCGACAGCCACAGGTGGCAGCGAATCGAGGGCAGCTCATCAAATAGAAGCCGGGAGGTTAGGACTAATAACTAGTCTAGCCATCATGTATATTTTAGCGGATTGATTTAAAGGCAGTTTTAGACGTTCAAATAATACGCATCAACAAGGCCCGTTTAAAGCTTCACTATGCCAGTTATTTTCGACGAATCTATCGACTGAGGGATCAAATTGGTGTATGCCGGCCAATTGAGCCGAATCTGGTTTTGCATCGCAGTGTTTATTAAATCGAAAGCCAACGGAGACGAAATCGCCAATCTAATACTGAGAATGCAGTTGGGCCGTTAGCATCGTCATTAGAAATGGCCGCAAAGTCGCAGATGCCAAGAAATGGACTTACACAACCCACCTCCACCCAGCACGTCCCTTAAAGGGCGGAACTCAAGAAGGTCCCCATCGCGATTGAGCACAGGCATATGTCTGGGAGTGGAGATTTGCCATCCTTGAACCTCAGGATGACACCGAGACCTTGGAACACAACACACACAAGAGATGCTACTACTCGCGTCTCCTTGAAGAGCAGAAGCGTGCCGAGCGTTGCATCTATATACGGCACAATCATTGTCGATTCGACATCCGGAGCTCGGTCAAGTTGGTATGCATAGAACGCAGGCGTGTAGCGACCATGGGTGAAGCGGCTGAAGGCGCCGAGATACGTGACTGATACGGTGATGGCGAGAGCGATTTTGCTAAGCATTTTGAATATCATGAAGTCATCAAACTTGGGAGAATAAAGGAGAATGTTTCCCACTACCTCCTTTTTTGCCCTTGATGATCCCAATACAACCATCTTCGTCCCTACATCCATCTGTCCCGGTCCAATTCGTTCATTCGTTCAATCGCAAATATGTGATTAGTCATCTCGATACCCGATAGGAAAGTCCAACCCAAGTCTAGAACAACTTTAATTCTACGAGGGGCACTAGACATCTGTCGATTTCATTTATTTCGTCTCGTCATATCATTTCCGCCCGAATCCGAGCTTGTTTTACGACCAAGAACTGGAAAGCATGTTCTTCACATCGGGGGTCATGTATGAACCCCTCTCCTCCACCCTAGCAGAAACGTGACGATACACCCTTGCCTTTTTTTTTTTTTTTTTCCACCCATGGAGAGTCGTAAAGTGGGAGGGTATTACCCCTCCACGATAACCGTCTCTTCAACGCCACCCTCGACGAACCCTCGCCCCCGAACCGGCCAACTAAATGTCCTTGTCGCCGCGACAGGGTCTAGAGAGACGTCATGGGCTGAGGCCGTCATCGTACGCCTCTCCAAGAACCAACATATCCGAATGCGCGCCGTCCTCGACGATGTCACGGCAAGAATATCTCAGACGGTGGCGGTAATGCCCAACCATGGCACCACAGACCGAGCGTCATACTCTCGAATAAATGACAACAACCCGACCGAGCGAGCCGGTAGCCCGTTCGAGTCGAACGATTGCAATGCCTCCGAGTTGATCGAGTGGGCGGACCTCCTCGTTCTCGCACCTCTAAGCGCCGATGGGATCGCCAAAATGCTCGCAGGCATCACGGATAATACAGTCATTCTCGAAGTTTTGCGGGGTTGGGATATGTCGAAGAAGATTATACTGGCGCCCGGTATGAGCAGACATTGCTGGGAAAACCCAATTACGAAGAGACATCTCGACAAGATCCAGCGGAAGTGGAAATGTGTACGGATCATGCCGCCCATCATATGGCACTTTGAGGGCCCTAGCCGATGTGGTGTGAATTGGGAAGGTTTCAACGACGTGGTCAATACAATTGCAAATCAGGCCGAACTCTTGACTATCGGGAACGACCTCGAGGACATGCCGCGAGCCCCCAACGAATTGCTCGGCGCCAAAAAGACGACCGTTCGGCTACCACCGGAGCTGTGGATCATGATACTAGAACAGACAAGAGACTGGGAACTTGCGCAGGCGTTGGGAATTAAGACGTCGCTCCCGATGCCGCTTTCCTGGAGTAGTCGTGCAGTTCCGGACCCGGCGACCGACGACCCCATAAAGATATACGAGCGGGAGCTGGAGTGGACTGTACTCAAGGCCAATACGAAGGAGATTTGCAACAAACTAGCGCAGGCGCCGCCTCGTTTTACGTATCTCTCAGCCCTCATAGTCAAGCTCATCATTCGATTCGCCCTCGTTGATGTGCTATCCTACCTCGAACAGAACAAACCGGAATTATTCATGGTGGGGTTCGACGGCACGATTCTGCCGTACACGGCGTCCGTATATTATCCCCAAATAGCCGTCCTAGATTACTGGCGAGACAGCAACTGGTTCAAGAGGAACCGGGCTTACACACACGAGGCAATAGACGGCGCCTCAAGCAACGGCCATATCGAAGTCCTAGACTGGTGGCTGCGCGATGCCGATCTACCACTAAAATACTCAGAGGCCGCGCTCGAGCAAGCAAGCGGCAACAATTACCTCGCCGTATTAGAATGGTGGCGTCTAGCAGCCACCATCGACGAGAGGGTCGTCCTCCGCCCCGGACGATCCATCCAATACGCCACGCAAAACGGCCGACTAGAGGTCCTCCGGTGGTGGCACACGTCCGGCATCCCCGTGTGCGCCTCGGACAGCGTACCCACCATCGCCAGCCGCTGGGGCCACGTCGAGATCCTGGAACTCTGGCGTCAGCTTAAAGGCGACGAGAAGATTGTCAGCGAGGAGGACGCGCTCGTGCAGGCGACGATACACCAGTACATTGATGTTCTCGAGTGGTGGAAGCAGTTTGCGCACGGGAAGCTGCCCGGTATGCATGGGAGGAGCTTCAAGGTCGAGTATCGGACGTGTAATATTGAGGAGGCGCTTGAGGATAGTATGGGGAAGGATAAGGAGAGGGTGAGGCAGTGGTGGGTTAATAATGGGTTGAACCTTGGGTTGAGGAATATGGAATGGATCTTGACAAGGTCGCTTTAAGGGGAGGCGATCGGAGAAAGGGCCTTTTTCACCTGTTTACATGGCACATGGAACACCACACACAGAAATCATCAGCATAGCATGTCAAAGGGACATGCAAAAACCACACGCAGAATTCATATCATCAGCATAGTATGTCAACAGGACAATGGAGTATGGAGCGGATATCTCTCTATGAACATGGGATGGCATTCAATCATTAGACGGGAACTCTTGGATGGGTCATTAGCGCAGAATGAATACACTTGGATATCCGCACCCCTTGATCTTGATGCCTGCCTACCTGAAAAGGTTCGACTCGACAGTCGTCTCGGTTCCTCGGGTGCAGACCTAGTTTCATGATACTGCGGACCTGGGCCAATATGAGCCGCAGAACAGTGAATGGCCCGAGTAGTCGCGTGAGTGCGAGGGGGTTCGAGTTTTCACTTGGGACATGATCATTTTATGGAGTTTATACCAGATCTTGCATCAAATGTCATTTGGTTATGAGGGTTTTCATCTTTAGCGCGGAGAAAATATTCGCTCGCCAAGGCACCGAGGTGGCTCGTCCAAGAAACCACCCACAGGGCGCATACGAAGTAGGAGGTCGAGTTCCCGAATCGTCTGGAGAGAGCATTTGAACACCCCACCCTGCGCAGAAGACCCCCAACTGCTTTCATATCAAACGCCCGAAGAAGGTGTCTTCATATATCAAAGCTCCCGTCCATCATCTCCTAACCCGGCACGCACGCACTCAGGATGGGATGACCGAGCGATGTCCGTTCAAAGCAAGTCCAGACGGCATCTAATCCGGGTCCTCACCTCCTCTTCTGCCGCCCCTGTCCCCACACACGAAACTCTATATTCATCCCCAACTGGCAATACTTGCAAGCCAAGGTCTACACGGAGCGAGCATCGTCGGTCCAAGCGGTCACTCCGCATAAACAAGACCCCCTCCTCCTGTCTGCAGGTCTTCCTTCGATCCCCTCAACAAGGGTGGGCCCACCGCCGCGAGCTCACCGCAAAACCACAAAACCTGTCTTCTTCCTCACTTGGGGTCTGATGCAGGTCAAATCTATCGGTGACGCAAGAAACAATGTCAAGAAAGGAAGCGGTAAGAAAGGGTGGAGAGGGAAAGGGAGGGGGCGAGAAACAGGGGATCGAAGCGCTCGGTGCTTCTGTGCATCCACACTACGGCCTCTGGGCTGGGGAAGATGGATGGGGGTATGTGCGTGCGCTAGAAGCTATTTCGAACTAAGTTATACGACGGGATGTCTCTGTCCCAATGGGCCTTGCTTCCCTCTTTCTCGTGTACAAAATAATGCTCTTGCTAGCTGGCTATTAGCATCATGATAGCGCTGGTTCAAGCGTAGGGCGAACGACAATTGTTCGCTAAAGTTCGGCTTGGTATGTAGGAACACCAGCTCGCCTCTCTCCCATACAGGTAAATTAGGTGCACCAATTCGAGAGAGCAACTGGACTCATAAATTTCTCTTGACCATCGTGCCCCCTTCGTACTTCGCAGGCAATGAGCATCTTGGACGGTTGGAGTGACACTGATCTCGACTCGATGCAGGAAGGCGGGGAGGTTGTCACTTTCCCTTGTCAAGGCGGGGGTTCCTGCTTCTTCCTGGAAAGTCTGGAGGACAGTATGGAAACACTGGGTACTTTACCGGCCTCCCGCTCTGTGACTGCATTCCTTCCTGGACCAATCGAGGGCTGCAGGAGCAATAAAGTATCCGTTGCCTTTGTACCTCGACGGATTCAGTACTCATCAATCGTCTTGTACTTCATCCTTCGTCGTTGAAATCAAATTTTAGTCCGACTCCCTGACAAACGGGTTGAGGTCAACAAGATACGCTCCTCCGAAGTAGAGTTCAATGCCTGGCTACTTTGTACTTTGAACTCTCGTCCCGCGGCCGTTGTTTGTAAGACCGGCCCAAGATAAAATCACAGTAACTTTTCACGCCGTGACAACCCGGGATTGATGATCTCATTGCGCCCTCACAGGTCTGCCAAGTCGACTGTTCCCTCAATGTTGTGGATGAGGACGGTGAGTCGATACGCTACTTCGTACAACTAATGCCTCGCCCTGGCAGTAGTGTGATCCGGTGCAGCTCTTCTCTGCCCATCCTCACATAACCTCGGGCGGCCGCGTTCAAAGTTTGCTTTTCCCCCGATTTCTCGAAGGGATCGCTCGGCAAATCTAGGGATGCTGGGCTGTCCTGCGCTATCATCAACCTTCTTTTTCTGATTAGTGTAGGCGCTAAGAAAAGGATCTGGTCTTGGTTAGCTGGTCTGAGAGGATGGACTTGCCGATCTCTGGGATCCGATGGAAAACAGTTTATCCTCCAAGTACGCTAGAGAAAATCATATTTTCTCCAAATTTCCCCTTTCACCGCAAATGTGTTAGTTGGTGATAGCGCCCACCGTAAGATCCACTAGTGCTGCCACAACCTCGAGGTTGACCCCTCCAGAGAGCTTCCCAAACTGTCCCAACGAGAGGACCGGGAGGCGTTTACCTCCGCGCCGTCCTGCCTGGTCCTCCCCCCTTTTTAAGCACGTCAAGCACTGCATCCATCGGTGAAGTGCAGAAGATGCGTGGAAAAGGCAAGCTCCGTGGAGAAGACAAGGTGCTTCTTGCTTTTTACTTTCGTTAACCTCTCCCCGGGAACTTGCATCATGTGGAAATTTGAATACTAAACAATGTACGAAGTGCCAAATGAGCATCCCAGCGTACTTCGGAGGCTGATATGGGGTAATTACTGCCATGCTCCGTCGTACACTGCTCCGTACGCCATGGCAGACTAGTCCGAAGAAGTCCAGCCTGATGAGCATCCATGTCGCAAATTTGATCAGCGCTGAGCTAGGAGGCTCACGGCCTTATTTCGACGATTGTCCATTGCAACATCCGAGCTATTACGAATGGACGAGGTAGTATGTAGTGTTGCGAAGTAGCATACTTGTTTGCTACAGTGGAAAGGGCTAATTCTCGATCTTAGTGTACTTTGTACTGTGGTAGGCTGGAAATCCGAAGATCTGGATTGCTACCCCCTTGTCATTCTGGGGGACACTAACGTCCGCTTCCTGAGGGCTGGGACGCAAATATTGGTTGACAGCAGCCGACACGGGATGCCTATTGGACAGCCTCACAACTTGACAGGACGAAGATCCCGGCTCAATTCCTTTATCATGATCGCCGTGCAACGACACTATCGAATGCTCGACATCATCGTGTTCGCAGCGGCCTAGGGAGAAATTTCCAGGCTGGGCATACAATCAGCCGAACAGAATCGGCCCTTAACACTCGGGTCGGGGAGAAAAGACTTTTTTTTCCCTCTTTTCCTCGCTTTGAAGGCAAGTACTTTGTACGAGGTGTCAAGTGATGCGTGGCGTGGGGGACCGACATTTGTTCCCGGAGAATGAAACGTCCGAAGACAATGGAAACATCGGCTGCAAGTTTTAACTCCACACGCAGAATGCACTGTAAAATAGAATATGTGTGCGCGTGCGTGCGTTTACGTTTGGGTGTGGTGTGTGTGTGAAGGAATGCTCTGCTCTTTGTCAAACAAAACAACATTGCCGAGCCGTGCTTGCACCGCATTTTTGACAAGAACCACTGCTCTTCCAACCTCGAACACAACCACAACCGAGTTTGGACACTGGGACAGTCACGGCAAGGAGGGTGGGCACGGACGCCCTTTGGAGGGAACATTGATCAATTCGCATCAATGCTCGCACTGGCGTTAACCCGCTCCACGCAAAGAGCCTAAACTTGACGACACTTCGAGGTGGGTTCAGTCGGGAGAGCGTCTGAGACCTACCAAGTAGTGCTGGGATATCATGCCTTCTACCCGGTGCACTACACGACATTTACGTTTTTGCTGTGCGTGCGGCTGCAGGTGTTGAGTCCGTAAGCATATTGTAACGTCCGAGGGTAGTTTATTGAGTGCGATGTGATTCCTCATGTATAGCCTTGCCGTTTAAACCTGAACACTGCAAAAGTAGCAATGGATTATCAACACGCTCGCACGGGGTCTCCGCCTCCCATTTCTGCTGTTCCGCATTCGCCTGGCATTGCAAGCTCAACGTTGCAGTGGAGATGTCGATCCCCTGTCCTCCTAAATTTGGAGGCTGGTGGAATTGATCTTCTTTTTTTCGCTGCACTGCTACGTGTGCGGCGAACCATGCGTTGGAGAAATGTGGTTGAGAATTTACTTCGTACTTCGTACGCTAATACAGCACACCAACCGCGGGAGAGTGCGGAGTTGTTACCGGGTTCTGGCTTGCCGTGTCGAGAAGAATTCCAGGTCCCAACGGATGGAGCCTATCAAGAAGCTCGAATTTGATTCTTTCTCCTTCGTGCTTCGTACTTCGTAAGTAGGAAGGGTGCGAGCGGACATGGGTCTTAGGGCAAAAGGTTGTCCAAACCCGACAAAGTAAGGGATGGAGTAATTCTATGTTCATGCAATGAATGCGTCAATCAAATACGTTTCGAAGGCTTGTCCTTGGCTGTGTGGACAATGGGCATGTTCACCTTTTTCGTGGACCTGCGTCCTGTCCTGCGAAGCAGAGGGTCTCAAGACTTCCGTTTTGAGACCATCTTGCAAAAATGCGGCTAGTCTGACTTCATAGCTGCAGATAACTAGGCCGTCTTCATCAGATTGATATTTGGATTCAGTACCTACCACTGTCTTGTGACGGCCGGTTTGACATTGCCTGGCCCCAGTTAAGGTATTACGGAGGAGGTCCGTGATGCGGGACGGTTTGCTCTGGAGATTAAAAGTTCCTGCAAGATAATATCATGGGTTGGCTCTTTTCCGTCTGTGTTGCCATTGTTAATGGATTGATGGGTTGGAAGAGCCTGTCGAGCCGATGGAAACATCAGGCGCCCCTACAAAGTACGTTCTGGCATTCCAAGCTGGCAATTATTCTGGTTATTCAATTTCTGATATATTTCGTTAGCAACTGCATCTCGAGTCGACCGATCATCCTCTCCATCACAATCTGTTGATCAATTCATTGATCAATTGATTGATTGATTGATTGATTGATTGATTGATTGATACTTCATTCGAGGTGGGTGCCCGCGGACGCCATGTGGCTGTGTAGCATTCCAGTGAGTGACCTCCACAGTGAAAGAAGAAGAAAAAGGAGAGAAGAAGAAATACTCCCCTAGCGGAGGTGCCGTAATGAAGTCCCGTCTCATTGTAAGTGGACATCAATGATTCCTTCCCTCGCCAAGTCAAGGCGAGATCGTAATCTACTTTGTATGCTACGAAGTAGATATAAAATAACACCTCCTTTTCCGTGATGGACATGAGTCGTATCTGATAAGTGGAAATATCACACTCGTACCTCAGAATGTCATTTCTCTGAGCATGAGCGAGTCCCAATCCTTCGTATATTATTAGCCTTCCCTAGTACGGCGACTAGTAAATTGCCAAACTGGGGAAGAGCAAGGAGGCCACATGGGATTGTGTAATTAAAGGTGAGATGGTCCGGACTACAATCTGCCTCGTGCACTCGATCCTGGGAGATGTTTGGTGGGCGTGGATGGGTTGTCTGGCCAGAAACATCAACGGGCATCCCGCGAAGCCGTATGGCATTGTGCGTGTGAGGATAGCAGGATGGTAGCTGCGCTGGTTAAAGAATTGGTAAAAGGCAAAGACCAAACTGAAGATCGAGCTCGGAATGATGAGGCTCCAGGACGAAGTATGCGAATGATCCAAGTTTTGACGAGGCGGGCTTCGCCTGCATGATAGAGGCAAGGCGTGGTGCTGGTTGTCTCAATTCTTCATCTTCGTAGTCACTCATAGGCCAAGGGCCAAGCATGGACCAGCAAGTACGAACGACTCACGCAATTCCTGCATGAAATGCCTCTGACGATGCTCTGCCCTGCTAGTAAATTTGTTCCCACACTACCAACGCCATCTCGTCCGAGAGGAGATAATAGCATCATGCGAAACTAGATCGGTCGGACGGAGAGGGCGTTGGTCGGATTCGACCCGGGTGCCGAAACGTGTGTAAATCCTCAGCCCATTATAAGCCACCAGATCAACCTAGTTGATCCACGGAAATTAACGCGAACGCGGCAGTGGGCGACAAGAAAGAAAAGGAATCAAAAAACGGGCGCAGATCGCCATTGCCGCCATTATCAAGAATAACGTACTTCGTACTTTGCACATCCTTTGTGCAAGTGAGGTCCACACAGGCTATCTCGGTCAATTCAGGTGCGGGTTTATTTTTTTTTCGGCACTATCAAGATGCTTACCAAGCCTTTCCTTGCAAGTCCTCCTCAGCAGTATGCAGCAAGAGAGGCTTCGTGGGTCTGACCTGGGGCTTCTGGGCGATCATCCGCCAACGTCCCTAGTGTACCATTCCCTCGTAACTGGTAATTTGACAGGCAGTCTCCCACCAGGATACCCAGGACATCATAGCCTCACCGTTTTATGAGACCGGTCCCATAGGATTCCCATGTGCTCCATCACCCGGGGGGAACATGACACGATTGGAGCAATACTTTGTCGTCGCCCCTCTATCAAGATGGCCAGCCTTAGGCTATATCAATTTGCAGTAAAGGATGCTACCTGGCCTGTTGACGTAGGTAATATCGATCTTGAGGTATTACCGCGAAGGAACGAGGGCACGGTTGCATTTTTTTTTTTCTCACCTTCTCTCTCTTCCAGCCTTGGACACAGCCCGGCATTTTTCACTTTCACTTTCACCTCCTCCACCTCCCCTGCCACCTCGGCCTGAGGCGGTTGGTGATCTCCTCCAGGGATGCGGGCAGCATTTCCTCTCCAGAGCCGTGCCATCACCAGATCCAGACACGTCTCCTGCAAGTGTGAATCGTCAAGACCCTAGCCGACCAGGGCTCCCTGTAGACCTAGCCTCATTCTCGGAGATGGCAGCCCAAACCCTTGAAGAGTGAAAATTTCAGTGCATATACACTACACTACTTCGTACTTCGAACAAACAAATTAGTGCGAGTGTACGAAGTCCCAAGCAAGCAGTCCGTCCAAAGCAAGTACAATTTTTGGATTGTCCTCCGATGTACACAAACCACTGTGGGTCAGCTCGAGATATAGGATTGTATTACTGGTAGTTCCGTTTTTGAACAAATCTAAAATTTGATGCTATATCGTGCTGCCATCTTACCGCTTATGAAGTACAAATGCATCAGTACTCCAGGACGGGAAGATCCTCTTCAATAGGGGCAGGAGCTCTTGCTGACCAGGGTTAATGGAAAGGGTCTGTTTGGCCCACCCTTCCTCGTAAACCCGTGGTCTGGTGGAGAGTTCCTGCTTGGTCGAGTGCAGCTGCTCGAGGGGTTTAAGTGGGCTCAACCCCGGTGATGACAGCGGGCGAGCCTTCCCCAGTGAGAATCTTGAGCGAGTGTTCAATGGTGCTCGGCGCACAGTGCTGAATCTGTCATGCTCGTCCCAAGCAGTACTTCAGTCTCCAAGCTGCAGCACGTCTGTCAGTGTCCCTCAGTAGTGCCAACCTCTAGTTTCCGAATCAAGAAGCAACCCCCTGACCACTTTGGAATGGGCATGCGTACCGAGGTACTTCGTACCTTCTTTGGAAAGGATACTTGAGGGGTGTGAGGAAGGAGTGGGTTGTGCGACGTTCTGGTTGCACCTCTGTCGGGGGATTGTAATTTCTAGTCATCTGGACCTCATCAAAGCGTGGATTTACTCAGCTCATCTGGTACTAATACTACTAATACAACTAATTCTACTAAGACCATGAGAGATGGCCTGCAGCATTTTGGCACTAGTGTACGCTACTGCGATGCGTGGAGGGTCGCTCTATCCCTGGTAAGTGGATACAGGTGGTGCCGCCTTTGGTCGTTCATGTGTCGAAAACGGGGATTCAGGGTCTGTCCATAATACTAACGGTCACCCACCTTCTGGTCCCATATCCCATCCCATATCCTATATCCCATATTCCACATCCCACCACGCTGTGCTCTTACTTCGTATGTCATTCCTGCTCTTTCATACATATTACCAAGTCTGTTCCCCCCCTCCACTTGAGAATCCTGGTTTTCTTTCCTTTCGCTTCTTCTAAACCAACCAAGATTTGCATCCTGCGGTGTAGGTCTAGAACACAAACCATCGAGTTGCTGCGAAGCATCCGACGCAAGAAAGGCGGAGCACTACCCCTTGAGCACCCCACAGATTCACCTGCACGAGATTTATCGAGCCTCTCGCCGTCCATGTGCCCCAGATTAACAACGGACGAACTTGCCTGGAGTTGCCCTTGACAGCTTACCCAAAACTTGTTTGGCGGGTCGGTTCCCACCTTGGCGAGCCTCTCCTCGAACCTTAGAGCTTTGGATCGCGGATAGCCTAAACCTCGGTTTACGTCGCAGGTCATGCCTCGTCGCATGTGCTAACACTCAACGTCTTCCTTGAGTGTCCGGCGATTTTATTTACAATTCAAGTGGCACAGTCCTCCTGCGGAACAGATTTTAAGAGCTTCCCCGTTGAAGTTGAAGTGGTGTACAACCGGTGCTGAACCCCATCTCACGGCAATTACCGACCGACTACTGCTTGTCGTATGGTATCGTGCGCTGACTGCGGAATGCTCCCCTTCTCTTCCTCCCATGATCCAGCTTCCGACTTGTAACAATGGCTCGGACATCGAAATTCTCCTTTCCCCTCCCAAGCCGCAAGCAGCGGTCAACTCAAACAGCAACACCACAACCAGAGACGCCTCGGTCAAAGGCTCAACAGATATTAGGAAGTTCCGCGCTAAATGTCGACAATGGCGGCCACTGGGATAATACGTCGAACTCCGGAATTAGCATCGCTGTATCCGAGAGCACCTTGCGCCATCGCCGGAGCGAGAGGACCATTGGAGCTAGGAGCGAAGCCCCCTCGAGGTCTCGATCTCAATGGGAAGCGGACTCTGAGACGGTACCGGCCCACCTTCGAACCGTTGCCTCCCGGCCTGAATTGGGGCATTCAAACATGAACGGCAACGAGCATTCCGACCTTTCTGAAGTTTCGAGCCTGCGGGCGCGGAGACAGTCGGCTTCCACCGTCACGTCATACTATGACAAGTCTCGGGTCCCCCTCTCCATATCGCAACAAACCTCCTCATCAGCTATGGCCAAGGGCCTCCCTGCGAAGGCGAATTCTATTCTGGACATTGACGGCACACAGTCTTCCCCTAAGCGGAAGAAGAAGCCGGCTAGACTCGACTTCACGCATCTAATCCCGAAGTCACGGTCCCCGACTTCCCATCACCAGGGATCGATTGTTTCTCCCGAATCCATGACCTCCCCCGCCGGGACACCTTCCGTCATGTCTCTATCACCAATGCCGTCACGAGCCACATTATCATCAGTGACTTCGAAGAAGTCGACCAGAGAGAAGCTCCACGACCTCACTCATCGCGCCTCGCGGAGAGCCCCGCCACCTAACCCGACCCCCGTGCAGAAGGAAGTCAAGAGCGGCGTGGATCTGCACAATCTATATGAGCACTACGAACGAATGTCCTTCCGGCAAGTGATGGGCCCGGATTTTGACCACGAAGCTGTCTTGGAACCAGTTCGCGAGTCGCCTGCGGAGAATACCGCCCATGCAGCACGGCGACCTAAATCACTTGTGTCGAACCATCAGTTCGACCCCACCAAAGCGGCCTCACCCGGCAGAGTTCCCACCCTGCCAGACATCGAATATGCTACTAGCGTCTCTAGTCGGCATACGCGAACATCGAAGGCGTCTAAGCGAACGAGTCAAAGTGTGTTTGACTCGGACCTACACCAAACCAGTATTCTCTCCCTCTCCTCTGATTCGGAGGACGACGCATTTGCCGATTCTCGTTCCAAAACTGCTCCTGTTGCGGAAAGCGTTGGAAGCTTGCCACAAGAGGATGACTTCCTTACTCCATTTGCCGAGCGACGGCGATCGGTGGCATCCAAGTCAAGCGGGAAGTCCACTAAATCTGGAAAGCGAGCTTCCTTCGCACAGAAGAATACATATCTTACCATTCCCAGCGCATCCACGCCCCCTAGAGTACCGGATATCTCTAAGAGATCCAGCTCTTTGCTCCACGCCAAATCTCCCACCCCTAGCTCGTCCATCCGGTCTTCGCGCATGTCCATGATGTCCACTTCTACAGCCGCTTCAACCACCCACCAATCCGTGAAGGAGGTGCGAAGCACCACAGTCACTTCTACCCGTGTCCAAGACGACAACACGCAGAGACATTTCGAGGCCCATACTTTGACGCGCATGTCGTCCGTGCATTCCCTTGATCAGCCGACTCCACCTGTGAGTCCGAACTCCGTAGAGTTCTACGTCCGCCCACCGTCCATTCCCGGCGACTCATCTAATCCACGTCTGATGGCTGTCACCAAACAAGAGGAGATGCTTCTTGCTGCCTTACGTATAAAGCGTGCGCGAATGCGGGGCATCACTCTTTCCGAGCTTGAAGAAGAGGAAGAGGCCTATGCCGAGTCACTGGACCGCCGTGCTTCATCCCGCAGCAGCAGGGCGCGAGATTCGGCTTATGTAGCCCCTGTGAGGGCCATCCAAAAGAACGGCTCAAAGTCGTCAATGGGTACCATCGTACCCGAACATCGCGCTTCAAGCCGCTACGAAGCCCAGTCACTCTCCGGTACCCCAGAGTCATTCACGCAATTGCTTGACACGGCTGAACTATCCCCCAGGTCGGCGCGGTCCGATGATGCGCCTGCACAGGCAAATCAGGAGCAGGTCTTGCTTTATCTCGAACCAGGGGCTAGCGGAACCGAGGACGACGAGGAGCCGAGCCCTGATCTGAGCGACTTCATGGATTTCGACAACGGTAGCGAAGATGCGCATTCTTTCCGTGGACGCAGTAGCACTGGTCGCGATACCGATGACAAGCCTCCCCCGACACCTGAAGACACGATCCCTGTGGCCTCGTCGCTGAGTCCCAAGGAAGGGTGTGCTCCCGAAACGCTATGCGTCGTTCCAGAAGATGACATTACTGGTGGCGTCGGCATCCCTCGTCCGGATTCGCCTGTGTCTCCCACACTACCTCTCTCCTTCCCGATTCCTAAAAGCATGAGGAAGCCGCTCAGGCTCAGCGCCGTGGGAGGGGTATCTACCGGCATGGAGGCACCTTGGTGGGGAGATGACGGCTGATTGATTAGCTGAACTACCCCCCCAACTTTTCTTCGCTTCTTACACCTACTGTATTAATTTTTTTGAGTGCCATTTACCTTTCACATATGATATCCGGGGTGGGGATTCTTGATTTGAGGTTTACTTTCATCACAGCTGTCCGTCGACAACTTCCCTCTGTTATAATATTTCTTGGGCAAGATTTTTGGTTGGGGAGGAATTCTTCACTCTGGAGCTAGAGCAGCTCCCCCGACATGGCACTTGTAACGACCCGTAATGGATGACGACCGGATTTGATCACTGATATAGATCTATTTGTAGAGATATTTCTATATATACACTGAGTTTCCTTTGTGAACGTTTCTTGGGAATGTTGTTTGCCTTTAAGTGAGACTAAATCGCTAAAGTAATATGGGGATGTCATTGTCGTTGACGAGAACCCGTCCGGGGGCAACCCCTCAATAGCGCATACAGACCACGCTGAGGCTCTCCTTGAGCCTCGCTCTTGTTCGTTTTAACGATATCACTGGAATGCAAACTCATCTAGTTCTTTGCGCTGTAGAGTACGATGACCCCAGGAAAAAAAAAACGAAGAAAAGAAAAAAGTCATAACTACGTAGGCAAGCATATCGATATCTCATGCTCCATCCAGCCATGTATAAACGCCGGCCCTCTCTTTAACCGATTCAAGAATTTTCATACACAGCGCCCTCGGGGGGTTGCGGGATCTTCTTATTCGTAGGAGAAGCCATGTATCTGTACGAAATGCCCGTGTTAGTGCCCTTGAAAGTGGAGGCCACAGTCATTGCGGGGACGCGTATCCCTCCTTCTACATACCTCCTCAACTCTATTAGGACAGTCTCCATGGTGTGGTTTCTCTGCCAATTGGCGAGGCAGGGGAGTTGCTTGGGGTCGACGATACCGTTGCGAGGATTGACGCATGGGAGGTTGATTTGGCTGACGAACTGGATCGTGGGGGGCTCGTCAGGGTAGGCGGGGCCGCAGTGCATCCTCACGGAGTAGATACGGTTTTCATGGACACTCTAAAGGAAGGCGCAAAAGGAGTGGGGGTTAGTATGCCTCGGCGAACGGCGGGGTGTATAAGCAGGTATAACAAGGCTGAAGCGTACGTGAGGGGGGCCGAGAATCGTGCCATTCCAGTTCGACATGAGAAGATCCTCAGGATCCTCAAGACCGTAGGAGCAAGCCTCTACCGCGGAACAGACTTGTCAGCGAGTTTGTGACGCAAAAAGACACCAACCACAGGGGCGCCTTCAAGCAACGGAGTCATCTCGAAGTGGGGGATTGGGGAAAAAGGGCACGATACCTGCTCCGAGACCCTTCTCGCCCTTCTCTAGCTCCTCAAGGAGCCTGAAGTTCCTGGGAACCTTGGCCGCCATGTCTAAGCTCTCCTGCGACACCGGGAGAATTGGTGTAAAATGTATGGCGAGGTGCGGGGTGAAATTGACGAGAGGTTGTATCGCGGGTTTTTAACAGACTGGAGGGGTGAAGTGAGCCTGGGGCAGCGGGGAAAGCAGTGATAAGAGATGTTTCTTTGGGCGCTGGACTGCGTGCCTTGTCCATCGCGGGGCACTTCGGTTAATTCCTGGAAATTTTCGCGACAAGCGGTGGAAGGTTCCTTCCCGACCAAAGGCCAAGCTTGCAAAGGACCTTACGTAAGGCTGAGAGCTGCCTGCAAGGGTCAGGTCAGTCGGTCAAATCATGCAGTTCAATCACAGTCATTGAATTTGGGATGAGCTCGTGCTCGGATTAAAAAAAAAATCAACACATTGTCTTCCAAACGTCATACAATCTAACCCCGGCTTTTCATCTCTCCCCATCCTCCTCCCTCCCCCTAAGACCCCAGCAAAACGGCGTCCGATATGGCGTCGGCACTAACCAGAGCTGCCCTGTCGGTGCCGCTGCGCCAGGCCCAGCAACCCTTTTTGCAGCTGGCAGCGCGGCGGACCTTCCTCACGACGGCACAACGAGCCCTCACAGCTCCCGGACCGGGCGGGCCCCTCGGCGGCGTCCCCGCGACATATTTCCAGCGACCTTCGTTGCCGGCTAATACGATTGTTCGATTCGTGCCTCAGCAGACGGCGTGGATTGTGGAGCGCATGGGAAAGTTCAACAGGATACTCCAGCCGGGTCTCGCGATTCTGATTCCGTTTCTCGACCGCATTGCCTATGTTAAGTCCTTGAAGGAAGTGGCACTTGAGATTCCTAGCCAGAGTGCGATTACGGCGGATAATGTGACTCTTGAGCTTGATGGTGTTTTGTATACGAGGGTTTTCGATGCCTACAAGGCTAGGTGAGTTTTTTTTTTTTTCTTTTTTACCTCGGTTGGGGCCGGAAAACCACATGCACAGAGAAGAGAAAAGTAGCCGGGCAATTTCTTCGGACGCCGACTAACAAAGAAGAAATGTAGCTACGGAGTCGAAGATGCTGAATACGCCATATCCCAACTCGCCCAAACCACGATGCGATCCGAAATCGGCCAGCTCACTCTCGACCACGTGCTCAAGGAGCGAGCAGCCCTAAACACCAACATCACGGCTGCCATTAACGAAGCCGCGCAGGCTTGGGGTGTCACCTGTCTCCGATATGAGATCCGCGACATCCACGCGCCCGCGGGCGTCGTCGAGGCCATGCACCGCCAAGTCACCGCCGAGCGATCGAAGCGAGCCGAGATTCTCGAATCCGAGGGTCAGCGGCAGTCGGCAATCAACATCGCCGAGGGTAAGAAGCAGAGCGTGATCCTGGCGTCCGAGGCATTGAAGGCGGAGCAGATCAACCGCGCGTCTGGTGAGGCTGAGGCGATTCTCATGAAGGCGAAGGCTACGGCTGCGGGTATCGATGCCATTGCGAAGAGTATTGCTGAGGGAGAGGATGCGGCGAGGGGTGCCGTTAGCTTGTCGGTTGCTGAGAAGTATGTGGATGCGTTTTCGAAGCTTGCTAAGGAGAGCACGGCGGTGGTTGTGCCCGGAAACGTCGGTGATATCGGTGGCATGATTGCTACGGGTCTTAGCGTGTATGGAAAGGTTGGAGAGGCACAGGCGAAGACTATGGCGAGGAAGTATTTGCAGCCGGGTGAGGGTGAGGAGTTCCAGCCGGAGGAGGAGAAGTCGATGAAGGATACGATGCTGGAGGGGTTCGAGCAAACGGCTAAGCATTGAGAGGGGGAAGTATTATGAACGGGTGAATTCGGGAAATCGAGAAGCAGGTTGATGATAGAGGGAGCATCGGCGTTGGAACATCTTTCTTCTTTCCTTTTTGTTTCCTCTCTTATTTTTAGAAACACTCTGAAGCTCCGTGTCTCATTATGTGTATAACATCTCAACTTCCCCTATTATTGGGAGCTACTTAGGAATATTTACTGGCAACCAAATTTCCACCCTATAGTTTTGTCCAGCAGCAGCTCTGTGGAACCAATTAGTCTTTCTTCTCTTTGGCGTGACGTCGACTTCGGCTGAGCTGGGAGCTTCAAACGTGGGGAGCTTGTGTGGTTATTCTGCATTGGGAAGGCGGTCAGAGATTCTGCCGGTCTCATCTCCATCATCACCAGGCACCATACCAAGAGTTGCTTCTATCCAAGAACTACATGAACCCCTGGACTTTACGGAAATTCGTCGCGAACCGATAAATTCAATACCTTTTTTTTTCGCCATAGTTACACGCGGACCTAATCTATCATTCCGTTCGACTGTGCCGGGGACTAAGGGGGTACCTAATATGGCCGCTGGCCCGGATGCTGGGACAAGATGACAACTCAGCTATTGGCGTCTGAACTGGCCAACCTCATCCAAGAGAGCAAGAGGAAGCATAATGACCTTCGGCAGGTATGTTATTTTAAACTTAATTATCAAACTCACATATTTGCAAGACAATGTATACTGACACCTCTCGAAGGCTGCTGAGAAGTCGTTGGAGGAGCTGAGGAGCATCAAGGGTGCTACGGAAGCTCAGACAGCCACTGGTAAGCCTACCTGCGGGAGCCGTTGCCCATCTCGGCCGCCCCATCCTCTTCACCTGTAAATATTGACCTACTTACTTACAACACTTAACCGCCTTAAGAGCTCAGCCAGCGTGCGAACTTTGTAAACCCATTCATCATCGCATGCGGCACCAAAAACGTCAAGTTCACCGGCATCGCCATCGTCTGCCTCCAGCGCCTCATCGTCGCCAAAGCACTCCCCCGAGGTAAATTGAACCAGGTACTCGAGGCGCTCAGGGAAGCTACCTCGGCGGGGCTCGATGTCCAGTTAAAGATCCTGCAGGCGCTGCCGTCGCTGCTTCAGAATTATTCCGTGGACGTTAAGGGTGATATGCTTGTCACCGCGCTAAACATCTGCTTTATTCTGCAGGCGAGCAAGAATGCGATCGTGAATAATACGTCGGCGGCTACGTTGCAGCAGCTTGCTGTGTCTGTGTTTGATAAGGTTGTGGTTGAAGACAGTAGGTAACCTTGGACGAAAGGCCCTTTCTCTTTCTTCTTGGCGCTGGAATACGTGCTAACTTCCTGTGTCAGAATCACCGGGCGATACGCCTTTCGTTGGAGAAGCTCCGACGGAAGATGGGACTGTCCAGCTTCGAACTGCGGCCCTTGATGCCTTCAGAGTTCGTCGCGCACTTATATCGCAAGGAAAGAGCGTCAGGCTAACTCTATTTGCCAGGTCTTCAACGATCTCTGCCTCATGACAGAGAACCAACGCCCAGAGTATCTACGCTTCACAGGGCTTCCGCAAACATTCGGCCTTGAACTCATAGAATCCGTTCTTACGAATCATGCGTCCATCTTCCTAACTCACCCAGAGCAGGCGCACATCCTCCGGACCAGGGTGATGCCATTCATCATTAGCGCTCTAAATCATAAACCCAATTTTGCGACATCTGTTCGCCTGGTCCGTATTCTATACACCCTTCTCCGCCGCCATATCAGTATCTTGCCCTCCGAAAGCGGACAGGCTCTGGATATCCTTACTCAGCTCCTCGACCAGGACGTCCCGCTTTGGAGAAGAGCTCTCTGTATGGAAGTTTTCCGGGGAGTATTCACCGAACATGCTTTGATGAGACGCATATTTTACCTCTACGACATGAAGGAGGGAGAGAAAGATATCCTCAAGACGCTGACGGCGACTTTTGTGCGTCTGAGCACGGAGAAGCCGAGCGTCATCGGGCTTGGCCATCAGTCGACCATTCCAGTATCCAATCCATATGTAGGTACTGCGGGGGACGTTATGCTGGAATCTGGAGGAGTTACAGGTATCATTAGTGGGTCTGGTCCATCCGAGGGAGGAAATACCGGGATCAGCACGCAATGGAGCTCCGTTCGGGTGCCGTGCATCGACCAGCTGGACAAGACGGAACCACCGGCGATCCCTGAATCCTACATCTATAACCTAACTCTTGCCTGCATCTCGTCACTCTCAGAAGGGCTTGCCAAGTTTATTCTGCCCTTGACGGTTCCTGGGGAACGCAACCGCAAGAAACTCGCAAGGCAGGACACCGGTAGGGCGTCTCCGGCGCCAGGGGCCAAGGAAGAGCAAGCCGAGTCGAAGGGATTAGAGCGGACACCTTCCTACAAGAGGAACCCCGTCCCCATTAACCCCCTGAAGCACGAAGACCATCCACAATATACAGAAGTCAAAATCTGCGCTGCCATCATTGACGAATGCTGGCCAGCTATCCTGGCTACTTGCTCAACGTTCCTCAACGCCGCGCTCGACTCGGAGTACTATCACGGACTTGTCCGAGCCTTTCAGAAATTTGCCCACGTTGCGGGACTTCTGCATCTCAATACGCCTCGAGACGCATTCCTCACGACGCTCGGGAAGGCGGCTGTACCGCCGAACGTTTTCACAGCCTGCCTAAACATGGGTGCAGCTCGGCCGAGCACCCCTACAGGTCCGGACTCCGCGGGGGGGCTTCTTAGCAATGCCAGGGGCCTTCTCAGTCGGGAGAGTCTCACGCTACATCCCCAGCCTACGGAGAAAGGCCGCCAACCCTCCTTGGATCCCACCCAAGGAGCCTTGAACACTCGCAACCTTCTTTGTCTGAGGGCTTTGCTCAACCTGGGTATTGCGCTCGGACCTACCTTGGGAAGCTCGTGGAGTATAATCCTGGAGACGCTGCAGCAGGCTGACTTTGTTCTATTCTCCTCCGGTAAGGTGCCGGGGAAAATACCCACTGCCATCAAGGGACAGGACCCTCAGGCCGAAAACGAGGCGCATGCGCTGCTTGGAAACTTTGGCGGCGAAATTAGGGCTGTTGAGACGGCTGTCTCCAGGCTTATTGAAAGCACTGTCGATTTCCCCAACAGGTCGTTTGTCGAAGTGGTCGAAGCTATCTGCAATCTGTTGGAGCGCGGCCAGACTGAGACGCCAAGCTCTACTACCACCGCTCAAACCTCATCGCCGCCTCCTACCGGTAACATGCTCAAGACTCCTGGGGCCGGCCAGCATCGCCGCGTCCTTAGTATTTCAACGCCGGCCACGGCAGGCCCCACGCAGGAGGACATGTTAGCTCTCGGCAAGCTCGGCGACGTCGCCACCGTCAATATCGAAAGGCTACTCTCATACCCTCCAGAGGTTTCTGGTTGGACCCCGCTCACGACGGAACTCATCAGGGTGCTGAACGCAGCTGGGATGTACGCTTCCGTGAGGACTAGAGCAGCGGAGATTCTCGTCCGTCTTGTGCTTGAGGCTGCGCATGTCGCTGGTACCCTTGAGGAAGACGCCCGAGCTGGTGTTCAGCTTCGGCTTCTGGAGGCCTTGCGTGATGCGTTAGTTCCCCTTCAAGCAGAGGACCGAGATGTCTCTGTTGCGAACCACGGGACTGATGTCGAGATCCACAAGATCATTCTTGACGGCTTGAAGAGCATGCTCGAAAACTGTGGGGAAGCACTCGTTAGCGGTTGGACCATCGCGTTTGACATTATCGGCTCCATTTTCGTCTATAGGAAGTTTGGCGTGCCTGAGCGTCGGGGAACTCAACAGTCGGTGCTCATGACGAGGTCGGCCAAGCTGATCCGGCCGTCGTTTAATTCTCTTGAGCTCATCTGTTCGGACTTTTTGGCAGCTCTTCCCAACTCGTGTTTCCTTAGGCTCGTGGATACACTCTATGAATTCTGCACTCAGGGTGACGACTTAAACATAGCATTGACGGTACTTTCATACTCTCCCTTACCCTTTTTTTTTTCGTGGTCTCGCGTGCCCCTATTAACGTATGATAGACTGTCACCTTTTTCTGGGTGCTTTCGGACTTCTTATCGGGGAAGAACAAGTCGCTCTCGATTACTTCGGAGCTAATGCAGGGAAGAAATGCATCCGACTTGGCAGAAATGGCATCTGATCCTGAACAGTCGGCATCGGATGCCGCATTGTGGATGCTTCTGTTACTTCGCCTTACGAAAGTAACTGCTGATGCCCGTCTCGAACTGAGAAATAGTGAGTCTTGGATTAGCCCCAATACTTCAGAACAACACGATGCTGACCATTGACCTTTTTCCTAGGCGCGATTCAAACCTTGCTTCGAATTTTCGACGCGTATGGGGACCGCCTTAGTTCCGAGGCATGGTCGATATGTATTAAATCAGTTCTATTCAAGCTGTTGTCTTCCATCGAAGAGGAATTGGAAGCGGCAAACGATGATGATGCGGACGATCGAGATAGGAGCGAATGGAACGAGACAGCAGTGGTTGTTCTGAACGGAATCTCGACTCTTGTTGCTAACTACTTGGATGCCCTGACGCAGCATCCTTCTTTCGACTCACTGTGGAAGGAGCTGATTGGGCACTTTGGAAAGTTGCTCGACTTTCAGATTCTCGACATCAATACGGCCGTTTTCAATGCCTTAGGGAAGATACTCGCGCAGACACGAGACAGCTCTCCGGCTGCACTGAGTAAAGAGAGCATCGATCTCTCTTGGGGCCTGTGGAGCAGGGGCATTCCTGTGGCAGTAGACGAGGAAGAGTCGAAGCAAGACAATCAAAACTGTCTTCTTGCCTACGTCTCGGCACTGGAGGATGTGTATCGGCTGATCGATGCCGATCTCACCGTTGAGAGAGTCGACACCATGCTCAAGCTACTTCGGGAATCAACGCAGTACGCGACAACAGGCGCCTACGTCGTCGACGTGGAGTACATGACGCCGCTCCAATCCAAGATCTTAGAAGCCGTGCGCCGCATACGCGTCAACCTTCCGGGCGTGCCAGCAGTGGTGCTCACTAAGATCGCCGAGTTCATCGCGATGGCATTCGAAATAGATCCTAACAAGCCCGCACAGTCATCTCCCAAGAGAACTTTCGTGGCAATGTCCAAGACGAGCATGGGGATTCTACAGGATCTTATCCTGAGCAACGCTACGGACGAAGAGATTTACATAAGTAGCGCATACGTCTCGGCGCTTAGCACGCTTGCGCGACCCATCACTTTGAAGTACAGCTTTCCCATAGTTACGAGGTCAGTTCAGCCGTGGAGGCTTGCGACCAGCACGGCCTTGGCGGTCTTAGAAGGCACACTTCCGCAGCTGAAGAACCTCGACAACATACCCAGCCAGATGGTGCAAAATATTTGGCAAGAGATTGTCAAGATTTCCAACGGCATCGTCAGCGCCGAGTGTCACCGAGCACCTGAGGACGGGGTCCATGTGGCCGCAGACGAAGTGTTCGACGTCCAGTCCTTCCTGAAGCTTCGGGATCTCATCATCCCCTCTCTCGGGGCGGAGGTGATCTCGGACAAGACGCGGAAAGCATTCGCGGAGAGTCTCTTCCGAACATCCATCATCCACCAACCATCACCCGAGGAAATCAAGCTTCTGTCAAACAGCAGCGGAGATGCACTTGCCACCTTACTCCACAAATCCCGCCACGGCCGCACAGCCGTCTCACTACCAGCCAAGCGCACACGAATGAGCTACGTCTGCCTCGACGAACTCTTCTCCCTTATCTCAGCACACGACGAAGCGGCGACGACCCCCTCCATCGTCGTCCAACCCCCAACGCCAAAGTTTCCCCGCGACGGCGCCACCGGCCCAAGAGAAGCCCCCTCCGCTCTCCACGTACGCATCGCGCGAACGGCCGCGCCCTACCTCATTTTGCGATCGGCACTCGTCCTTAGAGCGTACGTGGCGGACCAACCGCTCCGGGGTCGCATGCCGCAGCCGCTCTCGCAGCGGAAGGAGTTACTGCATGTGCTGAGACGGTTGGCGGATTTGAAGTCGGAGAGCGAGGCGATACCGGACACGCCGAACGTGGATAGCGAGAATAGGAAGCACTTGTTGAGGGTGTATCCGCTCTTGGTGGGGGCTGCTGGGGTTGCCGGACGGTGTGGGGATGAGGGTGTTTTGGGGGTGTTGGGGGAGGCGCTGAAGGTCGTTGGAGGGGAATTGGGTGTTTGAGATGGGTATGATAGTATGATGGTATCGCGAAAGAGCTTCTTTTAATGTTAAACCAATCCATTGTCTCGGTAACTATCCATGTTGAAATGTTCAGATGATAAGAGAGAAGCCAAACTCGAACCATCACAACAGTCTCGGCCGTACCGATCAACACGGCCATCAGAAACGGCTTCAATACCTTGGCGTTTCCTGGGCAATTCGAGGACATCGATTTCTGGGATGATGTCGCTCACTTGCCATCTGCAATGTTGATAGATCTGAGTGTCACTGGTTGTGAGGCTAGGCTTCTAGTAAGAGTTCAGAAATGCCCCCCCCCCCCAAACATGAGAAGCATGACCTCTCTGACAAGTTAGATATCTGTTCGAAGCCCATAGGGAGAGACACGGGATAAGTGCCCGGCTATCAGCATGGGGAGTACGTTCATTCAGTACTCAGTACACGAGTTCCAGGCATCCTCAGCGTTTGCTTGGGCCGCCCAAGCCTTGACTCGGCGTTTTTATTTCTATAGCTCTTTGTGACTACTCTTTTAACAGGAAATGCCATGACAGGCTAGCCCCATGTTGAGGATCGACAGATTCCGGCCGATTCCAACAGTCGCCTTGTCCCATTGAAGCTCAGCTACGATCCCGGTATGAGAATGCCCATTACCTGTTCTCAATGTCGTGCGAGCGATACTCAATCTTTCAAGATATCTCCTCTTCATCTACATCCCGCGTGATGCCCCGCTCCATTTGCCTCTAGAACCCTCTCAGGCGAGTAGTGGCGCCTTTTTTTCACCGTTATCGAGATCCCAAAGGCCAATCCGAGCTTGTCTAGCATTTTGGGAAACAGCTGTAGGCTCGACTAGGATTCGGTTTGTCCAAGATCTTGAGGCAAGCAATGCGTCAACTCCATCTTGGAAGTGAAAAGCAAGAACTAACATGGATAGATGGGAACATCCGATCCCGCTTTGTGGTTGCTAAAAGCCCAGAACTGCGCCTGGCTCTTCTCGAGCTTGACCGAGAATAACGAGTATAAAAGACAAGCCTTCTATTTGACTTACAATCAAGTCTTCTCCAATATTGAGACATGGACTGAGTTTATTCATTGCTGGAAGTGTGTAGTCTCAGAAACTACGGCAACCACCCGGAAATCATGAGCATCATGGGCCTCAAGGGAATGCGGTGTATTTTGCATCCTCGCAGTCTCCAAAGCACCAAGTGCCGCTGCGTATTACTCTCCAACGCAAGGCTCCCCAATTCACCTGGCATCGCATCCTCAACCCAGAAACACCACGGGTAAGCAAATAGAGAGCTATCTACATCACCAGAAAAAAGACGTACCGTAAACCCATTGATCCATCCTCCGTTTTCTGCGCAATATATCCCTCTCTCTCGCCCCCAACCCACATGATCGCAACAAAAGCTACTCCGCATCCTCAGGTTCCGGGAGCCTCGAGATCCCACCGCCGCGATCAATCCGCTTTCCCCACACCAGGGATCCGATATTAATCCCTTCCTTCTCCCCTCCCGGTGTCCTCAGAGAAGTCAATCACAAAGACAAGATAAACGCCAGCTCGTAAGTAATCTAAAAAAAAAAAAAAAAAAACGAAGCTGCTCTATTTCGCAGCGGCGGGGAAGAAGACCACATGAGCCCATCGCGTACCAAAAACACGCCTTCCGTTTCTTCCCTACTTCACCCTGCTTCTTCAGCGTCATACCCACCCACCATCACCGCATTAACAGACAAACAAGCTTCCCCACATCTGCCCCTCACGCACCCCGGGGCTCCCATCTCCTACCCCGTATATCACCAAGACCAGACGAGCGCATTGAGTAACACACCCCCTTTCGCTCTCGTTCCTTAAAGTGTCAGAGAAGACCCTGTTAGATGGAGCTTCACGACGTGCCCCACTTTCCCTGGTGAACCGTCCAAAATGTTGTCACAGACGAACCCAGGGAAAGGGTCATGACATGTTTATTGAGTGGGGCTCGACGGGGGAATTAGAGTGAAGAGCAATATTGCACGATATAAACTGTATTAGGGTCACGGGTAACATGGGGAGCATGCTTGCGCGGGGAAACACTCGAGAATTATGCAATAATGATGCTTGAAATGTGTAAAAAGTGGGAATGTTGGTAAAGTTGCCTTACATATGCCTGGGGTTGTTCACCTTATTCATTGCCCCAGTAATAAGGAGACATAAGGAAGCCTCTGCCTGATCAGATCTTACGACGCTATATTCGGCCAGTGTTATAATCGGGTTCCCTCACCCAGTTTGCGCCACCAAAACCACTCGGCAGAACGGGAAGTTGGAGCTTGCCACAGGCTTACTGTCTCCTAATAGCGAGATCTTGTCGCCATCACGGCAAGGAGAAAGGAAGCGACATACAGGTGATGGGGCGAGTCTCTTGAAAAAAAGGACATTATCCCATGAGGAGGCAAGGGTATCAGATGTAAACCTTAGCTTGTTAACGACCTGGCAACACGAAATTCACCGCCGAATTGTAGCTCCTTGACAGGCGGGATGGAGCAATTATGAAGTAAGTAATCTGCCAACCTTTCAGAGCCTTCAAAGCTCTCAGAAGGGGTGAGAGAAGACATGCACCAGGCGATGTAACGGCGGGATAGATGTCACGCTGTGGTGAAAGGGTGTGCTGGTGTGGGTGGCACTGCGCTCTGTCATTCCTCCCCGAAGGGTGTGTTCGTCCGTCCAAGATTCTGACCGCGGAATGAGACTATTACTTCGTATGCTTGAGGTCTATGTTTCTTGACAGGTAACTCGCGTGGCTCATGTGTCAGTTGAGAGTACGAAGTGTTGGCCCCACGCCCAACTTCTCACGTCTCGCTCTGCGTCTTCAAGTTGTGTTCATATGCAGCCCATTAGCATGTTGATATCTCGTGTCATGGCCTACCGAATAAGACACGACGACGCTCCTCAGCCCCAGAATCAAATATAAGAGGTGGAGTTTGAAGCCGCACAACGCTTATATCGTAATCCAAGAGTACAAGTGAGAGCCATTCCGCTCTTGATGTGATCTGCTCAGGAGGTCAATAATATTACAACATTAATCACCGAGATGAAATTTCGCTAATTGCTGGAGACTTGTTGCCTTGAAGATATGTGTTAGAAATCTGGTCACACTAATCCCACGGCAGCCGAGTCCAGAACCAGCGATAAAATTAGAAGCTGGCCAGGCATTAGCGGCCAGGCGATCAGGGCACCAGTCGATCAATGGAGCGCTTCGGGCGACCCTGGAGATTACACTTGTAGTCGAGTGCCCGGGGCGGGCTTGGACGGGCATTACCATTTCTTCCTTGGAGAATGCCTTGGTCGGGGAATTGATGAAGAGTACTTCGTACCCTCGTTTCCTTTACAAAGGAGGTGTGACTCTTCGGGAGCCCGCCCGCCCTGTCGCTTGCCAGGAATAGCATCTGCGGTAGGTATGCAATCTGTGCAGGTGAAGATGAAAAAAGGAACTGTTTTCGGAAATCGTGGCATGCACCCCCCAATATCAAAGTGTATGTTAGCCTCTTTTATGAGGATGAAGCAGAGAGCGAACTCGAGAAAATTAAGCCCCGTGCCCTCCGCCGTTGCACTATTAGTACTGAGTACGTTGGTCGGGAATAATCGAGGGAGAATTAAATTTGAAAAAAAAAAGAAAAAAAAAAAAAAAAAAGGAATATAAAAGAAGACAACGAAAAGGGAGAAAGAAAAAAAAAAAGCTACAGGGGGTTTTAGGCTGTAAAGAGGACAAAAGTTCCTCCAGGCTACGTCGATGCCCCATTGATAGTGAGTATGTTCTCACTTACTTCGTACGTCGTACACTAAACGGAGGAGGCGTGGGGATGCTAGCGTCGCAGTGATAAGACATCGTGCGAGTGGGACGGAGTGCCAGGTAGTGCTCGAAGGTTCAATGTTGTGCTACGCGGCTCGCTATGTCGAGGCCTTGCTGACCAGGCCATTTCCTCGTCTTGGACAGACAACTGCACGCTAATAATAATGACTGCGTCTCCCTGCGTCAGAGGCTCCATCCCGTACGTATTGGGTGGAAGATGTCTTGCACTCTCTTTGGTTGGAAAGGTGAAGGCCGGGACTCACCTGAAGCACATATTGCATCTAGATTGTTAGCACATTAACTTGGTCCTCAGAACCCCGCCGAGTGGGCGCAGGATGGGTATATAACTGCTGAGATATAGACCTCCCAAGGCTCCCTCGACATCCCTCCCATCCCTCCATCCTCACGACCCCTGTTCAAGGCGATGTTGAAAATGATAGTGACACGCCCCGAGTTTGAAGTGAGATTGATGAGAACAATGAATGAAAATATGAAGCAACCGTAGAGACGTCAAAGATGTGCCTATGCCCGTCGCTTTCCAAGAAAGGGGGTGGCCATTGGCATCGAGCCGTTTTGTCGGGAGAGTCTGGTTGATAGAGAGGGTTGGTTGATGGACGTGCTGCCTGTCTGCCCACTGCGAAGCCAACTGTAACTAAACCACTTCGTAGTCCTTCGCAAAGGAGCATTGAACCATTGACGAACAATTCATTGTTTCTGCACGGTCCCGTTCAATACGTCTTCAACTGTCATAAGACCACGAATGGTAAGCTCCGGCATTGCTTGGGAAGAAGGTGCCACCCAAACTGCCCCACCCCACCAGATCGGGAAAGAATCGGTAGCTTCGCTGCCGCACTTGCAGGAGCGTCTGTTGTCACTCTTGGGGCAGTTCGGCCACTATGTTTCCTTATCGAATCAGGAAGCCGCTAGATCCCTCCTGTGCCAGAAATGGCAAGGGCAGGTCGCACGAGCTCTCGACGACAGCATGACAGGTGTCGTCCATCACCCTGTGGGTCTGGCCTTAGGTAAGTTTACCTGGCGAGGCGGTCGCAGAAATGGTCGCATATTCCTTCCGAGAATTCCTATTTGGCTTCCTCGTGATCTCACATGCTGTCTATCTGGTCATGCAGAGAAGGTCCACTATCTAATCTACCTACGGAGTAAACTGCGAAGTATAGTTTACAAGTCTGCCATGCCCCTGGTGCCATTTGTCCAGGTGTTCTTGCCACTTGGGGAAATGACTACCGTTTGCGGTCTAGCTGTAGATTGATGTTGTTCCTTCCGTGTCAATCATAAACTAGATGGGGTGTGAGGCGGCATCGCTGCGCCCATCGGCGTTGGTACTCGCCTCGGACGACGAACCGACAATCAGGTACATGTACAATCCCAATGCGCCACTGTCCATATGAGGATATAAAGTAGGGTCTTTAATAAGCTGTACAAGTAGATTACAATCCAACAACCACACCTTTGACGGTTTCAAGATATTCAGAAACTTCTTGCTGGAAGGGGAGATTGCTATCTAATCTACGAAGTATGCGTAGCTTGGGCCATTTCCGTTTCTTCTGGACGGCTCAGTCGACGCTGCCTGACCAGTGACGGCCCCCATCACTCGATCACATCCCAGCTATCGCTGTTCGCCAGCGGTGGCAAACGACTCATGATTCGATATAAATTAGTGGTGCGACGTTCTTGACTTCGGATAGTGGAGTATCGTCATGCGCCCGTACTCAGTACTCATACTCTTGCGATCAATACCTCTTCTGGCTAGCTTCAACCGGGTCTGTGCTCTTTGAATTCGTCACCTCAAACGGTCTGTGTTGTGGAAGAGAACGTGATGGGGAGATAGTTTAGAAACTCCCATGAGAAATTCCTGAAGACGGCTACGTTTGGTGAATCCTGGGACATACCAATCTGGAGCCGAAATGATAAACTAAACTAGTCAAAATCCTCCTCCCTTACCATGCCAGGTGTGTGGGGTTACGTCCCGTGGTCTGGGGCCCCGAAATGTAATATTTGGCCGACATCAGGAGGGTTTCCCACTACCGATCCCTACTGCTCCCCCGAATGCCATTTCGGTTAAGGAAGTTGGGCGACAAGCGAGATCTCCGATGTCTCCTTAGCGGGGAAGGTGGAGGTGGAGGTGCGGGTTTTCTACCTCCCAGGGTAATCTATGCCAACGCAACCACTACGTACTTCGTACATGGATTATGCTGCACTGGTGCTACGAAGAGTGAACATTGGAGCATTTCATAGGTACTGGGACGAACATTGAAGTAAACTGGGTTGTACACTACTCCGTGGAGAGTTGGTTCATCATACTTGATGGGTCTTTAGACTTTGAGACAAGAGCCCCTTTCAGATCTTGGCGCCATTTACTGTTTCCCAATGTAGTGACGCTGAACCCCTCATCATTGCCCAGTTTAGTGGACAGCCCGGCGACTGAGCCGAACTGGTTGGCGGACAAAATGACCACTCCACGTCTTCCGTTCACCTGGCTCCGACTAGTGTTGAGTTCCTCGTGGACCCGGTCACGCCTATCCCACGTGGAAAGCAGCGCACATCCAAAGTTTCTCTGTGCGTGCTTGCAGTGCATCAATTCCAAAAAAGCACTCACCCGGGAACCGCGACGAGGACAGTACCTAAGCTGTTATCCCAGAAAGGAGGGGTAAAATGCCTTTGGGGCAGGACTACTCGAGGCGTGACCCGGTGCATAATATCTATGGTAACCTTTCAGTACATCGTGCAGAAAAGGAGGAACAGGCCAGGCGGGATGCACCTCAACCCAAAGCTGAAAGCTCGGGTATTTTAGAGTTACCTCCAATCGTTGTGCGATAATTACACCATCTCTAGCAACGGCGGGCGTCTCGAGGAACCTTGGATGTACCCCGCAAGTATGCCTTTCCACGCATGCTCTTGAGCGGGTGGACACTGATTGCAACTGGAACGGCTCCTGGATTGTGCCAACTGTGGTTTGTGTTGCGGGCGGGCCTAGCCGTAACCTGGGCGTACAACATCTTGATCCTCGAACCACGGCATTAAATGAAGCTCAAAATAGAAGTCTCATTGAGTGAGATTGTAAGAAGAGGGAAGGGGAAAAAACACCGAGTATTTCGAATCGGGGCTTATCGGGGTTTCGAATGAAGGCTGTACTTGGTAGTTGATTGCCTATCCACCGTCGTAAAAAAGGCCATCTGCATGCTCTTTACTGATGCCTACGCGACGGTACACAACGTCTACAGCTAGTGATAGTTGCTGCACGGAAATGCTGGAGTGGACAGGGCAAAGCAGTCATTTACTATGTAGTCTAAGAATAGTACTACTTCGTAGAAACGGGGCAATTAAAGCCTTCATCTGCCCGATCTTGAATCCCATGTAACAATATTGATGTCGTTGAGTTCGTCATTTCCAGAGTAAAATATAAACTACTACTGCCTGCAAGCAGGTGACCTGTCAAGATTTTAATCTTCTCTTAAGCTCATTGGCGAATGGTACCTGTTCGTGGCATTGCCTGAAGTGGTTCATACCAACACGAACATCATGTTCGTGCCTCTCGCCTTGGCGCAAGGCTTTCGGCTCAGAGGAACACAACCAAGATTTGAAGCCGGGCCCAGGAAAGGTTAGCCCAGACCAGTCAGCAACCGTCATCGTGACATTTTCGACGTTTCGCACAGACCTACAGTTCATTTCGAAGAGTCGCCTCTGAACATTGAGGTGACATTCTCCCCACGACTAATAAAAAGAAAAGAAACGAGCGAGAAAAAATAGGGTAAGAAAGAAAACCGAAAAAACAAAAATTAGCTCCGACTAAAATTGACCTGTCGCTCGGAAAATTCCACGGAGAGAGCCTGTCAGAGCTAGTGCCCGAGCGCGGATCTTTTCCTTCGTTGTTCTTGTACACGGATGAGATGTAACATAAGGCAAGGGTAAGAGAAGCGAACAACCTATGGCCTTGGAGTACCTTCATCGTGCTGCTGGGGTCATGCATGTTGGAGGGGAGTTTGCAGGAATAGATCGAGGAACATTGTCATTCCCTCTCCCCCACCTATTCCGTGAGTGATAGTGAGGATGAACTTGGCCTAGCTTGCCCCCTTCCTTTTGCTGACCAAGAGCTTATTTTCGCTAGAACCTTGCGAGAAATGAACTGGGGTTGCTCAAACGTTCAAAACGGGTGCGAAACGGCTGCTTCTTTCTTTTCCCCTTCCCTTGACTCCAATTTTTTTCTAATTCTGTATTGTTATTTCGGTCATAAACAACTTCGTGTCTGAGTTGTCTGAAAAACAATTACGTTTGAAGTGAAGTCGTTTGAATAAGCTCACATGAACGTGGGACAGAAGCCACACTAGTGGGCAGCCAGTTGAAGTAGGACATTGGAGCGTACCTTTCGTAGTGTAGCGGATACTTGTGCACTCACACTTCGGTTTCTGGCTTGCACAAGCGCATCGCCACATATCCACCACATGTGGGCATGTGGGTAGCTCAACGTCAAGCAGGGGGGGCTACGGAACAAACAAAAGCAAAGAAAGCCACTCGGAGGATTCGGCTGTTGTTAGCCGTGACGAACGCCATCGGGCGTTTGCAGATGCAGCAACCGCAATAGTGCTGCTGCCCTCCGTGTAATTGTATGGATTGGGTTAATTTCTTCTATTCTTGTGTATCACACCGGTTTGTCAGAAACAATTGACCCCGTTCCTTAGAATTGTTACACTGCCAATATCCGGCATGTTTTGGCACTTGGTTTGCGTGATATGAAATTGTCGTGTGCCTATTGTCCTGTGCGATATGGGCCGACTGTCTTTCTCAATCGGCTTGAATGACGTGGGAGTTCGGCACTCGCGAAAAGAAGGAAGGCTGAGCGTCCGAGCTCACGTTTCTCCAGGCTGGAGAATATGATTGCAGCAACGGCCTTACCCCAGACATGACTGTGGAAGAACCGAGTTTCTATGCAGGGCCTGCATTACAATTCGAGTCTAATCGATGGACTAGTACTAAGGGCGGCAAGCGGCCGGGGTCAGGGTTAAGGGTAGCCAGACGAGGCTACGAGCGAGGCTTGGAAGCTACACGATAGATGAATGAATGCGACTGTACAAGTACTATGTAAAAACGGTCTCAACACACCCCGGAACAAGCCCCCGCAAGAACTGGACCGGTAACTTCAGCACGACTTTAGCGTTGTGTCATTCATCCTTGTTAGGGTGCCCGCGTATCTCGCTGCGAGATTAGGTTTGGACCCGTTATGGAGCGGTGGACATGATGTAATTAGTACCTGGACGTTTGCAAATTACCTGCGTCGTACCTGAAGGCGTAATGGAGTGCAATAAAATGATTCCAATCTCCGTTGTTCAATGCAACAGTAATCAGAGCAGAGCGGGCCTCCATTGCGAGACTGGGGGGCAAACGATACGAGGTTGACCTGAGATACCTACGCTATTTCGACAACAGGCGGGATGTAGTCACGGATGACATGTTTGAGCGGCTGAAAATAAAGGGAGAAGAGTTATATCGAGGCAAGTAAGTATATTCACCTACCAATTGCGGGATGTACTCGCTCGTTCGGAGACCCAAAGGTCTTGCAGGTCTCATCTCAAGCCGTGTGCGTTCCGGTGGCTTTGGTCAGCCTCAGGGACAACGGAATAACAATCGAGAAAGGAGATTGGTAAGACTGCCTCAATGCCCAGAAAACTTGTTCGTTTGTATCTTTGTTTCCTCCAATATGACGGGGATGACGCGGAGCCACCATATGCCCCGATTCAGGAAACTGCTGATGGTGTGACGGAAAGCAGCAACTGGTCACCCTCTTTGGACTCTCCCGTTCCCGATGAACCCTCCCAAGGAACTTCTGCCCTCGTGTCTCGGTACTCTATTTCTTGCAGGTCTCGATTCCACCTGGTTTCTCACTCGAATACCAGACCGATATTGTCCCTCCTTTGGATTTGGGCTGCGACTTATATGCCGGTGTTGTACCATTGGTAGACCGTGTCCAACGGTGACAGCAGCGAAACGGCAACGAAACTTTTCGGATCCGTGGTTGTGAGGGCATAATTCTCACGTGGAAACCCGGATAAGCTGCAATGGACCTTCCAGCTCTGCAGAACTCTCGGGTGTGGCCGAGACATTGGAGAAGGAACGGCTCAATGGCTCCCGTGTCTGTGATGGGGGCCATGTGTTGATTCCGTGACCTGGAACTTTGAGGAAGGCAATTCCAATCTGGGATTTCCCATTGTGGTCGTACAAGTATATTGCCCGCTCTTTGCAGCTGCCTCATTGAGCTTTCCGACAGACACGGCATGAACGGCTCGAACTGAGGATACGTGTCGCACCTTCCCGTCTACTCACCAAATCCGCTTGCTGGTGAGAGACTGGCTGGTAAAGAAGAAGGCAGGTAGGACACCGCAGGAAAATCCCAGCCAGCCGCCCAAGGTCATGTGAAACGGGAAGTCGGTCGAGAGTATTTGATATTGTCGAGCCCGATGGTATCAGCAGGACAAGGACGGGAACACGGCATGGAGAATACGGGAAGGCAATCTGGTGCTCCAGTTCAGTACCTGCCGTGTCTCGGCAGCGAATAAAATTTACCTGGGCAGGTCGCCGTTTGGCTGATGTTAAGGAACCGAGAATGTCGGTTGGAGATTTTACCGGGGCCATGCCCATGGTTTGGAACAGAGGTCCTGGGAAAAAAAACCCGATCACTGGGATAAGGAGGTGGCATAAATTCGAGTCTTGTTCTTGCTCTGCTTATTGTTTATTTTGATCTTTTCTCTTGTTGGTTGGGGTTGATTGGGTGTATGCCTCACCGTTGCTGGACTCTCAATAATGGTCGCACTTACAGCTGGCGGCTCTGGTGGGACTATCACACCCGCCAGAAGGAATGCGCCAGACATTTTATTGAATCCTTCTCTACGAGGATGGCCTGAGTCGAGCCATCCAACAGCGAGTGATGCCTTCACCCTGTACTTCATACGACCGCTTGTAGTCTCGCACCCCGGATGTGTCTTCCCGAGCTTCTTTAACTTGTACATGAGATGACGGATTTGATCCGAGAGGCCCAGACTGCACTCGGTCGATCAGGAACTAGAACAACCGTCTGATTGCATCGAGGCACGGGTGTTGTTGGCGACGGGAAGTCAACACACTAATAAAAGCCAAGGCCATGGCCAAGACATGGTATGCGAGAGAGGAGCAACGCTACATCGATGGATGCGACAGACACAGTTCATGTATGAAAACGCGTCTTCTCATGGCCGACGGACGTATTATGCAGTGGCGGACGAGCCCCCCTCCCTCAGTGCGGACCAGGCTATGCATCCTAAAACTACTATTTATGAACAGAGGAGGAAATGAGGATTCTGTTTTACTCGGAATAATAAACGTCTCCAGGCCTGAAAGTCGCGCCCAATCTATATCCCGAGAGCGAGAAATCCCATCTCAGAGACGGGCTTTGACCTGGATGTCTTGCAAGACGTCAAAGCCCGGAGATATTAGAGCTGTCTTACAATCGGGCCTGTTCCAGTAATCCTTACCACTTAATCCACGTCAAATATTATTTTCCTCGTGGTGGCGCAATTAGACCTTCCTTGAGGCGTTTTCTGTGCGCCCACCAACCACACCCACCCCAGACCCGCCCAGGGTCAGACAATAGAAGCGTCCTTGCAGCGACAAAGTCCTCCTGGGTGCTACGTAACGGAGCACTCCGCAGACCGGCCTGTCCATCCCGCGCGCACTGTCCCTTCTGCTGGCAGGTTACGATGTCGGCCAAACGGGAAGAGCTTGTCAGCCCTAGCTCTGTTCATTGGCCTGCCATTCTCGCTTCCAGGGGGGAAGCCTCCGTGCCGGCCGTAGTTTTGAGGGCCTAAGAAAAGACCTTTTCGTAGCAACACCTGAACTGACCACACCCAGAGGATCTGGAGGACCTGGAGGAGAGAATGTTGCCAGGCACAAGGAGACCGAGCTTCAATTCGTATCGTAATAAATTATAACATTACCTTGAGCTGTTTCGAATTGCACAAGAGCGACGATACGACCTCGAGTGGTAGCTATTAACCAGCGTCTGTTTAAGTCTGGGTCCTCCAGGTGCGGGAACAATGCATCCTCCCGCACCTCATCCCTTCCACAACCTTGGTTTCCTAATGGATGCGGGGTTCGGTTATTGGGGTAGGCAGTGCAGATCAGAAGTAATCAACGAGAATATGGAAGGCCAAAAAACTCTACCTGCAGACCTGGGGAAAGCTAAGATCGAAGACCTGGGTTTCACGTTTTTTTCTTTCTTATTCTTATTCTGGTGGATGGACCGTACATCCTGGCACACAGACTGGCGATGATCCGGATTGATGTTCACTCGCGCAAGCATCAGATATCGTCATCTGAACTTCTTTTGGTTGTGAGTACTGAACGAAGATTTACGGAATATTCTGGATGTGCACTCCGTGCGATTGATAGACGAGGATCTCTCTTCTTTCGGGATAGACTGAAACCGCCCCTGCTCTTTCGCTGAGATCCCCGGTCTGCTAGTTCGCTGAAAGGGTAACTGGTCAAGCTCCAAGAGCTCATCTTGGAGCTGATCCTGGAGAATGAGCTGCGCATCCGATATTGCAGGGTGCGTTATTGAGGAATTTTCAAAGCTGCTCGGCGTTGGCATCAACGATATGGCGCGGTCTCCCATATAGGCTAAGTTGGTGTGTCGTGGGTCTAGCCACTGCTGGGTCTTCTCTCCAGAGCCGGTTCCTCCGAGCCCCGAGTCGCTACAAGTAAACTACAAAGCAAACAACTCAAGGAACGTGCTTCTGAACAGAAATTGTCGATTTTTAGATCTGGGGCTAGGGTAGTAACTTAGCTCAGTCTCAGCCTTGGATTGGGCTCACCTCTGCACGAACACCCTCAATCAGCCAACCTTCGAGATGCAAAGCTCGCGCACGGGAGCCAACATATTATGTGAGTCAACAGCTCAAACATGCCACCAATGGCCCTTAATTAGAATACCGCCGCGACGAAATGTTTGGAGTTACCCACACAACGCCTATTTAAAGAAACCCCAAAAGGCCAACGTGAGTCGACGAATGTGCAGAAGAATCGAGAATGGGCTGTTTCGGGCTCCTAGCACGGACAGGGCCGGGGGGGATGGCAGCGGCGGAGATAACAGCAGCTGTGCCGCACAATCGTGGCGTGCATACGTGGCGTTCTTCCGCCTCAGCAGCCCTTCGGATTGGATCGAAGGCCATCCACCCAGAGTCATACGGCATGGGGACGTGCGCTTGGGCTGAAGTCTGAGGGCCTTTGACGTTCGTCTGGACTTGGGAGGCTAGCCATTAATGCCGAAATGGTTGCTCCTGTTCCTCGAGCACACAGACGCATATCGGCTGGGGAGCCCCCTGGAACATGAGCATCGTTGTCGGCCAATCCTATGTTCGGAGCTTTTTCGCGTCCCTCAAAGTACACCATGAGAGCACAGGGAGGAGAGGAGTACTTGCCTGTACCGTGATGTACGGAATCCTTCCAAGATGACTTTGGAACGATTCTGTGGCTTGCATCCAAAATAAGCAAAATAAGGAGGAGATAAAAAATGGGATGTTTGGAGCTCTGAGGTTAACAAGGCTTGCCTCGCTTGAGGTCAGAGTAACCCGCTTTACTTTTTTTGGTCACTGACGTGCTTTAGGCGCTTGAGAGGGGAAAAAGACTTCGAACGTTGTCTATCCGTACCAGTCGAATGTCTCAGTCTCATGGGGTAGTGTACCTCTCGCCAAGAAGGTACCCACTCTCTCCCCAGACCAGGCGTTGCGCTAAATGGGGCCTCGGAGGAAGAAGCCCACAGAACTTAGGCGAGGGCAAGCGGAAACGTGGTTCGTCCTCGTACGAATGTGAATGGATTTCTTAATGGTCATAACACGAGGAGGTAGTCTCTGCAGCTATTGTCTTCCTTCTTTCTGGGAAAGGAAGGCTGCTAGAACCGAGCGTTACTATTCCATTATTCCACTTTGATGCACTCATTATCGATCTAATACCCGCGGATATGTAACAGATGCACTTGGTCATTGTTGACAGATGTCAGACGTCAAACGCCAACAAAGATTTCGACTGCCGGATATTGGGTTCCAATGATCCTTCGTACAGACCATGGTGCTTCCCTTCGTGCAACGCAGGATACATGTCTCTTCCCGCTATGCCGTTGTACTATTGTTACGTTGGGAGCAAGGAAATGTTGGTGCCCCATCTGATATTGCGCGAATCGTAGGCAACTCCGATCTCAGTATTGTTTTCCGGGGGGAGACGAAGCTCCGGAATGCCGGAGGTCGATAAACTACGAAGTATGAGGTACGAGGTACACTTGTATCCACAATGTGGGGAAGCGACAACACGCGTTGCGTCGTTGTATCAATACCACGACGACTCTGATACGGGTGGCCCGTGGCAGTTAGCTCATACCTGACGGGATTTAATGCAACGAGGAAAAGAGTGCGTAAGAAGTATTGAGGGGAACTGTGAATGTTGTAGTCTTCAAGGGAGAGGGCTCTCATCTTCTCATTTGATGTCTGTCTCTGGAGTAATGGCCCCTGCATTTCATAGGACAGCAGGAAATCAAAATAAATTCAAGTCCCACCGGAAGGATCATTAATGTGTCTGTCAACCTGGCTGACAGCAGTCCTTGCAGATGAAGCTCTGTACTTCGTACTTTAGAGTGCGTTAGCGACAGGAATATCTCCGCGAGCCAATTGTGCTGCATGCAAGTCTTTAAAGAGACCGAAATTTGCTATGGGGCACTGTACCTTTCGAGGACCTAGGCAAAGTCCTTGTCCTTGGTAGTTATCCAAAGATGCCCATCCTCCCGAGGGCTTCAATGAAATAAATGAATATAGAAATGATTGAAGAAATAAAAAATAAAAAATAAAGGTTCAGAAACAAAGAGAAATACGAAGAAATTTATCAAGGACGGTCTTCCTGTAAGTGTTAAATTTGTGGGGAGAAGTGACTATTCCCGGAGAGGAGGTATTAATCGCAAGACAAGCTAAACCTCTTAGCACTCGGTGACCTGCGTTAGATGGCTTCCTCCTGAGCTTAGTCTCTCGTGGGGTGGCGGTCAAGAACCGAACGGATTGATCCTTTGATGTCCACATCAGGACGCCACATTGCAAGAGCCAATGGCTCTAGCCTATCCGCCCTAGCAAAAAGCAAAGAGCTCGATCGCGTACCTTTTCAGAAGATCCCAAAGCGAAAGCAAGGGGGGTGGACATGTCGTTCAAATTCCGAATTAGGCCGACCTGTTCCATCGATCTGATGCGGAAGAAGCTTCCATTTCCTTGACTGAACCGGGGCGGACCTGTTCGTACCGCGCACAGACAGGCTGGCGTGGCGGACAAGGACATTGAAGGGTGATGGAGCGAACCCCTCGAGACCGTCGACGAGAGAGTCTAAAGTACCTAACTCGCAGGCCTCGCCGGAGCTTGGACTTTCCATGAAGCAGATCTGGCGGTACGGAAATGAGGCCAGGAGCATCTAGCGAAGCGATGATGAAGCGATGGCCGCTGTTAGGCCGACAGGAGGACGAGATATTACTGGAGGAAGAAAATAATATTGGAAGACATTTGAGGTCTGAATCGTGATATTATTTCCCCCGGGCGACTTCGCCCATTTCTTCCAGAGTTTAGTGCAAATTGTAGTGCCTAAAAATATCAGGGCAAGGTCAAGCGACGGGAGTTGCAATCTGGTATGTCGATATTGCATTCTCCAAACTTACATTGGAACTCTTGGAGAGTGTTTTTATGTTTTCGGGGTCGGTGCAATAATTCCCGTCGTACCAAGTACTCAAGCACTCGACATGGCCCCGTTGTTGTCTCGTGTCTCTTTTTAGCGCGTCGCTTAAGCACGTCTTGTATGTTCCTAAATTTTACGGCTTGGGTGTACGTGCAACGCATGGGGTTTGCATAAAGATCCCATCCTGGAGTCATGTTCTTCAAGCGAACAATTTTAAAGGCAACTCCGAAGGATTACAGTAGTGGCTTCTCTAAATCTTGCGTGAATGACAAGCATTGAGGGTGACCCACACGAGGCAGCTTCTCCACAGGCTTGGAATACATCAATGATCGCAGGTTAGGCGAGCCGTGTCATCTCCAGCGTCATGACTGGAGTTTGAAAACCGTTATTATTACGCGGTCTAAGTAATGGGGGCATTATTACCTGCCGGATAAAATCCAAAAGCCTCAATTGAAAGAGAAAACAAATTGTACAGGAGCGATGCAGATCAATTATATTTACAGGTCTCAACTTCATTTAGGAGTATGCACAAACTTGAGCTGGGACGGGACGTTGCCGGGATTTCCTTGCCTGGAGGATGCTCAAACGAGGAAAAAACCGAGCCCGACAGTTGCTCATCGACCCTGGACTTTTCGAAGTCTGGAACCGTTCGCTTGACAGCTTTTGGGAAATACTGGAAACTGCAGCCCAACTATTATCTTCAATCGCGGTGACCAATATTATGTACAGCGAGCAAGTGCCGAGAGTACAATTGTACCTGTAACTGCCATGGAAGAAGGTGCAAGAACACATGCAATCACGCTTCCCGGTGTACTTCGTACATTGTGTCCACTGCTCTTTCCGCTCCGTATCACAAATAAATGTGCGCATGGCACATGCTCACATGTGTCGCTGGAGCGAAGATGGGTTCTTGCCTCATATTTTACTAGCTTACCTCTGATGCTCTCGAGGAATCCGAAAGCCGAGGGACTTGCTGCAGCGATTGATCGACGGGCCAAGGTAACACCACTGACGCATTGGCTCTGAACGAGACAATTTTGTATTTCGTAGTGTAGTGAGAAAAACAAAGGACGCTGATGGCAAGACAGCATTCGTGCGTGGGTAACTCCCGGAAGGAACGGGGTGCACGCTCCGGGGGTATCCACTACATCGGCCACTAGTGTTCCAAGGACGCATTAGTGCTGAGGTTTAGTGTACATGTACATGAATCCTGGCTCTCCTTCGTTGACGCATGCAAGTTGACCCGATCCCCGAGACCCGAGGAGTGAATGACAGGTACTCGCGAGTACTGGTTCCACGCTCCGTTTTCAGTGAATTTCTCCGTGTGTGACAGGTACTTAAATCTTAGTTTTAGGTCCCCAGCTCGAGAGCCAGGCGAACTCGCGTCCTTGAGCTAGTGCAGGCTGGTCCAGGACTCGAGGAAAGAGCAAGGGAGTCCCTGGGCGGTATTTGCTCTATCGGAGCTTCCTCCCGGATGCCGCCGCCAGTCCTCGCCAGTCCTCTGTACTTGTAATAATATTCGATGCCCTTGTCATTCATTGACTTCTACACTGTAAAGTTGAAGGTGGAAAGAGAGGGCCTGAGAGTGGGAGAGTGCCACCAGGATTAACGAGCCCGTTTCATCTGAAGTCACTCACCGACAGACACACACACGCACGCGCACACACACACTCTCTCTCTCCCTCTCTCTCAAATCGCCTGTGCGCTTCTACCAGTATTACTAAGGAAACTGCCCCGTTCAAGTCGGCTTCGATATCAGACGAACTCGGTAGTGTCATGAGCCCGAGGGGCTTCAGAAGCACTGAAGCATTGGGCGTTGGCGTCAGGTTTTCCCGTCTTCTTGGCTGCGCATTCTGCTATCATCGGGTTGCTACATTTCAATGTTCCATCCCAAGAAGCACTGAGGATTCTACTTGCGACTCCGCTTCATCCACTAAAGCGGATAGCGCAAGTCTCAATGCCTTAAGAGGCCTTACTATACTCCATCCTGCCCCAATTTGGGATACGGCCACTCCGAACTCAGCAATGGGGTCTTCAGTGCACCCGTCAATACACCACCTGCCGTCCCGTCCTCTCGAGAGTACGAGTACTGTACATGAGAGGGCTACTGGAAGGGCCGGCCGTTGATCGCGAAAAGTTAATCCCCCGGAGCAGGGACATGCTCTCTTCACCCCCTTGTCTCACGAGCCCATCGATCTCCTTCTTCTGTCAGTCATCAGTCTCGTGGCCGCCACCCTCCTTCGTCGAGACCCTTGATCAAACAACAGAGATCAGTGATGGGGTCTCGACCTTTCCCATTCACTGGCCTGCTGCGTCTGCCCAGTGCTCGCCACTTCGCCTGTGCAGGCAGAGTAGGTCCAAGCATCAATGTCAACTTCGGAAAGGCAGGGGTTAGTCGTTCGTCCAACCCGATGATGAACGGCTGTAACCTCGTTCCGAGTATTCGTCCCATTCTCAGGCTTGGAACGGCAATGAGTCGAACGCAAGACTCACAGCTTATTTCATGGCCTGCAGATTTAATTGCTCAATCCGTCATCGCGCCGTACTTTCGTCTCTGCTGCCCTACGTAAAGGAATTAGAGGAGCCGCATGAGAGTTGGAAACCGGGACTCTCACGTCTCGCGCCCAAGGAAAGCAGAGTGATCGAGTTTCCCTGTGTAGGAAATAGACCTCGACACGGGCGGGTAAATCTCAGAGTTTTCGGGATCAGACAAATCGTCCTCGCCTACGTTGCTGTCGAGCCCGTCGGATTCAGCTGTTTCCGGGGTTTCTGCTTTCCCCAACACCAGCCTTCCCATCAACATTGATCTTGACTCCAGGAAATCTCCATCGGCTTCCTTGATTCCCAGCATTACCACATTCCCTTCTAATTGGCAATCTTGGGTCGTTCCTAGCTTTCGAAGCCTGCCTGTTGCCGATCGAGCGCTCTATCATCTGTCATCTGTTCCCTGCTTTTCCTCCTGGCTTTTCCTACTGGAACCTAGCTTCCGATCGATCCTCCGCAAAAGAGGCACGCCCCCTCCCACACTTCTCTTCGAAAAGCATATTGCTTTACCACCTCACAGGCTCACAGTACTTGTACTTCGTCCACTGCATTCCACATTCCACATCGCACCCCACCCTCTCTCCCCCACCCCTCCCCCTTGTCTGCCCTGCTAACCCCAGTCAAGTAGACTCAGAGCCATCCCCCCCCTTGTCTTCAAGACTGTGGATTGTATCCTTGCCCTTGCCACAACTCACTACCGCTGCAAAGTACACTATTGTGCCAAGTACGAAGTACCTTGCCATATGGCTCTTTATCCCTGCCCGCTTCGCGGCCTCTGAGTACTTCGTACTTCCTGCGTCCTTAACTTTCTCTCGCATCAAGCCTGACTCGAGGTCGTCTCACTCTAATCCCCCATATAACACTTCTTTATTATTGACCCTACACCTCTCTGGGTTACCTCCTCCATTCTCTGCAGTCTCTCTCTCACACACATGCCTCACCTGAACTCCACATAAACCGTACTTAGTCTTTGAGTTCAGCACCACCACCTCTGCCTGGCTTCGTGTGGCCTGCCCTGTCTATTTCTCCGTGCACGCATCCTGGTCAAGCCTGCTGCTACTGCATTGGGGCATCTCTCCCGTTCCTTCGACTACGACCTACCTACTCGTTACGTTTCCACACACGTACTTCGTACACACACACATGCCACCCCCTCCTCCTCCACGCCTTTGAAGCCGATCGACGTACCTCAGTACTGGGTACTCTTTAAATCCAGCCCACTCCCGCGTTTTGGCTTGCTCATCATAACGTCTCAGACACGGCATTGCTATAACATCCCCCAGAATACAACTCCAACCACTACTTATTGTTCTTATCCTCTACTACGTATACCAGAATTGTCACCGTCTGCCCTCCAAGCCCAGATTCTTAGAGAAACCCGGTTCCCTTTTCCTCCAGCGTCGACTTCCAGGAGGGGTAGCGAAACCAGCAACCCCAACATTACAAGAACCAGGGACTCCCCACACTTAACCCAGCATCTCGACTCTCCTGGGACCTCCCATTCCAACTTCCCTCCGATCTTCGATTCCAAGTTATATATCGATCAGCCACACCTTACAGCCGGAAGTGTTAAAGAAGACCCTTTCCCCAAGTGTCTTGCTCCTTGCTCTCTGCTCCTACTCTTCATCCCACAACTGTCCAGTCTCGCCTCACCACTCTTGAGTTTTCCCTCTTCGCTTCTCTTTGTGACGTCGGCAAGATCGAATCAACTGAGAGTTCACGAACTCGTCGGCGCATACTTATTCGAAGCCTCGAGACGTTTTAGCTCTAGCTCATAGAGTGTGTGCGCCAGCCCGCTGAAGAGCCTGGTTCATTGGTGTTTGGTGCTTAACGCAAACGTGGTTTTTCGTCCCATCGAGAGCGCCTCTTTCTGCCACATACTAGGCGTCAGCTATTCCCGTCTCTTCGACGGACAAAATTCCAAACGAACCTCCCCCGCAACGGCTCTGAAGTGCCATCAACCCTTCAGTTTCTAAGGCTCATGAGCATCGCAATCCAGGCACCTCGCAGTTTGGAGCCTCTTTACTGCCAGGGAATATACAACGGCCGCCTCGAGTCGACGTCCCTGGATTTGCCTAACCAGTCGTATCCGAACACGGGAACATCGAATCTCATGTCAGCTATGACGAGTGGACACAATCCTCGCCACCCGTATGGTGGCTATCCAGCCCCCCAGCCCCGGCCTCCCCAGTACGATCCCATTCAAAATTCTCCCTCCCAGTTCGCCCAAGGCCATACTCCTCCCGCCCAGATGCAGCGACTACCGATGATGACCCCTCCCGCACCTATGCCTACCGCTTCGACTCCGACTCTCACTCAGTCTCCTGTACTGCAGCAAGAGCCCGGCTCATATGTTGGATACTCGCCTACCACTGAACCTGCTTCGCCAACGCCACCCTTCACTTTGACCATCCGGCAGGAGCCAGATCGAGCCAAAGTAGTCCTTGGTAAGGACAAAGGTAAGAAGATATCAGCCTCTCGCGGCCCAGCCGTTATTTCACCTGGTGCGGGAAAGAAAAATGGCCTAACAAGTAGTCCAGATCGAAAGCCTGTTGACCCTCCCCCGATCCTGCAACTCGAAGTCCCTCCCCAGAACAACCACATTCTTCAGAGTGAGTAATTTTAGAAATGATCCTCGCTTGGACCTCAATTGTGGAGTGGCAACACAGGCTGACTGTCGGTTTGAAATTTAGGCCCTTACCATTTCGTCATGGCTTTCCTCATCGACGAGAAGGAGGATACTCCTGTTTCGTGCCAAAACGGCAATCCTCTTTTTGGCACCCAAGTATCCAGCCTCCACAAGCTCAAGGACACTAATAACCAAGACGGTGGATTCTTTGTTTTTGGGGACTTGTCCGTAAAGGTTGAAGGAAAGTTCCGGCTCAAGTTTACGCTTTACGAGGTATCCAATGGAGAGGTTGTCCAGCTTGGTGATATTACGTCCCGCGTGTTTGAGGTTTACTCGCCGAAGCATTTCCCAGGAATGGAGGAGTCAACTTTCCTTACCCGATCGTTCAGCGACCAAGGTGTCCGTCTTCGCCTTCGGAAGGACTCGAGGAGTATGACGACCCGAAAGCGAAACAGCCAGGCAGCGAAGCTCGCCGATCAAATGTCGCAGCAGCGATATCAGCCCCGAGCGCGGATAGAGCCTCCGCCACCTTCAGCCTACGAAAGCATGCACCAAGGAAACGGCTGGTGGACCAGCCACAGCAGCCCACATACACCAGGTGCCGTCAGCGCCAGTGGGCCTCCAAGTGCAGGGCCGTACGGACCCACGAGTCAGACCGGAGGGTACGGCGCAGATCCCTCTGCTCCGCGCTACGGTCCGCAATAACTTGACGCGTGCGATCTTTAGGTATTTCATGACATTTACAATCAACGACCGGAAGACATGACTTGGCGGTAGATATCCTTGGGAAATGGTAACGTGACTGGACTAAAGGCGAGCAGGAAGACAAAAAAGAAAAAAAAAAAAACGACGAGAAAAAAAAAAATCAAAAGTGATAATTTCCTTTCGGACGTATCATCACCTTCATCTTTCTTTGGTTCGCATCAATACCCCTTTTGGTGGGCGTTTATGGATCTGGACAAGGGCATCGGTATTTCTTTTCCCATCTCTTATCTCCTTCTTTGGTTTGCTTCTTGCGTTAGGGCTCATATTCTATCATGATGTCGGTCGGGGCATTCTGGAGACTGGGATATTCACTTCTAGGTGGCGAGGAGGCGGGCGTGTCTGTTTTTGGTTTCTCGTTTCTCTCTCTCTACCTTTTTATTTTTCCTCGACAGAAGTGGTAGACATTTCCTCCCTTTTACTCTCTTGTCCTACGAGACGACTGGGGAAAAAAAACCTTTACATATAGTGTCTTATTCTCTATTTCCGTCCCCTTATTTTTCACAGAAAGACTGCTCTTTTGTTTTTATAGTTATGTGGATGCGAGACCCCTCGCGGGGCCAGTTGGTGTTCCTTATCCTAGTCGTGTCCTTCGAAAATACAAACGTATTGCAATGAATCTGATGCCTGATAGTCTCTCTATCCTATGCCATTGTTTCTGTGTTCTTTTCTAACCACTGGCTGCTATTAATGGTTCTAAAATACGAGATGGGAGTGTAACCACGATCAATTGTAGAAGAAGAATGTTGGATCCGTCAAAGGTAACATTGAGGGCCCGGGCTGATCCGCAATGGTAGGATCCAAGGACCGTAGACTATTATGATCTACGAAGTACGAGGTTGTCACGAGTTGGCCAGCCGTGATAGTATACCCACAGGGAAACATTTTCGCTCTCTAATGAGGGACCCTACCCTATTCTAGGTGGCAGAATAGAAGCGGAGGAAGCCCCATGGGGGAATGCTCCTTCGATCTACTGCGTTCTGTTCCAAGACAGATCTACTTGGCTGAGGACTGGGAACATAGGCCCCCCCTTTGTGTGGTACTATTAGTCGAGGTTAAGGCTACTCAGGGAGTTACGAGGAAAAAGCGACAAGGCCTTTTTAAGAAGTGGCGGGCAGGGGCAGTTTCGACCTCATCTTCTTGATGATGGTCTACCGTTTTTGCCAAACTACGAATATCAGGTATCTAGAGTTTCTCCCTCGCCGTTTTCCAATCTCGCCACCTCAATTATTTCAGGGTCTCCTGTTCATAAGACCCTTTTTTTGTGCATTAGAGTGTTTCGAGTTTCCTCTAAGCTTAAAGGCCGGAGAAAGGGGGGGGAGGCCACGGGACGATGGGCTCTAATCTCCAGGCATTATCGCGGCGAAATGTCAGAAGAGAAAAAGAAATGCTATACCCACATCGTAATACTTCAGTATGCAGGTATTGACGAAAAGGGAACCTGCTTCTTGTTGTGGTGTCCTATTCGGGGTATATTAACCCCCCCATTAGCAAAAGGATAGTACATTAGGGGAGTTTTGAGCCGCCCGGACGTCTGTAGCAAGCAAGCGAGTGAAAAGTCTGGTTCTGTTTTTGTTCCCTGCGAGAAGATGTTTCAAAACAAGAGAGTGGAGGGGCGGGGTGGGCGGTGGTTGGGATTTTGGATTGGGGGCGATAGTGGTTAGAGCCCGGGAAATGTTTACTGCGGAAGGTCGGTGTGAAGTGCCGGATGCAGGTGGTTATGGGGTGGTGGACTCTCTCTGTGCAGACGGACTTGGCGGGTAGTTCCCGTGGAAGGTCCCAAGGGAAGAGTCAAAAACGGGAAAGGTCAGTAGTGTATGGCCTTATTCTCGGCGGAACCCAAGACGCGTGGGAAACGTTCAGTTGTTTCCTTATTCAGGAGGAGGGGGCACATTAGTGAGCAGAAATGGCCGTCGCCCTGCGTCCCCCTTGTGACTAGTAGAAGTTCTACACTCAGACTCGTACACCAGGAATACTAAGGCGGACTCTGTGGCCAAACCCTGTTCTTAATGTTCGTTCAATGATAAACTTGGAAGACAATGATGTTGGTGATATAGGGGGAGTGGGGACTGCGTCTGTTGGCGTGATATGTGGGTGCTAATGTCTCAGGAGAGAGTTCGCGTAATGGGATAAGGAAGGCGGAGGCGAGAGGGAGGCGGGACTAATGCGGGGACTGAGGATATTGCGAGCGAGGAGGGTGTTGGAATAAGAGAGAGGAGGGGAGCGAAAGAGGAGATTTTCGACTGAAATTGGTGTGTACGTGTACATCGAGGACGGATACGCGAAGGCCATGAGGAAGGGTTCGATGGTGGAGAAAGGGTAGCCAGAAAGAAAGCAAGACCGGTTCCTATGGAGTCGTGGTACACCCTATTGTGTTCGAGGAGCCGGCCAGGGTCGGGTGGTTGGACGGATTGTGGGTCGGTAAGGGTTGGATGGGGCAGGCGGGCAGCGATGTTCTGCGGTAATATGTTGGGGAAATATAGGAATCATGGACGGGCCAGAACTCTGTCGTGATGGTGGTTGGTTGAAGAGTACGAAAGGGAAGGGGGGAGAGGGTGTGTCGCCTTGTCTGAGGGGAACACAATATGTGTATGGCATCCAGGTCGGCCAAACTCTGTCCACGAACCATCCTCGAATGGGATGTGTGCCGGAGTGGGTACGCTAGAATGCGGCGACACGGGTACGACAATTACTATCATGTGAAAACTATAGGGAGGGGGTTACCACAGCGAAAGGCCCAAAACCAAGAGAGGAGGAGGGGGGTGGTGGTAAGTTGCTCTTCCCTCCTAGAGAAGGAATTGCGTGGGAAAAGTTCATAGACTTGGCGGGAAGCGGAGGCATGGCCGTCATGCGCTGACACGTAGACCCGTGTCCTCTTGGTCTCGATATGGTATCGTCGAGGACATTGGCGATACGAGCGAGGCGTCGCATGTGGAGTATCGAATCCGTAAGAGAGGGGATATAATATCGACGAGTATATGAGGAGCCAGAAAAGAGACTCGAGGGTATAACAAAACTAAACAAAAGGGACGGAACTGGTGATCAGAATTGGCTATCCACTTGGTGCTCATTCTCCGCATTAGGGTAAGTCCGTTTTCTCGCCCCTTCGCGCCGGACTATCTCCAACCGTGGGCGAGTTGGGCAGCGGCTTGTCGAGGGGTCCAGCTCAGAGGATCCATTTCTCTGCCATGTAACGTCCAGGGTCTTCCCGGGGTATCTGAAGGGCCTCCTCTATTATAGGGTGAAGAAATAAGGGTAACGGTATATATATGTTCTGGGGAACCTTGGGAGATTGTTGAGATGGATGGGGCCGTCGCGGATTGCGAGACAAGGGTTGAGTGAGAGTGAGAGGAGGAACCAGAATCGGATGACACTGGTAGTGCGACATTGGCATGTGGAGACCTTGAAGAATGGTTCCCATGCCATCACGAACACGAACGGGTAAGCATGAAAATCTGGAGAGGGCAATAGGATGGAGCAGGCTTGAGGGAGCTAGCTCGGTCAAGCTTAAACGTCCTCGGCCAGAAAGATTGGGGAGAAATGACGAGTCGAAATTGCGACGGCACTACTTCGAGTGACATGTTCATGTCTGTTTGGGTGTTAGCACCAGTATTGTCCAGAATCTTGATAAATGAGTTGAGTTATAGGTATGGGATGGGGACGGGCTACCAGCTAAGACTGACAGACTTGGGCCGTTTGTCGACTGAGGAGACCCTCCAGCTAAGCTGCGGTTCGCAGGTGCCGGGAACCACACTTTGGAGATTATGCGGAAGCTCGCATTTGACGGATTGGGGACATTAGCTGACAACAGCTTGAAGTTCCCGAAGATTGAGCCGCGTCTGAAAGTCGTAAGCGTGCCGAAAACACGTTCCCGTCCCATCGTCGATATTCTTTCTCTCATTCCCTCCTCCCTTTGGCTTATTTTCCGGGCTCATTCCGGTCCCAAACAACAATAATGAATCGAGGAGGGCTTAGGACCAGACTCTTCAGGCCACAATTCCCGGAAAAACAAAAGCTAAGCGAAGGCTCTGGAGCTGGGAGGATCGGCACCAGCCGGCTTTCACAAACAACTCGCCTCTTTTTTTTCCAATTCATCCGGAGAGATGAAGTGGCAGGATTTTGGAGCCGGCGTCGGTCTCAAACCCGTTTCTTCGCCTCGACCGCACAGAGAAAGGGTGAGTTCCTGGTTTTGGCTCGGCGGTCTCTGGGATTTCAAAGGTAGCGAGCGGCTCATGGTCGCTCTGTGCCTTGCCTTGGCCTTTGCTTCTGTCAATAACCCCCCAATTTCGGATGTTGATCTAAATACCGGATGTGGCGTCGAAGGTGGGATTGAACAGTCTATGTCGAATCTTTCTCCGAACACCATCGTCGTCCATTGTGTCCATCAGTCTTCAAGGGTTGAAGTTAAAGTTGAAGCGTGCTGCCAAATTAGGAAATTCCAACATTTCGGGACGGACTTGAGGCGCTTCAGGGTGCTTAGTCATCCATCTTCTTCTCGTCCCTCGACCATTTGCGGCTTCTCAGTGTGCCTCTTTTAAAACTGTCAATCCTCCTGATCGCAGATCACAGCATGACAGCCAAGGGCCTCATCTGCACTCTTTTCGGTCTATCTCAACCCTTCTCCTCCGGAATGACCGGAAACCGGGGATTGCTATATGAAGTACCTGTCGTCGTGTCGTGTCGTGTCGTGTCGTCGGTCCCTGCATGACTAGGGGCCAAGAGGCGTTCGTCTGCTGGTCCCGGTATCGATCCCTCTCCAGATCTGGTTCACCGGCAGAGGAAATGCATTCCAAATCTCTTTGGCCTAGATGACCTCGAATCGTGGACTTGCGACGCAACACCTCGGCTGAATTGGTACCGTACAGCAAGACAGGGGAGCAAGGAGATCGGATGCCACGATAGTGCCACACCCAATTGTACTTGGATACTTGGAATAAACGGTTTCGCTCCCAACTTCTTTCCCATTTTAGCTAGCTATGGCATTATTAGATAACGGAGATCCAGGACCGCATCTCGCATCTCGCATCTTGGTCCTGGCATAGAAGTGAAGTAACATCAACAACAAGAAACAGCGAAAACAGCCCGGAATGCACAAGAATGCTCTGTATCACCAGCACGGCAACTGCTCATCAGGGTCCCCAAACCAAGATCAACTCCTCCCAGGATTAATAGACTCCGGCTGTCTGCCTAGTATCCACGCAAAAGAACAACCCGATCCCAAAGTCAAAATAGATAATAACAATACAAGAAGACCCTTCCCGCATAAGAATGTGAGACAATTGCCAACTCCCACCCTCCACACACACGCCCCCCATCGTGTCGTCGACTTCGTCTCATTTTCTTCCCATTGTTCCCGTTTTTGCATGGCGCACGTTTCATCTTCATTCTCAAGTACCGTTGCTAGGGTGATACTTCCACGCATCCTCATCGTGTTGACCAGGACCAGGGTAGATGAGACAGTGAGGGACTGTATGTCGCTGACGAAGACGAAGCGGAGGCGATATCAGCTGTCAAGTTCTGACGGTGTTTAAGCGACTACTGTAGTCACCTCATTTTCGGCGACCGGCTGAGGGACAGGGACAGGGACAGGAGCGGGAGCCGGTGACGGAGTAGGCGCATGGTCGTCCGCGGCGACTGTAGGGTCAGAAGCGGCCACGGCATCCGAGATAGCTGTAGGGGCAGAGTCAACCTCGGGGGTGTCAACGGGGGTTGTAGGGTCAGAAGTGGCCACGGCATCCGAGATAGCCGTAGGGGCAGAGTCAACCTCGGGGGTGTCCACGGGGGTTGTAGGATCGGGGGGAGTTGGCGTGCCACAGGCAGCGGCGTTGCCGAACGGGTGGCCGAACAAGCAGTAGTATCCACCCATGTCGTAAGCCCAGTTCAGCGAGTTGAACTCGACATCCCAGTGCTTCATCTGCCACAAGTCATCATTCTTGACGGCCTTGATGACGCTGATTCCCCGTGCGGGACGTCCAGCGCCGAAAGTGGCCTCCCAGATAAGGACGATCTTGCTACAGGTGAAGATGGGGTCACCTTGGAGGACAATGTCGGGCTGAGGTAGTTGCGGGTCGCTCTGGGAGGTGATGAAGGATGCCTTGTCGAAGGTCACGGCACCGTAGTCTTTGCCGATGAAGGTGTTGATGGACTGGCTGACGTCCTCGAAGTCATCGGTCAGGTACTTCTCTGCGTCGGCGGCGTCGAATGCGCCGATGAGCCTCTTGTATACGTCGGCGAGCTCGGCGGCGTCGTTCTTCGTGAGGCAGTCGCACTTATCCTTGTCACCTCCTCTCTTCACATGGGGAGAGGCGACGACACTGCCGATGAGGCCAAGGGTGGCCAGGTTGGAGAGGCTGGGGAAACGCATTCTTGCAGTTGGTGACGGATGTGTGTGTGTTTGGGGGTTAAACTGCCATCGAATATTGTAAGCGTAGCCCTCGTTTATATCTCCACTGCTCCTTCATTCCATTGTTGTTCCGGGTCACTTACAATAATTTAAATAGATTATATATCTGAAAAAAGGAGTCTGAATGTGAACGTGGTCGCAACTTCCTAGAAACGAGTGAATATGGGAGAGGAAGGACCAAACGAAACGAGTGAATGCGGAGGAGAATCGAGCGAGGCGTGCAATCTGCCCAGAGGACTGTCTATATATCCTTCCTGGTCTCGTTAGACAAATGACTGACGAACAGCAACATATCCGACGGACTGAAGTGAGAGGGAGGTGACCCCTATTAATTCCATGATGCCTCATCACGTCCACAATCCTACGGTGTCGGTTGAGAGACACATCCGGACTTGCTTTTCCTTCCCTCCACTCAGACCGCAACGGTGACCGCTGGCTTATCCAAGGTGGCGGCGGCCAAATCTGCAAGATGGATGATTTTTACGAAGTAATGCATTCCCCGACAGACCAGAGACATGAAGTCAAACATAATTTCCCAGCCACTGCAGCCAGTGACACCAGACATTCTCCCATGCTCAGCCGCAGGGACTTCTATTTTCTCTTCTCGGACCAGCGTTGTATAGATCCAATACATTTCACCTCATCTGTTTTCTTCCTCGATTTGACTTACTTATTCTGGCAGGAGACATTTCACAATACGAGAACTGACCCCGACGCCGCAGCTGCAGCGCAGAGAACGGGAAAGTCATTGGACAGTTCCGGACATCGCTGGCACGCATCGGGGGTAACAATCGCAACATCAGATGGAGTCCGCTGTCCCGAGAGATGCCAATTCGTAATTCCACTCGTTTCCTTGGCCATGGCCCCCCGGGCCGAAGCTTTCGGGCTCCCGTGAAAGGGTCCTGAATAATCTTTCCGGACGCCTCGCCGTCATCTGAAGAGCAGGTTTAGGACCCTTATTTTACCCGTCGTCGGACGGGAATATGTGTACAGCAGCAACAAGTTCCCCAATGATCGTATAATCGGCAGACGAGATCCTACTCAGCAAAGTAGCAAGCAAAGTAGCACAGATTTAACTCGCTGCAGGGTAGGACGGCCCAAGAAAAAAAGACACCAGGCTGCTGTGCTGTGGAACCCTGGTATGTACATTCAAGGTTGAGCGGACGGTGTCTTCACTGACTCTCCCCCGCAGGCGGAATGTCGATCTGCATGGAAGTCCCGGCACTAATGTACAAATGTAAAACTGCACGAGCAAAGTGTTCCGTCGCCGATCGCTATCTCCGCATTAGCGGAAGTTGTTCACTCATGCCCTGTGGGGAGAAGAGAAATCGCCCCCCGGGTTGAACATGTCGGATCCCGTTTTAGCATGCACCGTTGGCGGTGGGCCTGAAGATCACATATTGACTAAGTTCTCCGGAGCGAACTGGCATCCATCTTTCCTGCACAATACAGCAGGTGACACAACATTCCTGGTGTTCCTGCTCCTGCTCCATGTGTCCACCTGCGGCTAGTTACAGTAGGACTCTCACTGAGCCGTATAAGCAACGCGCATGTAAGCCAGGCTATCGGGTATCGGGTTTAACGTGCACATTGGTCTTTTAAGTTAGGAACCTGTAGCGGGGTTCTACGGGGCCGGAGATTAGATGGAGATGGTGATGGAAATCAGACGAAGTTAGCGGGATGATGCATTGGGGCCAGGCTCCAGGTCCTGTACAACTTGATATTCACTATGCAGTTCTCCGGACTGTCCTGCACCGAGAAGAACTGGTCCTCTCAGCTTAGATTCTGCAATGCGCAGGACAGGAATGGATCTCTGTATGGGTGCTAAAAACAAAAGACAAATTTCCAAGTTTGGATGGCGATGTTACTGTATGGTGTCTCTCAAAAACGACACTTTCGTCACCGATGTCTCACCTGCTGTTAGTATCGAGAAAGACATAAGAATAAGTAAAGAGAGTGCGATGAAGAAAGAAAAGGGGGAGACGCGTCTGAGGTATTGGTGTCAAATCCATTCGCCAGTGCCTCCAGCAACGCAATGGATCAACCTTTCAATTAACCTTGCTGATTGTCCCAGGCCTTCGGGTTTGCAAAGAGAATATCAAGAATGCTCGAAACCTCAAGACCAATGACTTTGAAGATTGTAACCTAAAGCTGACGCCCGAGATCGACAATGTCTCTCGGTCATCGCTTATTCCAAGGAGAGGAGAGGTCACTAGCCCCGTTTGAGAGGACGTATCGACCGGAGTGCATCATGGGGAGACCCCGACTCAGCCGTGAGGATCAACGGCCTCTTATTGCCGCTATCCGATTTTTCTATACAAAAAAAAAAAAAAAAAAAGGTTATCTTCTGTACTTGAGCCAGGGTTTCACCTCGAGTAGCTAGTGAACTTGAAATTTATTATTATTTTTTCTTTCCTTTTCTCGAGAACTCAAGATGCTACCGTATTCCTCGGGAGTGAGACCAACAGTTCGAGTTGTGAATCCACATGCCATCCCTTTCACCTCCCATGTGTTCCTCCACCTCCTTTTCATTTTTTCTTTACTTTTTCATCTCTTCTTTCTTGGGATTGTTCGCTCCAGGCCCAAGGCTGGGGGGCTCTTTCTGGTTCATATTCTGTAAACCTTGCTAAGCCCAACGAGTGACATCCCAGCCAAGACTCGAGAGAACCATGTCAGCCTTGATATGTTCCGACCAGTTCTCAGAAGAGTTCACTTCACTGAAGGAAGTGTGTGTGTTTTGGTCTCAGAGAAGACATCGTTATATTTCTATAAACTCCAAATATAGAACGCAATTTCCACAAGTTTACCAACCCATTGTAGAGGGAGAGGACAGAATTTCACCTAAGAAATTCCAACAACATCACGCACCATCGTCCCAACAATCTCCTCGCAGGCGAAATAGCAAGACATCGAATCCCCAGCCTGTATGTCGCACCCGAATACTATTCCCGTACTCTTCCCATCCTGCAGCTTCTGGATCCCGCCCCGCCAGAAGAATACGAGCCGGCTGTCAGACTTCCTCTCAGCCCAAAACACCACTTTGACCCTGAGCGCTCTCCATTTCGGGACTTCGGCATTCTCGAAGCTCAGGGTTACCTTGACTACCGCCATGCGGTCATCCTCCTGCATTCGCCCGACCTGCGTCGCCTTCATGCCCAGGATTGGGAACTGCTTCATCTTAGCCATCATACCTACCCCGAAAGGCGGGTTCCTGCTCAGGACCCGTTCGATGTTCCAGGACTCCATCCGCGCCAGCGCCTTGGTCGTCGTGATTCCCGCTTGAGCCAGCTTCTCCGCCAACTTCGGCCCGATCCCCGCAACTTGGAGAATCTCCTTCCGCTCCTCGTCCCAGACCCCGGCCTCTAGAGCCCTCAAAATGTCTAGCCCGTTCCCGACTCCGACTCCGTCCTTCTTTAGCCCCATCACATCAATCACGCACCTCACAATCCTATTCAGCACCTTAAATATCTCCTTCTTCTCCGACACCAACTCCCTTCTTCTCCCCTTGTTGATCTTGCCAGGCCACTCGCCGCCGCTCAGCTGCATCTGCACCAGAAGAAACGCCTTTTGCCAGGCCGCCACTGGAGACCCTGCTGCCACGGGCCATCGCACGTTCTTCGAACCGTTGATGGCTCGGAAAAATGCCCGCTCTTCGGCTAGCATCGAGTGACGGCGTAGCTCTGGGGCTTGCGATGCCGCCTCGAGAAGTGTCCTCTGTGAGGGCTGCAAGGGTAGCATTAAGAGGTTCGCTAGTGTTTCTGGCGTCAACGCGTACCTGTGCCGGAGAGGGACGAACTCATCGGGAATGCTGTTGCGATCTGACGTCGCCGATGATGGAGAGGATGAAGATGGACCATTACCTTTGGCGAGCCCGTTGTTCTGACGTGCCGCCATTTTTATATGTCTAACGAAGTAAGCTGATTCGAGAAGGGTTGTAATATATGAGACTATAAGAGGCGAGGAGGAGGCGAAGAGGCAGATAGAGGTAGATTCTCGTAGATAACGAAGCCCTAGTATAGAGAGAAACGAGGGCGTAGGCCGCCTCAAATATGATGGGGAAGGTGAGGATTCCGTCATCACCAGGCTGGCCTTGTCAAGAATCACATGCAGACTTACACACAGATTCGCAGATTGTGGAACTGAAGGAGCCAAGGGACCAAGGGAGGAAGGTGGAAATCTCCCCTGCCGACGCTCCTCGAGTCCTCCTTCCCGTTGTTGAGGAAAGGAAATCGCTCCGGCTGGCTCCTACCTCCCCGATCGATGACGCCAGGTCACCCTCGCCCCTTCCCTGGAGAATTGGTCTCTCGTACCTCGTCTCCTGTCTCCTGTCTGCCTCGAGACTCGGAAGAGCTTCTGCTATCTTATCACAACTCCGATGCTAGAACCTAGGGCTATGATTTCATGTCCCCGTTGCCCACATTTTGAGCATACGGAGTAGAGGTAACGCAGTGGAGAAGGCCATGATTGCTAGAATATGTGATGGGTTACAAACTGTCTTTCTATGTTGTATCATTCCCCTCCAGGTTCCCATTTCTACCTCTGTTGCATCTGGTTTACGAGACTTTGGAACACCAGATCGAAATAGTGTAACGTTACATAGGACTGTCTATAGAGAAGGAAGCATAGGTAGATGAGGATAGGACATCAAACTAGCCAGAGCCTTGTATGCCCAGCGATAAACAAGACTCAGCAGCGAGGCCGTTAACAAGAGCACAATTTTTCGTTTCTCCCACCACCAGGATCTTTAACTTAGACATGACCCTTCTAATTCAGTTCGGCCTCTCGGAAACACCGACTTGCCAAGTTTAGAAGGGCTTGCACAAGTCGCTGATCCAGTCGAGCCAGCCGCCGTCAGACTTGTCGTCATCCTTCTTGTCTCCCCCCTCATTACCATCCCCGCCATCTCCGCCCTCAATGACGCCAACCTCCTTCCAGGCATTCTCTACAATCTTGGCTACATCTTCGCTAAAGGCCGTCTTGGCAGAGTTGATGGTCGCGTTTGCAAACTCGAGGAAGTTGCACTGCGGGGACAGGTTGGCCTGGGTCATGGTGATCCACTAGATCTTTCCAGCCTTTTCCCACGAATATCCACCGAATGCCTTGGCGGCGAGATAAAAGGCTTTGTTGGGGATGCCCGAGTAGATGTGGACGCCGCCGTTGTCTTCAAACGTTGACTTGTAATGCCTGAAGTGATCCGGCTGCGGGTCTCTTCCCTGTGTTAAAGGCAAAGCGGACACTTGAGTTAGAAAGGGACATCTCCAGTATAAAATAAACGTGAAAAGCGAAATATATACTTACGAATCGCGGATCATTGTACGCAGTTCCCGGGGCCTTCATACTCCGAAGAGCAATTCCCTTGACGCCCGGGGCAATACATCCCTCGCCAATGAGCCAGTCGGCAGCCTCGACATCAGTTTTCTCGACAAACTGCTTGACCATGATGCCGAATACATCTGATACGTGCTCGTTCAAAGCACCGCTCTGGCCAAAGTAAAGAAGTGGCGTCGTGTTCTCAGTTACGGCGTGCGTGAGTTCATGGCCGATGACGTCGACACAACCAGTGAAGTTGCTCAAAAATTCATCTCCGTCGCCAAATACTATTTGCATGCGGTCGGGGTCCCAGTCTATACACAAAAAGTACGTCAGTGACCAAATCAGCTAGACGCTTGAGACACGCGCACCACAACACGTCCGGGAGAGTTGGCAGCTTACACGCATTCTCGTAATTCTCTCCAAAGTGGACAGTGCTGATGATGTGCATATTGTCATTGTCAACCGAGTTCCAGTTGAACAACTGTTTGTACGCGCTCAATACTTGTCCTACGTTATCGTATGCGTCGTTAACGGCCTTGTCCTTTGCGGCTGGCTGGCCCTCAGCTCGGATGAGCTCTCCTGGAAGTTGGAACTCCGCAAACGAGTTCTTGGCGTCGTAAACAGCCCAATAGAATGTATGTTCTTTCTTACTCTCGTCTTCAGCCACGGCGGCCATCTTGCGGCTAGACGTCGCTGTTCCTGCACCTCCCGTTTAGGTTAGAAGTGTGTCCATTCACCGAGTTACTGTTTGTACGTCTGAAGACGGGGATCCTACCATCTTTCCCCGCCAAAGCCTTCTCATGAATCCCCTTCAAATGAGCCAGATCCCTTCTAGCACACTTTCGAACCCTCTCGTCGACATCTTCCGAGTTGGCAATATGCCGCAAGAGGTCGATCGGTACGATGCTGGGCTTGGAAAGCGATCGAGACGACTTCCTGATCCCGGCATTCTCCGCGAGGACCTTGGATCTGTTATGAAGAGAGTTGCTAATCTTGATTCGGCGGTTGAGTGTTGCTTCGGCTGCCTTCCTGATGGGCTCAGGGTTGTTTTCGGATTCGGAGATCGACCGGAGAAGGTAGGGGGGAACGACGTAGCAGCAGTGGTCGAACATTTTCGGACAGGGCCAACAAAGAATGGGCAATGATACGCGTAGTTTAGATGAGGAGTCAGTTTAATAGAGACGTTTATCGATGAAAGCTGAGAGATTCCAGGTAAACTAGGAGTCGGCTTCGAGGTTTGATGGAGTGGTATGTTTGGCAAAGGGACTGAAAAGGACACCAACCTCTTAGGAGAGATCTTGTCTAGGAGATGAGTAAACCTGTTCATTCCCTCCTGCTCAGTCTTAGCATCCTCTAGCAGTAGTTTCCCATCCTACTCCTTGGCACCACCACCGCAATCGACATATCTATTTTGTGAAGTAGGATGCATCTACTTCCCGTGGATCCCTCTGTGGGGTGTCTATCTTAAGGGGGACACCGGGGTGTCCTGATCAGAGTGTGTCCTCTGCATTCCACCCATCACTTCCCTGTTTGATTCAACCTGCAAGTAGCGACTTCGTTTGACGATACTAGGCTCCAAAGAAGAAGCAGCGCTTTGTTCAGTCCTTGCGCCATGTACATAACTTATGACAACACTTACAAAGGAGAGAAGAACAAGGGGGTGGAGACAGATCTTGTGACGAGAGGGAGTGTTGGGTGCCCTGCACTATGATTGACTGCAAACAATAGCCAAGCTCCGTCTTTGCTGAGGGGAGGAGAAGACCACACATGACCGATATCGAAGACAGCGCTGTTTCAATGACAAACATGGCTCCGCGTTGAAGCTTTGCATGCCGTGGACAGGACGGCTGGCACGAGAAGTAGAATCTAACGAGGATGGAGAAGTGACAGTCGATTCAAGAATGGCTAAACTATGACGTACGCGTTGAATAGACAGTCCACACCTCGAGGCACAACAGATACTATTCGCTCTTAAAGAGAACCCATGGCCAGGGGACAATTCCTCCAAAGGGCATCGACTAGAAGATTTTCCGATAGATTAGGGACAGATTGCCTCCGTTGGCTTTGAAACCCAAACAGACATCCCTCGTCTCTGGCCACGTTATCCCAGGTCCAAGGTTTGTTATCTTTCAAGATGCTGTTAGCCATGGCCGCCTCGATCGAGGCTCTCAGGCCCATACCTCGAGTTGGGATCCAAACTAAGGCTTGAGTTCACACTCCCAAGGAAAGAGCCCCATCGAGGAAGGAGCCACCTCTCACAATGGGGACCCCGAGTGAACCATATAAGATCAAACAATTCCCAGGACTCATAAGGAAGCCGCGAGCTAAGCCGGCTGGTTAATCTGCTCCCTCTAGGCAGCTGGTGAAAGCGCTAGAGGTGTTCTTGGTTCGACCCCAGGTTGGACCAGGATGTAATCAGATTTTCATGGTAGGCTGGCTCTACGCGGGTTCCGATATTCTTTTTTTGCATTTCCATTATTTTTTCTTCTTCTCTTTTTCATTCTCTCCTTTTATATGATTCTGATATTGACGGGTTACTGATGATTCTTTGCGAAGCTGAAGAAGGCCGAAGACACGTTCAGGAACGAAGAATGGGAGCGGGAACTGCCCATTTCAAGAGAAAGAGGAGCTTTCTACATTACTCGCGAGCTATTCGGCAGAGACGTACAAACATCAAAACATCAAAACATCAATACAAACACCATAGTACCCAGCGCCCATTTCATATCCAGTACCGTAAGACCCATTCCCATCCGTCGACGCGCAGTTATACCAGTAGCTTAAGAAAGAATCGAGATTGAAGGGAATATCAAGGGAGCATGAAAAGAAGAAACGAAGCTGTCCCGGTCACGGTCGGGCCCCAATCGGAACTCGCGCGCAGCAAGCCCGACATCCAATATCTCTCTGGGGATCGCCCGATGTACCTCGTCTGGTTCTCGGGGGAGTGATAAGCGCACAGATTCTATGCCTTGGTTTCGGCAGGGCGCTGCGTCTGAGCCTTGACCTGTGCATCGTGTTAGTCTCGGCGATTCATCGATCGGGTTTCCCCCTCTCGGTTCTTGTAATCTCGTAGCGTCTTCAAGGCATCTGTTTGATGCGCCGGGAATACCACAGCGCCAACATGAGCGCAAACAATACAACTTGATCCAACTCACCTTCTGAACAGCTTTCTTAACACTACCGCTACCGCTAGCGCTCGACTTCCTCACGCCCCTCGGCTTCTTTCCATCCTCCTTCTTCGCGCTACTAGCACTAAGCGCAGCCTTGACCTTGTCCGTGGTCGACTCGGTTCCCGCAGCCGTCTTCTTCTTGGTGGCGGCGACTTTCGTCTTGGGCTTCGACGTGGTGGTCGTGTTCGTTCGCTTCTTGCGGGTGATGGTCGGCCCGGTGTCGATGGTGTGGAAGACTCGGGGGCGGGAGTTGCCCGTTTGCGAGCGGGTACCTTCGCGAGCCATTTCGAAGAGGATGTAGAGTTCTTTGAGACCTAGATTGAGATGTTCTTTGAGGGCGCGAATAGAGTGTTAGTTCACCGACGACTAGGTGATGGCGTAGAAGGGCGCAAAGGATGGAGGGACTTTGCGCTAGGACGAGCTGATAAATCCTTGACAAGAAGGCAAGGACGGGGATGGAGATGTTGGATTTGAGGTCCGTCAGTGATGAGGGAATGCAGGGCGATCGAGTCAAGAGGATTCAGGCGCTCAAGGAAGTGAATGCGACGCAACACACCAGCGGGAAAGATACCCACGATTGAGAAGCGGGCCTGGGTGGCGTAGAAATACTCTTTTATCACTTTCAACAGTCGCGAAATAGACAAACGGAGAAAAAGATTTGATTGATAAAAAGAGTTAATCGACAGAATTGCCAGTTGAGCTATTTACACAAGGTAGGATGGGGCAGGGAGGGCTCGGGAAGCGGGGAGAAGGAGAGATAAAAATAAGAGGGGAAGGGAGGAAGGGCGGATGGGCTCGTGTGTCTGTCTTTTCGGCGGTATGAGGGGAAAAGGAGCATAGGATGATGGGGATCTATAACCTGGAGGGAAGAAAGGGGAAAAGACGAGCTGATGGAGGGTATGGAGGCTGGGAAATGAGAGAGAGTTGATCGGGGTAGAGTACAGCGTTGAGCACCGGCAATGTCGTGGTGGATGGTGTATGTGTACTCTGCTTGCCTCTGATCAGACGTTACGATGTGATTGCGGGAAGTTGAGGAGCACAGCTTAAGCGCCCAGAGAAAGGGTGCTTCGGGTGGCGGGGAATAATGAGCCGGGACGGTAGAAAGAGACCTAAAATGAAAGAGATACGAAATATGATTGTGATGGAACGGAAATAAATTTAGAGAAATAGGAAGAGGAAATAATGAAAGGAGGGAAGGCGTTTGGAGCTAAGAGGGGTTGAGTGAAGGTGAAGCTGTTCAAGTCGTTCGATGAGATTTGCGACCAAGTTTGGGATGCGGGAGCTCCTGCCGCCGCCGCTGGTGTTAGTGACTTTCGGGAAATTTCCAACGTTGCTTCCAGAAACCCAAAGCTACATCTCTGGGCGACTTCTGCAATTGTGCACTACATCAATGGGTACGTAACAGGCGACACCACGCCGCAAACATTAGCGGCAGTCGCGAGCTTTGATTGATGCAAGCTAGCATTAGCGTGATGCTTAACGGCGAGGCGGTTCCTTCCCCATGGGACCGGGCATGTGAAGTCTGCACTACGAAGTACTTCACACGTCATCGAGAAAGAGCGAAGGACTAATCGTCGGCGAGGTCTAAATCATGATCCTTCATGGTGGCTCTTTATATGAGAGAAGGGCTAACTTGTAAGGTCATCTTATTAGTGCTCTGGTGGTCTTCAAGAAATTTTTTTTTTTTTTTAAAAAAAAAAAAAAAAAAAAAAAAAAAAAAATTAGACCATCTATATCTCTAACATCATGCGGTAAAGGCCCCATCGCAATAACCTCCACGCGGGTTTGGCCTTGGCAGTCTCGTCGGCGAGGATGCGCGGGAACGGGGCCGGACGCCGCTTCCACTGTTGAATGATGAGGAGGCATAGGTAACCACTTGAGGAAAAACGTCCGCCTCCTCGACAGCTTGAGAATCCGTAAGCCAGACTTACATCGACAGCAGCTACGACCTCCTATGCCAGGGACGCCGAGTCTGGTAAGATCTAGGGAAGTTGATAGATCGGGACGCCTTACAGCTACAAATCCACATCAACATCGCACAAATCCTCAACCTGCCATAAAGTTGATGAAAGCAGGAAACCCTGCTTGCCACAAGCAGATTCAAACAATCAAAAAGATATGCACAAAAGCCCTCAATGTCCCGCTCATCTCCATCTCCTGCCGAAACAGCCCCGATCCTGTCTATCGAATAAAAACATACAGATAGTACACAGGCGTCAACACACGCCTCGCTGCCGGGCCTCGTGAGCTCCATAAACTCGTATTCCCCAAACCCACCGTGGCTGAACTATAAGATAGATATATTGGCACTCTTTTAAGTTTTGTGCTGTTGCGTTTATATGCGGGTTGAAAAGCCCTACCAACTTAGGCGAAGTAGCTCTTCCAAAGAACACCCTCCAAATCTTCTAATTGTTCAGGGGTAAAATACTGTTGAAAAAAGTGTTAGCTCAGGACCACGAAAAGCCAAAATAGATAAAGACAAAGATTCTAACAACTTACCCTCTGATCAACCGTCCAACTATCCTGTCTCGTCTTCTTGAACTCCGAAAGAATGCTCTTCGTCGCCTTCCCCACCACCCCAGGGTCATTCGCAGCCCTATTCGCCAAAGTAGCAAGGACCTCCGGCATCCACTTCGGTGGCGGTGTAGCATAAGGAAACGCCTCGATAAGCGCGCCCAGACCGAGCACGGCCGCGTGCCGCCGGACAACCTGCTTCTGCACGTTGACGGGCGTCTCCGTACCCGGAAGCTTCTTCTTGGGCATCGGGTTGAGCTGCAGCTGCCGCGCGAAGCGTTGCTTGAGGGTCTCGATGGCCGGCTCGCGAATGGGGATCGGAGAGCAGCGGATCATGCCCGCCAGGGTTGCTGAGGCGCACGTCCGTACCTCGAGCTGCGCGTCCTCGAGCATGTCGCTTACGGCGTCGAACATCTTATCGCGGTATTCCTTCGTCATGAGGAAGATCCGCCGGAAGTAGATGACCTGGAGGTTTACGAGGGATCGGAGGCGCTGGTGCCAGCTGCTCGAGGTCTTGCCGACGCGGATGAGGGCCTCGATGAATGGGCCGTCTTCGCCTCGCTGGAAGGGAATGTTGGGCATTAACCGATAGACATAGTATGCAAGTCTCATGAGTTCCACATCCTCCTTCACGTCCATCATGTGTAGAAGTGCTTCGATCATGTTCGTGTGGAAGAAGGGCAGGAGTTCAGTACATTCTTGGCTCGAAAGCGCACAGTCGAACCAGGTGAGCACGGTCTTGGAGCCGGACGTGTACGGGCTAGGCGTTTGCTGACCAGGCGTGCGCTCCCGCCTCCACTGCTCAAGCCTCGTAAACACATCGTTTATAACGGCCGAGAACTCCTCGCTCGGCTTGTACGGGCGAATCCCGATAGAAGACTCGGCCCTGTTTGCCTCTAGAAGAGCAGTGACGTTCTCGAATGATTCGTGGTACCGAGTACGATAGATCGTTGCGATGACTCGCCCCATGGCCTCACGGACAGTCTTGTAGGGGTGGTCGATATGCGCGAGGAAGTCCTCTAGCAGAGGCTTCTCATGTCGATAATGCCAACCCGCATCTGTGATGACGTATTCGAGCAGCTGGATCTTGGAGCCCTCTTTGAAGGCCGCATTAGAGCTCATATCTAAGCGGAAGGCGCTCAACACTTCTTGAATCTGGGACGTTCGTCGCGGATCCTTGGAGTCGACGATCAAGTGAAGGCAGTTGGTCCAGTACCCTTGATTCTCTGGCGTCAACTCTTCTGATAGAATTTTGAGGAGCTTTGGTGCTGCATAGTCCCATACGGGCTTGCGCATCTCTAGTGGATCGTCGCTAGAGCCCGTCAACAGAGCGCCAAAAATCTCCGCAGTGGCACGGTGCTGGTTACGGTCGGTTCCGTCGCCATACACATCCTCTACAAGCGCAACCACGTCGTCGAGTGTAATCTTCGTCTGGCCGTAGTACATTAGATCGAAGACGTGCATGAGCATGTAGATATTTGTCATCCGTATCCTGTCTGAGGACTCCCTAGGCTCCTGCTTCATGTATTCAAAGGCCTTGGCTAGCCACTCCTTGGTAATCAAATCTCCAATCTGCCTTCTCACCCCGGATTCAAGTTCGTCGTAGGCTAAGAATGGCTGCGGCTTCGCACGGAAGGCGATGAACTTCTTGCCCCAAACAAGCCAGCCAGGATGGTCCGCGTCAACCATGTACTCGGCATGGTCGATATCCGGATCTGCGAAGGAATCAAGGAAGTTCCTCGTAAACTCCGCATCGCCCTTGGGGACCTCGATCTCTAACCGATTCACGTCGTCTTGCTCTTCGGTAAGGTAATTGTGGTAATCATGATCGTAGGCCGCCCTCATATCGATCGCTTGGAAGATTGAGGTAAAGGCCTGGAGATAATGAGAACGAAGAGTCGGGTGTTGATCATTGGCCCCGAGAGTGACAAGCTCGACGAATTCAGACGGCGCGATAGTGTCAAATCTAAGACAAAGATTATTGGCAAAGATGGCACATCTCGATGCTACCTTCCAATGGGCAACGCTTGCCTTCTGGGTAAGCTCGAGACCAAGCGCAGCTTTCTTACTTTCCACGCGGCTTCTCCTTTGCACAATAAACGCGTGTCGCGAACGAATCGCCGTTGAGCAGTCATCTTCCGGCTTGATGGTATCAACGAGGTCCTGGTCTAACAGAACAACTCTTTCGATCGGCTTGCCAAATTCGATCAACGCATAAAGCGCGGTTGTCCCTAGGTGCTGGATCGAAGGCTTATCGATTCCAGCGGTCTCTATGTACAGCCGCAGAGCATCGGGGGCAAACCTCCAATCGCGGCTCACTGTCTTCGTAAGAGTGGTGAAGAAGAGAGTGTAGAGTGAGCCCTTAATTCGGTCATGGTCGTTCTCCTCAATTGCGGTCCGTAAGCCGTCAAGAATAACGGGGATAACGATAGGCCGTCCACCTATGAGGGCCCTTAGAGAGGAATCCTGCGCGCTCTGCGCAGTCCGACGAACATCCGCGTAAGGCGAAATGCATGATTCGGCAAGATCCAAGAGTAATTGCTTGTCTAGATCACTCTTGTGCCGGGTAGTGGCATTGTGCTTCAGCCGTAACATGTAGTATGCAGCGGCTCGCTTGATCAACAGGGGCCGAGGATATTGCTTCCTCAGGCCGTTAATCTTGAATGCGGAGATGTCCGCCTTGTACAGCCGAAGATGACGGTCAAGAGAACGAGCAGACCGCTCAAGACCAACATCGGTGATCCAGACCTTGTAGACGTAGTATAATGATTGGAAACAGGCAACTTCATCTTCCGCGTTCGTGGAAAGGAATCGGTGAATCCTCGATAGGAGATGGCCGATTTCCTCACGGAGTTCGTGAATGCGAATGTATGCAGGGTCATCAGGCTTAAGGAAATAGCCAGCTTCGTATCGGAATTGTGGACGCATCTCTTCATCATCTGCGACTTCGGCAAGCGGGTCGTCCTCCTCGTTGCCGTCGTCGCCCATGTTCAGATCGCCATCGTCGTCAATCTCCGGGGCCTGACGAGTACCGTTCTTACCAGTATGCCCAGATGCTTTCTTGGGGTCGAAGAGGGTGGATATGCCGGAAATAGCGAGTCGAATTCGACCGAGAAGCCTCCCAACCTCATCCGACCATTCCTTGTTCTTGCCAGCCCGCTTGACTGGAGGGTCGTCGCCCATAAGGAGCTCCAACTTGTCGGACGCGGACTTGGTCTGCGCATCGAACAATTTCACCGCGAACTGGATCTCCTCGGGGGATGGCACGTGCCACTTGATGCTCAGCTCTGAGGGGGGGGTAAGGCGGCCCCAGGCGTCGACATCAAGCCCTTTCTCAATAGCCTCCGGCTCGTAGAGGCTATGGTCGATCGGGTACGTGTGGGTCAGGTTTAGAAGGAGGTGATGAATGAAATTTGAGATGTGGATCGTCGGCAGACCACGGCACTTTTCCTGCATATACTGCGCAATCGAGAAGAGCTCATCCTGGTAGTTCAGGACCTCTGCGCCGACATGAACGACAACCATGCCAAGCATACTCACATGCCACACCAGTGCCCGATCCCTGGGGAGGTATTCCGTGCCGCTACTGCGATCCGATGCAGCGTGATTGTAATCGATCTCGTTGCGGATGTTGACAATCAGCATGGGGATAAATATTTTGAGCGTCTTTTGAGGGTCAACGCGGCAAAATGCATTCAGAATCCACGCCATGGCATCCCGGGCCTGATGTACAACGTGCGACGAAACGAAAGTGGCAAGCTTTTCGAGGGCCATATCGTAGAGCTCCGGAGACAGCGACGCAAACAACGGCGCAAGAGCCGCTGGAAGGGCGTTGATGACATTGTCTTCCTGAGTAGCCCCTCGCTGAGACGAATCGGGCAGGTTCTCTAACAAAGTAAAGACCTTCCCGAGGAGGGCCATGACGAACTCCCCGAACCCTGCCGTCGAAGAACGCAGGATATTTGCCTCGTCCTCGTCGGACAGTTCATTCTTGTAGTCAATCTTGACATCGGGCCCCTCCCGCTCCATACGGTCCATCTCACTCTGCACCCATTGCATCGCGATGCTGGTGTCATGGACCTGCTGATCCTCGGTAGCGAGCGAGACAATGGGAATACTATAGGCTACGCTCTGGATGAAATTGAGCGAGTAAATAGTCTTCGAGAGGTCGTTCGCATCAATTCCCGGGAGTGCTAGTCCAAGGAGCGCGGTGATATGGCAGCGATATCCCTTTTGCTTGGACATGGTGTTGGCAATCATCTGAAGTCCATTGAGGCTGGACGTCGTTCGGTGAACTTCGACAAGGCCTTGCAAACTGGGGTAGAAACGCTGTAACGCGCCGGGGAGCACGAGATCAGGCTCCAAGAAGGCGAGTCCTTGGAGTGTCGCATAGTAGTAGCTAGCCACTCGCATGCTCTTCGAGTAAATGCCCATAAAGGTCACGTCCCTGAGGCAGAGTACAAAGCGCCTCTTCAAGGCCTCGTTGATCTTGCGCTCCGGGGGGCACTCCAACTCTCCGCTAGCCTCGCGATTCCAGCGCGAGACAAAGATATCCGTAAGATAGACGGTGAGCTGGCCCAGGAAAACATGCCAGGAACCCTGATTGGAAGGGTGGAAGAACGTATCCACTGATTGGATCAGTCCTTCAAGACTTGACAAGACGGAGTTCTCCTTCTCCAGGCACAAGGGGGACAAGGAGTACACAATCCATCGGGCAATCATGTATGTTATAGGGTATTTCTTTTTGTCTTTCTCGAGATATATTCCCAACCCACTCGAAAGATCGAGAGAAGAGTAAGGCGATCCCGACTGGCCAACCGGGATATCAGTCAGCCGCAAAATTGCGGTGAATATCAAGTCGGATTGGTCGCGCGTGAATATCCCGTATTCCGTGTAGTCCGAAGTCGTACTGGGTAGGTACTCGCGGGCGAAGCGGGAGAATAGGTCGATCATGAAGATATCGGTAAGCTTCGATCTTGAGATGAGTGACCACAAGTGGAAGAGAGTTGGGAAAAAGTGCTCAGGCTCGCAGTCGAGGGCATCGTCAGGGCCGGGGGTTGTCGGCAAAAGGGCCCCCAACGCCCCGATGACGATGAAGGCATTTGATATGTCAGAGGTGCTGAAGTATGGCAGGATCTCGTCGAGGATCTGTCGGCGTTCTCGGGGCTCGAAGTAGAATTGGGCATGGACAAGGAGCTTCCATAGCTGTTTTTGCGACTTGCGACGGCTACTTTGATGGGTTGGCACCTCTCCTGGTAGTACCAGAGCTTTGATCTCGCGCCAAAGCGGCCGCCAGTCGAGCACGAGATCTTCGACAGGTTTCAGGTAATGGTATTTTCTGTTAAGAAGAGAGGGACAATCAGTATCGAAAAGTGGCTTAGCCGTGGCCAAAGGGCAAAGCTGCCGATTCAACAGCATAACGTTAGGGTGATGGACAGGCCGCTTGACATTACCTGGTTAGAGAAACCAGCATCCTCGCAAATCGATCTGATGTGACCGTGTCGAGGCCTGGCGCTAGCGACATATGGTAGTAGAGACGAGCCAGGGTAGCGCGGAGCTCCCGCGTCATCTCAAACTTCAAGTTCAGCCATGCTTGAAGCTCACGGGTCCAGTGAAGCGCGCCCGGGGAGAAATCTTCGGCCTTGACGGCGATGAAAAGCTGCTTCAGGATCCCGGCAAGGGCGACGTCACGATGGGATTGGTCCTCGACTGCGAAGGGCAGGTGGTCGAAGTAGCTGAAGGTGCGCGGCCGGTATCGCTTCTTCTCGTCTTCGCTAGGCCGCTTATTGTTCGGAATGCCGGGCGAGGTCGATCGCGAGATGGTCTCTACGATGGTGACCTTGGGAACTAGAAGTTGGGCATGGCTCGCAGCTTCTAACATGGCAGCCGAATTGGGGCGATGGGATGCCGACGTATCGTCCATGGCATTTGAATTTTGATAGAAATACGAAGCGGACGGTTGGCGACAGAGGAGGCAGGTAGGAAAGTGGTGGGAAGAGGGCAGGCGCGGCGAAAAGCTGATCGGCGCGATGTCGATTCTACTAGTGTCGTCAGGAGAAGGCGACCAACCAGGCAATCGTCATCTGACGCGGCTGACAAGCTGCGCCGAGATGGCCGATGCGAGGGAGACGGGATCAATGATTGCCTTCTGATGGCACTGTCGTGGTTAAAAATAGAGCGTCCCTCGTGCTCTCGATGCAGAAATAGAAGGTTGGAAGCTGGAAGGCGGAGTTTCAGGGTGGTTCAAGGCGAAGGTAAAGGGACCAAGCTGTGATGGGAGCTGGATTATCGAGGTGGTGGTTTAGTCTGGCGGTTGGTGCTATTAGCTTGGTGGTCCCCAGAGAAGGTGCTATCAATGTATAAATGCCGGCAGGAAACAAATAACGTTTGAATACAACGCTCCAGGACAAACGAAACAACTAAATGATGGAAGCCTCAGCACCCAGATTCTTTGCATAGAATCCCGTCTACTTCGTAATACGATTCGGGGTCCCTATTTTTCGTGCATCAGCCCTGGCCAAGGAAAGAATGGTGGACATGCTGAGCAATCCCCAGCTTCCTCCATGTCTTTCCGTAGTGCAGCGGGCTGAATAAGTAAGTACCTGTACCGTATCCTTACATAATGGTAGCACGTGCGCCTTTACTTTCTTTTAATGCAAGAGCTACCTCAGCTTGTAATGCAGAGTACAAGTACCTCCACAGATGACAAAATCTCCCACCCTCTCTTTTGACGCGGGACAAAAAAAGGCAGAAGCTGTCCACGTCCTCATCTTCATCAGTGGCAACACTGAAGGGCGCAAGGCGACCACAGATGGCGAGTCCTTCGCAAAGTGGCACCTTATACGAGACTTAGTAGAAGATGGTCAGCTCTGGCCACCAGAAAGTGCTGCAAGAGCAGAAGAGCATTGAGGTCTGCGTCGACTCCGAAGTATTGCATTCCCATCTTGAGGGAAAGCTGAAGAGTTTTGTAGAGCCAGATCTAGGGTCATTCGGATATCTAGAGCGAAGAACTATCAGGGTCGGTTCGGGCTAGATCTCCGGTGTGTGCAGGTAGCTTTGTTTGCATTCATGCCGCCCAGGAAAACCGAGAGGCTCACAGATAGCACTTCAAAGGAAATCCAGTAGCAAAATACTCGAAAGAGTTGCGGATACTATGACGCACCGAACAAGAACCAGAGATGGGATTGCGTCTTATCAACCAAACGTCCGAGGTCCTCCGCCTAGAAACCCTGGTGCGTTTGTAAGTAATAGTTACGATGATGGTCGCATGGATGGCCCTCCCCCGGACAATCTAAAATGGGGTTCAAAAAACCGGATCCGCGGACTTGTTGGGGCCAATATAAAAGCAATGCGCGTCCGCCGGTCTTATACAATCTATTGGAAGCCATGAAACCAACATGGTCAGGTGGTAAAAGAACCATGCACAGACAAGCCAGTGAGACCCACGAGGTTGACGGGAATCGGTCCTTTCATTCATACAGGTTCTTTTTCTTTTATATATACAAGGGGTCAGTAGGGCTGGAGAAACATGTCACCGACCTTGTACGGTTGCCTTATAGACTTGACTTTTCGCCAAAAATGGACATAAGAAGGGTTTATGTGAGCCTGGCATTGACAAACTCCATGATTTGAGCCCGGTACTTGTTTCCGTATTGTTGGTGGCTGTTGGCGTCGTTTCCGTTGCAGCAGTATGGATCGGTAGCGTCGCAGTACAGCTGGACCCTGTCCTCGTAAGGACACTCGAACCCATTAGGCCGCGGGGCGAACTACATAACAAAGTCAGTATCTAGCCTTAAGAGCTCTCTGAAATGAGGATCGAGGGTCACGGAATAATTTCTTACCCCAGAAGCCTGGCAAGTGCCGACAGCGTAGGCAAGACCGGCGATGTGTCGTGGGTCACCGCAGAAGATGGCGGCCTTGACCATCTTTTGGGCCGCCTCTGAGATGGGTATCGCGGTATCAGAAATCCCTGAGTGGGTGTCACCTCCACCACAGAAGGCGTTGTCGAAGATTTGACCTCCCTACGTACGTGATAGCATTAGCAAGACAAGAAAAGATGTTCGGCATCTTGTTTTGGATCGCTGCCCAGATAGGTCTACTAACCTGAGAGTAACCGATGAGCACAATCTGAGTCTCGGGACACTTCTCATTGAAAGCATTCACAGCTTTCGCGACCGCCGCGGTGCCAGCCTTGACAGAGTCGCCGTATTGAATGCCGCCACATTGGCCTTGGCCACCGCAGGCCGGGTAGTCGATAGCCTCGGACGTGGCACCGGGGTGGGCCTGGACGATGGCTTGGACAATAGGGCCTGCAGTTCCCATGCCGGCGGGAGCGGTCGTCTCCCGTGCACCGAAGACATGGATTGGAGGGCAGCTCGCCTGACGAGCTTCGTGCTCGAGAGGGGTGGCAAGAGCGCCGGCGGCGAGGAGAATGGCAGCAGTGAACGAGACCATTTTGAACGGATCTTTCGCGACAGTACTCTGGGATATCAAAGGGTGTCAATGTATGAGACGAGTAATTTCAAGCCACCCTTCCTCTATGAAAATAGGCTGGGTGCCCACTTGACTTTAAGTAGTCTTGTCGATGTCGACTGTGACATCCGTAATGCTATAGACTAACTACTCACATGATGATCGAAATACATTTACCCTTTGCCATCTCCAACTTGCGAAGAGACGAGGCAATCCACCCCCCCTTCCTTTCTCCCGATGCAACCAGGGGCATTTATCCTGGGGCCTTGGCCTTGCACATATCAATATCGATATTTCGCTTCAACTTTATTCTCCGGGGCAGAATGTCGGGATGGAATTGGCGATGGGATTTCAGCCGGAGGAAACGAACCAGGTTCACCGGTATAATCGTGAGGGTTATAATCGGGAGGGTTATAATCGTGAGGATAGAGGGAGGCAGCACATGTTCTCCACACTCGATATCCTCCAAATTGTTTATCCCCATCTTGTCCATGCATAGTAAAGGCAAGAGGCCCTCAAAGCGGCAACGCGGCGGAGTGGTTCCCTTTCACATAAGGATCCGGACGAAGTGTGAAAGAGAATACCCCACACGGACCGGCATAAGTCAAGCGAGACGCCGAGCCTCATTCCCCAATAGGGACCGCACACACTGAGGGCACGGCACTACCGTGCGGAGAAACACACCCTCATCTCTGAATCCGGGGTCGGGGACGAGGTACGGATGATTCCCTTCTTCATTTGGGGACATTGCCCGTTCTCCAGGCTGCGTATGCATACGGCGGGGTAAATACGGACTTTATCCGAATCGATATCCCAAGACGTGTTAAGTGAGGACCTCACCCACGCCCCATGTTTAATATTCAATGCAAGGAACGGAACAGTGGGGCGATCCAGCGATTTCCTAAAAAGAGCCAAACGGCCAAAGGGGAACTCTGAGGAACGGGGATATATTCGCCCGCACCGCAAGATTCAGTTTGGTAAATTAAACGGAGAAGATACTGTATTCGCGAGAGATTCGAGAATATCGAGGTCAAGGTTATTCTCCGGGACCCTGAGGGCTGAGAAGAGGGGTCAAATGAGCAAGCAGAGTAGAGCCTGGTTGGAAATAAAGCAACTGCACTCCTTAATACACCAATACCTCCGGGCTAATGGATGCGGGAAAAGACCAATTTGATCATCTCCAGAGAACATCCTGCCTACGCTCTGGTATCGCCATGGTGACGGAGGCATCGATTCTGTGAGGGGTAAATCCAAACACCAATAGGGTCTACCAGGCTCATCAGAATGGTCAGGGTCGACGGTTTGGTGGCTCTCAACAGGCCAGGCGCGCAGTGAGAATAAGCGACGCTCGTTTACTCCGCAAGATGCTGTGTGCCCGTCTTCCAGGTATTTCCCATAGAATAGTTCCTAGACCTTCCTTGTGTCTTCGGTGTGCGCATGAACGCACTCGTGGCTTCGGACTGGCCTCAGGGAATGAATGAGGTGCCTATCGGATGCATGGTCAAGTGCCACGACAGGTCAAGTGCATCTTTCTATTGAAACTTCGCAGGATTCGAGGGTATCAGTCGTCGCAAAACTTCGATCTGTCTAACTTGGGCCCGATACCGCATATCTCCCAATTCTCGTCGATCGATTCGCCTGATATTGTTAGGTAGGACGACCGTGAAATCGGGGACGTAGTCGCCTGGCGCAATGGCTACTTTCGGTGATATTGTACAATTCTATGACCACTATTAGTAGGTAGCTGCAGAAGGGGGCGAACTGGTTTTCGGGAAGCGTCTTAGGACTAAAGGATACTACGGGGGAGGCTCACCTTGCCTATTCGTGCGCCGCCACCAACCCTCGCCCCAATTCCAACAACAGTGCCTTCTCCGATTTGAGTTCCACCTGCCTCAATCACAGACGTGGCCTCTATCGTCGCATAGTCTCCAATCGTGACGCCGCCACCCATCCCATCGCCTGTCGTGGGGATAGCACCGATATGGGTTCGCTCGTGGATAATGCATCGCTTGCCGATGAGAAGACTGCCCGCCATGGACTCTAATCTACACCTAGGATGCACCACTGACTCTGACATGATTATAATGGAGTGTGTACCAGTTAGGATAGCACTGTCGGCGATCACCAGGGTCGAGGAGAGCTTCACTGGGGCTTTTGGGCCATGTTGTGCGACAGGCGGCAACATGGAGTTGCGTTTGCTGGAGGAGGACATCTTGATTGAGAATAGAGAAGCTCTTGCTATACCCGTGGCTTTCTGTCGTTTGGAAGGGACAGCATTTCAGGATCGAAATGCCTAGTTAGGACGAGCATCCGAACAAGGCTCCTTCGTGCTTCGTGCTTCGAGGTTGAATCCCAACGACGAGCTACTCCTTATTCGAATGCCAGGCAGCTGCAATGGCAACAAAGGAACTTTTGCCAGGTGCCAATTGGTGCCAGGCGAGATAGTTAACAAGGTACATTACACTTCATAGCATCTCCGCTAGATTCCATGTACCTCCAAAACATTTAGCCGTGATGTCAATCCGATGGCTCCTATTGGCCAATCAGCAACAACCGAATCTGGATTGCTTCTCACAAAATCACGACAAACCTTCAAGTGCCGCAACCACAGCATCACCAGCTCCCGACTTCAACCCGTCCGATGCAAGCTCTGCTTCGCGACTCGTAACCTCCCCACATCAATTCGACGATAAGATGCTCGCCCCTAGAGCTGCGCCGAGAACGGCAGCGGGCATCACCCGGACGGCCATCCGCGGCTTCGCCACAGTTCAGGATGGCACCCCCAGCCGGACGTATGGAAACCTGAAGGATCAGGACCGCATCTTTCAGAACCTCTACGGTCGCTACCCTGCCGATCTCAAGCACGCAAAGAAGCTTGGTGACTGGCACAAGACGAAGGAGATTATTCTCAAGGGCCACGACTGGATCATCAATGAGATTAAGGCTTCGGGACTCCGTGGACGTGGTGGTGCTGGCTTTCCATCCGGATTGAAATGGGTGAGCAATTCTCATCTCAAGAGCCTGTTTGCGATTGAGTAGAGACACAGAAATTAACCGGATATGCTAACATGCTCCTCTCCTCGTAGTCTTTCATGAACTTCAAGGACTGGGACAAGGACAACAAGCCCCGATACCTCGTGGTCAACGCCGACGAGGGCGAACCCGGAACGTGCAAGGACCGAGAGATTATGCGAAAGGACCCCCACAAGCTGGTTGAAGGCTGTCTCGTCGCCGGTAGGGCCATGAACGCCACCGCTGCGTACATCTATATTCGCGGAGAGTTCGTTTACGAAGCTGCCGTTCTCCAACAAGCCATCAACGAAGCGTATGCCGACGGCCTCATCGGAAAGAACGCCTGCGGTTCGGGCTACGATTTCGACGTCTACATTCACCGTGGTGGCGGTGCCTACGTCTGCGGTGAGGAGACCTCTCTCATCGAGTCCCTCGAAGGCAAGCAGGGCAAGCCCCGCCTCAAGCCTCCCTTCCCTGCCGCCGTCGGTCTTTTCGGCTGCCCCTCTACCGTCGCCAACGTCGAGACGGTGTCTGTTGCCCCTACAATTTGTCGTCGTGGTGGTAACTGGTTCGCTGGTTTCGGTCGTGAGAGGAACCAGGGCACGAAGCTCTTCTGTATCTCTGGCCACGTCAACAACCCCGCCACCGTTGAGGAGGAGATGTCCATCCCTCTTCGAGACCTGATTGAGAAGCACTGTGGTGGTGTCCGAGGTGGTTGGGATAACCTTCTCGCCGTCATCCCCGGAGGATCGTCGACTCCCATCCTGCCCAAGCGCATCTGCGAGGACCAGCTTATGGACTTTGATGCGCTCAAGGATAGCCAGTCTGGTCTCGGTACCGCGGCCGTCATCGTTATGGATAAGAGCACTGATGTCGTGCGTGCGATCGCTCGTCTCAGCAAGTTCTACCGCCACGAGAGCTGCGGCCAGTGCACGCCGTGCAGAGAGGGAAGCAAGTGGACTGAACAGATCATGAGCCGATTTGTTGAGGGTAAGGGAAGGGCGAGGGAAATCGACATGCTTCAGGAGCTAACGAAGCAGGTTGAGGGTCACACCATTTGCGGTAAGTTTTTCATGTCCTATCGTTGACTCGTTTCTTTTTTGCTTTGTTTCTTTCTCTTTTCTTTTACCTAATCCAACCACGGTTACTAACCCTCTTAAATAGCTCTTGGAGAGGCCTTCGCCTGGCCCATCCAGGGCCTTATCCGACACTTCCGACCGGAGCTCGAGGCGAGGATGCAGGAGTTCGCACAGCTCACTGGCGGCGAAGCCCTCGCTGGAGGCTGGAACCACGATACCAGGTCCAAGGGAAAGCTTGTTTCTCCCGGCCAGTAATTAGGAATAAAACGAAAACTTGAGCAAATGGTTGTTTGATCTATAGAAGAAACGCATGGCTGTCTATGTGCATACTGCGCTGTACTCCATAACTGTCCGATTGGTGGTCTATTTTTGGGGACAGGATGGAAGCATTGTATTTACTAAAACCACGACTTTATTTTTATTCCCTTTTCTCTATCTGCTCTTCTCGTTTCCCTTTCCAACCGTAGCTGCCAAGGATCACCATCAAGAACGTGTCCACAGTGAACGAGCCATCTTCTCTCCAGCTCGTCTCATTTCGGCTAGCGGGTTTGGTTGACCTGGAGCTGCAACGTGGAACCAATCAAAGTCTCACAATCTTCCTTGAATCCAACTTCAACGTCGCAAAAAGGACTCTTCCGATCTTTTGTTTCTTGGATTCCCATGATAGAGTACTTGTAATCTTCCAGTATTTACTTCGGTTTACCTGTGGTTTGAAGATACAAAATTCAAAAGATCTTTCGCCGTTCGTTCCTAAAAAATAAAGACATCTCGTCAAGATGTCTGTGTATGAACAGTTTGCCTTGTTTGGCGTAGACAGTTGTACGTGAAAAGCCTCATTTCCCGCTTTCTTCATACCTCAATTGGGGTAGATACATTCCCGTGTCCTTTACCTAACTTCCAAGGAGAATGCTGTTGTCGGATCATATTCGCGCGCCCCATCAATTCAGGCCCTCCGGTCAAAGTCGAGGATCGCGTCCAAGTGGAAGCCTCCAACACGTACATAACTTCTCACACAGCCTAATCCATTAGTTTACTAACTTTCCGCTCAAGTCGGACTTGAGCGCTTCCTCCGCTTCGTCCAAGCCGCCTGCCAAATCGCGGCCAACACCGCCCTCACAATATCCCTCACCCCCATCCCCGTCGCCGAGCTCCTAACCCTCGGCGCAACGGTAAACCTCACCCGCCGCTTCATCCGGCTCTGGCGCTTCCTCGACTGCTTCTCCACCGCCCAAGCTCTCTACAATGCAGGCGCAGGAGGATCGACTCCGACTCTGGAGCTCTGGCTGGACATTCTGCGCATGAGCCTCCTGGGCATGTATGGCTTACTCGAATCCATCACGATACCCGACCTGGCGGGCGTCACGGGGTTCGGTCCGCAGATGACAAAGGCGATCAACCTCGAAGCGCAAAGATTCTGGTTCATGGCTCTCGTGTGCGGGATCCTGGCCGGTATCTCGAGACTGGCCAGTCTCTACGCCTTCGCGCCGGTTCCTCCCAGCGGCGAGGTTTACGGACTGGTTGAGGATGAGAAGAGCGGTGCGAAGCAGGAGAAGGACGAGGTGAAGAGGAAGAAGGAAGAGGCGGAGAAGGAGAAGGCGCGGACGGCTGCGAAGAAGAACGCGCTTGTGAGGAAATTGGCGGTGGATACGCTGGATCTGTGTCTTCCGACTGCGGCGCTGCGATGGGCTGTTCTTGATCCTGCTGTGGTTGGTTGGGCTATGCTGGTGTCTACGCTGTTGTCGGGGTACGACGTGTGGTTGAGGTGTGGTGTCCAGCTCCGGAAGGCTAAGGCTACCAAAGTTTGACGCGGTGCGGTTGTGGCGCGCCCATGGATGTAGAGAAAAATTAGAGTTAGAAGCGTCTGTGAGGGAAGGCGGCGGATAGCTTTTGTAAAGAACCCAGGGTGTAGACGAGAATTAAATCTGGAGAGGGGATGATTGTTATAGCTGTGAATTGCCTAGTCTAAAGTCAGACATTTCAAACATCAATCATATCCATTGACAATTCTATGAAATGGGCTGGCTAAAACATCTCTAATATCCCACGTACAAATAAACATATGTACTCTTGATTTTGACATGGTGTAGTCCGTCACTCTTTTGACCTATACAAATAGTTTACTTCTGCAGGCGCCCATAAATGGTAAATAGGCCAGTCCCAACTTGGACATTCCATCCTGCATTTACAAGTTGAGGCAACAGGGCCTTCCTCAAGAGAGAGACGCCGCCTTGGCTATGAAGGCCACGACCAGTGATGATCGTGTACCCCTTCTTTGCCTCGCGCGCCTTGTACTCCCCGTCGAGGTTATCGTACCATGATCTAACAGAATCTAAAGCAATTCGAACACCGTCATTAACGGTGACACCGTGGAGGTCGATGGAATTCTCCGTGCGTCGCTGGTTGACCAATTGGTGGGCAGCTTCGGTCCTGGCTTGACGTGCCATTTGTCTGAGCTCCATGATTGTATTGGAAGAAGAGGCGGAATTTGTCTGGGAGTACACAGGACCGGATTTTCCCATTCTGAAGCCGCCAATCGGCGAAGCGGATGCTAATGTTCCGAGGGCGGTTACCCGGTTCGACGAGGACACTTGGGAATCACGACCACTGGCCTGTCTGGATTTTGGACCTTTCTTTGAAGTGACGACAGAATACCCATCCTCAACTTCATCCTCAATGGGCGTCAAGGTGTACGAAATCGACAGCGGGCCCTTTTCCTTATCGGAGAAGTGTTTGTTGAGCAACCCGGCAACATCGTTTTGCCATTCTTCAATGGGGCCCGCTACCTGGATGATGGAGGAGAGATACTCGATGGGAACGTGCTTGTGGTCACGTTGGAGGTTTCTCAATCGGCCTTGGGCATCTTCGCCCTGGGCCTCCACGCCTTCGCGGATATAGTCGTCCAAAATAACGACTGTTGCCGCGGCCTGTGACCTGCCGCTCCCGAGATAGGCCGCCGTAGCCATCTCGTGGGGTATGTCTAGCCTTTCAGTAAGGAACAGAATGTCATTCATTTCTATAAGATCTACGTTAGCCAATAAGATGGGAAATATAGAGAGCTGCGGTGGGATTTATTGACCTTTCTCTCCGAGATCACCTTTACCCTTGCCTCGCTTCTTTCCCTTCCTTTTCTTCGATCTCGACTGAGAGCCGTTATTTTCATCCTCAGGCTTAAAAAATGCATCAATAGCCGGCGTCTTTTCCTCCGTCTCTTCAACATACACAACCGCGAGGAGCTCATCCATCGCCGCCGGGAAATCACCCGCAGCACGCTTCAGCGCGTCCCCGATTTTCCGCAGCTCTAAGCCCGGAAACATCGACGCCAGCTGAGCGAACTTTGCATCTTCGCTCTCATGATCGAAAGCGCTCACACGAGAGATCTCAACCCGCTCGCCTCCCGCCGCGTCGTCGCTGTAGAGACAGCAATCGTCCACCGACTGATCGGTGCCGGAGGGTTCCTGGCGTTGAAATGCTCTGTGACTACTCGTGGGATCAGTAGAGGAAGAGGAATCACGCGCGAAGGCTTTCACGTTTTGGCCCGAGCCATTAGCGGCGAAGCTGGACGCTTCCTCGTCAGGCACATTCTTTGCCAGTTCCTGGAGAACCCTTCGAACCGTCTCGAACTCCTCCCGGTTGTCGAGGTCATAGTCTCTCCCGATGGCGAGGATCAAGCCCTCTTCCAGCTTGGAATGAAATTCATCCTAGTCGTTACTCATTAGCCGCCATCCAGACCCAGGCTGAGGTACCATTGTAGATAGGGCGTCGAAGGTCGTCAGTAGGATATAGAATACGTACAACCAGCTTTTCACTCATAGTCGCCCATATAATGTGTTGGTGGTCTTGGGTAAGGTATTGAGGAGAGCTGAATGGTTTGGAGGACCTGGTTCCATGATAATCTCAGGCTTGGAAATATTGGAGGAGAGGCGAACGGATGAAGGTCTCGCCCTGGTTGGCAAGTGCGGCAATGAACTGGATCTCTTCTGGGATATGGAAACTGGTCTTGCGGCAAAATAGGTGTAATGATGAATATGAATACTCGGTGTGCGCATTCCCACATTCCCATCAGACTGTGTGGAGTTGACAGCTTGAGGAGGAGAAAAGAGAGACTTGGATGGAGTTTGAGGTTTCCTCTCGAAGACTAGAAACGCGGGGCTATGAACGGGATCTTTGACCAGGGACTGGAAATAAAAAGATCTGCTACCAAAATAGAAAATACATGGATGGTTGGCCTGGCGAGCATGAGAAGAGGGAGTTCAGAAACGAGATGATATTCGTGACTCCTCTCTCACCTCAAGCAGGCTCCCTGGTTCCTGCGGCCATGATCCATCCTTGCAGAGACAATGACTGTGCTGCACTTTTCCCACACGGAGGCCAAAGACAGACTCAAACAGGACAATCCTTGTGAGAACGACTAACAATTGGAAAGTGCAACTGTGGGTAATGTGGGGGCTGCTGAGTCATTTTTTCATCTTAGGTTTTCTTGATGTACCAAGGTACAAGGTACACTCAACCTCCAATGTCTCACCAGCATATAAACAATTTGAAGACTGATGGAAAGCACAGTTGTAATAATGAATTAGGCTGTTTGTCTTTTGGGCCTACAGATCAATCATGCTTCCAGGGGAGGTGTCTCGAAGTTCTTCGCTTGTTGATCTCTCAAGCTCTCTTATCATGCTGGAGACCATTACCCTTGGTTGAAAACGTCGCCTTGCAGCGCCTAGTTGAAGCTTCGGCTTTTCTCACATGAAGATGAACATCAATTGATGCTGATTGCGAGGACACCCAGATAAATCGCTTCACTCACCACCATCTCTCTGCTCGCCACTTTTTATCCAATTCGGATCCTGTTCTGGAATGGTTAGCCTGGCCGTGCATAAAATGTCTTGATCCCTTCCACTTGACCACTTAAACCAAGATATCCGCCAAGGGAGGAGGAGAGGAAATATCCGCTGGAAAATCCCCGGCATGGTTAAGCAGGGGATATTTTCGGCAAGATATGCAATATGAATGGCGGAAGTTGGAAAGAGAGAGAGAGAGAGAGACTATAATGGAGCGGATATCAATAAGTGGGATTAAATTGGCTATTTTTATGAGAATATCTCGACATTCTTCACCTTTGACTTGCAACTCGCAGAAACGGAGAGGTTATATTCGGCGTTCCTGTCCTTTCTGCCCAGAACCATCAACAAGAATCGTCCTCCGGGTCCTCTTCAATGGGCTCCCCCTCTTCGGGAACTTCTTCCTCGGGCTCCTCGGGCTTCTCGGCCTTTCCACCGTGGCGCTCCTTGATGATGTCCGCGGCCTGCGTAGTCTCATTAGTTTCTTCTTCGACAATAGACCAAAGACGTAACAGCAAAAGAGGCCTTACCTTTTCAGCAATCGCGTAGACGGTCGAGCAAATATGCGCGCCCTGTAGACCACAGTCAGTCCAGTTCCTCTCTCAACCCCTTCCATCTCTCCATATCCCCCCCTCCGAGCACACATACCGGAACAATAGGCATGATGGACGAATCCGCAACGCTCAACCCGGTAACACCGTGCACCAACAAATCCGGCCCAACAACGCCACCATGCTCCCTCGCCATCATCGGATTCGAGCAAGAATTATGCGCCGTCGAACAACTCGTCGACTTCGTCAACCAAGCATCAATCTCCTCATCCGTCACGACATCTTCGCCTGGCGAAACCTCTTTGGGACCCAACTCGCTCATGGCGTCCGTCGCGTGCACCTTCCTTACCCACTTGACCACCCTCCTCATGATCCTCTTATCGATCGGCATCCCGTACGTGAAATAATCCACAATCGGCTCACCGTAGATGTCCTCCGGGTTAAGATGCACCGTGCCGCGGCTCAGAACCTTGATCAGCACCGCCGAGTACCCCGGAGCCGCTTGCAGAGGGAGCTCTAGGAAGGCGTTGTCGGCGCGCCCAAGCATGTCGGCCATGACGGTGCGTTGGGCATCGTAGCCGGCGATGTTCTCCTCCGTGTAGGAGGAGGGTAGGTGCGGCGCGAGGTCAAGGTCGAGGTATTCTTCGATGAGGGCCTCGTAGCCTTCAGGATCGATGACGGGGAAGGGGATGAGGCCGCCGATGTTGCCTGTAGCGATGCGGAGGGGTCCCGCGTGATTTTCGGCGAGTTCTTTGGCGGCCCATTGGGCGAAGGTGGTATTGGCCATGGAGTCTTGCGGGTTGAGCTCGAGGTTGGTGGTGACTTTTTATTATTTTCCATCGTTAGTGGCTTGAGACCCCGAAAAAGGCGAGGAAGAAAGTTGGGCTTGAAGCATCGCTCAGGCTTACATTGATAGGAAACTCCAGAAACAGCATGATCCTGCAAATTCGACCCAACACCAGGAAGGTCAACCAGCACATCGATACCCGCCTCATCCAGCAACCACTTGGGTCCGATACCGCTCCTCTGCAGCACCTGAGGGCTATGCAGAGCTCCAGCCGCAAGGACAATCTCGCGGTTCGACTTGACCGAGATGCGCTCGGCATCCTCGACGCCGCGCTGGCGCATGACGATGCCCGTGGCGTGCTTGTCCTCGTCGAAAGTTACCTCATCGACGCGCCAGCCCGTCAGGAGATTGAGACCGGGTCGGTCCTTGGCTGGGTCCCAGTAGCCGTTGACGGCGTAGGAGCGTGTGGCTGTTGAGTTGTCGAGGGCGGTTGGGTACCAGATTACTCCGTAGGCGTCGCCCTATTTTTTTTGTGCAGTTTGTTAGTTGGGCACTTGTTGGGAGAGTGGGTGCGTGCGTTGCGGGACTTACACCGGAGCCGTCGATGGGAGCTTCGGCACCGGCTTCGATGAGGGCCTGGCGTTGGATCTCTGTAGACGTAATTGTTAATTTAATTTGAGCTCTTACTTTCCCTTCAATTTCTTCTTTCCATTTTCTTTCCAGATGGGAAACAAAGAGAGCACGTACTGACGCCGGGCCACTGGAAGGAGGAGAAAGAGACATGGATGGGTCCGTCACCATAGGACTCGGGGCCCCAGGTGATGTTGAATTCCTCAGCCGACGCAGGGTTTGGTTCGTCGAGGGTTTGACTCTAGATGGAAAACAAGTCAGCTCTTTTCTCTTCCACTCTCTGCCTTCACGGGTTATACAAACCTTGATGAAGTACGGGTAAAGACCTTCCCAGCCCCAGCCGGGGTTTCCGAGTGCCTCCCAGGCATCGTAATCGGCAGCCGAGCCACGGTTTAGAAGCATACCGTTCTGCCATGGAGTTAGGAAGCAAAAGAAGAGAGAAGGAGGAAACAACCCAACAACAATTCAACTCGAACTTGGGGACAAACGCACAATAGTGGAACCGCCACCGACACAGCAGGCAGCGAATACAGACTGCTTATACCCGTCAAGCTCGGTCTGAGGAACTGAAGTGATGTTGAACTGGACGTTGCGCTGGTAGCTTGTGGCACTAGAAGGCTGGAGCACAGAGGGGGCATTGTTGAAGTAGCCATACTCGACAACGAGGACAGTCACTAAAGCCCGAAGTTATTAGATCTTTATCCTCTTCTGTTGTTTTCCCCAAATTGACGCGACAATGTTGGATAGCACAAAATGGGAACTCACCATCAGGATCCTCAGACAAACGGCTAGCCAAGACGATGCCAGCCTGGCCACCACCAACAATGATGTAGTCATAGCTCTCCTTCACATCCTCAATCTGGATCTCAGCTCGGCGTAGTAGCTTGTCGCTAACGAGGGGATGAGCCACAACGAGAGAAGCCCACGAGAGGATCGCGACCGGCGCAAGAGCGCGTCGCCAAGCTCGGAGACTCGGCATGTCAAACGAAAAGGAGTGGGATGGGGTTACCTTATTTCTCGTTCTTTATTTTCCGCCTTGGAGAGACGAATAATACAAGAACAAGTAACAACGCTCCAGGAAGGAAAGAGGGCTTCCAGAAGGATGAGAGAAGAACAGAGCAACGGACTGGGGAGCGTGGGTGATGGGGAGGAGGGAAGAGGAAGAGAGCGAAGAGCCTCGGGTTCACATAAAGTGAACCCGATCGTGACGTCTTAAAGGGAATGATCTACTCTCCGTTCTCATGATCCCCTTGGCACCATAATTTCAATAACGGCAACCCCATTCCGGATATTTTCCCTAGGTTGGGATGGTTCGAGGGTGGTATTAGCGCAGAGGTCATCGCCGATACGTCGGGCATAGGCACACGCTATTCCCTTGGCCGAGGAAAAGAAAAGAATCTACGAGTTGGGGATTCGTTTAATAGAAGTCTGCCCCGGGTAAGAAGGAAGCAATTTCGAAGGGCAGCTCAGCCGAGTCCTTAGCTTCCTTAAAGAAGGGTATCAAAGCACTCAGATGGTTTCTTTAAGGAATAAGGGGGGGCGCAAGGAGAGGTTCCATGAATCGAGAGTCGATATTTTTGCCAAGTGGACCGCGGAAATAGAACCTCCTATGGGATGGCGTTCCGGGTATAATACAAAGATCAAATTATAACCTCTTCGGAGGAGTGTGAGCGTCCGGGCCATTCATCATTGATGCTATTGACGGCTAATTGGGAAGTGGGCGGGTTGCAAAGTATTGGGATCGCACATTGGAATTTGGGGATTAATAAAATTGCGTTTTGCTTGCGGGGAGGGTGGAAAGTTGATTGAGATCTGCCTTGTGAATCTGTTCGTCCTCTTCTCTGGGTTGATCTCGTCTTCTCTCTATTGATGCCGCTATCGGACGACGCCGTCGTGGGATGACGGGACAACGAGTAACTTTAACGTTCTACTCTTCTTTCTCCCTCGGCCATCCTGGCTTGGGCGAGCCGGATATTGGTATTTAGGTATTCTTATCGTACATAACTCGTTCTTAAGTAACTGTAAGTTGAGTGTAGACTGTCGAGGGCTGGACCAGGAAGATTTGTTCGAATGATACTAGTTCTTAGACAGAATCGGTTGATCAAAGCCGTCAATGATCAATATGCCCTCGAAACAGCACCAGGCCCAGTCCGGTCCGCTTACTACCTAATGATCTCAGTCGGGTAAAAGCGAAACCTGGGCCGGGCCTAGTGAGGGCATTCCATGCTGCAAACCTTCTTCCGTAGCCATGTGCTCTTGTTAACTTCTGTTATCCCAAGGGATAATCGAGGCTCGGTGGTCGTGAAGCCAAAATTCAGACACTCCGGGTGGAATGCGGCATGGCGGCCAATTCTTCGAGAGGAAGATTACCACCTCCGATTAGTATAGACTCAGATTCGGGCTGAGATCAGCGCCTCCGGAAATAAACTCGGAATGTTTTGCTGCGCCGCACTTTGGGCCCGGTCGGATTTGCACTACAAGTGTAGCATTAGCCCATCGAGCTGCTAAGTGCTGCCTCGGGATGCTAGCCTCGAAGAAACGGTGTCTGGTGCGGGCTACACTCTTTCTCTAGGCTGAGCTCTGGTGGCGTCGATCACTAAGTACATCTTCAACGGTCTTTGACTCTCGCTCTTCGGTTGACTAGGTTTCAATGGCTGCGAAGCCCGATCCGTTTATATTTCAGGGACCCTGTCTTTCTAACCTTTTCCTTTCCTCCCCTCTCCCCCAGGTTTCTTCTCCTGTGAAGACCCTCCCGGTGCTTACGAATCTAGAGCTCTGTACAAAGCCCGCCGTATATGCATGACCTCCCCAACCCTTGGTATATGGCTCTGTAATCCTTTCAATCACCCCTAGCGACTAATAGTTTTTCCCAACCGACTGAAGCTCGTCACGGAACTTGTCATACCATGACGAAAAGCCGTCAGAAGGAGAGCCAGCCCAGGGCTGCTTCAGCTCAGCGATGACTCCCACGACGTCGGAGATGGCATCCGAAAGATTCTTGTCAATCGAAGTAGGATCGAGTTCGTAAAATGCCATCACCACGTCTTCGTACTTTTGAGGCAGGATTCCCAGGTGCCTAAAGACCTTTTGAAGGGTCATGGGAATCTTGTAGTTCTGTACGGGGAAGGGCGGTAGTGTTTTCAATCGCCTCTTAGAAACTGCTTGACACATGAGCATGGTCAACTTCAAAGAGCGAAGACACTCCTTAAGCCGAGGCCGGATCTTCTGAGTATCGTCGCGCGGGATCAGCTTGGCTGAGTTCATTAGGTCGTCGAGAAGGGCTTGGGCATTAGTCGAGGCATTCAAAGTCTGCAAGCTATCATCGAGGCCGACGGCCGAGTCCGAATCGGCGGCGCCCCCATCTGAGTCTTCGCCATCATTATCGTCATCGTCGTCGTCATCTCGGTTGTCGGACTCCTCTTGCCACTCCGTGAGCTCGTCCACAATATCCTTCAGCGTCAGCCTCGTCTCCTCTATCCGATTGACGAAAAAGGACCCAACTCCAGCGTCGGCGAATCTCGCAAGGTCGTCGCAAATCGACCAGAGAACCCCCGTCATGGGGAGGCTACCCTTGCCGGTGCCATCGGTAGCCGTCTGTCTCTGCTCCTCGGAGAGCACCTTTCCATCGGCGGGAATTTTCTGAACAAACGTCCGAAGCTCTCGAAGCAGCGAGTGGCACTTGAGACGAAACGCCTGGCTAAATATAAAGGTGTAGCCGGCGGGCCGGCAAAATTCGGCGGCGGTGGCGAGAGAAGGAACGGCGCCCGACACGAGCTCGCGCAGGACCTTGGAGATGGCCGTGGGGGTGAACGGCTCGGTGATGATGAGCAGCGAGAGCTTGGTGGTGTGGGCCTTGATCAGGGCGGCCGAGCCCGAGGCGGCCTTGAGACAATCGAAGCCGGGGACTGCGGGCTTGCTGTCGAAGCTGCTGTAGAATTTGGAGGTCTCTTCGACGGTCATGAGGGGCTCGGTCTCCTTGGTGAGTTCGGTTAGAGTGGCCTCGAGCTGGGTTAGGAGGGCAGTGACGCTGGAAACGAGAGCATTGAGCTGCTCAATAGCAGGATCAAGCTTTTCGGTCGTCATGATCGGGGGTGAATAGAATGGGGGAGTTGTGCGAGATGTCGTCGAGAAGAAGGTCGGTCTTACCACGAAGCGGGGTGTTGATGAAAAGCTTGAGAAATATTGATGCCGTCTGAACCCCGCCAAATTTCTGCCAGTATTTTCGTATTGGCGGCCCGAATGGTCTGCTAACAGCTGGCATAAACTGGCGAACCTTCCTTCGTCAACTATGCATTGCAGGTGCAAAGTACCTAGGAAACAACAATGAACGCTTTGTTCACACATAGACGAGCAAAAATATCTGACAAAAAAACATCGACTCAAATGGATTACAGAAATGGATAATATGTGGGTGTTGGGAGACGTTGATGTTATTGAAAAAGTCAAGAAACGCTGCCCCTAATTCCAGTTCCTAATATAAGCGCAATTTCTCAAAGTCCTGCCTGATATTCCAAATGCTATTACAGTTCAACACCTCCAGCATAGACTTAACAAGACTACTGACAGTAACGCCAATACTTGAATTCCGTCTCGAGTTCGGTCTCAAATTCCCCACTGGGGGAAAATACTCGATCGACAATTCCCAGCCACCGCTTATTGATCTTGGTTATAAAGTGAGCCTTCGTGTAATCCCAGTATTCCGGGTAGAAGCCCGAGTTCTCCCAGTCTATAACACCAGATAACTTGCCATTCTCCATCATGACGTTGCGCATGTTAAGGTCTCCGTGAGTAAAGACTATTGGATGCCCGCTGCGATGCCTTACGTCTGGCACGCCTGGGTGTGTCAAGATATCATTGAATTCATCCTCGTTCGCGAAGGGACCGACAAAATCGCGTCCTCGTCCCTGATCAAATGTCAACCCGAGGTTGATTCTATGGTCAAAACACGCTTCTCCGATCACATTGGATATTTTGCCCTCCGCCTCGGGTGCTCGAGGAATTGCACGCAACTCCGTGACGAACTTCCTCAAATCCCTGATGAGAGCTTCAACCTCGGCATCGTCGAGTGTATCAAAACAGAGACCCAGGTGGCAGGCGGGAATTCTGGTCATCACCATGTAGATGTCGTCCGAGTCCGACACGAGGTCCAGGGCACGAGGGACCGCTGTGGTACAGTAACGCGGTATCATCTTTAGAGCATGGTATTCATTGATAAGGCCCTGCTGCCATCGCAAATCCGTCCCTTTGAGGAAGAGACCGAACGGAAGGCGCTGGATCTTGAAGCTTTCTGACGCTGGGTAAATGCGCTTTCCAACGTAGGCTAAAGCTTTGTAGCCGCGCATACGGACATTGCCGGGCATAAGTCTCCAGACGGCGAAGAACGCCACAATGAGGGTCACAGCGAGCCATTTCAAGATAGAGTTGGCTTTGCAGGTTACAGACTTGAGGTATGTGTAAGACTGGTTTTGCTGCCTTTGGAGGATTCCTCGGGAGACATGAATCCATCTGACTGGTTCGGCGAAGTGGTATAGAACTTTGAGTAAATCTTGATCTGGTCCCTCTGTTCCAGATCGGGTTCCGAATACCACCCCTCGGACAAGCCCAAGCTGTGAGAGAATCGGCGGGTAGGCAGGACCCCCTACTAGCACAAGACAAACGAGATACTAAAATGTACGCATCGGACGGATTCGTGTGTTAGATCATTATTGAAGGCTTTGCATTACTTAGGCGGCACGGACCAGGGCTGATGGGGCAGGGAGAAGAATCTCTTACCTCGTGTTGGGTACTATTCATAAGCTCGCACTGAAAATAGCCCTGAGTAAAAGCGGCGGCTGCCGACCGACGGACAAGCCAACAGTTTCGAGGGCTGGTGCGCAATTCTTTATGTTCCTCTAGGACTCGGTCTCGCAAGTCTGGAGTAAGAAAAGCGGTGAGCATGTCGCGGAGCGTCTTCGTGTAGCGGCTCTGGTCACTGGTTAGCGCGCTTCCAGTGAAGAAAATAAAAGATGAACTGTGCTTACCGTATTGATTGCATTGTCCTTGCGTGGGAAGATAGGATACACTTGTAACGGGTCCCAGAAAGAGTGACTTTTCCCTGTCAGGCAGCAGACCCCCCCATCTCGTTCCGCAACCTTTAAGGCAAGACTCTTATCTGTGATGGGATGAACTGGTGAATCGCTGATAACTAAACCCATCCTATGAGCAGAGAGTCTATCGAAGTGAAGACACAATGGAGAAGCTCACAGGATGACACAAGTTTTTTCCAGTCCGATAAGAAACCTTGGAGGCCAGTTCCTTCGCAGCACCTGCTGCGAGAGCACCTTTTTAGGAAGTATCTTGCGGCCACCTCGTTGCCGACGGATTCCTTGACATAGCACTTGAGCAACTCGCCATTCGGATGCGGTAACTTTGCACGGCGGATGAGCTCGAGGGCCAGGGTAGCATAGTTGATGGGTTGTTGGGCCATCGGATCATTACGAGTCATCTTTGATTATTGACACTTGGATGAGAAAGAGAATACAGGGGCAGGGAAGGCGCTGATGCGGTCCTCGAGAATAAATCCTATGCAGGCTGTGAGACATTGGAATTGGACAAGTCTCCTCGATTATGTAAATTCGAGTTCCACGGCAACACCCATGCACGTTCTCGGATCGGATTCGGACTGGGAATGTGAGTCTCCTTGGACTTGTGGAATGATTGGATTGTTTATGAGGCAAAGAAGTGGCCTCCGCCATTGTTTAACATCAGAAGCGGCAAAGTACAGCCAATCTCTCATGTACGACATCGCCTTGCCAAGCATCAATGATCAGTTCTGGCATCGTATCCGGCAGCAATCTTTCTCCTTTCACATCAATATTATCATTGTCTGTGACAGAGATGGTTACACAACATTTCTAAGCCCTGTTTTGGCATTCTTACCATACCCATCACAGATATATACGAAGTATAGTCGAAAATGTTTCCCGAATGTACCTTTTGTACTTGGCTTAGCTTGTACCGGCACCTCAATCGACTTTTTGAACTGTATTTTCCGACCCGAAAAGTACCTCTGGCACCAGTTCAATTTCAAGTACCTTTTGTAAATATCGCCAATTTCGCAATGCACTATCCTCACTGCTTGCGAAGTATCTGTTGCCCATGCCTTCGCACTCGGTTTGGTACCTAAGGATAACCCCTTCCTAGATTTATTCGGCCCGGCGTGCTGCGATTATCCGCATTGATGAGACTCAATCCAAAATCTTGGGCAATGCTCAGAGGGTGAAGTGGCTCAGGTCGGAAATAGTTGCCTGATAGGGCCTGCCCTCGAGCGATAGGCTTGCTCTGTATAGAGGATATCACGGTCAGACACATGATGCAAGGATCTCGGACAAGCTGGACAAGGTTAGATAACGAGAGTTGTTCCGAAGGGACATGCTAGGCGAGAGTAGGAACTTTGATATCGACAGGGGACGCACGAATGGGTAGATAAGGCTAGCAGCAACCAGCCAAGGTAGCAATCCGAGTTCAGGGAATCAGGCCCATTAAAATAGACGAGTCTACATGGCCAGCCGGAACGTAGATTCTCAGAGGTTATGCAAGTTCTCAGCCTAGTATTCCTAGATTAATGGGCTGCGAAGAGCAGATTGTAGCATTGTGTATTTCCTGAAAGGTCTATAAGAGAAACAATGTCCGCCTAGTAACACAACATTAAAATGCGGTCTCCCTGAGGTTCTCGGCACCGAGGTACACAACAAATAAATAAAAGTAGACAGAGGCATGGCCCATAGCCCGGGAATAAGAGGGACGGACAGGTATAGGTAATCGACTATCTACCACTACTCAGCTTAGTCCCTGTGGAAGGCTTGCTTAAGATTCTCATAGAACTCACGGGACATGATATAGGGCATCAGAGCGACAAGAACCTACATGAAACACATGATCGAACTGAGAATAATAACTAATAGAACACTAACCCGAGGCAGAATCTACAAGAGCAACATCAGCGAAAAGACTTCCCGAAGCCCGGGGCGAAGGATTAGGTGCGAGAAGAGTTAAACTGGGCCCGAGCCTCTCCCGGGCCCCCATCCGCCAGAACTGGGGGCAAAGATCTACGATTGAACAGGAAACAGATGACGAATAGGCAACACGGCGGGGGGCTAATAATACGTCATAACGATAGAGACTGCGATCCTCTACGAACGCCCGTACGGAAATCTCTGTTTCGGAAAGACAAAAAAAAAAAAAAAAAAAAAAAAAAAAAAAAGAGACAGAGAGCGGCACCCTGAAGCCGATGGCGAGCTCCTCTTCCATCAGCCAATAAGCTGGAAAACAAAAAGGAACTTCCCTAAGTGCTGAAAATGCTGGCGGCCTGGTGGTAGCCGTTCGTATCGGGAAGGCGCAGGGATACTTGATAGAAATAGGGATGTCTGCAGAAGTTGTGCCGTTGTCACTCCCCTCGGAAAAGAGCTCTAACACCAAGAGGTGCCTGCAATTCCAAGAGAATCCGGAAGCATAAACTTCACCCACCCGATTAAGGTCGGTTGTGGGAGATTAGGTGTCACTTAAACTGCAATGGATAGATGTAAGTATAAGTGAGGGTCCCACGCCTTCAGAAAGTGGACAGTTCTCAAGACTATATCATTCGACGGCCAAGTCAAGACAGGTATCCTCTGATAACTTCACCTTTCTTTTATTTCATTTAATACGTGTTCTGGTAAAATGGCGACTGGTCCTGGAGATAATATCCAGAAGTTGTCTCTGTACGTCTCGCTCTATGCTCGCAGCATACAAGGGGAGTTTGTAAGGTTACTCGTGTTTCGTTCCACATACCCTTCCTTGACTAACAGAGCACAGCATTGGGGATTACTCGTCACGGACTCTCAGTCCAGAGGGACTCTCCATCATGCGAAAGATAACCCCAGTTGGCAGTATGAGAAGAAGATTGCAAAGGTGGACAACTCGGCCACTTTGGTCTGCCTGGTTCGGATAGGCTCCGTGACCAGTGTACACGATGCCGAGTCCGTCATGGAGAGCATCCCAGCTGATGGGAAACCTTCCCAGAGGACTGGGGAAGAGTTCAACTGTGGGACATGGGCGAAGGATTCACTCGTCGCCCTCGACTCTAAGGGAGTTATCCAACTCCCACGGGATATTGGTGAGCATCTAGATATCGTTACTTATGTATACCCTTCTCGGTGACTGACGATTTTAAGTTAGACTCGCTCCAGAATAGTGTGATTGCTTTGGGCATGAAGCATTCCCGAGCTGCTGAGCTTGGAAAGGGGCCTACGGTCGTAAATAGCCTAGGCTCCACATGAAGCAATTTCATTATTGTTGTTATGAGGTGCTACCGGCCGTCTCTTTCTCTATTGTTCTGCTCCAAGTCCTCTACCAAAGGGACTGCTTGAGTGTGCGGTGGTGGGTTTTAATCGTTGTAAATAGCCGCAGTCAGTCCATTTGGTTGAAGGGGACCCTCTCAAAACACCTATCTCAAGACGTGAAAGGCGCTCGATACTTTGAATAGTTTCGTGGACGTCCAATCCCGCCAACGGCCTAGTTTGGCGGCCTGTCATCTCTAATTGCACCAAGCCCACTAAAAACCATTATGCAACAGTAGCACATCTCATAAGACTAATTTTCGTCCGTATGTCAATCCTCCTAACATCTGGGCCTGTGGAAAACCGGCTCCTACCTTCGAAAATCATCGCTTCGCATTTTTCAAAGACCATATGAGATACCTAATTAAGATCGCTAAGAGGGAGCTGCCACCAAGAGCGGGCGAAAAGCACCGGGGTGTCATTTTGCAGTGCCTAGAGGTGATTTCGGTGTCGCAAATGACAGTAAGGAAAACTTGAAGCTGCGTTGATGTTCTGGAAAGGACAGCTTGGGGTACTTTGAAATCGCCGATGCGGAAGATAGAACAGGGAGGGGGAGTCTTCCGTCTTCTCCTCTTATTCGGATACTTGTCACACAGCATTCACCGCGAGGGTGTAGCTGAAGCTGTGACACGCGCTTCCTGCGCGAGTGAATGCCCAGCTACCTCTCTTCGTACTACAATGCTGCTCTCCTGGTAGCTGGATTGGTAGCATTGGAATTGAACGGGAAAGTTGACACGGGGATCGCCTGTTGTGGCAGGAAACGAAAACTCTAAAGTAACTAGAAAGTCGGCAAGAAATGCTCGACTTGCGCTGGCAAAAAAAAAAGTAACCGTTTTTGGAAGTCTACCGAAAATCACACATCTGCCACTGTCCGGCGAAAATGGCTGCGGCAGGACTTCAATAACAAGAAATCCGGAAACGTACGGTCAATTGAGACTGCTTTGGAGTAAGTCTGCCGTGGGGGTGCTCGTCTTGTACAAACGCCACTTCCCGGCAACATTTGAGAATAGCGAGAACGGAGTCGTTGATATTGCTAGCGGAAGCGCAGACTCTCAAAGATCATGAGACGGCCAGGGCATCCCTGACTGAAATATCGCGATAGAAATGGGAACAAATGGTGGCCAATGGTCCGAAATAACTCCTGCCAGAAACCGCTGAGATGCTGGCATGAATCCCGTTGATCAATGGAATACGGGAGCGGGCGCACAATAGAAGCCCCTCACGGAAAACGAGGCCGAAGTAAGCACAGTGTCACAGCATTTGTGTAGGTTATGCACTTTACGTGAAGGAGTCAACAACTGGAATCCTATGTCCTGAGAATGAAGATGGCCTCCATTCAACACCATATCGTCAATTGAACGAACGACTGAACCGAGTAAACTGCAAAAGCTGGCTAAACTTGGAAGAGGAAGGAAAAAAAGGAAGGAGGAGGGAGGGAAGAGGGAAATAAGCCTCCCGTCTCGGCGGACAACGTGTGCCCGTTCCCTGCAGCGCTTATACCCATCAACGACTTCAACTCGGGGGTTGGCGAGGTCCCGTCCCACGACAGACAGGCTCCGCAGTATCAGTCATGCCATGACGATTCCTATCCCAGCGCCAACTAATCGGAAATAACGTCTGGAAAAATGGAAGGCAAGAAAAAAAAAACCAAATTTCCATTTCTCATAGCCCATATTCCAGTCTTCTATGTTCTCATAGTTTCAAGATCCCGATGCTAGAGTAGATCGACGTCGGCTTAGGGTTCTAGTCTGATGTAAGCAGGCCCCCATCAAACTTTCCCTACGAAGTACGAATCTATCGATTGTTGTATAGTGCCGATATTTACCCGTAAGGTCCACGTTTCTATTGTGAAAGGTGCAGTCTACAAAGTACAAGTTGACACTATTCCAGGGACGACACGACGCTATTCCTGCAGCTTTGCGACACCTCCCCTGGTCCGACATTGACGTTTTGACGGAACGCTCATTTTCTCTTCAGCACCTGCCTGGACAGGCTATTTCTTTCTCTTCCCGATGAATATTAGTTTTATCTGAACCTATCATGCAGCAATTGGTTGTTCCTGTGGTCGTCGGCACTCTTGCCTCGTTCGGGGCCGCCTCTGGGAGCTTGCCTCGGGGCGTAAGCCCAGATTGTAAGCTTCCCCTTTCCACGTCAAGTATCCGTCACAATGTCTTGATCCTATTTCCCACTCGGTTACTCTCTACAATCTCTTTTGACATCCTCTTGAATTTTAACTACTAAAATTCTACTCAATCGTTACGTCAACTAACCAGAAGGGGAATTTCAGTCGCCAAGTTTTACGAATCAAAGGACAGCTTTGCGTGCATCACCCAGCCTTCCATCAAACTCGATGTCAAGCAAGTCAACGACAACTCGTGCGACTGCCCCGACGGCTCCGACGAACCTGGCACCTCTGCCTGCGCCCACCTAGATCCGCTCTCTCCGCCGCAGCCCCTTCCCGGCTCTCCGACCGGCTCGACTAACACCACCAATGCGCTTCCCGGCTTCTGGTGCGTTAACAAGGGCCATATTGGCGGATACGTACCCTTCGCTTACGTGAACGATGGAGCCTGCGATTACGAACTCTGCTGCGACGGTAGCGAGGAGTACTCTGGCGTAGGAGGCGTCAAGTGCCCGAACAAGTGCGCCGAGATTGGCAAGGAGTACCGCCGCATTGAGGAAGAGAGGCGTAAGTCCCTGGAACAGGCTGGTGCTGCCCGCGCCGAGCTCATTCGCCAGGCGAAGCAGGCAAAGAGGAACGCGGAAACTACGATTGTCAACCTTAAGGGGGAGATTGCCCATCTGGAGCTCAAGAGGATCGAGCTGCAAAAGAAGTACGACGAAACTGAGCGCGTGGAACGTCGCAAGGTCGTCAAGGCTGGTGCTGGTGGCGGCAAGCTCGCCGAGCTTCTCGAGCAGTCCAAGATGCGAGTTGAGGAGCTTCGCGACACCCTCGAGCTGGTGGTTGAGCAGCGTAATGAGCTGCGGACCAAGGTCGCCGATCTTGAGGGTATCCTGAAGCGCTTCAAGGAGGAGTATAATCCCAATTTCAACGATGAAGGTGTCAAGCAGGCTGTTAAGTCCTGGGAGGATTATGCCGCCAGGATTGCCAATGAACATAGCGAGATCATTAGCGATGCCGAAGTTAGGGATGTGCTCATCGAAGATGGAGAGATGAACGGTATTAACTGGAAGGACTTTGAGCCTTCGGATGATGATGTTGCTGATACGGATATCAGTATGTCTCCTTCTGCTATTCATCCTCTCCTTCCTCTCACCGCCAAGTGCTAACTATCTATTTCTAGTCTACAAGCTTGAGGCCTATGCGCCTAGGTTCATCCTCGACTTGTTCTACAAGCAGATGGCAGCCTTGCGCCAGTGGCTCGTATCTAACGGCATATTGGCCGACTCGGGCACCACGACCACGGAATCCCCCGCAGTCAAAGCCGCGCGCGATGCTCTCAGCGCCGTCGATCGTGAAATTACTTCCAAGACCTCGGCTCTCAAGAATGAAGAGGACGATCTCGAAAAGGACTACGGTCCCGACGACGTCTTCAGGGCCCTCAAGGGCAAGTGTGTCAGCACCGACGCCGGCGAGTACACGTATGAGCTCTGCTGGTTCCAAAAGACGATGCAGAAGAGCAAGAAGGGCCATGGAAACACAAACATGGGCGACTTTGCCCGAATCGGCCGCGAAATGTCCGACGAGGAGGAACGCCTCGACGGTAAGGGCTTGGGCACTGGCGAGCGCATGGTCCTGAGGTACGAGAACGGGCAGAGCTGCTGGAACGGCCCTAGGAGGCGGACGGACGTGTGGCTCGCTTGTGCTGAGAAGGAGGAGCTGTGGCGCGTGTCCGAGTCGGAGAAGTGCGTGTATAAGATGGAGGTCGGCACGCCAGCTGCTTGCGAACCTCAGGGTCCGGCTGCTGCTCCCTCCGCTAAGAAGGGGAAGGATGAGCTGTAGATAGATGGTGGCATGGCGTGGGAGTTTTGTTTTTCTACCAATTGAACGCAAAAAATTCATTCTCACCTTTGCTTGCATATATGCGAGAAGAGCGTTTAGACGGGGAATGTACACATTTACTATACATTGGGTATCATCTATCCGAGTCGTAATTTTCGCAAAAGAACCTTGTATGTCTAAACTCCAAAAAAGAGATTGCCCTGCCATCTTATTTACCAAGTACTGCTGCCAACTTCCGCCGCCTGCTCAGCTCATCCTGTTCAGCCAACACCTTGGCCGTCAGCGACGATGCCATGGCATTGTTGATGCCACTGAGCCTGTCGTCTTTCTTGGCAGCTTTACGTGACCTCTCGCCGTTGTGCTCACCGCCGTTACTCTCTGCCCCGTTCACCTTTTCACTCTCACCCCTCTTCCTCTTCTTCTTGCTAGCCTTCTTATCCTTCTTCAAGCTATGCGCCAATCCCTCGTCCTGCAACCTCTCAATCCTTACCAGCAGCCTCGTCGTATCCACCTCCGTCGTCGGCAAAATAGGAATCACGTTATCCTCCTCGAAAGCCTCGCTACAAACCGGACATGTCCTCTCCCCAGGAATCTCCCGAATCGCGACCTCCGAAAAAGCATGCCCGCACGGCACTAAATAAACAGCCCTATTCGCGGCGCCGAACTCCTTGAGCGAAATCGGACACGCCCACCTCGCCTTCTTCCCCTCGGGGGGTACATAGCGCTTAAATTTTATCCGCACGATGTCGCGCAGCGACTTGATACCCGTCGACGCGAAGGAGATATCGCCGGCGCCGATTTCGGCTTCCTTTTTATTATCGTTCGAGGAGTCGGAGTCGGAGGGGATGAGGGCTTTGAGGACGGATTCGTAGTTGTAGAGGCGACCGCGCCAGTCGGACACGGCGTTTTCGAGGTCGAGGGCGTCGCCGGTTAGCGGGCAGTGGGTCCAGGCGTGGGTGAGGGATTCGAGGGCTGTGGCTTTGAGCTCGGAGACGGTGGGTTGGCGGGTGGCGGATTTGACGAGTTCGCGGCGGGTGGGGATTGAGCCACCGTCGTTACCCATGATGGTGGAGGATCGCGCTTGTGGAGGATCGCGCTTGTGGAGGTGAGATAGATAGGATTAGTGGTAAAGCAGCGAGCTGCGATTAATATATGGACTTCCGTTGACCTTAGAAAGTAGCTAAAGGGAAGTGGTTGATGTCGCGAAAAGAGAATTGACAAGTCCGTTGAGGGTGGCGGAGATGCAGGATTCAAGATAAGATACGAGACCACCCATGTTCGTCCCACACATGTAAATATTCTTGGCTGCTTCAGCATAGCTTATGTCAGCATGTTGGGTGAAAGTTCCGCTTTACACAGGGACATGTAACTGGCCCAATTCACGTGATTATACATACGTGAGCCCAGAGGAACGCCCATCCGGGGCCCATATACTTTGTATCAAGTATTTCGTACCACTGGATCCAGGTTCCCGACTGGCGACGCCAGCCGTCAAGCTCCAGCAGCTCCAGACTCCAGTTGGTCCCGCGCTTGATTCCTAAATTCATTTCATCGTTTCCTTGAAACCCCGACCCGAGCCAGGCTTGATGCTCTCTCTTGTTCATCGTCCTGCCATTGTCGCCGACACACCACTTCTTTTTCTCTAATGACTTCTTGAGCCTTCTTCGTCTCTTGGCTGCACTCCCTGTGCAGTTGAGGAATCACAAGACAGAGTTATCTTCACGAGCCAACCTTCTCTCGATCCGCCCTTCTTCTTTACGACCAAACCGCTGCCGAAGCCATCGCGACTTGTCTAATTTCATCCTCCCCACCTCACATCGAAGTCCTCCTTTCAAACATCAAACCATCTCTAAATCCTACAAACTCAATCGACAGCGTCATTGAAAAGCACCTCCCTCCATAGTGCTACAAGTCCATGTCTTCCTTTTTCTTCTAGCTTGCTGTTGATGAGTAGCTGAGGAGCCATGCCGCAGCAACAGCTCACGCAGCAACAGGTGGTTGCGCTGGAGCGGCTGGACGTCATTGCGAAGGAGCTTCGGTCCAGGTAATTCCGTCTGCTCCTCGAACTTGGCCAGGCCTTCCCGCTTTCCCGTCGACTAACTCTGTGCTCTAGAACTTCTGATGATGTCCGCAGACGGGCCGCAGCGCAGCTGCGGGAACTTGTAATCGTCTGCCACCGAGGTTTGTTCTTTACCCCCATTCGACTCTGCCCTGTCGCCCTCTCTCGCGCATTATCCCTCCCGGCTGCTAACGTACTCTTCCCCCAGACCTCTCCCCCGAGCACTTCCATGCCTTCTACACAGCCGTCAACAACAGAATCACACAGCTCATCACCCATGGGAGCGATTCCTCCGAACGACTCGGCGGCATTTATGCGCTTGACGCCCTCATAGACTTCGAAGGTGTTGACGTTGCGCTGAAATATACGAGATTCACGCAGAACCTGAAGACCATCCTCCGGGGCAAGGACATCAACCCCATGCAGGCGGCTGCTATGGCTCTCGGCAAACTGTGCCGACCCGGCGGTACCCTGACCTCAGAACTAGTCGAGGCCGAGGTAAAAACGGCCCTCGAATGGCTGCAGTCCGAGCGGATCGAAGAACGACGATATAGTGCCGTCCTCGAGCTCCGAGAGTTGGCTAGGAATGCCCCGACCCTAATGTACAACTACGTGGGCCTCATCTTTGACCTCATCTGGGTCGGTCTCCGCGACCAGCGCCAGCTCATCCGCACTACTGCTGCCGAGACGGTTAGCGCCTGCTTCAGGATTATTAGGGAGCGAGATCAGGAGCTCAAGCAGACCTGGATGAACAAGATGTACACTGAAATGAATCAGGGCCTCAAGGTCAACTCTGTCGAGTCTATCCACGGCTCGCTTCTCGTGCTGAAAGAGCTCCTGGAACAGGGTGGAATGTACATGCAAGATCGGTACGACGATGCCTGCGATATTGTCTTCAAACACAAGGACCATCGGGATCCCACGATACGAAAAACCATCGTCCTTCTTATTCCTGACCTTGCGAGCTATGCTCCTGCTGCATTTGCGGGCCGATACCTCCACCAGTTTATGCTCTACTTGACTGGCATGCTGAAGCGAGACAAGGATCGCAACGATGCCTTCCTTGCTATCGGAAACATTGCGAATTCGGTCAAGAGTGCGATTGCGCCGTACCTCGACGGTGTCCTGATTTACGTATGCGAGGGGCTCAGTGTCTCTTCTCGAAAGAGGGGATCTGTCGACCCGGTCTTTGACTGCATCAGTCGGTTAGCAGTGGCTGTGGGCCAAACCCTGAGCAAGTACATGGAGGCGTTGCTCGATCCAATCTTTGCCTGCGAGCTTACACCCAAGCTCACGCAAGCGCTCGTCGATATTGCCTTCTATATTCCTCCCGTAAAAGCGACTATCCAAGAGAGGCTCCTCGATATGCTGAGCATTGTGCTCTGCGGCGAGCCATTCAAACCCCTCGGCGCACCCCAGCCGAACACGCTCAACTCTTTACCAGTCGTCCCTAAAGACTCCAAGGACCCCCAAGCCTACGAGCATAGGAAGGCTGAGATCAAATTAGCCCTCAACACTCTGGGCAGCTTCGACTTTTCAGGTACTGAAGTGCTTTTCCCTTCTCGATATCAGTTGAATCTACCTCCGCCACGGCGGTTTGAGCTTACCCCAGGGCAACCACCTCCCGACAGTCAGAGCCATAAGTATGGCCAAGGCGGACGGGCTCGTAACAATTCGGCCTTCTCTTCAGTGAAGAAGACTTTTGGCCTGAGCGCGTCTGATAACCCTGCGCATCGTCGGCTCCAGAGTCCTGGTTCCCGCCTGACCTCCTATTTTCGTCAATCATGCCAAGGATCGGGTCCTACAAAGTCCTAGGTGGACAGCCCTCCAATCCGGGCTTTGACCCCCACTGCACCTGTACCCCAGCTTTCTGATATCAGCTTCACCTCACTTGGCCTGTCGTATCTGACAAGCTCGCCGCTTCCTAACGAACCCAACGGAAGAGGGAAACTAACACACCTTCAAGGCCACGTCCTGAACGAGTTCGTACGCGACGTCGCCATAAAGTACGTCGACGATGATGATCCCGAAATCCGAGAAGCAGCCGCCCTTACCTGCTGTCAGCTTTACGTGGAGGACATCATTGTCAGCCAGACCAGCCAGCATGCCTTGCAGGTTGTAGGTGAGGTGATTGGTAAACTACTTACTGTGGGAATCTCAGATCCTGAACCAACCATTCGGCGGACGGTGCTCGCTGCCCTCGACGAACGATTCGATAGGCACCTCGCCAAGGCTGAGAACATTAGGATCCTTCTCCTCGCGTTGAACGACGAGGTGTTTGCGATTCGCGAAGTAGCTATTTCAATCATTGGACGCCTGGCCAAGTACAACCCCGCTTACATCGTTCCCTCGCTACGCAAGTCTCTGCTCCAGATGCTTACGGAGCTGGAGTTCTCGGATGTGGCCAGGAACAAGGAAGAGAGCGCGAGGCTGCTAAGTCTGCTAATTCAGAACGCCCAGGGCCTGATTCGGCCGTACGTCCAACCCATGATCGCCGTCCTGCTACCCAAGGCGAGCGACGCAACGGCGTCCGTGGCCGCGACCATCCTCAACGCGATTGGCGAGCTGGCAACTGTCGGCGGCGAGGACCTTTTGCCGTACAAGGATCAACTTATGCCGCTCATCATTAGTGCGCTCCAGGACCAAAGCTCGAACGCGAAGCGAGAAGCCGCCCTCCATGCGCTTGGTCAACTGGCAAGCAACTCGGGATATGTCATTCAGCCTTACCTCGAGTACCCCGAACTGCTCGAGTTGCTGCAAGGAATCATTCGATCCGAAGGCCATCACGGACTTTTGAGGCAGGAAACGATCAAGTTGATGGGTATTCTGGGCGCTCTGGATCCGTACAAGCACCAGGTAAATTCCGACTACCATAGCCTTGTCCGACAGCCGACCTTCGCGACTACATACGCGGATATCAACATCATCCAACAATCTCTGTCTGAAGTCTCAGATGATGAAGAGGGACATGACGAGCTGTCAGACCCTTGCACATTCGCATCAATTAGATATCCCAAGCACAGCATCCCCCTACCGCCCATTTACGATGGGGTGGATGGCCGAACCCCAAGAAACCTTTGTCGTTGTCGGACTAACAAATCTCTATCATCTTAGCAGGTTGAGGAGCGCACTCCGGAATTGCAACGACGAGTCGAGGCCACCCAAATGACCGACATCTCCCTGATGATGACGGGGTTGATGCCTTCGAACAAGGAATACTACTCGACTGTTGTGATTAACGCTCTCCTGCAGATTCTGAATGACCCTTCCTTGGTCCAGCACCACGCCGCTGTGATTGAGGCGATTATGAATATTTTCCGCACCTTAGGACTCGAATGTGTTCAATTCCTCGATCGGATTATCCCCGCATTCCTCCACGTTATTCGGTCATCCACCGCCCAGCGGCTTGAGTCCTACTTCAACCAGCTCGCGACGCTTGTGAGCATTGTGCGACAGCACATTCGAAACTACCTGCCTGATATCATTGAGATTCTCGAGGAGTACTGGAACACGTCGTCCTCGCTTCAGACAACGATCTTGCAGCTAATCGAAGCCATCTCGAGGTCCTTGGAAGGCGAGTTCAAGATATACCTTGCTGGTCTGTTGCCCCTGATGCTCGGCGCCCTAGAGCGGGATGCTTCGACCAAACGAATCCCTTCTGAGCGAGTCCTTCATGCGTTCCTGGTCTTTGGATCTAGCAGTGAGGAGTACATGCACTTGATCATCCCTGTAATCGTGCGTACCTTTGAAAAGCAGGGTCAGCCGATCTACATTCGGAAACTTGCGATTGAGACGATCGGAAAGCTTTCGCGAGAGGTCAATCTCAACGACTTTGCGTCTAGAATCATCCACCCTCTTACCCGCGTCTTGACCCTTGGCGAATCCTCCCTGCGGATTGCGGCTCTCGACACACTTTGCGCCCTTATCCAAGGACTCGGCAGGGAATACATTCCCTTCATGAGTTCCGTTAACAAAATTCTGGCAAGCAATCAAATTCAGCATCAGAATTACGAGCTCCTCGTGAGCAAGCTCCAAAAAGGAGAGCCTCTGCCTCAGCATTTGACCTCCGAAAGGCCTGCGGACCAGGTGGACGAGCCTCTGTTTGGTGATCTGGCGTCTAAGAAACTTGAGATGAACCCCGTGCACCTCAAGGCCGCATGGGATACAAAGGGCAAATCGACGAAAGAGGATTGGCAGGAATGGCTCCGGCGATTCAGCACTACGCTCTTGAGCGAGTCGCCGAACCATGCCCTCAGGGCTTGCGCGAGCTTGGCCAGCGTGTACCTGCCTCTTGCCCGGGAGCTATTTAACTCGGCGTTTGTGTCATGTTGGGGGGAACTTTATGAGCAGTTTCAGGTATGTTTTACCCACAGGAGGTCTTGAGCAAACGATTTATTGGCGGAACTAACTTTTCTTATGTTCTCTAGGACGAGCTGATTCAAAATATTGAGAGTGCTATCAAGTCTGAAAATGTGCCTCCTGATCTGCTTGCACTTCTGCTCAACCTCGCCGAGTTTATGGAACATGACGACAAGGCCCTCCCTATTGATATCCGCGTCCTCGGTCGGGAGGCCGCCCGCTGCCACGCATACGCCAAGGCCCTTCACTACAAGGAACTCGAGTTCCTTCAAGACCAGAGCAGTGGCGCCGTTGAGGCTCTTATCGTTATCAACAATCAGCTGCAACAGTCCGACGCTGCCATCGGTATCCTTCGACGCGCACAGCTGTACAAGGACGGAATCACTCTGAGGGAGACCTGGTTCGAGAAGCTCGAGAGATGGGAGGAGGCCCTCGCCTTCTATGATAAGAGATTGGAAGATGCCGAAAATAACAACGAGGCCGTCCCCATCGAGGTTATTATGGGCAAGATGAGGTGTCTACACGCCCTCGGTGAATGGGATACCCTCGCAACTCTCGCGAACGAAAAATGGCAGTCAGCGACTCCTGACCTACAACGCCTTATCGCCCCGCTTGCTACGGCCGCTGCATGGGGTCTGGGCAAGTGGGACTCGATGGACAATTACTTGCAATCCATGCGACGCTCGTCGACAGATCGCTCATTCTTTTGCGCCATCCTCGCTCTGCACCGCAATCAGTTCCGCGAGGCCCTCAACTGCGTCCAGCACACGCGGGAAGGGCTGGATACTGAGCTCAGCGCGCTCGTTAGCGAATCGTACAACCGGGCTTACCAGGTTATCGTGCGCGTGCAGATGCTTGCCGAGCTCGAGGAGCTTATTGTCTACAAACAATGCGATGAACGCAAGCAAGCGACCATGCGGCGTACGTGGGAAGCACGACTCAAGGGCTGCCAGCGCAACGTCGAAGTCTGGCACCGAATGCTTAGGTTGCGGGCCCTGGTCATCTCACCCGCCGAGAATATGCACATGTGGATCAAGTTTGCGAACCTGTGCCGCAAGTCTGGCCGGATGGGCTTGGCCGACAAGTCACTCAAGCAGCTTGTCGGCATCGAGGGGTCCCTGGAGTCGGTCCTTCCTTACTGGGGAGACCGACAGCAACCTGTGCACAATAGGAACATTCCCGCTCAGGTCATCTACGGTATCTTGAAGTATCAATGGGATCTCGGTGTGCAGTCTGGCGGTATCAAGAACAACGACCTACCGTCCAGGGCTCTATACTCCCTTCGAAAGTTTACGCACGAGACGGCGGCTCGATTGGAGCACATCAAGGACCAGTTGAGCGCTCAGGCGCCCAATGGGTTCGAGATCTCGAGCGATTTCAATTTCCAACATCCTCTTGACCCTTCGGTGCTGAGCCCTCAAACTCACAAGGCGCTTCAGGACCAGACGGTGCTGTTGGCGAAATGCTACCTCCGACAGGGTGAGTGGATACGGGCGCTTCACCGCGATACCTGGCACCAGGAGCAGGTTCGGGAGGTTCTGTCAGCATACTCGGCGGCTACAAAGTACAACCCTCGTTGGTACAAGGCATGGCACGGGTGGGCGCTCGCCAACTTTGAAATCGTCAACCAGATCACCTCTCGTGCCGACAGAGAGCACGTTGGCATTGACCCGGCCATTATTCTGGACCATGTCGTTCCCGCCGTCCGCGGATTCTTCAAGTCTATTGCCCTGTCTGCAGGGAGCTCGCTGCAAGACACACTGCGTCTTCTGACGCTTTGGTTCGCTCACGGTGGCAGCGTTGAGGTCAACTCGGCCGTTACCGAAGGTTTCGCCAACATTAGCGTCGACACCTGGCTCGAGGTAATTCCTCAGCTCATTGCCCGCATCAACCAGCCCAACAGGCGCGTGCAGCAATCGGTTCACAATCTCCTGGCTGATGTCGGTCGAGCGCACCCCCAGGCCTTGGTGTACCCGCTTACTGTGGCGATGAAATCTTCCCAGAGCTCGATGCGGTCTAAGTCGGCCGCTCAAATCATGGATAGCATGCGTCAACACAGCGCCAACCTCGTCGCACAAGCTGAAATTGTCAGCCAAGAGCTTATTCGGGTCGCGGTACTCTGGCACGAACTTTGGCATGAGGGTCTGGAAGAGGCATCCCGCCTCTACTTTGGCGATCACAACATTGACGGCATGTTTTCCGTTCTCGGCCCCCTCCACGATCTCCTAGAGCGAGGACCAGAGACACTGCGAGAGATATCGTTTGTCCAGGCCTTTGGTCGCGACTTGACGGAGGCGCGGGAGTGGTGCCGCCAGTACCAGACGACGCAGGATGTCAACGACCTCAACCAAGCCTGGGACCTCTATTATCAAGTGTTCAGGAGGATTTCCAGACAGCTTCCGCAGGTGACGTCTCTGGAGCTCACCTACTGTTCGCCCAAACTCCTCGCAGCCAAGGACCTCGACCTTGCCGTCCCCGGAACGTACCGCAGCGGTGCGCCGGTCGTCAGGATCCAAGGGTTCGACTCGACATTCACGGTCATCAACTCGAAGCAGCGGCCGCGTAAGCTCAACATTAGCGGCAGCGACGGCATCTCGTACGCGTTCCTACTCAAAGGCCACGAGGATATCCGCCAAGACGAAAGAGTTATGCAGTTATTCGGCCTGTGCAACACGCTCCTCGCCAATGATTCGGAGTGCTACAAGCGCCACCTCAACATCCAGCGCTACCCTGCCATCCCCCTGTCGCAAAACTCAGGTCTTCTCGGCTGGGTTCCCAACAGCGACACGCTTCACGTGCTTATTCGCGAATACCGCGAAAGTCGCAAGATTCTCCTCAACATTGAGCACCGCATCATGCTGCAGATGGCGCCTGACTATGATAACTTGACGCTCATGCAAAAGGTGGAGGTGTTTGGTTATGCGCTGGACAACACCACGGGTCAGGATTTGTACCGCGTCCTCTGGCTCAAGAGCAAGAGCTCGGAAGCCTGGCTCGAGAGGCGTACCAACTACACGCGGTCGCTCGGCGTCATGTCGATGGTGGGCTACATCCTGGGTCTCGGCGATCGCCACCCATCCAATCTCATGCTTGACCGTATCACGGGCAAGATTATCCACATTGATTTCGGCGATTGTTTCGAGGTTGCCATGAAGCGAGAGAAGTACCCCGAGCGAGTGCCGTTCCGACTCACGCGTATGCTCACATACGCCATGGAAGTTAGCAATATCGAGGGTAGCTTCAGGATTACGTGTGAACATGTCATGAGAGTTTTACGGGAGAATAAGGAGAGTGTGATGGCTGTCCTTGAAGCTGTGAGTGATCTATCCATATTTATCCGTTCTTTTTTCTTTCCCTTACCCTTTTCGTCCCATATTTATTACTAACTTTTTGGTTCAGTTCATCCACGATCCCCTCCTAACCTGGCGTCTCACCAACACACAAAGTCCCGCCGGACCCTTCCAGTCGGCACGAGAAGCCGCGATCGCGGGCCCGCATGGCGGCCGTGGTCGACGAGCTTCGGTCCTCGACGGTCGCCCGCAAGATCTCATGGCCGCCCAGGCAGGGATGGACGGAATGCCAACCGGCCTCCCCAGCACGCGATCCCGGGCTAGGACCAACTCATCTGTCGCGCGAGACGGAGTGGTCAACGGCAACAGCAACGGTCACACCGACGTCGTCGAAGTGCAGAACGCTAGGGCTCTCGAGGTGCTCGACCGTGTGCAGCAGAAACTTACGGGTCGGGACTTTAAGAACGCCGAGGAGCTAGATGTGGTTAGTCAGGTTAATAAGCTGATCATTGAGGCGACGAAGCTGGAGAATCTCTGCCAGCATTATATTGGATGGTGTAGCTTTTGGTAGAAGGGAGGGAAGGAGTGGGATGGATCTCGGGCGATTCTTCCAGGCCATGGCCTCTTTTTTCGTTGCCTTCTTTTTCTTTTTTTTTTTTTTTTTTTCTTTTTTCCTTGTTCTTTTCGAGCTTGGCGTAGCTCTTTCACATTTCTAATGTGTAGGAGGAGGATGATTCTATTTTCTCGAGTTTTGGGAGGCATTTTTTCCCCCTTGGCCTTCACGTCTTGCGAACCTATCTTTCCGACCTATTTGATAATAGATGAAGGAACGGTACTGAGGGAAGAGCGCGAGGGGGGAGTGCATTTGATGGCATAGCTGTTGGCGTTTGAGGTTATAGGACTCCTTTAGCTACTATATATCCAGTTACGTTTTATCGCCATATGAATGAATTACTTCTTATTCTGATATTTGAGTGAGCTTCCTTGGTGATGTGGTTAATGGAGTTCGAAGAAAGTCTCAGAGTAAACACGGATCAACACGTACGGGTTTGTACGGACAAACGCATGACACTGCAACACTTGGACTCGTCCGGCCCCCACGGGAGAGTGTCGAGGCTCATTTCTCTCTGAGTGTTTGCTTTCGACCTAAGTAGGCCGATGTTCCATGCCCATGCGCGCATGTTGGCCGTTATTCCGGCATGCCGGCGAGAGCAGCTGCAGAGAAGCCGCTGTTTGCTGACGCGCCCACACCTCCTTGGAAGCGAACTTGACCATGCCAGTCGATGAGAGTGTGCGCCGAGTCGAAAAGTTGCTTGCCTACATTCCCATTCTGTGTAATTGTTGGAAATAGTAGTTGAGATGTATTCAGAGGACCAAGTCGTTTTGCAAGGTGGATGAATCTTGAATGAGCAGCGAATAGAAGACTAAAGAAGTCGTGATATGCATTTCATTTTGCCCTCATCGGCCCAGGCGTCTTTGCAGGCCTGCATTCTCGTGGTGGGATTGGCTTTGGGAAGGGAAAAGAGCAAACAATTCCCTTTTTGAGACCATCACTTCTCTTATTGACTCTGGTGTTAGTATATACAAACGGAATCAAGAGAACAAGGACTGTCATCTCAAGCTCCTTCATGTAAGCCAATTCGATACCTTCTCAGGATGTCTTTTCTTGTAACAACCTCTCTTCGAGGCCATGATGCAGTTCTCTTTGGTTGCTATTAGCAGTATTGCTATTAGCAGTATTGCATGCGAGAGGAGAACATGTACTCCTCATGTACGGATTCATGCACATTTGAATAATGGCAATATTCGTTGGTGTTTCTGTATCTCGGTCGCTCCTGCAAACGGAAAATAAGTATTATGCCTGCTTTCTGCACGGCAGGTGCATCCTAGACTTATCCTCGACCCATCCTCGACTGAGATGGGAAGGGAGTACCTTCCCTCTCAAGAAATACTCTCACAGAGTAGATTCTACAAACCCTCGCTTTCTTCTTTGGGTTTCTCTCGAGCCTTATCCATCTCCTTCGCAGTCTGAATCTTCTCTTCTCAAGTTGTCCTTGCTGGTTCTTCTGCTCAGTTCAAAAAATCTTTTTTTTTTTTTTTTTTTTCTCCAACACATCCATCAGTTCCCCGTTTGCTGCTCTCATCGCCCTGCAGGAGTCCCAGCATACCCGGACTTCAGCATTTTGTCTTCGTCAAGGTCTTCCACTCTTGGTTCCTTTCCTGCTCCTTTCGAGGTCTTTACTCGATCTATTGTTTTCTTTGTCTTCTGAACTCTTGCCCTCTATCCGGTTCCGTACAGCAGCATCCACCCTCCTATACTTAAAGTAAGGCAGCAGCCCGCACCATGGACCCGACCGGGAGCGAGGATACTCCTATCCGGCAAGAGGACGACCTGGGATCCCGAGTCCGGAATCTCATCCGCCAGTGCGAAGCCAAGATCAAGCTCGAGGAAGAGCTTCGAGATGGCGAACTACAAAAAATCAAGCGCGAGACCAGGCGGATTCTTGCCAAGGCGCTCGAGAACCCGAGGTGGGACCCGGAACTGCTTAGGATGAAGCTCATGCCCCAGGACTCGGAGTACCGCTGGGTCAAGAGACGTTCGTGGGAGAAGATTGATGCGCACCGGAACGACCTACATGAGGAGTTGAAGAAGATTAGGGATGGGCTGGCAGATGGTCCGCCGGATGGTTTGGTAGGTTTTCTTCGATTAACTCTTGTTTCGGGCACTTCTAGAAATTTTCCGTAAATGGGAGGATCTTGCTAACATCGACTTGATTTAAGAACACGCCCGAGGATAGCATGGTTCTCTTTGGGGATGGTGAAGTCAGCCCCGTTGGCATCAGCCTCCGTGGTGTAGAAAGCGACTGCCTTAGGGAACGACCGAGCAATGGCCCCGCTTCGAATGACTCTGTTGACGGTTCTTCTGTGCCCTCTGCAGCTCCGAGTCTAAGCCGGGGTTGGTCCCTCGTTGAGGCAGGCATATTGCCTCCCGAGCAGCGCTTGGTGCGTATCAATCATCGTCATCATCATTATTAAGCCAAAACGGCCGTTGCTAATCTATTTCTACTCGGAGTGTCAGTCTGGGAAACGACCCCTACAAGACGAATCCACAATAGAAGTTGCCCCCGTTCGAAAAAAGGCAAGACATGGCAGTGTCGGCGCCGAAGGACGATACAACACGGCGACTGGAAATCCACCCAAGGAGCTCCGCAAAATCACGTTTGACGAGGTGTACCAGAACGGCGAGGCAGAATATAAGCATGCGATAGTCCAATTCCCGGCAAAAGGGCGACGGAAGAAGTGGTACATTGTCAAGTGCGAGACATCCGAGCATAAAGTCCATTTTGCAGGTGAAAGGGGCGTCTTACGAAGCGCTGCGTCACATTTGGCATCCAGCTTGCATGGGCTGTACAAGTCTTATGGCAATTCTATTGAGCACCTTGGATGGGAAGTCGTCGGTTGCAATGAGAAGCTGGCGGAGCTGAACAACCGCGCAATGGACAAGGCCATTAAGGAGGGATACAAACCTCTTAACACAGTTGAGTGCGGGACCAGCTCCAAGGCCGGAACCATGAAGAACTCGATTGGCCAACGGGATCAGTCTGACGAGAAGAATGAGAAACTTACCCCCGAAGGCAGCAACAGCAACAACAATCGTGTTACTGTTCGGGGTAAGAAATCATCTTCCTCAATAAAACGAAGCGATATTCTTCCCGAGAGCCCGATTACGAGACCCGAAGACGGGGGGATCTACTATGCTTTCTGGCCTCCCGACCAGGTTTTTTACTTGGTCTTCGTGCTTGGATGGGACGGCTCGCCCAACTCTGGGCTTCCAGAAACCGGGGGCGGGCTCAACGGCTTCGGCCTCCTGGACCGAAACAAGACCAGGATCCCGCCCTGCTACAAAATTGACTGGAAGGTCCCCCGTATTCTGGGATGGGTTGAGGGGTACCGCGACGGGGAGTCGCAGGAGGCTACGCGGGAGTTTCCCATTATGTTTTTCGATACTCCGTAAGTTGGCTTTCTCTATCCGTATCTCTCTCCAAAAAGGCGTTGTACGTTTTACAGAGCAAGATCGGGATCTTGAGCTAACTTCATGAAAACAATACAGTCAAAACACGGGGGGTTGGATAGAAGCAGCTTACTTGGCTCACTTCGACCCCGAGAATCCTATATATAGATCCGCGGATTCTCGATTCGTCATCGAGCCCGAGCAAGTGGAGCTCGCTCTCAAAGCCTATGCCAGATGCCGGGGCTTCTCCTCGTATCAGCAGTTCAGAGAGAGTGGCCCTCGCCCCTGTGCCGTGACGGACAGTTCTCCTCCGTCGCCGGGTATTACCCCGAACATCCGGACGAGAAGCGGCAGTAGCCGGGATCAGAGGGCCGTGCGGAGGTCTTTACGGATAGTTAACGTGGATGCGGGGTGGGATGGGGAGGAGGATGATAGAGCATCCGATTGGGCCATGGGGAAGGAGGTAGAGGGAGGGGAGAAAGATGAGGATGATGATGGGGTTGAGAAGGGTGCGAAGGATGCAAATGGCAGCTACCTTCGCGGCAGCCCGGAACTGGGGGAAATGAACCAAACAGTTCATGAAGGGCCGGTTCGTGATGCCGATGAGAACACAGTTCCCGTAGGCCCTGTTGACGACGCCGATGGGAACTCCAGCGACCCAGATGCCCCGACTAGTAGGTTCAATAGTAGGCAGCGACCTAGCAGGCGTAGGGTCATTAGAGAGACGCCCTCGTTGCCAGATGACAGACCTGCTAAGCACCTCGACGAGGATGGAGACGAACTGGTAGGTGAAGGGACAGTCGAGGAGACTGACGAAGGGCCCGGCAACCATTTAATAGAGCGAGAGAATAGTCCCAAGCCGGACGTACCAACCGAGCCCCGGGCACGGGAATGTGACTCGGATAAGCAAGAGGCTCTGGCAACATCAGGCGCCAGAAGCGCGAGTAGACGAGCCTCGCCAATGACTCTCCCAGCCACTCAGCCCGTGAGAGATACTTCCTCCATGGAGCCGGCTGCTGCTATATCGCGGCCTCCCATTCGAGCTGTGGCAAAATGCTCTGCGACGCTGGGGTCGGAGCAACAACCGGGGACGTTTCCCTTAGTGAGGTACAGCGACGGGACCGTTACATGGTCCAAAGGGGCGGATAACAATAAATTGGTTCTCCGCATTGACGAGCCGACGGGAACGGCACGCGGGGCTCTCAAGGGCGGTACCGAAATTGAAATCAACCCCAGACATATCCTCTCACAGCATCGAATCCGCGATCGCGAGACGGGATACGTGAGGCTTACTTTCGTACTCGAGGAGGCTGGAGAGAAGAAGGAGTGTGTGCTCTTTTTTGCGGACGAGGAGGAGGGAAAGACAAGTTCTCGGCTTGCTCGGGAATTTTGGACTTGGGCGAAGGAGAAGAGGGAGAGGTCTGACAATGGTGGGGGGAAGGACAATTCATGACCATGTTCTATGTAATGGGAAGCATCGGTAAGATTGGAGTCTCTTTTATTTATTATTAGGATCTTTACTTGTGGCGTGGGTTTGCGGGCTGTGGTACCATAATTGGTGTTCTTGGGATCATATTATACGGGGCGTATTAAGCTAGTTTACAATAGGAATTTGGGCTTGCCTTCCGTCGTCGGGGAGCGTCTCGTCTCGTCTGCAAAGGCTGAACATGGGCCGACGAGTACGGAGTAATTACAATTAATAATTCATCGAAGTTCTTTCTTGAAGGGGATGTTCCTGAAATGTAGTGATTTGATTGTCTCAGTCTCGATGAATGATCAACGAGATGGCAGTGGGAATGGAGTTAAGACAAACTGGGCTGGCTGGGACTGTCATTACACTAGACACTTCCCATTCCTAGCTTCGACTCGGCATTTGCATGTGATTGTCAAGAGTCGAGGTGCCGTTGCAGGGCTGCAGGTAGGCGGTACCCAGTTCTAGAGACTAGTCTGGGGCACCTCGGGAGTGCAACCAAGTCTAGACCCAGGTACTTGGTACACTGGAAGCACAAAGACAGTGAAAAGCCTCTGATCCTGCGCTAGTCGCCAATGATACGCCAACGATACGACACTAATACGAGTGCCTGAGGTCAGTGCTTCCCCGCAATAACGAAGAACGGAAGTAGCGCCTTCCTGGTGAAGGTGAGGAGGGGGGAATCTTGGCACCTCACGTGCTCAGGTTCAAGGCAGTGGCTGCCCAGAATGCCCAGCGGCGAGACAGAGTTGAGAGAGAGCGGATCAGGACCTGAGGATCAGTGGCATTTACACATGTCATTGCCAGGCCAGTCGAAGTGAGGGATGCATGTAGTACCGCTAAGTTTAAACCATCAAGTCATTCTTCCGCCAACAAACCTGGCCACCTCTTTTTCTAACCCTCCATCCCATCTCGAAAATCCTCTCCTAGACGAAGAGACAAAAATCCTGCTATTTGTTATCTTATTGCCTTGCAACGGACAGACTTATCTTCCCAAGTCCTGAGTCGATTCTTAGCCTTTCCCTGTTCCTCCCCTTCCTGAGACCATTTTCACCCCACCTCGTTAGCTCAGACTTGCACGCACCTACACGATTCAATCCACCAGGCGATTCAATCAAACCACCCCGGCCTGCCTCGAGCTTCTGAGCTTTTTGTGCTGTGCACTCCGCTGCACTGCACTGCACACTCCCTCGGTTTTTATGCCCTCAAGTGCTCAGCGCTGTCATGCTGCTGCACCTGTGACCAGCCACCCCCGTCGAAGGAACAGCGCCTAGCTGAAACGGCGGAGAAAGGAAAGTCGGATAATTTTACGATCGAGATTAAAACGAAGTCGATAAATGGCCGCCTTTGTAAGTTCCTCTTCCTTTTTGTTTTGAGTTTTTCCCTTTCCCGAAAAATCATGCTCCGAGACGAAACTTTGTGTGTGCTGCCGGTCCTGGTCGATAATGGTGCTGCCCGATTTCGTGTTCAGTCAGCGTTTTAAGCGTCTGCGCCGACGGCGGTCAAAGTGCTCCTTCCATGGCCAATCGCGACGTCATTGTCGAGCTGGTCACCTTCCCTGCACTGGCAGCGACCTCCAATCAGCCTCTCCCCATGGTCGTGGCCTAAACCTACTCTCGCTCTCTCCTCTCAATGTTAATGTTAATCTCGCCAACGCTCCCTGTTTTTCTTCAGTCTTCTTCAAATTTCATCTTTTCCCCCATCATACGCCTATCTTCGATTATTCTATATTATTTTCCAGCATTACTAATTTAGATGTCGTCCAAATAGGAGCCCCCGTGGCTGGTTCAAATGACATCCCCCAAACGTCCTCGCGGCGGGCCCGACGCCGACGGCGGCTTCGCCCCTGCCACCCCCGACGACATCACCTCGCCTCTCATCAACCCTCCTCCCACCTACGCCGCCTTCTCTCCCGTCACGCTCTCCTCGAATCCTTCGGCGAAATCCTCCTCCAAGCGCCGCTCCACCATCCTCGTCCACCAGAAATCCCCCCTACTCCTCGCGACACCTCCTCAGATTACCCGAGCCCTCGCCTACTCGCATCCGTTCCTATTGCCCCTGAATAAGTTTGCCGGGCTGTTGACATGGACCACGGGGGATCCGTGGGAGAGTTTTGTCATGCTCCTCGTGTTCTGGGCTGTCGTGCTGTACGGCGACGTCGTCATCCGCATGGCCGGTCCCATTGTCGTCGTTGCCGCTTTGATTCTCGGCATGTACGCGCGTCGCTTTAGCCCGTTGAGCACGAGCGGGTGGAGCGAGCCCGCGCAGAAGGACTCGTCTGCGAGGGGCGTATCGGGCGCCGCGGCTGCTGCCGCCGCGGGGAGACTCCAGAAGAATGGCGGAAAGCCGCCTGCGGCAAACGGAGCTGCGAAGCCCGGCCATCGGAGAGGCAATTCGGAGGTGACAAACACGCGGCACCAGAAGACGTTGGACGAGATTGTGGAAACTCTAAAGGAGTTTACGAGCCGGTGCAACATGCTTCTGGAGCCCATGATTGAGATGACGGATTTCCTCAGCACTCAGCGCACTCCCACGTCGGCTACAACGCGACCTGCTCTCACGACAATGTTTATCCGTATCCTCTTTTGCACGCCGTTTTGGGTTGCCCTTACCCTACCTCCCCTCAGGATTATCACGACGAGGCGCGTGGTGCTGGTGTTCGGCACTCTCGTCCTCAGCTGGCACGCAAAGTTTATGCGCGTTGCGCGCGAGGTGTTGTGGAGGAGCTCCATGATCAGGAAAGTAGCTGCGCTCTTGACGGGCCTCACCTTTGAGTGTCCCATGCGACCCACGCCCGTCTCCTTCGCTCCCGCGGCGTCGTCGGCGTCGGAAGCTGCCGACAACAACAACCTCTCCAGGTCGACGTTGACGAAGCGGCGAGAGTCGGAACTGACCAAGGCGTTGCGCCAACAGTCGCACCACCACGGCCACAAGCACGGCAGCCCCGGCGACGCTGGCGTGGGCAAGGACGCTGGCGTCAAGTTTACGTTCATCATCTACGAAAACCAGCGTCGGTGGGTTGGCCTCGGGTGGACGACTAGTCTGTTTGCCTACGAGCGCAGCGCCTGGACCGACGAGCACAACAACCCCGTGCCTGCGCGCGACTCTTTCGAGCTACCCGAGACAGAGGAAGGGAGTCACATGCACTGGCGGTGGGTGTCCGGGAGCAAGTGGAAGGTGGACGGTGTGCCAGATGATGGGAAGGAGGAGGTGGATTATGATGGGCCCGAAGGAAATAATGGGTGGGTGTATTACGATAATAAGGTAGGTGGTACATACCCCTGGGAACGTGGATGAGGTTGTGGAGTTGTCGGGTCGAAGAATAATAAGCTAAGCTAACACGTACTCTCAACCAATCCGTAGTGGCAAAATGGGCGACGCGGATTAGATGGATGGGGTCGCTGGACGAGACGAAGAAAGTGGTATCGCGATGCCGAACTGGTCGAGATAGGTGACGACGAGGAGCAAGAGGAAGAGCAGAGTTCTGGCGTGGCGACTACTGCGGCGGAGAGCGAAGCTCCCGCACAATCAAAGGTAGCCTCCAATGGACCGCCTGCCTCGTTGGTCACAACGCCTCCAAGGATACAAGCTTACAGCACAATTGGAGAAAGGATGGAATCACCCATTATGAGTAGCTTTGGCAAGGCAATCTCCACCCTAGCGCCTGTTCAAGAAACAGACGGGGCTACAGATGACTGCGACGACTACGAAGCCAATACTACCGCCGTCTATTCGAACAACAACAATAATACCCATGCCAACGGTGTGCCCATCGCCGGCAATGGCAACGGCAAGCGTGCCGACGAAAAGGACAGCTACGATAGCTCGTCCCTCCACTCGACATCGTCCCGATCATTCTTCCGCCCGACGTCGCTTCGGCGGAAGCTTACGGATCGGTCGTCAGCGACGATGGGGTCGTCGTCTGGCTCGGTACCGGCGGGGACACCCGGGTCGCAGGATACAGATAAGGAGCGGATCCAGAGGTCCCGAGGCGCGAGCGAGGCGCGGAGCGAGGTGGAGGTGGCGGGCTTGGGGGTGGCGGCGGCGATGTCGATTCAAGACCAGGACCATGGGCTTTCGAAGGGGTCTTGGGGCATCGGGGACGAGGCAAGGATGTCGCTTGAGTGAAGGGGAGTACAAAGTAATAAGCCACGGGGCGGGCTGGGATTTGTGTACGAATGAGATTGTATAGAATATGGGGTATCAATACTTTATAGAATATAATTATGAGTTATGATTTTACGGAAACGAGTGTCGCTGCTCTGCTGCGTACGAAGGACTACTTATTCCCGGGTGAAGACGGTTGGCCTTGGCAAGACGGTATGTCTGTCGTGAAGCGTGTATTCGACCAGTACTTTGGGGGTCGACTGCTTGAATGACCGACAAATTAGGCATCGGCGTAGGAGGGCCCGTCTTATATTCTCTAGGGTTCCCGTATTATCTGGAGAGGAGGGGGGATTTCTTGTTCATATTTTTGAGCCGACCTGTATTCCCTTCATCGAGTCCCCCTTTTTCCGGATTCGGGTACACATACGACCTGGTCCTAATTTGAAAGACCACCTGACCCGACCGCAAAAAAAAGCCGTTTTTCGAACTGGGAGGAAACTCATGGACGCGGCGTTCATCGCTTCATTTCTGGCGGGAATGCTCAGGTGTTGATAGTCATCGATAACCCGTTAAAAATCATCCAAAGCGGGGATAGCTCAGTTGGGAGAGCGTCAGACTGAAGGAAAAACTTCGGTTAAAACTTCGGTTCAGTCTATCTGAAGGTCGTCGGTTCAATCCCGACTCACCGCACTTTTTTGTCGATTTTTTTTCGACGGGTCTATTTCTTTGTTCTTTCTTAGACTTTTGCTAGCTACGGTTATTTGCTAAGACTTCCAATTCTAATCAAAAGTTTGGTATCTTTCAATAAATACTCTGGCTTCTATCTAGCTTGTAAGATTAAAGAAAAATTGTTGGGCTTGCTGGATACTTCCCCATCTAATTCGACTTGCGGAGCTTCCAAACCTTCACCCTGAACAAATAATACAAAAGAACCGTCGCGATGACATTGAATATAGAATAACAGCAGAAAATACCATAATTGCGCCATCGCTGACCGTTATCGATGTTGCGGATCGCGAGATACTGATCAGCCGAAGACATGGAGCAGTACTGGCAGGAGACCGTATCGTTGGGGTTGTACAACCTCCCGGGTGCCACAGTCAAAAATTTGGCAAAATACTCGCCGCATGTTAGACCGGCGGGAGGATCCAGGACACTCAGCTCGACGTCCGAGCAGGTGATCTCCCGATCATGCAGAGCCGCCGACAACAGCCCTGCGATGTAGTAGGAGAACGGGGAGACGCGATACATGAAGATCCAGAAACGAGGGAGCGCGTCGGGAGGCTGGAGGACGCCGCTGAACACGAAGGAGAGACCGAACATCAGCGTGCCCAGCATAGCCGCGACGCTGGCGTTCTCGATGGCTGCGATGGCCATTTGGGCCATGGTGGCGGCGTAGAGATAGAATTGGACGAGGAAGAGCAGGACGAGGCCCTGGGATTCGGAGGTGTTGCTGGTGCCGAAGACGGGATAGAAGGCGGATGCCCAGGCGCATATTCCGAGGAGAAGCTGCCAGGGCATCTCGACTAGGATCTGGGAGAAAATAAAGGCCTTCCAGGAATACACGCGCGACGGTCGCTCGCGAGCTTCGTAGAGGGCTCGCTGGGCCACGAACTTGGGTATGATCTGGTTGACGAGCGTGGAGAAGATACTGCAGGGTAAGAAGATGCTGAACATGGCATTGTTGAACCCTTGCTGGGAAGTGTCGGCGTCGAAGAAGGAGAAGCCGACGAATAAACAGGTGGCGATGCCGAGAACGAATTTGGTCAGGATGTAATCGGGTTGGCGGTAGTACTGCTGGAAAGCCCGGACGCAAACGAGGTAAAATTGGCTGCGGAGCGGCATGGCGAAGTCCCCTCTCGATTCTTTCGATGCGGCGTCGTCTTGAGCGGGCGCGGCAGCAACGTTTTGAAGTCGGTCAAGCTCGGCTTGTACTTCTTTCTGCTCGGGGCTACTTCTCCATTCGTGTACCCAGTCTACATCCGTTGCCTGGTCTCCGGATACCATTTCCAGGATGTATTCGGCGGGATTCTCATCAGACATGCAAGGTCTGGCGCCGCACCGAGCGAAATAATCTAACAGAATCTTCGACTGCGGTCCGATATCTCCAAAATACACCGTTCGTCCTCCCTTGGCGAGAAACAGCAAGCGGTCGAACGTTTGGAAGAGTAGAGCGCTCGGCTGATGGATAGTAGCCAAGATAGCCTGGCCCTGGTCAGCCAATTTTCGAAGCAGCGCACAGATCGTCCACGAGCTCTGGGAGTCCAGACCGCTAGTCGGTTCGTCGAGGAAGATCAGCAAGTCGGGCTTGGCTGCGAGCTCGACGCCGATGCTCAGCAGCTTTCTCTGCTCGGCGTTGAGACCCTCGCCTAGACGACCCACGACGGCTTCGGCGAAATCCTCCATGCCCAGAATCTGGATGACTTCCTCCACGTAGGACGTCTTTTCCTCCTTCGGGGTGGACCGGCTTTGGCGGAGCATGGCGCTGAATTGGAGGGCCTCGCGGACGGTGGCTGTCTCTAGATGGAGATCCTGCTGCTGGACATACCCGGTGCGTCTCGGGAAGCTGGCGGTAAAGGGGCGACCGTTGACTAAAATATCACCGGTTACCACTCCGAGGGACGCCCTCTGGGCAATAACGTCAAGAAGCGTCGTCTTTCCCGCACCGGACACTCCCATGAGAGCTGTGAGTGTGCCCGGCTTGACCCAGCCGCTGACATCGTCTAAAAGGCGTTTCGTTCCGCCCTTGACGGGAATATCATAGCTGATCCCGCGCCACATCACAACGCTCTTGTGCTCTGGCAGATTTATCAAACGATCGCCAGCGGTCGTTTTCAAATCAGCTTCGACGGGATGGCTTTCAACATCGGTTTCTTGAAGGGAGCGAGGGGCGCGTCCGGGACGAAACACCAAGGTCTCCGCCTTAGAATGCCCGACATGGTAAAACTCGGCGGCCAGCAGGTACGTCAAATGGAAGAAAATCATAAAGGCAAACAGGATGCCGAAATTGCGCCATAGATGGGCGTGTCGATAAGTGTAGTTGTTCTTGATAAACTCGTCGCCCCCGATAAACCTCTGGCCCGGGAGTGCACCTACCGAGGCGCAGATGGCCGAGTTGCCCGTTCCGTAGGGCGGGATGAATGCGGAACACTGGAACTGACGGCTGTGGAATTCGTTGCTGACGAGGCCCTCGAAAGCGTAGTAGATGGGATTGACCCAGCGGATCCAGGAAAACCACGGATGCATGTACTTCGGCGGTAAGGCGAAACCGGTGTATACGACAATGCAGAGGACCGTCAATCCGGCGACGCCCATGGCTGTGCCGATCGACTTGGTAAACCCTGCCACAGTCCTGAAGAGGCCCGACATGGTCAGAATTGAGGTGATCACGAAGAGGTAAAAGACGAAGAACTGAGCTGGCTCGCGACGCAAATTTGTCAGGAAATAGAGAATGATACAGAAGACGGTACAGCGAGCCAATTTGATGGGTAGGTCGATAAGAATGCTGGCAAGGGCTTCGGTGAATGGGTGGACAAAGGCATATCTTGCCTGCTTCTCCACGATGGGCCGGTGGGAGTATAGCAGCATAATCTCGTTGAGGGTGATGATGGCGTTCATGAGGATGGCGAAGAAAAGCACCGCGCCCTTTTGGAAAAAGGCGTTACTCGTGTTGGGCGAGTTGTAGAACATGGATCCGATAACTAGAGACAGGGCAACCTGCACGAAGACGGTCGACAAGGTTGTAGGTAGGTCGTTGCGCATCCGTTGATACGCTCTTGTTAGACACAGCCTGGTCTGCATGGACTTGGAGAGAAGATAGGGACTTGTTGGTCGGGAGAACCGGGCTTGTTGCTTGGTGTGAGTCTCTTGGAACTGGGCAAGTGCCTCGCCGTCAAGAGGGTACTTCTTTCGGTAGTCCTCAATCTCTACTATGAGCTGGCGGTAGTCCTCACTTTCCCTCCAGTACTGCGAGAACTCTGCCGCAGTGCGCGGCACCTTCTCCTCCATGCCGGGACGTGGTTGTCGCTCCCCGGGGTTTGTGACCGAAGTTAGGAAATTGGGGGCGATTTGTTGAGGATCTTTAAGCCAACCCATTTCTTGAAAGTACGCGACGGCGCGGTCAGTAGGTCCGTAGAAAATTTCCCGACCCTCGTATAGGACGATGACCTTGTCGAACAACTCGTACATGGAGCTCGAAGCCTGGTAGGCAGCAACAGCGTGGCAGCATTTACCCATCGTAGCCGACAGACGTAGAGCATGAACGAACTGAAGAGCAGAAGCCGCATCGAGGCCGCGGGTACTGTTATCCCACGCTCCGATGCGCGCACGAGAGAGGAACATCTCGGCAATACTGACGCGCTTTCGCTCGCCGCCGCTGACGCCGTGCACAAAACTGTCGCCGACTTTGGTATCGACGGTATGCGCGAGGCCAAAGACGGCCAGGACAACTTTGACGACGGTGTCGATGTAAATGGATCGCGTTAGGCCGCCAGGACGTTGGCTCGGCGCGCGGGCCGATGCGGCGAAGGCGAGCGTCTCGCCGACGGTGAGATGGGGGAAGTGCTCGTCGACTTCCTGGTTGTAAGCAACGTCGCCGCGATACTGTCTGGTCATTTGCTCCATGCTGATTCCTTGGTAGTGGATGTTACTTTCGGGCTCAAGTCTGAGGCCGGAAAAGTGCCCGCAGAGCGTCTTGAGGAAAGTCGTGCAGCCGCTTCCCGGACGGCCGAGGACGAGCAGCAACTCGCCGCTTTGGAGGAGACCGTCGATTTTGTCGAGGATGCGTCGGCGGGCGGTTAGTCGGTCCTTGCCGCGGGTGAGCTCGGCGAGCTTACGGAAGGGTAGCGTGAAGATGGACAGGACGGTTTCCTGGTATTGGAGGGCGGCGCCAGAGCCGGTGACGGAGAGATCGGAGAAGACGACGCCCTGGCGCTGGAGGGTGATCTCACCCTGATTAAGGGATTGAAGCGCAGTTTGCGCCCAGCGGTAATGATCGAACTGTGGGCTCGTCGGGTCTAATCGAGGGTCTATGGGGGTGTCGCCGGTTCGTGTCAGGATGCCTTGAGCTTGTAAGTCCGTGGCCACACGGGCGAGCGTGTTGGCAGATTCATCCTGGTTCTTGGCACGGAGAGTATCCTCCCCAGAGGAGTTAGAGTCGGACTGTGCAGGCATGACCAATGCACCCTGAAAAGAGTGAGGGACTAAAAGGAGTAGATGGCCAGGTTTGAAGAGTAAGTGCAACGGACAGTACCCCGGAGTCCTAGGCTAGATGGGAAGGGAATGAGAGAGGAGACATGGGTGATAGAAGCTCGAGGTGGAAATTCAGGAATAAAATAGCTTCTTTAATAGGCGATCCCGGGTAACTGCTGACGTACATGACGCATGCATCTGAGATTGTCGTTGTGAAAACTCGGTTTGGATCGCCGCGCGGGCTTGGGAACCAAGGTCATCAAGGACCCGACCATCCGGACCTGATCGTCCGGGCTCGTTCCGGGGCACTGGTTCCGGGCGGGACACACTACTCCTATCTAAAGAGTAAAAGGGGAAAGGCAACTGGAAAAATTCACAGCTTTCGTCCTGAGTAGCATTATCGAGATATTGTTTGTCATTACCGTGGAAATGCTTAAGCCTCGATACCATACAAAAAGGAGAAAAAGGATTCTGCAACAGAACGGCACGATGCTTCACCCTTTTGCTTCACCTTGACACGGTCAGGAGACAGAGCGACCCCAAGTTCTTTGGGACCAGCTGATCGTTGGAGAATTCCCTGGTAAGGAAAGAGTAGTTGCACTATCGACAAAACTGGTTTAGCTCTTGTTACTACGGAGTAGATGCGTGAGACTTGATCATCGATCTCTCCAGTAGTTTGCCTCCCTTGACATCGTCCACCCCACCTTTTCCGCCAGATCAGCCACACTGCACGCCTCAGAGGGTCGGAGTGTGAAGGGCTCCGGAGGGTCGGACGTAAAGATCGGAAGGAGCCCCGGGAGCATTCTGAAAGTCTAAAGCCTTCAACGATATCCGGGCTCCGGTCCTGTCAACGCCGGCCTCCTAATCCAGGGCCATCGCGCTTCTCACTAAACAAGCCTTTTTTTTTTTTTTTTTTGCAAGGAACTTTTGCGGTATCTCTGTGATGGACCGTGGAGCGTCTAGCAGCACCTCGTCGAGAGTTCCACCAAGCCGGCGAAGAGACAAACAGCAGCTTTCATGCGTCTCCTGTAGGCAGAAAAAGTAAATGAGCTTCACCATGACAAGTCGCAAAGCAATAAGTTCTCGAACTAGCAACAGAATATCCCAGAGTTAAATATCTAAGGCGGAGTTGGTAAATGCTATCCCCCATCCGAGGGTGGCTAATCGTCTTGTCTATCGTCATTTCAACGCCTGTCCTCGACGTGACGCTAAGCACAACCGAAGATCAAAATTCCGATCCAGCCACAAAGGTTGACCGCCTCGATAGGCTTTTGCGGGGCACGTATGAGGCTATCCCCGACTCGATGAAGTTTACGTCCATGTCACACAGCTTCTCGTCATGTATTCGGAAATGCAACCCAATGGGGTTCTGTCTGGAACTTCGCGGATACTGTCCTCTTCCGTGTGGCGCGAATTCCTCACGGCTACGTCGGTGCTTTGCACGTACCTGTACAGACCGGTAACGGGTGTTAGGAGCGTAGAGGAAGCCAACGCTCTGATACAGGCCGATGAGCAGTTCACTGCCATAAAGCGAAGTCTCATCCGCGCTAGCGAGATCTGGCAGGCGAAGAGCGCTGTCTCAAAGGAGGCTGGGCGGGTGGCGGCGTCGGTGGCTTCGCTTATGGGAAAGCTGGACAAGGTTAATGGTGAGTCTCGTAGCCACGAGGACATCGCCGTGCCGGATATACCCATCGAGTATCTACCCTACCAGGTACCGGCGCCAAATGAAGACGACAACTTCTTTCTATCTCTGGGGGGTGTGAGGTTCTAGAAAAGATGTGTTCATAGCCATTCTCATCTTAAGTTGTATGGTGAATGATTTGAAGAGATTTGGGAGAGGCTGCATGTCTTTGAAACGAATCAACCACTGGATTCTCAGCACAGTTGCCTGCGAGCCTTCCCGCCATCACGACGAGTCTCAAAGACGTTATGAGGGGATTCTCTTCTGCGAGTGATGTTAAGGAAGTCGGCTCGAGTCGTCAATGGGTGCCCTTTACGATCGGGGGTCGACATTATAGGAATAGGAGAGAGGTTGGATTCCACAGGCTCCTAGTAGGTCCACCAAGACCGAAAGGTAAATGCGTCTGTGATATCTGACATTGGATCAATCGAGAGAGAGGCAGACCAAAGGCATGCTTCATGTAAGTCTCTCTGAAGATTCTTGTCTGAGGATAGAGCAGAGCTTTCTTCTGGGGGGCATGCAGTACCCAGGACTGGAAGAGGACGCTGCCCTTCAGGACCCTCTCCAACACCGTCTGATGCTGTCTTTGTACCATCGAAAAAATGGGCAAGATTGTCTGGATTCCATTCACCCCAATCGGATTCTTCGATAAGGTTTGGGTAATGAGCGACAGAAGTGACGCAGATTCATGAAATGATTTAAGAATATTTCTACCTCTTTTTTTCGTTTCTTCTTTTTCGTTTCTTCTTTCTTTCGACTCCTTCCGGCTCCTCAATTTTAATTCTGGAGATCCTCTCCTGATTGAGATGCTCAATTGCCCCCCTCCGCCTCTTCTCTCGGAGCTCTGCCGACAATGATGCTATTCCCAACTATGATCTCCACTCTCCGACACCCACGGAGAAAGGGTCCGGGTAAAGAACCCCCGTTTCGTTTTCTTATACAAACGAACCATCTTTTTTCCTACATCACGGCTCAAAAGACAGATCCCATAATAAACGATCGTCAATCATACGCAAGGAGAACCAAAACGGACATGAAACCCGCCAACTCTTTGTCAGGTGAGGTCGCCAAGATGGGTGTTGCGGCACCAAAACCTCGATCGGCTTTTGAGGTCTTTTATGTTACTACTGCTGGCCTGGAATGAAAATTGAAAATACTCCCGAATCGAATCATCAAAGGAAAATGCAGTAAACCCATCCCCAATCGCTCGAAATAAAGATGCGACCCTTAGTACTCTCCCTGGGCCTCGTTGGCCTCATCGGCCCCGCGATGGCCGTCGCCCCCCTCGTGGACCTAGGATACACGCGCCTCCAAGGCGTGAGCCAACAGAGCGGCGTAACGCAATGGCTAGGCGTCAGGTACGCCGCGCCGCCAGTGGGTGAGCTGAGGTTTTCCGCGCCGATAGATCCGCCCGCGACTGAGCAGGTTGTCGACGCGACGCAGGTAAAGAAAAGAGCACTCCTCTTCCTCAAGTAAGGACTTCATCGTAACAACAAGATTAGTTCAAACCGATCTGCCTCCCGAGGAGCCCCAATGACTTTACGATGCAACCGAACCGTCGCTTCACCGTGTCGGAAGATTGCCTTTACCTCAACATCTTCGCTCCCACGGCAGCCACCACGGAGAGCCCCGTGCCCGTGATGTATTTCATACCGGGCGGCGGGTTCGAGTCGAATTCGAACGCAAACTTTAACGGGAGCGCGCTGGCCAGGTTTGGAGATATTGTGGTTGTGCAGGTGAATTACCGGGTTGGGCCCTTTGGGTTCTTGCAGTCTGAAGAGGTCAAGGAAAGAGGGAGCTTGAATAACGGGTTGAAGGATTTGATCCAAGGGTTAAAGTGGCTTCAGGCTCACATATCCGGGGTATGTCTCTCTCTCATGGACAGAAGAATAGGGGCGACAAGTACTAACAAAATAACACTTCTTTAGTTCGGCGGGAATCCCGACCAGGTCGTAATGGCAGGCGACTCGGCCGGCGCCACATCCATCGCCCTTCTCCTCTCCGCCTTCGCAGACAACGACCCAAACCTCTTCAAAGGCGTTATAATGGAATCCGTCTCCCTCGCCACCGTCCGCTCCATGTCCCAAGGCCAAGAACAATACACCTGCCTCGTCTCGGCAGCCGGTTGCTTCTCATCCGCCGACACCTTCGCGTGTCTCCGCTCTGTCAATGCCTCGGCACTCCAGACCCAAAACTGCCAGTTCAACCCGCACCTCGACGACGATCTCGTTCCGGCACCTATGCTGGACCGGTTCGCCGAGGGGAAATACCTCCGCGTGCCCACGATCGCGGGATCCTGTACCGACGAGGGCACGAAGGGCGTTCCGAGGGACACGGACACCGTCGAGGCGGCGCTCAAGTTTGTCAATGACCAGGCTTCCGGCGCGCTGAGTGACGACTCGCTCGCGCTCATTCGCGAAACGTACATCGACGTCGAGCAGCCCGTTTTCAACAATTCGGGAAGACTATGGAGACAGCTGGCGAATGCTCATGGAGACTTCCGCGCGCACTGCGTTACGGCTAAGCTCCAAGATGCGCAGGCCCGCGACGGCGTCTTGACGTGGAATTATCGGTACGGCGTCCTCGACGAGGAGCAGGAAGAGCTCGGCTTCGGGGCCTACCACACCGTCGAGCTCAACGGCGTGTTCGGACCGAACAACACGGACGGAGCCCCGCCGAAGAGCTATTCCACGTCCAATGCGCCAATCGTTCCCGTTACCATGGCCTACTGGGCCAAGTTCGTCCGATCGCTCGATCCCAACGCTGAAACAGCAGATTTCGTGACGCAAGTAGAGAGGGCTGACATGCCCACGTGGATGCCCTGGACCACGGACGCGAAGCAGCGCCTGCTCTTCCAGACGGGGAATACGAAGATGGAGGAGATGCCACGCACGCAGCAGGACAACTGCGCGATCCTCGATGCTATGCTGCCCGCTATCGAAACGCCATCGGAAGCGAAGGGCGCTGTGCAGCTCAGGCAGGTTACTGATGCTGCCGGTGCTAGCGAGGGCGGTGATAATTTGCCGGTGCAGAGTGGTGGCGTGGTCGCGATGGGAAGGCAGTTTCCGGGCGTGACCCAGGTTGTCGGAACGTGCCTTGCGGTTCTGTTTTTAGTGTAGCGTCGCCCTATTATTTATTTCTCCGGTCTCCAGACTCGGGTCCTGGTGTGTTATGCAGAAAGAGTAGCTTCATTGTTCATTGTCAATATGTCATTGTCGCGAAATTATTGGTCCCAGAACAAGGGCTTCGTACGTCGCGTGTGTATGCGTGGTGTTTGGTGTCGTTCTGATCTCCATGTCACCTAGCATTTGGCAAGGCAGACTCGGCACTGGTCAGTCACTCAAGAGAAATCAATGCGTTGCCTTCTGGCAGGCTTGATTTCGGGGTTGTGCCGCTTTCGGCTCTCTAATTTGGCCAAAAGTGGCTGTGTAGAGGCCGAATGCGTCATGGAAGGTGCGACACTGTGGTCAGCAACATCGCGGGCCTCGACAAGGAATTCAAGCCCTTTTGACGAACGAAGCAATCTCCTCCGCGGGGCAGACTCACCACTCCAAAACAGCCTCATCCGCGAACGAGTTTAAATAGAGAGAGGAAGAAACAGAGGAAGGCATAGAAGAAGAAGAAATAAGAGGGAGACACTGTCCTTACAACGAGCCCATCAAACATTCCTGCCAAGTCCCCGTGAATCACAATTGACCCATCATGTCTCGTCCACCCCCGCCCGAAGCCCGCGCTAGAGAGTTCGATGAGACTCTCGCGGCCGGCTCCAAGACCGTCTCCTACCTCGAGGTAGCTCGATATATGGCCGATGTAGAGGTAAAGAAGAAAAAAAGACCAGCCATCCCCTCCTCTCCATTCAGCATGCCCCCGAGGTCCCTTCCTCTCATCACCCTGTTTTAAGCCCTCGTCATTTTCGATCCATTTCATGTATATCCTGGCTAACCAACAAACACAAAGGCCCGTCTCCGCAAAGAAGACAAAACCAAACTCATGGCCACACTAGGCTCCATGAAACCCACCTCCACCTGCGAAGAAATCAAGGCCGCCAAGGACAAATGCAGGCTCCTCCTCAGCAGCGAACCGGGTCTCCTCGCGCGCTTCGACGACTTTCTCAAGCACGCCGCCATAGCGATGGGTAAGAAGGTCAGCAGCGACGCCGAGCGCCGTGGGCAGCCGTCGGGTTCTTCGTCCGCGTCGCCAGCGGCGTCGACGCCGGGGGATTCTGCAAGGAGTGGGAGTGATTCGTGAGTGATGCTTGTGTGAATTATGGATGATTGGTTTGGACTTGGGGAGTCTGGATTGCTTTGGTTTCCTTTTCTTCCTCTTGTTGTCTTTTTTTCTCATTCCCCCTTTCCCCCTTTCGAATGGCAGGTTTTGACAGAGCTCCGGAGATAGTTTTCACTCTCTCGGAAGGAAGTTCTGATTTCATGGCTCTAGGATGGAAAAGAACAGTCTGATATCACGACAATGAACAAACTCTCGTCTACCTTTTCTCTCTTGAATATTTTGCCAAAGTGAGTGGATGAGATTGTGCCTTCATCAGGTAATTAGTTTGCTCGAGGCATGCAGCGCACATGACAGACATAGAGTCACCGCATGAAGACACAGACACACTCGGACATTTCACTGACCACCAATACCAAGACGTAGAAATCTGAAATCTGCCAGAACCTGTAGTTTCCCGCCATATAAGATTTCATGCCTGGGGAAGGCGGAGAAGAACGTTCCTGCCCAGTCTTGGTGCTGACCGCAAACAAGCAACATCGCCTTCTGCTCCTTCCCCACCAAAGATACGAGATACTTCACCATGACGCGGTCGGCAGGTTTGGCAGGAGCATTGACTGAAAAAGGTCGCATGCTGGTATCATTAAAACGGCATGTGAATGTCGGGAATCTCCTGGGCAAACAAACACCGGAGGCTTCAAATTCCATGAGAGCCCATTTCTTTTTTTTTTTTTTTTTTTTTTTTTTTTTTTCCCTTCTCCCAGTTTCCACCTTTTCACTTCCACCACCACTGTCACTTCGTCAAAGAGCTGTACCATATCGATGGAATCACGACTGGGCCGGGACCAAGTCCGGCGACTCAAGGCACTGCCAAACGAGAATCCGGATGCCTTCTCACATATCCTCTTTGACGAGCTGGACGAGGAACCAGTCCTGGACTACATCACCGACCTGGAAACTAGGCGCGAAATTTTCGAAGAACTACAGAAGCTATCGAAGACCTACGACGAACCAGGGCTGAACGCCATGACACTCGGTATCGTCATGGTCGCCCCGATCATGAGGTTGCAGGCACTCGTCAGAGAAATGAAGAGTAGCCTCGACAAATCTTCCGGCTTGAACCAGCTGTTGTGGGTTCAGGGCTTCACCAACTTTATGCGTGAAACAGCCGTCCAAGGGATAAAGGCGTGTATGTCTCTTGGTACCAGAACAGCACTCTCTGTTCTATGTAAGAAGCTATCCGCTAAACGTTCTTCTTTGCCTTTAGTCCTCACCAAGCCCGGACCTCATTTCAGGCTGGTTTCGGTGTGTCAGAAGCGTCATTCCCCCCTCAATCTCCTCCTTCAGTGAGAACCTGACGAAGAAAGCACGGGTTTCTGCCCAGAGGCTCTCCCGAATCGAATCACACATCCCTCGTCTGACATCCAACCCTGTTATCGCCCTCGTTGCCGACCGCCCTGGATCCTCGCCCGCTTCTATGGCTTCTGATCATGGCCAGGCCCGCGAGACTTGCCAAATTCAATCTCCGATGGAAGTATCAAGTCACGAATCACCGTCGGACATACTACCTAGTTCAAGCCCCCATACCACGGAGACCAACCAAATTTGTGAAGCCGTCAAGGTCGTGAGCACCAGTCATCACCTTCCCACGGCTGGAACTATGTCTTTTAACCTTTGCATTTAGTGAAAACAGAGAGACAACTGGAGGTGTGTCCTTACTGGGATGCTGGATCCCGAAGCGGCCTGTATTGCCGCTTATTTGCCGCTGGAAACGAAGGACTTCAGTCGGGTGAGTTGAAACTCAAGACTGGTCAGACTTTTATCCTCAGGGCCCAGGGCCAGAAAGACACCACAAGTATCGAGCTGCTACAGCTCTCATGGGATCTCCTTCGCGTTGCTGCGATCTGCGGCGCTGCTACCGACGACACACCAAACGGAGAGAATGACGAGAGTGAGGGTAGAAGTGTTGGTGCCGGCTCCGTAACGTGGGAGGGGAATGAACGTGACGAGCTGCGGCGCTGGGCGGTGGGGGTCGCGGAAGCCACAGCGGAAGAACGAGACGAGCCTGAAAACAGTCCCAAAGACTCACGCTAGGAGCCGGGGGACGCCCTGGGACTTGACCTCGGCAACGACGGCGTCCTGACTTGAAGTTTTCTATTGCGGTAATTAGGAGTGCTTGAATGGGAAGCGGAGGGAACCATGGATAGTCAAGCCAGTTGGGAGAGCCGGCTCTACTACTCAAGGCTTGTTTCTCCGATTCAACGCATCATGTTCCTCGCAAGTAGAAGCAATTCGTCGCTCAGATCATGGTCTTTGAGTATTCTGCACCCTGCCACATATAATAACTATACCTTTCTTGCTCTCTCCGCGTTGGTATGCCACCATTCTTCGAGTTTTGTGCGTGTTCTAGCCGACGAAGGCGAAATGAAGCTTAACCTTGATGCTGGGTTCGACGAATCCCCCAAAGACCAAGTGGAACTCAAAAAGCTGTCAAGCCCACATGGAGCCCCCACCCAAGCTTCCTTCGTGCCCAGAGCACTGAGGCCATTTCGATGGTGCCCCGCTCCTGCCATCAAATAATGTCGTCACTGGCACGACACGCTGCACACCACATTTGATCAATTTTATCATGATGCACTTTCGCCGGCTCAACCTCTTCTCACATTACTAGTCTGTAAAACTTCACATCCAGCACACTCCATAAAATCGACTCCCTTATTCCAATCTCATCCATCTCCCCATCATCATCACAATGTCCAAACACTCGATCACCGCGGAGCTCCTCTCCTCAAACCCCTCCGCCTTCCAAAAAGCCACCCAATCCAACTTTCTCAAATCCGCCGCTCTCGGCAAGACCCCCAAAGACGTCCTAGGAACATGGCTCGCCAATGACCGCCTCTACATCCACAGCTACATCAAAGCCATCGGCCGTCTCCTCACCATCCTCGATCTGCCCCAACAAGTCCCCGAACCCGCCGATCGCGATCCCGCTTCTATTAAACTGCTGGACTGGATTGTTGCGTCGATGGTCAACATCCGTCGCGAGGAGAAGTTCTTTATCGACGTAGCTAGGAAGTTCGGTATCGAGGTTAGTCTGAAAGCGCGGGGTGGCGGCAAGGTCGAAGATGCCGATAAACTCGAGGGTCTGCGTCGGTATGAGGGATTGTTTGGGTCCCTTGAGGCTGGGCCCGAAATTCTTCCCTGGTTGGAGGGTGCTGTTTTGTTTTATGCTACGGAAAAGTGTTATTTGGATGCGTGGACTTGGTCCAAGGCTCAACTTGTCGAGCAGGAGGCGAGTCTGGACGCTGACGGTGGCGCGTTGAGGACGGAGTTTATCAATAATTGGACCTGCGACGAGTTTGTCCAGTTTGTGAAGGATTTGGGGGATATTATCGACCAGGGGGTGGGGGAGCAGGTTGCCATCCATGGGGAGGCTATTAAGAAGGATTTATTCGAGAGGGCGGTTAAGGTGTGGTCTGCGGTGTTGTCGGCCGAGGAGGCTTTCTGGCCGGATATGCCTGCAAACTTTTAGACATGTCCCTACAGCTCAACTGCTTCGGTTCTTAGTGCTTTGGTGGTTAGATTGGTAGGAATAATGTCCGAATTCACCGATGAACATCAACCATGGCTTTGAAGTAGAGAAATCATTACGGCTATGTTGTAGCATTTTACTTGCATAGTTCCCGTCGGGGTTTATTACCTTCAGGGTGGCTCGAAACCGATCACCACCAGATATCCATGTACACCTCATGTCTGAAAGCCTTATGCGTTGGAATATACTCCTCGACGTCCTTCCAGTCAGGGTTTCCTGATGTATAGCAGTCCACATGTGGCAACGCTCCTCCCCCGAAACCGGTGGAGTACTGTGGTCGAGAGGGTCAATGACTCCTTCACCTGCCTCAAGGCATCTCTATACTTACTCGGCGGAGCCCGTCCCGTCCTCCCATTTTAAATGAATGATCTCATCTAAAGCTCTAAAGCCCAGCGGTGTCGATCTGTCTCGCTTGAATTGGACAACGCCCGCTCTAGGAATAAGTATTTTCTGGTGGCCGCCTCAAGCCATCGAGCTATGCAGAGGCGGAGGTGTATCTTCAAGGTTTCGTACACCGTCAATCCCGCTTCTAGGCAAAGAAAGCTTCTGGGTGCGAGACCTATGTAGTGGCGTTATCTCTGCATCGGGGAGAACGGGGTATTGGAATGGTACCTTTAACACAATATCATCACTTATGAGGTATGCCTGAACTGAGACACTCCTGTGGGCGATCGTGGAAGGGCAGAAGGTTGCGCATTTCGTTCTGAAGATGACAATGGAAGCCGAGTTAGATGACTTTTGGCTTATTAGTTAGTGATCACAATCACAAAAGTCAAGACACAGTGTTTTTTGGACATTAATCCATTGTAATCATGATGGTGAATGGCATTGATTGGCTACTACTTTAGGATATCGAGATGCCTCTGGATGATCTCAGGGCAAGAATGGCGTTCCGGCTTCGAGGCTGGAAATATAAAAGCACCGTCTGCCCTTCTCCCCGTTCTCCATTCTGTCTTCCTCATCTGAAACTCCTCATAAAAAACGAAATAATTTCGGGTTGAAGATGGTACGGTGCTATAGTCGGCCAGGTCCTTTATCTTTAGGATTAATCCAAAGGCCACGTCGGTCAGCGAGATACCCACAGCAAAACACAGCCTACCCCCCAAATCTATCTAGACTTGCTCAGCCTGGAGTCAGGATTGCCAGACGTCGTGACAGCGGGGGCGTGCGAGGGCGTAGGCGCTGATACCTGCAGCGATCAGTGTCCTGGCCATCAGTGTGCTGGCCATCATGAGCTGTGCGGCGACAGGGTGTAGGAGCCGATCCCGCAGGGTAATTTGGGAGAGCATAGACCCGATTGCTCAGCACTGCCGGTTTCCGGGAGGTCCGACGTGGAAAGACACGGATAATTTAGGGTATCGGGAGAATGTGGTGAGGACCACATTCGCGGCTTCACTGCCGAACCATTGCTCGATGTCGACTTCTGTGTTGTGAAGCCAATCGTGCGGCCGTGCAGATGACGGCGGCGAAAAGTGGAAGAGTTGGACAGTATGGGCCTATGCGCCCTTAATACCAGACCTGAAGAGCCACCTGTGTAAGTCGAGTAGTCGAAGTCGTCGTGGTTGCTCGTGTGGTCTGGACGCTGGTTGGTTCTCGGATATATCTCGCCAACTCTTCTACCGTCTCCCTGGCCCCCGCCTTCTTCTGTCGTTCCTTCCCTTCGACGGCCCTTCATGCCAGTGCTGGTGTTGGTGGTTGTTGGGCCTCGAGGTCATGCCGTCCCGGCTGGAATTGCTCCACATGCATTCACTACCCGTGTTACTTCTGCATCTCGTGCTCCTATCGGTCGTCTCACGGGCGCTGCTCCTGCTCTCATGTTGCTGGTGCCTGTTTTTGGTGCCGACCGGCGTCCCTTGTGGTGGTGGTCGCGGCGGTCGTCGTGGTATTGTTGCTCGGCTTTCTGCTGGTGGTTACGTTCGACAGTTCTTGCAGCAGGATTTGCAAACAGACCTGGCGCTCACACGATGCTAGGAGATGGGTAAATTGTTCCCGGCCGTGGCTCTGCCAAGAGTCCCATTGCTGGATTCCGGTGTATTCAGCGAGTTATCTTGTCCGTTGGGGCAAGGAGCAAGAATCAAAGACGAAACCTCAAAAAAAGTAATGGGAGCCTCAAGAAGAAAAGTTGTCGCAGCTGCTGCCGAGTATCGATCGGCGGCGATGGTGATGAAGATGGCGATGATGGATTGGTCAAGAAATCGGGACACAATAATATGTTCCGCGGAGAATACCCAACAAGAATAAGTCCGCGTGTATCCCAAACATGGAAAAGAAGGTTGGCTCCGTCGCAGTCAATAAAGAAGGAAAGCGCTAGAATCAGAGGAGGAAAGAGGGAAGGAGTGAAAGCAACAGGGACCGACCACAGCCACATGATATAGCCTCTTCTAAGTAAGATCATTATAGATTGGAAGCAATTGTTGACAGCTGAGACTGAGATAATGATCGCGAGAGCCCTCTTCCCTTTTCCTTTCCCACACAGCCTCTGGTAACTAGAAGATCAGCTACTGATACAACTTTTGGAAGTCTCCTCCCTCCTCCTCCCTCTCTGCCTATTACTCTCGGGCAGCATTCGTTGCTCTGGTGGACTCAGCCGCTACTCCCTATATCCGTCGGTTATCGCCTTTAGAATCCGCTATAGCTCTTCGTAGTCTGATAGCCTTTGCCTCGGTTGTTTCGAGTAGGTGCAGCTCTCGGTGACTTTTCTTGGCGTCTTTTTCTGCTTGCGTAGCAGTTACCAGAGCCTTTCTTTGCGTGGTGCATCGATCTCGATCTCCACTTCCCTTACTTTTGGCCAGACGTCGATCGGGGCGTAGCGATCGGCAAAAATCTAGGAAGAGTGCCACAAAGCAAGCGACTGCGAGGATCAAGACCGCCCAGACGACGCCCACGCGAGGCCATGTGTCTGGTGGAGCGTTGGTGGGGGGAGTCTCGGTTTCTGCAAGAACCCCATCTTTAGTATTCGTGTCTACAGGCGCGGGCCGGTGATGACCTCGGCCATCGTCGCCCGGACGGTCGTAGTGGTGTTGGTGGTAGTGGTAGTGGTAGTGGCACGGGTCGGAGGGGCAGTGATGATGATGATTGTGGTGATGTTGCCACTGACAGGGTTCCATCTCGACTTCCCGTCTTCCTTCCGGATATGGGGTTTTTATGAGTAGCTTGGGGAAGGATTATCAGAATACTGATCGATCGATGCGTTATCTCAGTTTTGTTTCGAGGATTGACAGCGCCGAGGAGAGATGGTTCATGTACCACTTCAAACAATGAGATGAGAACGGCCACATGCCTCAACAGTTATGGACCCAACGTGGCAGCTTGATGTCGTAGACGGAACGTCGAGGTTGTAAGTTTCCAGTTGTAGAGTTTGAGGCCCGCGACATCGCCGGCCTCATTTGCCGATGTCGAGGCTGAGGGACAAGACCGATGCCTTGGTTTCCCTCGAGCTTCGACTCCGCCATCAATTCGAAATCGACGGCACCATTGCCGCGGCTTGCAATCCGGACCGCAGAGGACAACCCCAAAACTGTCGAGATGGTGAAGAATGTAGGGCAAAAAGGAAGCTAATAAACGAAATGGCGACTTACAAGCCGGAGACGTATATGAAAAGGTGATTGAAAATGAGACAAAAAAGTCAAAAGGAAAATCCTTGGACGCACCCGGAATCGAACCGGGGACCGCCTCTATGCTAAAGAGGAATTATACCACTAAACCATGCGCCCATTCTTTGGTGGTGGTCCACATTACAAAGAGCTACAAGTAGATGGCGCCAGCGCAGTCCGAAATAAGTCTTGCTCGCCAACAGAGTGGATCTTGTTAGCTTATTGCAATGGAGTGTTGAGAAATATCGCGATGGACTGCCAAACTGTGGCACCTATGAAAAGGGATCTTCCAAAGTCTTTGGTATCTTTGGAATGCGTTACACGCCAAGGGCAGACATAAGACGAAGGGAAGAAGCCAGAACAACAAGTAAATGAGTGCCACTAGCTAGAGCTCTCCTCGAAACGGATTCCCTAATCGTTTCTTTAATTACCTTGGCATAATAACTGTACCCCAAGTCGGTTGACAATCATAGATAATGGTAACGAGAACCGTGTCTATAGGGGAAATTGAATTAAGCTTTACTGAAGACTGTCTAGACCATAACCTGTGTGAACCACCAGTCTCCGTATTACAACACGCGGCATCATGAATAGCGAGACGGTAATTCTTCTCCCATAGATAAAGATTCCGCTCTAGGTACCCCGTTCAGATTTCATATCAACTCGGAGGTTCTATTCAACTGGTGGGAAGAGCTGGCAATTATCTGAGTGAGACCAATTCCTCTGTCCCAGGGCTATCTATATGAAATCGTCTTGCCTTTCATTCGGTTCGAGGTCCCTCCGGTTCAGGGGGCGCACTGGTAATCTCCTATCTCGAGATAACCATTCCCCAGAAGCCTTCCGCTTCCTCTTAAAATTAATACCCAGAACTTGTCGGAAATCCTATCACTTTGTTAGCATGACGCAAAGCCGTCAGCATCATTAGTGTCTCACCTCGAGCGTCTCTGATAGGTTTCCTTTGGTCTCCACGTCAAAGGTGAACCTTGCAAGGTGTTTTTTCTTTCGTTGAAGGTTGATGATATTCTGCAAACAGTTAGCCGGGGTTTAAACCAGAAGAAGTGCATCTCCAAGTCGAGTACCTGCTCCACACTGTTCTCCACGAGATATCGGAAAATCGTGACTTCTCGAGTCTGACCTATACGAAGGACTCGCGCAATCGCCTGTTCTTCTACTGCTGGGTTCCACTGAGGCTCGACAATGTGCACTCTGTTGGCAATTGCGAGGTTCAATCTGTTGCGACGTAGGTATCAATTAATCTGTCTTAGCAAAGGGGTCAGCCGGCTGAGATGGACATACCCAACAGCACCGGTTCCAATGGTCATCAAGAGCACAAGCAGTTGGGGGTCTTCCTTGAACGCCTTGAGATGTTTCGATCTCTCTGCGTAACCCACCCGGCCGTCTACCTGACGATGTGGAATCTTGGCTTCCTCGAGAAGCTGGGAGAGGCGGTCCAGTGTCGATGTCCAGTATGAGAAGATAATGCTGGCTAGGTTAGCGAGAGACCACTGAAGGTAAGGACATAATACGCTTTACCTCTTATCTTCCGGCCTGCTGCGCGCTACATTCTGCACAACAGCAGAAAGTTTCGTCGAGAAGCCACTAAGAGGGACAGGATGTTCCTGTGTTACCAGAACATGATCTACCTCATCGAAGGCCATGCTTATATCATCAATTCTGTCATCCGAGTCGCTTCCCTGGCTGTCGGTGGAGCCCGGGGTGGCGCAAGACAAATCCAATGGTCTGCCGCATCCTGGACAGAACGAGCAGTCGTCCAGAAGCATGAGACTGTCTTCGTCCGTGGCCCTACATCGCTCGCATTCGGCTTCCAAATGCAGCAGAGGCGCCTCAGTATCTTCAACCGATGAGAATGTCCCAGCGTTACAGAGCATGCGCATTTTGATAACCGCTGTGAAAAGCTTATTATTGCGCCTGGAGACATCTCTCTTAGAGTTGAGAGAATCGATCTCCCGCTTTGTCGTATCCAATACCAGATCATGAAGTCTGCGCTCTTCAGATGAAAGTGAGAGTACAACCTCTTCTTGTCTCGAAGGTGGCAAAGTCAGACACTTCTCTGTCCTCCGCAAACAGCAAGCCTTCAGGTATTTTCGAAGGGGCCCTGCGAAGTTGGATTTACGTTTCAAAAACGGGCCCAGAACGTGTTTCTGAAAGGCTGCTTTGGTCGAAAGGGGTGGAAGCCGGAGGAATTGAGCCAGAGAGGCTAGATCCTTCAGTTTATTCTGGATGGGAGTACCAGAGAGGCACCATCTGCTCCTACTGGAGAGACTTACAGCAGCCCGAAATTGCTTAGAACCAGAGTTTCGAATCCAATGGGCTAGATTTCGTCAGCTATTGGACATCGACTTATGAGAGAGAAGTAGCCTAGAGTCCGTACCTTCGTCTAGTACTACGCGATACCACTCCATTTGCTGGAGGATACCTTGGCCGGCGTGGTCTGCGGCTAGCGTTCCATATGTAGTCAATACCACGTCGAATGATCTCAGAGTCTCCGGATCTCGAGGTCGATCGGGACCGTGGAAGTTGACGGTACTGAGAACTCCTGGATAAAAATGACTATGGAGATTAGCAGCTGAATATCGAAGGGGGATGTCACAATTGTTTACGTTCGTATTTCCGAACCCCAACTTTCGAGAAGCTCTGCGAATGGTTAGAACATTTTCAACCGTACGGCCTCTCCGACTTACGAGCTGATGAGACAATGACCAGAGTCGCTTTCGTGCGAACTTTGGCCTCCACGGATTCGTTTTCGCGCATCTCGTAAAAGTTGCCGAAACTCTCTGCCAGGGCCGCAGAATGCAAGATCGCCGTGAGCATAGTAAGCGTCTTGCCGAGTCCCATTACATCTGCGATCAGGCCGCCAAAGGAAATAGATGTGACCTCTTTGGTACTAGCAAGTAATGAGCCGATGGATCCATTATAAAAGAGGAGAATGACCTTTGCATACAGACTCGCCACGCCTTGGCGTAGCTGGGACAAGAGTTGCTGCCAGAATCCTTCATCTTCCCTTTGAAGAATAAAGCGCAGCCCATCCTCCTGATGTCTGCGTTGTTTTCTCTCTTTAGCATAAACTCTCCACTTGATTGCTATGTTTCGTTTCACTACTTACTTTTTGAGGGTTGAGGTGAGCCCAGCAGGTAACGCCAGGGTCCCCTCTGCAGGCACATCTGCCAGAGACTCCAGTATATTCCCAACCTCTTCCGAAACTTTGATCTTCAAAGCCCATGGGGACTCACTACCCATGCCTATGAAGTCATTCATATTTAAGTTGTCGTCAGCAAATGTGAGGAATTGTGGGTTGTAGTATTCGACCCCAGCAGACAACGACTTGGGGTGTTGGAGATATGCAGAGACTCTTGATAGTTGGGATGCCACGTCGTCAGCGGTCAACCTTAAGCCAAAGATGTTAATGGACACATCAAATGATTTCAATCCCAGTTTACCTCCCCTCTGACGCTTCGTTAGAGCGCTGGTTTGGGCGACAGCCTCAAACCGCACCATTGGCGTTCCTCTGAGAGCCTTCAACTTGGAGATGGTCCGTGTATCCAAGACCGCAAACTCGGCTCCAGTTTCGGAGCAGAGTACATAGTAGTGGTCTTGCGCCCGTAAACAAAAGTGTGCGAATGGTGAGGCGCTTTCGGTAGCGGGCAAATGGCATGATATCCCGGTTTTACCCAGGACCTTTGCCGCCGCATCATTTAACTGACGATAAAGTGTGAGAGGTGATAATTCAGTCTTTCTGACAAACTCTGTGCCTTACTGCGCCGTAACAGACTTCATCGCCAAACAATTTGGGGCCAGGAGGAGATTCAACTGCTCCTACCGGCCCTGTGTTCGATGTGTGATCGGCACTTGGCTCTCCAGGATATCTTGAGGAACTGATATAGGTTAAGGTCAGTGGACACTGGACGGCACGACGACGAGCTCGTATGGTAATATTAAATGAACCTGGATTCCTTACGTTCCAAGGCCTCCCTGCTCTCTGTTTTCAAGCCTCTTCATAGTTAGGGGCTGCGTTTCGTCAATCTCGTTGTGGCTTGCTTTATCTTGGGTGAAAGGCCCCATCGCAAGCACCGCATACATTTCGTTCTTCAATAATAGTGTTGAGATGAAAGAATATCTTGTTTTTTTTTTTTTTTTTTTTTTTTTTTTGGGGGGGGGGGGGGCTGGCGGAACTATTGGCTGTCGAACCAGAGTCTTGGAGGAATTAAATAAACGCTCTGGCGAGGCATACCGCTTGAAGGCGCCCAACCAAAATATTTTTGAGACAGGGCGTTTTCTCGATTGTCATAGACTCATACCCAATGGGCTAGGGCCCAGGGGTTGCCAACGAGTGACAGCGCAACAGCTGGGTGGCTAAGCCGCCGCCACGAAATACGGTGTCATGCACGAACTTCGCATCTCACATGCCTGCGAATTAGAAATCTCCACGCTGACCTGAGAGGTTTGCGGCGGAGGTACCCGTAACCCTATCCAGGCAAGAGTGGCTCAGCCTACGATCCATGTAGTGTCAGGAGTTGGTGGACCAGGCTAGGTGATGAGGCCCCGGGAGGGTAAGGATGGAGCCTGGTAACGGGAGATTGGACGCCCTAAGACGACTGTTCTATGTATTGTTCGAAAGGATCGCCAGCCTGCCCCTCACAATGGCGCACTTCATCTGAGAATTAGCAAGGGGTCAAACCTGGCAATAACTTCATACAATCTATCACGCTGGAGACACAGAAAGGCCATGACTGTATTTACCGTTAAACCGAGTTAGCCCGTTGTTTGCTGCACATTTCCTATTCCTTCAAGCCCTGCATGAGTGCCCAACACGTCTAAGTCGAGAAAAGATGTGCAGGTACCCAGCCACAAAACGATCGGGTATTCCCAAGCCTTGCATGTCCTTTCCCCTCTTTTGGGCCCCGCGTGAGGGTGCCTTGAAGTACACCTTGGCTTCGCGCAACTCACAATCCTATTTTATCCATTTCCATGAGCTCCTTTGGCTAGTTCTCTAATCTTCATCGTTCCCGCCACCAGTCCTAGAATATCTAGTTGCTGGCCACGCTTTCCATAAGAGTCCGAAGGAAGGGACTCCGGTAACACGTAACCTCCCTTGAAGATGACGGGACCAAATGCGGATAGCTTTCAGCGAGCGCTCAGTCGATTCAAAAGGTCTCTTTCTCCAGACCTTGTCAGTCAGTTTGCCGTCTGCACTTTGCAAGATGTGCGCGACATTTGCCGCGATATGCAGCAGAATCACGGATGGGACGGGAAACTCTGGCATATGCGACGACTTGACGGTTTCATCGAGGCCATAGAGCAGCTCGGCAAAGTAATTGATGTGTTCGTGGACGCAAATCTGCTTGTATGCTTCATATGGGTGAGTGACGATAACCTTCTTCATAGTCGGTACTTGCTGACGCTTGAAAGGGCCCGGTCAAGTTCCTGCTCCGGGTGAGTACCAGCGATGAAATTGTGCTTCTCGAATCTGAATTTGAAACTAAACGGAGCCCTTAATCTCAGATGGTACGGGCTTATCCAAAATTCCTCGTCAAGTTGCTCGACGTATATGACCAGGTCGGAAAAGCCATACCTGGTCTTCTGCATTACCAGGCCAGCTTCGAGAAACACCCTGCTCTAGCCGCTGTTCTCGAGGATTACTATTCAGACATCTTGAGATTCCATCAAGCAGCTCTGGTAGTCTTCACACGACCCAGTAAGCTCTTTCCTTTCCCACAACCCTACTTTACGGATGCTTGTGAATGCTGAAACTACACAGAATGGAAGAGAATGTTCTTGTCCTCCTGGAAAGGGTTCGAGACGGAATTCGGGCCAATTATGCAAAGTCTGGCCAATCGACGCGAATTGCTGGAAAGTGAGAAAGGCTCGGCAACTCTCTACGAGATCCAAAAGCTTCGGCAGGACTTTTCAGCCATGCACGCGGAGCAAAGACAGCAAATGAAGCAAGAAAGCCTCAGGAAGCACAGGGCACGAGTATCCGAAATCGGGGAAAAGTTACAGGCTCCGGACTATCAGATTGACCAAGTGGTCTCCACGGAAGGAAGAAACGGAGACAGCTCTGGGAGGTGGATATTTTTGGATCATAACTTCCAGGCCTGGTCCAGCAAAGACAAACCAGGCCATGCCGTTCTATATGTCAACGGCGTGCCCGGTGCAGGTGCGTCGTCGTCCCTTAGCGTGACTGATTAAATGAAGTCCTGACGGCGGTTTAGGCAAGACGACGTTGATGTCAGCTATTATCGAGAAACTCCTAGGGGAGAATGGTTCTGGTGCCAACGGGTACTGCGTCGCTTACTTCTACTTCAAGCACGAGCAGCCAAACAAAGAGTCGCACAACAGTCTTCTCCGAGCGATTTTGTGGCAACTCATTGGCAAAGATCCCGCCATATGCGATCACCTTTACGGCAGTATATTGTCTACTGAAGAGGTTAATTTGCGGTCAACGAAGAAACTCGAGGAGTTGATCATGACTGCTTTGGAAAGCTATCGGATCTCTTATATTGTCCTTGACGGCCTGGACGAGTGCGCCCCAAATGAAGCACCAAAGTCGGTCAAATGGTTCCTATCCCTTGTTAATGGCAAATTGCAGGCCACGAGCGCTGTATTGCGTGTGTTGTTCTGCGGTCAGCGAGATGGCGTTCTGGATAAGTTGCTTGCAACCCAACCTTCAATCTCCCTGGAGACACCCTGTCATATCGAGGACGTTCGTCGGTATTGTCGGGATTTCTGTGGGAAGATACGGGAGAAATTCGATATTCCTCCAAAAATGGAAGAAGACATCATCACCCGTGTTGCAAATGAGGCAGAAGGTATCTAATGAATCCAAGGCGCTCTTGATCGATGTTAACAAAATTACAGGCATGTTCCTTTACGCTCGTGTCGTATTAGAAAACCTACTGAACCAGAAACAACTTTCTCGGCTCAGGCAAGAACTTGAGCCAGGAACCTTTCCCCGGGGAATCGAGAAGGCGTGAGTACATCAACACTCGGAAAGCTTAGTTTCAAGACCTGGAAGTGACGAATACTCCGACATAGATACGAAAGGGTGGCTGTGCGGATATTTGAAAAGTCATCAGATGATGATGACGGAGGCGAGTACGCATTGAAAATCTTAGGTTGGGTCATTTGCGCCAGACGGCCCCTTCGATGGCGCGAGATCCAGTCCCTTTTCTGCATCGACCCAGTCGAGGGGGTCGTTGACTACGAGGAAAGAAGGCTCAGGGTTACGTGCAAAGACATTTGCGGATCTCTCATCGACGTGCATCATCCGGCCGATAAGAAGGCGGGCCCCGAAGATATCATAAAGATTGTTCATGAGACTGCTCGAGCGTAAGTCCTCAGTCCTTATTTACAGTCCTTAGACAGGCATCAGCTAATTTGCGAAGATATCTTGTCCAAAGAAAGTGGATCGACACTAGTCTTGAGCACGCCAAGGCTGCCATCTTCTGTTCGAGATATCTCACATCAGGACCATTTGAATGTGGAATTGCCGGGAACGATATTGATGGCCATGCGGTAAAGGGATACTATGCTTTCCAAGACTACGCCGTTCAGTATTGGTACGACCATTTCCGGAAGTGTGCTGGGTTAAGCGCAACCTTAGACCCATGCCGAGAAGCAATGAAATCGGCACGAGATTTTATTAAATCTTACGGGCTTTTATCAAAAATGGGAGAAATTCATGATATACGATGGCCCGAGGATGTTGCCAGAGCCCTCGAGAGGCTCCCCAAAGACGGAAACAAGAGAAACGCATATTTCAATATCGAATTCAGGACAATCGAAATTCGGAAGAGAATCGAAGCGCTTCAAGGTCGACTTCTGGATCCTGCAGAGCGAGATGTTCTTACCAACCTCCATGGAACAGCGGCACTCTACAAATGCTCTAAGCCGTGGTGCGAGTTTTTCACGGTCGGCTTCGGAAATGTGGAAGAGCGCAAACAACATGTCGACGGTCATGACCTTCCGTTCCGTTGTCCCTTTGAAGATTGCTTTGCATTTCGACTCGGATACGCTACTCAGTCACAACTGGACCATCATAAGAGACATCACCACCCTGAGCTGGACGATGGGTTTGAGTTCCCTAAGGTAGCCACGAAGGAGGAGGCAACACTCTGGAAGGCCTCCACGCGGGGCGATTTACCCATGGTCGAAGCGTTACTAGATTCCGGCGTAGATCTCAACCAACCAAGCAGACCCGGTGGCATGGAGACTCCGCTCTATTTGGCAGCAAAATTTGGTCACTTTGATGTTTGCGAGTTGTTGCTTAAGAGAGGTGCTAGTATCGATTTTACTGGACGAAGTAGGGCTAGTCAACGGACAGCACTGCATGCGGCCCTGGTGGCTGGTAACCGAGACATCGTTCAGTTGCTTGTTAGCCAGAAAGAATGTCTACCGGACGAACCCGACGGCTACGGCCGGTCGCCATTTTGCGAAGCATGTGCGCTTGGCCACTTGGACATTGTCAAGATCTTGTTTGAAACAGGGAAGATCCAGGCTGATCTACGCCCAGCACGCCACCCTGAATGCTACAGCGACGGGTCCGACGAATCGACGACAACACCTCTCGGCTACGCTTGTGGCGCAGGACATTTTGCTGTGGTGCAATACCTCCTGCAACAGGGGCAATCCAGCTTGGTTGATGAGGACGTTATAAACAGAGCTGCTCGTCGGGGTCACAAAGCTATCGTCGATTTGCTCCGTACGGCAACTGCGAAGCCATCTCGGAGCGATGGTCAGTTGCCGGACCCAGGTGATGACTGGGTTGTGAATTTCAACCAAACTGTCCCCCGCCAGCTGGATGTCGATCTCCTCCATACTCTTAAGCATGACAACGCTGTCGTATGTGTTGGCTTTAGCCACGATGGCAAGTATGTAGCAACAGGCTGCAAGAGATCTGCCCGAATCTTTGATGTCAAAACGGGCGATAATGTCTGTGTTTTTCGAGACGGTACCGAAGACATGTCGGGCAGTAACTTCGTCCGCAGCGTTTGCTTCTGCCCCAATGGCAAATATCTTGCCGTCGCTGGCGAAGACAAACTCCTTCGAGTTAGTTTCTCTTATCATCTCTAATCCCGGTCACTGCCCACGTACTGACGCGCGTTCTCCGGCAGATTTGGGACATTGCCTCCAGGATAATACGCAGCACCTTTTCTGGCCACGAGGAAGACATTTATTCAGTCGATTTTGCCTCCGATGGTCGTACCGTTGCGACGGGTGGCGGTGACCGTACCGTGCGCCTCTGGGACATCGAGCAGAGACAAAACACTCTCGTTCTCAAAACCGACGATGTCGTCACAAGCGTTGCCTTTTCACCCGACGCCAAGTATATCGCTGCGGGTTCTATGGACGGGCGCGTCCACATTTGGGACGTCCCACTTGGGCGCCATCTAGAGACACTTGGGGGTCTGGGGGACGGGCTTGCCACCCATACTATTGCAGTCTCTCCCGACGGGAAGAGCCTCCTTAGTGGTAATAGTCTAGATAAGACCGTGAAGATGTGGGAACTTGCGACATACCGTGGTCTATCTACCCTCGTTCTTGGGGGTGACAAGTGCGTCAGGACGTTTGCTGGCTATCCAGTAAGTAGCTTCCGAGCATTTCTTTGTGCGCATATTACTGACAGGGATTTGTATAGGATGGTGTTCTCTCGGTTGCTTATACTGCCGATAGTTCTTGGGCTCTCTCAGGATCAGCGGATAATATGGTCCGGTTATGGGACCCTCGCACCGGCAAGATTCAGTTCATGCTCCAAGGTCACAAAAGTGGTGGCGTCGTAAGCATCGCCGCGAGCCCGACCGGCGACTGCTTTGCCACAGCGTCCTTTGACAGGACGGCCCGTATCTGGATATACAGGAGAAGGTAAACATACTAACTGATAGTGAAACTATGCTGCGGGGGCTCCTGAGTTTATCAAGTGGGGAAATGGTGACTAGCAACACCACGAGTGGCAGAATCTACTCTGCATATATCATCCTTTTTAAGCCCAGAACGGCAACCAAGTTGTACTCCATCCAGGAGACGGACTAATTCTCAGAGGCACCAGCTGGAAGAGGCCTGAGAGGGAAGGAATGATTGATATAAGAATTACGACGTCCCCATTCACTGATCCGTAAAATACTTAAGATTTAGCGTCAAATCTAAACCTACCTTGTCAGCACTTCGCAACAACCTACCATAGCGATAGCGCTCGGCCCCACTAAACCGATATTGCCCTGGTGAACTTCGAGTATAGGCAATGCAGTATATTTATGGGCGAAGTATGGGAAAGATTTTAGAAAGCTAGCGAAGCTGCTAGTACTTGACCCTGCAACCCACACCCACCCAATGACGGATGTGAAATAAACAACAACCGTACAATGCGGCGCGGGCGTTTGAAAGTTGACGTTGAAGACCAAGTACTTGGGGAGGGTATCGTAGCTGCATTTTAAAATGGCCAAGGAGGATGGGAGGATCAGTATATTTTGCTGATTCTCCAATGGTATGGACTTAGATCTGTGATAGATAACAGTCGAATATGGGCTTAGTGTGGTCACTAGGCCGCTGTTCAGGAGAGCACCTCGACGTGCGCCGTACTATATCAGAACGCTATCAATTGATCAATCCATCATGACAACTGAGTAGTAGGTTAGCTTAGTGCCGCCGGATGCCAGAGCGAAGTGTGAAGGTACTTGAGCTGCCCACGTCTGAGAAACTGCACGCGAAAGGTAGCTTGATTAAGCACACTGACTTCGGGTCGGTAAAACATCTTGTTAACTCACGTGAAAGCCTCGTACTTATCTTGGTAGGCCTTGCGTAAATCCAACTCATTGCGATTCAAGCGCCCAATCTAGCTTGGTTCCAAAATATTTCCAGAGTCGTTTATTAAGAGATCCCGTTTCAATTCCTTGGGCCATTCGTCGGGTTCAACGAGTTTCTCCCGCGCAAAGAAGCTAGAGAAATGCAAGAGACTCATTTGATTTCAGAGAAGAAGTTCCTTGAGGTAGCGGTGTCCAGATCTACTCTCCATTCTTCATCAAAATTGTTGTATCTCTACACTCAACTTCGGGTACATACGAAGCAGTCCTTAGGGGCAATATACGTATTGACAGAACTCGAGTATCAGTGTAATTACGCGCTGCCGCTGGCAAAAGTAGTAAGAGCACAAGGGCATGGACCCGATTCTCCCTTGTCTAAAAATACCCTTGACCTTCCGACCGCCCCTGAAAGCCAAAAATGGCCAAGCGAATGGTTGGCTCTCAGCCCGCCAAATTGGGAGATCTTGGCGGGGTGTTGTCTCACCAAGCGCCCGCGATTTCATTCGACAAAGGCGAGCCGAACAAACGGGTGCGTTTCGACCAGTCAAGCCAGCAAAGACAGCTTTGTCCGGCCCACTGCCTGTCTTCAAAGCCATCAAGCGAAATGGAATGATTGGCAACGGTGTGGCGTACGTCAGTGTTTCGATTTGTGTGGAGCGATTGAATTGGGATCGTTTGTCGATCCTGATGGCCTGGCCTGACCGGCGCCATCCAGTGTTCTAATTATAATTATCAGGCCTCTCACTGAGTCTGTATGCTTTGTTCAGAGTGGTGTATAAGAACCGCCCGGAAGGCATCATGAACGACCTGAGTGTCTCTAGAATCAGACTTCTCCTCTCCATCCTTAATCCACTTTCCTATGTTTGATCCCACATTTCCTGTTTCTCTCGCTTTTCTTTTATCTTGATTTTTATCCTCCACGTTACTTGCACTCAATCTCCACGGCGTTCTTATTGATGAGCTGGACTCGTCGGCATTTCTTCACCATCCACTACCCATCGGAAAACAAGACCACCAAAACTATTCTTTCCAATCAATCTCCCGCTTGAACCCAAAATCCAACCGCCATCATGGGAAAGCTCAGCACCGCCCTCAAAGCCGGCCAAGCCGCCGTCGAGCTCACCAACAACGCCAAATCCCTCCAGGGCGCCGCCTCCTCCTTCCGCTCCGCCGACAAAAGCGAGCTCGGCCGCGCCGCCGGCCACCACGCCTTCAAAGAGGGCACCGACGTGGGAAAGAAGGCCGGCAAAGCCTGGCTCAAGACCTTCGAGGTGATCCCGCGCATGGTCTGCCGCAGCCTGCAATTCATCTTCGCCCTCATCGCCTGCGGCTTCTACGGCAACCGCGTCGATGCCGATCGAAAGGCCGACGACGGCTTCTCGCCCGAGTGGATGTACGCCATCATCGTGGCCGGACTGTCGGCTATTTCTGCTGTGCTCTTCATCGCTGCGTCTCCTCTCGGCGCCATCCCGTTCATCGGCAGCAAGTTGAAGGTTTTTAAGACGTATCGTGCTTTTGCTTGGGATTTGGGTCTGTTCGTTGCCTGGATTGTGGTGTTTGGGATTTTTGCTGGGATTTTCCTGAAGAGGGATAGCGACGATGAGAAGTACAAGGGCAGTAGCACTGGTGCTATGAAGACTGCTGTTTGGGTCGATCTTGTGAATGTTATACTGTGGCTGGTTTCGGGGGTCTATGGAGCTGTTAAGACGTTCTTGGGAGATAAGATGGACGAAGTAACGGATAGGGCCGGAAACAAGCTGTTTAGGAAGAAGGCCGCTCCGGCGAAGGATAATTACGCCGAGAGTGTCTAGGTCTAGTCTGGTGTGCCTGGGTATGTATTAGTATTTGAAGTCTCATTGCCGGTGGTGGTCAGCTGTTCGCGTTATGTATGCATATCTCATGAGGTTGGATCGTTGAAAATTAGAATGAAATATTAAGAAAAAAAAATTAGAACAAAGTAAAACAAGGAAACGTGAAGAGAAATAACAAATTTGAAAACTCTCAGACAGAAATCCGCAACAGCAAAAAAATGAACGAGCGACCCCGGTAGGATTCGAACCCACAATCTTTAGAGGATTTCTATCCGAAATCTAACGCCTTACCATTAGGCCACAAGGCCGTGAACGCCCAAGTGCGATTTGATGAATTTCGTTCGTCGGAAGACGGATCAAATAGCTGGAGACTAGAGCGAGCATACAATTGTCTCCAGGAACAACTAGGCGATGAGGACCGATTTTGATGCGAAGCAAACATCGACAAGTACAATTATACCAAGTCTCCCAGCCGTTCTCGACAATTGAAAAAGCCGTACTCATTCCGTGGGTACCGGCACGAGAACAGCATTACCATCTTCGTCCTGGCCCACACTAAACGCCTTCCATCCTGCCTTGGGCAAATTAATCGCATCATCTCGAGCCAAGAATTTCATAAACGTCCCATGCGTAACCACGATCACGTTCCTCCTCTCGCCCTGAGCGAGCGACTCCACCACGTCCAAAATCTTCTGCCGCACAATCTGCGCCCGTTTGGCCACTGCATCATCCGCAGGCGCGTATAAACCCTCCTTCACAAACCAATCCTCGGATAGACCGCCAAAGTCAAGAGTCGGAAATGCCTCGGCCAACTGCGAGACCGGAGAGCCGGTGTCGCATGGGAGATCGCTGCGTTCCTGCAAGTCTTTGTCGATGATGAGACGTGCGCCGTTGCCATCTTGGCTGCTGTCGATGATGGTAGAAAATCCGCTGAGCGTCGTCTGCAGGGTCCGGGTGAGCGGAGAAGTCAAGATGGCGCCGATGGCATCCGGCGCCGGGAACGTGCCGGCTAAGGCGGCGGCTTGAGTGACGCCGACTGCCGTTAGGGGCGGGTCTGGCTGCGAGAAGTCGCCGGAGACGTTATGCTCCGACTCGCCGTGGCGGAGAAGGTAGACCACTGAAACGGGAGCCATTGGGATTTGTTTTCACCTCGAGAGGGATGTCCACGCGGGTTTCAAGGCTGACAGTTCGAATGACAATACCGAGGTATTTGAACCAGCAGGGATTGTTGGTCTGGTGTTGTTTCGGATAATGAGGGAAAATTCTCTTCTTTTGTCGGCTCCGTGACGATACGGAGAGCGGACTTTAATTCAGCTCCACTAGTTGTGTGTGGTTTTATTTTCTTCGCCCACGGCCCGAAGGTATCGTGCAGGCATTTACTATCTACAAGCTATGGAAACCACTCTTTGCTTTTTTGATCAAGATCCCGAACGAAGCTATTCAGCGTCAAACCCTTCCTTTGCTAGATTCACTGTTCGAGTGAAGAGGATGATTTCGAGTGAGGGGATGGGAGGGAGCAGGAGGGGACGATTGAGGTATTTATGCAGGCTGGTGTACTTCGTACGTTAATAATGAGAACAATTCATAGAGCGATGGCGTCATTTGTGCAGGGGGCTGTGCAAGGACTCGGACTGTTCGAATGCGTTCGGTTGGTACATCTCCGGCAGCAGGTATTAAGATATATGGTGCTTGTTTTAAGACGAGATCTCCCTAGCATCAAGCCGTCGAACTCGCCTTCCCTTTAATGCGAGGCAAATCCGTCTCGAGATCGGGTTAAAAACTCAAGTGTCTCGTATCACCCTTCCAAACCAGCTTAAAAAAAACATGCCGGCCATCTCTGGAAGATACCCGGTCGGTCAATGATATCAAATCATTGAAGGCAACTCTCGGTCCAAGTACTCGTCGCACACGTCAAATTGGATCCTCTCCACCGCGCATACGTTAGCGAGCTCCGTTTCCGCTCCGCTGGACGTTCTAAAGCAAAGACAGAGCTTTCGAAGCTGCGGCGTGAGCTCCTTGCTCAGACTGGACCATTTCGAAAGTACGGGAATCGCTGTATAGATGGTCCATCTTTCCTTTCCTTCCTTACTTAAACATTCGGTAATCGTCACCTCTTCTAGCTTTTGTGGCAGGGTCGGCAATACCGGCTCCGAATCTGTGTCTGCCTCAAGCCCGCACAGAAACACCAGAGGGATTACGAGAGTCCTTAGTTCGCCAAAGTCTTCCAACCTGCCTAGGGAACCATTGACCGAGAGGGGATACCGTGGCCCTGGTCCACGGGACATAGTCCTCCCAAGTCCGGAGAGCGTGCATGTAAGCTCTAGATGTACTAGGGTGCGTAGAGTGGGGATCAGGGCGTCGTTGAACAGGTTCAAGTCTAGGACCGGGGGGGTTCGATTTCCTGCCTCCAGAGTCGTGCGCTGGTAATAAAAGTTGCACCTAAGGGACTTGAGGCTCGTCGTCACGGAAAGGATCCGCCGTAGGGTGGGGATGTGATCAAGCCGGGACAAACGGAGCGACGTAAGAAGGGACGGTGTCGGCGGGGACGTTGGCCACCGGACAAGGTCTTTCGTCCCTATAGGTAATGAGATCGAGCGAATGTTGGGAAGGTAAAAGAAGGGTAACATTCCTTTTGCATTCTTGCCGGTTACCCAGTTCCGGTCACGCAGGGTATTGATAGTCAGGCTGTAGAGGCTACCGAATAAGGGGAGATGGTACTTTGAAGGCTCGGCGAGAGCGGCTTGGAAGGATAGGCCTAGGAATTCGGGTTTCTGGATAAACTCCAGGCTGATGTGCAGAGTCCTCATGTTGGGAAACTGAAGGAGTACGACGGCGACCCACGCATCTATAGACCCGTGGCATAGGCCTTCGATCCAGTCGTCTATGAACGGGACTCCAGTTCTTCTGATAAATGCGATTGGCTCGACAAGATCTTCGTGCCTCGGGCGAAGGTTTGGGGGCGTCCCATAGGGTGGAAATGTAAGATAGCTGGCGAACCCTTGGAGCCTGACATGTTTAACGTACGTGCCTAGTTCCGGCCGGGCTAGGAGGGTTCGCGTTAATGGGATGAGAGGAGGGAACAGGCGGTGCTTCCACTTCAACTCGACACTGGAATAGATTATGGTTTCGACCATCCGATGCAAGATTGTGGAGGTGAGAGACAGCGACAGTATATCTGCACTGCTCAACAACTCGCAGATTAAGTAAACCACATCTTGGGAGAGGCCGAGAAGCAGCCTCGGCGTGGATGAGTTCAGATTTGCCATTTATTCTCGACGCCCGTGTGTGCTAGGCGAGAGATCTCAAAATGAGGAGGGAGAAGTTTAGGTTGAGCTTGCCATGACGCGGCCACCAAATGGAGGGAGTGAAACCACTCCATTCCAGAGGCTAGAGTGATCAAATTCATTTCTACGAAGGACGCAACCCCCTCTTGACAGCTCCAGCCTATGTTCCGGATCACACCGAGAATGTCACTTTGTTCATGCACTAACCGACCATTGGCACCTGAGTTTGTGGCGCAGCGCAGCATGCAGGATGAAATGGTCATCGATCCTTGCTGCCAATCGTTAACCCACACACGTGAGCTCGGGCATTACAATCAGGCTTGAGACCGCGAAACTCCATCTCCCCGCAATGAGACGGACCCAGGGCAGATGGGTCGCAGCGAGATGGCGAGCCTCACATCTGTTCCAGAAGATATCGTATACAGAATCTGTCTGTTTTTAGATTTTCCCAGTCTCTTGTCGATTCGTCAGGTATCCCGAAAGTTGAAAGGCGACTCACTCAATGCATTCAAGAGGCACTTCAAGTCGCGACGAGTCCTTCTTTCACAGCGACCCCTTCGCCGACTCTGCAATGTCTCTGCCTTCCCGGATCTGATGGGGGCTATTGTTGAATTACAGTTGATTATGCCCCATTACAACTGCGTCTCCAGAGCCGTTCGTACCAATCCTCCCAGGAGCCAGTTGGATCGACAAAATTGGTTGATAACCTGCGCTGTGTCGCAAGCGCACTTTGCCAGTCAGGACATGACCACCATGCTCACGGAGGCCCTGAGAAGACTTCCAAGCCTGCGAAGAATCAGCTTAGACGCTGTCGCTTTTGACGACGTCGACCACTCCGGCCCGCCCTCTCACTCTCCGGGCCTTGTGTGGAAAAACCTTTGGTCACAGGCTTGTCGTGTCCACGCAAGGCTCCTATTATCCATCGTTCATTCTGGTGTTGAGATCAATAGCCTTTCTTTATATCAGGATACACCTATGTGTAGCTTGCCCACGAACGAGATCCACTCTGCCTTAGATCGGTTCGACTCTACCGAGTTCGATATATTGAAGACTTGCCTAAGTCTACTTACGGAATTTTCTATAAGCTTCTCTTCGCCGGTCCTTCTAAATAGTCGAACCGAGAGTTTAGCAGCCGACAGCCATCTCGCTGATCCTAAACACGAGAAAGGTATAAAGGCAGTAGCATGGCTGCTGAGGCTTATGCCAAATCTTACATCTCTGCACCTCCACAGGTACAACGCCAGTTTCAACTACGATCTTGGAGATCCTACAAGATGCAGCATAACCGACCTTTTCCAACCTCGGGATTTCCCAAGCTTAAGGGAGCTGACATTGCGGGGACTGCGGGTGACCCAAAAAGAGATGCAGGAATTTCTTGAGGCGCACGAGCATCTTCGTTATCTCAGGCTTGAGCGGCTGGCCTTGACTTCAGGCTCGTGGGACGCTGTCTTTGCCACCGTATGCCAGACACGGAGCCTTAAGCGTCTGCGCATATCGGGACTCTGGTTTCCGGGAAAGCATGAACAAGACGGGATTTACAACGTTAGGCCGATGAAATTCCCGGCACGGACCGGTGATCAGGAGGAACAACAATATGACTTCGAGCATGATAATTTTGGTGATATGTTTACATGGACTACCCGGGATATTGATGAGCTGGAGCTGAGAGCCGGGTTGGCTTTTGACGAGAGCAGAACAGGATACGGAGTTCGGTCATCGAGGAACTTTGTATTCGAGAAGCAAACTCTTTTAGAATATGGGCCACCGTGGCGGACCCTAGATCTGTGTACTAAACACTTTCGCTATTAAATGGACGGGAGTCGCTGGGGTGAAGGAAAGCTGTTATGGGGCTATCAGCCTTCTTGCTCGGCTTCCCTTTCTTCTCGCCCAGGTTGTTCTGTGTCAAGAGCGACAAGTATCTTGTGCACGCGTCGCTTCTGAGCTCGCAGAAGTATCGTTGCAGCTGAACCCCTTATCATATCCGATATTTAAACCTACATGCTGGTTTGGGTGAAGAGATTAATCCGTGGCTTGTATATCTCGGTCTCGACGTATATCCTGTTGCTAGGTTCACCATTCTGAACGTAAGCAACGCCTTAGGTGGCTGCGAGTAGTCTACTAGGTACACAATAAAATTAAAAAGTTTATAGCCGAGGCGTTATGAGGTTAGGAGTGAGCTCAAAATCAGAAAGCTCCCGGGGGATATGGTTGCGCAATGCAGTGTCGATCTGGCAGCGATGGCATTAGATGGATATTATCTGTGAATATAGATGGCCGAGTAGCCACGTTATTCCAGACATATTCGCAGTGTCCGGTGGTGGTGGTCCTATGGGGAACCCCCTTCCTCGGCGTTACAGCGCCAGCCCAGGAACCTATTGTTAGTTGATTGCCTCTCGATGGTATTACTCTTACAAACGCAGAGGATGTGAGGTTCCGATTATGAAGGGCTATACTCTTTCATTATCTAGAACATACATCAAAGGTATCAAGGTCTATCTTGCACGTAAAGGTTTCGTTGAAAGCAAAGGCGTGAAAGGCAAGTCCACTCGTGAACCCGGTTGCCAAATGTAATGCTGCCACCTGTAGCCAGTATCCTTCGGGTTCCAGGGTCCGCAATCGATTAAATTGTGCTCCAGTTCCCACCGAGAAACGCGTTCGCCGTACACCTGGTAATATCGGGACGGCACAGCATCGGAAGACGGGTACATAACCACCTTCCAGCGTCGCAATAGGATCTCGGGCAGCCGTATTCACGTCATCAATGGATCTAACCCGGGGACAGCCTCCGGATAAGGCCTTCAAGTGGGGCTGCTAAGAGCCCAAGGCCGGTCGCAGCTGGACTCCGTGCGATCCGTCTCCCTTTCCCTCGCAAAACCCTCGCATCAACTCCAACGTCAACGGCAGAGGTAGGAGCGGTGTACAGATCACGTCAGAACGCCTCCGTTAGGGAGGAAGGAGATGTTAGGCTAAAAGCGGGAGATGCAGTAGGAAGTGCAGCGGGAACATGAAGGATTGTCGTTGGACAAACTCTGACTGGAGTTCAACAACAGAGCCACCTAGTCCGTCCGACCTTCCTGAATCAGTCGGGAACTTTTGATGTCAGTTTTGGGGTCGTGCATTCGCTGATATATATCATGCCTAATATCATTCAGCCAATCGTCCCAAGCACTCCGGCTGCCATATATGAACCCCCGCTCTGGCGAAATCATCCTTCGAAATCTTCCAGATGGCGAGGGAGGAAATCAACGTCGTCAAAGTTCGTGATTGAATAGAACCAAACATCATGGGCGTCGGGATTGCTTCCACCGTCGTTACGCTGCTGATTTCGGGCGTCTTGGTTCTCGTTACCGCTGGCCTCGAATGTAGGCCGGTAGTAGATCTAGGAACCTCGAGGCACCGCGCGATTGAAAATGTAAAGCTAGGGTCTTGAGTATTCTTCCCAAGCCATACTGATACGTGCTATTTCTGACGAGAATGCCCAGGCTACCACGTCGCATTATACTTTCAAAAACATCCCTTACGCCCAACCCCCTATTGGCGATCTCCGTTTCAAGGCACCGGTGCCGAGAACTACAGTTAATCGCAGCATCGACGAGGGCCTCGACACGCGGATATGCTACCAAGCTACAGGGAATAATTCCGCGTATACTCTGCCCATCGTTCGAGACTACGCCTCTACTTGTGGGAATACGTCGAATATGGCTCTTGGTAGTTCTGAGGGCTTGGTCCAGTCTGAGGATTGCCTTCTTCTCGACGTATACGTGCCGAAACGAGTCTGGCGGAGTCGCTTCGAGGAGAAACGTCCGGTGCTAGTGTGGCTTCATGGCGGCGGATATACAAAATGGTCAAAGGAAGCTATTGATCCGACTGGCATCTTGGCTCATAGCCTCAAAAGACACCGAGGAGGAATGATCGTCGTGACGATAAACTATCGGCTGTGAGCGAATCTCTTTTCCTTTCGTCTTAATTTTGGTTCCTCCACTTCCCCGCTTGCCCCAGTAACTGCTGCAGACGTGGAATCCTGGTCTGATAGTCGTAGCGGCGTTTTTGGTTTCCCACCTAGAAAACCCGGCATGGAAGGTGTTTGTTCCAACGCTGGTCTCTACGACCAACGGCTCGCTCTCTATTGGGTACAAGAGCACATCCACGTATTCGGAGGCGATCGACGAAGGGTGACACTCATCGGAGAATCAGCTGGTGGAGGAAGCGTCCTAGCACAGCTGGCCGCGTTCGGGGGAGAATACGGGTCCTCCCCATTCCAGCGGGCCGTTGTCCAAAGCCCTGCGATAAAACCGATACTCAGCGCTAATCAGTACGAAACGGTCTATGACTACCTTCTGGAAGAATCGGGTCTAGATGGATACGAAGAGTTGAAGGGACTCTCAGGCACCGAGCTTCAGGAAATTAACAAGGCCATGGTCGGGAACGGCTCCATTGCCAATACTATTTTTCGTATGTTATCCCAACTCGTAAAAAGGACCCAAATGAACGAGATCTGACAGCAATATTTTAGAACTGAATGTAGATGGGAGGTTTCTCCGGGATGTGCCCGCTCGTATTCTGGCCCAGCGTAAAGTCGATAGGTCGGTAGAAGTGCTCGTCGCTCATAACAGTCGAGAAGGCGGTCTCTTTAGTGACACTCGCGTTCAAGATGACGAAGGCTTCCGAGGGTACTTCTCCAATCTTCTCCCTGATCTACCGCCTGACAAGCTTGACGTTCTGGCCACCGAGATATACCCCCTCGACTTCTCTGGAGCACTGCCTTACCGAAACCATACGGAAAGGCTGATGCTAGCAGCTGGGGAATCCATTTTCGACTGCCACGCACTTGCAACGAATCTTGCCTACGAAAACAACACCAGGGGCTATTGTTTCGACATGTGCCCTGGGATCCACGCCCAAGACGTATCGTATTCGCTTTACAATGAAGAAGAAACAGATATCTTCGGAGTTTCGATTGATGGAGACACTGCAGAGCAAATGCAGAGCTGGATAGTTGACTTTACGATCATGGGAAACAGACACGGGAGTAAAACGAGAGAATTGCCGGTTTATGGGCCCGACGCTAGGATCCTCCATGTGAAGAATCGAGAATCGACGGACGCCGAGTTTCCAATTATGAAAGACCCTGCGGCAAATTCTAGGTGTCGGTTCTGGCTCGAAGATGTCATCTATTGATCATGGCCCTGGTGTTTTGGGCGGGATGATGGACGTGACGAATTTTGAACAATTTCGAATTAATTCCCTATACGTACTTGGGTTTTTCAACTGGTGTTGGTTGGCCCTAGCCGTTGTAACAACAACCAGACTTCCTCTGTACCACCTCTCCCCAGCTTACGGGTGCAGTCGCGAGGTGCACGCTCAAAGAATAATCAGCCTTCCAAGGTATGCAGCTCCGGAGATGAAAAACCCGCGGCCGCACCAGGTGCCAAACTAGGAGCCCCATTATCTCTATCGCTACTTCCCGCTAGCCGTAGTCTCGCTAGCGTTGAAGCAACACTACCGGCGGGTGTGGATTCGGTGGCAGCCATGCGTGAGTCATGGTCAAGCGGACGTTAGCGGGCCGTAAGCCCTTTACGTCGGAGATATTGATCAACGCTCACCATGGCTGGCATAGCAAGTGTCCCTGTGACTTTGAGATAAATACCGAGCTCACTGCATCCTCAGAGGCTCACCATTCCTAGCAGACGGACCGCGGGATATCCCAAGCGCAGTCCTCTTCCCTCTCTGTCCAGTCGGTGTTGCACCAAAGCTGCATGAACTAGTCCTCGCATAGGCTGCAGCTGCTGTACAGCCCGCACGCCCGAGTGGCATTCGTGGAAGCATTTCGCTCGCTCGCTCGTCCTCGAGATCGAGAGCGGCCTGGCCCCTCGGCGTCGCGTCACTATCGGCCTCTTCGACAGTAGGACGACCCCATTTCTATATTGTCTTTGGGCGACGGATAGGCCCGCGAACCCAGCCAGGGCGATGAGAGAGGTAAGAACCTTCATCTTCTCCCCATTTCTAGATAGACATCTGAATCAAACAATATGATTACGGAGGAGACGGGGACAGAGGAGTTCAGACAGTGTCCCAGTTAGTCGGGTCCGAGACTTATCTTTATACGATGCCCTTCTTTGCCCAGGACCTCTCGGAATTGGCGGGTAATCGACTGAGCGAGCCGTGGTGGGCATGATTGGAGAGCTTATTCCTGGATTGCGGCTCCCGCGAAGAGGCATAAGCTGGATTGAACAGAGGAGGAGCACCGACATGTCACCGGCCGAAGAAGCGGCCTATTAGATTCCTTATATACTAACAGGGTATTTCTTTTCAAAATAGAAGAATCGATGCGACGCGCATGGGCTGAGTCGATGCTTTCCACTTTCGCTCTCGGTGGGACACTGCCACTTTTAGGAAAAGCTGACACCCGACATTTATACCAAGACGCATTAATAGCCTATAATCAAGCAACGTGCCTCCGGTGCGCATTAGATGGTGGTGTTACATTGGCGAAAAATTGCGCCAAGGTGATCCTTCATCCTTCGTGGGCCCCCCTGTCGGGTGAGGGCCTCAAAAGAGGAACGGGAATAAAAAGAGCCGCCTGGTCCAACCTCCCCCCGGCAGTTTCGATATTTTCCCAAGGCTATCGGGATATACACACATCCTGGGAAGAATAAACTATGACATCCCGTTTAATGCGACTCGGCGCTTCGACGCTGCTCGTGTCGCTCTGCGCCAATTCATTCTGCGCCGTAGCCCAAGCTCAGGAGACCCCCTTCTTCGAAATCGACGTCATTTTCCCGCGTAATGAGACGTATACCCCCTCCGACGACTTCCCCATTGCCATCGCTATCCAGAATATCACCGCGGTCGACTTGCTCGGGGATGACTGGTTCGCAGCTTGGGAGATCATGCCTTACTCAGACGGCCGGATCCCGTCAGGTAACCTCTACGACAACGGCGAATGGGAGCAGCCATCAGCCGGCGATGTAAAGAATGGAACCTATATCTTTGTCGCCAACTCCAACGTCACAGCCTGGATCGGGCGGAAGTTCCGTAACGAGAGGTACATGCTCAACTGGATCATAGTGGCACCGAAGTATAGGAAGCGCTGTGGTATTCTTTACAACGTTGTCCTCGGAAAATTGATGTTCTCGGTAGAAGGGCCCTGGGAAAAAGAAGGATTGGACTGGCCAGACGCCGGGTTGGGTACCCCGCCAGACGTGATGCAAGTGCCCGAGTGTCCGATCCTCGGCTCCGTTGTTGAGCTCCGGGGAAATGTGTCGGACCCTACTTGTCCCTCTACGGTAGATAAGGACACGGGCAGACCAGGAAACCCTTGTAATGTTGTGGTGGATGAAGTGACTAAGAGTAGCATCGTGAGCGAGGCGGCAAGCCTGGCCACGCCTCCTCCGACAGAAACCGCGACGCCGAGCGCAGCACCGGACGACGACAGCGCAGCCCACGGAACATTAGTGCCAGGGTTCGCTGTTCTAGCTGCCGCGGGGATGTTTGGGATGGCACTTTTCTAGATTCTTCGAAGCTTCGTCACCCTTTTTCTCTTTTTCCTTTCTTCTTCCATTGTGAGATGGCCCCTGTTCCATGGTTCTGTTTCGTGTCTCGCGAAGCTGCCGAAACAGACGTGCTCATTTTAGATTAATTAATCACCTTAAAATCGAGATCCCATCTAATCTCATCTCAAGAGCAGAGCCGATACGTGATGCCGCTCGCTCTTTGCTCAGAGTAGATCTGGCCCTCCTAAGTGAAGGAGCCCACACCTCTATCTATATAGTAGAAGGTATATGGATCTCTTATGAATGGGGAGGGTATAACTATTTCTAGCGATTACTGCGTCTCCCCTTAAGATTCTCCCTTTGTAGTCCCTATTATCTCTTACTTGACCGGCCACTTAAAGCTCCCCTTTGTCCCCAAGACCGTGGTGCCTAGCATTCACATCGGCAACGTTTCTCGCCCCATCCCCAAGTTTCCAAGTAAAGCGGCCAGTTAAGAGCTGCTCCCCCCACTGCGCATGTTCAAACGTCGCCCGCGCCAAGTTGACAAGCATTAGATCACTCCCTAATCACACAAACCCTTTAGTAAGTTCCCGCTACGAGACGCTTGACAGTGGAGCGGGCTTACCTTCCGCGCCGACTAGGGACGCTGTGATCGGGTGGTATTCTTCTCTACGGCCCGACGCACGGGACTCGTAAGGAACTTGGCCCACTGTCCCCGGCTCAACTATTAACACGAGATCATGACGAGGAGAGATAGGGCCTGCGCTCACCTGGGAGGACGAGCTGCGGTAAGCGCAAGATGGACGCCAAGTAGTTCTCACTATGGGCAGGAAGTGATCCCGGTTCCCTGGGCCACGTCAGTTCCCTTTGAAGTTCTCCGTTTCGTGCTGGCCAGCCCCAAGGCAGACACTAGGCGGTGGAAAACGTACTTGTGAATAGTATCACGATAGTCAGGCGCGTAGCAGCTTAGTGGCATGATGAGAGAACAGCGTCCGAGGCGAGAGAATTGCTCCTCCGAAGGACGTTCTCCGCGAACCACCTCCGGTAGATGGCGCCCTCGTGCAGGGCCTGTTCCTTCTGTTTTAAGGTGGCCTTGGAACCGGTTTCCCTAAGATACAAAGTCAGAATTAGGAATTCGATGCCGGAATTGCATTCCTCGACGTCGATTGCGGAACTGGGGTTGGGAGGGTCGGTCATGTGCTCACATCTTCCATCGCATGTACGGCCCAAAATACACACTTTCCCGAACTTCTCACGATGATCCTCTAGGAACTGTTTGTTCACATTATAACCATCATAGTAAAACGGATAGAACCCAGTCTGCACATCAGAATGATTAGCAACGTACTCTGATGCTAAGGTGGCGTTGTGTACTTTTTAACGTACCTTGTCTAGGAACTTCTTGATCGTCTTGCCTTCGCCCTCCGGAGGCGGGTTCTTCTCCCACAGCTTGGCGATGTTGACCTCTTCTCGAGTGACGCTGAGGTAGCTCTCGAGCTGCTTCACGAACTCTTATAGGATGGCCTGGACGGGCTCCTAAGTGTACGGCAGAAAGCCGGTTGGGTAGAGAATCCTCTTGGGGAGCTGAAGGATGTCAGGCGATAGACAAAAATAGTTTTTAATAATAGGGCTCGATATACCCTGGTGGGATCGTTCGTCGTGTCCTCTGCTGTCAGGGCTACGATATCCCGGAAGAACTTGAGGTCGCGGCCAAGTAGCCTGACGGTATCGAAATCGCTTTGCGAGTCAGCGTGGCCAGATTCGGTATAATTAGGGTTCAATCATCTCACTAGCAAGCTGGGGCGATACCCTCCATGGATACCTTGTGAGATGTGTATCTGAGCCCGAGAAGGCCACCGATAGCGGCTGGGTAGCGTATGCTTCCCGAAGCTAGGCGTCATTTGTCAGCGTTACTCCGAACAGCTTCTGTACTAGCACTTACTATCAGTCCCGATACAGAAGTCCAGCCAAGGATACCCCGACAGCGCCGCAGTGGCACCATTCGAGCTTCCGGCCGGCGTCTGGTAGCCATCTCCCCTAGGTTCAAAAGGCGCGTGGAAGTCGACCACGCTGGTCCGTTGGCTCCTCTGCCGACTCGAATGACGACATCTTGGATTTTCCAACGACCACGGCGCCAAGCCCGATCAGTTTCTGCACGAAGGCGACGGTTACATGGTCGGGGCCGTATGTAGCGTCGTAAGGGCGGCTGGAGAAGGTTGACTTGACGCCAGCGAGTCGGTAGTTATCTTTGATGGTGATGCGCTGGCCCGCCAGAGGCCTGTACTTGGTGGGGGTATCGTAGAGCCTGCTCGGGACAGCGACCGCCTTCCATATCCCTTCGACATCAAGGAAATGCAGCGGCTTGAAACTGTCGGAGAGTTCAGCAATTGGCTAAATAAAGAATGGGCGACGTACGTGGCATTTGCAGCGTCGATATCACTGGGATACACAGATACGGAGAGAGCATCAAGGTGGTCTGGATACAATCTCCACGCCTGGTGGATGTTGTTCCCGTGCAGAAAATAAGGACCGGGGGGGATGTTGACCTTGCCCGCGCCCACTACGAGAAACGCAGACTTGACGCTCCAAGGCCCCAAGACTGTGTCTACGTCCTGCAGCTCGGTGGTGTCGACCTCGGAAGCATCGCCTAGGAGGCCAACGAGGTCGGTTAAGAAATCGGCCGAGAAGACGTCGTCGCGCTCAACAAAATCTGAGACGACAACTCGGAGACCCCGGCGATCAGCACCACCCTGCTCCTGGTCGACGATAATGAAGGGCTTGACTTCTCCCGGACTAAGCTGCGGAGCCTCCAGGCTTCCCTTTTCGAGTGTCAGTTTGGAAGGGTGGTGGACGAGGCCGGCGATGGTCCGAGTTCACGACTTACCAGGACTTGAGGGTGAACCAAGTAGCTACCCCGGGCGGCGGGAAACATGCGCGGTAGCATGGTGGAAGGTTTGGCCGCTTGGGTGGGAATGGTGGTATCTGAGGAGCCCTGGAGGAATTTGATTACCAGTAGCAACATTCGCTGACACACCGTGGTTAAGCTCACCAGTGGATCAACCCCACTCGACAATAACGAAAATACCAGGTGAAGGGGGGAGAATAAACGGCGGCAGTATCCCACTTACGCCCTTGTCCTTGTCTGGACGACGAGAACGGATCAGGTGGGAGTCTTCGTGTTCACGAGAGGCGACAGAACGCTTGAACCGCACAAGTCACGCGGGAGGTCGAGTAGAGGGAATTAGAAGGGGCCTGATAAGGTAACTGCGAGGGACTCTCGCTGGAGCCTTCCTGGATTGAACTTCTCCAAGTGGCCTTCCCGCTTATTTTTTTTTCTAGTACTCCGAACGCGTGTAGAAAGAGGAACTATAGCCGGGCGGCCTCAAACAGAAACCTCTGCCACTCACCCTGCCCACCCCTGCTCAGTTCCAAAGGAGGAAATGGAAAACGTCTGAGAACTAGATTTCCACAGCATGATATTTTACTTGCTGTGATGCGGCCCGCTGCTCAGCGAACCAATATCAAAGTGTGAGTCAGGTCAGCTTAGTAGGCCAGGAGTGAAGTCTGAATCGGTAGGTGGCCTGGATTTTTATAAATCTTGGACGAGGACATGAGTCGTTCCCGGATTACATTACTGGCCAAACCGGGGAGTGATCACGGTGAACCACTATTATCATGAGCCCGAATATTGACAATGAGGGATTGTCAGCTAGGCATATCATCTACTTAAACTATACTATACATTCTTTACTATATATAACCTAGTTATTGAATCCCTTTTCCCAACACGATAGGCCTCGGCTAAATCAGCCACCTCAAAAGCAAGCCTCCATCCCTTCCAACTTGGACCAAACTTGCCTACTATTAAATACTAAAATTCGTACTAATCTTTATTCATTAGAAGAAGCAAACACGCCCACGCCTTACTGATACCTTGCTTCGCTCGGAGCTCATGTTATCAGCCGAGTTCCAGACTCGTCTGGAGTTTTAACCACCCTGCCCGTTGCTTGGTCTCGAGACCAATGCTGCTTTGGTAATAGGGCCGGATTAAGCTCGGTGAACGACCGAGTCACAGTCCTGTGCTCATGGAAGTGGACAGACGGCGTTCGGCGCGGTTCGTCGTTCGGTTTCACCACTCCTTGCGTGACGGCTTCTCTGGTGTCGGTGGCGTAGTCATAGTCAACATCAAGGTGTGAGCGAACGCTGTAGAAACTGTCGTTCACCTCGGCGTTGGTGGTGTAGATAGTCTTGTTAACTGGTTCCTGATATAGTGGTATCTTGGATCTCCCCTGGTCTTCGAGGATAGGAGATGTTGCTGCCGACGAATAAACGCTTGGTTCTTCCGACTTTATGAGATACCCTGATTGGCTTTCCTTGTTCTGTTCGTCGTGCGTCGGTTGGCCAGGCGCCAGTGGGAAAGCTCGATGATGTGTATCCATATGAGGATCTCCTAATTGAGGGTGATAGGATTGCCTGTTCGGGGAGGAACCATGGCCCAGCTCAGAACCAGGGACTGTAAGGTAGAGACCTGGAAACTTGGGCGGGGTTCCCACTTTTGAGTCTGACCCGGCCGCGGAGGAGGGTTGGAGGGTTTGATGTTGTGTTTGGGGTGGGAGTTGGAATCTGGTCTGTTGAGGGATTTGGCCCTGAACTTGCGGCTGATTGTGAGTGATCACCCGGGGTTCAAGCTGTTGTCGAGCTTGAGGATGGATCTTATCTTGGGAATTGAGTTGGACCCGGGATGAGTCTTGAGACGGCACCTCACATGTTTGTGACTCTGGAACGTGGTCATCCCTCCCCGTCTGAGCGGCGCGATGGTCGGAATTGTCCTGTTCAACCAGTTAGAGTCTATGTTGCCTCAAACTCCTCTATAGAGGCCAGAAGTCTCCACTGACGTTTGATCTCGGCCGTTGCCCACTCGGAACCTGGGCCGATTTTGGGTGGACCGGTTGGTCCGATGTAGCCATAGGATTCAGTGTCGGGCGGTTGTTTGCGGGCCTGATGTCGTTCTCCGTCCATGGTTCCGGCCTCTCATCATGCCCGCGGAGGTGCCGGAACAGGCGCTTCAGCTTCCACTTGATTGAATACAGCATGGTACAGAGGTGTAGTTTCGGTACGTCAGTGCAATGAGAGTGCTGGCGTCATACACTGTTCTTCTCGTCTTCAGGGGAGGATCTTAGGGAGGAGGAGCTGGGAGGGCCGTGTGATGAAACGGTGAGTCCTCTTTTCTTTTCTTGCTTGGTGGAAACCGTGGTGCAGTGATTGAAGATGTGCTTATCAGGTGGATTGAGAATTCAAGATTATTAAAGTTTGGCTATATCAGAGTCCTTCCTTGGAAAGTGATTGCTAAAGGTTTACCATTCTTTTGCGCGACAGTAACCGAAAGGGGAACTCTCATGACGTCTAGCCTTAGTCTGGTCCTGCTAGTGTGCGCTTTTATATATGAGCCACGCCAGAAAACGACGTCATTCCTAGATATTCCCTGGAATTAGTCACAACAGGACAGCTCTACCCGCCGCGGGAATTCGAACCCGGGTGTGAACCGATTAGTTCTTGCTCACAGAAGGGTCCTTCTCTACCTAAAACTTCTTCCTATGTTCTATTTATATCGTGTCCTTCGGTTTTGAGAGGTTTTACTTCCCGATTCTAGTGAGGCAAGCGAGTCCACTAATTCTTGAGGTTATTTAGAGGGGCCGCCTGCATCTTGTACCAGTAGGGGAGCACCACATCCGCTGAGAAACTGAGTAGTAGGTGCTCCCACTCTACGCGTACTTCTTTCTACACAGAGCTTCTGTAATAACGCTCCTGGGAACGACCGCACCGAGTTGATCAGACGCAAATTCTCCCGAGCCGTCGATGGAGTAGTGCGTGAGTTTCGGTGAGTTTGATCGAATCCCCATTCCCCTCAATGTCGAGGATTCTGGTAGGTAATGGCGATCTATACTACATAGAGTCACAGAGCAAGATGGCTTCACGCATCGCGAGCGTATGTAATGAGACAGGGGCTTAAAGACGCTCCCTCAGCATTAAGCCTATTTCTACCAAGCTCGACATCGTACGTCTAATAGGACCAGGATAAAGGGTTTTATGGCCTTCCCCTGTCCGTGGACCTAGCAGAACGACTTCAAGCCAAGGGGCTATAGCTATCAAGATTTGAATTGATGACGCCACATAGCAGTGAATACACCTTCCCTGAATCCTAAGAAGTCATTATTGTCAAACGGTCTGAAGATAGCTTATTCCATTCGACTCTCTATTGAGGAGGGAGCTCTTGCCCGAAGGAGCGTTCGATTTTTCCTTGGCTATTTTCTTAGGAAGTGAGCTTGACCCCAGAGCAAGTTGAAGACGAAAGCAGCGAGAAAGGGAAGAGAAGCACGTGCCTTCCGGTGAACATTACGATTGTCGGCCATCATCTCCGTTCCGGTTTCAGACGGTCGGGCCCACTGAATCCAAGGTGAACTTCGAGCCTATCCAGGCGGGACACACTACACTAACTGTCTCTAGGGCCAGGCTGTCGGAAGTGGAGAGGCATCGTTATCTAGCAGGAGGCATGTGTAGCCTGTAGGCGACAAGAATATTATGTGCTGATGCGGGAAAGGACGGAAAACAGTCACAGAGTTTTACTAGTGCTGCTCCTTCTCCCCTGTCAAGTTCCATTTTTATTTCCCCAGCCACCAAACCAAACCTCGCGCTGGATGTGGGATCTCGATCACTAATACCAAAAAGAAAGCGCCACCAAATGTCGCCATTTCCAGGATCTCCAGTTCTTCAAGATTGCGTGCTTTCACGTGCACACGCCGACAGCCTCCGAAATTCCGCTGCAGCGGTCCGGCCTGCCGCTTTGGGGTTGTAATGAGCGCTGCTTGGTAATGAGAACTTTTAAGTTCAATTTCTTCCCTCGTCGTCGGGGATTCTGTCCATTGTGCTTTCTTGAGGAACGGTGTTTTCTTGTTTCGCCTTTTGCTTGGTGAATTCGTGGTCGCCAAAGCATAATATTAATCTTCACCAAAATGGCGAACAGCGGCGCGATCTCGAGAGCCGCTTTATCCCGGATTGGGTATAGATCCACCCCTTCCACTTCGAGGGCCTTTGCGACGATTCCATCCAAGCCTCACCACCGGATCGTCGTCGTCGGTGCCGGAACAGCGGGTGTCACTGTAGCTGCGCAATTGGCGAGGAATGCTCAGCTCAGGAAGCCTGACATCGCCATCATCGATCCTGCCACGACCCACCATTACCAGGTATGTCCTGGCCGAGGAGAGTCCATAGTTTCCCTGGACCGCAATGGCTGACGATGCATATAGCCCGGATGGACTCTTGTTGGCACTGGGCTCAAGCCCCTCAATGAAATGAGCAAGCCGCTAGCCTCAGTCATCCCACCTAATGTCAAGCACTACCCACTCAACGTCACCAACTTTGACCCCTCGAACAACGTCGTGAAGACATCCGAGGGCGTCGAGGTTTCCTACGATTACCTGGTCGTCGCACCTGGTCTAGAGACAAACTTCGCTGGCGTCTCGGGCCTGACTGAGGCTCTCCAGGACCCCACGAGCGCAGTCTCTTCCATCTACTCGGGTGAAACCGTCCAGAACGTGTGGAAGCAGATCCAGGCCTTCAAGGGTGGCAAGGCCATCTTTACCCAGCCCGCCGGCATTATCAAATGTGCCGGTGCCCCTCAGAAAGTCCTCTGGATGGCGTTGTCGCAGTGGTCCCGAGACGGAGTCCGGGACAGCGTCGATGCCACATTTGCGACTGGTACACCAAGTTCGTAGAGCCCATGGAACACTCCCCCCTTTCTTTCGGTATATATCATGTTTTGGGGAGGTACTAACGGGAGCAAAAAGGCATGTTCGGCGTGGCAAAGTACAACGCGGCCCTGGAAGAGATCCGCCAAGAACGCAATGTCGAGGGCCTTTTCCAACATAACCTTGTCGCAGTTGACCCCAAGGCAAAGGTTGCCACCTTTAAGAATTTGGCCGATGGTGGGAAGGAGGTACAGAGGGGCTTCGACTTCTTGCACGTAGTTCCTCCCCAGAAGCCCTGGGACTGGGTCGCCAAGTCGCCTCTTGGTTAGTCGCTCCCCTGTAGAGAACCATCCTAGACGGTCGTATGCTAATGCGGTCGTCCAGCTGACGAAGGAGGTTGGGTCGCTGTGGACAAGGCGACCACCCAACACATCAAGTAAATATTCCCATGAAGCGTCTTCTAGTAGCCATTACTGACACCCTTATACAGGTTCCCCAACGTCTTTTCTCTCGGCGACGCTTCAAGCCTACCCAACAGCAAGACTGCCGCCGCCATCACATCTCAAACACCCGTCCTCATCCACAACCTCCTCTCCGTCATAAATGGCAAGCAGCCCAAGGCCGAATACGACGGCTACGCCAGCTGCCCCCTCCTCACTGGCCACAATGAGCTCATGCTCTGCGAGTTCAAGTACGGCGGTGTGCCCCAGGAGACGTTCGCGAACGTGCTGGGGGACCAGGCAGAGCCCAGGAGGGTGTTCTACCACTTGAAGAAGGACTTCTTCGTAAGTGCCATCAGGGTTGCGTCAAAAGGCAGTTTAGCTAACGGAAATACCCCATCTAGCCTTTCGTCTACTGGCAAGGATTTGTAAAGGGAACCTGGTATGGGCCGAAGGCTTTTAATGCCCCAAAATTCGAATAATCTAGCAGTGGCTTCGGAATTGGGAAAAAGATGGACACCTTGGCTTGGGAGACCCTGTATTATTCTATGAATTATTATATCCTATTGATTCGGAAACCCATCACTACCACATTGACACTCATGATCGGTTTCTGCGATTGCCGAGTTCACGGTCGCGATCCTCAGAACTCACGACATTTCTTGGGCCTGCTTCACGATGGAAACAACGGGTTTGTAGTGGTTAAGGTTCTAAACAACCCGCTATTAGGCTCTCGGCCACTTCATGGTAATCAATTTAGTTCGAAAATGATAAATCTCGCCTAGCACTTCCTCCCACTCTCATTAGGAGGCAGGCGGATAGGCGAAGACAAGAAAGTCGGCTACTGACAGGCGACTCGAGACAGACTACAATATTGACCTTCCGGAAACGACAGAAAGAAGATAGGGCTCCACCATCCAACACCCAAGACCAGATCCGTGGCCTTGAATTCCTAAAGTATCGTACCTACACCACCAAATCCAGTCAAGCGGCGGACATTGGCCGACCGGGCAATTCAGTAAGCCCTAAACGCATGAGTGGTTAGCATCATATTACTTTCACCGCGAGAGAGAGATAGAGTAGAGATAGAAGCTTACATCCGTCGATGTCCTCCTCAACAGAGCTCTGAACAGAGCAAGCGTTCGCCTGAGCCACACTCTGAGTAGTGATACCATTGCTAAGCAACGGGGCAGAGTCCATAGCGCGCTGAAGCGCATCACCCTTCCAGCCGAAGAGGTAATCTCCGTGGGTTCCGTACCCCTTGCTATCCTCGAAGCTCCACACGAAGGGCTGCGAGCCGTCCTCGGGCCACAAGGACTGGTCGTTGAACTCGGAGGTATCCCACATGGTCTCGTAGGCTACCTGCGGGGTTCGAACGGGGTGTGAGGCAGGGCAGGCACCGGCGGGGGTGAAGGCGCCCTTGACCGTGTTGTACATGTGGTCCTGGTGGTTGGGGCTGTCAAGATTCTTGCCGTCCCAGCAGGCGGGGAAGTGGTGGATGGCCATGATGCCGGCCGGGCATGGCTGCTTGGGGAACTCGGCCGTCTCCGGGAACCTAGTCATGACGTTCTGCAGACAGGTGTAGCGAAGGCCGGGGTTGGTCCCGTCAGGGCTTCCTGGGTTCCCGACGGTCATACGGAAGCCCTAAGAGGCATATGTTAGTTTGGTATTCGTGGATAAGTTTAGGAGAATATGATTGTGGTCTTACAGGCTTGAAGGCAGTGATCTTTTGGTTGCCGTTCGTGTTGAACGACTCTTGAAGGTAATAGACAGTCATCCCTCCCTTCAAGTCACCCAAGAGAGCATTGGGATACTGCGGCACGCGCTTGTAGGTCCCATTACGAGACTTGAAGTACATGACAGCGGTCCAGTAGTTGGAGAAGTCCTCAGAGAAGCTGCAGGTGGTGCAAGTAGCCCTCTGAGAAACGTCCGTTGCGGGGTCCATGGTCGCGTTGAAGCCATTTCCTCCGACGATCTGGTGCAGATGGGCCGAAGGGATGACGCCGGGCTCGACGATGGGGTCGAGGCGTTGGACGCTCAGAGTCGCGCATCCAAAGCGGAGGTAGGCTTCAGATGGCGCGACGAGCGCAAGAGCGATAGCGAACCACTTCATGTTGGCGAGCAAGCTGTTGATGATGATGCGTTTTCGACTTTGGACTTGGATGTGGTACGGGGAAAGTGGCGGTGGCCAAAAGCAGAAGGGGATGGCGTTCGACTCATAACATAGGCGACGGATCCATTATTGTGACCTGGTTCTATATGCCGTTGACGTCGGCAGAATAATATGCTGGTGAATTGTTTATCTGATATTCATCCATCTCGGCGACCAAGTCTGGAAAGTGAGTGGAGATTAATCCCCGAAGGATCCCCCTCACTCGACAAAGAGAGAAAGTGTCGCATACGCGTGCTTGTGATATGATGGAGGATATATGTGCGTTGCTGAAGCTGAACCCTCAGGTCTGGGGCATAATCAATATGGCTAGGCGGGTTTCGTTTCAGCGATTCCAGGGATTGGATGTTGGCACGGATGGATGGGCAAGCCATAGATGAGAGCACAGGATAGATTAAAACACCAGCCAATCACCATGAATTTCCATCAACTTCATATTTGTACATATTAGTCGCAGCCTTGGCACTGGAGTTTCTCTGAAATATACCCCCGGAGCACCAGTATGATCGAGCCTATACTTATGAGTATCCTGGCTGTGTGTTCTCCAATAAAGGCTAACTTTTTTATTCAATCAACATACAAGTTCCAGGCTTGCCGGCCATTGCAGGACCCGGACGTTTCCTATATTGAAGGCGCTGAAGACACCTCTTTAAGACCACGGAGGACTGAAATGCCGACGAGGATATAGTAACAAAGGAATGTTATCATCGATTTCTCTAACCCGGCAGACCGCTGCCTACTCTAGTTGGGAAAACCGGTATCTTGCGCCCTCATCCTTGGGTGTGTTTTCATTCTGCCTGCAGCGATTTTATAATAAAGTCTCAGACTCCGTGGACACACAGGCTGCCTGCTCCACTCTGGCTTCGGGTGGCGAGGGTTCATCTAAACCTAAAAAGTCTAAATTGAGATGAAGCAATGTGGAGTTGCGCATCATACCCAGTTCCGCACGACGACAGGTCCCGCGACGACAGCGGAGCCATGCGGTCACATCAGCCTGGGCACTACCGGCAGCGAATCAGGGCCACATGCCACTGCCAGTGCTGGTATCCGTGCCACGAGTTCCGTTTATTGACAGCGGGACATTAAGTGCCCGGGCACGCTTTTCGGCCGATTTTCTCCACATCTTGGGCTGACCATCCACCACGCGCTCGCCCTCATCCTTCCTCCGTACTCCCTAACAGCCTCTTTAAATTCTCTCACCAGTTACTCGCACGCACAACCAAAATTTAATCTGTTGGTGCCGTGTGACCTGTCTTGTCTGTCGAGAGGTCTGGGACACCCGATTAGTCTTCGCTTCTTCTCAACCAGCCCATCTACTTCATATGGAATATGAGAACAACAATCAACAACCGCCCTCAGCGAATCAGGGAGTATTACCAGTTCGGCCTTGATTCTGATGGCAGTGGCATTCTTGCCTGGCATGTGCGGGTAAACGCCGTATATCGACGGCTTAGGCTAACGGCCAGGAGATCAATAATGAATGCCTTCAGAAGGACATGGGCATTGGAACAGGGTTATCACGAGCATGGCACTGGGGCGTGAATGAAATGCTCTGCAAGTAGCAACCAATCCAAACCATCTCGTTGGAATCTGGTTTGCATAGAAGAATGTCTCAGCGAGGAGGCTCCGCTGTCCCAAACTTGCAGTTCTGGGCACCCACCAGCGACCTGGGCAACAATTTCTTCGTTTACTGTAAGGCAGCATGCATCACTGTGTGCAGAAACAACAGTCCAGACTAAGCTTCTGGCTCACCGGTAAAAGTGGGAGGTCCAAGCAGGCAAGCCAGATGTTAGACGTATCTCTAATTTGCGTACATTTCACATCCTCTTTGGGGAGTTTAGTTGCCTGCAGGATGCTTAGGGGGTGCCCTCTCAACGCTCGGCAAGCTACTGTGGACCACCTCTTCTACCTCACAGGTCTTCTCTCGTTTTCGCATTACCTGGATCCCCCATCGAAGACCATGAGCCAAGTGACTCTCTTTTTCTCTCATGCAGCTTCTATTATCAATCTCTTTGACGAACTCAAAGAACGCCTTTAGGCACCAGGCGCCCTCGAGATGTCCTTGCTATGAACCAGGTGATGTACATGAGACAAAGCCATAGTATCGAATAGACACACATATAGACGCAGCATATAGCGTATACACCACCATAAAATATTCAGCAAATGGCCCGCGAAAATAGGAACTCAAACTGTTTACTAAAATGCCACTACCAGATACGTAGAGCCGTGGTAGAGCGGTAATAATGGGTAAACCCTCCAAGAAGCGAAGTGATTACTGTGGAGCATCGGGTGGCTAAGATACTGCCAGCCACATCAAACAGGCAATCTTCTGCGTTGAAAAATAGAAAGAGAGAATTCAATAAGGTAAATTCCGCTTCAAGACAGGACTGTCACCAATCTAAGCCATGACTCCCATTCCGGGGATCTCCGTAAGCCCTACTACAAGTTAGCAATCATGTCATTCATAGCACCCCAGGGCGTCTGGAAAACCTACAGCCGTCAGTCGTCTCGCCAACCATATCTGGGACGGTGCACTGGTTGGCCACAGACATGGCCTGCTTCTGGATGGAACCGCAGCCATCGTAGAAACACTCGGACTTATCCATGGCACGCTGAAGAGAGTCGCCCTTCCAGCCAAACATGTAATCCTAGCCTCACGTCAGCTTCGTCTCCGTTCATTACGTTAACGGACTGTAACTTACGGCGTGGGTTCCGTAGCCGGTGGCTGCACCTTCGAACGACCATACGAAGGGGTTGGGGGCGCCGTTTGTCCAGAGGTTATTGAATTTGGTGGTATCCCAGACGGTTTCGAAGGTTACCTGAGGCACGCGTACGGGGTGGGACGCGGGACACTTGGGGGCGTTGGTGAAGCCCTCCGACGTAACTGTATTGTACATGTGGGACTTGTGGTCCGGGCTGTCAAGGTTCTTGCCGTCCCAGCATCTACATCGAGTCAGTATTATACGGTCAGCCGTTGGAGAGGGATACAAAGGTTCAATACTGACGCGGGGAAATGGTGAGTGGTGAAGATGCCGCCCGAGCAAGGCCTAGTGGGCATGGTATTGGTAATCGCGCCTCTGCTCTGGCCCGTCATGCATTGATAGCTCAGGCCGGCGTGGTTTAGTGAGGTCGCGCCAGGGTCGCCTACAACCATACGGAAACCCTAGTGAGACTGTTAGAATCGAGAAGCGTGAAAAGAGACGTTATAAGAATGACTAATAGGGAAAATTACCGGTGGGAAAGCCTTGATGGCCTGTTGATTCAAGTTATCCCTGCTGAGGTCGAATTGGGTATAGTAGACAGTAAGTCCGCCTTGGGCGCCGTTTGAGCCACCAAGGAGCGGCTGGACGGGAATTGGCGGCACGCGGTGGTAGCTGCCGTTGTTGGGATCCTTGAAATACAAGGTGGCAGTCCAGTAGTTCGAGAAGTCCTCCGACATCTGACAGGTCGTGCAGGTGGCCCTCTCCCCGACATCGCCTTCCATGGTGACGTTGAAGGCGTTACCGCCGACAATGTGGTGGACGTGGGCAGATGGCAGGGCACCGGGCTGACCGGCCGGATCGAGACGCTGGAAGGTCAAGGTCGAGCAGGGGAAGCGAAGACCAGCCTGGACGAGCGCGAGGAGCGCGAGGCCCGCGGAGAGCGACGACTTCATCTTGGTTTGTGAGCCTTGCTTTTTTTTTTCGACGACAAGTTAGGAAGCTCGTAGTATGCACAAAGGTTGGCGAAGCAGAGAGAAAAGGGGGCAGACACACAAACCCTCCACCCTGGCGTCTCCCACTTCACTCCTTATACGTCAGGATCTAGCCTAACCTCTCGATCTCGGCATTTTCTAGCCGGCCTATCCAGCCTGAACAAGAAAAACTCTATTTCCTTTCATATCCAGTATCGAGAGAGCGAAGAAGTTGGTGTGCTACGGATATCAGCCGTCTGCGAATCGGCTCATAGCCGCCATAACCTGGATTAATTTCCGGTGACGTGGCGCCTTAATTATAATCCCGCCTTGGTCGGGCCCACCGGACCGTATGTGACCGAGTCGGGAGGGCATCGCGAGAATCGATTGGACGATGGCGTGAGCTTGTTGTGTCCGATTAAGATAGAAACGGGGCAATGCACACTATAAATATACGATATCCTGGCTTTAGATAGTGATTGCCGGACGAGCAGTGGGCGTCGGCATTTGCCTGTTAATTAATCTTACTGCGGGGAAGACGGACCTGTCAACGTGATTATCACCGAACCGGTGTTACCACGAAACAGCGAGGTCGAATGCACCCGTATTCGACCCTGTTCTAGGCTATCCATGCAGTGCCTCTGCGAAGAGATGGACGGGGTGCGTATTTTCTAGGAATAAAACTTACATGAGCAGCATAGCATGGCTGGTATTGGACTCTTAAATCACCATGCGAGATCTAATTCCCATTTGATAAAGAGTCGCTACAAACCGACTGGTTGGTTGAAAAAGCAACCTCTCTTAAGCACTCCCATCCCCCCCCTGTATTCATCCCCCCTATGGATGTATGACGATAGCAGAGCAGAGTTAAGCTCATAAAAAAAGGGGCATGCTCTTGCCGTCTTGCAGGATAGCCTTCACCACTTGACCAATATTTCTTATAACTTGAGATATATCTCCCGGCTGGGAGCAATGTGCGGAAGAAAATATCCCTTTCAGTGCTAACGTCTAAGATAGCGATGGCTTTGGTCCACAAAGTAGACCTCCATGAAGCTTGGGCACTCCCGAAAAGCCGCCGACCACCTAGCGTAATGCAGCCTCGTAGCCAGTTCCAGGGGGGGAAGTATAGCTTTAACTGAGGTGCAGCTCAAGTCAGCTAATATACGTAGGTAGGGGGAGGGTCCGAAATAGAGAGGTGGGCCGACGAAAACAAACAGATCGTTTCTGCGCCAGGTCTTCCCTTCCCTTCCGTGGCTCACACATACTCCAAGACCGGATTACCGGGTATCTGAAGAAGAGAAGGATAGCTGGACGGCTTGGGTCGAGGTGGTGAGCGGTTCGGTAGGGCTACGCGCGGTAATCTCTGCCAAGGCCATGTCAGTATTCTGTAACTCTGGTAAAAGGAGGCGCGTTGTGCAGACGGTTTTTGTCATGTCTCTGCTCTCGTGTGATTCCCTTGGTCTGTTATTAGGTACGGTGATCGAAGCTGCGGAAATTGACAGATTTAGCCGTCCGCCCCTGGTGCCTTGAGTAAGGGCTATTAACGATAAGCTGTGAAACAATATCTCCATCATCAAGAAAAGCCAGCCTAGGGGCGACTCTTAGCTGCAGTCTAGAAAGGGGGGGAACGTGGACTGGTGGCTCTACTTCCAACCCTGTCTATCCTGAGACCTTCTATCTAACCCAAGATCTTGATGTAGCCTTAAACCACTCTACTGAGCTTGTCGACTTTCAATTGGATATCACCAGTTCCAAAAAGAAGCTAGAGATCTGTGTTTTCCCTGACAGTACATTGCTCGGCATTTGAGGGACGAAAGTGAAGTTATTTTGGGTGGTAACAATATCGCGCGAGGAGGCTATCATCCTCATTACCCTATATAGAGGTCCAGGACATTGCTTTTCAGGCAAAACTATCGCAAAGAGGACATGCATTACCCATGGACTGCTTTTAAACAGCAAGCAAACCAAGAATTTCGATTCATGGATATTTGTACTCTATAATCTTGATCTACTTAACCACATACCCCACGGAATTACCTCCGCATCAACCGCGGTACGTGCGAACAGATAAGACAGATACGAGGACTCCCACGACGGAGGTTGGGTGGAGTTGTCCACAGCGCTTGACTCCGCGGGGTAACCAGATTCCTCTCTTAGTACGCGGACCTTCATGTTCTCTTTCAGATATGACAGCCAATTCTCAGGGTAAGGGCCGGAGATTGTCAGCTTCTCCAACCCTGCAATCTTTGCGAGAGCATGAACAAAGAGGGTGCTGGCACCCTGACCCCAATTTGGCGCTTCCCTTTGAACGCCCCCAGTTAGTACAGGCCTAGGGGCCCCTCGCCTATCGAAATTCTCGAATTCTGCCTGGCAGTGAAGCCAAATGACTCGTAGTCCAGTGGCTTCCTTAGCCAGAATATCGAGCAATGTCAACCACGGGGAAATGGAAATGTCTGTCCGCCATGGCATCCAAATCTCTAGCGACCTTACAAACCCGATCTTCGTCGGACCAATGTGTGTTGTGAATTCCACCATTTCTTCTGCCGAAAGTACACGGAGTGTATTCGCGGAGTAGAGTATCGGAAGAGATTCGCGGTAGACCAGCTTACTCGTTCGCAGTATTGCCGTCTTCGGCCTCGGTTTCCCCTCTTCGTAACAGCGGAAAGTCCTTAGGTTGCTGATTGGGATGGGGCGCCGGTCGGCCAGAGCAAAATGGTATATCTGAAGCCTAATTTCGGTGGGTAGGGCGAGGAATGGGAATGGTTGATCACGTCGCTCGACTCTCTCGACTGGAGCCGCCCAAATAATTCGGCCGATGAAGGTAGGTTTTGGGTTCCTCCTCTCTGCCGATGACAGCCCAGCAGAGGGGCCGGGGCCGGACGGTGCCGCTGGGGTGTCATTCGCTCCAGAATGGTTCGCCATTTTCGAGGGAGCTCGAATGGCTGGCAAGAAAAAAAATCGCGATGAACCTGGTATGAAGATTACTAGGAGCCTGTGATAGATGGCAGGAGGGAGTAGTTATAACTGTTCCCAGGAGGCTTAAGTCTCGGAAGACTAATGGACTTCTTACACGAATGTTCGGCGCCCACGTGTAGGCAGCTCCCTTGTTCCATCTCTCACTTCGATCAGGCAGTCGCGTTTCCATTCTTTTCCACCGCGGATGCTGCAAGCAGCTTCAGCGAAAGCCATTCAAGCTGAATCACTAACCGAGACAAGATATAGTACCAGTAAGGAAGTCGACGGAAAGCAGGATTAATGACAGTAGCCGATTGCTATCGGATTTGTCTTGCTGTTTGCCCAATTGCAAACCGTTCACCAAATAGAGTGCAGAGATGCCATGGGATCTGTGAGAAGAACGGAGTACGCTGCGTCTTGTGCCACGCTAGTGCAGTGGGTGAATAGAAAGGTCCGATTGGTCATTTGGCTCTTCCACATGCTTCAAGAATCAGATTCAATTGCTGCCTGCTCTGTAACACATAGTAGCCGCACTTGTGAAAACCGGTCTTTCTGCCTCTGCATCTTCGAAAACGGAAGAACAGAATGGCAGTCCAGATAACCGACGTTTACAAGATCGACGGGCAATGGGCAATAAACGTCGACTTCAATCGCCAAGAATATAGAATCTGCTGGACTGGTAATTGGCGGCAGCAGCCCGACACGACCAACTTCCCAAGGTTGCCTGAATCCGATGTCTCGGTGACGCCGGTCGAGCACGACCCTCAGCTTCAGGAGCTCTGGGCCAAGTCTACAGCGATTTGCTATGGCGCAGACTCCCATTTGCGGATGCTAGATCGGCCTGACGGCTATCCGGTCTGTAAAGTCGCTGCCACCAGGCAACAGCGGCGAATGATCGAAGACGAGTTCCACATACTACAGTTTCTTTCAGAAAAGGGAGCCCCTGTTGTCTCGGTAGATCCGCAGCCACTCGTTGACAGTGAAGGCATGTTCGGATTTCGTATGGAGCAACTTTTCAAGATTGAACTAGGCGACCTGCGGAATCGCCAGGATGATATCCTCAAGGCCATGGCTGAACTGCACAAGAACCACGTTGTCCATAATGATTTTCATCCCGGCAACATATTGTCTCGATCAGATGGATCTTTGGTTATTATCGACTTTGGCCGATCGGGATATGTTGGCCACAAGATTCCTGACGAGAAACGATCGCCTCAATGGACGGCCCCAACCTTTGCTTTCGACGCGGACCACATGGTCTTCAAATTTCTGAACCTGTGTAAGACCCCAAATTCCCAATATGGCGCCATAAATCACTTGAGAAAGCCGATGCGTTAGTTTACTTTCCTCTTCCTTTTGATGCTAACTGGCTGAATCAGAAAGGGGAAAACCGACTTGTGAAACTTGATAACACGGCTCCGCTAAGCCTCTTCTACTAGTCGATCGTTGTGCGCCATCCCACCCTCGCCTTGGCGTAGACGAAGGCTAGTTCTGTCGCGTCTAATCATCGCTTCCCACTGAGGGGGCAGGGGCTTGGGTGGTCGGCAGCCCCCTGATAGAGTGTCAGTTAATCGGGTTCCTGGCTACTAGGGACACGGGAAGACGTACTACATACGCTATCGACCCGATATTCCCAGTGGACAATGTTAGGAGGGCATCGTATTTCTGTCTTGCAGTAGTCCTCGCACCACGCCTCCACGATGCGCTTGATGTGGCCGCACTTGAGTTCGATCTGCATGTCTTAATGTTAAAAAAGAGGTTTGCTTTGGGGGGCATTAGCGAAATCTAGTACCTGTCTGTAGTTACACATTGTTTCTGGTCGCGAAACAGTCTGAATGATGGTGAATGGAGTTGAGGTGTCACAAAGGAGAGGAAATATCTGGACTAGCTAATGGTCCAAGTTTCGTCCTTGCTGGTATGATCAAATTATCTCACCTTTTAGAACTGGCGCTAGGCTACAATATGAATCATTACCATGCCTAATTCCTCATGGCTTATGTGACTCCTGGGACAAGGGTTCTGACAATGGAACTCCAGTTCCGTGGATATTTCGCTTCGTTTCCATCATCAACACTATGGACAAGGCATCCGGAAAGTACACTACTGGGATCAGGCTTCATTGAACCCAAATGTTGAGTAAGAACGTAAATTGGATCCATTGGTAAATCAATGGGCACTCTAAAAACCCCAATAGACAGTAAAAAGAGGTAAGAGTAAGTATTGATCATAGACTCTTCATCGTACACGCACGGGCAAGAAGATCCACATGGTCAACTGCTAGCATTAGGCTAGCGAGAGACAAAAACAACAACGTCCTCCCACAAATATACGGAATGTACGCTACCACTGGAGCAACGTCTCATGGGAGGACTTTCGCGCTTGCCGAAGGCGCGTTTTTGGAGAAGCCTGATCCGGGCCCAGTAGCGAATGAGACCCTGGCGTAGGATTAACAACGAATTTCACAAACAGCACTATCGAAATTTACGTGCTCGATCGATAACATATTCGGATTATTCGAGAACATGTTTGGTGTGCGAGATTATTCTCCAGCCCCCGTTATTTTGGTAAAGAGCTTCTAGTGCACGACGAATTTCTTCACTCAAAGTGGGTAATCTTATCAATCTTTCCAGCAAGCCCCAAAATGCCAATGCCAAGGTCTGTGGTGGAGAGCAGGAGACACGCGATGTAACGCCGCCGTTGCAGGTAGGGACAAGGGACAACCAGAATTGGTCTGATAACCCGAGATGCTTCGCCAGCAGAAATCCCCTCTCAAAGCCACTTGAAAATGGGCCTGCAAAGAGGGACCGTCGTGTCCTCGAGTCTTTCTCACGTGCTTCATCCACATCAGACTTGGTACTAGGCAGGGCACGAAGAGGCTCGGAACGTACCAGGCCTCGACCGAGTGGGCTCTGTCCACGCGCCAATTCTAACTATAAGTAGTGTAGCTCAGTGGATCGACTCGGCAGAACCATGCGATGGTTGATGGCTGACGTGCACAGTGTTGGGAAGGATGAAGAATTCGTTGCTGGCAAAAATCCCTCCCATCTGCGGAGACAAGACGAGTCAGTCGTGGCCCAGGACGTCCGATATTGCTTGCCCTGGTCAAACGGCAATGTTTTTTTCGCAACATTTTGTGATCCAGTTGTCGAAGGCAGTTCATGCAGTCTCACGAATACGCTTCATACTCCTCCATGAAGACCCTTCTACGGGCCTTGCTTCGGAATTAAACCATTGTTCTTCATTCCTATTGACGCCTACCAAAGCAGACCCGGCATAGCTGTACTTCACCTGGCAACTTCACCCTCGCGGATTCTTTCCCGAATCCGATCCTGTGGTGACAGTAATGCATCACGGCAATCCCCCCCACGTTGACATCTTCCCAGACGAGCGGGGCAGGCACCGGAGCAGGACGGAGTAAGTTAGCTTAGGTATCGTCTCATCCAAACAAAGTCCTTCTCGTCCGTGTCATGCGATACAATCCAATGATCCACACAAAGGAAGGAGGGGAGCAAGAGGAGGAAAATTGAATGGATAACGCCGCTTACCTAATCTTCCCAGCCCCTGCCGATGTCGGGTCTGGGCACGTGGGCTGGGCTTAGATCTGATTGATAAGATACGCCTGCTGCTCTCCCGCTCCTAAATTTGTCGCCCAAATTTCACGCACGCACGCCTCCTTCTCGTCCTCTCCCGGGTCCTTGCGTGGAACCGGCTTGGCTTTCGGTGCGTCCTCGATTCCCGTCTGCCTGCTGTTGGCCCTCTTCACCATGAGGCTCCGATCCCAGCGTCCAGGCCTCTGGATGCTGGTGTTGGGTCTCTCCCGCTTCCAACTCGCTCTCGCTGTTGGCGGATGGTCTGGAGGGCCATGCCTCAGCACCTGCCAGCTATGGCTGAGCCAGGTCCCCTTCGACGATACACCGCCCGACGCGGAATACTGGGCGAGACGGTGCCACGGCATGTTGGCCATTACCTCGCTCTACCTATGCGCCGACCGATTATGTCCCGATGAAGACCTCGTCTCGGGGTTGCGTGCGCTTAACGAAACTTGCCAGACATCGTATAACTCGTCGCTGCCGTCGTTCGATCTCATCGCCGGGTATACGGAGGAAGACTTCGCGAGGATACCGAAGATAGACCCGGCCGACCATCCTCCGAAGGGCTCCGTGGCTGAAGTGGTTCTCCCGTCAGGCCCGCTGTTCAAGCTGGCGAGCGATACTTTGGTACAGTCATCTCATTACATTTGGGCGATGCACGAAAATGCCGGTAGTTGGGGACATGCGTGTGCTAACGTCTGGACTAGTCGGCTGTAGGTTATGTGCACAGACGCCACCTCCTATACGCGTAAGGCCCTGTCTCGGAAGAAGACCCGGATATCAAGAGAGTGGCTCTAATATAATCGTCGTAACTAGACTCGCCGTCTTCGCATTTTGGATCGGTGCGATGATAATTGGCATTCTTTTCCGCCTGATCCCCATCATCCGCGATTCCGAACCGAAACCACGACCGATCCCCATAAATGAGCAAGAAGAGGCTTTCGCGCCGTTGACCTCGCAAGTAAAGCCACGCCCGCTCGACTATCCGTCACTGTACCTGAAGCGCTTTGTGACAGTACCCGCAACTTTTGGATATAAGTGCCTGCAAAACGTCGGGTGGTGCACCATCCCGCCGCGGGTAGAGTCGCTCATCATCCTCGTGTTTATCGCTGTGAATACCCTTCTTTGTGTTACAGGGTATCCGATCTTCGTGGGAAATCTTTAGTACGTCCATGTGAACTTGCCCTCACTTCCTTTCGTCCGACTGTCCATAGTATTGTCTTGATTCTGTCCCTTCTCTAACCTTTTCCAGCTTCCCCACTATATGGACGCAATCTTGGCGCTACGTCGCTGACAGGACTGGTATCCTGTCCGTTGCAAACTTTCCCCTCATCTGGATATTCGGAATGAGGAACAATTTGCTGATGGGGCTTACGGGATGGCACTTCGGCACGTTCAACAACTTCCATCGGTGGATTGCCAGAGTCGCGACCCTGCAGGCGGTGATCCATTCCATCGGCTACACCGTTCTGGTATTTGACGGTAAGATCCCTGTTGCACCAAGCTTGCTGTGTATACTGTTTAGCTGAATTCAATCTTAGACGGCGGCTGGCCGCTGTTTGGGTGGTACTGGACGGAATATTTCTGGTGGACAGGGGAAGTTGTAAGTTCTGTCTCCCTGCCGTGTCGTCCGACGACAGAGTGACAGCTACTAAGTCGTCTCTCTAGGCCACCATCTCTATGTGTGCAATTCTTGCCTTTTCCGTATTTTGGATGCGGCGGCAGCTTTATGAAGCATTTCTCGCCCTGCACATCGTTCTGTCGATAATCGTTGTCATAACCATGTTTGCGTAAGGAACTGAGAACATTCCTGTCGATGCATCATTTAGTTCCCAGCTAACCGGGACAACAGACATGTTTCCATTTTTAACGGCCAGTTCGACGCGCCGATGTGGATTTGCGTCGTTATATGGCTCGGCGACAGACTCCTTCGTCTGTCCCGCGTATTCGCTTTCAACCCTCGGTTCTGGGACAGTTGCGCCAAGATGACGTACCACAGCGAGTCCAATACTGTTCGACTCGTCGTCCCTTGCTCGACGAGCATATATAAGCCAGCTCCTGGCACATTCTATTACATCTATGTACTCAATGCTAGCCGGCCCTGGGAGAGCCATCCTTTCACGATGGCATATACGACACCTGAGCGAGACGTTTCGCAGATGGAGCGTGTTTCTCTCCTCCAGGGAGACCCTCGCCAGCAGGATCTGCACAATCAATGCGACCCGACCGAGGAGGAGGCTGAGGCATCGATGACTTTTCTCATCCGTCCGTACGACAGCTTCACGGCTAGGATACGGAATATGGCGGCGGAAGGGGAAACGATAGCTCGCGTGCTCATCGAGGGTCCGTACGGTTCGACGCACGCTTTTGACAAATTCGAACACCTGCTGTTTATCGTCGGAGGTAGCGGGATAGTAGTACCGTTATCCTACCTCGAGCAGCTCAACCGCGCCCTGACCGTCAAGTCGGTCACGATCGTTTGGTCGGTTAGGGAACCCGCATTTGTCGAGGAAGTGCTACGCCACGACATCCCCGCAGGATTGCTCGACGGCAAGATCAACATGGAGGTCTTCCTTACTAGGGGCTTCTCGAACAATAGCGACGATGACGGGCCTCCGGAGTGGTCAAAGGAGGTCAATGCCGTTCCCGGCAGGCCTGACGTCTACTCGACGGTAGAATACGCCGCGTATAGCTCGGACGGCGGAAGCTTGGCCATTATCTCGTGCGGGCCGGCCAAGATGGCGGATGACTCGCGGCAGGCGGTCGTCGCGATGTTAGGTAAGGGTTTCCGCAAGATAGAATATTTCCAAGAGGCGTTTAACTGGTAAATTCTGGACATTTCGGCATTCGATAAACCGTTATATCTTGCACTTTGATCTTATATAGACTTTTGGATTTTAGCAGTGCATGGACCAAGCAGGAAATGGCACAATAGATGCATTTACTCGCATGAGACTTGGGTTAGGATATGAGAATGAATGAGAAATGAATAAACCAACGGCAGAATTTCATTGTTGTCTCCGACCTGATCTTGGCGGCTTACGAAATCAATAATGCCAGAGCTAAGACTATATCGAGCTGGCCGGACTGAGGCAAAAGCGTGAAGACAAGGCGAAGAAGGTGGCATCATACGAGCTTCAGTGAGACGGACGGTGACGTCATTATCATGGAAGCCATCACAACTGGAGACTGAGTATTTCTACACATTTTGAACAACGCTTCCTCATAAAATAAATCTAGTTATCAATTAACATCGTCCAAGTGTAACTCTCTTGACGTTTGAAGACCTCCACTGATCCGATATTACCACATTGCAACCGCAAAAATGGTTAGGACACGATCTATGGCTCATCAACCAGAACCGTCTGAGACTGCTACTACGGAAACTGCCTCTAAGCACGACACGCACCTTGACCCCGCTGAGAAGCCACCGCGTAAACAAGCAAAGGGATCTGGAGGACATAAGAGCAAGATGGAGATTTCCTCGCCCGCCATGAAGTAGGCCAAGTACCCGATTCATTGAAAGCGCTGCCAGCGTAACTATCTTCCCTCGCCACCTACCATCGACTGATAGCTGATAGCTAATTTTTGTTATGCATCAAGGGAGGAGACTGAAGCAACTGGGGTGAAGCAAGAAGAGGGTGTCACAACACAGAATCAGGGCCAGTCGTCCAAGCACCCGTTACTGCCCCATTGTCTCGAACTCGGTATCATCTATTTCTACTTCCGCCCTCGCGTTGGACAACAAGCTCCGCAGGGTGTAGATGACATGGCCCGCTCGTACATTGTGCTCCGGCCAATTGAGAACTTCGACGAGCCCTTGAGCGATGACGGCAAGAGCAGAGTGTGCATCATCCCCAAAAAGATTCTGCCTATGACAGGTCGAGAGCGGTGGATTGGGTTCGTGGGTAAAGGCAACGAACCGTATTCGAAAGCCACACAGGAGGATTTGTCGGCTCGGGGGTACGACACTAAGACGCGCGGTGAGAGGCAAATACCTGCTGCGATGCTCATAGGAGCTGGGGTATACGCGCTGTCCAAGGGGGGCAGGGGAAACAACCTTGTTTACATCCTCTCCCAGCCGAAGGAACTGGGCGAGGCCCAGATCGATATGGGATTGAAGCCGCGCGGATACTTTACAATCAGTACGCGCAACCCGGAATACCCCGCGCCGAAGGGCGTCGCGTTTCCAGAAGGGCCGAAGTACCCTCAAGAGTGAGGAAGCCCCGTTATCAGGGTCTGGAAAAGCCAACATGGTCTTACTGACGGTTTTGGCAGTATCATGAATGATTTCCGTTCGCTTCGGTGGATCCCGACCGAGCCTCGTCATCTTGACTACGACATGACGCAGTTCCTCCTGATCGGCCATACGTCAGGGCTCGACCAAGCGTTCACGGGCAGACAGCGGAGGCGCAGGAAGGTCTTGGAAGTAAAGGAGGAGCCCGTCGAAGGTGAAGAGGATATTCCTGAGGATTTGGGTGAGGAGGAGATTGCGGAGTTGATGGCGGGTCTCGAAAAATACGTTGGGAAACTGCCTAAGGTTGAAATATCGTACTAAGGCCATTAGCCATTTGTCGCCATGGAAGTTGCAAATGTAAACGGGCCACCATCTTGATCTTCTTGTAAGTGTATTTACATCAACTTATGTGATACTTAGGACTAGACATTGTATCGAGTCGGTCTTAGTTCCACGGTCTGGGCGTCTTGTCGAGCTTGGTAAATTTGGACCAAGTGGCTGTGGCATAAATACGCCTAATTGTTCCATTTAGTCTGCCGCCCTAAGGGTGCAAATTTTGTACATGAATCGCTGAACTTTGTTATGACTATTGACTGGGCTAAAGCCTAACAGGTTCCGATGTTGTCAACCGAGGTGTTCAACTCGGTGATATGCTTTTCTCCCAAGCTCTCCTTATCACACTAACTCCAACCAGAGTAGTAGTAATCGCAATAGAAAGGCTAGCGCCCTCCCGGTCATGATTCACAAAAGAGCTGGTGTTTCGGAGGCACGTTCCCCCATCTGGTGTCGCTCAAACCCGAATCGTGAGCTGGGTTGTGTTTGCGATCTCGGTAATTCGGGATCAAGAACTCCGGCCACACTGAGGGTGACAGAGGGGGGGTATCGAGGAAGCACTGGAATAGGTCGACCCATCTAATTTCTCGGCTATGTTGTGACGGCGCCGGAACGTGGTGAAGACTACGGGATGTAAATATGCCATGCTTGCGAGGCAGGAAATGTTCGTTGTTTCCTACAACAGTCCTGAACATTGAGTCTATCCCGTTCCCATTGCTCAGCACCACCCACAGCAGACTGGCCCCAGAGGACGGACTCGTTGCAAGTCCGGATACGCTCGCCCATCCGCCACACAAACATGGAACATCATTCACTACTCCACGTTGCCCTGCTTCAATCGCCACCACCAAGCATCTCAACCACTGTCACACATCGTCCTCCTTTGCCTCTCGTAGTAAATTGAGCAGGGCATCTTGTTCGATATAGACCTCGTCATCCGATCTGTTATGAACTCCGCGTTAGCTCTCATCAACTGGTCTAACCATTCTTTATACGGCGTTTGTGAATTCGCACGACAACATGATGACCCATCCGCGTCGGTGGGCTTCCGCGAGGAAATTATAGGCAAGATCCGCCACGCTGTACGCCCGGAAATTGACAAGGACTTTCTCTAGGGATAGGATAGCCTCGAGGTGCATCTCGAGCAGGGCTAGCGCCGTTGCTAAGAAAGGAGAAGAATCCAGAGCGAGGGCGTCATCTGCCAGGATCAATAGTTCAAGAGTAGTGATGCCTGTACAGGCATCTCGGACGAGTTCCAGATTTATAACATCCGGTTGCCGAATGCTGATATCACTGTCCTGCCCGTCGCTCTGGAATTTTGGGAAGCTAATACAGAGATTGCGAATAAGACTTGCTTGAGATCCAATCTGGCGAATAATCGGGGCGATGGTAGCAGCGTCCGTAAAGGGAGGGGGTGGAACAAAGATGTTGGGAAATCGAAAATGATTGTGAGAATATAAAAACGGGATGGCTTCCATGTAAACCTTCTTGTTGACGCGGAGGAGTGCGGGGCAAAGACAAACCGGGTCGGACTGGACGAGGGGAGGCAACTGAAGGTCATAGGCCGGGACGAAGACAATGGGTCTAGGGGATACAAGTAGTTCTTTGTAAATCTTGAGCCGTATCTCTGTAGGTAGTGAGAAAAACTGCATGGTTGTTGCCCTCGTTGTCAAGGGTTGCGTAAAGAGAATGGCGTCAATGGAGAAAATGGGTCCCCGCCCGATGCTCAGGACTCGACGCCGACGACCTTGTTGTTACTGCCGTGTGTAACTAAATCAAGCCCAAGCGTGGCTGGGTCCAAGGACCCCAAGCCACCAAACCAAGGGATCGGTTCCTAGTACTACCTCAAGAGAGCAAGTCAAAGCGCTCTCACAGGTTGTCACAACACCATGCATGCTCTATTCACCCATAACCTACTTCAACGATCTCGATGAGGAAGGTGCTACTCCTCAGGCTCTATCTCACCTATTGGAACATCTCTCAAAGAGTATATTACGTACTTGTTCCAGGATATACCTAGAGTTCCTCCAGTAAAGATTGATATTTAGAGATTTGAGATCACATATCACCAGTTCTTTACCATAAGAACTCTACACACTCTCTCAAAGGAACTCAGTTTTTCACAACAAAACATCACGCCTTTCAATAAAAACTCCCTAAAGGAAGCTTCTTTCATCTACCTCAACAACAATGAACAATCTGCTATCCCATCACTCAATCTCCTTGGACAAAATGCAAGCACCAGACTCATCCACACTCCCTAGATCCCATTCCATCCCAGACACAGATCCCGAGATCATCAGAAAGCTCTGGGTAAAGGTCAAAAGAGGAAATATGCCTCAGCAGGACACATCCAACCGTGGCCAGCGTGGCAGGCGTGGAGGGCGCGGGGGACGTGGAGGGGGTAACCTCATCACTAGAGACCCGGATCCCGTTGAGATTGAGACTCTGGCCTCAGAATCTATCCCTCACGAGACAGTTCCCCTTAGCGATCACGACCACGGAACAGTCACCCCTCACAACACAATCGCCGAGCAAGACACAGGCACACAACAAGACACGGTCGACCATCAAGGCACCGTTCCAACCGCATCGAGGTCCATTACTCCAAGGGGCCCAGCATTCCGAAAACTTGTCCTCCACCCCCGCGGGATATTCGTCAATGCCAAGAAAACGAGGTCTCACACGGCGTACGCTTATTTCGGCACCGAGGAACCACTGGACGGGTCCGAGGTCGACTACCGTAGCCTCGATGGGCTTTCTGACGTCGATGTATGGGTATCGATGGATAAACCCACGCTCCAGAGCACCGCTACCGAATACAGGGAGATGAAATTGCTCAATTTGTGTGAGGAGGAGTTCGCCACCTTCGCAAAGGAGACTTTCTTCCTCAGAACTCCGAGATCGACCACAGCATTGAAAGACCGCTGCTGGCGCCTAGACCGCATGTTGCAACTTGTTTCCGCTCCGGATGAGGACGCGCATTGGAATATTCCCCCACTGGTCGACTGTAACCATGGCAAAGGAGTCAATTGGTCTTGGGATTTAAGACCGGACTGCAGTTATTGGCTTTCCTTGAAAAGCTTTAACCCGGAGTACAGGGACCAGATTGAGGAGTGCACATTTGTGAAGGGCTCCATTACGTGCCCCTATCTCACAATCGAGTTCAAGAGAACTAACGTCCCGGCAGACGTCGCCATCACCCAGGCGCTCTCTGCCGGCGCTCTCGCCCTCTATAACCGGTACTGCCTCCGCAAGGAGGCCCTGGAGCTGTTAAATACCAGTTGGGGCATCAAGGAGATTTCCGACATTCGACATTACGCGATCACTTTTGTGGGGTCGGCTTTTATTGTCTGGGTACTAGAGCCATCAGATGGGGATGGCAACGTTCGTGGAAGTAACAAGTGGAGTGGGTGCCAAATGAGGAGGCTGAAAGGCGGCGACTGCACCGAGGAAAATGGGGTTAGAGGGTTGGTGAGGTGGACGAACGAGATCCACCGTTGGGCCTTGTCTAGGCACGCACCAGCATGTTCTCGGGATATCAAGATCCTTCTTAGGGGCTCTGGGGTGCGAACATCCGATGCTCAACCTGCAAGGGAGGACAAATGACTTGATGGGCTTGGTACATCATCTTTGTGAGGAGGAGGTTCCAGATGCGCCATGTTGGAGCTGGCAAGCTTACTCTTTGAGTTCCAGTCCAGTTGGTGGAATACAGGGTTGGAATAATAATTATCGTCTTCAGCTGCCACGCAAGTAAAACATCCCTAAAATCCCAACGGGAAACTTGGAGCTCATCGCTAGACTCTCATCCACAGACGCCGCGCTCACCTCATCTCTACCCCTATCCCTACCCCACATCAAGAAGGGAGGAGAGGCCATTCGCCAATACCGCGAAAAGCATCTCATCCCGGCAACGCGATGGAGGACTTTAGGTGGTGAGTTCCACGCCAAACTTGACAGGCGTGAAATTATCTGGATATTCTGGTGGGAACACGATGTAAGGTCGAATGCGGGAAGGGTATTTCTGCTCTGTTTCCATCTTGGTGTTTGTTAATATTCAACAATAAACGATGACTTGCTCGAATCGGGTAGACTTTCTTTGAGGTTCCCGATACCTAGTAGGTTTGCGGACACTCCATGGGTCCAATCACAGTAGAGATATTGGTTCCAGTAGATAGTTTCCTTCGGTGTCCGTAGAGTTTCCAGTCCAGCTCGCTACTTTTCACCAACGATGATAATACCGCTGGGCAGCAGGGGGCAGTTCACAACAGGATAGTTATACAAGTCCGGAATTTCACAAGCTTGGCAAAGCAGATTTGCGGTCCAACTTCCGCCTTGGGACTGCGAAAGACCGAATCCCCAGTATCGGATGGGCTCTTGATCCCGAGGGTCTCTACGATCGGCTCGGCGTTTGCAGGCATGGTGGCTCGCTATTTATGTTTATCCAGCCATCACAGGGTCCTCACCAATGTCAGTTCCTTGGCACACACACACTTTGTGACCTTAGCTGGCAAGTCTTATTGATACAATGAATTGCATTTCTATTGAAATATTGAGTTACAAACCCCCCAACGATCATTGCCGATGCCTCCCAGTCCAATCATCTCTTCGACTAGAACATTCTCTTAGATGAGGTACATCAACGCGCTCTATTTTCCTTCCCGTTAAACAATCATCTGACGCGCGCCGTAGCAGTTTTTAGTATGCTCTCGCAATCCTCCAGAGGAGTGGAGTCGCTCAGACATCGCCTGGATTGCACGGCGAGGGTTCGTGCCGGGCGGTGCCAGGTCGGATAACACACTGGCAGGAAACAATCTGTTATAACAGAGCTCCTGCGTCTTGTAGCATCCCAAGCAAAGGCGGCCATGCTCTGGTTCCGCCTGGCCCTTTAAATAAGGAAAAGGAATAGATGCCATCCCGGCAAAGTCGTCCCGCTGGCGGTCGGCCTTTTCTGGCAGCCTCGACAGATCCTGACTGGGAGCCTCCATTGGTTCGTCGTGGAATTGTTTAAAGGTCAAAAACTTCTTCATTCCCATATTAGGTGGGCTTGTCGTAGGCATCAAGGCAGCGAGGTTTTCAATGGATCCGTGAACTTCGATCGCAAGTTTCTTAGCCTGCTTTACGCTGACAAGGCGGTAGGTTCCATGGGAAGTAGTTCTCAGGCAACAAACTGTGTCTCTATGACGAAAGAAATGTGCCTATGACCCTAAAATGAATGAAAGTAGCCAGGCTGGTTTTATCTAGTTTTGGGACCGATCTAATTAGACTTACGGCGCCTATGAGTTTCTATTCAGCAAGGCTCGAAGTAGGTCTTGTTCGTTGAGAGTCAATGTTTCGGCGAGCCTCAAGCTTTCCACCTGGTCTCGTTGGAGCCTCGATCCCCCAAGGTTCAATTAAATCTCACCTATCCTTTATGTCAAGGAAATAACGATTCACCCTCCTACTGACATCGGCCGACTGAACTTCAATGTGACCATACGACGTATTGGGATGATCTAGCGGACAATCCAACGCCTCGCTTACACCATGACAGAAGAAATCTTAGACTATATATACCGGCATCCGACTCCCGTAAACGTCGCTTTTGCTAACTTGTACATCTTTTCTATGGAAATCGTGGAGCTGGAGCCAACACAGCATTCGGAAGACCAATGTGCACCAAATTCGGTTGACCTTGCATCTCAAATTCGTCTGAGCATTGCTTTGGAGATGGGCGGCTCCCGTATCTGCCGTCACTCTACTCGCCACCGAGGCTCTTCGAGCACGCACGTGTTCACCTGCTATAGCTTGCTCGCAGACAATCTGGACGACCCTTTCCCGGATTGAGCGCACGTACATCTCCATCAAGAGACTGTGTCGATCACTGAAGGATGCCGAGTCAATGTCTCGCATGGTGACGTCGCCAACATAAATAGGATTGTCTTCGATGATGTCGTCAGTTTCGTCCGATACTACAACGAGAGCGCCGTCCCGGTGACGGGTGGAGCGAGGATGGCCCGCAGGATGTCTCGATGTACTCTTGGTGGCATCTTTCGAATCGTCTAATTCAGTGTTGCTTCGACAGTTGAGGACGCCGAGGACTTCCTGGATGTGAACGCACAAGACTTGTTTCACCAATTCGAACAACTCTTGCTGCTTCAGGTAGTTATCACACTCTTCAATTTGGGTCCGTAATTGAGTTAGCTCTCCCATAAGTTGAGTTTCACTAGTTTCGTTACGGTATTCTCTGTCAACGTCGGCTAGGACGGGTCAGTCCCTACCCGCCACAATACGTTCGAGCAAATTCGGAACGCACCTCGGGATTTGTGATTAATCTGGCAGCACTTGGGCAGTAACCCCTCAAGTGCAGGGGCCTCCATCTGACCTGAAAACTCATCTGCCAACAACGACAAGGAGAACGAACTCGTATCCCAGTGAAAGATGGTGGGATTGGGAAGCATACGGAATGCGGTGTCTTTTACGTGGAGCAACTCGCCGACCATGCCGAGGATTTCGAATGGAACTTGACTTTGATTAGCTCAAGCGAGGGGTAGAAATAACCGAGTATTTCTTTTTCAAAATTCCTTTTTCTTTGTCGTTTGGATACTTACTTGGGAAAATGTGGCTATGGCGTGCCTGGTCTTGGTGCTTGCCAAAGTACTTGACGGTCCTCGTATCGCATCCGAACGCCATGAGGGTCTGAGCGATCTCCGCGAAGCTTCCCAGCTGTAGAGTTCCCACGTCCTTGGGTTCATCAGCGTAGATCAGTTCCTTTTCTTCATGAAAGATTGTAGGGGCATATCCAAAGCACAGCTTCTTGACACTGTAATTTGGAACCACACGATTCTTCTCAAACCACGTCGAGGAAATCTTTTGGAAAAGAAAGGTGATACCCAGGTTATTCACGTACGACCCGTAGACGGCGAAGCCGTTGCCTTGGGCTCTATACTTGTCATTGTTGAGATCGAACTCTTTCCAGTAGATACCCAGCATTCCCATCATCTCGACAAAGTGAGATATCGTGGTCGTTGCATACGGCTTCCCCAGGTCTTTGTGCATGCCATCCCAAGTGCGACGCTTCCTCTGGAAGCAAACGACTAGGCCGTGCGCCGGTGACGTTCCATTGGGCGGATTGTACCCAAGAGCTTTCCTCTGCCACGCACGAGACTCATTTTCCATCCGGTAAATGGCCATGAGCAAAGCGTACCATGTCGCCTTCTCGTTGTCGGCAGTGTGGACTAGCTGGTGCTTGGTCTCGTCGACTTTTTTCTCCACCTTGGTCCAGTCAGAGGTGTACTTGAGGTTCTCTTCTTCATCTCCATCCAACTTTATGATTTTGTTGGTCTTGTTTTCCCCAAGTGGGCCCTTTTCGTTCTCAGGCCTCGCAACGAAGATGACTGGCACCTCGAAACTGACCTCCATTCGAAAGTCCGACCAACGCATCCGTCGGTGTGTGAATTGGGCCCATTTCCCAATGACTTGTTCGCTACACGCGTAGTAGCCGGCGGCGGAAGCAAAGTGTTGCTGGAGTGCCTGAAACGTGGTCGTCGCGAAGGCAAGGACGGAAAACAGTAGCGCGATACTGGCGACGATTATCTCCGTGACGTCGTCCGTGTTGGAACCCGATGATGATGACGACGACATCCTTAACGATCTAGAGGATGGGCACGCGTTCGCTCCGGCGATCGCACTCGATAGATATCACACATTTGAGTTCGCCGTCGTTTGAGGATTCCAGCATTCTGCGGGGTTGGGCACGAAAATTTGTTGACGACGGAAGTGGGACAAGGGACCAGGCTGTGGACGACATGGGTTTATGTTTTGAGCTTCATTTGCTGCTACCCAGATGCAGGTTGGGCCAATCAAGGCCCGACTCTACATGCATATTGCCTGGGGCAGCTCAGAGAGTCGCCAGCAACGAGACATTCAGGTCAATTGGTCGACCGACCACCTCGTTCCACAACTGCTGCCACTGGTTTGCGAATGGATTCCACGACCATCGGGCCGCATTCGCGAAATTTGTGTCTCCCGTCGACTTGGTGAGTGCATCCTTGATGATTGTTTCTAGGCTGTTGGGAACCGAACTGCAATGATGTTTGCACCCGGCTCACCTTAGGCAATGGCTGGTTCTGCAGCTATCAACACCACTCTTTGAGCCGGCGATGACAGCACTCTTGCCGTTGAGATAGAATAGATGATTTTATGATGGAATAGAGATTCTAACCACTATGACTAGTACCCGGATTCAAGACTGGTAAAAAGTGTCAATGAAGTATGTCTAGAGGGGCTCGGATGAGTCGGATCCTCGCACTCTATGGCTTCCTCGATGCTTGCCGACGATACGTTCAAATAAACTTAAACGTCGAATATCATTCTGATTCCATCATTTTGTGTTTGCCCGAGGAAGGATAACTCCAGGTAAGATGTACTCGATTTTAGCCTTAATGTCAATCTTCTCCAAGGACAGATCCATTTCTAGATCCCGGGCACAGAGGTCGTCACCTCGCATTCACTGAACTAGAGCATCCTTCTTGGAATCCCGGAAGCCGTGTTATCCTTTTTCCTTTAGAGAACTTCTTCCTCCAGTTCCAGTGACTTATCAGTTCTGTCAACGCGTTCTGCGGCCCGATGGCATCACGGTGCCCATGTCGATTCAATGTGGAGTCGTGGACGCGTCATGAGACTCATTACTCCTGTTGCTCACCAGAAAACATTGATGGAAGTGGCTTAGTGTCCACTGCAACATTATGCCAGGCACCTGTTGACCCGCCGACGATATCCTGGTCGGTTTGAAAAGACATCTCCAACATGGAAACCACCAGCCACGCCATGAAGGACAAAGACAAAAAGGGGTTGGAAGCCATCCACACCAACCGACGCTAAGCTAGATGTGGCAATTGAACCCACCGGGACTTTTTGCCACGTCTGTTTCGTTTAGGACTGAGCAGGACACACCGACACGCTATGTATGAATTTGCGATTGCGGAGCTCAGTTCCCAAGTACTGAAGGAGATTAACTTTACGCTGCTTTTTTTTTTAAGAGTCATTCCTAACCTGTCGCGTGCGATAATTTCTCTTTCGAGTGAGAATTGGTTCCTAAAGGTGCTAGACGAGGAAAACACGAACCGGAGCCACTTTAACTTCTGAGCGCTGTGAGCTCGTTTTTGCCATTTTCCAAGAGTAGCTCGGTATCATCGCGTCGCCCGCGACCCCCAAACGAGAGAAAGAGGGGGAAAGAAATTCAATGTCCATGCCGTCCTTACTGCGGCCTGCTGGGAAGACATGAGTACGACCAAAGTTGCTAATGCGTGCACCCGCTGTCGCCGTCAGAAACTCAAGGCAAGTTGGCGCCGCCATCTGGACAGGAAGACATATCCGACTCGATCATCTAACCAATTATACTCATCTACTCCGTACTAGTGCGATGTAGAACGTCCATGTATCATGTGCGTAAGGGCTGGCATGATATGTGTGAGCCCCGAGCGACAAATATGGAAGACACATAACCCAGTCCCTACAAACAGTAATACCAGACGAAAGCCCGAGACGCCTAACCACCGTGACCAACCTTCCAAAAGAAGACGCGCGCCGTCATCCCAGCTCGCGGTCGACACGGAGGTGGAGAATTTGGCCCAGGTTGGTGACGAACCAGGTCCAAGACTCGCCACTGACGAGGGCGAAGAATCATCCGATGCAAATGATGCAAATGATGCACACGCAGAAGGGGATATCTGGAGTGGTAACAGCTCGACGATGGAGCTTGTGGCTGAAGTGAGAACCACCCCATTCCTTAGTCGCAGGGTGTGTTACTGACCGTGTCATTACCTTAGGCATTTCACCATCACGACCGCAACGCAATAGCAACCCCGGAAACCCCGGCATTGGGGTATGGCAGTACGCCCCGCTCCATTCCCGATCTTCAGACCTCCTCGGTTCGTAGAAACACTCTCCAAAGCAAGAGACCCCGCGCAGCCCTAGGAGAGTTATGGGATCTTTTGCCCAGCTGGGACGCCGCCAGCATCTTGATCGAAAACTACTTCGACAAGATCCACTGGTTCGTGCTGTTATTTCATCAGGGGGAGTTCAGAAAGTCGTCGATTGATCTATATCCCAGCACGTCCCCATCACATACGAGACTGGTCTTCCAGGCCACTGGCCGTGTTTGCGTGCTTCTGGCAGTTTGCGCCCTGAGCCTCGGCTACCTAGACACCGATCAGGAGACCAAGCTCGTCGAATTCGGTGTGGACAAACAAGCTTTAAAAGAGCGCACCCTGTTCATTCTGAGGCTCCACATTCTCGATGTCCTTGCGCTTGGGTCTCTCGAAGCTGTTCAAACAACAGTGCTTCTGGGCAGTTACTATTTTTATCACGGAGAACCCGAGTTGGCCTGGCCTTTGTGCGGGTGTGCTCTCCGGCTTGCGCTAGCCATCAATCTCCACAGGCGGCCACAACAATCTGAACTTTCTCGATGCCCACAAACCATCGAAACTCGGAAGCGCTGCTGGTGGGCCATACACGAGATTGAAACATTCAGCTCTATGATATACGGGTTCCCACTAAGCATCCTAGACGAAGACTGTGATGTAGAACCCTTAGATCCTCATGATCCTTGGTCTCTTGGAGTTGGCGGACCATCGACGCACCCCAACCGGCCGACTTTATTGTCTTACAAGTGTGCGATGTCCAACCTGTCGAAGATCATCAAATCCGTCCTGGAAGGCTTATATCGGTCGCGTCGACCTTCAGATAGACGTAAGGGGTCGCAGCCAGCACTCACGGAGCGAGTAATATCACGCCGCGAAGGAGTAATCAAGAAGATCGTTTCACTTGACCAGAAGCTCTCGCGCTGGTATTCCGATCTACCGGCTCTCTTGAGAATGACCAAAGACTTAGGCGTGCATACTGACCCTCTCTCAAGTGGCGATTGGTTCCATCCGGATCTCGAGGAACGGACATTTGACAACAAGCTCTTCCGACTACAAGCCCTGGCGCTCAAGCTAGCGTACGAAAATACGCGAATACTTATTCATAGACCCCTGTTACGCTACAGCTTTCTGAAGCCTCGCGGGCTTCTACTTGATTCCCAAACGGGAGTTCATAACCGTACCTCCACGTTTCGCATGCTGCTTCAGTCATGCCGCGACGCTGCCCTCCAGATTTCCTGGGCAGGAACGCTTCCCGTCTTCCAAGAGGCGTCGGGCACTTTCGCTGTGAACTTTATCTCGTTGCATCTCCTCACGGCGGGAGTTGCGCTTTGCGTCATCACAAGCTCTGACCCACTAAGCGGCGATGCGCATGACGCCAAGTTAGGTATCCGGAGGGTCATGCAGATGTAGGCGTCGCTAAAGACAAAGTCCGTTGTTGCCGAGCAAGGCTTGCAGGTTCTACAGGAGCTGCTATCGCTTGCCATGCGAAAGGAGACAGAGGCCTTACTCCGGGTTCACGTAACCCCGAGCGAGACCACGAGGCCACAGACAATAGCTAGTATCCCGAAGACTAGTTTCGCCTCGGAGAAAGATACCGAGGGTCATTGTTTTCGATGTCACCACGACTCAAGCATTTCTACATCGCACCCGGCTGATAGCGGCCCCCAAGACTCAGAGAGAAATGGCCACCAAAGTGCACCGTCTGCACCAAGCGACCCTCATGAGATGCTCCCCGATGGAAGCGAGGAGAACATCACTATGCAGGCGGTTATTGATTTTGAGCAAGGTAAGCGTTGAGCCGTGAGAATTTCTACTGCGAATGACTTTTCTAATAGAGGATGGATAGCTATGAATAGTATCGATACAACTACGCCAGGCAATCAAAAATTTCTTTCTCCGCTCCCACCAGACTTCTTACTTGCTGATGAGTATATTGGCCAAGATCAGAATTGGATGTGGGACCCAGCCTTTGACGCTGGATACATGTTCATGGACCAGATCAACAACACTTGACGATATTCTTCTTTTTATGCAGGTAATTCGGTCATCTTTTCGAGTCAGTCTCAAGCAAGACTACTGTTCAAGCGGGAGAGCAATAGAAATGGTCATGGAAATTTGGGCCTGTTGTATTGAAACTCCATTAACAAGAGGACTCTGGTGTCTATGGGCACCTTCAGTTGTGGCTGTGGGTTGGGAGACTATCTAGTAGCCACCAGACGAATTTCCATCGATAGGCTTGAACTCTACAGTCGTGGGCGAGTCCGTGATCCCCCTCCTAATAGCCTCCTCCATAATGACAACAGTCGCCGTGGCACCGATCCGAGTTACGCCCAACGACATGACATGAAGTAGGTCATCAAGAGTTCGCACGCCCCCGGCCGCCTTCACCTGCACCTCGGGCTTAGAGTATTGCCTCATAATCTTGAGATGGGGTGCCGTTGCCCCTTTGTAAGAGTATTTGCCGTCAGGTTGTTTGACAAAGCCGTACCCGGTAGACGTTTTGACGAAACCAACGCCGATATCCGAGCAGATCTCGCAGAGACGGATGATGTGCTTCTCTTCAAGATAGTCATTCTCGAAAATGACTTTAAGAATAGCACCATGTTTAGCAACGGTCTGGTTGATCTGGCGAATCTCCCGGGAGACGTACTCCCAATCGCCACCAAGAGCTTTGCCGATGTTGATGACCATGTCGATCTCTTTGCCCCCTGCTGCTGCTGCGGCCTCCGCCTCAAACACCTTGACCTCAGTGGTGCTGTTGCCGTGGGGAAAACCGATGACGGGGCAGATGAGCACATCCGTCCCTTCTAGCTCCTTTTTCACAAGAGGGATGAGGTAGGGCTTGACACATGCCGTGGCGACCGAGTATTTCTTGCAGATGCGAAGGCCATTCAGAATATCGGCGTCCGTCATCGTAGGGTGAAGCAGCGAATGGTCGATCATTTTGGCAACCTGCCGAAGGGTTACAGTGATGGTGTTTGGTTGCGAAGACATTTTGAGTGGAGTTTTGTTCGTTCCCGTGGTCGACTGGGACGTGTGTTCTCTTCGTGTGTATGATAATGAAATGATGGATCTAGATGCTCCATGAATCGTGACACTCTGGAGAGAAACTCCTCTGAATATATACTGGCAGATCTTGGCAGGATAGAGTGGCCATGCTAGTCATTGTCCGCAACTGTCTAAAAATGTCGGCTTGCTCCGGCGGCCCTATGCCCAAATCAGGAAATTTCTTCCACCGGAGTCCCACGATTCATAGCAAAAGGAGAGAGAAAGGCACGTCCACCTGCCTAGGTACAGGGGTGGGATTTTGTGCATTTCGGTTTTCGAGCGCTTAACTCGATTCCCAATCAGAGTCCAATGTAAGTTGCGAGGAGATGTCGCGGAATGAAGGAGTTGTGTCCTGAGGCGCCACATCGACTCGATTCTATGGCCTTTCCGCTCTTCGCAACATATCGTATCAACTGTGATATCTCCCAAACCCAGACCCTACAATGTCTCATACCAGCACCCCAATGTCTCAGTATTGAGACTCCCCTTCTTCTGGCTTCACGAACATAGTCAAGCTACGATGAGAGCGGGAGTTGTTCACACTCTGTCTAGCAACAGGGCATGATCTAGAGGTGAGATATGATAATATGTCCGTCAAACCTGCAAGCTCGATCTACACTCGTGATCGTTTCAAACACCTCTTCAAAATTTAAACACTATTCGTAATAGGGCTATGAGGCTCGTAAAAGAGAATAAGTATATACGAGAGTTTCAATTAGCCACGCTGCTACTGATCACAGTCGCCCCCTCTGATACCCCTTTCACCGAGGCGGAGCTCAGGGCATTCGCTCGCCTTGATCCCACTAATTCCATCAAAGTTAGAATAAACCGAAACTAATCCACGTAAATGAGCTCGGGGATGCTTCTTACGTGTTCAGCAATGCAGCCACCTTCCCACCTAAACCTATCGACAATCGTACCCATGCCACTAGACTGGTAGTTGACCCAGCTCATGTCTCCGTCGAACGCCGTTTTAAGAAGGGTCTTCTGAATCCCTCCCCAGATACCACTTAGAATGTTCCAGGCGCTCATGAAGCCATTCTGGGCAAGAGGGTTGTGATTCTGTGTGTGCAGCGGAACGTAGTTAGGACGTGCTCCCACCATACATCATAATACAAGTGGACCAGTATAAAAATAAAACAAAGTTTAAAAGAGGCGTACGATGTAGTCCTCGGCGATGTAAGTAAAGGCCTCGGTAATGTTGTTCTTGGTGATGAAAGCCTCAGCGAACGCGTCGAAGAGCTTTTCGGTCTCCTCCTCGGAAGGCGGCGGGTCCTGTCGCACGCAGAACGGCGGAGGTTTCATTGCCTGCCTGGAAGCCAAGACTTTACTAGCAAGATCAAAGCTAGTCGTAGTCCGGGTCGGGCTCGGGGCTGCAACGGCGGCGAGGGGTGCCGCGAGCACGGCGCAGACAGTCGAGAAATGCATTGTCGGTTGCTCGGGGAATGTACGCTTTCTGGGACAAGATCGATGGATATCAGTATGAAAGGAAACTTCTCGAAACGGCACCAATGGAGTCGCGGGATCTTGGACAGATGGGCGATGCGAGTTATTATATAGACCAAGGCTCGGCGGGGCGGGGCAGGGCGTTATTTATCCCGGGGATTTAGATTGCATCCGGACAGTAGCTCCATATCGGCACAGGCTTAATCTACGAGGCGTATAGTGTAGATCCGAGAATCTGCGGCGATTTTGGGTGATATTAATATCGATCCTTTCCGCATTAATGGAGCCAAGAACCTGGGATATTGCCACGAGATTGTCTATAAACAGAAACATCGAATCAAATTCCCGGCAGAGCCAAACTTAAGGCCATGTTTCTAGTGAGAATTAAACGAGAACATTGATCACACGGACGGCGGTGGGCTTCTAAGAGGTTTATTAATAAATATAACGGTAGTCGGTTGAGATTGAGTCAAACCAGGGTTTATATCCATCTGAATCTGTGGAATCTCACCACTATTATGCTGGAAGCCGACATGGGTGAATTTGTAGGTGTGACGCCCAGAGCTAGCCGTCGACAATCAATACGGAAAGCCTGACCCATCCACTGCAGGTTAAGGGAGGTAGCTGCAAGAGAATATATAGCTGGAGTAGTTCCGTGAAGGCTCGCAGAACGGATGGCAGTCTCAAATACTCCCAGCCCACTCACATGAGGGCAACTAATTGCCTCTAACTGCTTTGCCCTCCCCGAGACAAACAGCAATGACTTCTAGCTGTTGGACACCCGAAAGAACTTCAATAATACGGCTTCGCGTTGAAGAACCACACCGCACAGCAAACATGTACATCAAACATGTATAAAAATCCAACATTCCCCGCTGTCGCTGTCACACAGGTCAGCCGCACTTCGGGATCTCGCAGTTTATTCTCTGCAGGTCAAGCCCATCGAAGGCCAAAGGCGAGCCATTTTCGACATGTCCCGTCCCCAAACATCATACCCGACAGTGACTGAGGCGAACGGCGAGGTCACCGTTCGTCCGTTGACGACAATTTTTATCCAGCCCACGGATCTCGGCTGCCGTTCCATCTACGTTGCCGATAGCAATGCAGACCCACGTTGTTTCCCCCCAGATTGGAAAGATGTAGTCGACGGCGGAAACCCGCCGCAGGCTTCTACTCGCCAGGCATCTGTCCATCCTTCTATTCTGTTGGGTGTGACGGCAACAACGGTGCCCAAAATGGTGAGACTGCTAAGCTATGCGTGCCAAGGTAAGACATGATGAAACTCTCCCACGCCGTCTTCCGGGTTGAGCGGGTCAACTAACCGCGCGATGCTCCCTCCAGTGGGTTTAATTGCGAAACAGGTGGTTCAGCGGTTAGCGGTGGTTCAACTATTACAGGTCTTGAAATTAGGTGGAAATCGTCTGACTTGGCTTACTTGGAAACACATCCTCTCTCGCCAGGCGTGACCCCTTGGACTAGTATAATCATCTCGTCAGCGGCATCTGAAAGCGCCCCTGTCGCAACAAGTTCAAGTGCCGCGGCGGAGACATCGCCTGAAAGCGGCCTTTCTAAAGGAGGGATAGCCGGCATCGCGATAATGTGCCTCGTCGTCGGTATTGGCATCGGCGTGGCCGCCATCTCATTGTTCCGGCGATATAGAAGGAGGAGGCAGGATCCAGAACCAGCAATGGCAGCGAATCAGAACCAGTCAGCCGATTTTGGGCTTCAGAATCACGAGGCCCAAGACAAAGGTATCGACCAGAGAGCGATCCGCGCCTCAGGCATGGCATTCGCACACTCGTCGACGGTACTCACTTCAGAGCTGCACTCTGATCGGAACGCAGTTGAGATGGAAGCGAGGGAGCCTGGTCCTCAGCTTGCAGAACTTCAATCGGGAGCTGCAGTTCCGCGAGGTTTATACGAGGAGTCATACCATCAGCAGATCCACGCCAACCCGGCAATCCCTAGCCAGTACGCATCAGTCACTACGGCAATAACAACTGAGCCGGGTGTTAATGCTCTATCACCTGAAGAGGAGATGGATCTTATACAGCAGCAGCAAGCACAGCTTCAGGCCAAAAGAGCGACTTTGCAAGTCCTGCAAGAAATCGAAGAGAAGGAAAGGCGGCTTGAGTCGAGGCTGGCGGCGTTGAGGAGTGGTCAATCGAGTTCATGAATTTCCATTTGAGGAGTAATAGGCCATATTTTGGGACATTTCAGAAATACAGCCATTGTAAGATTGTTTCACCACGTCCTCCTTAAACGAGAGGTCATGCCATTTGCCTGGTTGGCAACTCTAATCTTAACCTTCGAACAACGTCTCAAGGAGTAAAGGTAGCAGTGATGGATAGAACCCAGCTGCTTTTACGAACTTCCTCCGTGCTGGTTTGGTATTTGGAAACCTTGGCTTTCGGCTATAGGTGCAACGTATGCATATCCGGGTGCTCTAGCGCTCCATTCCGCCCAGGGCAGTTCCTCGTCTCAAGATGTTGGCTACCTTGAAGAGGCGATGCGCATCGTCACGTAACGTGTTGGCTAACGCCCAGCTAGGATCCGCCGCACGAGCCGAGGGGGAGGCCGAGCATCATGATTTTATAATCTAGAGGAGAGTCTGGTTAGCGCTCTGCCATTAGTCCATCATCATAGATGAGAGATTTTACCACACAATATCGACGTCAAGGCGTTTAAACAACCCCGAGGGGTAGATTTACTAGGCGTATGTTGTGCTTATCGGGCGTGCTCTCAGCTGCTAGTTTCTAAACAATGCTTTGTCTGCGTTCTATCCCCTCGTTCGCTCCCCATGCGCCCACGCTACTTCGAAAACAAAAATACACCAACAGTCATCATAGTTAATAGACGTCAACTAACTGGAGCCGCCAACACTGCCGTTAGTATAATGTCCTTGTAAACATACAAACCCTTGCCCTTTTCCCAACCGTTACAACTTTGACATCGTGGCATGGTAAGCCCGAATCTCCGGTATCAACTTAGCAAACCTCTCCTGGGCATCTTCTCTATACACGCCCTTTCGACTGCGGTAAAACGCCGGAAATTGCTTCACCCCGTCATCCAACTTGACAAAGTCCCTTTTGCTCCGCGTGAAAATGTGGACATCCGGGCCGACCTTCCACGCCTCATCGAGCGTGCCGACTCTAATAACCGTGATGGCAGGACCGCTTCCCCCACCATAGTGGCTCCAGAGGCAGATATAGCAACGCGGGCAACGCGCTACTGTCTGGCCCTTCTTAGACTGAGAGGGTAGGACAATGTACTGAGGAGAAGGGGCACCCTCGGGCCGTTTGATGACAGCATAGCGCAGAGGAATGTCTTCCGAGGCGGGGGCTAAAGTGGCCGGGTCCACGTATGGGGTTGTGATTTCCGGCAGGGCAGGGACAGCGGGAAAATCTTTAGTCGGGCCCGCGGGGACCATTGGCTTGGATGGCGCCAGCTGTTCGACTGAAGTCGACTCTATGAAGGCGTTCAATGCAAAGGCGGTGCCTGTTTCACGCTGGCACGAGGTGCAGTGGCAGCAATGAACGATGATGGGAGCTTGCGAAATGCGGTAGCGGATGAGGCCGCAGGCGCAACCTCCGTCCATGGGAAACTGGGAAGGGTCCTCGTGGTACGCGGGCATCTTTGCGAGGTCGAGGTCGTGTCAACAAAGGGAACTGGCTCGAGAAGAGGAGATGCTATCTCTCAGTGTAGTGGTGTAGCATAAGCTTGCGGGGTAGGAGCTGGGATTGGGATTGAGAGAGTAGGCAATTTTACAATGTGACACGAGAATCGCGGTTCAATGTCAGTTGAAGGACGCAGAAGAATAAGATTAATCTCAATATTTGGCTGGTTGAGAAGAGCTGCGGGCGAGGTAAAATTGGATTAATGTACCGAGGTACACTGCAGTCAATGCTCCCCGCACGCCCTTCCCGGTTGTTCGGGCGGCTCGTTGTGAAATCTCCAGTCTATTATGTCCAGTGCCTGCAGTCTAGACTCGACTTTGTACCTGTCAACTCAACTTTTAGGATCCCTGGCGCAAGCCAGAAGGTGGGAGCATCGACGACCTGTCTTGTCTCCGTTAGAATACCCCTACACACGACCTACGAGATATACCTGGAAACCCCATTTCTCTGTTTAATGAAATCGCTCGCTGTTGATCTCAGCCGATACAGATATGACCCTGAATCGATACTCTCCTCTCAGACTGAGCCGATTGAGAAAGGCTTGTTGAAAAAGGAACTAGCGCTAGTGTCCAATATCTAGAGATGCGGAGAACCCTAGTTCTGGGGACGAGATAAGGACGCAGATTGGATACGTGTGACAGCGATCACAAGGGTGAGGCAGCTCCACCTGTCCGCACCTATCCCCAGCTGCAGCCACATGTACAAGTCCGTTTCCCCTAGCGTCTCTCTCTCTAATATCTTCCCGGATGCTTCATCCCCAGGCTGTTTCTGCGTAGCTTCGTAATACAAATTTGATCATTTTTCCCTTCCTCCCACCTGGCATTTTCCTACCTTGCTGAATGATGGCAGGCAAGGCGGCTTGTGCTGGCCTCCCACCCGCCGCCGCCAGATCCTGACATCACGGCGAGAGAATAATGGTAACGATGCTCCTTCTGCTGGAGGATTGTTCTCCAAAGCGTAAGAAAAGCCGACTCGAGACACCAGAGCAGGTTATGCTGTCTGGACTGCCCATCTACGGTATTAACCGAGGGAGAGAAATTCTCATTCATCTTGAATAGACATACCCGTTGCTCGGGTTCCTTCAGGATCTTGGATAGTCATAATAAAACTCGTCATCATAGGAACCTGGGCATGTCTGGTTACATGCGACGGGGGATCGCTCTCTGCGAATCCACGATCATGGCCTGTTTGCGAAGCAAACAAGCTAGCGCCTCGGTGATCCTCGGTTCCGAGATACGATCTCGATTCCATCGTCGATAGTTATCGCGTGTTATTAACTGGGATCGCGGGTCTCTTAACCTTGCATCCGACCAAGACGAACAGAAACTGGCTTGGGGTGTGAATTAAAGCACACAGGTCATGGCTGAGAATTTGAACTCAGAGCTCGAGAGCTTCGTAGATAGAGAGGCTCGAACCGGAGACAGAACAAGCACGGAAGGAGTTCTAAGGCATGAATTGCGATGAGGGATAGAGCAGCGGGTTGGGGTCTCTATGGGCTTTGTGGTGGTGAGCGCGTCTTGGACTCTTGGTTTCGATGTTTTCACGTGGCTGGGCCGGAGAGAGCTGCAAACTTTCTCCGAACTATTCCCTCTTCTGTGATCGGGCTTTTCTTCACCAATCCCTGTCAGAATTTGAAATCAATGTTTTATGGCTGAATTTTCAATCGTGGATTTATCACTGGGCCTGGGGTGTGCTCTGTGGGACATGTACATAGAACTACGGATCAGCCCAACAGGCCACGATCAGTCAAGCAAGCTGGCGTTTTCAAATAACGTTTGCACGATCAATTTAACAGGAGCTGGCGTCTACTAGTGCAGCTCATGTAACCCTAGCACTTTAAATTGTACGTACGCATATGAACGTGATCCTAGTAAAGATGTTACGAGCAAGTCTAGTCCAAGAGACAAGTACAGTACACGGCCAGATGCATGTGCAGTTAGATAAATGAGTAAAGAGGAATCAAATTGTCACGACTTGCAAGTTACGCGGTTGTAAACAAAGGGCCTCGCACATGCCGAGGGCTTGACCCTGCACCTGAACTCACCAAAGAAGGGGTCTCAAGAGTTTAAGGCGAGAGTGGTCTATGCCGTGTACAGGAGGAATGGAATCTACGGTTGGGCAAACCTAGCAGAGCTTCCTTGGGTGAATGAAGATGGTCTGCGAGACCCCTTTTGCGTGCTCTACCCACTCTGCAAGAGTCAAGACTCATGACCCGCTAATCTACTGGAGAAACATCTCGCAACGGAATGTAGTTAACGACATCACCCGGAGCCATATGGAACAAAGTTCTACTCCGATTAAAACCCCTTCTAGATTCGACTATTAATATATTAATATCCGCCCGACTTCTCGTACAGATGTTACACTCCCAAATTTTAACGCATCAAGCCCTTCTTCTCCCTGTAAGACCAAATCCTTCTAGTTTTCTAAGCGAAATATCCGACGAGCCCAACGAGCGCGGCGGCGAAAGACCAAGTAAGACCCTGGTTGATGGGGGCACCAGCAACGAAGGCAGAGGTAGTAGGGGCCGCAGTTCGGCTGGCGGTTGCGTTTCGATGAATCTCGGTTCCGTTGGTGTGGTTGCGGCCAGCACCGTGGCCGTGGCCGTGACCGTCTTCGTAACCGTGGCCGTCGCCGTGGCCGCTGTGACCGGTAGGTCCGGGGATATCACCAGTCAAGGTGAAAGATGGCTTGTCGTCGTCACCGTTGGGGATTCTCGTCTCAGCAGGGAGGTCGGGAACGATGCTGCCGATGACGACCGAGGTGTTGTCGTCAAGATCATCGGCAACGACGGCGGCGAGGGAGAGGGCCGCGAAGGCAGTGACGAAGACAGCGAGTTTGACCATTGTGGATGGCTTTGTTTGTTGGCGTTCTTTCCGAAAGAATGTGGACCTTTTTTTAGGGTTGGGAAGGTAGAGGAAACCTGGTCAAGCGGCGAAAGAGCGAAAGCTGGAGAGACAAGCGAAGGTGTTGTAAGGTGCTGTCTTTTTTCCACCTCTTTTCCTCCTCTCGGTCTCCTTTTATATTGCTTCTGACGGGAGATCAAGTGCGAGTCCGGCAATCTCGTGCCAGCCCTCCATCAATTAGGATCACCCTTGTGCGTCAATCCAATCATGTCCTAAAATGGGACTAAATGCGGCTAACAAAATAAGCTCGTATCCTGTTCATTTCCCGTGAAGTGGCGTCAATTCCGAATTTGAAGACGCACTTGAACCCCTGCAGCGCCCGACCCTGACAGGCTGGACGCCACTATTATCGGGAACCTTTAGCGACCTCCAAATGTCAATTTCCGGGCTTGTCGGGAAATGTGATTGGGTTAGGGCCGTGCTCGGGCTGACCCTACCGTCCGTTGCTATCAAACATTTGAGCACGCAACTTTGGCCGATCATGAGCACGAGATTTTAATTGTGACTGTCCTCCCACATACATGAAGCCTGGAAGAACGAGCGAACACCTGCGTTCTCAACAAGTACACGTACACCAGCGCCTCTCCTCTTCTATAGTGTCCCCGACGGGCTCTTAATAAGACCTTCGGCGTCGAATAGTCGTCAACAGCTTGATAAGCCATCCAGCACCAGGGTATCCTACGGTGATGGGCGGTATTATGATTTGTCTGCAGTATCGACGGGTCACGGTGACCGGGATTCTTGGCCTGGCCAACGTGACAGGGAAAGATGAGCTCTCGGAGGGGTGATGCGGCACAGTACATAAAATCTTCGGAGGCGTATTGGAGGGTGTTCAAGACACGAAGTACGTTGCCCCAATCTAAGTTAATTATCTCGAAACTGCATCAGAGCCGGGATATGGTGGTGTCTTCGATACGAGGTGATGATGAGAGGTGTGATAGAATTGCTACGAAGTAGTTGCCGTGACGTGTGTGCTGCACGGCGGCCCCTGCATTACCTCCATCCCATCCCATCCATCCGATCTCCTCCTCTAGAACTCAAAAGTATCGCATGGTTCTTCGAGGTGGGGTCTCGGTGATGCTACTTAAGCTGCAGGAACTCGGCGGTCGCCCCACCAGACGTCCTCCCAAGCGTCGTTAATTTCATTCTCTGCTCCTCCCGTTGCCAATAGCCTTATTCGCAATCGCAGCCCCTGCATTATCAATGTGACCTTAGGATCTGCCCTCCCGGCTATGCGTGCACGCATCTCGGTGATAAATAGACGAGAGGGGATGTAAGATCTGTGCTATCGGTAGCAGATGCCACGCGAGTTTTTTGAGGCTCAAGTCGAGGGCGGCTGGCCAAGGATACACCGAATAAACCCCTGCTCTTCTTGAAATTGGGCCATGGCATCATCCATTACCATACCGGAGTGCGCCCTGACCGAGATTACGGTGTCTTCAACCCGGTCTAGATTCCCCAGCAACAAGGAAGTTCTCAAAGGTATCAATGGCCCATCAAATACCGTGGCGCAGTGATGATGAGTTTACATAGGAAGAGCCATCCGCTGTGACAATGCTACGTAATATGGCGACCTCTACCCTGACTCGACCGTTCCTCGCTCATTTCTCATTCTGGTCTGGTTTTAATATTCAGTTACACTTCTGTTGCCTTTGGTTGTTTATGCACCACGATTGCTCTAGACGTGCTTGATCTATGTTCCTTTCGTCAGCAGAGGCTCTCAGGTTGCTTGTGGGGGGTCCGAGAGTCCGAGTACGCCAGGCCCCGTCCCAATTTGATGCCATCTCCGTCGCTTTTCGTTGTACGCAATCATCTGAAGGGATGTAGGCTTCTAGGTAACGCGCAGCTTCACCGAAATCCGATTGACCGAAACGGACATGAACAGACTTGGTAGGCAAATACCGTCGCGTTCAGAACCTCCAGCGATACTGTGAGCCAGAGAAGATACCGCACATGATTGGAACGTCTGCGCGACTTTAGGTCCTCTCACAGATCTTTTGGCAGGTAAGGCATGTTAGGTTTAGTCAGGTTGGTTTAGCTGCATCAGTATTTACTGTGCTGTCTTCTCTGGGCGATGACAACTCGTTGCAGGCCAATTAGGCAAGTCAAGTCCCTAAGTACGTTGCCGTCATCGCTGTCTTCCCTTGATTCGGCGGGCTGTATCTCAAATGGCCGCGCCCTCAACGTTATTGTCGATCAGTGTCTGACCAGTATCTAGCATTGATGTTCAATCTTCTAATCCTGGATCCGAGCTGATCCATCGAGCTTCATTTTGTTTTAATACTCACGCGATTGATCCTTCATAACAGATTACCACTGACCACCCTAATCTCGAGTCATCCAAGGCTTCTAGGAAATTCACCACTTACAGTTGGGTAATAGGCGTGCAGCGCATGTCCAAAGGGACATCGTGAGGTGGCATAGAGTCCAACTACTCTCCTGTCGTCGGTCTCATCTCGCCGTTGTCCACACTTTCGCAAACACACCCGCACACATCTCGACTCCCGCCAGGTCATCCCGTTCCCATCTTTCCACAGGCTCCTCCCGCCGATCTCCTCACTTGGAGAGGACGACATGTACCGATTTCGAATATCTGGGGACATCCTTCACACCGCCTCAGTTCTAGTGTCAAGCCGCAAATCAACCTGGCGATATTCCAACAGATTACCTGCGGGCCGTCAGAACTAGTCGGCAAGCCCCCGGTATGGGATATCTCCAAATTTCCTTCCTGTGTAATGGACGGTCCGTCGTCTCGTGTAAGCGTGGTCAAGTCAAATTTTGGAGCACACGTTCCCGGAGTGGAATCTCAGGTTTTTGACTCCATATCGATCGAATTTTCCGTCTCCCAAGGTCCGGGGCCCCCAGAGATAGCTGTGCGATCCCCAGTCACACCTCCGACGAGAACAAGCGTGTTGGGAGACTTCCGTTTTGATGCGGAGGGTATGATACGGTTGGTGTCACTATACATCCAGGAAGCCCCGAAACCAGCAGAGAAATACCACACTGGCGAAGATGTACGAGCGGCGTTAATCCGGCCCTTGCTAGCCATCCAGCCGTAAACAATGTTCTTCAAACGGCTAAGTCGGTCGGCACTATGCAGCGGTACGTGGGACTCGCTCCATCATTAGCCGAAAGGGATGATGTTCTCCGCATAGGCTGCATACAAATGCATTGGCCAGCTCACCCATTGCCTTTGAATTCGCTTTTGGGAGGCCCTCTTCATCCATGGGAGACTGTACGATGAGGGTCTATCTCGAGTTGGGTTAAAAGACGCTGTATTCTTTCTTTAGAATGCGTCCCTAAACCATCATCCTTTTAGGCACCAAAGCCAACCATACCACCATTGTCGACCTTTCCAGTCAAATCATAACAAAGGATAATGCTGCTCGGCAGACGGATATTCAATGCCTGGATAGAAGATATTCTGCTGGAGAGGAGTTATCTCCCATTAGATGCTGGGGCTGTTTTCGTAGATAATGACCAGAGTAGTACAAAACTTTGAGATCCCCAGCCTAAATACACTGGCTTGCGAAGTTTTATAGACGTCGGCGAGATGTTTGCTATTGTCAGATTGTCTGGCAACTGGAGAGTATTGAGTACGAAGGTTTGCTTCCATGATGAGTCCTTCCACTCATGGAGACGGCTTCGTAAAAACCTCTCACCAAATTGCGGATTCAAAAATGCAGGTAAGGATTTGAAGTAAATCCGTCTTCGTTTCGTAGAGAAACCATATTCCAAACGCGAGACAGGTATCGTCACCTAGTTGTCTGCAATCCTCAACTACGGCTCTGGTTAGGATGGCGATGATTGCAAGTAAATCCCATCCCAACGCCAGAGTGACGCAATGCAATCATACCGTTACGGAGAGTGCGACTTCTTGGACGATCCAAAGCCTGCTAAACCAAGGCAGATCGGTAACACTCTCGAGCTTTGCATCGATAATTTCCTTTCGGAAGTGCTAAACGTCATGCGAGAGCGGCCCCGGCCTGTCCACCGTGCCCGCCGACCCCTCTGCCAAAGGGCCAGGAACATGATGTTGCCTGGCATATGAAAGATGACAGGCCCAGTCGCTTCGCATGTTCAGCTAGATTCGGGCAACTGTCGATCGCATCGCGCTGTGGGCAGTAGATTCGCTAGGTAAGCTGGCTCCGGACTTGTATGGCGCCCATGGGAGCATCTTGCTAAGATTTCTCCTCGATGTTGTCTTGGTCGATATAGACAGTATCCGCCGAAAGTAACCCTACGGCGCTCTCTTTGGGAGGCACCCCAAGGCGGATGTAAGGCTATGGCTAATCTTGGGACGCTTTTGGGCAAGAGTGGCGTTCTGGGTCTCGCCGGACGTAAGAAATCGACTCAAAGGACGCTGTGGTGCATAGGCAGCAAGAAATAACTTCACATTCAAGAAGTTGCGAAGGATCATTGGCAAGCTTCAGTTCAAGAATTCGAATTTCGCTGGGTTTGGGGCTGCCATGTTCATCGGTATTAGTTTGCGTGGACATTCGGTCGCAAAAACAAAGTATGGAATCAAGAAGTACGAAGTATGGAACTGATCAGTCTTGCTTTAATCTCAACCTACCCGTGCGCCCCCTAGTTACCGCTAGCGTCAGATTTTCGAGAGGAATTCTGGTAAAGCGGATCCTGGTTATCCGCAATCGCAGAGTAGCAGTTCAACGTCCCCTTTGAATTGCTCGCAGAGCGAGAGTGGGGGGGATCGGACGCTAAGGCGGAGCTAGCACTAGAACGGGAACCAGGGTGCAAAGGCGAGCGGATGTGCATGTGGTCTTTCCGATGCGGGTCTGCCTCCAGAGACCAACAAATCTTCTGAGCATGGTGGCATCAGTCGGATAGGTGGAGGGGATGCCGGGATGGTGGCGGCCAATCGAGCAATGCAATCCAATCAAGAGATGGGTAGGTATCTTCCCTGAAGATGTCTTTTATTCTTTTCTAGGTTTTCACTGCTCGGCCTCATGCTTCCTGCTTGTTTTGTGAAGAAGTAGTGAAACTGGCTGTCGACCTGCAGGCGAGGGCTCCCTTCACGAAATAGTGCGGTGCCTGGTGCTTCCTCAGGCTTGCGGACCAGGGACTAGCGGGAAACAGAATCTTTGGACTTGCGGGGTTGTGGAGTGTGTTTGGTTATATAACTGTCAATGCTTCAGGCGCTATTCCTGTGTCTACACTATTTGGGACGGCTTCGTAGCCGTCAATAGCGGGTCATAGTGGTGGGTTTTAGGACAGTGCACGGCACTACCGAGACAACGTCCGAAATATGGCACCAACATTGAACGGCAAAGCGGGTCTGATGTCCGGAAAGTGGTGCCAGTAGACCAGATCTACACTCCACTATGCGATCCGATGGTGCTTGCGGGCACGATTGACTGGATAAAAGGGGGCCACAGGGCAGCCAAGAGTAAACAGGGAGAAGGTGGGGGAGTAATGAGCTCGAGCGCCTCGGCTTCGGTAAACCAAACTAGTAGGTCGTTGCTCGACCGAGAACATGACAACTGCAGCCGAAGGGGGGGAGATGAGTGTGTGAAGGGGGAGAAACCAGGCCACATTGCAATGAGCCACATGGAACCGTGAACGATTGAACCGCGGATAAGCATAAGCATCAATTTGATCGCTGATCGACACCGCGTAGGCTAACCAACAACGGAGAAAGGTGCGTACCAAACACCCAACGCCCGTCCCGTGCGCCATGACCGGCGGCAGGTTCACGCAAGGGGCACCACCTCCAAGACAACCTTCATGTTGGCCTCTTGGTCCAATTCCCAAGCCGTAGTCGACCCATTTCGAACATTTAACATCTACCTGGCCACTTCATCTGCCCCAGATTTCTCATTTCTCCCTCCATTCTCTGTGAGGTTACACAAACCGAACCAATATATCCCATCCCTGCCCCTTCCATTCCGGCGTGGTCCACTCCCTCGTGAGATTTCCTCCTGCTCCCCCTCCTTATCGGCTTAGTCCTCCATTTTTTTGTGGCTAAAATCTGATCCTTGCCTCACAAAAGCTGTTCGCGCGAATCGAGTTGAGTCGCCTTACCGAGTCGAACAAAGCGTCGTTTACGTCGACTTTTTTCGTCCGTTATTACACGATGTCCGAGACCCCGGAGGACTTCATCCAAGCAGATGAAGTATGTGCATCTCATTTCTAGATATCCGCTTCCATGAAACCGGCCGTTGCGTTGCGCGATTTTGTCTCGATCGCTTTCACGGCCGGCGATGGAGGATTGCTGGAAGAAGCAGGGAGAGCATATGCGTTGCCAGCTGACAACACTTGATGCCGCCTACTTTGAAACGGACGCTAACCCGATTCGGTCCTGCCAGTCGAACCCTTATGATTCAGAAGATGAGGTTGGTACTATCAAGTTGATCTCGAGGTCGACAGCCCCTGACCCCTTTGAGTTGCGTACTCATAGATAGCTGCAGGGTGCCGATGTTGGAACCGTCCAGTCATCTCTGACATCAATAAGCGAGAGCCTAATGAAAGGTGTGGTCGGCGAGGGCCAGCGAACTTATGCGGCCTATGGAAAAGAGGGTAGGGTGGCTTCCACATCAACGATTCGAAATCGTCTATATCTGACCACCGGGGACAGAATATGGATTCCCCATGGACGACAAGGAACTAGACAGGATCGATCTCTGTCACGTCAAATACTCGGCATTGCTGGATAAGCATCTCTTCTTTGCTCCCATCGAGGATCCCCAGCGAATATTAGATTTGGGCTGTGGCACTGGTAAGGGCTGCACCCGTTCTTGGAACTTTCGGGCCATGTTAACTGGCGATATAGGAATCTGGTGTATCGACATGGCGGAGGAATACCCCGGTGCGCAGGTACGCCACATCTACCTACCCATACTCTTACGCCAACCATCCGTGCGGCTAACGAAGACCTTTGTCTTAGATCCTCGGCGTCGACATTGCGCCCACACAACCAGAATGGTACGATGCATGTCGAAACAAAGTGTCTTCCATGACGTATTTCCTTTTCTAACTTCCATCGGATAGGGTTCCCCCTAACTGCCAGTTCGAATTGGACGATATCGAGCAAGAGTGGACGTGGAAGAAAAACGCCGCCGATTTCATTTTTTGCCGAGACCCCATCTTCTCAATCCGAGACTTTCCCAAGCTTATCGACCAATGTTATAAGTAATGGTTTTGCAGACACACCCGTTGGGATCATTTTCTGGCCGCTAACAGCCCTTGTAGACATCTCAAACCAGGTGGTTGGGTCGAGTTCCAGTGCGTCACCGGCGTCCTGAAATGCGACGACGGAAGCATCCCCAAAGATTCTCATTTGCAAGTCATGGCCAACAACGTCCAAATCGCCAGCGAAAAATTCGGCACCCCCATCGACGACCCGAGCCGCTGGAGGGGATGGTTCGAGGCTCGCGGCCTCGAGAACGTTGTCGAGAAAGTCTTCAAGATGCCGTGCAGCCCCTGGCCCCGCGATGAGCGTCTGAAGCTTGTCGGTGCTTGGGAGCAGTATAACTTGTTGAACAATCTCGAGGGTATGACGATGAGGCTGTTCCAAAAGACCATGGGGTGGACGGAGGAAGAGATTCTTGTTTTCTCTGCGTTGTTGAGGAAGGATCTGAAGAATTTGAGCTTTCACGGCTACTGGCCATAGTGAGTTTTCTCTTCGGCCCATTTCTGACCTTGAGAGGTGGTCTGTTGCTAACTTTGATAGTTATGTTGTCTATGGTAGGAAGCCATTGGATGCAGAAGAAGCCGCCGATGCGCAAGAGCTGGGCACTTCCCCGACAACGGCGCAGCCTGTCGGAGAGACAACCTGAGACCGGGGTATGCTGAAACCAAATTTTGCTGTGACAGGCTGCGAGTGCCAAGGTGTCGACTGCCCGACACAACTGTATATATGTCTTGATATGTTTTTCTCTTTCTTTGGTACATGTACCTCCTTCAATGTTTGGTTTGGAACATGGAGACCTCCTCCGTCAAAATTTGAAGCAACGCTGAATGATATCCCACTCAGCAATTCCGTCAACTGAACTTTTCAACAAAATGTGACACTAAACCGTCTATTACTTCCCGCTCAGTTACTGGAGACAATCCTATATGTCTGGTTAGGTGGCATCGGTGATAGAGTCGACTAACGCGATTCGATCAAAAAGGCCTTTAGCTTGTCGCATCCAGTTTCGCGGGCGGTGTTTGAATGGGCGAACTTGTGATCTTTTCTCTTCTCCTCGCTCCTGATGTCCCTACTAATAAATCAGACAAGTTTCCCCAGTCAAGGGCACCTCATTAACAGAGAGCCTTCTAGCATGGTGGATTTTGAGCCGAGTCTCCTCTTGCGTTCTGGTGGTTGCTCGGAATACAGCCGGGTTCCATGGAGCTAACATCTTAACTGCGCCGCTCTACACCCTACGGCTCGGTATACGGCGATATTGGGTATTTCGTTGCGCGACATCTACAATATCTCTTATTTGTCTGGCGCGCAGCATTGGTGCCGAAGGACTCATCCCACCGAAGAAGATCCCACTGACATACAATTTAGAAACATAGTCCTTCATGCAAGAGAGGCCATTCATTTATTCCTTACCACTGCTCCATTCTCGTGCGGGTCCCATTTCTAGGCGCCGTTCCGCTAGCTAGCACATCACTAAACTAGAGAGAGGCAGGAAATCATCCAAAGCGGGGATAGCTCAGTTGGGAGAGCGTCAGACTGAAGGAAAACTTCGGTTCAGTCTATCTGAAGGTCGTCGGTTCAATCCCGACTCACCGCATTCTTTTTTGTTGTCTTTTTTTCTTATGTTTTACAAAATAGACACACACACACACCTTTTGTTTAACTATACTTAACTCGCTTCCAGACTCGTTGATTTATCTCTCTTGATCTAGAGTTCAAAGTGCGTAGCTAGATCTCTTCCTGCGACGCGACTATCCCGGGAAGAGGCAACAACGGCCCGATTCTCGGTCACCGCGGTAAGGAGTTCCTGGAAACCACTCTAAGCTCGGTATCTATGGCCGGGTTCACCATGCTAATGGCTGCAATAGCCATTGTAGATGGTCTAACGGTTAGCAAGGGCATTGGTAAGGAAAGACGAAGAGTATACGGCACAAGCTCATTGCCCCCCGGCTTGCCTTTACCTACTTCCTCGCGACGCTGCACCGAAAGTCTAATGGTAATCCAACCCCGGGATGGGCATGCGGAAAAGGTTGGGCTGATGCAGGAGCTACTGATGACCATGATCATATGGGATTCGCCGTATCTATGGAAATGAATACGTACATCCACTCCGTCTACCACTGAGGTCTCGCCACAAGGCCAGAGTGCGTGTTCCAGCCAACCAGGGCGCTCTGGCTGGCTTCCCCTCATCTTCCCAAGTTTGTGTAATGCCGCCGCTCTATTTTAGAAATCCCCGCCTTCTCGCCCGGATCGAGAGGGATTCCTGCCCTCCAAGTCAAAAGAACTCAATCCATGTCTACATCCGCCCTCGCAATGCCTGACGAGACTGCCACCCGCGAGGCCGTGATCGGCTGCCTTCTTGACGTATCCGGTTCGATGCGTACGGCACTCGAGGTCAACCAGTCCGATGGCGATGCAAACGAACGCCTTCGAGCCGTTCTATCCGCGGCCCTCAAGTTTGCCCAAACGGAGAAGAATCGCCACCCTAACTCTCGCATGTTCGTCGGAGCCTTCGGTCTCAATACTGACGCCGGGTACCCGCCGGTGATTGACCTATGCGGTGTCGTTAAGGCCCTGTTCGATGATTACGAAAATGACAAAAGCGGTCATGACCTTCTCATTGGCATCGCGAATGAAAACAACCTTGCTCATATCACGGAATATATCGTCAAAAAGCTGACGGATAATGAGGCGCGTATTGTCTATGCGCATGTGCGAGGGAATCAGACGCGAATTGACGAGTTCGTCGATGCTATCCCAGACGCTCAGACTATTCAGGATTTTAAAACTGGGAAAGGTACCGGCAAATCAGTCATACTTTCTGCCGTAGTTGCGGGAGTTGGGTTAGCTACAGGATCTCTCCCTGCCGCGCTTGCCCTAGGGGTTCCCTTTGGCGGCATTGGGGGCAAGATATTTGGAGACGTCGTTGAGGATAAAGCAGTAGACTCCTCTCGAGCTATGGATATGAAGCGTCGTATCTGCAGGGAGTGGCTATCAGATTTTACCGAATTTGCGACACATCCGGTTTCTGATGTAGTCGATCTATTGGAACGGCTGCAAGGCAACTCTACCACTAGTGCTGGTGGCGACGAGCAACGAAATGGTGATACACTTCTGGATACACTCCGCGAATACATGTACGGCATGACACCGATGCTCGACGCCCTGACTCGATCATTGCCGGCGTTTAAGCAACACAGTAGCGAAAAAGAGCGTGTTTTCTTGCTCATATCGGATGGCGGATCTACTGACGGCGACCCGAGGCAGATTATCCCTGACCTACGCGACGAAAATATCACTGTTGCCGCGGTATATCTCACAGCTAACAAAGCGGCCTTTCACCGACAACTCTATGATAGACCAGAGCAGTCATGGGGCCATGGACGGCGCACACTCTTTTCTTTGGCAACCCAAACTGCGGCCAGTACGCATCCCATACCCGTACTCGCGTCTATGGGTTGGCAGGTACCCTCATCCGGAACCTGCTCACTCTATGCGGCTGTTTCTAGCTCATCGGCACTTCACGACTTCTGCTCTATACTACTCTCTGCTCGTTTTGGGTCCGCAGACGTACTGCTGGACGTGGTCGGGCGTGTGGACCTCGATAAGATTATCAACAAGGAACACTTGGGGGCACGCAGTAATCCCTCCGAGCAAAAGAAGAACGAGGGTTCTTGCTATGCGCATGCCACCGCCGCGGTCGTGCATATGGCTCTCTCCCGAATTACCAACAGAGAAGGAGGGACTCCCAGTGTAGAAGAGATCCGAAAACGAATCCTGTCCGAATATCCGCCGGGGCCTTATGGACGCAATACCGTGGAGGTCCTCGAGGCTGCTACCACATGGTACCGCCCGCTTCGTTTTCAAGAAGTTAACGAGCAAGGGGCTCGGGATGCCGTCCTCCGGCGGCGTCCCGTGTTAACTACCTTCCGTCTCTCTGTCACCGGGTGGACTCAGTTTTGCAAGCACTTTCACAAAACGGCCGATACTCGCAAATTGCTGCTTACCAGCGAAATCATGGCCCCGCATCGCGCAGGAGATGCCGGCGAGGGTCATGCCGTCGTTCTAACCGGCTGCGCTCCCAACTCTCTTACTTTCCTCAACTCATGGGGCAACGAGTGGGGCGATAACGGGTCCTTTAGCGTCGAAGGCCAGGACGTCCTGGAGGTAGGATGCACGTCTGACGATAGAGACCGTGTGAGATTCTACGACGTGTATTGGTTTGAAAATGACCTTACCGCAGGGGAGACGCGTGCATATGACACATTTAAAGACAAAGCGGTGCGAGACTTTGCCAATGAGCATAAAGGAATCTTCGGTTTCGAGGCACGCTGTCCCCTCTGCGGCAAGAGCTCGCCTCTCTCTGCCTTTACTGGCAGCATCCGCCAGGCAGTGTGTCCGGGATGCAAGAAGTCGTTTAAGCCCGAGCCTGGGCACTTGTTGCAGGCCATCTATGCGCGTGCCGGCCTCGGCGATGTGAAGTGACCGGCACTACGGAGAAAGCGTTCACGGATTTGAAGTGGTCGGTCACATTTCAGCGACAGGACCGCGTCTTATCAAAAGTTATAACCCCAGCGCTGCAGCGAATAAAGCCATCTTCTTGCCAATAGCGTTAGACGAGAATGAATGATAGAGAACACGATGTCTTCATTGCCTGTCAAAACGAGAAAATGCCGTTCAGAACGTAAAGATATTTTGATAGTCCCGAAGAATATCTGAGGTCAATGTCCCTGTTGACAACGTTCGTGTTCACCGACAGGCAACCCACTGGGCAGGTTCTATCCGTGTGCGACGGAGAAGGCGGGCGAAACTGGGCTCGAGGTTTACGACCAAATATAGTGATGCGATCAACGTTTCTAGGAAGAGGCCCCGGCTATGGCGGAATAAGACGTCCACAGGCTGCATTTGAACCCAAGGACGGAAAATATTTCTCGGAAAATAACAACATTTTCAAAGCGGAATATCAAAAGATGGTTGAGAATGATTGTGAATATGATCCATATGGACTCACTGCGGATCGAAATCTTCGATGCTGGCAGCCGTTAACTCCACATGAGCTACGAAGTAATAGATGGTTGTCATTATTACTACGCTGAACCTCTGGATACCTGCATGCTTCGTGCCAAAAATCTATGGTCCGCTGGGTAAGATCATATCCCTGTATTATCATCGGAAGATGCTGAAAGATATGGTTCTGTTGACATCCGTCGATGTCAATCGTTATGAAGATGTAGGCTTGGCTTGCCGCGAGAATGGAACATTCGCTATCGCCAAGACAGTCCAGATATAGCCAGCACTAGACCCTGCATATGCCACGACTGGTATCAAGACGAATCGGGGTTCAGACAGTTTTTAATTAACGGACTTTTTCCATTGAATTTTCAGCCTCACAAAATAGCTCAAATTTTTTTACAGGACCCTCTCTGTTACTCTTTTGTTGACGGCCTGCTCACGACTCACGACTCATGACCCACCCTCGAAAGCGATTGTCTTTTAATTTCTCGCCAACCAGCCGCATATCTTAGCTTCTGCTCGCCCAAAATGCGTGTCAAGCATCCCTACATACCTCCCAATCCCGCTTCACAGGATGATCGCGTGGAAAGAGCGGGGACAGAGGCCGCTCCTCCGTACAGCTACCCCGGCCTTGGTCGGAGTTTATATTACCTGCCGGAAGGACAAGAGGAACAATACCCGCGAGCCATGGGTCCGAACAATTGGAGCGGGCAGTCAGAGTTACTCTTCGCCCGTGAGGTCGCCATGATGATTATTATGGACTATCTCACAGACAAAGCGGATTGGCACCGAAAAGTGTTTGACGATAGAATTGCCGATAGATGGGTTGAAGAAGCCCTCGAGATACCAGTCGAGCCTTTATGGTGTGAAATAATTGGTTATAGGACGTCCGGAAGAGTCGAAGAAGATCTCCTGGGCCCAGAGTCTTCAGAGGGCTTTATTACCAAAGAAATGATGATCTACGTGAGTGTTTGGCCAGAATGCATGGTCTTTCTTTCTTTCTTTTGTTTTTTCCTCTTTCTTCAAGATTCATTCCAGTTGCATGACCTAGATTGCCTTGTTGACAGCGTGTAATATGCAGTGTATCAAGGAGCTCCGCCAGAAAGCCCACTTGACGAAGGAGACAGGACTAGTTCCAACTCTGGACGCCTCCGCCTCTGTGGTCAAGTCGGATACGATCGTCGGGGAGGAACTTCAGAAGGAGCTCATTCACGCCTTCGGCAGGCTCAAAACCGACCAGGCTCACGCCCCAGATTGGCATCCCGGCACCGACGAAATGGTCCAAGATTTAGTACACCCGTCCATGTATCCGCTAGTTTGGGGCCGAAGCGGAATCGTACGGAAGCCACTCGTGCAAGTTGATGATGCCGTCGAAAAGTGGCTCGGGAAAGGCGAGGTCTGGGAACCGCGACTGCATCCCAACCCGTACTTGTCCCGGTACCGGGACGACACATGGTTTTGGAGTAAAACCTACCAGTGGCTCCCGTCCAACGTCGCCTTCGAAGACGACGGAAGCGTCAAGTTTACGAGCTACATTAATAACCTTCATCCCGAGAGATATCCTGAGATATATCGAACAGTTGAGAAGCTCATCGAAAAGGCTCTCCCAGCTTGGGACTATTGTCTTGCGCAATGCGATGGTACACAATCGTATTCTGATGGATTTGAAAGGTCGGAACCGAGGTTTTCTAAACCTGAGAATCCCGAGTGAGCTTCTCCAATTGTCCCCTTCGTCGGTGAATTCGTGACCTCATCCGACTGACATCGTTTGAAGCGACGAAAACGACGATAACTGGATCGACAACACACCCGAAGGTATTGTGTATGATCCGGAGAAGGACGACCACTTTGATCGGCGGGAGTACGAGCGCACGAGAGAGGAGTATATTGAACTGAGGCTCTTCAAGTTGTTCCGCAAACCCAAACACCCAGACCCTCTTGAGTATCAGCCCATCGACTATAGCATCGATCCAGAGGACACTTTAAGAGAACAATTTAGAGACACCGGACTACAAATAATTGTTAAAATGGCTAGCATCGAGCTGACGCCGGAGAAGCCATACTTCCCCGGAGGGAACTGGCATCTCGAGGGCCAGCTCAATGAACATATTGTTGGGACTGCTCTCTACTACTTGAGCACCGAAAATGTCACCCCAAGCCGCCTAAGGTTTCGAATGGCCACGGATCACGAACCGGAAGATCTCTTCGGCAACGTCGGGCAGGACGCATACTCTTGGATGGAGGAGGTGTACGGGACTAGTTTCGGCGCCCATGAAAAGGCACCCGCGTTGCAGAACTACGGCAGCGTGGAAACTAGGGAAGGACGGCTGCTCGCCTTCCCAAACGTATTTCAACACTGCGTTACTCCGTTTGAGCTTGTGGACCCCACGAAGCCGGGCCACCGCCGTTTCATAGCTCTCTGGCTCGTCGACCCCTTTGTCCCTATCATCAGCACGGCGAACGTGCCGCCGCAGCAGGCCGAATGGGGCGAGGGCGGCGCTACGGCCAATCCGGAACTCGAGCCGGATGACGAGTGGCCGATGACGAGAGAAGAGGCGTTGAAGCATCGGGAAGCGTTGATGGCGGAAAGGTCGGTGCTGGAGAATAAGAATCGTGACGAGTGGCTCCGTTACTGCTATGATTTTTGCGAGCACTGAGGAAATTCTCACGGTCAAGGCATTTTCTTTACCTACAGCCCTAAGATACTTGTCGGCTATTACGAGATGATGAAGTTGGATGTGATTATGAAATTATCGTCAATGGAACAATTCATATCAGCTCTGGAAACGAGCGAAGGGTTGGAGTAGAAGTCAGTTCCTAAAGCAATCGACAGACCGGAGAGACAATGCTTCGCAGGCCCACAAAGACTCTCCCCTTCATCGCCGCAACGAGGAAGATGACACGAGTAGGTTAGGGCAACTTCTCGAGTTAATCAATAAATAAAGCTGCCGAGCCAGCGTTCGAGACCTGAGGCAGCTCCGTTAGACCCAACCTGGTTAGGATGTTCTGCAGGTGCAAAGGAGCCGATCTAGGGAAAGCTGGGGTCGTTTTGTTCAATTGTGGCTCAGAGAAGTACCCGTAAAATATTTCGGGGTTGCCGCCAGTCTAATTCGCTCGACTCTCCTGGGTGGACAATGGACGTGGATGGCTGGGTCATTCCCGATAAGCTGCCCGAATCAACTAAATGAAAAGCCCCATACACAACGCCACGACCATGCCATATTTACAAAGACAAGCAGGCCAAACTCTGTGGAACAACAAGCATCCGAAGGGGGTGGAGAAGGAGAAGGGGATGTCCCGACGCAGCGGGATGCAGAGAGGTTTGGCTTTGATACGAAGGATTCAGCTCACCAAACCAGTTAACGCAAGGACTGAGGGTTCGTGTTTCTGTGCATCGCCAAACCGCCCTTTCTCTTTGACGCCTCTGACCCTGACCGCTTCTCGGCGCGTCAGTGCGCGTAGGATCTTGGAGTCTGGGGGATTAAAGTTCCTGCGAATGACAGCCTATGCAAACCAAATGAATGTCGCATTTGATGACCTCCGAATCGCTTCCGGTGGAAGACATTCTTCCGACAGCGTTGCACCATGACAGGACAAGCAAGTCCTTAGCGAAACCAGCTATTACTTCGTACTTCGTACTTCACTTGCCCCGCAGTTCTCCGCCATCTCCAAATAATACGAAGTACAGCACATACTAACCCCGATACGAAGAAGAAGCGGAGTAAGATGTCGAAGGATATAATGTCGTCTATTCTACCCCTCAGGCCTGTTTGACGCTTCCCTTCCCCTCCCATTCCCAATCTGCAATGCGACGCCCCGCAAGTGCCGATCACTAGACCTGTTAGGACACGGTGAATATGCCGGGGACCTTTGACAGCCCATCCCCGTCATTGAAGACACCAGTCTGACCAATTCCGTGCTTCCTGGCACGCTGATTCCGGGGTAACGGTGTGGGGACGAATGGAGATGGGTCGACGAATGGCGGAGAATTTGGATGAACTTGGATGTTTTACGGGAAGCGAAACCGGCATGAGTCCGCCAAATGACGAGTCATTCGTTCTAGCATTCTCAATTGCCTGTAGCTCGAATATTTTTATTCGATGAGATGATGTTTTCTACTGGTAGTAATACTGCTTAGAATATAGAGTAGCCTTGGTCCCGCACATAGATATTTGAACACTGATCATCCAAGTTCGCAACAGCAAAACGGCAATTGTAGAGTCAGAATTCGGTTTTCCTGCTCAGTGACTCAGTGAGCAGTCGACCAGATTGAACTCGCCCACCATGAGCACAAAGGACGACCTCGAGAAGGTCGAGAAGATCGAGACGGTAGGAGGTTATTTATCCCCAGACAGAATGTACCATTTTTGCTGACGGGTTTGCTCCCGTGTCTGCACGTAGCCCTCGACGATCGCGATTCAATCCCGCCTCTCCAAAGAGGAGCGAGCCCTCGTCTGGCGACAAGATCTCCGCATCCTCCCGCTGTCCGCCGCCATTTATTTCCTATGTTTCCTCGACCGCGCAAACATCGGAAATGCCAAGATCTTGAATTACACCACCGGAAATGACCTGCTCACCGAGACCGGCATGCGCAGCGATCAATTCGTCTACACACTGCTCATCTTCCTCATCGCCTACGGCCTCTTCGAGGTCCCCTCCAATATCCTGCTCAAGAAATTGCGACCGTCGCGATGGATCGCCATCCTCATGTTTACCTGGGGCGCGTGCACCATGTGCCTGGCCGCCTGTCATACATTTTCGCAAATCTTAGCCGTGCGATGGTTCCTCGGCGTCGCAGAGGCCGGTCTTTTCCCCGGTCTGGTATATTACCTGACGTTCTGGTACAAGCATAACGAGCGGAGTCTTCGCGTCGCTCTTATTCTCGCGAGCGCGACCTTGGCCGGTGCCTTTGGGGGAGCCATCGCCTACGGTATCGGCCACATGAACCAAGCCAAGGGCCTTTCCGCCTGGCGTTGGCTCTTCCTCCTCGAGGGTATCCCTTCCGTCATCTCCGCGATCCTAGTTTGGTTCTTCCTTCCAGACTTCCCCGAAAGTGTGTCCTGGTTGTCGCAGAAGGAAAAGGACATCGCCGTCGCCCGTCTGGAGACCGAGGGCAGCAACAGCGCCGAAAAAACAATGACTTGGGCTGATGCAAAGTCCACCTTGATGGACTGGAGGCTGTATGGGCATTATGTCGCTTACTTTGCTGTCTCGATTCCCTTTGCTTCCATGTCGTACTTTACGCCCTCCATCACGACTGGCCTCGGTTACGTTGATCTCCAGGCCCAGCTCATGACGGTACCTCCTTGGTGTGTCGGCTACGGTAAGTATTTTCTCTGAGTACTCCCAGTCGCATGGATTAGAGCTGGATATGCTGATTCCCCATTCTGTCACCAGTCATCCAAATCATCGTTGCTTGGTCTGCCGATTACTTTAACGCCCGCGGCTTGCACATTGCTGGCATGGCCATAGTTGGAGCCCTCGGCTACATCGTCTCGGCAGTTCTGCCAGCCACGGCCTATCGCAGCCGTTACGGCTGTTTAATCCTCGCACTTACGGGGGCGTTTTCTACCATCCCTCCGCTTCTGGGGTGGCTGACCTCCAATGTCGTCAGTACGGCCTCGATCGGTCTCGCCATAGCCATCAATGTCAGTCTTGGTGCTGGGTTTGGCCAGATTGGAGGAATTTGGATCTACAAGGATTCGGAAAAGGTGAAAGGGTATCCTTCGGGTCACTGGACGAATGCTGCCATGATGCTAGTCGTAGCTGTCACGGCAGTTGCGCTGAGGATTTACTATGGTTTGGTGAACAAGCGTCTGTTGCGGGAAGCGAATGGGCAGGAAGTACGGTTGTATAAGCTATAGGAGATTTTTGGTAACCTATCCCATATATGATTAGGATTGAAATTGAGACCCTGGTACGGAGTAATTTACGAGGTAGGCTTCCAGGGGAAACCGTGATGCCATTTCCCAGACGTAACTGCCCACCGGGGCCTGCGTCTTCTGCCTTCCACTTTCACATTCATGCGCAGCTACACATTGTCCATGTGGCACCGTAGCATAAAGTGCTAGGACCCCTCGGATCCAACCGAATCCTAGTAATCCTACCACAGCACTCGCGATCATGAAGCCGAAAAGACCTGCGGGGGATCCTCGTTTCCGCCGGATGTAAGGCGGAGGATAAGCTGAGCTGGCCCCCTCCCGTCCTTGCATGGGAGGCAGTGTTGCTTTTCTTGGTTCTTAGCCGAGAACCGAGGGACGGAAATAGAAGATGTTTTAATTTATAAAATGGGGTCGCGTCCCGGTGATGCTCCACGGATTTCTGAGAATAGTAACATTTTCAATAAGCAGTCACGAAAATGGTGCATCCGTTCATCCCGATCGTCGCCTCACTGTTGCTCCCGGCCGCTCATGGCTTAGAGATCAGTGATAAGTGTAAAATATCTACATTCCAGTCGACCCTCGATTCCAACTCATCGATCGAGAAGGTAGATATCGTGTCGAATGGTGATCCGTACGGTGAGGGAGAATCGAACTTGGGGTATCCGAACAATCCAGCCGGCCTCCCAGAGTTGTGTGCCGTCACTGTCCACGTCACATCGTCGTCCAGATCCTTCTATCGCTTTGGGCTATTACTTCCTACAGAATGGAATTCACGACTGTTGGCTGTCGGAAATGGCGGGTTTGCTGGCGGTATAAACTGGCTTGACATGGCACCAGGTATGACTGATCTTCTCGGACAGGGATCTGGGGGACTTTCTCTAATAGGCTGATAACACCAGGCACGCACCATGGATTTGCTACTGTTTCCACTGACACCGGCCACAACTCGAACTCTACCGACTTGGCCTGGGCCCTGGGAAACGAGGAGATGCGGATCGATTGGGGATGGCGAGCCTTGCACGGCAGTGTTGTTCTGGCTAAGAAGCTCGTCGGAGCTTATTACGAGAAGGAAGCTGACCACTCATATTACAGTGGCTGTTCCACCGGAGGGCGCCAAGGCCTTCGCGAGCTTCAGCAGTTCCCGGATAGCTTCGACGGTGCATTGATTGGTGCACCGGCCTGGGATCCGACGTTGATGAACTCGTACGTCACACAGGTTGGGCTATATAATCTGCCTGTCGAAGATCCAAGACATGTGGAGAAAGATATGTTGGAGGTTGTTGCAGCGGAGGCCTTGAGGCAATGCGACGGTCTGGATGGCGTTCAGGACAACATTATCAGTGCGCCCGGGGATTGTAAGGTGGACTTAACGGCGCTGTCTTGCGATCGACCCGACATCGTCAAGGACAAATGCCTTACTGAACCCCAAATCGAGACCATGAACAAACTCTACGAGGACTATCGCTCCCCGACTGGAGAGTTCGTCTGGACTGGATACGAACCGGGGTCGGAGATTCAGTGGTCGACTGTCATCGGGTCAGACAAGCCGTCGGCATTTGGTTATGGCTTCCAGCGTTACTTTGTTTACGACGATCCGGAATGGCAATGGCAAGATTACAACTTTTCCGTTCTCGAAGACACCGTCAAGAAGGACCCGGGCCAGTCGCGAGCCGCCAAGTACGACTTGTCCGATTTCAAGGGGAGAGGCGGGAAGATTCTCCTCTATCACGGCATGGCCGACGGACTTGTTCCCACGCGTGCTTCGGCTCTCTACTACGACAGAGTAACTGATGCCATGGGTGGTCCACCTACCGACTTCTTCCGCTACTTCCCCGTTCCCGGAATGCAGCATTGCGCATCTTCGGCCGTCAGCGCTCCTTGGCACTTTGCAGCTGCCTTCCAAGCTTCTGTCATGGGGAACGATACTTGGTCAGTTCCGGGTTTTAAGGATGCTCACCATGATATCCTTCTTGCCTTAGTTGACTGGGTCGAAAAGGACACGCCAGTGGACTCTGTCATTGCGACTACGTGGAATACGGCCAATGATTCTAGCACGGGCGTTTTGCGACAGCGACCTGTATGTCCATTCCCTCAACAGGCTGTATACGATGGCAAGGGGAATGTCGATGAGGCGGCGAGTTGGCAGTGCAGGGAAGAGGGTGCATCTTCTCGGTTGGGTCTTCCGTCAGGATTGGTGGTTGGGGTTATCGTCGTTATTACGAGTTTGATGCTTTGGGCTTAAGTGTGATGGAGTCGTCGATGAAGGCAGCAGAGCACGAATGTGTCATTAGGAGTAGCATAGGAGTGAATTTCAGAGTGTATCTGCGTCAACTTATTGTCTGAGGAACTTAAATCATTACGATTAACTCGTGTGCCGGCACGGATGCCTACCCTGTCCCGTGATACGAAACTAGCGACGCAACCTCCCTCAGAAAGGGCGCGTTTCTATCTGGCCGCTATTATGTGGGAAACCGACTGTCGATTAGAATTGCACGCGGTTTGAACCCTCTTCACTCGCTCTCTCGTAGCGAGGACTTTGAAGCTTTACAATCACTTATATGGGAGATGAAATTGGAGGCAGAATGTCATATTCTTGACTCGCTTACAGCTGAGCTATATGAGAACAAAAAGATGCTCCAAGTGTCGCGACTAGCCTCACTTGGCGGTAAGAAATCTTATATAGCTGTCCTTACGCAGAATCTCATCGACTTAATACTTAGAGAGTGCGAGGGAACAATCCCAGTGCGGGATAAATTTCGGCGACGTTAAGTCCGGCGCACACTTATATACGTGCACGAAAGCTTTAACTCAGGGCCTAGGAACAACCTGGATTGTGTCATTTCACGGAATAGGACAGCTCGAATTAGCCACGGAAACCCGTGGCCTAGAAGAGCCCTATTACCCGACAACCTTCGGCTGAAGCACCGGATTTTCATCTTCAGCATATTACAGGACGCGTGTCCACTGGCTCGCAGCAATGACAAAACAGCAGCTGGAAATGGCGAGAGAAAGTGTCTCCTTTCAGGCATTCCTCAAACCTGAGGCTTTAATATCCAAAACTCCAGCTGGGCGAGTGTGAAATACACTGAACTTCCTGTAGCAGATGCCCCGTCTGGATCTGATGTTGATTAAAGATCGCCCTGGCTAAACTGCCGGGCAAAGAAGTTTTGAAGATCCCCCAACGGCTTGAACGGAACGAGACAGGGGAGTCCTGGACAACCTGGGGTCTCTGCCTTGGCTGTCGCTGTCGGATGTCAGAGCAAGGTCGTCTCCAAAGTCCTGGGATCCACCGCCACGTAATTCGCCAGTTTTTCCGCGGGGTGGTCTTATAGATGGTTTTGGTCCGTTTCCCGTCTGTCTTATAGTCATCCATGCTCCTCCTTCGATGACGCGTTGGCTTCTCAGGGTAGAGTATGTCATGTCAGAATCGTAGGCGGTGCTGTTGGAGAAAATCAAAACAAGGAAAATGGGAGGGAAAAACGGATAAAGGAATTCTATATCAGGCGAACCGATGTCCATTAGCCCATCTCACTTGGGGTGGATGTGAAGAATTATTAGGGAAAAAGAATAAAATTCTAACTCCTGGAGACGGGAGATGCGTCTCCAAGCAGTGCCTTTCCTCTTCTTGAAAACGTGCCTAGTACATTTCATCACAACAAAGAACTACCGACAGTGGGCCCACGGGGCTACTATGAGAACGCGCAACTCGGGTGAGAAAACAAGTCTACAGGAATGGCAAAGGGAGACATATGGCATGTCGTGCCGACCCGCATCTGTCTTGACAGCTTGGCCACCCACCAGAGTTACGTCTGATCTATCGCCTTCTATGCTCGGAAAACGGCTAAAGAAACGTCTCCTGAAATAGCTCTCGATCTGCAGGCAGAGCCTCAAATAGACTCTCTCAACACAGTTCACTCCTTTCCCCTTCCCATTTCCCCTCTCCCTACCAGTGGCTCTCCCTCGTGGGAGTAGATGGAAGTCGAATTTATTGAGTAATTAATTTTCCTATTGGTAGCCCAATGAACTGGGAAGCTGCAAGAGAACGAGTGTGCCATTAACCTCAATCTCTTCCCCATCACATTCTTTAACATTTCTTAAAGCGTTTCTGTGGAGATCGCGATCTGATACAAGGCATGCAAAATCGAGTGTTGTCTAAAATGAGACGCCGCCGTAGCTTCTCTCCTCATTCACAGCCTTAGCATTCTCCTTATCCCAATCCACACAACCTCTCATCATCCTTCATCCCCTGATTCCCCAGGGACTACCATCGCGGACCTCACGATGGTTTCGATACTCCTCCCTCTGTACATTTACCCCACAGACGGATCTTGGGCGCCCTTATTATCTGTTGCTCAAAGCCATCCTGCCATCGATTTCACCGTCATTGTCAACCCCAGCAACGGCCCTGGCCCTAACAGCTTACCCGACTCCAATTACGTCGAAGCCCTCAAAGATTTCCACTCTTGCCCGAATGTCCATCTCATCGGCTACGTCTGTTGCTGCTATGGCGACCGCAACACAGACCTTATCGAGAATGACATCGACATCTACAGCAACTGGGAGGACGAGTTCTCAACATTGGCAAACGCCGAAATTTCTCTCGACGGCATCTTCTTTGATGAGGTCCCCGCTGAACTAGAGTATATCGAATTGATGCACAATATCTCCTCCCACGTCCGGCAAGCCTGGGCCGACGAACTGCAGAGGAATGCAAAAGTCATCTTTAACCCGGGTGTCGTAGTTGACGATGCCTTTTACGACCAGGCGGACCTCATCGTTGCGTTTGAGGACGCCGAGAAGAATTGGGTCGATTTCCTCGACACCACATACGGGGACCTGTCGCCGCAGAACCGAGCCAAGTCTGCCGCCATAGTGCATACATACCAAGGCACCGTCGATGGCCTCGGCGAATTAGTCGAGGAGATACTCGATGCCGGTCTAGGGGGAGTGTTCGTTACGGACCAGACTGGCGGATTGTATAATGAATGGCCCGAATGGTGGGACTCTTTGATCGAGTTCGTCTCCTTCTTCCCAGAGACGGTGGCAGCACAATAGGGCAGGCATTGCAGATGCCTCATATTTCTTTGTATTTGAAAAGTTTGATAGATCATTTTTCACAGGTCCGAGGAGCATGTCCATGTATATACTATCTGCATACATACTTGGCACAGAAAGCAGACCAGCATTTATGTGACAAGAAGTCAAGAATCTCCAGCATACGCGCAACACCTCCTGACCGAAGATAGGGCTTGGATTTCTCGCCCACCATGAATTCTTCTTCGTCCGGGAGTGATTGAAATGGCGAGCTGTGCCGAGACTGCCTTGAGCTTGAAGCTCCGGTGAGTACGTGTGCCATAATATTTCCACCATACTATAATAATCGGAAAAATTCGAGACAGCTCACTGAGACCCATTGGCCTCATGCATCTCACTCCGGTCCGAGATGCCTGTTATTCCCACCCCCTATAACCAGCCTTCTCAAGACCCAAAAGCTCACAATTCGCCATAGTGAAGAGATCGGATTTGGGACTTTCTCATTCCCGTAGACAAGGGAAAGGCAATTCGGACCCGGCAATGTGCCTCTAACACACCGGATCGGTAGTGGTTGCAATGTACCTGCAGCGAGATAAGACATAGCTGGTGATGGGCTTCTAGAAGTTCTACGATATGCCTCATCCCACATTAATCTGCCGAATTAATTGGTCGTGATGAATTAATTTCCTTGCCTGCCAAGGCCCCTGACGAGGGGAAAACCGCTCGTCGCGCGATCTCCCCTTCCATGCTATCCTGAGAAGTCACATTCCCATATCCTTACGCCTTCCGAGGCATCTACGTTACGGATCTCTCAAATGTTTCCGGCTGGTGATGGCGCGTGTCTGTGAGTGGAACCAATATTGCCTGAAGCGACTTCCCCGTTACCCAATGGACGCAAGCCCAAATGCTTATGTAGCAAGCCCATCCGGGCTCTCTCTCTCTTGTCGGGTCTCAGAATGATTCTCCCTGTCAAATGATTGAGTGAATGTTCTCTTCGATTTTATTGTACTGATCCTGTTCGATCGCCTCCAAAGCAACAAACCGCTCGCTGCCCAGATCCAATAGTCTCATCAGCGTGGAACTAGACTCGTCCCGTGCGACACTACCAGTCTTTGCAAGTTGTGACTGGATATGGCCGATATGCAAGTCAGTGAGTCTTACCATTGTCCGCATGTCCCAGGACTAAATATCTAAGATCGAAAATATGGTGGCGATCGCACGGCAGTTAGGGAGAGAGCGGCCGCCCGAACATCCACATTAGGGAGCGACACATGCGCTATTGTACACGACAATCAGAACGACTGGCCCCTGACTACAGGAAACTGAATCTTCTGTTAATATGTGGTAGTCCGGCGAGGTCAGCCTTGCATACCTCTCACTTTCCAGGAGTCCGAACGCCAAAGAATCAAGGAATAAACATATCAGAGCAGTTTTGTTGCATCGACACGTACGATACGCCTCCTGAACGTGCGGTTTTCCGTTGATGTTTCTATGGTGAAAGTCGTCCCCAACATTACAAGGGAGGAGAAACCTGACGATACTAGGTCTTCGGCTTCGGCGATTGCTGGCGCTGGGCACAGAGGTAAAGCCAAAACTCATTTCGCTTTCCGGGGAAGCCCAACTCCCCAGTGATATCAACATCCTCAAGGACGTCGCCTAGCGAGATCCCTCCCCTGAGCAGGGGTGAAGCGTCTGTCAAGGGTGGTAGAGATGGTGGGTAATGTCCATGGCAGTATCAAAGATCGAAGATCCGTGACACAAATAGAAGCGAGAGTGGTGAAAGAGACCTCTTGATTGGAATCTGAAATCCTGGATAGGACTGGAGAATAATTGGCGACATGGAATGCGAGAAGGGGATTCTCGAGAAATGAAAACCATCATCACGACTTGCAACCAGTTTTATCGAAATATCGAGGAAGGGAATCATCAAATTATTAGTGAAAAAAAAAAAAAAAATGAGCCTCGTTTTCGATACTAGCACGTCGTGTAAATGGGACATGGAAGTTATCCAGTTGACGCTCGGCACAGTTGATGTCTAGTTTCGCTCTTGTTATTTTTACTCTCGTTTATGTCACACCCGAGGAGAATGTTATGAAGTGCTTGGTCTCGGGGGGATATACCCCATATTCGCCTCCATCACTATTCACGACACGAACGAGGAGGACGGATCCACGATGGCCAATGTGGGATAGGAGCCGAGAAAGGGGTGTACTGCGAGGGCTTTGGGCAGCAAGCGTGAATAATTAGCGGAGGCGTCCGCATTCAGTGCCTTTTTCTCATGATCTCTGAGACGGCATCGCCTTACGAAACTAAAGTTGGCTTCAAAATTAGGCATCATTTCACATCCATCATGAAGGAAAACTAGGAAATCTTGCTTCGATGCCGTGACAGCCGTTCTTGAAAGCATCAAACAGGGTCTAGGACGCCACGATCGGAGACCGGCACTGGTGACTCGGAACTCGGAACGATACCGTGTTCCACGGTCGCAATTCACCCGTCTCCAAGGGCGCAGGACAAAAGGTGCCCAAAGAACAAATGTTCTAGAAACAGTCTTGTCAATCCGTTTAGCCACTGGGAACTGTGGGGGGCCACGTATGTCTAATGGGAGACTAATGTTCATGATGGAGGCGTCCACGTCTTCACCCAATCCCAGACGGCGGGGACAGCAACGGAAACAGTACAAGGTTCCGGAATTCGGACGGGCCATTCAATTAATCCGAATCGATCTCTTTCTCTTTAACCCGTTCCAGAGGATCGCCCATCAACGTAATTGCATCAATGCAACGATGTCCATGTGCGACAAGATTGGCGGCGAGTCGGCGACCGTCCCTGCCGTCTTCCCTAGCAAAATTCTCGCTGATAATATCACTTATAAATGAAATCCCCATTATATACGAATGACTCGTGAGATTGGCCACAGGCAGTTCGGCTTGTTAATTAATTTGCCCTGTGAGCTCAATTAACAATCATTCTCCCGGTAAGACCAGTAGTTTGCCCGATGCGGGATGCCCTTTAGGCGGGAGCTGCAGTCCGTCGTATTCTTCTCACCAACGCTCCAAGATTCCAATCCCCCCTCGCCAATTCCTCCTTTGCTTTCTGAATGCGTGGGCTTTGGCTGGGGATTCATTTTCTTTAGACTCGGGGCTTATGGACTCGGTTCACGTCTAGACTTGCTTCTCGTGTGATACAACAGCACCCGGAGATTTGAAGCGGTGTTCATATGACCCTCGTGCGTTTAGACGACCGAATTGCGATGGGCCTACGCATCTCGAATCTTGCTCTCGTCAAATTTTAAGAGCCGTCTTGGCCGATCTAGAGTCGGCGGTCCAGGCCTTCCACGCCCTGGAAGAAGTGGACGAACGCCAAGAGATTCGACATCGAGCAATTTCTTTGAGGGTTTCCTGCCACTGGAAGTGCTTCTAGCACCTCTTCCATTCCTTTTTCTTTTTGATTTCTTTCCCTTTTTTCCCCTTCTTTTCCCTGTACCTGACTGCTTGTGACCCTTCCCCCCTTTTACCTACAGGTCCTATCTAGCTGCCCGTTCCTGGTCCTTTTGTTCCTTGCACCTGCATGCTCCTCCCACCCGGAACTGGCCTGCCGAGTAAATTCGCTCAGTTGCCACACCGTCGTGCCCTCATTTTTCCTTGTTCACCTAGTATATCTTGGTTGGTCATCTGTCTTGACAGGATGTTACTAAAGAGCGAATAGATTTCTATTTCCGAGGCTGGGATTGGGATCGCGTTTCTGTACGACTTGGGGAGTCTGATTCTTATAAACCTGGTCACTACATCATCTGCATCACCCCTATACACCTTCTGGCTCGACCGCATCTCCATCTATCATTTTAATCGCAATGTATTTCAGATCTCTTCCCACAGTGGGGGCACTGCTCACCCTCTATGCAACGCTAGCAGATGCTGCCCTTAGCGCCTCCAGCACGATTTTAATATTCGCTCGAGACGAGGCCGCGGCTACGTCGGGATCATATGGCCTCCGGGGTTACGGAATCCCGTATGAGGTCGTTCTAGTGCCTGTGGAGGGAATAGAGCTGCCAGAGTTAACAATTTCGGAAACGGAGGGCAAGTATGGCGGCTTCATTATTTTGAGTGAAGTTGGCTACGACTATGAAGATCATTGGCGGAGTGCTCTTACGGACGAACAATGGAAGGCGCTGTATGATTACCAGGAGCTCTTTAGTGTTCGGATGGTGAGGCTGGACTCTTTCCCGAGCGCTGAATTTGGTAAGTGGACATAGTCCTAGAGGGAGGAGGCTCTTTTATGTGGAAGCTGCTAACTAGGTGAAAATAGGTACTAGAGCACAACACCCTGCAGGCTCAGGCTGCTGCGAAGACGGTGTAGAGCAGTATATTAGCCTCACAAATGCTACTGGATTCCCCACAGCGAATCTTAAGACGTAAGTGGGAATGCCCGGGGCATCTCTCGCCAGTTGTTAACATCATATTTTAGTGAAGAGGATTTGAGCACCGAGGCCATCTGGCACTACCCGGCAGTTATTACTGATGAGTCCATTGCCTGGCAGATCGCAGAGTTTGGCCCTGCTGGGCAATTCTTCGAGGAGCCCGGCACTGCGGCCATTATCAACCGCATTGGGAACCGCGAGCAAATGGTTTTTTTCATAGGATGGGCAACCGACTGGGCGCTGGTGTCGAATTATTTGCAGCATGCGTACATTCACTGGATAACGCGAGGCCTCTGTAAGATGTTTTCCTTTACCGCACTTCTCTTATCGCGACTCAGGCTGACTTTTGTATCAGTTGTTGGAAAGCGGAAGATACACCTCAACACTCAAGTGGACGATGTCCATCTGGAAACTCCGCTTTACACCCCCCAAGGCGAGGGACCGGAGTTCCGAATCATCACGGATGATCTGGATGCGCACAAGAAGTGGCAGGCTGAGCTCAACACACGCCTCCCCCCGGGGTCCAACTATTTCATCGAAATGTGCCATAATGGTAACGGCGATATCATCACTGCTACCGACACAGATTATGGCTGGGAGATTTGTGATCCCAAAGATGCAGTGGACTACGAATCTCCCCCCGATACCGATCTGGAATTCATGAAGCCTCCCGGCACTGGCACCAGTCTCTGGCCTCCAGACTTGCTGGATTACCCCTGGGCCCTCGAGTGCTGCGAGATCGACCCACTTGCGTCTTGGTTTATGGTCCCGAGAAACCGCGACGTCTTTTCTCACGTCTCGCACACGTTTACCCACCTGGAGCTGAACAATGCAACGTACGACGATGCATGGCGCGAGATTGCCTTCAACAGAGACTGGCTCAATCAAGTGGGGATTTCTGCTGCTCCGATGTTCTCGGGTTCCGGCATCGTACCGCCTGCTATTACCGGTCTACACAACGCGGACGTTATTCAGGCGTGGCTTGATAATGGAATCGTGCATGTTGTTGGTGACAACACCCGACCGGTTCTTCGAAATTCGGTAATTGACATTGCACGTTCTCTGCCAGCCAAACCTCTCGTGGCTAACAAATACGCACAGGAGAGCCCATTCTGGCCCAAGATCTCCAACGAGGAGGATAATGGGTACCCTGGCCTAGTTATTGTTCCTCGATGGGGTAAGTGGAATTTCTTCTTTTCATCGGAACGAGTTCTGGATTGGATATTTTGACTAATGGACCAAGCTACAAACATCTACTACAACTGCGCGTCGCCAGAGTGCACCGTCCTCCAGTGGATCCATACGACTACCATCAGCGAGGACGTTACTTTCGATGATCTCCTTGCAAACGAAGTTAGGACCAACGTCCGCTACCTATTGGGATTGCAGCAGGACCCGTATGTGAAAGACGACTCCTGTGGAGGCCTGCTCGATGAAAGACCAGAGACTAACCGTTCACAGATACATGTTCCATCAAGCCAATATGCACCAAAGCGATGTGGAAGAAGTTACCATCGGCTCCGAAACTGGTACCTTCTCGCTGCTCCAGATCTGGGTCGAGTCTATTACTCAGGAGCTGACGCGGCTGTAAGTGACCCAGTTTGTTATTCCACTCAAAAGGCCATCGGGAAAATGTTGACCTTTCAACGTAGGACAAACTGGCCTATCCGCACATTGAAGCATGACGACATCGCCCAGCTATTTCTAGATCGTATGGCACTAGAGTACGTTATCCACTCCATTCGAAGGAAACCCCCGAATCTTATTGACTCAACTCCATAGCCAATGCAACCCTAACTTGGCGTATAACTACTCCGACGACGGCACCAGCATCGTCGGAGTAACGGTTACCGCCAACGACAACACATGCGATGTTCCGATCCCCGTGACATTCCCCGGCGCAGCCAGAACGGAGGACGGCGAGTCTCGAGACGACAAGGTCGGAGAGGAACCACTGATCATTTGGACAACGCTCAGTGGATCCCCCGTTTCGTTTACCCTGGACGAGTCCATCGCATTGCTCTAATGGCTGGTGGCTGGCGAAATTTGCGGAAACTCATTCTTCTTCCTCTTCATGATTCTTCTCCATTCATTTTGTTTTATATTCCATCATTCATGTACATACAGCCCGATAGAGGCTATGACACCAGCATTATCGTATTCGGTATAGAAAAGAAAAAAGGAATATTGTCAATGGTTTTCTATTGGTTGCTCAAAAGTTGGCGCAGACATCTCACTGGGATGAGGTGGCAACATGACATCAACATGACTTGAGATATCATCCAACTTTGCCGTTCGGCGAGATCGGAGGAAGTATTGATATATAACATGTAGGTGTCTCTCACATCAGTTAATGTTCATCTTACCCTCAACCTTTCCTTTGCGGAAGACATCAACATTGACGAAATACAAAAAATGTTGTCGATCCGAAATTCTATGGCGCGGTTCCCTCTGTTCGGGCCGAAACCTGTCCCAGTTATTAGGAGGGCAACAGCATCATGTTTCCGTCAAATGTCATGTACGTCGGGAAAGAAAGCGCCAGAACAAGACCCGACAATCATGATCGAGGATCCAAATGGTTTCGGATTCATCCGACACAATGTCCGCCCACTGAAGCCCAGAAAAGTTGGTGTTACTGAAATTCGAGGCCCTTATTATTCCGCTATGGGCAAGCGCCACCTAGAGGATGTCTTTGAGACGTAAGTCCCCGTGAGCTGTGGTTTAAATATGTGAATCGCTAACGGATTTGTAGCATGGGGTATCACGTTGATGGGGTCAAATTTGCCGGCGGATCATTCTCACTCTTCCCCGAGGACCGACTGCGAGAGATGATAGACCTTTGTCATACGAATAATGCCTATGTGTCTACCGTGAGTAGTCATAACAAGGCGTTTACCTTTGGCAGACGCTTACTGAATTTCAAATAGGGCGGATGGATTGAGCACGTCCTCACGCAATCTGATGCTCATTCGGCAGTGGACAGGTACCTTCAAAAATGCAAAGAAGTAGGCTTCGACGTCATTGAAGTTTCGTCGGGGTTTCTTTCGATCCCGCCCGATGATTGGCTCCGTGTTGTTGACAGAGTCCATAACGCCGGCTTAATCGCCAAGCCTGAGTGTGGAATCCAGTTCGGCGCTGGAGGAGACACTTCCGCCGAAGAGCTCGAGAGCTTCGGGACATCAGACCCAGCCAAGATTATCCAAATGGGAAAGCGCTTCATCGATGCCGGCGTAGAGCGTATCATGATCGAGAGCGAAGGCATCACTGAGAACGTGAAAAGCTGGCGAACGGACGTCATTCAACAGATATTGAGGGACTTGCCGCCGGAAAAGGTCATGTTCGAGGCAGCTGACCCGCCGGTTTTTAACTGGTATATCCGGGAGTTTGGGGCCCACGTCAACTTGTTTGTGGATCATTCGCAGATTGTTCAGCTCAGCTGCTTGAGGACGGGAATCTGGGGCATGGCGGACACGTTTGGCAAAATCACGACGTTCCCATAGATACCTACCTTAAGTGGACTCCTTATGCTGCCTGGCCGCCTGGTTAATAAATCCGATACCGACACTCGTGAGATATAGGATCGAGAACTATCCAGTATGCAGCTGTTAATAGTTCACTGGGACGCGGCTGGTTGATTGGGTGTCGAAGAGGAGCGTAGTAACCGATAGTAACTTGAAAGTTGACGGCACGAATCCTTACAAAACCTAGTGGTAGATATTCTTGTTTCATTCGCGTTTGGCGGATGCATCTCACTGTGCTCTTTGCGTCAGGGATGTAGGTCCATAATATTTGAATGAAATTGCATTATAATCTACTATGTAATATAAATGTTCATTCGCACTTGGTAATCCGATAACATCTTGGGCATTCTTGGAAACCCAACCCAGGAGTGGATGGAGGGTAGACTGGTGGAAGCCGCTAACCACCAGGACCTGAGGTTCATGCTTTTCTATTCTCAAACACCGGCAATGTCTTTAATCGTCTCCTTCAACACCTCGTCCCAGTCCTTATTCGACCTCCGGCGGTATTCAGCGGCGGCAAACCCCGTCACGACCACAAGGTCCATAAAATTCTGATCAGGAATCGGTACGAGCATCTCGAATCCGTGTCGTTTACGATACCTGCAGATGTTGCGCTTCTGAGAATCCCTGAGGATTACGCCGCTGCCGAGAAAGCTGGACTCTTTCCAATGCATCTCCCCTACCGAGTGATGACGGAAGGAGTGAGCGTCTGCGAAAAGGTCCTTCCGCTTGAGTTGGATAGGCTCGCCGCGAAGTGTGGTTTCGATTTTGGAGGAGAGCGAGTGGAATGAGATGGTTCCGACTACATCTCTGAGATCGTTGGCTCGAGTTATAGTGACGTGTGGCTTTGCGTCTGATTGATGAATCGAGTATAACAAAACGTCGCCGCCAAGGGCGCCGGATTGTTGGGTTATAACCAAATTATCCTTTCCAGCCTTCTCGATGGCAAGACGTATTGTAGGGGCTGGGAACGACATTGAACTGGTCATGGGAGATATAAAAGTTGCAATGCAAAAAATCTAAGGGTAGAGTAGTATCTTCCAGGAGTTCCTTGGTAAAAGCAGAATCAACTTTCAGCTTTTCCATCTCCCTGTCGATTCTGTCTCTTTATATCATGAATCAGAATTGGGGCGCGGATTTCAAAGTGGTCATGTTCGGTCATGGCGAGGGCTGAAGCAATCCACAAGGTCGATCTGCCAAATCTTTTCCCAAACGGGCTACTTTTTTGGCCAAGCTTTTAGCTTATCGAGTACGATCGGGGTCAAAAAGCCCCCGAATTGCTTATTCTTCCACTGCCACAAACTCCACTTTTGCCTCTTTGGCCGTCCTGACTCTGCGAATTGCCTCAGCCGTATTCTTTGGCTGACGTCTGCGTCATTGTGGCCTCGCAAATGTTACGCGTTAAACATATCGAAAGAGAAAGCCCTCGATATAAATAAGTTGAAAGGGAAAAAAGAAAAGTCTAAACTGCGGAGAAAATACAAGCCCCTTCAGATCTCCCTTTCCTTGATTATTATTACGTCTTCGTACATATTCCTCCCTGGACAATCCTCATGGTCCATGTACTCGTTGGCACTCTGCCTCGAGGCTGGAGAGACGCTTACGTCGTGCTTCTAGGTCGAAGACAGAGGGTGAATGATAAGAGTAATGCATAGTAATACACGAGAATGGTGAATGAAGAACTATTATTATTATTGCAGTTAGATGAGAAGAATAGAGCCCTCAAGGACAGCCCTCAAGGCCCCGGAGAAGCCTCACTCAGGGCGTAAGTTGGATAGAATGCGGCCGATGCTATGCTAATGCCGCCTTTTCCTTATTGATCACACCTAATTCTTCTGGCCAACCTCGGCAACATCATACTCGTCTTTGCCATCGTAGCGTCCGCGGAAACCAGGAAGGAGCTTGCCCTTCTTGTCAACAACAAACACTCGGTCATTATCGCCAAGAAACATCGAGTCCATCTCCTCGAGCGAGCGTCCTGAAGTCTCGTGGTAGAACAGGAAAACAATAATGCCATGGCAGAAGTTCAAAACAAAGAAGACAAGATACGACTTCCAGCGGATGTTTCCGATCATGATCGGCGTGATTTGCACGATCATGTAGTTAAAAATCCAATCTGCGGCAGTGGCGATTGCAGCGCTCTGAGTACGGTGGCGTAGAGGCATGATCTCCGCTGGATAGAGCCAGGGAACTGGGAGCCATCCAATCGCGAAGACCGCTTCGAAGAGGAAGAAAAAGGCCAGTGACGCCTTGATACGCCCGTCGGTAGGGCTGCTTTGGAGGATGGCGGCCTGCAGAGAGAGTAGTGTAAGCAGAAGTGATGGAGTCGGAAAGGGAAAATAGCCAGCACACGCACGATTAAAAAGCAGAAAGAGCAGACAATGGCTCCGCCGATGAGAGGCATACGGCGGCTTATTCTATCTAGCCAGAACCAAGGGATTAGGCTGAACACCCAATACGTGGCTGCGAGCCCGGCGGCGAGTTGAAGGGCGGTAGCGTGGCTTTGACCAAGGTCGGAAGTGAGGATGTGAGGGAAATAGTAGACCTTACGAAGACATGTCAGAAGATTTTGGGGCTTGAGTTTACAAGGCATAATATATACTTACCAAGAGGTTAATTCCGCTAAGCTGCTGCATAACCTGGACGCCTGTACCACATTCACATGGTCAGCTCAATCGAAACGAACGCGAGGAAAGGGAGTGGCATACCGATAGCTAGAAGGTACCGCCGACGGATCTTGAGAGGCCCACTGCTGATATACTCCTTAACCCTCATCGGACCGTCCGCCTGCTCAACCGACAAGACCTGGTCAATTTCCGCTTTCTTGCTCAAAACAGCAGGGTCGTCAAGCGGCGTATTAGGACCCTTAAGTTGGGCTAGAATATCGATAGCTTCCTGGTGGCGGCCATCTGTTGTAATCATGAAATCAGCCTCTGCGTCAACCCCGTTTTTCTCCTTTGTGTTTTCTAAGTCTTAACTCACGCTTGGATAGCCATCGAGGGGACTCTGGCAGGATCACCACAAGGGCAACTTGGGCAATAATGAAGATAAGCTGGGCTGCGATTGGCGTTCTCCAGACGACCGGCCCGTTGGCATAATACATGCCAATGTTGAAGTAGCAAGCAATTACAATGCCGAAGGCGATCAGGCTACCCTCTACGGCCACTAGACGTCCGCGGGACTTGGCGGGACTAAGCTCGCTTACCCAGAGCGGTGTCGTTGCTGTGTTGAAGCCGTTACCCCATCCACTGCAATAGAGGGTTATTAGGCAACATTGAAAGTGTTAGATGGTGAGAGGTAAGTGTGATAAAACTCACCAAACAATTCGGCCAACAATCATCTGAGGGACATGGAAAGATGTAGCCTGGATAATGGCACCGATGGCCATGAGTACGGCTCCGATGTAAAGACACTTTCGCCGACCAAGCTTCTCGCCAACGAGGAAGACGTTGATGGCTCCGACAAAGCAACCGATTCTGTTTGACAGAAAGGCGAATTAGAAGAGACCCAAAGCCTTACTAGCATATGACGGTCGCAACCTACTCGTAGATTGCATTGATCGTCCCAAGCAAGCTGTTTGATGGGTTATCCATCTGGTCAAGGAAGTCTTGAGAGGTGTTGATGCCCTGTGATGCGAGTCAAAAACACTGTTAAGCAGAGTCTCGATTTTAGGGAGAGGAGATACCTACCCCGAGGACACCCTGATCATAACCGAACAGGAGGAAGCCAATGGCACCACAAGTCGAAATGGTTCTCATCAAGGTTTTGCCTTGGTATCCAAAGGCGTATCTCGCGCGAGGCGCGTTGACATCCACATTTGCGACGCTCGTTTTGGGAGCTGACTCGACTCGGCCCGAGGCCTGGTCCGAGTTCGATTCAACGAGCTCGCTCTGAAGTTTTTCGGACATGGCTACCAGCAGGCGAAGGTAGAAAAGATGGTTTTAGGAAACAATGATCCGTATCGAGGTACGGTATGAGAGACGAGAGATGCTGTTGATGTCCATCGAGACATTCCATGCACGACAATATATAGCTCCGAGCCGGTGAAGATGTTGCGGATTTTTTTAGGGCTCCTGATAGCTCCGTCGTTCTAGAGTCTAGGCACGGACGTCTACCAGTTCCAACAAAAGGGAATAAACCCCTCCATGCTTCATGCGGGTATCGCTGGGGAAAGCATGCGGGGACCTTCAAGATCTCGCCGAGATTTACCGGATCCGGAAAGGATCCGGTCGGGACCCGGCAGCACACTATTTTCCCCAGATCTTTTTTTGCGGGGTGAAGTTGAAAGGTTTCCTAGTTTGTGAAGCTCTGGCATGGCTCAAATTTCTAGTCCAATTATGGAGAATTGGTCCATCCCTGAATCGTCGCCATGCCCGCGCGTGACAATAATCACAGGTCGAGATCGGGCCCGCCCATCCATCTACCTTCGGTGCGCGAAGAGTTTGTGATTAGCGAGACGATCTAATTCGCACTAGAAACCTAAACTAGACTTGATTAAGCACCTTGGCTGGTATTGGAGTGGAGAGAAGAGGGGTCCTGGCCTCGGCAGGAGATCAATAGAAGTTAGATGATGGGGAATTGACCAAAAAAGTAGTGCCAGAACCAAGTCAAAGGTCCCAAACGCGAAGTATGAACCAATCTCCTGGTCCCACCTGAGCCTTAAAACCCTTCCCCCGCATCTCCATGCGTCTTGTAGTGGTTATTCATTTCTGGATCGTTATCAGCTCGGCGAGTTCTTAACCTTTCGAGATCCAACTTCATTTCGTCCCCGGAATTTCACACTTCAGACCCACAACACGACCAGCCCCTTGGGACCTAGACCCGCCCCCAGGATTCGAATGGTCGGAACCATGTCGACAACGGACTTATCCACAAAGAAGGCTCGTAAACCCGGGTGGTAAGTCGATAGGGCCATCCGTCTTCATGGATTGGCTGGAACAGGCTGACTTGTGTCTCGTTTAGCACACCCTGCCGTGAACGGCATTTGCGCTGTATGGCTTGCCCTCAGGCGAACGAAAAGAGCCCCTCTGTTAATAGTGGACTGACGACGACAGGTGACCGTGCCAAGCCGAAGTGCTCCAGCTGCCGACGATCCCGATACCCTCTCAGCTGCGACTACCGACCGCCGACCTTGAGGTTCAGGCATAGCACACTGTCGGTTGACAGTTCTGGTGAAGATCTGGGTCCTTGGAAGAATACAGGAGCTGCCCACAACTCCATAACTCCGAGTGTCAACCAACAACAACTTGGTGGGCACAAAATGCCAGGCCTAGTTTTTCCTAACAATGCCATTCCTAGAACTAACGATAACTCGATGTCAGAAGATCATGGCGGTGTCTCACCAGAGCCGGGGCCGGCAAGAACGCCGGAGTATGACGACGGAGGCTACTTTTCGCCGTCGGGCTGTACTAGTAGCAGCGCAGCACTAGACTCACTCCCTTCAAACCCTTGCGGGCTAAGAGTCGAGAGTAGCACCGTTGCCGCTGTTAGTCCTGACAGCAACCGTTCACCTTGCGTAAACAATTGGGTCGAACTTCACAATTCCACTCCACTACCACCGCTCCACAGACAGCCTGCTTCCGATCCCTCAACGCCAGACTCATATGCCGATACAGGCTTCCGCCGGGTTATCTCTGATAGTACAGATGAGAGGGTTTTCAGCTTCTACATCACGCACGTAGGGTATTGGGTACGGTAACTAATATTTTCCCCCATTCGGAAGCTGCCGCTAAAACTCCATCTGCCAGCTTGATATTGCTTCGCCAAGTCGTTACTTCGGCGAGAGGGTGCCACAGATGGCATTGAGAAACAAAGCGCTTTGTTACGCATGCCTAACATGCGCATCGCGCGTGCTCACTCGCAGAGGTGAACTCGACAAGGCTCAGGGAGATGTGTACGAAGATACGGCAATTTCGACCCTGATTCCACAATTACCCACCAGCAGTACCTGCGATGAGGCTCGCCGTGAGATCCTCCTTGCTACTGTTGTCATTTTGCGCATGGCAGAGCAGTTTTCCGAGGTCAAAGATGACGCACGTTGCCATCTTGCTGGAGCATCGTCTCTTCTCATAAGCAAAGCAGAAACCGAAGCACGACCCTCCCTAGGCGTTGCTGCCTTCTGGCTGTACATGAGACAAAAGCTTCGTGCCGCATTCCTCAACGAAGAGCCATGTAAGTTTGACATGGCCCTAGTTGCGGACGATGTTGGAACCGCTCCGGCTCCTGACGTGGTGTGGACAAACCGTGTCACCGCGCTGCTGGCGAGGACATGCTCAGCTTGCTGGGATCCAGGACTGGAACCAACACTAAGAAATGAACTACTTGAGGAGCTGGAGAAATTATTAGAGGGGTGGCAAGAAAGTATCCCTGAGACTTTTCAGCCATGGAGCGAGTACCAGGCGGAAAACGACCCGTTTCGTACAATCAAGTACATAAGTCCCTGGCATGGTTCGGTTCCTAAACCCCCCCTTGGCCCTAAACGCGTAACTAAATTCTAACGGAGATCTTAGCTGTTGCGTGGCAGTACTATTACGCAGCGAAGGTTCTCGTGGTCTTGTATAAGATGCCCAAAGACATGAATTTAATCGAAATAACGCGGTATATGGAGGTGAGTGTCGAGCCAGGACTGAACTCTTCGAACCCGCAATGGCTTGGAAGTCTATTCTAATCCAACTTTGCAGTCGAAAGTGCTGTCGCAATGCAGATTGCTATGCGCCATCACATTGTCGAGCGACCATGCTGGGGTCTCCATCAACGGCACTCACTTGGTCTCCTGGTGCGGACAGTTCTTTTCTCGATATGAAGAGCAAACTAGATTGATCGATTTTCTTCAGGACTTCATGAAGGAGACTGCCTGGCCAAATCAAACATGTTGTGATCGGCTCTGGAGAATATGGAGCGGACAGAGTAGCTCCTGGGTACAGCCAATTGATGCGAAGGAATAGGGAGAGCCAAGATCGGCTGCTCGTCGTACTTACAGGAGAGGAATTTCTGGGCTCGGAAATTTGGACATGTAACAATGATAACTCTTTTTTTTGTCCTATCTTAAGCAATCTTGGCTAATAACACTAATAACATCGATCCCTTGCTAACGTCACGTTCCTTGGAACCGCTTCTCCGGCCGCGGCTCTTCATAGTAGATACTTTGCCCGTATTGGCAGTTCGATGGGATTGCAGTTGAATCGTTCATGATGCCTCAAAACTTGCCCTTTCTCCGGCAGTTCCCACTCGAACGCCAGAACCAACGCAGCAATGCAGATACTTATCTCCATGTATGCCAAGTTTCGTCCGATGCACGCCCTCGGCCCCAGACTAAACGGAAGCACGTATTCCTTCAGGTTTTGGCGCTCTGTTTCTGTCGACTCCTCCCAATATGGCAGCCACCGCTCCGGAATCCATTCATTGGCATGGCGGAAGAGGTCTTCCCGACGATGGAGACTCCACGTTTGTGCTGACACCGTCACCCCGGCAGGAATCGACTCGCCGTCTATCACTATCGGCTTGGTCGTCAACCGCGGTAGGCCCGTACCAAGCGGCGCCTGCATGCGGAAGGACTCATCTATGACGGCGCGCAGATAGGAAATATGGCGAAGAGTCTCATAAGGCGCTACTGGGATCTGCTCTGGGTCCAAACTCTCGCGGAGGATGGAACGCAACTTTTTCTGTGCTGCTGGGTGGCCCGCGAGGTAGAACATGATATTGGTCAAGGAAGTTTGCGTCGTATCATTTCCGGCGTTGAGCATGACTGAGCTCTCTGCAATGATTTCCCGGTCTGACATAGGGGTTTCTCTCTTCTCAGTTGGGCTTGTGGGAAGGTTCGAGAAGAGATCAGGTTCTGGGGGAGGACTCTCGAGGCGCCTATGAGCGAGGTACCGGGCCATGTCTGTGAAAGTGTTGCCACACTTGGTGCGGTCGGTCCAACCCAGTATTTTATTGCGCACAAGGTCATACCAGAACGGTGAGAGGTGGCCGACCAGAACGCTGTGAGCCGCGCCTGTATGGAAGGTGTGCATGGCATGGACTGTGGTGATGGTACCATCGCTGCGCTCAGCAGGGCAATCGTCATCTCCACGGTCAAGAAAGCCGTACGTCTGTGACCAGAAAACATTGGTAATGGCATCGTAAGAGAACATGTTCAGCCAAGGGCGGAGGTCGAAAACTCCGTCTTTGACTGGAAAGCGGTCGGTGTCTGCAATGCGCAGTCCCCGAGACTTCATCTCGACGGCTCGAAGTAATTTGCGCACGACTTGCATCACTCGGGGCTCCATTTCAGTAATCTTCCCGGGGGAGAAGACGTGCGCTAGATTCCTCCTCTTGTTCCTGTGTACCTCTTTATCCGTGGCATCGGCCATGTTTGGGTTTCCAGCCGCTTGGTTGTCATAGAAAATGTCCTTCCTGACAGTTGTTCCATGGCCATAGATATCCTTGAAGGCTTGCGGTGATGAGAACGAGACATGATTTGGTCCCAGCCGAACTACTTTGCCGACTCGTTTGTGTGCCTTGTCGACCGCAATGTATTTCTCACCATACCAGTTGTGGTACATCTGCCATAGTGGCGTAATCGCTGCTACCGAAGGGATTGGGTATTTTCGAAGACCTTTCGGGTCGAGGAAGTAATAGATAACAGGATAGGTCAAGGCCACGACAAGCGCCCCTCCTGCTAGTAGCACAACTAAAAGTCATCAGCCTCGAAGGTCCCGAGCCTTTAAAGGGGGAAGATGCCGTCTGGAACACTTACTAGGATATGCGAGCATCTTGATCTCTCAAAACATGGCGTTGATCTCCTCAAGTGATAGAGCGTAAACGTACTTCCTGGGTGTGAGAGAGAGCGAATCCTTGATGAATCGCATACTTATACACGCAGTGTCAAACTCAGCATCCATAGTAATCCAACTTGCCACCTCCGATCGACCCGTATACCAGTGTAACCCAGGACCTAAACATAGCAATAAGGCAACCGAATGTGGAATCTTCTCGGCGAACTATAGAACACCAGACCCTCTTTCATGGAAAGACGACCCCTTTGCCGACTTTCTTCTTGGCAACCCGAGTGCTCGGGTTGCACTCCTGGTCCTAGCCACATTCCCTTGAAATGGTAATTCCCGCCGTGACAAAAGCCGCGAGCCAAGAGGATTTAGTGCGTAATATGGCTTAATCCTGAGTTTTAAGGTTATGCATGGGCCATGTTTCCCCGGATACTAACCAAGAGAGTGGGATGGGGACCCAAGGCGCGGCGCATCACCACATCTGTCAGTTCTGTTTACCCTTGGCCGCACTGGCTGTCCTCTTCTATGAGTAGAAATGTTCGTATCGTAGGAAAGAGCACTGCGAATGACGACACGCCACAATCATTCCACAGCCGACAGGACTTGAAGGCGCGTGATACATTTGCAAGGGAGATCGAATCTAGCTGGGGTCGATACGGGTGCGAATATCATTCAGACTTCCCTTTCATTTTCCTCGATGGCGACGGGCCCTGGTAATGCTTGTCAACGGATGGACCAACTAACGCAGCGCTAAATTTTCCCAAGTGCCATGTGCCACTCTGACCCACCCGATTCGAGATGGTGAAAGAACTGGCTTGGTTCGTCGGCGAGAAACTACCTTAATGGGCTAGACTGTAACTCAAGTTGCTTGATGTGATTGAGCCGGCTAGTCCATACGGTCTAAAAGGCATGGCGCCATCCGGGTCTCTATTGATCTCACTTTCCAGATAACCGCTTTACCGTGAGCGTGATTTCCGAAGTATGGCCTAAAAGGCAGAGCTGCCCTCGCATTGGAGGAACCTACGTATCAACACACCAACACCTTCTAAGGACGGACAAGAAAAAAAAAGAGAAAAAAAGGAAAAACAGTCAACTAGAGCTCGACGTTGCAATGTCGTTCGGCACGAAGGTTACTCTTAACTCGGGCCACGAGATTCCGTAAGATACTTTCCAAAGATGATGGTCTTGGGAGCTTTCCCACCTTCTCCTCCTCACTGACACCATAGGCGTAAGCACCCTCGGTTACGGCACCTGGCAGTCCGCGCCGGGCGAAGTATCCGTTGGAGTATATGAGGCTCTCAAAGCTGGATATCGTCACTTGGTAAGTTTACTAGCAGGAAAATCTCGAGAGCTACCTGTGTGCTAACAGTTCAACCCAGGATCTGGCAAAGGTGTCAGTCAATCCGTTGATCCCCTAGACACCTCAGGGCTGACTGTAATTAGCTACGAAAACCAAACAGACGTTGCCAAGGGATTGAAAAAGGCATTCGCAGAAATCCCTGGCCTTAAACGACAGGACATCTTCATTGTAAGTACAGTCCCCTCTTCCAGGATAAAGCTCATTCCTGACAGCTTCGCCCCTCAGACATCGAAACTATGGAACAAGTAAGGCTTCTCCGATCCGATTTACATTTTCTCTCAAAGTGCATTTAATACTGAAGAGTTGAAAGCTCTCATCGTCCTGAGCACGTGGAAGCAGCTCTGGATCAAACTCTCCGTGAGCTAGAGCTCGACTATCTTGACGTAGGATTCCACCCTCCATTCTCATTATCAGCATGCTCATTTTATCGTGATAGCTCTACCTCATTCACTGGCCCGTCGCATTTTCGAAGACCAGTGACGATAAATTATTTCCCTTAACCGCCGAAGGAAGTAATGAGGTCGTAATCGACCGCGGCGTGTCGATTGTGGATACTTGGAAAGGTTAGTAGTCTCCAACAACCACTGGGAACATGGGATCTCACCGACATCATCTTTATAGCGCTTGTCAACCTTCCAAAGTCCAAAGTCCGCTCTATCGGAGTTTCCAACTTTGCCCCCGAGCATCTGCAGGCTATCATCGACTCTACCGAGGTCGTTCCGGCGGTGAACCAAGTCGAGCGCCACCCACTGCTCCCCCAAGATCCGCTCGTCAAGTACGCGAAGGGAAAGAATATTCACCTCACCGCATACTCTGTGGGTCGTTCCCCATCATACTACTGAGGAACTGCTTCCCCTAAATTTCTGGTTGCTGACCTGAGGTCGTGCAGGCCTTCGGCAACAATACTATTGGCGAGCCTCTCCTACTCGAGCACGCGGTTATCAAGCAAATCGCAGAGAAGATCGGCGCAACCCCGGCGCAAGTTCTGTAAGTCACAACAATTTGGCCTCGTCCAATCAGTTGTTGGCGAACACAGAACTAAGTCTCATTTGCCATCGCAGTCTCGCATGGGCACAGGTTGGGGGACACTCCGTCATTCCTAAATCCGTCACTGCTTCTCGCATCAAGTCAAACTTCGAAGAAGTCAAACTTGCGGATGAAGACATTGCCATCATCAACAAGATAGGCGAAACTCCTCGTCGATACAACATCCCCAACACTTGTAAGTGCCTAATTCTAACTGTGGTTTTTACAGCATCAAAACGTGCGGTTTGGTATACGATTCGGTACTGACATAAAGCTTCTTTCAAGTTAACCCTAAGTGGGATATCAACATTTGGGGCGAAGAGCTAGAAAAGAACACAAGCAACACCGTCATTTGAAAACGTGTAAATGCTGTTGCGTTTTCTTCAGCCGCCACAAGCCCCATTTTCGCCTCTTTCGCCATCTTGGCTTTGAAGGCTTGTCCGAGCTGCGTTCTTCGGCCGACGCGAGCATACTTGCGGCTCACAAAACGAAAGGTCACAGGTGACGGGGAGGGGTAGAACATATCGGAAGTCAAAAATGCAGCTCCATACATACATAACTCTCAATAAATATTTAGAAACGGACAACCATAACTTCTACGAAATCACAAGTCCTTTCAGATCCCCATCTTCTCTCCACTTGATGAGAACGTCTTCGTACGCATTCATTCCCTGGGCATACGCCGCACCCCTCATAATCTTCATTCTCTCCGCCATATCCGAGGGCAAACCGCCTTCATTATTGAGATAACTCGGTGTACAGATCCCAATAGGCGCAACAAGCCCCGCATAAGCCATGATCTGCATCGCCCAGGCTTCCTCACCCTCCACGGTCGCCTCAATCACGGCGTTGTTTGCGCCACTCTCCGACGCCTTGGAAACAATGTAGGCGATATGCTGAGAGAGGACATCTTGTACCCATGCAAAGTTGGCGGTGGCACCCGTCTGTGCGGGGCCCGTGAGAAATAGGTTCGGGAATCCATTTGTGAGCACCCCGTGGAGGGTGGTGGCGCCCTGGGAAACCCATTTGTCTAGGAGGGTCCTGCCGTTGCGGCCGGTAAACTTCATGTTAGAGTGGGCTCCAGGTTCGCCGTTGTCGGCCAGTGGAGTGCGATAGCCCGTACTCAAGACCAAAACGTCGATCGGGTATTCTTTCTCGCCGACCAGAAGACTGGATTCCGTGGCACCGGTAACACCTTTTCCTTCGGTGTCGACTAGGTGAACGTTCGGTAGGTTAAATGTACGCAGGTAATCATCGTGAAAAGCAGGCCGCTTGCACCATACGGGATACCACGCCTTCAGACGCTCAGCGGTTTGTTTGTCCTTTACGATAGCCTCGACGCGCTGGCGCGTGCCATCACTGTACCCAAAGTCGAGGGCCACCATTTTGCCAATGTGGTTGGGAATATCTTCCATCATTATGGGTTTTTCGTGCGGAGTGCCAATGAGGGTGTGGTAAGCGAGGGCCTTGGTCCAGCCGTCGTTAACGAGGTTTTCCCCTTGGCGTTCAGCCGTGAGGAACTGGTTGAAGTTCCGAGAGCGCTCCCTTTGCCAACCAGGCTTGTTGGCAATCTTGGACTTCCACTCCTCGGGATCGGTCGGGCGCTGGTCGCGAGCACCTACGGAAGATGGTGTGCGCTGGAAGACATAGAGCTCTTTCGCCCACTTGGCCAGTTGCGGGACGACCTGGATGGCCGTAGCGCCGGTTCCGATGATGCCGACCCTCTTATTCTGCAACTTGTCAAGAGTCCAGTCTGTTGGGTTCCCGCCGGTGACGTCGAAGTCCCACCGAGCCGTATGGAAGGCTTTCCCGTCGAAGTTCTCGAGACCATTCGGCATCTTGGGATGGTTGAGAACCCCATTGGCGTTGATGACGAATTGAGAACGAACCGTCAGGTCGATTGTGCCTTCAGGTCCACGGTCCTCTCTCAGCTTCGTGACCCAGCGCCTGGCCTCGTCGTCCCAAGTAGACGATACCGCCGCAGTGCGGAACGACGCCTTCACATTCCATTTTTCCGCAATACGATCAGCGTGCTCTTTCAGTTCGTATCCGTACGAATACTTGTGCTGGGGCATGTAACCAGTCTCCTCCAGCAAGGGCATGTAGATGTAGCTCTCCACGTCGCACATGAGCCCGGGGTATCGATTCCAATACCAGGTCCCACCGAAACCACCAGCGACATCGACGAGGCGGATATCATCAGCCGCGAATCCGGCCTGGATAAGACGGACCGCGTACAAGAGGCCACCGTACCCTGCACCGAGAATCAAGACTTTTATTTCGTCGCCGTCCTTGAGCGTGTCGGGAGAAGCATTGAGAGCGGCGTGATCAACCCACGGGTCCCTCGACAGCTTGCTCCATTTCTCGGAGTCGGCGAGCTGTACGTACTGCGAAATGCCTTCGGGATGTAGACGCTTGTCCTTTTCTTCGGCATACTTTTGCGTGAGGGCGACGAAATCAACAGCAGGCGCCGCCATTTTCAATATTCCAGAATTTCTTAATATTTTAATCCTGTATTGTTTGTGTCGCACAAGCTATGGCTGAACCTTATCGAGATCACAGAGAAGAGCTCGAAGGCTTTAAAACCGAAGCTGACGTTTTATTTATAGAAAATCTAAAACTGTAAAAGTTGCATCCACTGCCCAAGCGAATGTACCAAGGACAGGTGGCACTGTGTTCCGGTTCGGAGCTGTGGATCGGGCTTGGGCGACGATCGACGCTCCGACTACTTTATGTTAACAGCCAATACGAGTACGAGGGTGCAAGGGACGCGACCTAAGAGCTTAGTACATCCCGGTTGCAATGCTGTTTAAGCGAGGGGATCTTAGCCAACGGAAAGCTGCCGAGGAGAGGATCGGGTGGCGTCGTTCCACCCGGACTGTTCATTCTGCCGCTTTACCGATTTTTTCTCCTGGTCTAAATTAGAATCCACATCCCCCGTGCTTTCGGTAAGCTTCTGTCAAAAAGGTTATATCTCCTCCAATAAACGACATAGATCAAATATCGGGGTAAGCCCAGTGGATCTCAGACATGGTCCTCATCGTCTAGCTGTCGTGCGAGCCTTCATACGGGACCTGAATGGGGGAGGCAACTCCAGGCAGTGTTTATTGTCATCACGGGATTACTTCATTTCACCACCACAAGTCCTCTGTGGGACCCCCTTTGCGTTGTCTTTTCTCTTGCAGCCCGATCGTGACCATCTCGGATTCTACAGTTTGGTGGTTCCTTCCCCTTGCCTTCTGGTGTGAATCCTTTTCATAAGGACTTGACTGCCTTTGGGCCTCAGTTGCTCGGCTCCGTAATCCTTGCCAAGGTAAGAGACGCTTTACAAATCACGGCTTGAAGCGTGGTGAGATACGTTTTTATCAAGGAAAATGAGCTTGCGCGACAACATCTAGTTGATTCGGTGAGGGAAGGTGGCAAGATCTCGCGACAACATAGATAGTACAGCAGTACGATGAACGAATTTAAAACCAGACGGTCACTGTGCCCCTCCCTTGCGTCTTCTAGCAGCTAACACCGGACCGAGCCGTTTGCCAGACTAGGGGGGTTGGAGGGGTTCCTGAAGCTCCGAGCAGAGCCAATGTTCATAAAATTTCCGAGAATTAATGCGCTAGCTAGTGTCGGCTTGGTTCATTTGATGCGGTTACCCATTCGATATCAAATGCTGAGCTTCGTGGAGGCCCACCCAAAACGCGAACGACATTCTAGACTCGAACCCTAATCAGGATTCAGGATCCAGATGACAGTGACACCGAGTACATCAAATCGGCACCGGGAGAACGCGGGTTGGAAACCAGTATGGTCGAATCAATTGTCGATGGATACGCGTATTCATGCATGATATTGCCAACGAATGAACTTGGCCGAGATGGGCATGTGGATCGAGACAGCGGGAGAGATGCAGATCTGCTCGCGGACTGCCCGTTGATCCTTCATAATTCCCCCGCATCCTTGCTCAACCAAACTTAGTTCAAAAGTGCGGCGATATTGCGAGATTGTGGATCGCCGTCATGGCTCCTGCATATTCAGAGGCTTGCCAAGCTGCACTACTACATCAAATGCAATCTCGCTTACTGAAGGACGAACTAGATCATCGCCTGCACATCAACATTCAAGTCAGCATGCGCCATGAACCTGCGCCTCATCCTTCTTCCCCAAAGTCAAGTGTAATTAAAGGGCAAGGGTATGAAGAAAATGTTAAATATGTGGGCGGGTGTACTTCGTAAGGTGCATGGAAATGTGGCATTGGGGTGCTTGACACTCTCCTTCATTGGGCAATGGAGTCGATTGCCCTCCAATGACTCCGGCTAGCCCCGAGTCACCCACACCACCCTGGTCAGGCTTTGGGAAAGGATTGGGAAAGTAGTCGAACGTCGCCGGAGTAAGTGACTCTGAAGTGTGGCTTCCTTAGAATGAAAAATTTGTATAGCTGTTAGAAGCTACCTATAATAAGGAAAATGATCATATTGTAATCACCGAGAGCTCTATGAGATCCGCCCTCAAAGTTGAGAGTAAATAAACATATTGCACGATTAAACCAGCGTAAACACCCTCTCCTCGGCCCGTACATCCCTACTTCCGTACCACCAGAGAATGCTCGGCCTCCTCTGCGCCACACTACCCTCGTTCTTATCACTATCACCGGAACTGCTCGAATCGTACCCATAATCTCCTCTGGACTCGGGCAGTAGAGCAGATATAACCCCAATCCTCTCGTACACCTGCAACCGCTCATCCAAACACTGCAACACGAGCGAAACAAACCTCTGACCCCGCCGACTAACCATCCTCGCAAAGTAAACAGCGTCTGGCTCCGAAACCAAATCTATGAGATTCAAGAATGGCAGATTCTCCGAGTCTGGATGGAAGAAGCCCACCATCTCAGGGTCTTCCAAGTCCTCCGTCGACCCCTTTACGAGTATTCCCCGCAGTGTCAGAGACGCATCCTCCACGGTCGCAGATGCCCATGAGTGTCCTGGAAACCGCACGAGTGTAGCATGCACATCTAGATCGTGGGAAGCGGCCTCCGTGATGTCGGCCTCCCAGTGGATTTGGCAGTCCTGCACGGAACCCCAGGACCAAGTCGGCGCCCGCCAGGATACGAGCCTCCTTCCGCAGTAGGATTCGTTTTCGCTCGAGTATGTCTTCCACGTCAGGTCTATGATGAGAGAGTCCTCCCATAGCCCCGCATAGTATCGCGGGGGCCTTAAGGTGCCGAAAATTTGCGCGATACCAGCCAGCGACGGGAAGAGGTCACGCGGGAAGGTCAGGGCAAGGCTAGAGGAGACAGTGGCAATCTTCCGCCAGGTATAAGGCACATCTGTAATCGGCATGCCTGGCAAGAATTTTGACTCGAGGGGGTACGTCCAGTCGAGGAAGCGGTGCTGAGCGAAGGGATCGGGACTCGACATCTTCGTGGCGGCGTGGCGGCATTCCCACAGCAGCTCACGGCGGCCAAAGTACACGGTGCGACGGGCTAGCAGCGTCTCTTGAAGAACCCAGCCGCGCTGTAGCAGTGGGAACTCAGTCGATAACTTGTCCGCGTAGAGACGGGCGAAAACTTCGATAGGTTGATCTCCAGGTCGCCCAGTCTCTGTAATGCGCACGGTTTGCACAGTCTTAAAGAGCCCCTCGATGCAGCTCTTGGATGAGGCGCCGGCGAGAGTGAGGGCGGCGTTCTGGTACACTTTTCCCATGAGCACGGCTTCACGCTCCCAGTCTTGGCTATCGTCTTGGACGATGCAGAGGGAATCGATCCAGATCCATCGTATGGATAGGGCGCGGGTGGCAACAACTGCGTCGCGGAATGTCGGGGGCAAAGAGGACAGCTGTATACGATGGGTCATGGTAGGGTATTCGCGTCGAGTTAGACGTATTGTCATGTCTCCAGGCGGACCCCAGCAGTGGCTGAGAGCTAGGTAGGGCTCTAGAGGTTGGGCCGAGGTCTCGCGGACAGCGACAGCGTCGGGACTTACGTTAACGTCAACGAGTCTTGTAGGAAGAAAGTCGGCAGAGTGAGCGTGGCATTTTCTGTGGTTTGTGGTGCATTCTCGGAGTTGTGTGAGGATCCAGTGAAAGCTCTCGTCTGATTGTGTGGTAGGCGGGAGATGTTTCTGCACTGGGAATATTTTCCACGGGCATCGGCCATCTAGCACTATCTGTCAGTAAAAGGAAGCAAATAGGCCATGAAAATAAAAGACAAAAATGTGAGCAACGAACGCCAACTTTCTCTGTTCCTGCCACTTCATGGTAAACGTACCGCCCGTGATGTAAGCTTCAAGGGATATTTCCTCGCCATCCACACCCAACAAATCCACCCTGAAATTCCAATCTTCCTGCCCTATCGGCGTGTATGCGTGAAGTCTATATGAGAGTGTCGCGGGGTCGCGTCGCGAGGGAACGAAAGGAGTAATGAGTTGAATCAAGACCCGACATGTCGAGCAGCCATTCTCTGCCGACTTATACAAATCCGACACTGAAACGTTTTCTATAAGAATATACGACGCCGAGGGGGTAAAATCAGCGCAATGCTGGCAAGGGTCCATCTCTAGGAACAGCGGAAGAGATGCGGTCTACCAGCGGACTGCCCATTTGCTGGTGCCCAAAAGCTCTGTTCGCTCGACAGGAACCAGCAAAATCTTGTTAGGCACCAATAAACACTCTACACCAGATCCTCTGCAGTTCCCCCCACACCCCTGACGGTTTATTTTGTGCGGCAATATTGCGAGTGAGAGTGGGGATCGATTGTTGGCCGCTGTCATGTCAACAGAATGGATCGTCGTTCTCGTCGTTTTCCGCTCTCCCCCGCACGTTCATCTTCAGAGGGGCAAACTTGCATCAAATGCAACCTCGCTTGAGGAAGATCATCGCCTGCATGAATGTTGATTAAATTTTCAAGTAAGCATGCATTATGAATAAGCTGCACCTTGTAAGGGTAAATCAAAAGCTTAATATGTCGACATAAGATGCGTTGGAGAGGTAGCATCTGCGTGCACAAACACGCCCTCGTGTTCGTGTTTCTCTCTCCTTTCTTAGGCAACGTAGCCACGGTTAATAAAGTGTTGCCTGGCCCCGCGTGGTCGCATCACCGTAACAACTCGCTATTAATGTATCCGCTTCGACTGCATTACCCAGAGTTTCAGTGCTTGCCTGCGTGTTCTGCGGGGGTTTTAACCCGAAAGTGAGCCAAATCCGGTATCAAATTGTCGGGTCCTCTCATTCACATACCTGCACCATGGCGAGCTCGCAGGCCCTCCCCGATTTCGATGATCTACCTCCGGTTGAGGGCATGCCAAAGGGCTGCGCTTGGGGTTTGTTTGACAAAGATGGGAAGAAAGACCTCCTTGGCACCCTAAATCTCTTGACGCCCGAAGTTGTAAGGGGTGCCGCTGCCGAGGTGAAGGATGGAGTTTCCATCTCACTCAAGTATGTGCACAAATGTAAAAAGAAACAGAGAAAAGGAAAGGAAATTGACCAGTCCCGGTTTAGCTTGCCTATCAACTTGCTGGAGTCCGTCCCGATGCCCGGCAGGAAAAAACCAGAACATAACATCATGACCTTGCAGGAAGCTGGATTGTCGGCTGGCCATGGCTTCGACGATGAAGTGTCTTTCAACACCCAGTGCTGCACGCAATGGGACTCGCTAGTCCACTGGCAGCACCAACCATCCGGTCTCGCCTACAACGGATTCAAACCGACGAAGGAGCTTCTTTCGGTCAACTCCACGTCCGAAAACATCCTGCCCACCCTCGACCATTGGCACTCCCGTGGGGGTTTAGTCGGCCGAGGCGTTTTGATCGATTACAAGGAGTATGCGGCAGCAAAGGGAATCGACTATGACCCTTTGAATGGCTACAGAATTACCGTTCAGGACATCGAAGACGTCGCGAAGCACCAAGGGGTCGAGTTCAAGACGGGCGATATCCTCCTAATCAGAACCGGGTTTGCTGACGCTCTTCTGAGCCAACACCCCGGTGAGGTCTTCTCAAAGTTGGCTGTTGGTCTAGTTGGCATCCATGGGTCCGAGGATACGGCTCGATGGTTCTGGAATAAACACTTTGCAGCGGCCGCGACGGATACTCCAGCTTTCGAGGCCTTCCCACCCTTAAAGGAAGATGGAACAGTAGCGAGCCTCGAGGATCTTGGTAAGAATTACGGGCATCGTGAATTTTAATCAAGGCGCTTACGCTGACGACATCCGAACCAATGTGTAGTTTTACACCCATACCTCCTCAGCCTATTTGGTATGCCGATCGGAGAGTATTGGAATCTCAAGGACCTGGGAGACTATTGCAAGGAGGCTGGGAGGTACGCCTTTATGCTGTCGTCTAGCCCACTGAATGTGCCTGGTCTTGTTGGATCTCCCCCAAATGCGCTGGCTATTTTGTGAAGTTGCGGCAAACAGCATGACCTGCAAAGGCACGCACACGAGTATCGATGAAATTCCAACCATGAAGTTGGGCGTGTACACGTCCCCAATATAGGTATGAAATGTGATACCTTTCCTCAGGCCTAGATGGATCCGACTTCCACCTGGGAATGGGTAGCCAAGTCTCGTAGGGTGCTAGACTTTGTTGCACCGCTGTAAAGTGCCTCCAAGTTTCCACCAGAGTTTTCAGGAAAAAATATTGTAAATCAATGTTCGGTAATCCTTTTCACGTCTACTGTAAACATTGACAAGTAGGTAGCTGTATAGCTCGGTGCGTCAATAGTCAATACTAAGACCATCAAACATCCAAGACGATTCTTACCACTCAGCTATTTTTACCATGAGCGCCCGAGTTGCGTCTTACACTTTTTGCAGGCGTCGCAAGGAATCACCTTTCCGTTTTAGCAGAATTGTGCGGTGGCGCTGGCCCTTGGCGGAGAGGTTGGTCAACCAAGCCAGCCAGTATCAGGCAGGGCACTGGCACCACCATCCTGCGAAGTGGAAAAATGGACAGGTCGTGAAGATTCTTTGATGTCACAGCGCCGAAACAGATCTGAGCGATCCACCCCTCATTCTCAACTTTAAAGCCTCCGATGAGCACAAGAGTCAAAGGCAAACTGATGAACCAGAAGAATCCCTATGATCCTTCCAAATGTCACCATATAAACCGATCTCGGCCAGCGAATTTCGCGTTGTTCATCTGCTCCCGGGCCAGTTCGGGGACGAAATCCAGTGCGTGCTAGAAACGCGGGCATTCGAAGTAAAGACTCGATACGAGGCCCTTTCATACCAATGGGGCGATGGGTCACTGGCGAAGTCAACACTCCGAGTTGCGCGGTTTGACCCTCCAGCCCGGAAACTGACAAGCAAAGGAGATGAGCCGCCGAATGGCAGGTTTGCCTGGATCTTGCAGAAACCCCTCGGTGTATTTGGACTGATCGCTCAACAACATGCTACTGCATTACGCGTGACACTTTGGGCCGGTCTTGCACTCTTCTTCTGTCAAATCGCGCCGCCATTTTCCCTCGAATCGCCAACCTGGATCCTTGGAATTATCCCCCGACATTGGTTAATGGCATTTTTATGCTTATCGTATGGCCACATTTCGGGTATCGCCTGCGAAAAGACAGCGCGCCTAGTAGCGGAAGCTGCAAAGACAAAACCATGGTTACTGGTTTACAATCTGCCTCTCTTGTCCGGGCGAACGCAGAACTCCATCGGTGAAGGGACATTGACTTGGGAGACGATCCTTGTGACACCAAATCTAGAACTAGCCCTGCGCTACCTCCGGCTCGAGAAACGTCGACGAATATTGTGGATTGACGCACTATGCATTAATCAGGAGGACGACGCCGAGAAGGGAGTGCAGGTCCGTCGCATGGATTTTGTGTACGCCAACGCCACGGCAGTTCTGATATGGCTCGGTGACTACCACGGCATTGGCGACTATGCGCCATGTCAAGACTCCTTAGGATCAGGAGCCGGTCCCTGCCAGCACGAGAATGACATCTCGGGGGCATTCGACTATATGCAGGTTGTCGGTGGATTCCGCGTCGCAATCCCCGGCTTCTTGCGGCGCCGGTCACTGGAGCAGCACATGGAAGAGGTGATGCCCGGGCTTCTTGCTCTTTCCACAAGGGGATACTGGCAACGGCTCTGGGTCCTCCAGGAAGCAGCACTGGCGACTGGGTCGATCAAATTGCAGTGCGGTCGCCATGTTTGCAACTTCATAGGATTTCAGGAAGCCCAAGCCCGCGCCTTGAAGGGAGCCAAGGCCACAACGGATCTCCACGAAAGATTTCAGTGGAGTCGGAGATTCGCCTTGACGTTTCAAGAATTTCGCTACTCACCATTTTATGACAACGGTGTCACCCATAAATTGACCCAACTGTCGAAACTCGGATTGGCATATCTTCTACGCTACCTTTCCCCGGACAGTGAGGACGAATTAAACTGTTCTTTTCACGATCGGTCGTATTCGCATCGTCTTTTACATGTTTTGCGAAGGACGTTGGGGTATTTTGAGTGTCGGGACAAAATAGACCGCTTATACGCTATCCTGGGGGTGGTTGGAGGTGCTCAGAAAGGCAGGAGCGAGATTGCCAACGTCATTGAGGTTATGAGTAGCGAGCCGGTACAGACGTCCATCGCGTTCATAGTTGATGAATGGGCGAAGTATAAGTACGGAAACACCCTGGGCTCTGTCCTCCTTAGGCTTATCTTTGGCGGCTTGCTTGGTGGTTGGGGTGCCTTTTTCGACTGCGCTGCAACGTACTGGACTTTTAATCGGCCGGAGTACGTATTGACCAGCCACGACGAGGTGAAACAGGCCCTCGGGGCAGTCAGAGGAGCATATCAATATACTGGGGTTTCCTTCCGAGCCGTAGCAACATACCTCGCCAGGGACACGCAAAGCCTGGCCTTTTCTCGATGCTGCAACATGCGGAATGTGCCCGGACATGCCGTCGTGGGTTCCGGACTGGCAGAGCAAGGTTGAGAGCGAGGCATACAAGTTTGCAACAGGGAGAAGAGACCATCTAGCCTCCGACTCATTTCGATTCCTCGACGACGGCAAGACTCTCATGCTCCTGGCCTTCGACTTAGGCGGGGTCAGCGAAGTCCTGGGAATAGCGCCCAACGTCGTGCATTCCACCACCTGGCATTATGTCTCTGACAAGATGTTTGTCCTTCCCGCCGAAGTGAAGGCGCTAGTTACGAAAATAGTGTCCGGAGTATTAACTGACACTACAATTCCGGGGTCCGAAATTCCAAGGGCGCTTCGAGAGTTGAAAATATTTCTAGCCACGGCACTCGATGGAGGGAAGAAGTACCTGCAAGATCATAGCACGTCGGTTTTGCATTATGCCAGAAGTGGCATTGAAGAGCCTGCATTTGTCAAAGCTGGCGAGGCTAGGCAGGGGGACCGAATAGTTTTTGTGCCGGGTTGCTACCATCAGTTGGTGCTCAGAGCTGTGTCTGGAACCAGTGGCCGCTCAGAGTGGGGGCTTGTTGGACTGGTTATCATTTTCAACGTCGCCCGGGATGGAAGGACGAAAGGAGGGTTCTCGAAAGTTGCATGGGAGAACTTGCCGAAGCAACGTGCATTGAGCTATACGCCATTACATAGCTTTAATAATAAAAGGTAGTGAACCGGGGAAACACCGAAATGCGTGTCCAGAGTTGGATGAAGGGTATTCTGCGCCTCGAAACGGCCATGACCCGCTATGAATGCCCGATGTGTGGTAGAGGGAAATGGCAGGGTGCACGCATCGTCAGAACCCAACTGAAAAAGAAAGCAGCCAAGAGCGAAACAATCGACGTTGCCAGAAGAGTTGGGCAGTTGGCCAACAGAAGACGCCTATGCTATTTCCTATCCTCATGCTTTGGAGCACCAGCCACCCAAGTTTCAGGTACCCAGCAGACATATTATGCCGTCGATTGCTTCTAGAAGGATTCGCCTTTACGGATGCGCCGCAAGAATAGAATTCACCCAAGTTCTGCCTGGTGGTGTTCTTATTTGGCCCGAAGCGAAAAGTTAGATGGAGAAAAATTCGATTTAAAATTCTGCAGCTATGCTGCGTTGATTGTAAATACAGGATCATGCCAAAATATCTATCAGAAAGAAAAGAAAAATATTTAATACACGAAGCAGTGAATGCTTGTGACTCCCCAAAGCCGAAACGTCTAAGAATCTATGCGTATTTCGGACCATGCGTTGTCCTATGCCGATGCACCTGAAAAGCAAAATCACAAACTCCGATGAATGAATGCTGAATGCTGAATGCATCGTGGATCTCGTAACCGGGGCAAGGAGCCCAGTCCAATGGACGGAGAAAATGGAGAGAGAAAAGTCGGCTCCCCTAAGGTCGGCCGCTGAAGAACCTGGAGAAGCCGCTGAACTGCTGGTTGACATTGCGGATATTCCCCCGCTTGGCGACGACCTCGGGGGCAGCATCAGCGGAGGGCTGAGGCTTCTCGCCATTTGATTCAAAGTCCTCCAGGGCGTTTCCAGTAAGGAAATGAAGGGCAGATAACCCGACGTAGTCCTCGTTTTGGATAAGTTCCTCCACGATTTCGTACAGGCGGGTGAACTCGGCTTTCGAGATGGGGGCATCGATGACCTCGTCTGGAGTCAGATCGGAGCCGGAGCTAACGTTGCGAGGGGCCTCCTTAGGTGGAACGTAGAGGGCAGAGGCGGTGGAAGCGGCGAGGATGAGGGCGGCGGAGAAGATGGAGCACTTCATTTTGATTTGAGGAGGTTTGGTTGGATATGAGGAGACTTGTGATGTTTTTTTGATGGTTTCGAGTATGTCAAGGAGAATAATGCCGTTGATGTTGCACTACTTTTTATCTATTAATGATGTTTTGCGATGGTGTGAAGATCTGGATTATGATCGAAGTTTGAGGAGTGCATCGATCCCTTTATGTAGGTTTGCCAGAGATGGTGTGCAGCGAGACCGAGGCTGGATTTGTTTCCAAACAAATCGATACCCGAAGCTTCTAATCATAGATCCAAGCCGCGAAGCAATGTGGGTCAGCTCAGCCAAGAGATCTCACTCGCAGGCGAGCTCTTGCAGAAAGAAGCTCGTTTCCTAGATTGTTTGGTGCCGCAGCACAGCAGCTGCCGCCATCAAGCGCGGAAACAGCTCTGTTTCCATGACCCTCTTGGGAAAAGCCGGGCTTGAGCAGGGCAGTGCTGTCGGAGTGGCTGCAGCTCCGTGGATTTTAGATTGAGCTGCGCACGTATGTTCCTAATTTTAGCATCAGGCACCCCAGATCTGACCACTCGGATCGACGTGGCATCCGTTGCTCTGGGATGTTTTCAGCCAATCGGGTCTCAACAACACACACTTTGGTCAATTTCAACGGTTCCTTCGAGATGCGAAGACGAACAGATGTTTCTCAACATGAAGAAAGGGGCTGGCGATAGGTCCGCTTTTGTTTCTGCTCACGGGATTTCTCTGTTTAGAGACCAATAAGGCGAGGTTAAAGCAGTTCTTAAGAATTGATCAATGTTTCTATACGTCCACTTCGAAACAGAAAGACCCATCCGGATCACAACTTTCCAGTTGCTGCCAAGGCCGGGCGGCAAAATTCGAACTCATATATCCCAGTCATTACCCAGCACCGCCTCGCATTTGATGAAGACGCTGAAGCCCAAATTAGTTCGGTCAGCCAACCTGCCGCGGCAAATTCCTTCCTTCTCAATCAATGACAGAGCAATCGCGAAGGGATAGAAAATAGAAAGGAGCGACATGTGCAAAACATAATTATAGTCCCGCTGCAATTTCCAGCGTCTCTCAGAATAGGAAATTTGACAACGGAAGGATTTTTTTCGTGCAGGTTGTACGGGCCTAGGCAAGATTCCAAGCTGTCGTGTTCCTACCCACAGTATCCACACATCGATTGACCCGTTGCTCAATCAGTGCTTTCCTCTTCACCGACTCCATTCCTATGGGCCACGAAGCTGGGCGCAGCAAGAGCCTTTTGACCGAGTGTAGCTTCGACAAGCTCCAGGAGTTCATCAGACGATACAGCTCAGCGGGCTTGGTTGGGACCGGTTGACTGCAGATCCGGAATTACGAGTGGAGGCAAGCTTGATTGGTGTTTGTGTTTCCGAAATATTTCGTAGCTATTTCTAGACTCATGTTTACCACAAGCGGAAGTAATACCTCGTAAATAGCCCTATTATTAGAAGATAACTTATACAGAGTGTACGGTAATAAGGTCCTCTCCCGAAAGAATGGCTCTGCGCCACAGACGGTATCTTGAAGGACAAAGTATCGCCAACTGGACGTAGCCTGATTTCTCATGCTTATCAGCTCCACCAAGTGGTTTCCAGTGCCTTACTATAGTCAACTCTATTCATTTCTTAGGAGTATTTCGTGAAATAAGATGAGTAAAGGTAACAAACTTTACAAGGTCGAGTCGTGGAAGTGGAAGTTCGTTCGGATCGCACTTTCCGGCTTTTGAGAGCCGCAGTTTGCATGTATGTGTTATATATGAGATTTAGTTCTAGATTCTCAACGACTCATGGAAGCTCAAGTAGTCGGGCGATGACGCACTGCTAAACTACTTCCGCAAGGCGCCGGCGTGGAACCCGGTCTGGTCGAACTATGAGTCGTGGAGGAATCTGGGACATGGGAAAAGGAAATTTAAAATTGGGGAGGGAGAAGTGGGGATTTTTTTTTTCTCTTTTTCCTCTCACTAGAGTATCCATATTTTACTAGACTGCAACGTATCTCTTTCCAGGGTGCTCTGTTGAGGTTGTGGTATCTCGAACCTGGAGATATTTTGAGGCAAGGTGGGTAACTTAGAGCGGCTATTGGTTCGAAACCGGCTCTGGACATTTGCACTGCTCTTCTTTTTTATTTTTTTTTTCTTTTATTTTTATTTTTATTTTTTTATTTTTTTGCTGTCATTCTCGCGTCAGGTGACTTGTAACTCTGATTAGTCATCATCTGCCAATCCGTCAACCCCCTAATCGGCAGTTTCCTTTTTTACGGATAAATATGCAATCTCTAGTTTATATTCGGATATGCGATATATCTCGGTAAATCGTGCATCATGATCTTTCAAAGCAGAAGCGACCGGTTTAGGGAGGGTGGCCCGCTTGCAGGGGTTAGTCTGAACTTTGGGGATCTCCTTGGAGTTACCCGGCAGGCACGCCAAACTTGCAGCGTGAGCCTTCATGAAGTGATGGAAACGCCTTCATGCGCAGGAGGACATCAGGTTGCTGCAGGGGTGATGAGTGGTCCGTGAATTGAAACCGTGGGGGACTCGCCCAAGTTTACCCTCGATGCGCCCCCCAATCGGCAAATGCTTGAATGGGCATTTTCTCGTTGATCCAGACATCACCCCTCACCAACGAGGATATCCTTCATCTCTTCAATGCTCTACTCGCATTGACATCCACGGGGCTATCCCATCACATTGTGATGGGGTTCGGTCAACCCTGGAATCGAGTGTGGCTTTGCCCAGACAAGATGGCTGGAGCCAATTAAAAGCTGGAGAGCATTTGACCCAAGTGTTTGACGGTGTTTGAGAAGAGACGGGAAAGCCAAATGACGCGAGAAGCGGGATGTGCTCCCCATTCTAAACCTCAGCTAAACTTCAGGGGATCCTCCCCCTGCGTCAGCACGGCCCTGGCAGATGAAACTGGTTACAGGACCCCAAATATGCGCGAACTTTCAATTAAGGCTGATGGTGTCTGGGGATCGCAATGCGGCAAGTCCCGCACAATGGCAGGCACGCAACGGATGCGCAGTGCGATCTAGGCGCACTCGGGGGCTTTTGTTTCGTATCATAAGAAGAAGAGGAGTATTAGAACTGCGGTCGCGGATGCCAGGATGAAGCTCCGTGATTTCTTGTTTTGTTTGCTCGCAAATCCACGATCCTTCGCGATCTTTCTTGTGAAGCCTTTGTTGGCCCCCCATTCGAACACAAAGACAGCATCACCATGTCATTCAATCCGACTCCGCCACGGCCCTTTATCGGCTTATGGAAGAATTATGCCGACGGAGGGCGCCTCACGTTGACTATGGAGGAGACACAGGCTGGTATTCTCGCTTCTTTCCTCGTCATATTTGCGGGCATCACTACCTTGAGCGGGTGGAACATTGTGCGATTCATCATGCACCAGTCCCGCTCCAGCGGCGACACGCACGACGGCATGCATCACCAAATACAAGCCATTCTGCGCAATAGCACCGGTCTCGTCCAGGCCCTGCAATTAATATTCCAAGTCGCCAAGGCGTGGCGCGCTCGCCTCGGCGTCGCCCCGGTCGCCAAACGGCTGTTTTTCGTCTTCACCATCGTCTTCGTCTTCTTCGTCGCTTCGACGTTCGCCCAGCTCTTCATCTCCCTTACTTGGTCCACGGCCGGGGCGCAGTTTCTTGTCAAAACCGATTCGTGCAGCTTTTATTTCCCGGATGTTGAAGATCAGCGATTGAGGCCCGATCAAGCGGAGTACATCTACCTCAAGAGCCGCCTCGAGGCCGCCATGATGTACGAACGACTCTGCTACTCTGAAGGCGCCGATACCAGCGCGCCCGAGTGTTCAACTTTTCCCGTGCCCACCATCGAAATCCAGCAGGAAGACGATAGTTGTCCGTTTATCGACCCGGGCTTGTGCATCTCGAGTAATAACGTTCCGGTGCAGATGGTTGCGACGGTAAATTCCAACACGCACCTCGGCATTAACTCGAAGCCCGAAGATTCCATTGTCTACAAGCGGTCCGTCCGATGCTCTCCCATGCAGAATAATCGTATCATACCCCGGCCGGACGGGCTGGACTTCATGTACGGTCGGTTCACGGGCACTCCCGAAACTCAAGCGACCTTCTTCTACTCTGACGCTCTGCGTCCAATGACCAACTACCAGATCGCGTAAGTATAAAGTCCCGAAATACGTTCAAAACATGCATATTGCATACTCTACGCAGCCATAGAAACGTTAACAATGTCCCCAGGCCATCCAGTTATGATTCCGCTTCCTTTGCCATCGGCGATGATGTGTGGGTGGCCAATAGCACTATCATAGGCCCTCCCACCGATGCCAACAACACGGCCTCCATCTTCTTCATCATGACCAACAATGTCACCAACGTCGTACCTACAAACGACCCCATATTCGGGGTCGATCCAACGGGCAACCCCGTCAAAGTCCTCACCTGCATCGAAACGCACGAGCTCTGCAACCCCAACCTGCCCTCCGTCAACAGCTGCAAGAAATTCACTCCTGCCGACGACCCCTTCGCCAACATGGACAGCCTCTCCCTGAACGAACGCCAAACGGGCACGGCACTGCGTGTGGCCATCAACCTACTGCGCCAGGACATCGGGCAGGTCGTCAACTACGCGCCGGGCGACATCGTCATGGCAGGGAAAACCGTGCTGTACGGCGAGCAGTACGACATTCTGCCCGTCGACCAGTGGCGTCGGGAGGTGAGGCGGTGGTTCGCCATGGCGCTGTACATGCTCCAATCCGACGCCGTGCAGTTCTCGACGCTGCAGAAGGACGAGACGCTTCAGCCCTATTTCAGCACCATCACCGACGAGCCGTGGCTTACCTCGTGCAAGAACCAACGCATTCGCAACGCGGAGGGCGTTCGCAACTTCAACTTCCTCGCCATTGTCCTTATCCTATCCATTGGCCTCATGATCATTGTTGTCGGTGCCTTCATCGAGCCCGTTGTCGCATTACTCCGCCGCATGTTGGGCAGGGGGGAGGAAAGGACGCTTACCTGGGTCTTTGACGGTGTTTTGCAGCTGCAACGCCTCGCGTACAACGCGGTCGGTGTTGAGAAGTGGGAGCCCGGCGTCTCTGACGTGCCAACCACGGATGAGAAAGTGTGGCCTGTGATTGACCTGAAAGTTGTCGCTACAGCAGAATCTGTTTACGATTCTGATGGGAGCCCGATCAAGACGAGTCCGATCACGCCGATTTCTAGGGCTAATTTGCCCTGGACACCAAGGAGGGATGTATACGCGTGACAGTTTTTATTTTCGATGGTTTGATTGTAAGATACAGAGTGTTTTCAGCGTAGCGTAGCGATTGATATCCGTCCTTACTAGTTTCTAATAGTCTGATTAACATTGGGACGATCTTTGTGTGTCCGTCCACGCTGTGTGTCATGTCATGAATTCTCCGGGTTGTACAAACGCAAATAAGCCTTTAGCGGATCGACTCCAATTCATCTTATTATCTGGCCCTTAAGCAGGAGTACTTAGTAGAGGGCGCTGCATTACATCCCTACGTTGATGAGCTGAGGCATCCCTTGTTTCAGCTCCTGAGTCAAAGCGGGCGAGGTGTGACGGGACGCAGGAGAAGGTTCAGCCGATTTAGACAGTGGCCGAGCAAAGACCGATCAGTCTTTACAACGGATGTCACGTGAATCTGAGGAATAGAAGAAAACGATCAGATGGGGGCATGTGGATATGTGACAGAAGTGAGTGTTATTCTGCCCCAGGACTCCTATGTTCTCTCCAGAGTAGATGAGCCTAGGCAGCTGGTACGTTTTAAAATCAAGGATGAGGGCGGGATCCCCACAGCGAGTACGGGATGTAGCTATACCACGTGCTGCTTAAGGTTTCGAGTCCTTTAGTTATTTGAATAAGTAGGGCAGCTGGGAGTCCCGCGGCTGTCAAAGTTGGATGCATGGGTCTTTTCCTTCACCGAATCAGCCACCACATCAATTCCAATCTCTCTATCGGCATCGCGCTCGAACGTATTTTTCATCTCAATTAGGACACTATTGCATTGGCAGTTGCACTTTCTTTCGTGTACAAGATGGTTCCTCATCCACATCGTCAGGTCCCCAATAGTGAAACTATCCTCGACAGCCCTGCTTCGGGGAGTGGGGACGCTGAACCCATCGACGCGTATGAAGGGCCAGAAGGGGTAATTTTCTAGCTCAAAGTGTGATAATTTTCACTGAACTGTACATCAGCATACTAAGTGTAGTCAAAGCAGAATGGAATGGTTTCTATATGACATTGTCTTGTGACCAGTCCCCAAAGTAGTCTACGAGGAAGCCGCCGCTGCCTCAGCGGACAACTCGCCCGCGGCCTTTTCTCCCGAGGTCCCGTACGTATCTGCATACCTTGCCGAGATCCATTCGCCAACAGTGACTGGGGGATACTTCATCTTTCCTTCACCGTCCTGGCAGTTGGAAAAGCACTTGACCAGAAAGTCGGGATTTCCCGAGAAGAAAAAGGGGATGCTATATCTATCCTCCCCAGATTTGTTAATAACGCGATGCAAATTCGATAGGTATCTGTCGTTTGTCCACCTCATCATCAAGTTTCCAAGATTCACGACGAAAGCGCCCGGGGTTGGTTTCACATCAGTCCATTGAGCCTCCGCGCGGTCCCAGACCTGAAGGCCTCCAACCATATCCTGAAGAAGAATGGTGATAGCACCGAAGTCCGTATGTGCTCCGATACCTCTTTCCCACTCTGAAGCATCCGGGGCTTGTGGGGGGTAATGCAGAAGCCTAAGAATGGCGATGGGCGTGTCGACAAACTCCGAGACCCAGCTATTGTCAACCTCAAGCGTCTCGCATAAAATGCGAAAAATGGTCTCGGATAGCTTTAGCATAGAGGTGAAATATTCATCAATGATTCGTCTGAATTGAGCAGCATCGTGAACCTCTTTGGGATATACGTTCGGTCCGAGATTGAACTTTCGAGCGACAACTTGAGGGTGATCGAGGGGAAGATCCAAGCCGAAATAGTATCCTTCCTTCAGGTCGCCTTCGGTCTTCTTTTCGAAATTTTGGCTCCGTAGACGCTCGTATCCCCGATTGAAATTGTTGAGACCTGTGAATACCTAGGTTAAGGTGTATTTCTATGATGGGTGGCCATTGGTAGGTGTTACGTACCCTTGTCATACTTCTCCTTGGTCTCGGCGGGAAGAGAGAAGAATCGCTTACTTTGCTCAATCACCTCATCGAGGAGTGATTGGGGAATACTATGGCCGGTGAGCTCGAAGAAGCCGTAGGTCTCGCACGCGTCCCGGATCTCGCGTACGAGGTTCTGTCTTCTCGCCACATCCCCATCTACCATTGCTAGGTCATATTTAGTACGATCTGGGCGTTGGAAGTAAATATATGTTTCAACTAACGTGAAAAGTCAATACTTGGTATCGGCATTGTTGGGCAATGCTCTCTAGCGCAACCTCTTTCAATCACATCCGGTTGGTGTTGAATGCCGAAGGCGAATGGCTACCTTATCTTCTCTCGCCGCACCAGTCGATGTCGCTAAGATGGATGCATCCTGCTGATAAGTTCTGCATCACGTGAGATATTAGTGACTGTTCGCTTGGAGCGATCCTCAGATAAGGCTTCTGGAACGCATATCGTCTTATCAGCAACCCCGTCCTGTAACATGGTAACATGATCTCACCCAACTATTCATACTCGGCTGAGACACCCATTCTGGCGAGTCTTCCAAGTTTGGTTGTTAGTCGTGCGTGAGACTAAACCCAGTAACACTGGCGTCAAAGAATTTACACTAACTGTGTCTGGGTTGTGATCCATATCGAAGGTTATATAGTACATGTAAGATATCTAGTGAAAGAATAACATGACCAGAAGGGAGTGTAGGTGTTGTGGTTTTCAGGAATACGGTGCCAATGGACAATGAAATCCCGTCTACGAAATAATTGTTCCCTCCCTGGCCACAGGCCACGCATATTTAACGAACTTGATCCCGCTATGTAGGATTCAGTTTCTATAGTCTCTCTACTTCTAGTCATCAGTGGAACCTAACCTCGAAAAGACCTAGCCCGCTTGCGGATTCTACCCTAGAGATCATCTACGTAGCTTAGGCTTGACTGTAGAGGAGGAAAGACTATCGGCGCCTAATCAATCCTCTAGTTAGCACAGTTTACCTGCGGGACAGCGAAGGCTAATCAAGAGACTAAATCCGTTTGGGGAGTCTGTGTTATCAAAATTGATTGTTTATCATTTCAAAAAAGACTGTATGATCTGAAACTTTAACAACGAAGGTAACAACGAAGGTAACAACAGACGGCAGCATTTTCCCTTACGGTTCCTTACTAGCCAACTAAGACAGACGAGGTTAGGCCTCGACAAAGAAGAAACATTCAAGCGATCAGAACCTATCAAACCAGAAGATAATTGATGGTTGATGGCGGATCTACCACGACAATCCCTCTAAACATTGACATCCTTGCTATTATATCCAGTCTCGGAGTTCCCAGACTTGGACTTGAAGACAATGGACCCATCGTCATTGATGACAATTTCGGTGATCTCCTCTTCATCCTCCTCCCTCAAAATGTGCTGCTTGAAGCCGCTGGTACCCTCGGAGTTGAGCAATTGGTTGGTCGTGGCCTTCGAAACGGCGGCAGCGGCGGCAGCTGCAGGAACAGTGGCAGCTCCACCCGTAGCAAGGGCAGAAAGAGCAATGGCGGCCGAGATGATGACATCGGGAGCGACGGATTCAACCGCGTCGAAGATATCGCGGAAGTTTTCGGGGGCCGAGTAGTAATACTTCTTCATGTCCGGGCTATACCAGGTGACGGTCCACCAATCCCGGCCGGTGGTCAAGAAGCCGGTGTTGTATTCAACATCCATCTTCTCCTCGGTGACCTGTCCTGGCATGACGATGCCCCAGTTTCCTTCATGCCTGTAGTCGTCGCTGTACTTGTGGACGACTCCCACAGCGACGATGGGGTTGGAAGTGTTGTTGCGAATGACAACTTGGGCGGTGCGCTTGGTCATTTTGGAGGATGTTTAAGTCAGGGAAACTTGAGGAATTGTTGGCTTGGGTTTGTCTTGGATGGCTGAGAAAGAAGTCTAGAAGTAGTTGTGATAGTTGACAGGAGCTCTTGTGATGAGATTGATGATGAGGATGAGGATGAGAAGAATAGGAGATGTTGACGGGGGAATTCTTGGTCGTTTTATACTCGAGATATCCTTAATGGATATCTTGATGTTTAGACATGCCCGTAATATTCTCTCCAGTTGTTCCCCAAGAAATTGTAGACCTACTTTCGGCCAGGTAATGAGAAGCCATCTACGCTTATCGTGGCGGTGAAACTCACGAGTTCGCGTTCCGATAGGGCGTCTTCCGATGCCTCGTTCACCAAACCCGAATTGGTAGTTGTCTGAAGCTTCGCTCGCGCGAAGAGTTCATGATCGCCGACAACATGAACTCGCCTGTCGTTCGTCTACCCCGAAATGGTAACTAAGAAACTAGGCTTAAAATGCATGATATACCGGGCGTTTCGGTGCTGCTCGTTGCAGGAGCCGGATTGGGAAAATTCGTAAGACGGGAGTCGACTTGTCATGCTTGTTGCATTCAGCCGCTCCATTCTTTGGCCCCTGGCTGCATCGCGTCCTCGTGAGCCCGCGGCGGCCCCGATATGCAAGTTGGAAGTGACCTTTCTTTCATTCGCTCATCTGTCAGACCACCTCCCTCTTTGTAACCTACCCACCCCTCTCCGTTGTGACTATGACTGATCCGGTCAGCTTACTTGCATCCCGCTGAATGCATCAGAATCACATATTATTGTGAGCTTCACGAAGGCGCGGTCTTAATTCGGTGCTATACACATGAGACCTCTAGCTCGAAAAAAGAAAAAGAAAAAGAGAAAACAAAAGAAAATAGAAGAAGAACAAGAACAAGAAGAGGCTAAGTTCATCCTCGAGTCCTCGACTACGCCCACGAGAATTTTGCATTTGGTGAATCTATCTGTCTTATATGTATTTGGCTCTAATTGAGCACATCTGTATTTGGATGCGCCAGTCTAGGCTCTGGAGACCCCTTCTCCGAAACGCCCTGCAAAATGCCCACTCGCACCCAGCAATCGAACACCGGCAGAGAACCAACCCCTTGCTGCGTTGGCGCTACTTCGTGAGGACTCCCATGACTCGAGGGGCTGGTTCATAGAGTGGTTGACCTGCCGGCAGCGCCAGATCAAACTCTTCCCAATCACCAATCTTCGCCAACATCTTATCCGTGGGGCAGCATAAGCTACAAGTGCCCATGACCTTTGTCCATATTTTGTTGGTTAAAGCTATTGGCTCCCGTCAGGAAAACGCACCGACTGTGAATAGTCTCTTCCATTTCCGCTTACCTTGGAACCAAGAGATGGCGGCGAGGTTATCGTCGACCTTGATATGCTCGTAAACATACCATCTTCCCCCTTTCTTCAGGTAGTTGTACAACAGGCGGGCGTTCTTCTCCGGCTCAGGGATGCTGCAGAGGCATTGAATCGTGACGACGCAGTCGACGCTTCCTGGAGCTACCCGAACTCCAGTCGCCGTCGGATCACCCAATTTCTCAATACCAACGGGTAGCACTTCATAGACTCCATCCAACCCTACATCCCTCGTGCGTTTCCTGAGCGCCGCGGCCGAGTACGGATTCGGTTCGACGCCGTAAATCTTCAGCGGTCCCTTGACGCCCTCGGTAACAGTCGCCAAAACGTCCGCCCACATGCCACTGCCGGCTCCAACCTCCAAGACGGTGCCGCTTAATGGCGCGCATCGCACTTCGTCGTAAATCTGGCCGTGGCGAACCCGGCCTTGGAGTAAGGGGAGCACCCTAGGCATTGAGCGCTTTTTCATGTTGGGCCCGTGGTAGGACCAGAAGTTGCCAAACCATGCATCATTGAAGGAATCGTATGAGAATAATGTCTTAAAGTCGCCCGTCACGAGGAGTTTAAAGATGGTGTAGAAAAAGTAGAAAACGGAAGTAGCTATAAGCTTCCATGGCGTCAATATTGTGGCAATCATCGCAGCCCTTCGAGGTTTAGAGGATAATATGTCGATAGCAGCTCGAAAGAGAGTAACGACTGGTGGTAGAGAGTAGCAAAAGAAAGGGAGAGGAGACCCTACTGCATTTGTTCTCTCTGTAATGCATCCCCCATGAAACGAGAGAAATCAACTGGTTTAGCGGAGACTTTTCGGCAGGTCGAATGGGGACTTGCGGAGACTTTCGGTCAATTTAGAGGCTTCCAAGGCAGGTCTTCCAAAGCAGCTACAACACGCCTCAACCCACCAGCCCGACCGATCGCATCGTGGGGTCTAGATTCTCGTCTTTTTTTTTGGAGAGAGAATTGTGGGGAAATATGCTAGCCATTTTGATGTCACATAAAATAAGCCGCATCATGTAGTCGTGTTGTGTTTGCGAAAGTTCCTCCCGAGTTCAAACTTAAAGTTAGAAGCGATGAAGACTTTCGTGGCCGCTCTGTAAGCGTAACCACAAATGCAATACCACATTACAGCTCTCTCCGATGGACCAACGTCAATGCGTTCGCAGACTGGAACTGTGCGTTGAAACAATGCGCGCCATAATTATTCACCTCTGACCAGGAACAGAATTATTAATTTAAGCAGGATTGATGTACCTTCAGCTCCCAATACCTCTTATATCCCCTGACCACTGAACTGAGGTTCGCCCTCTCACTGTAATCACCTTGTACACCGTCACAATATCAACTCGTTACACCATTATAGTAGCTTCTAAATACTGTTTACGCAGCTGTGGATTCCTCGGCGGCCTCGGGCTTCTGTCCAGCATAAAAGGCTCTGTAATCCAAGCAAGTTAGCTGACTATTCATTAGCTAGTGATTCGGGGCTTCCTTACAGTTCCAAGTAAGCGTGAATCTTAGGGTCTGTTAATTCCTTCCGGAGGCTGACGAGGTATAACTGAGCTTCTTCATACGTCCACTGTCATTATATCATCAGTTAGCCTCAGCTCACGAAACGAACTGTCAATCTCTGGGCGGGGAAGGGAGAGGTTGGAATAGTATAAGCTTACGCCCAAACAGTCCGTCAGTCCACGGATCGAAAAGCCTTCGACTCCTTGTAAGATAAACTGGCGATTCCACGCTCCCCAATGCTTGAGATCGGGATTCTTGGGCCAAGTCCCGATAGGAATCTTGATTCGGCGTTCCACTATGTTGGTGTAGCCGGCTTCTTTGAGAACATCAGGAAGCGTTTCGGCGATGCCAAAGGTTTTCCCCGTCGCTTTGCCGATCTTGTCGAAAATACCCCACCATTGTGCCATGGCTGGGCCGAGTGTTCCATCGTCCGATCTCACGACACCGGAATTTTCGATGTGCTCCGTCCAGCCGCCGGGCTTGAGGTGCCTTTTTTTTTCAACATCAGCGTCGGGATACCACCCTGTATACAGTAGAGAGTGGGCTAGGAGGGGTTAACGTACTTGAGGGCCTTGCGGTGAAATTGGACCCAGTCAGGAATGCATCCTGTCATGGATCGGATGTGGATGTAGTCGAAGTAATTGTCGGGATAGGTGAAGTCTTTGATGACATCATCGACCTCGAACTTGCAGTTGGGCGGGACGAACGAGGGTTGAATCGGCGAGAGATCCACACCGATAACTTGAGAGGATGGATGGGCGTCGGCGAATTCACTAATACTCGTTAGGTATATGGTACTCATTGGTGTCGCAAACAAGTTGTAAAAGATTTCTTACATTGCCCACGCCCCTGTGCCACAGCCAACGTCGAGAACATTCTGTCTCAATCGTCAGCCAAGCATTCCTTAAAATAGTAAGTAGAGGCCCACAACGGACCTGGACATCATCACTTATAGGCGCTAGAGTAAGACCGTTGAGTATAATTTTGAACATCTCGTGCCTAGGCGGTGCGCCCAGCGGGCCACAATCAGCGGCATGTCAACACTGCGATGAGTCTTGATGGACACTCACGACAAATCTTCCGCCTCTTGCTGCTTCTCGTCATTAGGCCCCCTAAAGCAAAGGCGGATCAAGGATGTCAGCCACCTGTCGCCCGTGTCTTGTATAGTTTAATCGTTCCGTGGGTGCGTCTTTACCAATATGCGCCGTCCTGGTAGGCATGATAACGTCGGCCGTGCTCCCACTTGTAGGCAAGGATGGACGATCGGAGCGATGTCGTGTCTGTGACCACGCTGCGCGTAAGGTCGGGATTAGAGCAGAGTTCAGGTGGAGCGAACAGAGATAATCGGGTCGTTAGTTCGCTTACGATGAGGCGTAGACTGAGTCCGCATCCGCAGTATCCTATCGCCAATGGAATAGTCTCACCATTAGATGATTATCCACGCAATGAAGATGGGGGAAAGGGGCAAATGGCAGAGAGTGCTTTCGCACTAATATCGAGAGTCCGTCGGCAGACCTTTCTAGGGCACACTTACAGCTTCGATTGGTGCATCAATATTCCCCAACCGAGGACTAATAGGTGACGATGGGGGCTGGGGAGAGGGCGTCTTCCCAGCTTTGGGAGATTTGGGGGGTTGGGCGTCAGTCATCTTGGCGGGAAGATTGTGGGGAGGGGACTGTCGACGCGATGGGGTGCAAGGAATTCAAAGGGAACATGAAAGTCAGGCGCAGCGGGGCGCCATGAGGGGTTTAAAATGGAATATGCCCACGACAGATTAGCGAACATCCTACCTTAAATGAGGGGGTCCGCTCATGATTTTTCAGGAATATGGGCATACAGACAAGGATCCTGAGCGTATCACGTAGCTTCGTCACTTGTCATACTCGTAGCTGTCTCCGCTCGGGAACTTGGCGAATGCGGATCCCATCTCTTCGATTGGTCTGGGGTTTTGTGCACCACTACCTTTTTCCTTTCCCTTCCTTTTTGATCCTGTGAGCGCGGCCAGACTGAGCGTGGATGGCAAGCGACAACGGCCGGATGCATTAGCGTTGCATCCGGCGCGGGAACTACTTAGCTCAAAGCTACCCTACTGACGAGGCCTAAGACCCTGCTAGTAGTGGAGTAGTTTTAGACACGGGGCCCAGAACAATTATTCTGTCACGATCTGGTCGCCATGGCGCCAGGCAACTGAATCTTGGCAATGTCGCAGAAGGCGGTGAAAAACAGCAAAGAAGAACAGGATCACGTGGCCGCTCTTAAAATAGTCAAACTCGAAGAAGTGTACTCGTAGTGGTGTCAGCAAGCGTTCTTCGAACATTATCACAAAGACCAGCATGAAGGACTTACATGACAGTGTCTGAGGAGACTAAGCATTCGCGGCAATTTTATCTGGAGATATTAGACCCTATCACTCCTTCCGCCGCGGTCCTGGTGCGTTTTAAACTGCTGGGCAGTGTCAGACGACTGTTAGCCACGTATTACTCGAGTGCATTTCTCTTCCCTTCACCTTCCAGAAGAACCCCACAACAACAGCTCCTCTCCACCAAGGTCTCCCACCTTACCGCTCCCTGTCCTTTCTTAACAGAACCTTCCACAACGCGGACGTAATTTAGCGCACCGCACTTCTCGCCCGCATTTGCATCGCTAGGGTTGCTTATCTGATAGTTGACAACCTGCAACCATCGATTAATTCTAGTGCACTGTAGGAAGTGACCACCAAGGGCTAGTGTCCGCTCGTTATGAAGGTTAAAAATAAAATAAAAAATAAAAATAAAAAAAGAAAGGAAAAGAAAGAAAATGGTGCCGGAATCGAGGGCTATAATCTCATTTGGTATCAAAATGGACTTCATGGGCTCTGGGACTCCTACAGAGGTTCCTAGCGGCCAGCACTGCCAAAGGGGGGCTGAGGGGAGGAGAGAAAGAAGAACAAAGAAGAGGAAGACATCCAAAATGGAAATCAGAAGAGGCAACAGAACAAACGATAGGGCAGAAAATGTGAAGAAAAAAAAGATGATAAGAGTGAGATTCGAACTCACGCCCAGTTTCCTGGACCAGGAATTTACTTGTTAAGGTAACCTTAACCTGGCGCCTTAGACCGCTCGGCCATCTTACCGCTTACTGCTGTTGGGGAGTGGAGTCCTAGGAAGGGTCAAGAACGGGCGTGGGCCATGGAAGTTGAAGCGGGTCACGATTTGACGCATCTCATCGATTTAATTTGTCGATGGATCAGGGCTTGGGCGGCTTGGGCGGGTTGCGAAAGCGGAAAATTCGCGCGAAATGAAATTTTTGGGGTTCAGCTTGGAGATGCGGCAGGGTCCTGCGCGCGCGGTCGAGAGTGCATGGTCGAATGGTCTTGATGAAGGGCACTTTTGACCGACACGCTTGTTATTACAATGTAAACATCTTGAAAGTAATAATGCGTTACAGTGTTAACCAACTAATCTTCGAAAGGCAAGTCCGGAGACTGGGGTCTGCCTATTAATCACATCGATCTGGATCGCTAAAGAGGATGGCTCAGAAGACGCCTGCAGTTGATATTAAGATCAGCTTCCGTTGTCAATTTTCCTCTAGTAGTTCGGATTAATAACTTTCGGGTGGTGCTTGCAACGACACTATTTCCACTAGCGCGAACGCGGCTTTTCGCTGTGGGTTGAGCTGAAAGCCATGATCGTCGAGTCGGCGATGATCCGCGTGATTGCTACTACAAGAAGGTCGAGATCGATACTATCGAAGAACCCCCGATCCTAACGTGATTACTCGCGAGCCAGGCCGGATGTTGCGGCACGTTTAAGGTTGGCGCAGGTGGAAATAATGCCACTCGAGGATCCGGGGTGCTGACGAGACTATGATCGGTGAGTCGAGGTTTCCCCCTTGTTCTCGCTGTCGATCTTCCTCTCTCCGGTGCGCTAATGCTAGTGCGGCTGTCAACGATCGATCTGAGCGGGGGACCTTCCACATTTCGTTCGCGGCTGTCAATCACTTACCCGATCTATGGAATATTACAAAGAGATTGGCGGTCGAGCTCCGATGTGAAGGGAGACTGAGAGGACTAGGGATCCCAAACCAGCAGCCCGCGGCCCATATATGACGCAAGATCTCTCCCGCCTGATGGAATCGGTTGAGCACTGAGCTATCTTTATCCCAACATCACCGAAGGGTACTAGTGAAGAAAATGACGCGACTAGTTAACCGCTCCTTAGATGGGGAGTCCAGAGTCGCCGAGATCTCTGCCATTCTCTCTATCTTCTCGACATTGACGACTGCGGTCGTTGCCTTGCGGACATATGCGCGGCAGCACCTGCTTTGCGCCTTTGGCGCTGATGATGCCTTCATGGTGGCCGCACAGGTGCTCACGATTGGGGCGGCGATAGCCATTGGCTTAGGTGTGTAGCCTATTGTTCCAGTCCGGTATCCGTCCTCTCACCTAACTCAAATGTGCAGAATGCAAATACGGACTTGGGCGACACACGTGGGTTCAGCCCCATGACCTCTATATCCCCTATATGAAGGCAAGTTCGTATCAGGACCTGCTCTTACAATCCTGGTTTTCTTAGTGGCTTTGATAAGCCTTATACTTACAATCGTTCATCTCCTTAGGCATTTTACGCTTCTATCGTCGTTTACAACGTCGCCATGTGTCTCGTCAAGATATCAATCCTACTCCAGTACAGGAGGATATTTGCTTGTGTTGTTATGCAACGAATAACGGCATTTGGAGTGGTCCTCCTCTCGGTATGGACAATTACACTGTGCTTCCTTCTCACCTTCGTCTGTGTCCCGGTTGCAGCCTTCTGGGACCACTCTATCAAAGGGAGGTGTCTTGATTCGCTCACGGTTTGGTACGGCATGGCCGGCTTCAACCTGGTATCCGACTTTGCCATCTTTACTATGCCATTGCCGGTAATCAATTCATTGCAACTACCGAGGAGGCAAAAGTATATTTTGTCACTGATTTTCGGTCTTGGCTTCATGTAAGTCATGTCGTTTTCGTTGAAAGCGGAGGGGTGCAATTTGGCTGTTCTCGTTGGCCCGAGTCCTGACATTCGGTTGACGCAGTACATGTATCATTTCCATCCTTCGTATCCGGACCCTGAAGAATGCAGCCGAAGCAGAAGACCCAAACTGGGATAACGTGGATGCGGCATATTGGTCCTTTCTTGAGGTGTGCACTGCCATCCTCGCCGCGTGTCTTCCTACTCTCAAGCCGGTACTTGCCAAGATCATCCCGAGAGCTTTCGGAAGTAGGCAAGACTCTAAGATGGCGCCTTGCAACTCGCCACCCGAGGTACAAAATTCTCGCTTGGGGGGAAATCGTTCCCTGTATTTAACAACCCTAGCTACTCAACCATGAATGACTCAAGTTTAGAACAGTACAACTGTCCCATACCTGGAGACATTAAATGTTGAGAGAATATCTCACGCTATACAGGACGTGATATTCATGTTAACGCGCCGGCACGAATCGCGATTTTTGCCCTTCCAGAGGCTATTCTGATGGCTTTTGTCCATAGACGACGTGGCTGTGCTTCGTCAGTTGTCTCCATGCCTACTCCACTGGATATAGATGGGATTTCAAAGAGATCCACTTACAAGTTGACGTACGCATGGAACACCGTGCCCTTCAGCTCTTTCCTGACCTTAGCCAAAAGCACCTGCACCTCGCTTTCACTCCATCCCTGAACATCACACATCAATCTCATTGAGAATGCCTCCAACCCATCAATCACCTGAGATGCATTTATCAGTCCCAGCTCCTTGAGCCTAGGATCTTTCGGCCAGGACCCAATGGGCATCTTGAACACTCTCTCAGTAACCTTTGTGAACCCGGCGCCTTTGACCCGCTCGAGGAGCTTTGGTCCGGGGCACGGCTCGCGGCCGATTTTCCGAGCGGCATCGAGAAGCATGCCGATCCAATTGCTGGTGTTGTGTTGGTCGGTTAGAGTGCCATCGTCAGAGTAGTACTGCATATCATAATCTTGGAATTCTGCCCATCCCCCAGGATTTAGGTTGCTACCAAACTAATGTCAACATCACGCCTTGCCCCAGACACATATGATGGAGTGAGATGTAACTTACTCATAGATATTACTCACAAGCTTGGGCCAGTCCGCGATAGAGCCTGTCATGTATCGGCAGAAAATGTAGTCAAATGGGTGAGCATACACCCAATCGCCTTCGACATCATCCACCTCAAATTTAACGTTTGGAGGTACCCTTGCAGCGAGTGTCAACATATCAGCCCGTCTCACCAGGCAAGGAAGTCCAGATTTCATACCATGTGGGCTGAATGGGACTGAAGTCGTTTCCAAGCACCTGAATTTGAGATTAGATTAATAGGTCGAGCTGTTATCCGATGAAGGATTATTACCTCGGTCCCAGGGAACATCTCGCCAAACTCCATAGCCCCTAACACAAGCCACAAAAGTCAGTGAATACGGAGCAATTACGTTGCACGTTATCAGAGGGAGGCTTCTCATACATATTCCAGTCCCGGTGCCGATATCTAGCGCACGATGCACTTTGTCTTCTTCGATTGGAGCCAAGAAGAGTTTGTCTCCTATAAGTCGCACCATGATCAAGTGCATCAAGTCTAGGCGAACCAACTCTTGCTTTGAGATGCCGACGCGGAGCAGGGATGATCGTCAGCTCTTCAGTAAGAGACCCAGCAACGGGCAAACGTACATTGTCATTTGGCATAAAGTATTCTGGTCATCCCTTTCATTAAAAACGACCCAGCGAAGAGTTGATCGGAATATACGTGTACTTACTGCCCGGTTGGTATGCATGATATCGACGGCCATGTTCGGTTGGATAATTTAAGACGCTGGTTGCTAAGGATTCTGTGTACGATGACCTAATCGGAGGGATACCTTTCGATGAATATTGCAACAATATAACGGACAATCCCAGGGGAAGAAAATTTAACGCACACTCGCTCGTCGAAGACAGCTTCGTCGTCGACTGACTCCTATTAATAAATCGATCCTGTAAGCGAAGTTTCGGACTATTAGGGTGGATATCACGAAAGTTGAACGCACTGCTGAATCGACTTCAATGATCGCGGGATTGTCCTGTTGTTCTTCAGTCATATTTGCACTGTGCCTCACGAGCACCATTAAAAGTAAGAAGTACGTCGAACAATACGGCGAAATGTAATTGCAAAATGGGCAGATTTAATCCGAGGTGGCCTGCTACATGTGGAACGTGGCCTATATATGTCCAAACCGAGATCATTTGGGGAGACGCGGGCGGAGTCGAGGACTCTTACGAACACCGGCCCGCAGTGCAGTAGTTTCTTGGTTTTAGCAGCGTTACCTGCAGCTACGGATGCAGAGAGGACGTTCCGGGGCGGGCCATTGACTTGGCAAGCTGCACTGCATTGCGCGTTTTCACTTGAAAACGCCAGTTCTTGACGTCCAACCGCAGGCGACCTCGTACCACCCAGCTGCGCCCCGCACTCACGGTTCGCCAACGAGCATGATGACTGGGCATTTCTGTTGACCGAGGTAAAATAACGAGGTGGGTGCCAGTGGGACCGCATAGGATCCATTGCCGGCGGGAAAGCGGGAACTTGTGGAATGCGATCAAGAACGGGGTCGATGCCTCCATGCGGAATCGTTGGGGCTCACGGACAGAGTCGTACGAAATGGAGGAAAGCAACTAATGATTAGCGGTTCAGTCAAGGACGGGTAATATATTCTAATTGGACTATGCCAAATCTATTTACATAAGCCGTGATGTGAAATCACTGTCATTTAGCTTTATTTATATCCTCACTCCCTGTTCTGTGGGGAGAGAGCCTCTAACATATCCCTCGGTCCGGCTTCGTGGGGAAAATCCCAGCAGCCACATTCCTACACGTTTCGCTGCGTCCAAAAGTCTGTTTAGAATCTTTGCAACCGCATTCCACCGTGTGTTTCGGCTGTGGGAATCCAGAGCCGGATTTTCGCCAGAGGATTGCCCTGCGGCTGGATTTTCGTCGGAGGCGAGCTCTGGGTTCAGGTGTTCGTTAGAGGCGAGGTCTAGGTCTGGGTTTCCATTAGAGGATATCTCTAGAACTAGATTTGTGCTAGAGGCAAGTTCTGGGTCCAGATCTTCATCAGAGGACAGCTCTGGAACGGATTCCGAGAAGTCCCGCCTTGACTCCGGGCAGGACCAGTACTCTGGTGTATCTCGATCCATAAGCCTTTTGAGGAACACAAATGTCTCCTGGCAGGTTGCCCGGCATTCTCTTTCCGGATGTAGCATCTCCGACTTGACGAACTCTAAAAAATGTGCGAGGAAGAAGTCGGCTTCCTTACCGCCGATATCCGTGATCAGCTCCTCAATCCACTGCCGGGTCGCATGAAAGGCATTATTAGTATGTCTTGATATCCAAACTAGTGCCAAGGGCTAGTCTTTAACATACCTCTTTCACACTAGGCCTTAACTTTGGTATCCACGGACACCTGCCAGGCTGTGAGCCGCCTTCATCCCGAAGGTAATACTTTAGAAAGAACACATCCTCGCGGCTTCTCGAATTAGCCTTGGCCTTTATAGTCTCTCCTTTCGTACGCCTGCGCTCCAGATAATCTGCGAGTCGTTTATTTTGGTAGGCCTCTAGTCCCCTCGTACCCCGGATTAGCCATGTTACCAGCTCCGAGAAGACGCACCCAAGTGCCCAGATATCAACTCTTCTGCACATGTCTCCGCGAAACTCCACATCTTGCTCTGGAGCCCTGTACGACGGCGCCCCAGCTGGTGTGTGATGAGGCCCCGTGCGCCTGTCTTTCGCGTGGTACTGCATTACGCCAAAGTCACCGAGTTTAAGTCTGCCCAGACGGTGGAATCCCGTCTCTTGGATAAAGTGAAGTATGTTCTCCGGTTTGATATCACCATGGATACCAAACAACGGTTTATTGGTCGTTTCGCCCTTGTCATTCTCATGGCCAGTTTCGGTTCCAATGCCATTTGGCTCTTCGTTCTCATCGGAAGGCCTTTCATGAATATTGCATAGGTCTGTTATGATACCGAAGATTTGAAGAGCCACCCAGCGGACAAGAGCGGGTTTGTCGAGTTTGTGGTTTAGAAGCAATTCCTCGGGCTCCTGCTTCCACATGTGCTTGAGACTTCCTCCATCCGCCCAAGGGAAGATGAGGTATAATTGATCTTGCTTCCCTTCGCCGCCCGCGATGCTAAGCGTTGCGAGAAGTTCAACCAGGTGTGATCCTTTTTTCGTCTGAGCGAAAGCTGCGATTTCGTTTCGGTAATGCCCGTGGTGATGATCTTCCAGGTCCGGGAAGAACTCTTTGATCGCAAAAAAGTTGGTATTGGGCTGATTGCAGAGTTAGTGCCTAAAAAAAGAAAGAAAGTAAAAAAGGACAAGAGGTGGATTGTTATTAGCGTACATGGGTGAATCGGTGATGATCGGGGTGTATCGCGACTCGAGTGACCTTGGCATATGCACTCTCATCGACTTGTTGCTCTTGCGGGTCCCAGTCAGTAAAAGGGAGGATCGTGTCGTTATGGAGAAGTCGATATTTCTCGGTGTTTGGGTTCTGGTCGAACATCTTAATAAACGGGATATGGATCCACCGCTGCTTTGAATAGAATTCATTCAAGGCTTCCTTATCAGTAAGGAAAGCCAAATCCCTGCCTTGCCACGTAGACAGCGTATTCTTATCCTTGCAACGGATGAATGGAAGTTCCCGGTCCCGTATCCCGGCCTCTTTAAACATGCGTATGAGTTTGACTTTGGATATCAACATCAGAATCGTAAAGATTTTGCGACTGGACGTCTTCTCATCTGGGTCGGCATCCATCTCCTCAGCCAGCGGCGGTCGAAACGGGCCCGGGGGTGAACTCGGCGGCATTTCTCCATTCTCAACCGTTGGTCCTCCCTCACCCCAAACGAAATCCGCACAAGCCTGCGCTTCGGCCTCTGGCTCATTGAAGAATTCGCAACGAATCACTTCGGAAACGACTTTTCGCGTGACGAGCTTGCTGAGCTGGCCTCGGGGTAAAAACCGGTTGCTTGCATCATCGGGGCACTGGATCATTTCATCCCATAGCTTCTTTTTGACATGAGCTAAAGTAATGATTTGTTCTGGCTCCTCTTCCGCGGCATGGCCTCCTGGAGGATATGATTGCGGGATGTCGTTGCCACAATCGGCGTGCAACGGTTCTGTAGTGTTCGGTGTTTCTTCTGGGCGCGGTGGAGGTGTTCTCGGTTCGTCCGCAGGCGCAGGGATGTCAAAACTCACCTAAAGAGATAACGGTTAGGGGGTTCCTACCATCTTCTGACCAACCTCCATCTTGTAACTTACCTGTCTTGGTGACCGAACGGACTGGCGTGGTGAAGCCATGGGCACCAGGTAGCTGCTTTCTTCGGTTAGACAAAGAGCCTGGTCTTGGGCGGAAGATGCGCGGAGAACGGCAGGAATGTGCCGCTTAAATCATTTGCGCCCAGGGCTGCCACCATTGCGGCAATGGGCTGTGTTCTGTCCCTTTGAGTAGTCACGGAAGCTATGTAAATGTGGCTTCGGAGCCTTGCCATGCCAACAGGAGTGCCAGGGTGCTCTGAGGCGTGAGGCATTTTGTTCACACGGCGCGTAGTGATTCACCATTCCTAAATCGTGAATGACCACACTTTGTACGAAGCCATCATCCCTGGGGCCACCCTCCATAATAGCTTGTGGCTGGGCCAGAATGCAGCCGGCCTCGGTGGCATCGAATCAATTTATTGATTTGGCGTTGGGTCTAGACCCCTCTCATGCCCTCTAAGATTTCAGTACAATCAATCTTGGCACAAAGCAGTACCGAATCAAACTAAAATGTTAGATGACTTTCAGCGGAAGGTACTTGTCCTTGACTTCCGGACTTCACTTTTATACTTGACACACACAAGAAAAATACGGCATTTCGGACGCCCAATGATGAGACATACAAAACGCCACGCCGGTAATCCGATTGACTGCGCCTCCTAGGCTTAGAGGCCATGTACTTGTTCTTTCACACTGCATATATATCTGTCGCCCCTAGCCCGAAAGTCGGCGTTTCCTCGCCCCTCGCCATCCCTCATCCCCATTGTCGTCACCACAACTTTAACAGTCCCCACAAGTTCGCTCGGCCCCACATTTTTCATCCTTTATCCCAAGAAATGTCGACGTCTAGGTCTAGCAGTGCTAGCGAAGACTGGACCGTGCAGTACCTCGCTGGACGCTACATCAACCCGAGGAAGTTAGAAGAAACCCTCAGCTGGCGCTGGCACGATAAATATTTAGTCGAGGTTTGCGATGATTCCCTCCCTTTCCCCTCTCTGCCCGAATCGATACCCGCTAACGTATACGCTGGAAACATCTAATACAGCTCCGATCGAATACGTATCATATCAGTGCCCCTGGCAAGCTTACTACGGCCCAGATTGCCGGGTGTTATTCGTCAAGAGTCAGCAGAAGGAAATAATATGGGCGTGGCAGATGATAGTAGGATATATTTAAGTTATGCAAAGATGCGGTTAATACTTGCAAACAATATGACGGGCAGTTTTATCAGTACCATGTTCCGGCATAAACCTGTCACCTAGACAGGAATTTAGAATGAGTGTCATGATGTATTTATTTAAAGTTCGATTATAACATCCAGTGCCGAACAGCCTTCGGGGGAATCACCTGTGAGGAGGGAAATGAATCCTCATTGCGCTCTTGACTATCTCGATCTCATGCTAGTCTCCGTTAGCGCTGTGGCCTGTGACCGGTAATAAACAAACGGGCAAGACATTGAACATCGCCTTCGTACTTGTGTCAGTCTTTTCGACACTCGAATGTGCCAACAACCCGACTTGAACTACATTATATCAGTCAGTATAGATTCGAAAACGATTTGGCCAGCATATGTTAAGCAGCACACCTCGTCAATTTCAAAGTTACCAGAACCACGGAGCTTGATGAGCTGATCTTCCAGCTTCAACTTGTCAGTGTAGGCAATGGGGATGGGTTGAGAATACATTTTGGGGTTGAAGGAATTGGATTGACGGAAACAAAACATGCAGTTGTGATTTGAAGTCGAAAATTTCACTTACGGGACTTTCTAGAGCTATTGAAGTTTTTATACTTGTCCATACCGCATGTAATCGTGAGAGACGTTCGCAATATCAGTCCTATCTTTGTCTACTAGCCTACAGCCTGGTGGGCGATGCATGAGGATGGCACAAGAAAGAGAAGAAAAACATGGATATGGTCGCCTCAAAGAAGTGAATCTCCCACATCCATCTAGGCCGAAAAGTGTATTATTCTTGGGTCCCAATACATAAGTGCCCGATCAATGCATATGTGCTGGCATAGCGAACACCATTGCGTAGGTCTCCTTAAAATCTACTGGCTGATCGGAGGTAGGGGTTGCAGACTGAGGGTGCCTTGCCCCTGGTGCCCGTTTCGCGAAGCCAAACAGCGCCCCGAATTTTGGTGATTTTCGGTCTTGACCCCTCATGACCTGGTGCTACACGGAACGGGTTGGGAGGTTAGAGGGAACGGCTTTTGTTTGGAGAGCCATCCAACTAGTACAAACCTTCGCGTGCCTCACATACCTTGCCAAAATGGATAAATACACAAAAGGGGAAGTCCTCTTGGTGTGAAGAAGTGTAGATCTTATTATATATTAAAGTAAAGCCGGTATCCGTGGCACAACGTTTTGAGGAACCATCTAGAATAACATGTCAAACACCCGGACATAGCAATACTATTTCCTAAAAGAGATCCTAAAGCGCTATTCTCGCCATCTCTTGCCGTAGAAATGAGCTGGAGCTGCCGAGACCCCGAACTTACCGACGAAGAATGGGACTTGTTTCGATTTGAGCAGTCCCCGAGCGAGGCATTTCAGTTCTGCAAATCACACCCCGACGAACGAGTACTGAAATAACCCATCTCTCAAGAGTGATGGTAGTTGTCGATTACTGACTTTCTTTCAGGATGTCAAGTCTCATAAATGGAGCTTCAGGGACGAGAAGGAGTGGCAGAAATGGCTAGATAAGCGACTTGATGTGAGATATATTCGCAAGTCGTCGGATGGCCTTTTTCCTCTTTGTTCCTTCTCATGGCTAATTATTCAAAATAGGACACAGAGAGCTGCAAGGGAGTACCAGGGGCACAGTCTACTATTAACTTGATCATGACACCGAGGACATCCTCTCTGTCCGTACTCCCTTTCACACAGGAGATTATCACACAGGTTAAGCGCCGCTTCATGGTCCATCGGTCCATGCTACGTGCGCTTACTCGCAACACTAGCTGTACATTTACGAGATTCCCATTTGACTGGACCAACGACGATTCGACAGCAAAATCTACTGGTGCGTTCGGGGTATTCTCCTACCGGTCTCTATCATTCTGACCCATGTGCAGTTTACACTTTGAGGACCGCGGCATATTGGCCAGGGGACATGATCCTGTCCGCAACATGGCTCCCCGAAGAGCTAACTACAAACGTCGTTTGGATGGGCTGCAATATGGAGAAACACCACGTTCATAACCATTCATTAACAGACCCAGAGCTCATATTCGCTCGGCTCTCGACGTTTGACGCTAGGGCATTCCATCCGATGGTTATACCTACCATGTTCGCTGAAATGGAGCGTGAAAGGGTGATTCCGCTTGTTCGCGACAGCATCAGCATCCTACACCGCCAACGAGTGGCCAATGTCCTTGCTCATGAGCAAACAGCGGATGTTGAGACCAGGACTGGACATGTCGGGGGTACACGTCGGCGCCACCTCATTATGAAGGCCTTAACACAAAGCTTGAAAAAGTTCTCCTCAAAAGGGCGAGGCAAACAAAGCCTTCCTAGTCCTTATGCCGGGCCATCTTCCAAGCCAGTGTCACCACCATTTGATGAACCAATGGAATCGCCAGCTTCTCTGACATCGGATGCGCCGGCTGATGAAGATGAACATTGGTTCAATTTGTGGGATAAGACGAACTTCCTGAAGATTGGTCTCGAGGATTGGAAAACTCAAATGCTGAAAATGATTGCCCATGTTGATGAGCTCCAAGATACCAAATTTGGCCTGGATACGTCCGCAACCTCGCCAGAGTTGGATGCCAAGTTGGGAGCACTGCAGGAGACGGGGTCAAGAATCAAGGAAAGGCTGGGCGAACTTGTTGACGAGTATGATGAATATATCCGCAAGTGTTCCTACATCATAGATGGCATGAAGCTGGCAACCCAGTTGGTAAGAGAAAATGGTTACGTCGGGGTAGGAGAGATGTTACTGATACATTAAATACATTTAGGAACTGAGCGAGATTGAGCGCAACGATGCGAAGACCAACTTGGATATTTCCAGAGTCAACCTCCGAGTCGCCAGCATGACTTGTAGAGACAGTCGGCTCATGAGATCTATGGCATTTCTGGGCGTGGTCTTCCTACCAACCACACTCATCACCGTATGTACCACGCTGGATAAAGATTAGCTGTATAAGTCACTAATACTCCCTTGCCAGAGTGTCTTTTCGACCGAATTGTTTGACTGGAAAGGAGAAAGGGGTGGCTCTCCGATCTCGCCATATATCTGGGTTTATCCTGTGGCGGTTGTGTCTGTGACAGCCATCACACTTCTGGTGTTTTATCTCTGCATGTTCTGGAACAGAAAGAATGACCCTCGTGAGCAATCATGTCTAGTTTAGATCTCTGTCGAAGTACCGGCTGGCGCCACGCGGGGCTCGAGAGGGCCACCTGAGATAAGATACCATACACCATGCCAATTCTCGTCTTCCGACGGTAATAGTATCTGAGTTGAGTGGGAGCAAGTATTGCCCATGGCTGCAGGTGATGAAATCTCTATCAACCAATAGTAGAGAATCCCGACCCACCACCCCCCAAAAGCAAGGGTCATTTTCCTGCCCTAATAAGCCCATATAAGATTCCACCTCGGTACTTTGGTGGTACATGCTGTTGATAGCTGTGCTGTTTATTGATACATGCTTGCTTGGCGTGGCGCCCCTGGGCTCCTCTGACCGCACTTGTGACCTGATTAACTGCTGGAGCCTGTAGGAGCATGGCGCTGAGTGCCAGTCCGGAGCATTGTTGGGATGTCACCAGAAAAGGGCTGGCAAGTGTGGGAGACCCAGGCTTCCCTTCGTACTTTGGGAGTACGATGGTCTTGTCCCTTGAGAGTCGTAGTGTCGAGAGTTAGAATTTGGTAGAGAGCTCAAGTTGGAACCAGCAACCACCAACAATGATTACCTCAAATGGTCATCGCCGCGTTTCCCTTACGAAGGACAAGTAACTAAGACAGTTCTCGTCTGATCTAATCTTGGCTCCTAGCTTTATTTAATGAGCATTGTATTTGAAGTTAGGCTGGTAGCCCGTCGGGATGCAAATCCCAATAATGATCTCCTCATCCTTATCAATAGTAACCTGACTAAGTGTCGAAGATGCCAATCACGTCCTTAGCAACCCACTCGATCGCAGACTCGCCACACACTCCCGCAGGTAACCGCAATGCCTAAACTTAAGTTTAAATAAGGTTAATGGCGGTCCGGGGAAAGGAGAGGACTTGTTCACAAATCATAGACGCGAGGTGGTACCGCCCACCGCCGTGAACCGTTCTTTCATCCGTGCCAGGAAACAAAAAAAAAAAAAAATCACATCAAATTAATGGGCGAGATGACGAACGACCTGGAGCCCATAGAACCGATCCCCGCCGATGAGGAATATTTCGATCTCGGAGCTCACGGCCGAGTAATCACCACAAAGAGCAAGGATGCGCAGGCGTGGTTTAACAGAGGGTTGGTATGGGCGTATTCGTTCAACCACGACGAGTCTGCGTCTTGCTTCGAGCAAGTCACCGCCCACGACCCAACATGCGCCATCGGGTACTGGGGAGTTGCGTTTGCCTCTGGGCCAAACTATAACAAGGGCTGGCGAATCTTTGATGCCCAGGACCTGGTGAGGACTACGAGAAAATGCTACGCCGCGGCGCAAAGAGCAAAAGAGCTCGCGAAACATGCAAGCCCATCGGAGCGAGCCTTGATTGAAGCCATTCAATACCGATTCCCGAGTAGCCGGGTTCCCGAAGAGTTCAAACCATCGGTGCTAGCCTATGCGGATGCCATGATGCAGGTGTACCGTCGCTTTGGCGAACATGATCTCGATATCATCACGTTAACCGCCGACGCGTTGATGAATGTGGCGCCTTGGAAACTGTACAAGGCTCCTACAGGTGAACCGGATTTATCCACGCCGGTTCTTCAAGTTCGAGATATTCTCGAGCGAGGATTGACTCACCCAGGGGCTCGGCGTCATCCCGGCCTTCTCCATATGTACATTCACCTCGTCGAAATGTCCAAGACACCCGAGCGGGCCATCATCGCAGCCGATTACCTTCGTGACCTGGTCCCGGACGGAGGCCATATCCATCATATGCCCAGTCATATTGACGTCCTGGTAGGAGATTACCGAAGGGCGATGAACACGAATCTGAGAGCGACGATGGCCGACGAGAAGTACCTCGCTCGGAGAGGGGCCCAAAATTTTTACTCTTTCTACCGTATGCACAACTTTCAGTCCCTAATATATGCAGCAATGATGGCTGGTCGAGCGGGCATAGCTCTTGAAGCCACTTCGAGGATGGAGGCCACCCTTACGGAGGGGCTGCTAAGAATGGATTCTCCATCCATGGCAGGCTGGCTTGAGTTCTTCAAGTCAGTACGGGTACACGTTCTCATCCGCTTTGGAATGTGGGAGGAACTCAAGATCCTACCAATTCCAGATGATGGTCGCCTTTGGTGCGTCACCATCGCCATGACGCATTACGGAAAGGCTATTTCGTGGGCAGCGACTGGCAATCTCAAGAAGGCTGATGAAGAGAGCGGTTTGTTTAGGCGGGCAGCCTCTCGAGTACCCGACACGAGGTTAGCTTTCCCCAACAAGGTCACAGATATCTTAAAAGTGGCGACGGCAATGCTAGACGGAGAGATGGAGTACAGAAGAGGAAATCACGAATCGGCATTTTCTCACCTTCGCCTGGCGATCCAGCGAGAAGACAATCTAGTTTACGCGGAGCCCTGGGGCTGGATGATTCCGACGCGCCATCCATACTCGGCACTTCTCTTGGAGCAGGGTCGCGTTGAAGAGGCCTCGGCTGTATACGAGGCGGATCTGGGACTGGATGGTACCTTGGCTCGGGTGCTTCAGCATCCCAATAATATTTGGTCTCTTCACGGATATCTCGAATGTCTCGTTCGTCTCAAACGCGACCAAGAGGCCAGGATCATCAGGAAGCAGCTTGAGACTGCTGCGGCGAGCGCTGATGTCACAGTGAAGTCCTCGTGCTTTTGTAGATTGCGTACTGCCCGAGGCATCCAAGATGAGGAGTATAGGGGGAACTGAACTTGGAAGACGCATATGTATTACAGTTGTATCCTCTCCTTCGTGAGTGATGGGCCGTTTAATTCTCTGCGTGCCGTTCTTCAAATCAAATTAAACATAGGCTATTCGGGGTTCATTGTTGACTGTATAGTTCTCGTTCGGACTTCGACCCTGGACTTGTTCGACGTTTGTCCCAGGGCAGCAGCTCTTTTGTGATAACTCTGCAGGTGGCTGGCTAGGTATACAGGTTCACATAGCAATTATTATTATATCGGTTAGACCCCGTGGCTAAGTTACAATTGCTACTCCAGACCGGCCTACAATTAAGTCTACCTCGACCCCGACTTTTCTCTCCACGCTAAGTCGATGTCTTGTTTGCCGCAGCAAGTTCATTTATCCTCTGCTGCAATGCCGCTTGTTGCTCCTGCACTCTGCTAAGTTCCTCCAGCGTTTTCCGCCGTGCCTCGAGCTCCTGGTGGGATCGGAGTAGCTGTTCCAGTTCGGTAGAGCCTGGATCGATCGTGGGCACAGCGAGATGTGCCGTTGCTGCCGGGTCCGTTGACGGACTGGTTGTATTGGTCTGAGGTGGTGGGGAGGCCGATTCTGGCGATGTTGTCGAGGTGACTGGTGGCATGGCAGTCTGCTGCGTGGCGCTTAGCTCCGAGATCACAGGATAACCATCGTCATAGCAACCCGTCGGGTTCTGTTGTTCAGAAGGCGAATATGAATGTGGTGCAGAGGTCGGTGGGCTGCCCGCGAGCCGCGATATTGACCCAGGTGCTACGTTGACAGCGTCTTCCCCGCCCAATTCGGCGGGGTTTATCGCGGAGCCGTATCCGGTGGCAGGTTTCGCTTCCAGCTCGGACTTGGGCACCCCGTCTAGCTCTGCCCTACTGCCATCTATCTTTGGCGGGGAAGCTAGACCCTGGTGAACCCCACTAGCTCCGCCTTTCCGTTTCTGCCATCGCTTGATAAATCCTGGCGGACAACAACAAAGCACTGCCAAACCAATTATTATGAGAATGGCAATCACAACACCCGCTGCGATTCCTCCCTTGGCTCCTGCGGATAAGCCGCCGGATGGCCGATTCGGTTCGTGTTCGGGTTCTGGTGCGGAACTCCCAGTACTGCTGGTTTCAGAGATGGTAGGCTCGGGGGCGATGGATTGGGATGTCGTAGGGTCCGGTGTCGACGATGCGCTAGGGTCGTTTGCATCCGAGCATAGATTGGGTATCACGCGCGAAGCCTCTAAACAAGGATTAAGTTGGAGTTAGCCTCTCTTTCTACGTGCCCCGGCTGGCGATTTGCTCGCGACAGGGACTTACCTGAGAGGTCAGAACCGCTACATGAATTTATGACACAATTCACGAGGTTTCGGTCAATGGATAGCGTGGCGAACTTCTCGGGTGTACACACGCATGCCGTGTCCGCTACATCGCAGCCGATACCCACGATCGCAGTTTCCAGGCACTCCCTAGCGCAAGGGACGATCGTTGGTGGAATCGACGCCATGGCTTTCGCCCTTTGGTCTGTTTCTGCGACTCTTGATTTCCCCTCCTATTTTGTCCCATCGTGTTGCATCTTGGACCACGTGATGAGCCGAATGGCGTTTCATTGTTGGGCATATTCCTTGACGCTGAACTGGGATAAGTTAGCCTTGGCATACATAACCTATGTTTCTACTTGGTGCATAAAATCTATTGCCACGGGGGTAGTGCAAGCTAGCACTACTGGGCAGCGAGCTGATGTCGAGTAGTATATTGTGACTGCTAGGCAACGCAGCTTAGGGCAAGGGAGAGAGATTTTTCACAATATCGATACGTCCCCAGTGATCCGGATGCGAATGCCATTCCGGATCCCAGACCTTGGAACCTAGGGTAAAGGCCAATTAGCGTGCAAACCCAGCATTTCCATCTAAGCCTACCGTCATTGTCTTACGGAGGTATCATGACGCCGGCCAAGCACCGACCAAGCGTATAGCTCAGGAATGGGTCCCCGTGGGCGATGTGCAGGACATGAGGGCATGGAGTCTCCTTGGAGCAGACCGCCGCGCTGCGTTCGAGATTAGTGTCGGATTTCAGGGTCGTAGGTGTTTGAGAGGTTGGTGTATGTATCTTCCCATAGTAATTTCAGTGTGCTTATGAATCCTGACAGAAGCCAGTCGTCGCAATTTGAAAGCGATCAAGAGAGGTCTTTTCTGCGCGTTGGCTGAGGAATTGATTACCCCCTCTCTGTCAGCGAAGCTAGACAGCGAGACACCATGACCACGCTAGGCCTTGGCCCGATGCTCTGCTGCAGTAACTAGAGGCTGGGACATGGTCTGGTGCAGAAGTGTGATGATATTGGTGCTTCAAGTTTACCGGACGACGCGGCTTTAGTGTTGCTCAGCGCCTCGAAATTGGCAGGTAGGAAAGGTTGATTCCTCGGAAGCATCTTCGAGATTGACCATGCGGCCAATCCACCACTTTTCAGGCGGGGCAATCGACTCATGTCCCCGATTTGATGTCGATGGCATAGAAGCAGGCGATGAGCAACCACCGCGTATCCCCGGAAAACTCCCGGAAATATTCATCATCGATGTAGACAAAACAGAACCGGAGTGGAGTTTGAAGCTATCCGACGCCCTCCCCTCTGTACATGCGAAATGCGTCAGGCTTGAGCCAATATTTGAAACGACTTCAACTTCTACGCATCAGTCTGTATAAGGGAATGGCTACTCATTGGACCTCCGGTACTTAAAGCCTGTCGAGCTGTTGTATCGTGTGGGGAAGGCGAAGGTATCTCAAATGGTCTGCTCATCGCAACGGGATGCTAACCTATCTCAGTGATCTTTCCAGAGGACGAAAGTGAGTGGCCCATGATTACGTGCATCGACAGCCTCCAAAGTCTATAAGGACCCACTGCAGGTATTCGGATAGTGCATTTCCAGCCGCATGCCGTATCAGAGGGAGGTGTTAAAGCATGAAAGACGCCGCCATCGAGACGCTGCAGGCAGGCCTCAGTCCGAGTCGATTGCTTGACGTTCAGGGTCGAGAGGATCCTCTCATTCGCCTCGTGGAAACCGAAGCCGCGAACAAGGGACCTTCCGATAAAGCTATCTTATACTGAGGCCTGGGGACTTGCCAGCCATATCAAGCAACCAGAGCAAACAACAGAGAGCGACAAAGCACTCATGGACTCATGTTGTCCCAACAGTCGGCGAGTATCGGGTACGCCAGCTCTTCTCTTGGATATGGTTATCTCTGGTCGACAACCTCTGTATTATTCGAGATGACCAGGCTGATATGCTGAGAGAAATCCCCAAGATGGATCAAATATATCAGCACGCTCCCTCGGCGAGCTCGGCAACTGGAGCTGCCCGAGCCAGTGATGGTTTTCTGGACCTATCCCACAAGCATCCATGGAAGAATTGCTAGACTTTCGCCGTCCCATTCCGGTACCGATGTCGGGATGTTACACAAGGGTCCATCGTTCTGTAGGCCTGGCGCGGCCTGGATGCTTGAGCATTAGGTCCCCAGAGCCATTGCACTCGCGAGGGTGCACATTGTAGGAGCATTTGTTATGAAAAAGAGTGCTGACTTTCGGCGAAGCTGGGATGAGATGGTCTTGTTTGGAGGATAGCAAGTTTGTTGTCCAGGGGCGGAACATTTTCAAAAGCACAGCGCAGGACCTACAGAGAGAATCGTTGATGTCACTTAGATCTCCCACTCCACTGAGCGAGGGCTACTGGGATGTTGAGCCAAGTGCTAACTCGGGTGATGGTTATACGGATGCAAGCGACGATGAGGAATGACAGGCGAGCTTGACAGGGAAGCCAGAAGACCATGAGAACACAGTGGAAAGCGTCTGGACCGGACGGCATGCGGAATATCGGGCGTGGTCAAAATGGAGTGAAGGCTTTTCTCGACACCGCTTGACTAAAGCTATCGACAAGCCTCCAGCATTCTCTGCAGTTGCAAAGCAATTTACGGCTGAATTTCTGTGCCATCTCCTATATGAACTTAATGGGCCAAGGAGACTAAGGGACCGAGTCGCCTTCCTCCAGACGGATAGGCGGCGGTTGAGTTCCAGTTTCAGGTTGTACAGGGATAGACTTTTTTTTAAAAAAAAATGAGAGCGGCAGGAACATATATCTCTGCCGATATTCAACTGGTCAATCTTCACGATCCCTTCGGTGATGCCCGCTCCGGCAGCCTGCGCCTGGTGGGGAAACTCACCCCGATCAACTTCCACCTCTATGCGCCTCTCCAGGAAGAAATACCCTTGTATAGACAAGAAAATAGAATTGCTGCAGTCCCAATGGGCGAGCGAATCGTTACCCCTCTCTGATGTACGCGCTGGTGTGAAAGAAAGGCTCAAGCTTCAGCCGGATGAATCCATGTAGTGAGCGTGTCGGAGCGGGGAGGGAGTTTGGACGAGAAGGGATAAAGGATTGCTCCGAGCCGGCGCGGTTTCTCTTTGGGCTGTTTGAGGAACAACCGAGTCCTATAGCTACCGAGGCCTTCTAGAGAGGTCTGCTTTGGAGAGCTCGATTGACTGCCCCGCACAAAAGTCAGGACGATCACCATGTTAAAGCGTGTGCGTACGCGTTGGATCTTATCGTCTATGTTGGAGGTACCGGGATGACCCGAGAGAAGTAGGCTGGTTGGAAAACGTCTTTCACAGTCATCCGCGGAGCATTCTAAATTTGTTCCGATATAGTGCAGCGTCACAGAGCTAACGAATTATAGATAGTTGCGTATACAATCATATAAAGCCGAAAATGCAATAATCTAAGGAGCTTCCTTTAAAGCTATTAGTACAATGTAGAAACAATTCTAGGGCAGATACAAATAGTAGTGGTAATTAATAGATTTAATCAATATAATAGAAAGGCGACACTATCCCAGTGATATAGCCCACATCCGTCAGGCAGACCCCATACCTGGCAACAAACCGAGCTTCCGGTCCTCATGAGAATATGTCACACGCATTTTCACGGTATCTTGCTATGTTTCTTTCAAATCGGTTTCTACCTCAAGATCAGGCGCTACTATTGCCTCGCTTAAAATCTCTTGCAAACCGCTCTCGTGCATCTGCGCATAGGCCCGCCAAAAATTCGACAAATAGTCCGAACTGTCTCTGGCTCATGAACAAAGTAGCAGCCGGGAAAACCGCCAACAAGTGACTGAAAATAATGAGAAATACCATCACGAGACCCGTGAGTCTCGTGGGGATAAGGGCCGGGATGAAGACGGAGTAATGGGCGTCGGTGTCTAGTAAGTCGAATTCGTGGGAGAAGTCATAATAGGAGGCCTGCGAAAATCGGCTAAAGAGCGCCTGCAGGGATAGCGCGAGGCTTCCGGTAGACTTGAGGATTCGCTGCAAAATGGCTACATTATCCCGAGTAACTCTGAAGCTGTTGGAGTCCTAATGTTGGTAGTAGCACTGGAAGCATAAGTAGCTTGTGTTCGTTAAGTTGCGAAGAATACACAATTTGACAGAGAGATTGCAGATTCTTCATTCGAGATATTCCCAAATATTTTTGATTCCCCATAGTACCTTTACAATGTGGGTATCACCGAAGAACTACGTCTCTATTTCGAGTGATTTGCTCAAAGGTCCTCGTTTACTGCTCTCACGCCAATCTAATTTTGGGAGTCTCAAGAGTCACGCATTGGTTTCGACAGCGGCCTATGCACGCGAACCTGCCCCTCGCTGCCCATCTAGGGTACCACCGTAGTCATTCACCACTACCAAAGCCCCCGTAGGCGGCCAGTAGGATGGGGTATTCCCGGCCAAGCCCACCACCAGCGCCCGTCACGATTGCAACTCGGCCCTTAAGGGATGTGAGCTTCGGTGCGGGTGTCATGATGGTTCAGGTCGGAATGGAGGACAGGGGAAGGGGATTGAATGTGATCCAACAGTTGTGGAGGCGAGGAGATTCGTTGTTTCAGACATGAACTGTCATGATCTGTCTCAAAGGGAGCTGATGGAAGGTCTACATAGAAGATAGTTGAAGTCGCATTGCATCGCATTGCATCGTCATCCCGTCCCGAGGAATGGGTAGCCGAAGGCACATCGATCTAAGAAGACCCTGACACGCTACCCCACACTTGCCCCGGATGCTCCTTGCCCCCCGCACTTCGGCTGGCCACGGTCGAGTCATCCAGTCGAGTCAATGTATCACAAAATTTCGGAGAATGTTCTACCTTGACGATGCTGTGCGAGTCAGCGTGCGCTGTCAATAGCCCCCAATTGTGCTGATTGTGGGGTCGGCTGTCATAGCGCCAGGGTCCCGTGCCCGGAGGATTGTCAATGAAATTCGATTTCCCCCTGATGACTAGTTCGTATCAGGCAATTTCTAATGAAGTCATTGTCTTGAGAGCGGGAAGGTCCCGAAACCTATCCCGAGAATTCATGAGCAGAGCCAATATCAGAGCTTGGAAAGGCGAATTAGTCAAGACTTGGGGAATCACGTGTGCACCTCCCCTCGCCCCTAAATGTAGTTTTCTTTTCTCTGAAGCAACATCAAAGCTTCTCTTTCTAGCATAAACGGCAACACGACCCTCTAGCAAGATGGTAAATAATGAATACCAATTCAGGATCAAAGAGACATCAGTCTACCCGGGCTTGCGCAAGGTGCCATAAACTGAAGCAAAAGGTACGCCGTACACCTTATCTGTCGATGAACGCCGCTGACTGGAGCTGGCTCAGTGTGATCGAGGGACCCCGAGATGTCGCCGCTGCATTGCAGCGGGAACAGACTGCATGGCAATCAGTCGGCAAACCTCCACGGAAGTCCCACGGAGGTACGTATCCCCGAGGAACACAATAAAATAGAATAAACGAAAGGATACTGAGCTCTTGGCTAGCATTGTCCAGCATCTGGAGCAGCGGCTGGCAGAGCTTCAATGCAGCAGACCTGCCATTAGAGGGACTAATAGCGGTCATTCACTCAACAGAATCGTGAGTGGTTCCGACCGGAGCCACCTCTGGGTACTGGAAACGGCGGCCCTGTCGATAACTGCTGGCATGACCCCGAGCTTATTTAAGTCCGACGACAAGATACAGCATCAGGCCAAACTCTTTTACCCCTCTGAGCGCCCGCCGTTGAAAATCCCGGTTCACGGGATTTATTATGACACTCACCCTAGAACCGCCGGGAGTGCGTACAGCTCTCAGTTTACCCACTTCAAGGCACACAGGGTCCCGATTCATGTAGCGAGGCGCCTCTTCAAGAATTACCAAGACGAGCTGCTCCCCCGGTTTCCCTGCTTTCTAGTGGAAGACCTCAATCACTATTTTGATCAGTTCTACGACGAGGAGCCTTCGGAGCCTCCGGGCGCAACAATGCCTAACTTTGTCGTACCAATGATCCTAGCCATTAGCTCTCTTACATCTAACAGTCACAACTTTGCAAAAGTCGCGGCGTTGAGCGAATCGCTGTATGCAGATGCCATGCGACATGTTAGACTTCTGAAGCAGTCATCTATTCAAAGTCTACAGTGCATTCTTCTCCTCATAGAGCTCGGCCTTCTCCTCCCGTACATCGTAAACTGCTGGTATACGACGGGTGAAGCGATGCGAATGGCTGTCAGCTTGGGGCTTCACCAGGAGCCCGACCCGGCTACTGTACCCAACCCAGTACACGCTGAGTTACGAAGGAAGATCTTTTGGACAGTGGGTCGACAGTGAGCTTACGGATAGAAGTCACTAGCTAACAACTTGGGGAAAAAAAAAATAGATCTACCAACTGGATAGGACCGTGGCCATTGCTGCTGGATGCCCTGTAGCGATCAGCGATGAACACATCACTACTCAACTCCCTTTTAACGGCGACGACCCTCATTCCAATCCCGAAGGGCTTGGGCTCCAGAGATCACACAATTTCAAGGAAATCGAGTTCCTCGTTCACACCCGCGTCCGCATTATACAGTCACAAATTCATGGTATCCAATTCTTTGACCAGGCCCTTCCTAGCGATGCAGAGGACTACGATGGCTGGGTCAGGGACACCGATGGGCTCATTGATAATCTTGTTCATCAAGTGGCAGCTGATGGATTAGCTCGTTCCCGACTGGAAGCTTCTGCCCATCAATGCCAGGTTCTGCTGCATAGACCATGCTCGAGAAACATTACAGTTTCCGAATCGTCCTTGATTGCTGCTGCTAGTTCCTGTATCCGCCTCATCAAGTCACACATGAAGGTGGTCCAGTCGGGTGGCTTTGTCATGGTATTTGAACTAGCCAACAGTGCCTTCCAAGCCGGCATGGTGTTGCTCTACGCCCTTCGCAATCACGCCACGGAGCTGGAACGAACGATGATCCTCACTCCCGGGCATGAAACACTTCAAGTGCTAGGTCAACTTCTGGTATTTTTAAATGCTCCAATCGTTATATCCCTCAAACTAACAATGCGCGTTGCAGGACCTTCTATCCGTACGGTGGCCTGCTGTATCAGATACGGCGCATTACATTCGGGAACTGGCAGATACATGCCTCAGGAATCCGATTGGCCATGACGGTAGCGCATATGATATGAGTATCAGCATGTCACGCCAGCGAAATCGCAAAACTCCTTTCAACCAAACCCGAATGCAGATCTTGAACTAGAGAGCCTTCTAGGAGCTCTGCCTTCCTGCAGTCTCTGTCGTGACCGTCGAGTAAAGTGCCACCAGCAGCTGCCAGCTTGTAAGGAGTGTCTGCGAGCGTCACGGGAGTGCTTGATCTTCGACCCAGTTCTTGGTGCTAACGTCCCTATGAGGTGCGTCCATCTCCTACTCGTAACAAACAATAGATTCCATTTCTTTAGGAATGCTTACCAGTTTTTACAGCAAAATTGTCTCCTTTGTTGACAATATAAGACAAATATCCAAAGAACACGCGCCAAATATCTTGAGCGAAACCACTACAACCGCCACTCCTGAGCCACTCGTCTTAATTCCTCTAGGAGACGGTGAACCTTCACCCGCTTCATCAACTCTCTACAAGGATACCTTGTTCAGCGCATCATTCGGGCCTTGGAGCTCGTTGGGATGTCTTCGGAGATGTTTAAGTCGACGAGAGACATTCATGGTCCCAACAATCATCCATCAAGCCATTCGGTTCTCTCCTTACGCTCTTGGAAACACCGTCGTACTCCCCGTCAGTCGTCCGTCCCTGGACACTGCGACCAGCCTTTTCAGCCTATTCGCCCGCTCTGCGAATGTGTTTTATCCAGTGTTGGAACCAGCCAAGCTAGACGAAATTCTTTCTCAATGCTATGCAACCGAAAGAGATGACGCCCAAGGTTACACCCGGGAGTTCTTCTATCTTGTTCTTGCTATCGGATCACATATCTGTAAACGCAATGAGGTGGTTCTTGCCGCAGAAGCAGACTTCTATTTTCGCGCAGCCACGGCAGCTATGAGCACAAATTCTGAACACTACTCGAGGAAAGAAAACATCTTTCTTTTTCAGAGGACCTTGTTGATTTGCATTTACCTCCTACTCAGCCCCGGATCTGGGGACATATGGAGACATCTGGGCTTCGCAATCCGGCTCTTCTTCGATCTCTCGCACCGCCCCTCCATGGAAGTTGATGAATTCCATGATATTCTTTGCACCTTGACAAGAACTCTATACTGTCTAGAGAGGTATGAAAAGTACTTCTATGGTGTTGACTTGAGTGCGTGCTGACGTCTGGGTGACAGCCAAGTATCTATCGCGTTTGGGCGCCCTAGTCTCTTAAATATTGGTGATGCACTTCGGCTGGTCTGTAAATCACTTGTGAATCTTGATCAGCCTTTCACTAACATGGCTCTACTTTAGGAACTTACAAGTGGTGCCACGGATTCTCTAGAAGAGAAAATTTCCATCTTTTCGTATCTCATCTCGTTACAAACTATGCAGATATATAGTGCCCTTCTCAGGTACAACCTCAAGTCTCCTCGTGTTGACGAACTTGCAAGTCGAGCCTCGACTGAGGCTCTCGATTACCGCCGCGGACTCGACGAATGGTTCCTCCGTTGGAAGGATTTAGTCGGAACCCTCCTTGGTGAGGAGTCTAGGGAGGTGCTTTTATCATGGGGGCAGTTCGGCCATTCCCTCGCTCTCTTTTTGCTTTCCCTTCTCTGGCCCACCCCCGGAGGGAAGATGCCGATACTGTGCGGAGCCTTGGCCGAGGCTGGATTGCAGCTCGTTCAGCATCAGCAGCTGTTTGCGCGGTTGTACTCGCGGGGACAGGAAGAAACCCCTCCGGTCGTGTTTCCAACGAGCTGGGCTATGAGCCATGCGGTGCTGAGGATGGGTCTAAGCACCATCACTGATGAAACCCTAACCTCTAGCGACGAAGCGGAGCGCTCACGACCCCTCGGTCGTTGCTCCTCGCTACTGATGCTTCTAGAAGTTGATCCAGACAATCTTTTAACGGGATTGAGCGTGATTTTTGAAGAACTACGGAATGACCAAAACAAGGATCTGTAGGGAAGATTATTTACCTCCTTAGGGTACCGGGCCATTCCCGGCGATAATGGATCAGCAAGCGTAACTAATATGGCTGCATTGCGTGCTATCATGGAAGTGGCGGACAGCCTCTTCTCGCGGATTCGTGACTTACGTCTCCACCCTCGCGGATTTCCGGTCGACGCGGATTCCCGTGGAAGATGTCATTGTATGCAACGGTTATCCGCTAGCGCTGGCCCCCTGCACCAGCATTTGCCTTCGTCTCGCGGTAAGATAAACGAGACTGCCCCTTTTCCATAATGATTTCGGAAGCGGTGGTGAAATCCCGAATGTGACTTAGTCCGACGGCCCCCTCATCGGGATAGGATCGAAAAGTACATTACGTTACTTTGTCTGAAGAAAAGGCCTATGGAGGAATGAAACTTATCCTCTTAAACTTACCTTGTTTTTACTTCCGTTTCTCTACACATAATCCTACAGCTAGAGAATCTGTCAAGAAACGCACCCATGGCAGCGTCGCATGTTGAGATTACTTTCCCGAATGGGCTTACATACACTCAGCCCATAGGCCTGTTTATCGACAATCAATATGTAACAGCAACTGGCGATAAGTTCACGGTATTCAACCCATCGTATGTATGTGCCATCCCTCTCAATTGCCGAGTCACCCCCGCTGAACCTCGTGTTAGAACCGAGGAGGAGATTATCACTCTCCAAGGAGCATCGAAGGACGATGTGGACGTTGCCGTATTGGCCGCGCGAAAGGCCTTCGAAGGCCAGTGGTCGGAGCTGCCTGCTGTCGAGCGTGGAAATCTCCTGCTCAAACTCGTTAGCTTGATTGAAAGGGACCGTGAGCTTCTCGCAAGCATTGACGCGCTTGACAACGGCAAGGCAAGTGCATATTCTTCGAAATCTCGTGCTTATTATTGACTTTGTAGACTTTTAATGCGGCCTTGAACTTGGATATCGGAGCCTCCATTAATGTTTTCAAATATTACGCCGGAGCTGCCGACAAGCTCAGCGGGAGCACGATTGAGACGAATCCGACCAAGCTGGCATACGTCCTACGCGAGCCCCTCGGTGTCTGCGGGCAGATCATCCCCTGGTTAGTTGGTTTACCTACGAATGTTCCTATCTTCTTCTTCAAGGAGAGCTACTAAGGTTGTAGGAACTTTCCGTTTATGATGCTAGCGTGGAAGGTCGCCCCGGCCCGTGCTTGTGGAAACACCGTGGTCCTTAAACCAGCCGAGCAGACGCCTCTCTCTGCACTATACTTCGGGAAGCTCATCGTTGAAGCCGGTTTCCCGCCCGGCGTTGTTAACATCATCCCGGGCCTTGGAAGTGTCTCCGGAAAGGCCCTCTCCGAGCATATGGACGTTGACAAGATCGCGTTCACCGGAAGCACAGCTACTGGGAGGGCAATCATGCAGTCGGCAGCGTCGAATCTAAAAAATATCACTCTTGAATGTGGAGGCAAGAACCCCAGCATCGTCTTTGATGATGCTGATTTAGACCAGGCCGTCAAGTGGTGTCACGTGGGCGTTATGGACAATCAGGGCCAGGCCTGCATCGCCACGTCTAGGATATAAGTCCAAGAGGGTGTGTACGACCAGTTCCTGGAGATGTTTGTCGACATCACCAGGAAGCATCACCGCCTGGGAGACCCATTTCACCCGGACACTTGGCAAGGACCTCAGGTATCGAAGGCACAATATGACAAGATTCTAGGATATATAGAGGAGGGCAAACAGACTGGTGCACGTCTGCTCCACGGCGGTGTCAAGCATGGCGATGCAGGGTACTTTATTGAGCCCACCGTTTTTGCGGATGTAAGTAAACCTTATGAACCCCGCCTGGCGCTTTCTCTCCTCCTCCCTGTCAGTCGTTCAGAACTAAAATTGTGAGGTTTCAGACGACCGAAGACATGAAAATTGTCCAAGAAGAAATATTCGGGCCCGTAATTGTCATCTCTAAATTCAAGACTTTCGACGAGGTAGTAGCGAAGGCCAACGACAGCTGCTACGGTCTCTCAGCAGCAGTGTTTACGGAGAACATCACAACTGGCCACCGGTTGGCAAGAAAACTCCAGTCTGGCATGGTTTTTGTGAACTCCTCGGGCGACGCCCACTTCGGAATTCCGTTCGGCGGTTACAAGTCTTCCGGTATAGGCCGTGAGTTGGGACAGTACGCCCTCGACGCGTACACACAGACCAAGGCCATCCACGTGAACCTTGGCAACAAGCTGTAATCGATCTTGTCAAAATACTATGCGAGACTAAGTAACTGAATCTTATCTGAGCGCTGAAGGCCTTAGCCGTCCTGCCTCAGTAGAGTCAACATCATCAAAAGCCGGAATGTGAGGCTCTAAACGGTGAAGAGAAATGGTTATCGTAGACAGCCCGCAAAACCCCCTTGGGAAGCAAAGTTTCCGAGACACAACATCTCGAAACCATCCAGGACATTACATGAATTTTACGGAGAAGCAGACGGAGTGTAACCTCGATTATGCGCCGAAGATATCTGTTAGCCTCGAGAGTGCTTACTTAGAATAGAATCATCCTGAAGCCAACGTATGATTGAAGAACCAAGGCGGCCAGACTTGACAACTTAAAAATTAAGCGATACTATTATTACCGTCGTAGACACCAGAAAAAGTGGCTTAAAAGCATAACAGAAAAATCGGTTGCATCCAATCTGAAAATATGCGGAATGTACATGTAAATATAGCCTGCCGGCACCGGTAAAACATCCAAAAAAATATGGCATCAAATCTCGGGTTTAAAAGAATATCGTAGCGAATTTCTTTTAGAATATCACCAGATATAATACCATTTCCAGGCATTTACGCTCGTATCCCTGACAGATCAGGAACAAGTAAAAGGCTTTCCGACGGTGCCAAGTTTATAGGCATCAACAATGCTCTGGACTGTAGTGTAGGTGCCAGTAATGGTGATGAATGCGCCCAGAACGATCGTAAAAATATGGAAATAGCAGATGGCAGCCTTGGCCCTGCTTGTTCCACGCTTCTCCCAGTCCATGTACAGGCCCATAAACGCAGGAATAATTAACTAGGTCAATATTGGTCAGCCAGAAGTTCCAGATGGTGGGCTTGATGGGGTTAGAGGGACTTACGCAAGTCGGAGCGCAACAAAGCGAGCCGATAAGACCGATGAGGTAGCTGAAGAATGGGACAGCAGCGGCGATGATAAACGCAAGAGCGCCAATACTGAGAGTTGAGCCCCTAGAAGATATCTTCTGTTAGCAATCGCGGGTAAATCTGAAGGATGGGTATTAGGAAATACGCACAGCCAGACTGTCCAGTGACTAAGACTGTGATCCTGGAGATGTTCGGAATTGCGGAGAATGCGGACCAGCAACTACGTGGCCTGTTAGCTCAGAGCTCGGGGTGTGAAGGAGTAGAAGAAGATGAACTTACAAATTTGGCCGCAAGATGAACCCACAAGGTGGAAGTCATAATGAAACCAGGGATGGAAATGCCGTAAGCAACCTTCTCGAGGAGTCCACCAGCACTACCCAGCGACGGACTGGCAACATATTGACCACAGTAACTTGATACAGGTCAGACCTTCAATCACTCGCTGGGAAATTCAGAGTTGTCTAAACTTACATATAGACAACCAGCGCGAAGGAGACATAGCAGGAAGCTAGGAATGCCTGAGATGTGAAAAGGGCTTTGGTGAAGGACTTGGGAGTCTTCATCTCCGCGATCACGGGCATGAAGGTCGGGGTAGAGCCGTAGCCAGCTAGAAAATGGAATCAATATCCATGCTGGGGATGAATAGTCCGGAATGAAAGTAGAGAATTTACCAAAGAGGTTGATGGCAGCGACAAACCCTGGAATGAAAGTCGGCGAACCAACAGCCACGACCTCCATGTTGAACGGACCCTCCTGTGGAGCGGCGGCAGGCCGGTCTACCTGGGTGACACCGACACTAAGAGCGTATATGTCAGTGATAAGGGGGTATCTCACGTGGAACGCTAAAGCTTACACGACTATGAAGACAGCTGTGAAGATGGAAGCAAATCCGATCCAAGTTAAGATGGCGAGTTTGCCCAGGGTCCGGATGCTAGCAACCAAGATAGTACAGATGGCAGCAACTAGGGTCCAAACAACGGTGCAAACATGACGGGTGGATAGTACTTGAAAGCCCTGGGAGAGTCCAATGAAACCAGAACCAGACGCCAGACTGTTGGCGAATTAATACTCTGTTGCGGTTCCGAAAATCAGGACGGGGAGGCACGTACATCCAAGTGAGGAGAAAGAGCGCGCTGGCAAGCTCACGGGCAATCGGGCCACCCACGAGACCAGCAGCATCGGCGATATTGTGGACACCGGGATACCTCATTCGGAAGGCGTACATTATGTAGGCATAATCTGGTGACGATCAGAATCCGGGTAGGGGCAGACGATTCGCTGGGACACTTACAAGTTGTCAGGGCGCCCCAACAGACGAGAAGAATCACTCCAGGTCCATATCCGATAATGCTAAATGCCGACGGAATAGCTAATACACCGGTGGCAAAGCAGAGCTTCATGAGAATGATTGCGGTGCGGATCCTACTCCGCACATAGGAAGTCGTTAGTCTCGTGACAAGGTGCGGGTGGCAGAATGAAACCTACCATCCCAAGGCGCGGTACTCGGCCTGTTGGAAGACCTCGCCGACCCCCTCCGTTATATCAGTTTTGGAGCTGTCATCATGCATAGGAGGTGCGATCTTTTCAGATGCTTGCTGGATGGAATATGTTCGGGAGGATGGCATGGTGGGTAACGATCTTCCTGTTGCTCTAATGTCTCGAAGAGGCCTTTTCTTTCCCTTCTCTAGAGAATCGAGGCACCAAAGAATGCGATATGACTGGAATGTGCAGGTAGAGGAACTCGAAGGATTATAACCACCCCAGCCGGGGATGACTTTGAGGCGATAGAAATGCCGGATGTAAGGATCAATTGATATGTCTGGAAATGGGAACAGGCATTTAAGACCAAAAAGGGAAGAAGGCCATGCTGCTGGCGATAACCCTGCTCCCGCCGGGTACCGAGATGGCGGATTGAATCTGGGGATTGGCCAGTCTACATCCTCCCTCGTCGACCAACCTGGGGTATGTCGGATCCCTTGAAGCGCTAGCGAAATTCCGTCGCTCGCTGATTTCCGCGTCGCTCTTTTTCCCCAAAGTTGTAGGACCATGGCTCCGGGATCGAACGAATTACTGCTTGGTGGATAGCACTAGTAGATACGCTTCTTGGGCACGGAGATAACGCTAATCCCAAGATAGGCTAACGCGATAAGGATTCAAGTTGTCTTTGATTTCCCCACAGCTTATGGCCGGGTTCCTAGGAAGATATGATTCTCACAGACAAAACGGCCCCTGCTCTCATGGGCTTGAAAGAGCTCGTCGATGTTTCCACCTCATAACCAACAGTGACGGAGTCGAACTCCCAAATCGGACTAGTCTCACGCAACGCCAGGAGCAGGAGGTAGGATATTCGCGCGAGTCCGGCGCTAGCGGATTCCCGACTTGCGTTGCCTGCGTTGAAAGTTAGCATATAACGTGCTTGAATCCCGATTAGGTGGTCCGTCATCTTAAGATAAGTGATGATGGTAGGAGAAGTGCTCTACAGCACGGAAATAAAATTTTTGTAGCCTGAGATATCAAGAATGGTTCGGAGGAGAAGGTGTGAAGAAATATTGTATGTCTATCTAACTACGCTGCTCCTAAAGATGGCACACGCGTGCCGATCACTCCTTGCTAACTGCCCGGAAGATGAATTCGACGCCACCAATCGTCACACTCTGACCCACGGCCCAGCTGTTGTTCTTAGACTCAATAGCTTCAATTGCTTGATATGCACTTGGAAGTCCAGTGATTCCGGAGTTGAATGTGATCTTCCAAACGCCTGCCTGGCGATCTTCCCGCCGGGCGGAGAATGCCTCGGTTGTCTTTTGGATGGCGAGGAAGATGCATCCCACCTTTCCAATGAAAGTTGTCCGGTCGCTACTCTCCAGAATCCAAGAAAGTTCCTCGGGCGACTTATCCGTGATGTCTCTCCATACCTCTTCGTAATCGGTAGGGACATTGTTTAAATGCGGAGCTGGGGTAGTGCCGACCTCGAGATTGTCTCCATTAGGTAGTTTCACAAAATGGGCATCATCGGGGACAGTAAGATCAAGAGAGTCGATGATGTGGGTCCAGCGGAATGTTGCTTCAAGTCCGGCTTGGTTAATGGGCAATCTCGAATCTCGACATGGGCGTTGGAAGCCGAACTTACGGGGCACTTCCTTCAGAACGATCCTCTCTCCCGCTCGGCTCCATTGAATGGCCCCAGTATCCTTTGTGACGCGTAGATCGACGAAGTAGCCTCCCACGTTAAGAGCCACGGTATCCGTATCCTCGAACGCCGGATCCGGAAGCCAGCGGAGACTGATGCGGCGGACGGCTTGGGACGGCATGACGTTCTGTGTCGGATCGATTTTCGATTTTCGGGGTTTTCTAGATACAGCTCAAAAGTGAGGTTCAGTTGAATATCTCACGCGAGCATAATATAGACGGTCATCCCAAGCAACATACCACAATCTACCCACCCAGCCATGCCGTCCAGAGGCCCGAGTCTTCGCTTTGTCTCACTAGCGTCGCCTTGAGGGCCATTACTCGAGTTCGGCCACCCTTACCATATCCAGTAGCTATGCATATTGCCCCGCAAGTGGGGTAGCTTTACAAGTGGCGTTGAACTAAATTAGGCCACGGAAATCCGCGAGCAGGGTCCAAACGGTCCCATTATATGTTTGCCTTTTGCCGTCCTTGCGGTCCTAGATGTTCGCCCGAATGGAGGCAATAGTCGGAAACACCAAGTCCGTATTCTCTACCAATAAATTCTTATCTTCCGTGGCGAACTATTTCCTCCATCAAGCACATATTCCTCCAAAGCAATCATGGACACGTTCAGTGTGGTCGGAGCATCAATTGACCAGCTCCAAGCAGCTCTCACGTCGGGTGCCCTCACAAGCGTAGAACTCGTTGCTCTCTACCTTCGTCGGGTGGCTCGATATGACTGTCAGGGACTGGAACTCAACGCCATTCCCGTTTTGAATGAGCATGTGTTCGATGAGGCTGCCGCCTCAGACGATTGGAGAGCTGCTGGGAAGCCAGTCCGCCGCCTCGAGGGGATTCCCTACACAGTCAAGGATAGCTATAAAGTCAAAGGCATGACGGTCGCTAGCGGGTCTCCGGCATTCAGGCATCTGATTGCGAATGAGGACGCCTTTACTGTCTCCGCAATTCGAGCCGAGGGCGGCGTGCTCATGGGCCGTACCAACATGCCGCCGATGGCGTACGGGGGTATGCAGAGGGGTGTCTACGGGCGGGCCGAAAGTCCATATAACCCGAAATATCTTTCTGCCGCCTGGTCATCTGGATCCTCGAACGGCTCTGCAGTTTCAACTGCTGCCTCAATGGCAGCTTTCGGAATGGCGGAGGAGACGGTTTCGTCCGGTCGATCTCCAGCGTCAAACAACTCACTCGTTGCTTACACGCCGGCAAGAGGCCTGATTTCCATCCGTGGAAACTGGCCTCTGTACCCTACGTGCGATGTCGTCGTGCCGCACACTAGATCGATGGATGACCTGCTCCGGGTCCCCGAAGTCATTACTGCTAAAGACACTTCAACGGTCGGCGACTTCTGGAGGGATCAGCCTTTTGTCAAGTTGCCCGAGCCCTGGGGAACCGCAGCCGCCAACCCGGGATTCTTCCGAGATATCTCCAAGTACACATCCCTTGCCGGTTGGCGCATTGCAGTTCCTGAAATGTACATTGGCGGGCCTACGCCCAACGGCGCCACGCCGGCCTTCACGAGCGATGAAGTTGTGCAACTCTGGCAGAGTGCACGGAAGGAACTGGAGGCCCTGGGAGCTGAAGTCATTCTCGTTCCCGATTTCCCGGCGGTCACGGCGTATGAAAATCGCGATTTATTGCCCGAGGGAGCAGCGCGCCTGCCGGAGAATTGGCCCTGGTACGAAAGAGGTCCCATTGTTGCACACGGCTGGGAAATATTCCTGCGCAATAATGCGGATCAGAACATGTCAAGCCTGTCAGCCGTGGACGAATTCAGCATCTTTCCACATTCAATGCGCACGCCCGTTGAGCTGAAGCACTTGCCTGTGTCGAACTCCATACACTGGGGTAAGCTCGATGGGTATGTTTGGGAAACCCCCGATATTTACAAGACGAAGAATCTCGAGCACGCCCTCATGGCACTCGAGACGATGCGCAAGGAACTTTTCGACGACTATCTAAAGAAGCACAATTGTGACTTGTTCGTCTTCCCCTGCCAAGGAGATGTGGCAAGAGAGGACTCAGATGTGAACCCAGAGTCAGCCGAGCACGCGTGGAAGAACGGAGTCTGGTATAGTCACGGAAACAGAGCTCTCCGCCACCTAGGAATTCCGTCCGTCACGGTTCCAATGGGTATTATTCCTGGAAAGCAGATGCCGGTAGGGCTGACCTTTGCTGGTCGCGCCTATGATGATCTAAACCTTTTACGGTGCGCAAATGCCTATGAGAAGAAGACTCAAATGCGTTTTGAGCCGCCCTTTACGCCTGCTTTGGAATCGGATGTCATTAGCATAGAAGCCGGGGCTTTGGGCAAACCCAAATCAAGGAGACCGATTCTGAATGTTGAAATTGAGACAACGACATCCGACGTCCCCGGAATCCTGGCACTCAGCATCAAAGGAAGTATGGAGGCGACCGAAGCAGATTCTGGGGTTATTGCCCCAATCTTGGCAATCTTCGCGAATGGGGAAAATGTGCCATCCGAGGAGATTACCATTAACAGGCGGGATACGGAACCAATTTTCGACTTCAAGGTTACGGTCTCGGTAGCTCAGTCGACGAAGAGAGACAGTCGACAGACAACCATGGTACCTGTCGCTAGGGACAAGACCATGATAGTTGTATTAGCAAGGACTGCTGAATACGGATATCCTGCTGGGTTTCTACGGCTTATTTAAATTATTTAGGTTTAATTAGCTTTAGAGCAACCTGGACGGGTATAGATAGTTTACAGCGAGCGTCACTTTATATCTTATAGGGTCATTTAAATAGTCCTTAGGAGGTTTATTCATTTAATTACTAAGTTTAGGAGAGACTATAACTAGCGACAGTATTAGCTTAGAAAGGCTAGGTTACTGGTGACATTGCTTGATAGAGGTCGGCCCTAGCTTGGATTGGTCTAAGTCTCTACCTTTGTAACGGGTTGAACCCCGGAATACGAGTGCCGGCGATGCCGGCACCCAGCAAACCCCAGCCCGATGGCGTTCCGACCGGTCTCCGAACCGCGCGCCGCTGGCGCGTCGCGCTGCCCCTGTAAAATCTCTGCCCATCGTCACCACGGCGACGCCCCGGCGTCCCTACTGCGATATAGCTCGATTATCCGCCCCTTTCCTTTCCTTCCTTTCTTCTCTTTTTCCTTCTCTAGTTATTTTATAATAGACATTTCTCGGCCCTACGTTGTAGCCAATACAGCGCGACAAGCCCGTAACAACCTTTACATCAAGTCTCTTTTTGCAATCTCTACAGCAGTGTTCTCACTCTTCCAATATAGGTTATCTGCTTCCATTAATGAAAAGACTATGATAGGCTGCTTATGAGAAAAGACCACCGACTGCCTACTTTTTATATAAATATAGCTTTCAGAGACACTAGAAAGGTTAGAAAAATTTTATAGATAGATATATATCCTAAATTTAAATAGAAATTTATAATGGTTATTTGGGTATTGTTCCCTTAGGTATTTAGTTAACGAAAGACAGCTAAGTAGCAGTATAATAGGTTCTAAAACTGGGTTCAGGACTGGTCCTCACATAGACATTTTTTTTTACACTTTGTGGGCATAGTAACAATAGCCAGGGTGACCTAAAAATGTGACCCCCTTGCTCACCTTGCTCGCCCCTGCGCAGGCCGAGGTGGAAACTGCTCAGTTCCGAAGAAAGAACTGGCAATCCCCGAAGATCGAGTTGGGGATGTGTATATGCTGATATTGGTTCCGTCCAGTTACCGTGCTCCCTTGCTGGGCTCTATCTCCACGTCCTGGGACGAACAGCCTGAATGCATCTGTTGCTTACTCACCTAGGAGCTCGCCCTAAAGGGCCTCCCGGCCATGCGAGAAAATTATCGTGGAAGGCTTATGGGAAAAGGGGACCCAAGTTCAACTCCGCCCAGGAATCCAAATAAACAGAGCTTCTATAGTTATGACGTTGATCTAGAGTAAATTTATCGAATACTCTATTTCCAAAAACTCCGGCCTTCTTTCATCGCCATATAGATAGAATATATATGCCGGACGCTTCCTTTCAAGGAAGATGCAGCAGACAATTCCTCCTCACGCAAGTATCTGTACCACGTCCCCATTTACTACTCCAATACCGCCGCGTCAACGTCATCGATAATCTGCACCTTAATGCTACCCTTGGTAACATCAGAGCACAAGTTCATCGCACAGTCGGCCTGTTCAAGGGTAAACCTATGGGTCACCAGCTTCTTGAGGTCCAAGATTCCGCCACTGAGGCAAGCGATGCCCGCAGGCCAAGTGTCTCGGTACCGGTTTATGAAGCGGAGGTCAATCTAGAAAAAGTCAGCGTGATTCTGATTTCGATGGGTTTTATCGGTGTGGACCCGTACCTCTGCTAGGGAAATGTGCATAAAGGGCAGGTTATTCATTATGGCCCGGCCAACACCGATAACACAAACTACACCACCTCGACGAACAGCGTACGCCGAGGTGCACACACTGCTCTCGATACCAGTACACTCAAGAACAGCTGGAGGAGCCTGATACTCGTTATTCTCCGCACCAAACAGCTTCCTTATTTCCTGGGCGTTGCTTTGAGCGTCTATCTTTGTGTTCACTTGATATGTAATGGCGCTCGGGACAAAATCTTTCGCGAAAGCGAGCCGTTTCGGCTCAACGTCAGTTATAACGATCGGGTGGGCCCCTGAAGCGCGCGCAGCAGCGAGAGCGATGAGGCCGATGGGACCTGCTCCGCAAACTAAAACACCCTTCCCAAGGCTAAGTCCTGTGGTCTTAATACCGTGGAGAACGACACTGAGGGGCTCGAGAAGTGCGGCTTCCTCGAAGGTAATATTGTCGGGAATCCTGCGAGTATAACGTTAGAAAGGTGTCCTGTGACAGGATATTGGATAAAAGACGTCTCGTACTTGTATAGCCACTTCGCGGGATGCACCTTGTACCGCTGCAGAGTTCCCTGATAAGGATAGACTCCAGCAAACTGCACATCTTCGCAGAGGTTGTACCTGCCCTCCTGGCAGAGGAAGCAGTTATTGCATGGCACGCCGGGTTCTACCGCGACTCTGTCACCTTATTTTTTGAACTGTTAACCTTCGAGCGACCGTGAATCCAATACTGCAAAGGCACGTCCTTACCAACTTTCAAGTTCTCGACCCCCTCGCCGCATTTCAAAACTACCCCGGACGCCTCATGGCCAAGAATACAGTCGCCCTCGACAACAAGGGATCCAATGCATCCGGTCTTCCAGAAATGAATATCGGAGCTGTCAAAATCAGTACGATGCGCCGCAAATCTGCGAAATCGTCTTCGAGATCAAGCGACACTCACCCGCAGATTCCAGTCGCCTTTATGTGAAGGAGAACCTCTCCAGGACCGGCGCTGCGAACAGGCGCATCAACGATCTTTATTCGATGGTCGGCCGTTACTTGGAGTGAAGGATTAGGATGACTGGTTGGGAGGTAACCGTTGCGGCTGTCCGTCTCTGGGACTGAGATGGTTGTTACCATTGTGATGGGAATGTGATGGAGGGTATTGGAAGGAGAAGAGGACTACTGCAATAAGAATAGGCAGCTCTGTCGGTTACGTTCAAAAGCGTCAACTAGATCATGTCCGGCCAGTTGGACCAGCGATTGCCAAAATGGCAAGCATGAGCGGTTCTCGGTCTCATTGAAAGCACTTTTGCTGGGCGCCAAGAGTGGAGCTGATCGATGGACTTTGGTGAATGCCGAGTGCTTAGACTTGCCTAATTGGGAACCTTATCAGACTCCCGTAATTAGGCTCGGATGGGAATAGTGCGCTCCCATTATTACGACTAGCGAATGTGCGAAGGGGAGAATCCACCTATGCACTTGAACGGCGAAAGCGGTCTCGGGGTCCTCCGGCCGACAGAAGAAAACGAATTCACGCAATTATCAAAATGCTTCGTCCAATCGATTGCCCCTGGTCGAGGGGCCATGGTTGAGCCCCGTATGTATTATCTCTCCACACTCAACGACAAGTAGCTTCTTGTCTCGGTTTTTCCTTTGATCTTGCTACACTGCCATCCTTTTTGTGTGTCGTGTTACTACAGATCCTACTTTATTTTCACAATCTGGAAATGGCTCCTGGTGATACCGTAGAAGAAGCTGCCCTGGCCGACGGCGTCACGAAGTCGACATGCGTGGACTTGAGGCAACGTGTCAAGGACGAGAAAGCCTCCCACGATCTGGTTCTCAAGACGTTCCGTCTGTTAATCGCTGATCTCTGTCAACAGTATAATGGCGGACATCCTGGGTGAGTAACACCGTGAACATCCGGAGCGAATCGCGATACTGAGACATTATGTGTAGAGGTGCGATTGGAATGGCGGCAATCGGTGTTGCGCTGTGGAAATATGTGATGCGATATGCCCCTCATTCTCCCGACTTTTTCAACCGCGACCGGTTTGTGCTCTCCAACGGCCACACTTGTCTCTTCCAGTACGCCTTCCTCCATCTCACGGGATATAAGGCCATGACCTTTGAGCAACTCAAATCCTATCATTCGGACCGATACGACGCACTTTGCCCGGGCCATCCCGAGATCGAACACGAAGGTATCGAGGTCACTACAGGGCCTCTCGGCCAGGGAGTCGCTAACTCTGTTGGGCTTGCTTTGGCTACGAAGCACCTCGGTGCGACTTACAACAGGCCCGGTTTTGAGGGTCTTGTGTCCAACCATACCTGGTGCATGGTCGGCGATGCTTGTCTACAAGAGGGCGTCGCGCTTGAAGCCATTTCCCTTGCTGGGCACTTTAGGTTGAACAACCTCACTATAATCTACGATAACAACCAAATTACGTGCGACGGTACCGTTGATGTGAGAGAGACCATGCGAAACCTGGCTTTTCAGTCAACAGTTGATTAACAAGTTCTTGAGACAGCTCACAAACACGGAAAACGTTAATGAAAAGATGCAAGCCTGTGGTTGGAACGTCATTGACATCGAGGACGGCTGCTTCGACGTCACCGGGATTGTCGACGCTCTCTTGGCGGCAAAGAAGGCCGATAAACCCACCTTCATCAACGTAAAGACAGTTATTGGCGTCGGTAGCAAAGCCGCCGGGACTGCTGATGCACACGGGGCGGCCTTTGGCGCTGCCGATGTTGCTAGCATGAAACGCGCCTACAATTTTGACCCCGAGCTGCATTTCGTCATTGGTGACGAGGTTAGGCAGTTCTTCGCTGGTATTCCTGCTCGTGGTGAGGCCTACGTCGAGGAATGGAACAGTCTTGTAGCTAGGTATGAGCAGGCTTACCCCGAGCTCGGGGCTAAATTTCGTGACCGAGTGACGGGGAAGCTCCCTCCTCGGTGGAAGGAGCTTGTTCCCGCTCCTGGAACGTTCCCTACCGCCCCAACGGCCAGTCGTGCTGCTTCCGGTTTGGTATTAAACCCTATTGCCAAAGAGCTTGAAAACTTCATGGTGGGGACTGCTGATCTATCTCCGTCGGTCCATATGATTTGGCCTGGCAAGGTTGACTTCCAGCACGTAAGTCAGCTCCATTTCAACCGCAACAGAGATTTGACAGGGATTTTTAACATTTTTCCTTCAGCCCGATCTCAAGACTGGCTGCGGAATCAACGGAAACTATACTGGACGATATATACACTATGGTATCCGGGAGCATGCCATGTGCGCCATTGCTAACGGCCTCGCAGCTTACTCTCCCAGCACAATCATCCCCGTCACTTCATCCTTCTTCATGTTCTATCTCTATGCGGCACCGGCCGTCCGCATGGGTACGTGTACATTCCCATTGTCTTGCCTTTGCACGCGGGCGCTAATATCTAGTCATAGGCGCCCTTCAACGTCTCAAGGTGATTCACGCCGCGACTCATGACTCCATCGGTCTCGGGGAGGACGGCCCCACCCACCAGCCGATTGAGCTGGCCACTCTCTACCGCGCCATGCCTAATATACTGTATATACGGCCCGGAGATAGTGAAGAAACCGCTGGTGCCTGGATCGCCGCTATCGAAGCAGAAGGGATGCCCGCCATCGTTTCCACCAGCCGCCACAAGCTCCCTCAACTTGCGCAGACGAAGCGTGAGGGTGTCCTCAGGGGCGCATATATTCTTCAGGAAAACGAAAAGGCTGTCCTCACTCTCATCGGCGTAGGTGCCGAGTTATGTCAAGCCGTCGGTGTCTCGGACAAGCTCCGGGAGCAGGGTATCGAGACTCGCGTCGTCAGTTTCCCTTCATGGAGGTTGTTCGAGATACAGCCCCTCGAATACAAGCGTGAGGTGCTTCGCCGCAGCCAGATTCCCGCCGTAGTTATCGAGCCGTATGCCGCTACTGGCTGGGAGCGCTACGCGGATGCGGGTATTTCTATGAAGACTTTTGGTCATAGTCTGCCCGGACCGGCTGCTTACAAGTACTTTGGATTTGACGTGGACTCTCTTGCCAGGAAAGTAACGGGCTATCTTCAGAAACTCAAGCAGGATGAGCTGCTTAAGCATGAGTTTGTTGAGCTATGAAGAGGTGGAGAGCTTTATACTGGTATAAGAATTTTATAGTTTAGATTCCTAGCGCTTTGATGGATAGATAATAAGCATTGAATAGAGCGGTATATATACGGACTAGCTTCCCCGCTAGTATCCCTGCTGTCCACGTGGATTCTCCCGGCCGGAAATTTAATAGGTCATCAATGATCCCTCTAAAATCTCGACTCCGCTATTACCTCGATATTACCGGACAAGGTCATTTATGCCTGCAGAAGTCATAATCCGGAGTTCTGCTTTCTCTTTCGGGCCTCGCTCGGGCCGCCCGCAACATGACATCACCTCCAGAGAATGATCTTCCCACTGGGAATGGCTTTGAAGGGGAGCAGTCCTATTATCTGCTGACGCCTTGGCAGTCCGGGGTAACTGCTCCTGCAGTCGGCAATACCATTTCCCCGACGGGCCTGTCTCTTGACGGGTCGTCTCCGTCGATGACATGGAGGCCCGACGAGTTCACACTGAACCAGGGGTATCAGGAGTACCGAGAGGAGTTGCGCAGTCTGATTTTCCATACTGCGCAATCTACCGGGCCTACCCGCCAGGGTAGTCCAGTCGATGATGAGCCTCAGGATCCTGATCTTCGAGCCTACCTCGACGAGGAGCACCGTCGTGAGACAGCCGGTATCTTGGCTACGGAGGGGCGAATAAAGTATCTTCGAAACTACGTTGACCAAGTCGCTCCGTGGGTATACATTATCTCACCACCAAAATATTCTTTCTCTGTCAACAAAGAAATATTAACTTGACTCAATAATTGTAGCTTGACATGTTTGACAGCGATCGTGCCTTCGGGACGCAAATTACTTCTCTTGCGCGATCATCCCCCGCCCTTCTTTATGCAGTGCTAGCCTTTTCAGCGCGGCAAATGGAGCGAAAGGAGGGTCGAAAGAATTCGTTCGACAGCCTCGAGCTATATCAAGAAGCCATCCGTCTCCTTGCACCGCTGCTGGAAGGCCGAGATGCCCAGGTCATTCCCATTTGCACCATCCTATGTTGTCTTGAGATGATGTCAGCGAGCGCGCAGGATTGGCGAAAGCACCTTGAAGGGTGTGCCGCCCTCTTCAGCACCTTTGGTGTGCACGGCTTCAGCGGTGGGTTATTACAGGCAGTATTCTGGTGCTATGCCCGCATGGGTCAGTTTGTTCCCATTGTTCATCCCGTTCTGCGTGTCTACCATACGGACAGTCTAACTAAGCGATCAGATCTCTGTGGTGCCCTCATCTCTGATGGCACAGAGTCTACTCTCCTTCCCCCTTCCCAGTGGCTTGCACACACTCCAAGCTCTGACACTGTTTCGGCCTCGCGCACCCTATTTAGCGGTTCCCCACACCCAGATATGCACGCAAATTACTCGGTATATCTCTGCGCGCGTGTCTGCGAGCTCCTTTCCGATCGGACGAAGTGCCTCGAGCTCGGCGAGAATAATGGATGCTCGGGAGCGGTGTTTGAGGAACGCTGGGTCTCTCTCTGGGAAGAGCTACAGACATGGTTGTCCGATAGACCTCCGGATTTTGTGCCAATCAAGACAGTCGAGACGAGCCCCTTTCCGGAGATTCTATACTCGAGATGGTCAGCTATCTCCTCTAATCAGCTGCATCACACAGCGTGCATCATCATGCTAGATATGATGCCAAAGCCTCTGCGTGTACGGACGAGTCTCGGGACTGCGGGGTCGGCTCTCTGGCATGTTAAGCGGGTGTGCGGCATCTCCTGGACGAATCCCCACCATGGGTGCTTGAACAACGCTATTCAACCTCTATGGGTGGCAGGGAGACTTCTCACTCACAAGTCAGAACATGCTATGCTCGTGAAACTGATATGGAACATTGAGGCTTTGACGGGGTGGGGAACGTGTTGGCGCATAGCGGATTTGGAAGAAGTTTGGGGTTACAGAGTCAAGAAGAGCAGTTTTTCAATTCCGCATTTTTGAGAAACAGCAAGCGGATTGGTATTTTGCTTTTTACAATCAGGGTTTCCCATTATACGCAAATTCAATGAAAAACCTTAGTTTTAAATATACGCGGGGTATCTAGTCTACGCGAATCTTCATAGGCCCCATTCCTCCCTCAGTGATGTCCAATAGTGATTGATATTCCATCCAGTGATGCGTCCAACCTCCCTCAGTCTTGATAAGACGAGCTGATGCTGAGTAGAATGAGTCATTCTCCTGGCCGCAGTCACAAACGACGCTAAGAGGCTCGGGTCCCAGCTTCCCCGACAGTCGTTTGCCAGAGATATACCGCAAATTCTTCGTGCATGCCAGAGAGAGGACATAGAGGTCGACGCTTTGTAGTTACCGACTTTGAATGTTCGAGGCCTGTTGCTTAGCAGGAGGAGCATGGCCGTGTGGTATAGCTGATTTGAGAGCAACGCAGCGCCCGTGGTGAAGAGAACAGTCGGGAAAGCATCGCTTTCACCGTCGACCTCCACCATCGGTTTGAATTCCTCCGGTCTATTGCCATACCAAGAGCCCAGCTCCTCGACGAGTGTGGACCATTGGCTAAGTAGGCCGTCAGAATGGCCTGTGGTACTCTCTACTCCGCCGTGAATTAAGTTGACGACCCTGCCGCATAGGACGAGTGCCTGGGCTGTATAGTGGAAAACGCGAGCAGCCAGCTCAGACCTTTGCCCAAAATCCAAAGGCATCCGAAGCAGGAGACTTAACGGCTGTTCATTCGATAGAGAGTGACTCAAATCTGTAAAACCCATGAGCCCACTGTCAAATATATTGGTTCACAATAGCTAGATAACGAACCGAATCGCAGCATAAGATAGTAAAGAGGCGTCGTCATTGGATGACTGTCATAAGGGATGATGGATTGGTTGAAGAGGTCAACAATATGATCTAGTGGTTGGCGCGTTGCAGCGCCGAGTTCTCTTTGGAGCACATTTCTGCACAAGGCGAGAACACTGCATAATAAGTTTGTAGAAACGTCTTGGTCGGAAACGTGTGGCATAATGGATTGCAATCGGGAAACGAGGCTAGTTCGAACACTCTCTTCGGTGCCCGTGTCGAACCGATTCGAGGACACAACCGTGAATGTGAGGAGAGAGTACAGGATAGCGTTGGACGCGGACGCAAAACATGGGGCTACCACTCCAAATGCCTGACCAAGGTCGCATATGTCAAGCTGTGGGAAACTAGTTAGCCTGGCAAGAAACGTCATTCGTAAGGAGTAGACGACCAGCATACCCATGGGCAAATCTCATAACGGTAATACCGGAGAATCTCGAGAATTCGTGTATCTGAGACAAGAGCCGGGCCAGCACCAGCGACTGACCGTTCAGTGGACTCATCAATGAAAGGCGTGTTCTCAGAGTGTGGCGTGTTTCCTTGGAATTCGAAATGGTCCAAGGCTAATTTTCGACTGTTGGCCCTATTGTGTTTGGACAACACATGAGCCGTTAAAGGACTAAAGGGGCCTATAGATGGCGCCCTTGCTGCCGAGCTAGCCTGGCTCTGGGGAGGTCCTGGTCCACGTGGGCTGAACGGAGCTATGGGTGCGTTTCCCTCTCCACCTGGAGATCCAAGTTCTGTTCCCAAGGACAAGAGCGCATCCAAGGCAATCTCGTATCCACTAGCTGTAGGTGGATGTTCCGCTGGCCTAGAGGCAGCGGGCTGCGGAGATCCCGGGGCTCTCTCTTGGTCTTGCGGTGGCTCAAGTCGGGTCAGAGATGTGCGGTCAGAGGGCAAGCGCGCCAGAGGAGGACTCAACACTGCTGGAGAGTCGGTAGGAGATCTGTCATCGGAGATGGAGCGGGCACTGCTTGAGGTGACTGAATTATCTCGAGTGCGAAGTGATCTCTGTGTCCCGACTGACAGTGACAGATCGTCGCTAATGAACTATCATCACCTGCAGTCAGAAGACCCCCCTTTTAGGACATTTGGCTGAATCATGACGGGTTTTGCTTTACCTGGACTTTCCGGTAGCTCGGTGTAGGCACTTCAGCCTCCTTCCCTTCTCCAGCAGTCACAGAGGTGAATGCATTCTTCTGCAGAAAGGACAGTCGCGTGCCATATTGGCACTCGAAGCCCCCTGCAATACATCGTTGGCATCTAGGCTTGCCTTCGTCGCCTGCTCGACAACGGATTAGCAACCATTGAAGGTATTACGATTCAGACCTTTCTTCCTCCTTATCTCGATAAGACTTACATTTTCGTCGTCGAACTCGGCATTTTAAGCAGCCGGTGCGAACCCTTGTTGGCGGCCGGGAGGCCATCCTGGTGGATCAGTCACCACCATATCTGGGAAACGGAGATAGAGGAGTGCGGTTCGGCTTGCCAGCATTGGACAAAGTTACAGGAGCCCCAACAAACCCACGATGGGACGAAACAAAAAGCCGAGGCATAACATCTGTGGGGTCATAGAGCAAACCATGACGAGAAGCTGGGTCTACACTAGTCCGGACTAGGCAGGTCGTCGCATCACCATCTCGAAGCGAGGGGAACCCCCTAGCCTTGGCAAAACCTCGGAAAAGCCACTTCCCAACTTTCATGCGCATATCCCGATTTAGGAATTTTAACCACCGCTAGCCTGCCTTAGCCATCTTGAAGAGAAGCTGGGGTTGTCGCTAAGGTTTGGTTGTGGTTTTGTAAAAGTGCCCATAGCTATATATGCACTGAGTAATGTTCTAGTGCCAAAGAGACCCTCTTCAGAGATTTCTTCTTGACATCAAACCAACCCGATCAGCTTTCTGACTTGCACCTTCATACCACAATCGCCGCTTCTCCAAACACGGTGTATACCGCGGACGTTCGCAATGGCCTCCCTCTCTAAGACCGTCACTCTTGCCTCTGGAGAGGAAATGCCTCTCGTTGGTTTCGGCCTGTGGAAGGTTCCCAAGGAGACAGCAGCCGAAACTGTTTATAATGCCATCAAAGTCGGCTACCGGCTCTTCGACGGAGCTTACGACTACCAGAACGAGAAGGAGGCTGGCGAGGGCATCCGCCGAGCTATCGATGAGGGCCTTGTGAAGCGAGAGGATATCTTCATCACTACCAAGCTCTGGAACAACTACCACCGCAGGGAGCATGCCATCGACATGGTGAAGAAGCAAAACGAGACTTGGGGCCTTGGCTATATTGATCTTCTCCTCATCCACTTCCCCTGTGCCCTAAAATATATCGACCCTAGTGTTCGCAAGTACCCTGTAAGTTATCTTTTCCTATAAATTACTTATTCTTAGGTTAGCATTAGAGCTTGAAGCTGTAGTTAGCTCATATATACACACAGCTAATTGTAGATAAACAGGCGTGGTGGATGGATGATAACGGCACTGTCGAAGAGGATAAGGTTCCTATCCGTGAAACCTGGGAATCCCTTGAGCAGCTTGTTGATGAGGGTGTTGCTAAGAGTGTTGGCGTTAGCAATTTCCAAGCCCAGTCTCTCTATGATATTATAAGCTATGCACGACACCCTATCTCCTCCCTCCAGATTGAGCATCACCCTTATCTCGTTCAGCCTGGCCTTATCGATATGGCCCAACTTCATAAGATTGTTGTTACAGCCTACTCTTCCTTTGGCCCTCAGTCTTTCCTTGAGCTTCCTGAGGCATTTTCTAAGAAGGCTAAAAATATTTCTGCTTTATTTGACGATAATACCATCAAGTCACTTGCTGCTAAGTATAATGTTACTACTTCGCAAGTGCTCCTCCGATGGGCTACTCAGCGTGATATTGCTGTTATTCCGAAGTCGAATAACAAGGATAGACTGAAGCAGAATCTCGACATCTTCGGTTTTGATATGACTGCTGACGAGCTCCAGTCTATCAGCAACCTTGACAGGGGTCTTCGTTTTAACGACCCTGGCTTTTATCTTCCCAACCACCCACTCCATATCTTTGCTTAAGTTGGGGACTTCGGCTTTGGATTTATTATTGACGAAGGGGATAGCATAATTGGATTGTATGTAGATATAAAATGGTTAGATATGAATAGACGGTTCCCCTTTATGAGTCAATGAGCCATCTACTTTCCCGGACTTTTCAATATATGCCCGACAAATAATAATAAAAAAAAAAAAAAAGCCGACACGGACAGCACAAGAACTCGGTCCAGACTCGGCGCGCGTACAATCTCCGATCAGGACAATACGGGCCTATGGATCTGAACATGAATGACGTTCCTTGATACGAGGAGATGCCATGCCACCTGACGACTTGGATAGGCATTTTGGGCGACATGGATGGCAGATCAGATCCCCCCAAAGTCCTGAAGAAGTGGTACTCGGAGGATATTCAGATCGGGCCTTTCAGTTGGACCTACTCTGATCATAAATAAATTCCTCGTTGCAAGCAACACGTCTAATTCTTTACTTCGGATCCAAGACGGATTAGATTGGACAGAAGGGTAGATGCGTATGCACTGAAGCTTGTTCTATTATATATATGCCGGAACTTCTTTCGCATTAATTTGTCTTGACAGTCGAGCGGGTACTACGACACCATTCTGAGTGTCCCCCGATCAATTCAAAGCTCAGGATTAATCGGTTGAATCAAGATTCTCCGATAGCTGGTCAGGGAAGGCGTTCCGTTGTCGGTAACCTCGAGAATCAAATGCAGCAACAATCCTTTCTTCAGAGGGATGTTTTCTCTCACGACTATACAAGACTTGCTTGCTGGGGGAATAGTTACCTCGGCTTTGTCGCCCTGTTCACCGACCGGCTTGATCTCCAGGTCGGAAACTTCCCATCCGTGATACGACTGTGTGGCGCTCGGTTCATGGTACTGGAACCACTTGAACGACAGCGTGTCGCCATCCGGATCGTACGATTCCGAAGCATCAAGGATGATGGTTGAGCCAGCATCGGCTTCGATTGAAATGGGTCTACTACCAACATCACCGTTCACATTAATGACCGGATGGTGGTTGGTTTTGCCAAAGTCCGGAGTCAGAGTCCATTGGATACGGGCAGCAAAGTCATCCTGGAAAGCATTCCTCCACCTCCAGATGGTGGCCTTGTTAGTTGAGTGCTTCCGTCCATCCTTCCCAATCACGGTGTCTCTCGTATCGGCTAAATGCCCTCGATTCGAAAGCCCCTTGCTACTAACATTTACTGGAAGATAGCGACCGCCCCACGACCCGTAAGATGGCTCCTCCGGGACGCCGAGCCCGTTCTGGACGAGGTAGAGGAAGGTAGGTGTGTCCCCCTCAATAATATACTCGAAATTTGGATATTCGGTTCCAAGCGGTCCGAGCTGCACATTTTCTTTGACCCATTCGTGAGTAACTTTAGACTTGTCCGGTCCGCCCTCGTCCACATCGGCCGAGATACCGAGCCATGTGGCATTGCCGTATTGGTTCCACCCATGGACCGAGCAGATGTAGAAAATTCCCGGCCACTGCTGTCGGATCCAGCCGCCACAGTCATCTTGGTCCGAGATGGCGTAAACACGGAGCTTGGAGCGAAGAGCCTCGGCATCAGGGCGGTCTCGGATTCGATAGAGGACTTGAGCAAGGACATTGATGCCGCCCCAGACGAGGACCCAGAGGGGTCCGGGATCGGATGATGTGAGGCGCTCTAGCAGAAGCTCACCACCTTCGCTAAGAGGGATGTCATCTCCGACTGCCTCCATACCGTAGACCTGTAGTGATTGAGACGTCAACTCGGGAACGACGAGGCGCCGGATGAAGCCCCTACTCACCGGAGGCCCTGACTTGATGAGCGACCTTATCTCCGGGCCAGAAGGGTAAGGGAAGTCCGGGTGGACATGCGAGTTGAGATTCTCAACGACCTTTTCGTAGCCACTGATAATCTGGTGGAGAGACTCGGGCGCCACCTTATCCCTTAGCCAGGTTGACGTGACAGCAACCACTCCCTCCGTTCGGAACTGATTGGCATATGTCAGATAGCGACAGAAGGACTCCGCGTCGTCCGGTTCGTTGGTTATGTCCGTCAAAATGAAGACGCGGGGTCTGGAGGGGAATGGGACGAGAGAATCCCGCCGATGAGTGTTGGAGCCCATGGCTGCGGGGTTGCCGTGTGCGCAAGAGATTTTCGAGAGAAGACTTATTCCTGATTTGCAGAGCTGTAAATAGACTTTGTTGAATGAGTGACGGAAGTGAAACAATAAGACAAAAAAGACAGGGTAAATGTTGGAATACCACCTCGAGGCCTTTACTCAGGGGATTGAACGCATGTGCCGATTCTTATGACGGTCAAAGATCGTGTTGCTTGCTCAAATCGGCGCTAATAATGGATCTAAAATAAGGTTTCTTGAATAGGTAATCGGAGGCGCCGAGCAATCTCCTTCTCAAGCCGTAGTTTAACTTATTGTTAGGAGAAAGAGTATTTACGGCCGACTAACTAATTCTAGCAATTATAGGCACTGGCTGTTAGCGTGTAAAGGTCATACAACCCACCATCGTATTCCAACGTCAATGTTGCAGTCAGTGCATAACCTGAGGTGATCTCGGTCTATACCTCTTATGGTGTCGCTGGCAGGCAAGGAACAAGATTTTTTTTTTCCCCTGGGTTTTCTGGTGATCTCCTTCATCAGCTTTTCTCGTGTCTATCGTTCCCCCGGTATATCCACGACGTATTTACAATTGTGCTCGTTTTCCCCGTGGGAAATCGTTGACCGAGCTTTCCTCTACGCTCGCTTCGTCTCTCCGACGGTAGCTTGGCCGCGAGCCACTATCTATCGCCGGGCACATACAGATCCGTGGTCGACAACTAGAAGCTTGATCCACTAGCTACAGAGCAAGAGGAGCTGTAGGCTCCACAACAACCAGAGGCCACCGAATAGCATACCTCGACTTTCGTGCAACGCGGTTGCACAGGTTCTGGGAGGCGTTGCTAATACTATTCTGAGTGGTCTGAGCTAGGGATGTGCGGGCGTCATTTGTATGGCTGCTCCTACTGGAGGCCGCCGACACCTTGGGTGTTGTGGTAGGCATGAGAGGATGGCTGCCTTATCATGGAGTATTCTAAAACGGACGAAACAGGCTTATACGGCCTTCTCCAAGCTAGATGCGATGGGAGAAAGCTACGGTGATAGTGGCCCAGATATCTTCGATCTATACGAAAAGTGGACGACGACTCTGGTGAATTGGCCTTCAAGAATATCCCACGTTTCTGGCTCTTGGGGTTGGAGAGGACCGCCTTAGCATTATCCTTGGGTAGGAAGCAGCTAGGTGCCTGCATGGCCTTGGCGTTGATGTTTCCTCGCTGGAATATAAGTTACTTGGACACTGGCATTCTGGAGATACATTAATAGATTTGGTCATGTTTTCAAGGAGAAGGCGAATTAGAAATATGTACCCTAGCACTATCGAGGAAAAATGTTAATAGGTGGTCGAGTCCAGTCTAATTGAGGAGCACACTATCCAACCCCCGTGGTGGATGTACGTATACTTTCGTCTCCCATCGCTTGGGTGGCACGGAGTCTTGCATATTGACCGGTCTTGATATTACTTATTACTTACAGTCCCGAGAATGTCGTACTTGGGACGAAGGGGCCACAGCAAGACAAGCTGATGTCCCCGGAAATGAACCCCTTAGCTCCTTACCCCGCATGCACATCACATGTACCCCGCGCATGGAGACCGACCTACCAAGGATGAACAGCAAGAGTTGGAGACGCATGGAGCCGATCACACTTGGGGAATCCCGGTTCCCCAACGGCACTGGAGCCCGGCAATTGATTTCTTGGAGCGTCCTGTTTTACGTTCTCCAGGCTCACTATCGCGACTCGTGGCTCGCACTTGTTCATGCACTCTCTGAGCCCTAGCACGAATTACTTGAGAGCCTATCACAGATACTGTCCGAGCGACCAGAAATAAATCGAGGAATGTGAATTAATTAGATGTCTCCCTCCTCAAATTTGTCAAGACTATGTCCCATAGATAGGGGTTCAGAAACTGTAAGTTTCGTGATTTATGGCTCGTGGAGTCTCCTATGTAGGAGCCCTAGTACCCGTATTGGTCTCGGCCGACAGAGTTCAAAAAGGTAGTACCAGCAAGTCTAAAAGTGTCAGGCTGCGTACCAGAGTTGGTGGGATGGAAGTAAAAGTTCTTTCCGTAGCCCCGAGTAGCGTTGTACAGAGGCCAAGGCTCGACGGAGCGAACTACGGATCGCGTTAGCGCAAGCTAACCATTCCATGAAAAATTTTTCAAACTTACCACCGTGGTGATTCGGGTCTAGATCATGGATGAAGCTGACCCACATACGGCTCATGAGCATGGCCAAATGGAGTACCTCCTTCGTCGCGTTGATGAATGGGTTGATATGTTCTGCTATTCCTAATCCGTGCGTGTTGTAGAACACGTAGGGAATTTCGTACCAATGCGAGGAACCCATGTTCGGCCCTGGAACAAGGATTAGCCGGGCTCATAAATATCTATCACTGGCGACTGTCATCGGCCAACGTGTATGAGTTGTGCATGGACTTACTTGCGGGCAGCGGGGAGTCGAAAAGATAGGAGTACACGGGAAGACCATTATCAGACCAAATATTCGTCCAAGAGCGTCGGAACGCGAGGAACGTTTGATCCGTAGCAAGAGCCACGGCTCGCTTATACTGGCTACCATACGGCGAGTTAGGGGGGTTCTCAAAGCTTTCCGGTAAGCCGAGAGCGTCTATGTTGGGATAGAGCGTCATAATAGTCTTAGTCGTCTCCTCATCCGGACCGGACCGCATGATGTAATCCGCAACCTCCTGGTCGGTGTTGATAGTGGTTCCCAGTAAGAACAGCGTCCCCTCAGCGCTATTGGTGCCAATCAAGAGCGGAGTCTTGGTAAACTTGCCCTCTTCAACCAGAACCGAGGGGAAGTCTGTGACAAACTCCCCATCCACGATGGGGCCGAACCCGGAAGTTCCGTTCATGATGGCCTTGTTCAGGTCTTCAAAGGGTGCCTGCCGCAGACACGCCAGCTTTTCCTCTGAGCCATCGCATCTGACATCGGCAACGAGCTTGTTGTAACGCGCCGTTCGGGAGGATAGGTCCTTGCCGTCCCCGCCGATTGCGCCGCTTTGGATAATCATGCCCCTGAACAAGCCCTCATCCTTACCGCCGTAGGCGAGGGACTGGTAGGCTACACTGCCGCCGCCCGCGCTTTCGCCAAAGATAGTGACCTTAGCGGGGTCTCCTCCAAAGGCCGCTATGTTCTCATGGATCCAGCGGAGACCCATGCGCTGATCCTTCAGGCCGATGTTGGCGATGCCGGCATCAACAGCCTCTTGGCTGGCGAGGAAGCCCCATGCCGATAGACGATCTTGTTTCTTTGTGTTAGCCTACCGCCACCTTCGACGTGAGATCTGATGCAAGAGTCACTTACAGTCTAGGGACACGCCAATGATTGGCTTTTTCATGCGAGCGGACTCCTGCACGATGAAGCTAAGGTTATAGACGCCGTTGGCGCTATAGTCCTGGTAATAACCACCACCGTGTATAAAAACGCCAACGGGGAGGTTAGAACCCTCACCGTAACCGGAGGGCCGAACAATATTAAGGGTGAGGCAGTCCTCTGACATGGTATGGGGCCAAGCATCACTATTCTACTAAGTCAAGAACTTGTTAGCTGCACCAGAGAATGCCTTTATTATAGGGATCACTAGACCTGACTCACCCCATAACCTACACAAGAGTCGCCATACTCTTTGGCATCCCTGATATCCTCGAAGGCTGTATCTAAGCTTTGGGGGTTTTGGAAGCGAAGGTCGCCCAACGGAGGCTGGGCAAAGGGAACACCGAGAAACAGATCCTGGCGCAGCGATTTCACGTATTTACCCTCGTAAGTGCCGTTCTTGACGGTGGCTCTGGGCTGATGGGAGGCACGGCTGGCTGCGGCCACGCCATTGAGGAGCGTCACTACGGCTCCAACGACCTGATATAGAGAGGGCATGATGTCGGCTTGAGTAGCTAGGCAATGGTAGCGGTCGCGTGGTGGAAGGAGAGATCGGGTACTAGGAAGTTATATATCAGTGGCTCTTTAACCTATAGATTCTTAACCAGGCGATCCGGGTCCGCCGTGCCAATCCCGGTCTCCAGTATCTCTCTCGGAACGGAACTGCCGCCGGATCATAAGCTATGTCGCCGATTAAGCATGAAAAGAATTCACGATATACATGCCGTCATTTGAACCGACATTAATTACCTTCTCCCTCATCTTCCCCGCTTTCCCGACCTAGAGCTTTGACTTTGATAGACTAATCCGATAATGGGAAGCGCGGATCGGTGCTACCTTGGGGAAGCTGGGGTCCGCTACAGTAGCTGACCCACCGGGGCTTCAAATTGCCTACTACGGCCACGGCAATTAGTTGCCGACTTAACCCTTCGGTAGTGCCGATAAATGGATAGCCCAGCTGCGAGATGGCTCACTGTGGAACGATCTGAAATGTCATTAGGCAAGAAAAGGTTGCTAGCGGAGAGCGGTTAAGCCTTCCAATTAGGGTTTTGTACCCTGGCCCTGGCAGGATTGGGGAAATTGAGACCTTAGCATGGCACCAATACCCCGGATTACCCCAGATCCCTCATGTCTGTCCACTTCGCCCTAATCGCCGACTGGTGCGGGGACAGGTTTAGGCATGGTTTAGAGAGAAGATGGCTCACAAGATCAGTTGATCTGGAGTGGTACACGAACTAAGACTTTTTCACACCACGGCAGACTTTTTCGCTGAAATTTTGACCCCCTGCACCACACCGGGCGGACTTTTCGAGGGAGCGGCGTCATATATAATTCCTGTTACATGTCCCTTGCCACAATAGAGTTTCCCTAGAACTCAAAAGAACCATTAAGGATTGCGCCCGGCGGTTGGATACGCCATCTTCCGTCTTCTCTTTTGTACACAGCTCGGGTTCTTGTATAATTTTCGCATTGACATAGCTACTCGCGGGTCTCCAGTCCACCATGGCAGGTCCGGACCAGACGCAACCTCAGAATGAGGTCCAGGTGAGCGACAATAAAAATGCCGTCGAGCATCTTGAGTCGGGCTCTGCTCCCCAAGGCCGTAGCAAAGTTACTTTCAGGGACTTCTGGGAGAACCGGAGAGTTTTGCTCTTCTGTACGCACTTCGCAAGTTCACCTCTGCTGCATGAATCTGACGCTAATGCCCGTTCTCTCTTCAGGTCTCTACATCTACCTTTTGCCCGTCAACTTTGGATACGAAATCACCACCCTCGGCAAGCTCATGGCCGTCGTTCCTTTCCTCGACCGCTTCGGACGCGAGGTTGACGGTGCGAAGGTCCTTTTAGCCCGTGACCAGCAGATCCTCAACTCTGCCAACACCATCGGCCTCTTTGTTTCTGCTTTTGTTACAGGCTGGATCTCGGACTTCATCGGCCGCAAGAAGACTATTTTCCTCGGCTGTTTCCTGTGTGTTGGCGGCATTGTCTTCCAGTACCATGCTGGGAGCATCATGCAACTTTACGGAGGCAAGATCACTGCCACCTTTGGACTAGGTCTGGGACACTCCCTTGGCCCTGTTTTCGTTGCTGAGCTTGCTCCCGTCAAGGTGAGGGGTATCTGCCTCACGCTTGTAGTAAGTTTGAGAGCTCTTTCTCTGCCTGGCTGAGTTTTGCTTTTCTCACGAATCTTGTTTTGAATAGAACACGATGATTGTCCTAGGCCAGTGGCTCAACGCGCTTTGCATCTATGGTTCCGAAACCCTCGACGGCGACATGCAGTGGAGGATACCCCTCATCACTCAGGTCGTGCCCCCTAGCCTACTCCTCTTCGGCATTTTCTTCCTTCCTGAGTCTCCGTCCTGGCTCATGATCAAAGGCAGGGAAGAAGAGGCCAGGAAAGCCTTTAGGCGATTCAACGGCCCCAACTTTGACGTCGATAACGCCGTTGCTACCACCAAGGCTGCTGTTCAGGCAGAGGCTGAGCTCGCTCAGGTCAAGTCTTCGTGGCTTCAGTGCTTCAGGGGACCCGATGGCCGACGAACCCTCATTGTGTGCATGGTCTACGTCGCTCAGCAGGCCGTCGGTGTCAACTTTGTCTCGGGTTATCTTACGTGAGTTACGAGCCTCGCGTCGCTGAAATTGAAGTTGATGCAGTTTCCTCTAACGGTGTTTTGTGCAGTTACTACTTCCGTCTTGCTGGTGTCAAGAACCCGCTCGCAATTGGCCAGGCTGCATTCGCCATCCAGCTCGTCGGGAACATCTGCTCCTGGCCTCTTGTCGACCGCATTGGCCGGCGCCCCATCATCGTCGGTGGCTGCATCGTCATGACCTGCGGTCTGCTTCTCATCGGCGGCCTCGGCACTCTTCACTCGCAACCCGCGCTCTCCGCCGTGGTTGCGTTCATGACTCTTTGGGGATTCCTCTACCAAATGACGCTTGGCGCTGTCGCCTACGCTGTTGGCGGTGAAACCCCCAGCCCCACTCTTCGCCAGAAGACCTACTCCATCAACATCATGGTTGCCACCGCCGCTTCGTGCTTGGTGCTTCAGGTCATGCCCTACCTCATCAACACCGACCAGCTCAACCTCGGTGCCAAGATTTGCTTCAGTACGTCCACCTGTCCCGAAAAATACTACTTTACATACATCTGAATACTAACGTGCCGTAGTCTTCTTCGCCTTCTCTGTGCCCATGTGTGTTTACCTCTACTTCTGCCTTCCGGAGCTTAAGGGCCGCACCTACTTAGAGATCCAGGAGATGTTCCAAGAGCGCGTTCCTGCCCGAAAGTTTAAGACCTACCAGTGCCAGGGCATCGCCTCCGTTCAGGAGAAGCTCTAAACTGGTGCGCCGGGCCATGACCTTCACGGTGCAATGCGAGACCTTGCCCTGGTTGGGTTTATCTGTGCATACAGTTGGCAGTAAAGTATTTTATTAAAGTTCGCATAGTCTACGCAAGGGTGTCAATCTTGTTTGGAGAACAATAAAATCCCTCTTCCAAGTCGTCTAGGCTATTAGTATAACTGTAAAGCCTTCTAGGAATAAATGCGGATTATCATATCAAGACTGTCTAATACCACATAAATCAAAGACGAAAAGTGCGTAGACTAAAATCTATTTTGCGGTCCCATCGGACTCACTTTCTAGGCGATTGAGTAAAAGACGCCAACAGGTGTTATGAACCAAAATTGAAGATGATATTTGACAAACTCGACTAATAATAGAATGCGACTCGAGTGAGTCCGTATTTGTCGGTGTATGAGGTGGAAGGATCGGGACTGCCGTAAACTAGGACTGGTGTGACGAAACCAACTCCAAACAAGGACGGTGGCTGGTCACTCCCTACATCAAGAACTACATGTCGTGGTAGCAAATCTATCGGCACCTATTGCAAGTGGAAAAAAGCACATCAATTGATGGAGGGATTTCCTTTTAGCGACGTACTTGCACGTACATTGAAGTTCTAAGCGAGCTTCTCTAATGGGGGTATCGGGCCTGTATACTGGGAGAGTACAGTCCCACATCCCACCGAGCGAACAGAAAACATAACGATCCATGGAAAAGAGGAGCCTATTGGAGTTCACCAATATTATGTTTTCCTTGCGACACAAAGCGAGGATGGGATGGTGAAGGCTTCAATGCTGCCCAAATAAGGTATAGACGCTCCGCCTGATCATTGACGTTAGGACGGTTCGAAACGTGGCATGGCGTGAACCTCTATAACTGCACACCCCGTGTAATTGAGTCGGCCTTCGCTCCAAAGCCAAGCAGTATGATATAACATCAGGACCAGAGTCGAGCGAGACAGTCCAGGCCGTCGTGTCGTCATCGGGAATTAAGTCGTGAGTACCCTGGCGTTACGACAAGTCGGATCAGGTCCTCTTATCACTGATCTAAATAAAGTTGGCATTCTTTCCAGTAGAAGATGATGCTAACCACCAGATCGGGATCGCCAAAGGACATCACATTATTTCCTGGCCTTGTCAAGACGGACAGCTCCCACCATCCTACACATCTTGCGCCCAGCCCCGGCCGTGGAGCGCATATCAGCAAACTGGCCACCCAGCCAGTAAGGCGACCCTTGTACGAAGTATTGAACAAAGGTCGCTTCTCGTAACGGGAGTCATGTCAAATTGTGACAGCATTTCAGCTCAATGCAGGACAATCATACAATAATACCTCATTGGGCATTGGGAGGTGCTGTGTGGGGCATCTGCTTGCACTGCCCCATCGCCCTAGAGCTGCGCCCTCACAGCCTGGTCCCCTTCCCGCACTGATATTCGTTCCCACCTATGAAGTATTATGGTATTTTCGTTCTTTTTCAAGAGATTTTGTGGCTCTATATGTGGGAGATTGAGTCTCTAAAGGGAATTTGTAAATTCGGTAGTCCTCACGGAAAGGACTCTGAAGCCCTAGCCGGAGCGATTGGTGACGATTCTCGGAAATGCAGGCTCTAAGAGTGGTCAAGTGTTTCCAGAGCCTGCTCCCGTCCCTTTTCCCTAGAGACTTGAAAGATAAGCCATAATCCAACGCCTTTCCCATTTCGACAAGGGTTCCCCCTCCCCCGGCCAATATCGGACCTGCAGCTGCGTCTTCCTTGGAGATTTCCCCCGAGCCCGCCCACTCTCTGTCTGATTCCCCGCCTTCTTCATGCTCCTACGTGACTCTAAATCTGGCCTGCCATTCTCACACAGAGGCATTGCATTCTTGCGAACTGCTAGACACATGTCCGACGTCAAATAGAATAGCGTGTCTAGAAGGATATAATTATCATGGTATGCTATTCCCCGATCACTCAACTGCTTCGTTCATGGCTAAGAGTCTAGGAGGCGCGAGTCGACTTCATGCCCTTTCTGGGTGAGGACCATTGCGGGCTCTTCCTTGCCCACGACGACGGTCCTCGAGCTACATGCGAGTGGGTCTTTTCACTGCATTTCCCTATTTCTTCAGGTCCATTTCCGTATTGCCCTTCGATAACTAACAACACAATGCTTTAATCCTTATTAGCATCATATTAATTCATGGCCTGAACGGCGGCGCTGCCAAGACCTGGACGCATTCGAGCACGAACACCATATGGTTTCGAGATCTCCTACCTGACGCGATCCACCAACGAGTCCAAAACGCCGGAGCAAGGATATGGACATATGGATACCCGGCCAAAGTGTGGCTTCAAGATTTCAATCTTCGAGTTCAGGCAGAGAACCTGCTGTCAAACGTGAAGGAGGTCCGTCGAGGCCATGAGGTATGTCGTGTCGTTCCGCCAACCCCCCAGACCTTACAGGGCTCGCTCCTGACAGTTGCTATGCAGGACAAGAAAATCATTTGGGTCTGCCACTCTCTAGGGGGTATCCTCCTCAAGGAGGCCCTCATTGCAGCGAATCTCAACAACCAGTTCATCCAAATTTCGCGAGCGACAGTCGGCATAGTTTTCCTCGGCACGCCTCATCGAGGCTCCGCGACCGCCGATGTAGGAACATTGGTGGTCAACGTCGCGAAATGCCTCACTCCGGGTTTGAGGATACTTTATCCGAGCGCGGTTGCGAATTTGAAGCAGAACAGCAGGGTGCTCTTCCAGATTGCAGGGCAGTTTTCTAATATTTGTTCGCCGTTTACTATTCACTCGTTTCACGAAACAAAGCCGCTGGCTGGACAGATAGTAAGTTGGCCGGATAATACAATACCTTCTTCCGGATGCCGTCCACGGCGCTCCTTTCCGCTGAAGCAATTACGCCTATGGGGACTAAGATCGCTTCTAGGTCGTCGAGCATCAATCAGCAATTCTACAGCTTCCTAACGAGGTCAAAACTTATGGTCTTGCTGCCGATCATAGAGAAATGGTCACATTCCGCAACAGCCGGGATGCGAATTGGTGGCCTGTATCTAACAGTATATGCGAGCTGGTAGCAATGTCCGTCGGTAAGTATTACTTCTTGGCAGGCCCCATCCATCCCTTGAAGTAGGGAATGTAGAGCTGAAAAAAAGACAACTCATAGTGGGACCATCCGCGATATCCCCATCCTTCCAGACTCGTCAGAATGAAGCCCGATGGATGAGAGATCCTTCGCCCCCTGCACCTGCACCGAGACCCTACCATCAGCCAAGGCAACATCCTTCAGTCCTTACACCAGGCTCAAGCTCGACCTCGCAGACATTCCAGGGCTCCTTTTCTGCGTACGTACCCCCAACCCCATCATCTAGTAGTCCGTCCTCAGCAAAGACCCCTCCTTCCGGCTACTTTGCACCAAGAGAGCCCCCCCAGCCCCAGTCCCGATCGTACCAGCACCCGCCGATACCGCCAAAGATTTCACAGCCTTCGCTGGAGCGCGAGCAGTCATCGTACAGCAATTTCAGTTCAAACCATTCAAGGCTAGACCTTCGCGGATACTATACGACACCGCACAAGCCGGTACCCTCATCATCGAACGCAGGAAAAGAAACAACACAGACCAGTCACAATTCACCGCGTTCCCAGACATCGTTCACTACCGTCGAGGAGGCGGCAACATTTACAGACGACGTATCGGCGTACTGCGATATAGAAGGTTGCACACACCCCGGCCAGCTCCGCCCCATCAAGTCTTCAGAGTCTAGAGTCCAATGCTGCGTTTGCCTGGATTACGTTCTGTGCATCCCATGCTTTCAACAGGAAAGAACATCTAAGAATCATAAAACATCCCATGCATTTGCCATTGTTCGCGGAACACGTCATTTTCTACCCGACCGGTTGATGCAAACGGAAGACGTCAACCCGGAAAGGGATCCCACAAATGCCGAAAGAGTTCTCTGGGTAGAAGAAGAACAACCAGCGATGGAGGAAATGCAGATAAAGTCTTTGAGGTTCTTGAGGCTCTTCGGCAAACCCTCACATGCAAGGTTCATGACCGACATTCAGCCAGGACATTATCAAGTAGTCATGTACGGTTATTTTAGATTCAACCGTGACATTAGTCCAGGAAGCCTTGAGCGCATCGAAGAGGAAGGAATGGGTACCATGAGGGTATCTATTGGTACTATACGTAACCAGCGGGAGTTTCGAAAGTCTAAATTTCCTGAAACGGCAGAAACATCAGGACCTCTGTTCGGAGATGCCCTTCCTTGTCAACTATTGGACAATATGGCAACGAAGTCGTTCCCAATTCCGACTGGTGATATTGTATACCAGTTGAATTGGGATCATTTAGTGAAGGTGGACGGAAATCGCGACGATCTGGTCGATATCGGCTTGGTTATCCAGTGGTCGGGTATGAAAGAGTTCTCCAACAACAGCCCGGATCCGGTAGTTGAGTTTTCGGTCTGCGGCCTCCAGTAAGTATCCCCCCCCCCAAACACACACACACACACGCGCACACACATATGTTGTATTCACGGCGAAGGGGTGCTAATTTCTTGGTTGAAGATTCCTTGACATCTTGACCCATGATGGTTATCAAGGCCTTCCAGAACCGCCAAACAAACCTGCCAAGGCCGGATCCACCAATCCTAAACCGCCCCCAGAGGAACAACCCACTCCTCCTGCAGAGGAAGAAAGTAAAAAAATCACGGTCGAAGAGCTTGGTGATATGGCGCACCCTTTGAATGCTCAGCCTACCGGCCATCCTGGTCAGCAGGGCTGCGAACAGGCAAACTTCACCACCGCAGGCCTTCGAGGAAATGCTGTGATTCCATGGGCAATGACAAAAGATGAGAAGCATCAATATGATGCCATCTTCCGTGCCTCGGACGGAATGAATAAGGGATTCATTGCGGGCCCTCAGGCTGTAGAAATCTTTGATCGAAGTGGCCTGGAGAGGCCTGATCTCGAGCGCATCTGGACCCTTGCTGATAACGGCAACAAAGGCCGGCTAGATCTCGATGAGTTTGCCGTGGCTATGCACTTAATTTACATGAAACTGAACGGCTACCCCGTCCCCAACACTCTCCCTCCCGAGCTTGTTCTCCCTTCGACCTGAAACATTAGTCAGTCCCTCGGAACGGTGAAGAGGAGGCCGCCAAACGCCAAGAGATAGCCCAAGCAATTGCAGCAGTAATTTCACAGAAGGAACGCGAGGCAGAGATGAGGAGACAGCAGCAGATTCAGCAACAGCACCAGCAGCAGGAACCAATTTTAGCAGGCTTGATGTTTGGGAGCGCGGGCTACCAGTACGTCGTCGAGGAGCGAATGAGACAGGCGGAGCTACTGAGAAGGCAGCAGAATGAGCAAGTACAGCAAGCCTCGTTAGAAATGATGCTGTTGATGCGCCAGTTGGGGTTGCTCTGACTCAAGGTCAGCCGGGTCTACCTTGTCGTACTGGTCCTTTTCCAGCCCAATGGTTGGATTCTTATGCCTAGTCCAACAACCTCGGGTTTCTGAGGACGTGAAGTCCGTTTAATTATGACTACTTCTACTACATGGAACTGCCGCTGTCGGCTCCCTCTTCAAAGCCAATATTCTAGCTCTTCACACCTCTCAGCCAGCAATACGGAGAATAATTACGTTCTGTCTGAGGTGGAGAGGCCGAACTCACCAAACTATCCGCATCTTTGGTATTGACTTCCAAGAAATTGAATTAAGCGATCCGCCTATCACAGTAGCCCGGAATTATCACCGATTCAATTGTGGCTTAGCTTCTGAGCTGGATCGCACACCACTTGAAAGGCAGGATGCGGGAATAAGTAGCATTGAAAACCCCCCCCCCGGCGGCCAAACTGCCCCCAGCACGAACGACCAGGCTGCGGAGATTGAATTTTATCCCTGTCAAAAGAAAAATGGTTTGATGTTTCCCCTCACACCTAAAACATAAGAGGATGGGATTACCAGCGTTCCCCCAATGTCGTCCCCACGGTGGGTTCCTCTGGATCAAGGGCAATCCTGCAGTCGAACCGTGGTTTTTGGCTGCATTTTGTGATGCCATTGATGCCAAGTATGGTTTGAAGCCGGGGTTTCTCTCCAACTGTTCTCCGCGGTATCGTACTAGTTTCTTCCTCATCAAGTTCTAGAACAAGTAATGGATGTGTCACATACCAAGTTAGATGCGTATTTAGGCATTTCTAACCGTGACACCAAGAGTTCATGAATTGACAAAAATGTTCGAATCATTGGCGCCGTTCGTTTGACAAGAACAGTCTGATGGGATTTGTCCACGGCGACGCGAGTTAAGAAGCCAACACAGGACCCCGTGCCAGGAGTTTAGAGGAGGCCAGCCAGACAGGTGTCTACCATGGGCAGCGCGAAGCGCGTCTCTTCAGATGCGGCTACATGATGGCTATCGTAGAATACGGGAACAAAGAAAACATCGGTCTCGACTTCGTCTCCGCGAATGGCATCGGTTTATTCAAACGACTGGAGCGCAAGTATCAGCTTTAAGTTGTAGGGCTTCATACACGTGAATTGAAGAAGCGCGGTCGAAATGCCACATCCTACCAATCACGCCTCATTAGTTCAATTGCAATGCGCGACGATACCGACTTCTCATGCGTGCATCCGAGACGCCCTAGATCTCCTTCATTCCGACCTCTGTCCCTTTCCGCGACCTGAATCGATCCCTTGACAGCTGCGGACGAGTAAACTAAACCAGTTTAAACTACTCCGTACTGCGACCCCATATTGCCCCAGGTCTGGGGGCAGAATAATCGATTGGATCTATCCAATCATGGTGATGCGGTCGGAAGCTCCGAATCGAGTTCGTCATCATCGACAGACAAAGCATCCATCGAGACGGAAGGCGTGGGTCTCGTGATAGGAAAAAGGAAGGGAAAAAAAAAAAAAAGCTTTTGGCCGTGTCACGAGCCGGAGCCGAATCGAGCGCTCTCACGATCGCGACGTTATTGGGATCGACGTCACGAATGAGTTATGGTGTCTTTGATGCACCTCTCTCTCTTCAAGCGAATGCAACCTCGTGGAAAGAGCCGATAGGTCTTGGCAAAAAGAAGTGAAATAATCACTCAAATCAATTCAGAGGGGAATGACAACGGCCGAACCGCCTTTTTCTCGGAATTTGCCCCGATGGTAAGACGAGCCGAACTGTTGTGCCAAGCCATGTGGGTGGTGGAGGTACGAGAAAATGCGACGCCGGCATCTGAGATTCCAGGGTGCCATGGCACCAAAATAGAAACTGCACCATGCCGTCATGGATGGGGTGGAGGCTGTCTCACGGGGTTCGGCTCGGGTCCAGCGAGCGAGCGGTGAACGGGAGGGCGAAGTTGGGGTAACTGCTCATTTCCTCACTGCTGTCATGTTTTCCATGCTCAGTCTGACTGGGCTCAGACAAACCAGGTCAGAATGGCATTGTGAGGAGCCTGAGCAAGGATGAGGAGCGTGCGTGATATGATTCCTGACAAGTGTTTGTCGAATACGATCGCCGCCTCGCACTAAACTACGCAAATCCATCAATTCGGGCATGGACCGCGGAGGAATTGCTCCCAAGAATTGCTACGGAGTACGCTGGATGGAGAAGTGAGCTCTTGGCGAGCCCAGCCCGATTTGGCTTGGTGGACAGGCAAAATCTTCAGAGCTCAAAAGCAGCGGACGAGCCAGCGTCAAATTGCGGGACCCTCGGAGTCGACTCTAGTGGACTGGGCATGCCTTCTCTGCCCTACGAGCACTGCAAGCTTTCCCAGCCCCCTGGAGATCGACAAAAGGTTGTCTAGTCGAAGGATGGGACGGGACCTGGTTGTGGAGTAGGTGGATACGAAGTGGACAGTGATCTAATGGAAGTGTGTGGTGTAATCTACCCATCCGCAGTACACACACTCCGTACTCCGTAGTTTACTCCGTACGAAGGAGCGAAGCGAAGTGCGCTTGCAGGCTCCTTCGCCTGAGCTGTCAAAATCTCCTTACTTTCAATTGGGCCGCGGTGCAGATAACCATATTTTCTCATGACGATCGTCTCCGTGCCAGGACGAACTGGGCAACTATGACGTCGGCGGACCCTGACAGGGGCTCTCGCTCTCAGGACCGAGCTCAGTAAGTTCTCTAATGTCTTGGCTCGTACGAAGCAGTGCTGGTCGAGGAAAAAACCCGGTTGTCTCAAATCGCCGTGGCGCCATGTTTTAGCCAAGGCGACACGTCGAGAGGCGCTGTTCTTTAGCATGTCGCTGCTGAAAGAAATAAAAAGATGCGCTTGCTTAATTTAGAGAATTTATTTTGGATTTCTTGGCTTCAGGATCAACTCAATTTTGACGCGCTAACAGGACGTGGCTTGAGTCCTTCGGACTCCTTCCATTGTCGAAGCCTCGCGTATTCTTGCCCTGCGACGCTTGACCCCGGCCTGGGTACGCAGGGATCGCCAGAGGATTTTACCCTACTAGAATTGAAATGGCATATCTGATGATCATGTCATTCGACAGAAAGACGTTCAAAATGCAAAGTAATCTTAATACTGAGTCGGACTGAGGGGAATGACTCTGTGTCGAGAGCTCATTGGCATCTCACACTTGACAGGGAAGCAATATTTACAAATGAGGCAAGTAAACCACAGCGACTGTCACTGACCAGCCAGCCCCGAAAACGCTCTCCTGCCTGCGCTCAGAAAAGCCCTGGCATCGGTCGACATGCCTCATTCTCCTCCTCTCTGAGCGTCTCCACCTCCTCTTGGAGCGAATCATGTCTATCCTTCCCGCGTCCCGCTTTTTACGCCTCCAAGATTCTCCTCTTTTGTTTTGTTGCCCCTCTTCTCTACCCCAGGGCAGGCGATGGCGGCCGCCACCTGCAGTAACGTGATGCTCACTGCACTGCACAATGGGCCAGTCGCGGAGGGGCGAGTCTGCCTTTTTCCTCTGACAGTCCGCAGTCTGCAGCAACAAGCATTGATTGATCTCACATTCTCACTCAAGAGTGTGGTACTTAATATCGGAGCGTCAGACCAACACCAAGCTCATCTTGCCAGGCTGCACCAAGTGATTGATGTCCGGGACCAGGATGACGGCCAGGAAATCATCCCGAAGCTTATCTCACCTTTTGCCAAGAAATCTAGACAGGATTTCTCGGGATCCTTCGGCAACAGCGTATCGTTCCGTGCTTGATGCTCGTTTATGCTCCACACCCGCCCTGCACTTTAAAATTGCGAGAACCAAAGGCATGGCAACAAGAATTGCTCCGATGGGACATTCTACGGATTCCTGGTTTTGACTTTGTCCTTGTAATTTATGCTTACAGTCTTTTTGGTACTTTTATTATTTTTCCTAAAATAAAATGGAAAAGTTAACAAAAGCCGGGTCTGAGTTTGGTAGAGATCCTGGCTTCCGCGGTGTCATCGGTGGTGATCCCTTGGCTGAGAAAAACAAACTTGGACACCAGGCGAAGCCAGGAAATCCTTCTTGGAAGGTTTATGGAGTACTCTTCGATACCCTGCATCCCCCCAGATCCTAATCGGAAAAAGAGGCGCCTTGAACCCCGATGTGTTGGTGTCTGTTTTCTCCAATCAGTTTTCCAGGTACCAGGGTACCCCGCCCTTCCACAGTTCGCTTTTTCGCTCGGGGTCTCGCCCATGGCACCTCCAAGACATAAATACGAGCCTCCATGCAGTGCTGAGACCCTAAAATGACTCCAGGATAGGCCCAGGCACAAACCAGGAACCACTAAGAAAGCACGTCGGGCAGACCAATGAGCCACCAAGACATGCAGTTTGTGCCTTGGATGTCAGAGGAAGGTAATCGTCGGCGGCAGGAGAAATAAAAGGAAAAAGTAAATTTCGAGGACCCCGGAATACTACCAATCACAACATACCGGATTACATTCCGAACAAGTAGACCGGGCGACACATGATCAGCGGCGCTGCCCGCATGTCTGTCCAATTAGTTTATGCGGCGGTCAAAGAGGCGGAAATTTTTTGGGGAGGAAAGGGTGTTCACCCAGAGACACACAGCCTGCCTGCCTGCACCGGCCGGGATAGGCTTGCATTGGGGTCTGCCCATCCTGTACCACCACGTCGAATACGACACTCGGCAGATCTTGGCACGCGAGAATCCCTACCACTGCTCCGTGCACTAATCCTCTAGCCTTCTTGTTACTCGCTGGTTTGTTAGCCCGCCCCGTTTCTAAGTCAGGTTGTTTGTTAGCTTTCGCCGTAGTCTTTCGTAGCAGCAGAAGAAGCAGCGCTGTGGTCTATTACAGACTGCGGGGAAAAGAGTCTGCCATCGAAATACCTGATTCTTCGGTCGACTGGTTCGGCCCTCGCCTAGGACCATGTCCGGGAAACGTGGGTCAGCAGAGCATGGGCGTTGCCGGACAAGGCACGCGCCGATTATGTGTGGGATGAGATGGGATGCGCTCGGCTATGATCTCTGATCTGATAGCAAAGTATATATCAACAACGCTGTCCCGGTCCTGTTCGAGTCCCTTTTGCCCTAGCTTTTCACGAACCGTCACGACTTATATATACTTAGACTTAATTTTCTCTCACCTTTACCTCCCCTGCCCCTTCTCGAACATTAATACTTAATCACACACCACACTCCATGTACGCTCGCTACCTACTCGCGTCCCTCCTTGCGGGGGCCGTCGTTGCCGCCCCGCCCGTTGGGGTCATCATCAACGACTGCACAACCCCGGGTACCGTCGCCTTGACCTTTGACGATGGTCCATTCATCTACACCGAGACGGTACTCAACCAATTGGCGGCTGCTGGTGCCAAGGCGACCTTCTTCGTCAACGGCCAGAACTGGGGCAACATTTATGATAATGCCTGGCTCGTCCAGAGGATGGTCAATGAAGGCCACCAAGTCGGCTCCCATACGTAAGTAGACGGGAACATTCAACTCCATTGCCGCCCCCATATCAAATATCAAATCAATCGGCCATCAACAACTCGTTAGCTTGAAAATGTTCTTTCCTCAGAGTGAAATGTACTCACCATATTCAATCCCCAATGCAGGTGGAGCCACGCAGACCTCGCCGGTCTCAACGCTGCAGGCGTAACTTCCGAAATGACACTCCTCGAAGACGCCCTCCTCAACATCATCGGCAAATTCCCTACCTACATGCGCCCTCCCTACTTCAGCTACAACTCCGCGACGCTGCAGACGCTCGGAAGCTTGGGATATCACGTAATCCAAGCCAGCATCGACACCCTCGATTGGCAGTACAACACTCCTGGTCAGATCGGCCAGAGCGTCCAGATCTTCCAGAACGGACTCAACAGCGGCGGAACTATTTCTCTCTCCCACGATGTCCACCAGACCACCGCGAACACTCTCGTCTCTGCCATGATCAACGCCGTTCGGTCCAGTGGAAAGAGAGGTAAGTTGACCAAGTGACTTTGAACAAGTTCACTCTCCAGAATTAAAGCTGACTAAGATTGACAGCTGTCACCGTCGGCGAATGTCTGGGAGATGCTGCCGCCAACTGGTATCGCACGTCCCGCAACGGCGGAGGTGGCGGCGACGGCGGCGGTACCAACCCACCTCCCGGCGGCAACCCTGGACCTGGCCCTGATGGCTCTTGTGGCGGTCCCAACGGCTACACATGCCCTCAGACCTCGTACAGGTGCTGCTCACAGTGGGGCTTCTGCGGGGACAGTGCGGAATACTGTGGAGCTGGCTGTAATCCTGCGTACGGCATCTGCTGGTAGACGTTGATACCCTTCCTGTGAGACTTACACTGGCGCTTCATCTTCGTTGTATATATTTTGATAGAGAGACATGATCTGGCGTTTTATCTTGATTACTTATCCGTTAGAAGGAGTAATTCATTGCCAGCAGGGCTTGAATCTTGCCTGAGAAGTTGTGTTCAAGACAAAGACCTGACAGACAATCCCTCACAGTGCCCAGACCAGGGTCCAGTCGCAGGACATCGCAGAGAAGTCGGTAACGCCGTGTGAAGTATTGAATTCCCTGCTGATGGAGTACAATTGCATCCCTTGAGACCTTTCCGCTAGTCCAGTGTATCTTTCGTTCTCCAATGCAGATTTGAAGGCAGCAGAACTCGCAGACCATAAAACTCCAATGTCAATGCTGCGCACGCCCCCCCCGGTGGAACTGGAGCCAGCCAAAGATAAAAAAATATTAAGATTTTAATAATATAAAGTAAATAAAAAGATTAATTTTATAATATAATAAAGATAAAATAGTTTTACCTTTTAAATAATATTAATAAAATAGTAAATAAAATTTATTAAATATTAAATAATTAAGTTTAATAAATTTTTAATATTTTTAAAATCTTACTATTATTTTAAAAATTAATAAAAAATTAAAAAAAGTAAGAATATAATATATTTATAGTCTAGCAGTTTTTATATTTAAGTTAATAAATAAAATAAAGACCGCGATATTCGGCCAGGGATTATGTGGATGCGACGGAGAGGTTCGGGACGCGAGCTGACCTCCACGATAGCCCGGATGAAAACGCATACGCCATTGCTGCTCACGGCCAGTATAGGCCCCATGCGTTCGGACGGGGGAGGGTATCCCGCAAATAGGCGAAAAACGTCCCCCAGCATGCTACCGAGCTGATCTCTGGGTGAGTGCTTGACGCCGAAGCGGTGGCGTTTCCATTTATCCAGAATGCGTTGTGCCTTTTGTTTTCATGCTGAGGTGACTAAACCATTCTGTGAGTATTCTATAATAGAAACACCGTAGTCCAGCGTCAGTCGGATGCAGTTTGTTGCCATTTGAAAATGCGACAGCTCAAATAGGTCGGCAAGGGTGGCAGCTAGGGCCACCTAACAGATCCTGAAATTGTTGTGGAGAGGGCCTCCAACGTCAGTGCAGTCGACGTAGGACCAGTTTCTCTTCATAGACACGAAGGGATCCTCGAACTGCTCTTCTGCCTTCTTTGGGGATTTGCCCAGAGCCAGGTCCATGTGTGGCCGTAGTTCCAGTGACGACAGCTCTGGGAAGATTTCGCCAACGGAGTCAATGAATCCGACCCCAAAACTGGCCTCGGTAAAATCAATGAACGCCTGTCGGTCCTGGTTCTGGACGTCGATCTCACCCTCCTCCAAAGCTTGGCAGATGTGGGCGACGCTGCCAAAAACCTTACCCAGCACCGCAGGCCGTTCTATGAGGTCGACGAACATGCTCCCAAACATGGACCGGAGGCAGTGTTTCCACGGCAGCCGCCTGCGTAGGAGTAAACGTTGGTCTTGCAAAGTATACGTGAGTATATCCTTGGCTTCATGAAGCACGTAGGTAGAGTCTGCAATCACGACACCTGACGTTTGCGTGGCTACGTATTTGCCATTGACTTGGACAGAACTTGAACCACTGACGTCCGAGGAGGCGAAAACACCCCCTCCATCCAATCCCTCAACGCGGACGTTGAGGTCGAAAATCAAATATGCTACGGCGGCAATGATGCTGCAGCCGCTATTGCCAACAGCCGTGATGCTCCTAGTTCCAGTGGAGATGTCGAAGAGCCCATGCAGCGCCTTGGCAGTTCTTGAAGGTTCAGAACACCAAAGGCACACGGAGAGGTCAGAGCTGGGCCCCAGAATGCGGTTGACAATCTAAGGAAATGGCGATGAAGATACGGCGCCACTGCCAAGGTGTCGAGGCTCGAGCGGGGTACGGCTTGAAGAAAGGCCGCCCATCTGCGCCATCCTGAGTGAAAAGGTGATAGAGGTACTGTAAGTTATTGTGGTACTATGTTTCATGACTTTAGATCAGTACCAGTCCTTGCCATACTCCTCAATACAAGCGAAGTACTAGTACTTTCTGCCGGAGCTTGAAGAGTCTCTCTTAATCCCATGCAGCTTTCCTGCCACGCCGTATGACAGAAGTGGTTATTTAACACTTCGGGGGCTCTCAGCCTGGTTCGAGGGACACTCGAGCTCGTTTCGTGAGCGGAGGAAGCATAGATGGCCAAGAGAAAAGACTCAAACGATGATACCTATTGGCCCATTGCTCTCCAAGAGAATAATTCTCCTAGTCTTGCCAAGACGACGGCAGTGTTGATTTAAACCTCCGCTCAGGGAAAACGTTGATGGCGCCGACGTAATCAATACACCAAATTTCTAGGCATGGGCATGTAGTCGTGCAGAATGCTGCATATGCTCACTGTGAAAAGGGATGCGGGAAATATGACCCAGTCCAATCAATCGAGTTTCCTGTTCAGTGCAGAGAGTTCACAGACAGGGCGGGTTGAGATCGGTTTGTTCAACAATCATGGTTCGTGTTACTATAAAACCCCTTGTGAGCGACTAGGCGAAACCTGAAGCAAGTGGCGAGGACAAACGGCAGAGATGCTCGGGAACCGCAGTCGCCCGGAAATGTCCAAAAGTGCCTTATATCTCACTACCCTAGTCACAGCTCGTTGGTCGCCGTTACACCAATCTAATGGGTTCTCTACACATGCCGATGGTACGACTAGTGTTGTGAACGATCGTTCAACGCAGTTCTTATATACATTATTTGGATCTATCTTGACGTTCAACACCTCCACTCTTTTCGCCTTATTCGCAGAATCAACTTCTACCGCGGAAGATGGACGGAGCCTTCTGTGATGCAGGACGAGCTGGGGCAATTTCTCGTCCATTGGTTGAACATATCTCGTACGAACTCGACTTTGCCTTTCGGCTAATTCAGTGACGATACACATACATGTCGGTACGTTTCCACCATCAACACCATGATTCTTGCCAATCGACCACTGCTTCCAATGCCGTCTATATCTGGTTGAAGTGGCATTGGGAGCGGTAATGGGCAAACTTGACTGGGCTGCGCGCAGGTTGAGCAAGCTCCGAGTCAAACTTAGTTGATGCACCAATGTCTCGTGGAAGGGTGATGCAATTATTACGGTTCGTGCTCAGCACGCACACCTTTTTTTAAGCAGACATATAAGCCGAGGAGAAGACAAGTTTTATCGGCAAGCCATTATAATGTGTTCGCTATGGAAAATTCCATCACTTTCATACTAGCTTGCACCGCCCTAAATGAATTTGGAAAATTTCCATAGTTGAATTCTGTGATGCTTACCTATTACTTGTCGCTATACTTCACGGTGAAGTCCCGAGTCAACATGATACCGCGATCCTTGTCCAAGTTCTGCAATATGATCTCCTCGCTATTCGAATCGGACGGCTGGCCACCAATATAAATGGCTTCTGTCGAGGAATTGCCTACCGAAGCTACGTGGGCGCGTGTCCCCTGAACACTTGTGCTCCCCGGAGAGATTTCTTCCCCCGCAATACGAATGTTATACTTGGAGGGAGCATCGAAATCGTCCCCCAGGCTTCGATCGATGGTGCCTGTCCGCTTGCTGTTGGTACCAGGCACGGAGAGTCCCGTGCGGCTGTGCCCGCGTTGGCCGTATCGATCGTAGCTGGGGTAGTAGCCCACTGAGCTATTGATCTTCAGGAAACGTCCGACGAGAGGCTTGAGAAACGAGGCACACGCGGCGATGATACCAATGTTGAGTTGTAGGCTGTTGTTCGTGTTTGCACATATCATGTAAGTGAAGGGTATCGTGGCACGTTGAATGATTGGCCCATAGGTCTGGAAGGGGGTTTTCTTTTCTACTGTTATCAACTTACTTTTGCCAAAAATGGACCCAGTAGTCGAAGATGGCGTCTGGGTCGCCACCGGTTGTGAGCATGAACACGGCCTTGAGAATGCCCATTAGGACAGCACTATCATGAGTTTGGTTAGTTTCTAACGAGCAGGCTTGCCAGAACTATGGGAAGGCATCGGGACTGGTCAGCAGAGGCAACCCACAAGTAGCCGAGGTTGAGAATAGCAATTACGTATATCCGTACCCGAAGTTTCATCTTTAGGGTCCAGATAATAGGAACAGGTAGAGCGCCGAGACAAACGTCCGTGAAGATATGGCACGCTAGGTATTCTCCTGTTAATACTAGGTAATTCTTGTTGGGTATCGGGGAGGATAGAAAAGCCTTACAGATATTCCAATACACGAGATTGACGAAGACATTAAAGTCGTGACATCTTGGGTCGAATGGGTTCATCCACTGGAATTCCCACCACCCCGAATACGGGGTGCAGTAGACGAAGAGCCAAGTAATAGCCTGGATAGAGTACGCTACAACAAAGCCTGCGATGAAAGATTAGCATTGATTAGGCCGGGCTTGGTGGAGGAAGCATCGAAGGTGTGGAAGGGGCTTAAAGGGAAGGGTTAAAAAAAAAAAAAAAAAAAAAAAAAAAAAAAAACGAGTCCGTACCCATCACCGCGTAGAGCGACCATCTGTACCATTTTAAGTCTTTTTGAAGCCGCAATAAACTAATCGCCATAGATACTCTGAGCAAACCCAAGGCAAAGCCGTCCGATATCACCGTTTTCCAGAAAGTTATCTTTTCGAACTTTATCCGATCTTCCACCGGTACGACCATGCCATGGCGCCCGAGGCCGTAGGGTATCTGAAGGATTAAGCAGATCCATGAAGCAAGCGCAAGAAGCTGTTAATATTTTCTCGCAATGTCAGTACCCTTCTCCCGGCCGAATCAACAGGCACTTTCAAACATGCGTATACTTACAGCAGAAATGATGATAAGCGTATCGTCGATGCCGAATGCCTTGACCATGAACAGCCGGACATAGACGCGCAGGGAGACAAAGGCGAAAGCGATGATATGGAAAACGCCAACGACGCCTACGATCCGGCCCGCATTGCTCGCATTCACATACTCAGGAGGGAATTCATCCATGGTCAAGGAAAAGAAATGAAGAGAGGCTACCAGCAGCTCGGCATCGTTCCGGATCGGCACTCTCTGGGGTAGATTAGACCCTGTTTAATAAATAAAAAAGGATTGGCATCGTTTCTTCGTATATCACTTACTTGGCCCCTGCCACGCATCCACTAGCTTCCTCCTGGACGCCGTTTTCGTGGTGGGTCGGGCTTTTTACTTGGTAGTCTCACCGTCTGAGGGTCGTTGGTGGAGTTCCGATGGGCATGGTAACATCAATGGGCTCCACCAGGGGCTCTACTACACCTACTCCGTATGTTGGGGCTGCACGAAATAAACTGGGCGTAGTTTAGATTAGAAAAGCCTGGAGATAGAGAGATCAAGAGATTCGATCCCTGACTTCCGCAGGAGTTGACAAGGGCAAGGAAAAAAAACCCTGGTCTGATTCCTGCATATTACGGAGTAATCCCATGTGAAGAATACTCCATTCACCTATCACCTTCCAATCGATAACTTTTACAGGGTTTTGTTGCGACTAGAGCAGGGGTGGCAATGGACACCAAACGACGAGTCGGACAATGCCCCACAGCCAGGGGAAGCAAGTTCCACTTCGTATGGGGCTCTCCATTATTCCCATGTACTTGTCAACCTCCATGAATTATCAGAGGGAAGTTTGTGCTCGCCGTGGTAGTCGTAAGGCCGTGAGCACCTGTTCTACTGGTAGGTCAGAGTTCAAGATTCTCGAAGAAATCTATCGACGCATAAATATCAATGTGTAAACGAAGTACTACACTATACGATAGATTAGAAGTAGGACACTTGCCACACTTCCCCCTACATTAGTCTATGAAGTAGCGCAGGACTTCAACATACACTCTTTTAAGCTGGCCTCCTCTTCGTAATGAACTCCAGCTCTCAAGGAGCCAGGCTACTTCGTATTGACTTTGGATGCTAGGGTGGTATTCTTACACGCGGCTTCATGAGGTCTTAACTGGGAATTTCTCCGTTATCCACCCGTCGCCATGTAGTCTCGCAGTTGACAGTGTTGTCCATGTACTCAGCTACCTCTTGTGAATTGGGCCCGTCTATGTAGTCGTTCGTAATCTCAGCAATAGTACCAGCAATAGTACCAGTGACAGATGGCAGAGTGGGCCGATTCCGGCCGATGAGGAAGTGGGAAAACCGCCGCAGGCGACCTGGGGTAGCCAAGAAGGAATCCTAACCGAAATATGCTAATTTCTTGTGGGGGTGTATCAATGCAGCGGGTGTTTATGGCCCTTGCGGCCCGGAAAGAGCGGCGGGAGAGGAGGTGAGGCACTGTAATTGTCACTTCCGCTTTTGAGAATAAATGTCTTATAGTCACCCACACCAATGTAGGATATGTCTTTTCCTTCCGTCAGCGCATGCAGCCACAAGCACCTTGTTACCTCTAAAGCACGACCCGATTCAAATCCAGACTTTTCTTGGACGATATGCATAGCTATAATATTTGTGCGAGTGTAGGTCTCGTGGCCTCGCTTCTCGTTCGCGGGGTCGTAGCCAGGCCAGCCTGCTGCAATAACACGATCACTCGCGACGTCGTCGTCGTGGGGGGCGGCGCCTCGGGCGCTCATGCTGCCGTGTGGCTGCGAGACCACAATAAGACCGTGGTTGTCGTGGAAAAGGCTAACCAACTCGTGAGTTAACCCACTGTTTGTTTGTGATTTGTTTCTCACTTCGGAATTTTCCCCTTTTTATTCTTTCAATATTCACTCTTATTATTCCATGTTGCCTGTTGCTTACTTGGAGCCTCGGGCTTTTTAGGGCGGCCATACGGATTCATATATCGACCCTGATACCGGCAAGGCCATTAACATCGGCGTACAAGCGTGGATGGAATACAAGAATACCTTCGACTTCCCCAAGCGCATGAATGTGTCTACGAGCGGGTCCATGGAATTCACGACACTTGACTACAAGTATATTGATTTCAGGTCCGGCCTGCCAGTTACCAACTATACCGCACCCGGACCCACGGACATGTATCCCGCTCTTCAGCGATATCTTGATGTCCTTTTGCAGTATGAGGACATGCTGCTCCCGGGTTTCTTCAATTTCCCCAAGCCTGAATCTATCCCCGAAGACCTTCTCATGTCTTTCAGTGACTTCGTAAAGAAGTACGACCTTGGAGCTGCTGTGCCCCAGATATGGGATTCGACGGCCCAAGGACTTGGTGACACGATGGACGTACCTACTTTGTTTGTTATGCAAGCGTCAGGTATTCCTATGGTCCGTGCATTGCTTGGCCTTGGTGCTGCTGCTGTCCCTGCCTCTGGGCGCCTCTATGATCTCTTCGAGAGCATTGCTACCTTCCTCGGCAATGATATCTTATATTCGAGTACAGTCATCTCATCGACTCGAACGAACAGGGGTGTTTCCTTGAAGGTGGCAGGTGCTGACGGCAAGCTGACCTGCATCGAAGCCAAGCGTCTGCTAATTGCATTTGAGCCTACTATGGAGAACCTACAGCCGTTCAGGCCTGACGATACTGAGAGGCAGGTCTTCAGTAAGTTTGGCTACACTACTGTTTATGCTGGCCTTCTTAAGCACCCATCCCTTGAGATCGGCGTCGCCTATTCCAACAGATTACCCGAGACTGGGCCTAGCAACTACACCATCTTCCCCCTGCCTTCTCAGGTCGGCCGTTTCGACTACATTGGTGGTACCAACAACATCTTTCAGTTTACAGCTGTTGGAACCAAAGACGACACCCCTGAGAGCATGCAGCAGCTTATCTCCCAGACTATCAACACCTTGACTGAGGCCGGCACTATTGCTGCATCAGAGGGCGCCCTCACCTTCCCTGCCTTTGCGAACCATGGCAAGATGCACCCGCGGGTTACTGCCGATGACCTCCGCGCCGGTTTCATCCAGAAGCAGCTGGCCCTCCAGGGCCGGCACTCCACCTGGTACACTGGCGCAGCCTTCTCCGCCGGTTTTTCTACTGTTTTGTGGGAGTATAATAACGTGCTACTTCCCGATGTTATTAAGGGCCTATAATAGCATTGAAGGATGATTGCCTCAGTTTCACTTGTCCCTTAATAATAGTAGCAAGAGCAATGGCTAAAGTTACACTTTTACTCTTCTTAAAGTTTATTAGAACGATATAAGTTTGTGCGGGTTATTTTAAGTAATATATTTTATTTTCTTTCTCTTTTTTTTTTTTTTTTTTTTTTTTTTTTTTTTTAAACTAGACTTCGAATATATAAAATATAATAAGGAAGTGGGTTACTCATGTGACATGCTCTCTTTGCTCTGAAACCTCGTGCTGCGACCGACAATCCGAGAAAAACGCCGAGGCCGCAAGGAGATATCGCTCGAGGGGGGGTTGGATCTGGAAAATGTCTTGATACCACCTGGTGAACTAGGTTCCCAGAAAAGACTTTGACTGGCTACTGGCTTCACTTCAACGGTGCGGTGAGCGCCAGGAACGCGTTCATTGTTCTCCTTGTTTTCGGCGTTGTAGGCGACATCGGGAATGTGCTCGTGGGCCTCGTCGTTTTCGGTAAAACGATCAAAGTCGGGAACATGTTCGCTGGCCTCGTCGTCTTCGGTAGGGGTAGGAGCGTATTAGTAGTGCCTCCCCCTAGGGCGATCGTTGTGTGAATTTTGATTCCGAGGAGGCCAAGTGGTAACGTCAGGTCACTAATATCGTTCCTTGAGGTGTGTTTCACGTTCTTTCTCGAGCATCGAAATGAAAAGAAACCTGTCAGTTTTGATATTTGCAACCCATGCAATTGACCTGTGGCTTCGCAATTCATCCACCCAATGGAGTCACGCTGAACGTTTAATACCCGCTCTTCCAAATTATTCTCGCGGAAATGGAAACGATCCTGTGTAAGGTGGGACGAAACAAGATCATTTTCACCTGAGTGAAGCCCGGCTGTGAACGTTCCGCCAATGTGACCGTGCAAAAGGCCGATTGGTAAAGTGGGCAAGACCGAGTGCATTAATCGGGCCTCCATAGCGGTAGTTGCAGGGATATCTATGCCGGGGACGTTTGTCGCAACTAACAGCGTCTTGCCGACAGAGCCGTTTCGAGGTCTGTGTTTATACTGCGTACAGTTAGCTGGCTAGGAACCGGAGGAATATTACGAAGAGTTGGCTGTGGCGCTCAGTAGCAGACTGAATGCCCGTCACCGCCTCTACTGGGAGCCTCTGGCCGAGTGCCACCACCTTGGGACCTGTGGACTCCAGTCTATCAATTATCCTTTGTGTAAGGCAATCAACTAATTGAGACTTACCAAGTCGGGGTTCTCTCGGCGCATAGTAATCTGGGTAGGGACCTTGGCAGCACAACTGAGCACACCTCGAACATATAACTGATGATAAACATACACGTTGGTAGAAGTAAGAGAAGCTGACTAGATAACACTTACTAGCTAGGCCATTTATCGACGATCCCGCGGGGTTCGTAGCTATTAAGAACCCTGCCTCAGACAGGATTTACTTCGAGGTGTATTGTACCTATCATGTGATGAAGTATGATGAAGTGCCCCTTCATTTTCCCTATGAAGGACCATACTGTTCTGGCGCCTGATGTTGCCAGAGCCTCTTGCTTATCCGAGTCACATTCCCGTGCCCAGGGTTCGGTTGACACTTTTAGCTTGGCACCATTCTCCCACTCCATCAAATAGTTACCAGGGCCTTCATCAGTCTCCCTGACTCCTCATTTACCTGCCATTTCGTCCCCATTGTCATCGAAGTGCCCAGCAAGTCTGTCATCTGGCAACGAGGGCGCCTCTCTAATGACCGACCCTGCGCCTGCTAGGTCGCTGCCTGCTGTTGAATCTGCTAGCCGGGGCATCTGGGTCCCTGGAGTTCCCATCGGCATCACGAACAGGACCTGCAGGATCTGCTTGATTCATTTCCCCCAGTTCCGGGCTGCCGCGACGGCAACTATCCCTACCCTTCTCATCCCCATCGTCATCCTCAGCTGCCTCTCTTCCCCCTGCATGAGCGGGCCTCGTCAGGGAGCAAGCAGGTTGCCCACAAGTATTAATCTTCTCGCTGGTTCGGCAATCGTAACGTGGAGCCAGTCGGTGGACTATGCAATGGTATTGATCTGTGAGCAAGCCGTAGGAGTGCACACCGAAGGCTGAAAAGAATGGAATTTTAGCCTTGCATCCCGTTGAATTTCCTAAGTGCGAAGGGTAGAATGTGAGCAACAGCGGTGCCCCGGGTAGCAAGCAGATTGCCCGGAAGTTTTGTCCCCCTCTCGCGACTTGGGCAACCGTAAGGCGAAGCCAGCCGGTGGATTACTGGTACGTCTCGAGAATCCGTTGACGCATTCGATAGGGGATCTCGCTGTCAATTGCACAATAGGCGGGCAATATCGACGGCCCAAGTGGTCGGGTCTGCGTGCCCGCATCCTTCCAGAGCTCGTCGTGGGCCTTGAAGATCGGGTCGATCGGAATTTCCTTGATTAGAAGGGGGCAGCGACTTCTATGAGCTCAGTATCGTGCTGTCCAGTGTGAATTTGTCCGTTCTGCGGATTGGTATATATCCTGTCGCATCAAATAACCACACGACGCTGATCAAGTTGGAGGTTCTCGCTCTCGGATGCTAAAGCTTCTTTGCCCTTCCCCTCATCACGATTCATCATTGAGGAGCCGCGCCCACATCATCAGCACACTTGTCTTCCGCCAACAAAAACCAGGTCTCAGGGCACATAGGTGGCTCAGTAGAGCCATAGTCCAACTTATATTTCGTCAAGTTATCGCAAGTACGTCGTTGGAGACTGACAAGAGCATTCCAAGCCTTCTTCTGGCGCTTGTATGTACCGACTCTTGCCTCCTTTTCAGTCGGAGAAAGCGGCCGTTTCAGGAGGCGGGTGGAGACATGACTAGTAGGCGGGGAGAGGCTCGTTATAGCTGATGTCAAGTGTATCATAGAATGGTTGGTAATAATCTCTTGGACCCTCTTTTCAGCAACCTTCTGGAGTTTCTCGTGTTCTCTTGTCATTACATCGTGCCTTGCCTGTGTATTGTTCATATCTGTCGTTATCTCAATCGATGACTCCTTGACCAACCAACGATAAAAATTGTCGTAATCTCCATGGGCATCGAAGTATTCGTCAACCACAGTTCGTATGATTTCTTGCATGAGTGGGATTGTATGGGCGATGTTCGATGGTGTGATGGAGGGTAATTCCCTTAGGTCCCTTGCAAGCGTGGAACTAACAAGATGCCAATTACCTCGTTTGACATACCTCAAAATTGAAGCATGGACAAGGCTGTTGCGATCAGTGTACATCGCGATGACTTGAAGAATCTTGTCGAAGTCAATGGCCATATGTTCACATGCATTGTATATGGTCAGGGTTGTCTTGACATCGTCATCCGTCACTGTCGGGTCCCGTAGGGTCCTCCTCGTCCAGTTGGTTTGCTCAATGTTGATCGAATGGTTGATATCCGTCCAATATCGGTCCCAGCCATGTAAACTCTCGTAGTACTCTGTTTTGTACACCTTGGCAGTAGTCTTGAGTTTTTGACATACATGGCTCATATAATCACCGTATCTTGCAGCGAATTCATACCGTCGAAGTTCTGCTAACCTCTCGATCAAGCTCGCCTGCTCTTCTCCGTCGGGGCCGCGAAGGAAGTTCTTTGTATAGATATCCCTTTCGCACATTAGGACAGTTGAGAGCAGCATATTCCTCTCATCGTTATCATCGAAATCTTCCTCGAGGACTGCCTTAATTGTAGCGGTGTACATTAACAGACAGTGTTCGGTTAGTGGTGACACTTTTCTTCGCTTATTTCGTAGTGTCGTATCAGCGAACACGAGACCCCGTCGCAAGCGCCCATCTGTGTAACCCTCGATGTCTCTCTGGGGCGTTGGTACTGGCGGGTTATCAATCACCTCTTCGGGGTAGTCTTGCCCAAGAATGCTCTTCGTCGAGGGCCTGGTTTTCTTGATAAACTTCGAAAGACTCATTTTTGATGCTTGAACCCTGAATGGCAGGGTTCGACGGCGATGGGTTCGACGAAAATAGTGACTGTTCCGACAAAACACAGGCAGCAATCGTTATGACGACAGTAATGTCGATATTCCAAAGCGGTGATGGTTTTGATGAAGATGGTAATCGTTTGGCTTGATGTTGATGATGGTAGTTTGCTGAAAATGGTAGTTCTTTTAAAGAATAACTGTTCTTAATTAGGAAGGGGAAATTTCCTGGTGAAAACAGTTCCCAAAACCAATCAGTTTCTCGGAAAAGATTCGGAAGAATCTACCTAGTCACCAGCCAATCAACGAGGGCTACCTGCACTTTGTCATCGCGATCGTGTACATCATGTTGGAAGAAGTGGTGTGGAGCCAAGCCCAGCAGTGAAACGAGAAAGGGTCTGGCCCAGCCGATTCGGACGACTTTCCGTCAAACTGACGATTCCCAAAGAGGAAAACGCCACATCGATCGACATGACGTTTTCAGTGTCCTAGAAACGGGCAAAACACCATAGAAAAAGAGGCTTTTGCCGACATCGGGTGTGGCGGAATGATCGGATGGAAGAAATGGCACCTTTTTGCCTTTCCTAGTGTGTTTCAAAAAAAGAAACTCGTACGGCACGTCTTTTTGGAAATGGAACTGGAAAGGAGACAGTGGGCATAAGTAGAAACGTTTTTCCGAACTAATTCTTCCATAATCAATGCAATCATGATCGTTCCTTCCGGACTTAAAAAGGTCATAATATTCCAACACATCACGTATCAACGCAGGTACTTGCTAGTCAACAGGAGCCAACTTACAGTAAACCGGACCGTGAGTAGTAAGAATAAAAAGTAAGCAGAGGGTGTGAAATCTTGGGTAGGAAATATTGACAGCATTAGCAGGAGCGGATTGTGAGGAACGTACCGGATCGCTCGAGGTCACAAAGACACGGAGAAGTATCAGTGCATTTTTGTCAGCTGGTGCGGACGAGCACCTTCCAAATCACTCCTAATTCCGCCGAGTTAGATAATGCTCTAAACGACTTCGACTCGTACTGCTTTACCGCTACCATGCTTGTGGAAAAGGGGTTGTACGTGTAGTTTCGCCGCCCACTTTCGGAAGCCTGTGCTCTTATCGAATAAATCCTTCGAGCCGAGCATCGTCGAACCCTAGCCTACTTTCTCGAAGTCTTCATCTACCTCATACAAACCGGGCTTCCCAGAGTAGCCTCCTTTCTCCGTGATACGTCAAAAGAGTGTCCGAAAAAGTCACTAGAAAGGGGCATTCTTGGGGTCAAATATGTCGGCTTCTCGGTGAACTGGACTCGGTATCCCTTGAGTATGCCATGGCACAGATTTGGAAATGCATCACTGATATTCTCGATGGCGAGCTCGGAACGTTTAGTCGATTCGCTGTGTCCGTTCGTCTCGATTATGTAAAGTGCGTGGTTGTCATCTTGAAGAAGAACTCCTGCTTCGAGATCTCCTTGCTCAGTTCGGAGGCATTCCAAGACTCCTGGCCCCGCGGGTGATGCTCAACCTGGCGCATAATTTAGACAGACAAGGGCGCCATGACGAAGCAGAGCAGATGGCTCTGGAAGTCCTTTCGCAGCTTCAAGGACATGAGATATATGTTTGGAGAATTGTGGAGAGGATAAAATCTACGGAAATCATTTCTCGCAGTCAGTTTAACCAAGGGAAGACTCTGGCAGCAGAGCCAGTCATGCGAGGCGCGATAGGGATGATTGTGGATCAGTGGGGAATACAACATTCTTGGGGCCCTGGATTCATGTATGTTCTGGAGGGATGGGTTCGAGGTTGGGGCCGGAAGGAGGACGCCAACACACCGCGGAGAGAAATAGAAGAGTTGACTGGGAAGGATGAATATGACGAGTGGTTTGTTGGGGCGCGAGATTTATAAAGAAGCCCGACATATAAACACCCCGCTAGGAATTGATTTAATAATGACTGGCCCTCATCAGTAGTTGCAAGCCAGTATTTACTTTCTACCATTTTATTCATGGCGTGCCCCAAAGTATGTTCCTCTTTAATTATGATGATTGTTCTTCCTTTCCTCTACGCCTGCTGAAAATCAAATTTAATCCCATCACCGAGACGAAGTTCAACTCACTCCATATCTCCTGCCTTCATCTTCTTCTCTAGAAGGATCAACCACCACTCCCCTTTCCACAAGCACCATCTCATCAACTCTGTCCATGGCATATTCGACCCGCTTCCAAGTCTTCAAGCTCCAGGTACTCGTGTCGAGTTCCCACACCCGCGTTCGTCGGTGAAATCGCTTTCCACCATACGAACAATATCCCCCAAATCCACTGCCACCTCCATAGCATAGCCAAGGGCCGATCTGAGGGGTTTTGTCGCCATCCTGCTGCGGTTTTCGTGACAGGAGGGCGCAAAAGTCATTCACGTGATCGTGCCCGCAACCTAATGCCGATACGCCTTCTTCGACCAAAGCGTCATAGAAATGGGAATTGCAGCTAGGGCTTTCAGATGGTTCCCTCCGACAACCGTTGTGTATACTAAGATGGCGATCACCGAACTCGGGAAGAGGGATATGTAGGAAAGCTAGAGATAGATGAAGGCGGTGATCGCTGTTGTCCTTGTCACGCACGCTACGTTGCGCTTGGGAAGCGTCCGTGAACCAGTCAATTTGGCTTTGCTTGATAGGCTATAGTCAGGGTTGCGTGTCTTGCTCGGTATTTGACCATGTGAATCCAGGAAATATAAAGTGGATAATGAGAGCTGTGACGGTGCAGGAGCCAGGACCTGGAGGTAGAAGTTGCCTATGCCGTCAACATGCTCTGGACCTGACTCGCAGAGGCTGAAAGGCAGATTCTGAAGTATTGACATCTGTGCTGTACCTGTAATGTAGTTAGCAAGAATGAGCAGTATCATTTCCAAGACATAGTTTAATGGGAATGAACAACTAGTGGTGAAAAGCAGTCTACACTGTTTGTGAGAAATGAGACAACTCCGAGTGTGTTGTCGATCGCTAGCTCTTTGTCTTGGCTACCTTGTGAAAGAGGTTACTCACGGGATAACGCGTGGATGCCCTCACTATCATGATTGCCAAAGACGGCTGCGAATGGAATTGAACGCTCGATAATAGGAGCAACCACCTTGAAGAGGGCAGATTGGCTGTCGGAAATATCGTGGTGCAACTGATCTCCAGTGAGAATCACAAGGTCTGGATTCTCAACATCCAAGACCTTTCCAATGAAGTTTACCGTAAGTGGGTCAGCCTCGCTCTCTGGCAGATTTTTCCCATGTGCGTCAATGGCATCTTTGCATACCCCGACCCCAGTGACCATGTGAGTGTCAGAGATCTGAACAATCTTGAATTTTCCATCGCCCCTTACTCTTAAAGCCACCCGAGCATCTGGTCTCGGACTGGCCCTGCCGTGGAGTACGCTAAGTCTTGCAACCGGTACCTCCGGCCCACAGTTAAGTTGGAGCGGTGATCGCATAAGAGCCCATTGTGGCCGTGGGTCAACGGCATCCGCACCGAAAAGAACGTCCACCTCTGTCACAGCCTGACCAATTCTGCCAGAGAACTTGCTTTTTAGCACCCAGATTCCGCCAGGTCGACTCTCCCATGAATAACCTGAGCTAGGGTTGGGAGGTGGCTCGCCGACTCGGATATCCGTAACCAGCAGATCCTCAGCGGTAAGCTCTGCTTCATTCGCTATAGCTACATACAGCCACGCACTCTGCTGAGATGTATATAAGTAGAGGTCCTTCTCTATACGGTGCCATATTCGCGGGTCCAGTTCGCAGGTGGGAGGAGAAACGGTCGCCGAGAATATGCGTACGGTCAGATCTGTGACAACTGGGCGAGTAACGACGGCCCTGGTATCGGGAGTGGATGATGCCGCCGTCTGGATACACCTTCTCTGAGAAGGACAGAGCTCGAGCAGACGAGAGGCGTCAGATACCGGCATCGACATTATTGAAGCAGGGGGGGCGTTGAGAAGCGAAACGAGAGACGCGAGGCAGTGAATCGGCGAAGCACGGCAGTAGTGAAGAGATAAACTCTTCACCAAAGCAGGGCAAATGTTGGAATGAGATGGAGGACGACGTAGTCGTAGTTATAAGATTGAGAAATCTATGATGAGGACGCTAAGATATTACGTATTGAAACAGAGAGCTGCTCAGCAGATCTCGCGCGCCATAGGAGACAGGCTTGTGATGTCAGACTTCACTCAGGATGAGAAGGGCAGCGCGTCAATGGATACGTGGCGGCCGCTTGAGTACCTCCTATGATGCCTTGGCGATGGCGGTCATGCGTTGGATTATTTGATGTGCGGTACGTCTGATCATGCCCGAGATTACTACCCCAACTCTCACCGACATCGGCAATAACTCGAATGATCCGAAAAGGGAATGGAAACGGACTGCGGTTACCGCAGCGTTTTCGGAAGGAAATTAGGCCGAATATGGCACCCTTTTGGAAATGGAAAGACTCACGATTTCGTGGTCAAATAGAAACGTTTTTCCGGACAAATTCTTGAATATCAAATGCCAACATGATTGTACTTCCGTGTAGATAACATCACTTATTCCACAGGTGCGGTAGGCAAGATGTATTGGTGGAGGTAATTGTTGCAACGGCGTGACAGTGCGGAATACTGCGGTGTTGGCTGTAAATTGTAATCCTGCGTGCGTACGGCATATGCTGGTGGGCTTTAATACCCTTCCCTTCCTGTGACACTTACACACTGGCTGCCCCGAACCGATTCGGCGAAGCATGGTGTAGAGCGACGCGTGCTTTTCAGCCTTTGGTTTGCCGCGACTACCAGTCCTCCTTCGATGTGTCTACTTATTTGAACCCTTCCGGCTTTACCTTTTTCTTGAGACCGCATGCCTGCGGATCGATGGAGATACCTGCATGCCATTTCTCATCTAGTCGAAGAAGGCTGTCCCGCATACCGCCAAATACTGATCGGTCCTGAAGATCCTTGAAAACACCAATCCCCGAGACCTGTCCTGAAAGCTGTTTGGGTGGGTGCACCTCTCTGCTTGGAAGCTGACTTCTCGTTCCTTTTGCTGCTGCGAATCGCGCTGTCAAGGGAAAGAACGATAGGATGTGAAAGTGAATCAGCGAACTTAAAAGATGGGCATGACACAGGTATGCTGGCATTGAGGGAAACCATTATTTTCACAGCGCGGCGTGTCTTACAAAGCCGGGCTACACCAAAACCAGATTAGAAAATAGTTAGTCCAAAAGGCCGAGAGGTTGAATATAAGCTCGTTTTTAGAGAAACAATGGAAAGAAACCCTGAAGGTCCCGTTTGATTGGCGTCGGCCCGGCCTGGCCGTAAATTTTACACTCCGTGTTGGTGAATGGGAGGTTGCGTATCAGCACTGCTCACGTACTCACATTTTCGCGGACTGTTCAAGCCGTCTTGGCCATGAGCTACTCCTGATAGCATATCGAGATGAAAACACGAGGCCGCACCTCTCTATCAAAATATATACAAGGAAGCTGAAGTGCCAGTCTAGGAGAGTGTCAAAGTCTACCAGCAGGTGCCGGATGCCGGATTACATCCAGTTCCACAATTTTCAGGATCTAGGAGCTCAAGTTGGTTGGGGGATTCATTATATTTCAAAACTGCGCAATATACCACCTCCCCTGGACGAGATTAGGACGGCAAGGGGCTGTTGACACGACCTACGACCTTGGCCACACGGGAGGCGAAGCCTATGGAACTGCCGCTCGCCAGTACCACCCTGTGCCAAGAACGTCGTGACCGGCGGCGCTGAAAGTCTCACTCCAGCCGGTCTCCCTTGAAAAGACGTCAGCCACGGCGTAGGCAAGAGACGGCATGACCTTCAAACGACTTGGTGGTTAAGAACAGAGTATATAATCATTGTGTTGCTGAGAAATCAATATTTTCCAATGCGTTTTATTAGCTTCGCGAGGTGCGACTTCAAGATCTTAATATCCATTCCACATCATTCCCCATCGGGCAGCGAGCCATTCCGGCCGGAGTCGCTCGGCCCGGAATGACTCGCCAGCAACTCCCATCAAACATGATGAGTGCCTGCCTGGAATCGGCCTCAAAATCGCCCGGCTTATGTGCCTTAACTTATTCTGTGGATCGCACTGGGACGAGGGTGGTGAAGGGCACTGCGCCCAAAGCTAATGATGGACCCCGCATTCTATCCAAAACACACACCTTTCCAACATCCATTTTGCAAGATTGCAACCCCAATCCCATCCCGGCGGCATCAATCATGGCGACCGTCACTTCGACGCACGAGGACACCAAGACATACCACGGCGGCTGCCATTGCGGATTCATCCGCTACGCCGTCGACCTCCCTGCAAACGTCGCTGCCAGCAAGTGCAACTGCTCCATCTGCTTGAAGACGAACAGATTGAGCATTACGACCTCACCGGACAAGTTCAAGCTCCTGCAGCCGGCGTCGATCGACGAGCTTAGTGACTACCAGTTTAACTCCAAGTCACAGCACCACTACTTCTGCGACAAATGCGGCGTGCACATCTTCGGACGGGGTACCTACGTTTACGAAGGGAAGGAGGTCCTGCACATGACCATCAATGCCGTCACGTTGGATCAGGGCCAAGGAATAGACCTACGCAAACTGAAGGTGCTCTATTGGGATGGAAAGGAAAATAACTGGCGGGCCGGTGGGAAGGACGACCCATATGAGGGGGGAACCTATTGAAGCAGTTCATTTAAGCAAAGCTAACTAGAACGAAATCCGTTCCTGGGCCACCTTAGGAGTGAATAGAACTTCAAGGGAACCTGGTTGTCGTGTACTATTTTGATGCACCGTGTTGTCGTGGCAATGGAGCCTCATCTAAGGTCCTTGGGGTTAGTTCTGTTGGATACAGCCTATTCTGAACCTCTAGCTCAATTCTGCCACTTGTCGGTCCTGGAGTCTTCACACGGCCCAGGACACCGCGGGCGTGCACGATTACTGGACCTGCAGTTTTGCCGACACACGGTGCTCCTACGATTGCGAAACTTCAAGTGACGGAACAGCTCAGAGTACAGGTTCTCCATATCGTCGTCGTTGAGATCCAGCAAAGTCCCTGGGCCGCCTCTGTCAAACGGAAGAGTCAGTCTACAGTCTCCTGATCCGTCTGTAGAGCTCACACTGCTGCCATGTTTCTCGAGGTCCTTCGCAATGATCCGTGGTGTTGATCGAGCGCTTAAATGCCTACTGTAAAGTGAAAACGGTGGCAATTTTGGCCTTGTGTTCGAAAGAAATTGATTAAACTCGGAGACGTAGCCACATTCAGCTCTTCTGGGTCTTGTTAGGTATGGCCCACGGAGAAGTATTGGATGGCTTCACTGAAAAAAGTTCGACATGAATTCATTTTCCTTGGTTTGGACTAAGTATTCGAGGGGGATTGGGTCTGGAAACTCTCTTAACACAACATGACATACTTCAGGTATATCTCCAAATTAAAGTAATTGGACACTAGGACATGTCCGGCCCTTGAGAAGGCTCCTACAGACTCAGACATTGCGTAGACTCCTTAATTCTTCAATCTTGAGATGTCATGGCCGAAACTTCACGAGTATCGGAAGGGGTTGGTATCAGTAAACATGTCCGCTTTTCCTGTTAGTGGTCCTAGACACTCTGCTCATGTCGCCTTCCGTTGAGCCCGGCATCCTCAACGAAGGGAAACCGTATTCACCCGCACAGGTCCGACTCAGAGTGCTAATTCCCGAAATGGCGAGTAAATTGACGGCGCCTTCCCAGTACTCGTGAGACAACTTTCTATATGGGCCAGTCGAACATAGAGGAAGGTATCACCCGGTGCGGTCTCCCGGCGATGAATCGATTCACTTACACATGGGTCCGTTGCTCTTTCCATGCCTGCTCGGCTCCAGGAGCGATCATGGAATTGATCTCAGCACCTTCCCAGTATTCGTCAGATAACGTTTGACCTGAGTCGCTCGAACACCCACGTAAAGGAAGGTATCGTCGGCGCGATCCCCTCAAACTGAAGCTGTTGACTCGCCCATCGCCCTTTCCATTCCTATATACGCAAGCAAGCCGGTCCCTAGTGATTCATTCAAGACTCCTTCTCCATAATCTAGGGGCACGTGAAGCCATCAGATAGCATTATATAAATCCCTCACATCTCACACCTCTCTTCTCAAACCTCCCCCTCTTCTCAAACCTCTCCCGCTAAACTTCTCACGAGGAACTTCGAACAGTGAAGAACGCACAAGACTATCTCCCTCCGCATGTTGACAGGAGCGCCCGTTGAGGTCTACACTGCTTTTTGTTGGTCTTTTTTGGGGAAACATACTGGAAGTATGGGCCAGATACTGCTTTCACACGTGAGCATCGGAAGGAACTTTCAGGCGATTCCTGGCAAGACAAGACCTGGGAGGAACAGTCCGACGGAAAGCAGTCCAATCAAGGCGAGAGGGTACGCCATCGCACGTCGGGTCAAGTTCACGAAAAAAGGTTCCAAATAGCGCCGAATTCTTGGCGTAGTGGACTTAACTTGAAAAGCGACAGTCACCTCTTCTGGTGACGGACAAGATGGTCGAGCGGCAGATCGTAGGTCTTGCCTCGTTCGGCAAGGGTAACACTCATCCCGCCAGAAAACACCCCTAAGACGGACATACTACTATGGTTTAGGAAATCTGAAAACCTCTTGTGGCCGTCACCGGCCAACGTCATCAGTATGCCTCCGGCAGCGAAGGTATTTCGGGAGGAGGTGTTCAAGGTTGAGGTGTCCAGACTCCAGTGTCGAGGGACATGGGATCGTGTGGAAGCCGACAGACATGCTGCGGGAGTTTGCTACTTCGTTCGACTAACGGTTTTTTTTCTCAAAGTTAGCGGCGAATAATCCCCCTCGAGCAGCTGAGGCATGGTGAGGCCCTGGACATCTGTCGCCTTCTCGTGTATTCCCTTGAGCGAGGGCCTAAGATGGACGACATCTCGACGCAGCACAGGTACGGCCTCAAATTAATAGCGCCGCTGTCTGCAAGATATGCCTAAACATGCCAGTTGTTTGTGGCCAGCCAAGAATGCTGAGAAGACTGTGGTGAAGGCTTTCACCATTACACCGACTACGACACCTTATGGCCTGCGGTTTACCGTTGATGGCTCTCAGACAGTATCGCCATACCTCCTGACGCGAAAGGAGCGATAAAGCAGCTTTCAAAAATACACAACAATTGATGCACCCTCCCGATCGAAAAGACTTGAAAGCGGGAAGGCACGGCTGTGAATTCCCTTCGCAGAAAAACCTTCTCTGCTATACACATGGTTTCTGCCACGCCCATGAGTAACGACTTGAATGATTTACTCTGCGTCAGGGCTTCACCATTATTGTCGTCTCTGCCTTGCACTTTACGACCGATATGGAACCTCTCATCTTCATGGAATCCCGACAGGGAAGCTGCCCTGCGTCCAGGAACATGCTTCCTCTCGGGAAGGAGCGGATTGTCACATTGCAGTTTGGGTCAGTCCCCAGACGGGCCAGACCCGTGTCGCAAGAATTGGAAGGCGAGGCAGACTAAACACGCTCGCGGTACTCGAGCGGCTCCAATACCTCGGTACCTTTACCCTTATTCTGCACTCGAGACTTGCCCAGATGCCGATGATTAAGAAGCGAACTTTGCGTCAGCCGTATGGTCCCAGGCCTGTCCGCCTCCTCCAGCGGAAAATACCTTCGAAATCGCAGGCCCTCAGGCTCGCGCGTTTCACGCAGCGATTTTCGCCAGGTATTGTCGGAACAGTTGGCATCTACCTACGACATTTCTGGATCCAGTCTCAGGGCGCATTTTCCGCTAAGGGAATTTTACTGTCCCCCGCTTGCTGAGATCACAGGCAGATCTGTTGTGGAATGCGCAGCTGAGCTCACGGGGGTTTACAGACAGTCTACCTACTGGATGTTTTCGAGAATGTTCCGTGTCGATAAGTATGTTGGGGATTCGATCGACAGTCCCCTTCGATTGACCAATGAGTGGCATGTCAATCATCGGATTGACTCATCAGGTACTCAAGGCAAAGGACAAAACTCGCAAAAAGGGACTCCTCCAAACTCATCGACAAAGGCCTGGTGTTCGGGAGAGTATTAAGGCGAGCAGGCATGCCTGGTATCGGAAGAACCATCGTGAGTCTAACCACAAACCCCCAATACATCCATCTGTCAGATGTTCTAATAGGAGCAGCAAAGCCACCGGAGAAAGACCAGGCGAAGATCGAGCGTGAGAATGCAGAAGGACTCGCTGCAGAGCAGTCGGGTAAACGCAGTAAATTTTACTGGCGTTGGTATAAGCGCCCAACCTCAACGCAAAGCGGCGATGGCAAACATCAAATCGGAAATTGCCCAAGGTTGTTGCCCGCCGAAAGGAACTTTATTGGGCGAAACAAACTGAAAACATATCGGATTGCTCGACAAATGAAGCATACCTCCAGGCAAACTCCGTCCACACCGGAATTCTTAGCGTATTGGATTTCGCTGGACGGCCGAGCTTTGCCAACTTCCCTCGTAGAGTAGATGATTAAGAAGCGAATTTTACGCCTGGCCGTATGGTTACAGGTCTGTCCGCGTCTCCCGGCGGAAAACACATTCCCAACCACTGGCATACAAGGGGAGGAAAGTGTGATCCGGGAAAATACTACTGGCGGTACTACAACACACAATGACTGGTTGCCCCTTTGGTGTCGAGAGAGTTTCCTTCCGTGGCATGTACCCAGCAACATCCACGCTTGTTATTTTCGAGGCGGCTCTCGATGTAACGCGACTCTCAAGAACCTCGAGAAACAAAGCTTTTCTTTCGTGGAACAACAGTACGTTGTTCATTCCCTCACGGTCAGTCAATCGGCATTTAATAAAATCTCAGTTGATTCTGTGCACTTCTTATATCAACATCTGCGGCTTCGGTACTTCAAGAAACGGTGCTCTTCGGGAGTTGCTGCCATATTATCCTCGACGGAAGTGAAAGGGATCATTCACTGTGACTGACGGCATTCGTTCCCTCTGAGTATTGATGTTCCCAAGCCTAGTCTCATCCCGCGAAGATTAATTAAATTATATTATTTATTGCACCTTTCTCGCGTTCTTCGATCAATACCCCAGAATAGAAGTAGAGTGCAGCTATCCGGATTTCCGCAGCCCTGTAATGGAAGTTATTCACTTGCCAGCCGCTGCCCTTTCCACTCGTTTACAAACTTGGTTGTGGAAAGTCCATCCCTCAGTCCTTTTACATCACCTGCGGGCATGTGGATCTCCCATGCAACACGCGATATAAATCCTCCTCGATCTCGGAACACTCTTCTCAAACTTCTCTTCGAAAACCCCTTCCATGATCTTAAGTCCCTCTTCTTAAGCCTCTCCTCAAACGTGTCGGGATTGACCCACTTACGGCTGGGCTGTCTGGAGAGCTTCAAGTGTCGGTGTTATTCCGTCGATTGCGAATTGACAAGGAGATCTGCTCATGAATGTGCGGAAGAGCCGATGGAGGTTCACGAGCAGTCCCTCGACTGGGACCAGGTTGCCTTTGGCGAACTCGCGAGAGAGAGGAACCTGCTTCCTACCCACTCAGGCTGGCTCTGTGCTTCAACTGCCGCTGTCCGTCCCATTCTACCCTTTGCTCTTCGGTAGTTAAATGGGTGGGTATCAATGGAGAGAATAAAACAAGCTTATTCTCTGAGGGGGTGATATGAACTCGCATCGAATCCTACAGCTCCGGACTCCAGTGTCTGGGGAATACTTCGAACGACCAGCCGTCGGCGACACAGTTCGAGCAAGATGAGGACATACGCAATCGCGCGTCAAGTTAAATCCTCCAAGAAAATTCTAAGCACGGCCGAATTCCTAGCCTATTGGATCTCATTTTCGCTCGGCTTGCCGTCATTGCCGCATTCGCTAACGGAGAAAATGGTTGAGCGCAAGATATTACCTCGTCCTGCAAGGGGTGCCAGCCCATCCCGCTAGTCAACATCTCCAAGGCAGACATACCACGGCGGGTAGAGCTTCGGCAATGCGAGTCTCTCTTGTGGCCGCACAGTGGAGGATGCCCAAGCCTATCTCCGTCGCATGTTGACTTGCGCTCGGCGCTTTTGGGAAGTATGATCGAAGCATGGGCGAAGAACAGCCTGAGGGACCTCACCAACTGTCGAACGAATGGCACACCCACACCTAGATCAATCTTCGGGTGTGTATCCAAGTCTTGAACGGTAGGGGCAAAGTCCGCCACAAAGCAGATGCACCTGAAGAGGCCTATCTGGTGTCCGAGATAAAATGACGGCTAGAAAACACGCTCTCTACCGCGAATCCCATGGTAAGTCTACATGGCCCGACACAGCACCAGCCAATACCTCCAAACTAACAGAAGTACCAAAGCCGGTCAAGCAGGATCTCAGCCTTTCGAAACCATCCATCCAATCTAGTCACTCCAGACTGCCCAGATCAATATTAAGAATACGCTAACCTCCATGGAGATATCCTTCTTGCGTCATCCTATATTTGCAGCATTGCCTTTCGGAGTGTTCCGTTCAATCAGGTCACACCAGACTGTCCCGACTCCCGACCTGTATTGGGAGAAGAGTAACCTCCATGGCGATTTCCGGCCGTATCTGACCGGATTCGAACCAATTCCCTGACATGGCGAATCAGCCATGCATGGTACGTGTGCCGACCCCGCGTGCAGGTATTACTTCTGTGAGTTGTGTGGTTCACACAACCACTTCAGAGACAGTCCCTGCTCACCCCCATTGGGTGAGGATGGAGAGAGCGCGGCTTCCATCTGTGTTGTCATCGCACGAGGGCATTTTGTGCAATGCCCGGGCCGTGGAGGCACACGCGAGCACGCAGGAGGGAGGAATCACGTGGCGTACGCGCAATCCATTCCCTGGCCACTTTTAATTTACCTGCTAACGTTCTATTCAGCTGCGAGGTCCAGGTCTGCCGTTACCACTAGTGCAGACTCTGTAGGGATGGAGGTTATGAGTGGGACCCGACGGATCACATCGGGAGGGACTTGTGACTGGGGCGTCAACCAGGGTGATCGCCTCGGGCAGATTCCCATCAGTGTCCCTGGTCCTGGTCCCCTACCAGGCCTCTAGGGATGAAGTCAGCGCGAACGACAACAAGCTCTACTTAGGCCTACAAGGTCAGTTCCATGGTGGAGATGGCCCCTCCTCTCGACAGAAAGAAATTCAACTACTCAGATTCCTTTTCAAAATGACGCGAGCTTCACTTCAAATTATATATGCGGTGAGACGTTGTTTCGTTACATGTGGATGATACTAAACCTAAATGCTCTACTTACTAGGTAGTCTGGAGCAGAAGAGTGCAATTTTTCCGAAAAAACAAACAGACAATTCCAAACAAGCAATCAACCAACATGCCCTCGATTGAAGAACTCCCCTCCTCCTATCTCGATGGTAGTGACGCCTCCGTTCGGCCTCCAAGTGAAGATATAGAAGATAGTCAAGACGCAGTAGACAGGGCTGCCGTGGCTCGGGAGGCAATGGTAAACTGCTTCTTTAGGACATTTCCGTGAAAGGTCGTGTCTAACAACTTACTAGCGCCTCTATTGCGAGTAGTGTAGGTGCTCGAGGAAACAATCATGAACAAAATCAAACTCGGAAAAAGACGATGGGGGAAGACATCATCTAGTTAAAGTTTCTATCTACCACCTAATTTCAATTTTTTCTCTTCATTCCGCAACCTTTCAAAGAAACAGTGCATCCGCTAAGAAAAGGCTTGATACCCTCTTTGCTCGTAGTCGTGACCCATTTCAGTAGCCGGCATCCATCAACCAAGCCGGACATTTTAAGTCAATGCCAGCCAACCGATCCCGAAGATGCTTCAGTGATCTGCCAAAATAACCATGTAAACTGCGACCGAGGTTGATGTGTGAGAGATTCCAATGGTCGGAAGAGCGAGAACGGAGAGAATGGCGTCCTTGGGGATGCGGTTCTTCGAATGCAGGCCGTGTGTTGTAAAACAATATTGCTATCTATCGATTACCCATTAGAAAAGGCAACAATATTTCGGCAAGTCAAGTCTCCAGGAGCTCCGGAACAAAGTGACTGACCTATGTTAAGTCCGGAAAGGTGTGCAGACAGACATCTGATGTGAGGCATCGCGATGGCCGAAAGGACAATAATGAACATGGCTAGCGGTTGCTAGTGAAAGATTCTTTTCCTTTCAATATCATTCAAAGTTCTTCAGCCAATATCCAGTTCCTTTTGTCGTGTTGGGTCCCCCTTGCACCTTTGGAGTAGCATTGCCGTTTTGGCCAGGGAAATTCTTTAGCCAGCATCCAGCTGCGGGCGATGGCTTTGGAACCTCGGTTTCTCGGTGGCTCTGCTGTTGTGTCTTCGAAGAAGAATTCTGCTCTGGCTCGGATAGCTTCTGCTTCTCCGTGTAAGGCCTGAGCTCCTTAACTTTCCGAGACGGACCGCTTGCCTCGGTCATCGTTCGCTAGTAGTCGATGATAAGATTGGTTTGAGTGGCAATGAATTGTTGAAAAAGATTAGACCGGCGAATGCTGGATCGACGCGATAGGATCTGCTGTGTTTTTGGCAAGAGGAAAAGAGGGATAATATGTTGTCCATCGATAAGGAGGGAGGATCTTTATAGACAACATTACTGATTAAGGTATCAGGATGATTTTGCGTCGAATTGCGATGCTCCAGTTGGCAGCTGGTGGAACCGGAGCACCGCGCTACGGTTTGTCTTGCCCAAGTCGTATTAACCTAGTGTGTCTCTAGGAGGGTATCCCAATAGCGCTATGAGAGGGACACTGGGCCTGCGCGTTGATGATGGATATTCGCGTCTTAGGCGGGACTGGAGCAAGGCTCACGCGTTATTCTGGTTTTCCAAAGGCCTACAGCATGAACAGATGGCTTACGATAAGTCAAGACACCCAAAGAAGGAGTTGAAGCGCAGCTCGAACGCTTCGTCAACGAGCTCCTCCCACATGAATCGTTTCACTCGCTAATTGTAAGATGACACCTGCTGGAGTTACCATCGTGCCTGGAATTTAGTATGTCCTTCGTTGTTACTCTCTTAAGTCGCGCTAGACCCGAAACTGCCTCTACCGTACTTCATACAAAGTATATACTGAGATATCCCAAAGGCAAAGCTCTTCAGCATTACAGTTTGAGTAATCCCTCGTGCTTTACTGTTGAGTAAATCACGGCTGGCACTGGGGAGGATGGGCCAATTTCCTCCTCTCGAGTTTGGAATGTGTGAGTTGGTTCGTACGTGAAGTTATCTTCCCAATATTTCTCTTTGTCTTATTATCTCTAATCCTGAATTCTAGATTCCATTCCGAAGCGGCTGCTTAGCGATGAACCGCCGAAGGTTGTCCGCAATCAGCGCCTCCGATCCCTGAGGTCTTCCCCCCGCGGCATGCGGCGACACTACCAAGTTAGGCGTCTTCCAAAGGCGACTCGACTCAGGGAGAGGCTCCACATCGAACACGTCGAGCGCAGCGCCTCCAATTTCGCCCTTCTCCAGTGCGTTCGCCAGGGCGTCCTCGTCCACCGAAATTCCTCGCCCTACATTGACGATCCAGGCGTGCTTCGGGAGGAGCTTTAGACGCTCGGCATTGAGAGCGTGGCGCGTCGACTCCGAACCCGGGAGAATCATCACAAGCGCATCGGTCTGAGGCAAGAGCTCGGGTAGGCTCTCGTCCGCGAAGACCTCAATACCATCGCGCACGCCGGCGTGACGGGCGACTCCAGTGACTTTGGCGCCGAGAGTAGTCAAGTGCGGGGTGAGCATCTTTGCGATGTTTCCGAAGCCCCAAATGAGAACGTGGGCATCGCGCAGCGTCCTGAAAGCACCAGCTGGACGGTCCGGCTGGGGTCCGCCGAGGTGGCCGGGCCACTTGGACTGGAGCTGGTAGTCTCGCATCTCGTAGAAGCGACGAGCAGCTACGAGGAGGAGGCCGAGCGTATGTTCGGCGACGGTGAAGTCGTGCAGGCCGGAGCCCGTGGTGACGGCGATCTTGGAGGTGTCGAACCCGGCGTTTAAGACATCGTTGGGTCCAGCAGCGAGAGATTGAATCCAGCGGAGGTTCTTGAGGCGCTGGGCCGCGTCCTTGAGGTTTTCGGCGCTGTTGGCCCAGGTGACGAGGACATCGGTATCGGTGTGCGCCTCGGGAATTGGCTGGTGGACATCGTAGGGGTGGAGCTCGACAGAGAAACCTTCGAGTTGCGAGGCATCGAGCTCGAGCGATGTGGGATACAGCAGCTTCATTGCGTCGGGAACAAAGAAAGGCGGCTGGAAGAAGGGTGGCTCTCTGGGGGAAAGAAAGAGATATGTAAAGGTGCTCTATCTCTCCCAGAATGTTCAAAAAATGCCGACCGAAACGAGATCTATTTTCTAGTTCGATGCATGAAAGAAGTGGAGTTGGTTCGGCATCTGCGGGGTCCGATTTCGCTTCGGCTGTTATGAGCCTTGAATCACTCACTCACACCTCCCGCTCAAATCAAGAGTGACAAAGATCAACATAGACTAGAGAAAGCTCAGGGGGAAGAGCACTAGTGAGCGATACTCTCTTACAACCTTCGTCGAGGGCCATCCATCAATGTATTGAAGAAAACGGAACAGCCGCCTCCCTGCTTTCCTTGTCGTAAGTAGAAGATCACGTGATTTTCATGAAGGATGGCGCAAGGCGACGCTTTTGTACGAACTGAGAAGGGAACCCGACACAAATCGACGCCATGGCATATTCTGGTCCGACCGTTTCCATGTTGAATCCAGGAATCCATTGATTTTAATAATGAATCAGAAAAGCTTATGTCCAACTGGCACACTTGGCTCGCTGGGCTTTATTAGAGCCTACCTATCTCGCATGTGTATCAAGCTTGACACGCCTCTTCTCTCAGAGCTGTCCTCCCAGGGAACTGCCATCGTGGGCCGGCAAATACAGTGATTGATTCGATTACAGAACGCCACTTGAAGATTTGGGGCTTGGGAAGAGCCTAAACAGGAATGTTCTGCTTGAAGAGGCTCTTACGCGAGCGAAAGCTGAAGCAACGCAGAAAAATGCCTCGAAAACTGTTCTCCCGCAGGAACATGTCAAGATGACCATGGATTCTCTTCATGATTTCAATGGCTAATTCGCAGAGGCGAGCAACGTCAGAGACCCCGGGGTCAGGCCAACACCAATCCCCATGGCCCTCATGCGGCTTCATATATCAGCCATCCCCAACCGGGCCAAATATTCGGATGGCAGAGCAATCGCCCTCCTAATATACGGACCTACGACACTCAAGGCATTAGAAGTTAGAAAGAACATTCCATAATTGTCCGTATTCATCGAGCCAAATCAGTAACGTTAGAACCGTCGATAGTTAGAACCGTCGATAGTTAGAACCGTCGATATTAGGTACATGACTACGCGAAGGAGGGCAACCAATCGGTCTTGTATTGTGTTGGAGTGCTCTTCGTGCCAGCCGAGAAGCCAAAGATCAAAGATCTCTCTCTAGCCTCACCCTACACCTGCAATTGTATCGGGCGGGCTCTGATTCGTATCCCAGAGGCCGGACAGAGGTGTCGAGTCGTTGTTTGCCGAAGATCATCGGGTTCCAATGGGACCCTGGATCATATATTGCGTCGGCCAATGCAAGGATCCATGTGATGAACGGTTCCGAGATCCTTTCAGGGGACAGCCCGCCAAACATGCCATTTCCTTAGTAATTTCGGGTGGCCTGAGGGGACCATCGGACGCACGTTTTGATATTTCGCCGAGAGCGCCAGAGTCCAAAGGCGAGAAATCCATCGAGTTGTGTCCTGCATTCACTAAACTTGGCTGGGTGGTAAACCCTGTTGATTTTTTTTCTGTTCGGTGCGTTATTTTACGCCATGTTGGCGGAATTCTCGCACCACCGCTCGTTCGACAAAATTGTGAACTACAGTAAGTGGCGTATTGCTCCAGCGTTCCCCAAAACACCAGCCACTCCGGGATGTCCCAGGGAGCCTTGCGCAAAAGAAGCGAAACGGAAAGCTTAATATTTCGACGGTACACATCAATGCCTTCGGCATATTCAATCGCCATGAATCCATACGGTCCCTTGGAAGAGGCCGAGGAGAAAAGGGGAACTGTCCGTAGTTGACGCTTAATGTCAAACACAACACCAAATGGGGCCGTGAAGGTTGCGGAGATGGGTTTGGGATCGCTCGACAAGGCTCGACCCGCGGCCTGATAACCACGTTCCGTCAGACCAGTCATCTCAGAGACGAACCGTTCCATGTCCGTATAGGAGATGTCCTGGACATGGCCTTCTATGACAGCTTATAGTGCCGATGAAAGCTTAGAGCGCATCAGCCGCAATGGTTCAATGGCGTTCTCTAGGCCATGTCCTTCAACCATGATATCGCTGCTAGCCGTTTCCCTAAACGAGGTTGAAGTGAATAGTTTGTCAGAAACGTCCTGGTTACCTCGCTGAATATTCGTCGATGATTAGCAAATAAATCACATATACCAACCATGTACTCTGGGCTGAAACATAGCTCGTCCAGCTGCAAACCAGCAAAACCAATGTGCCTTTGAAACTTTCTAGAAGCTATGAAGATTGCCTAATATCCGCTTCATTCCGCGTAAAAGCGATCCTATTGTACCACTTCCCATTAAAGAAACACCTTGTGCGGACAATTAGCTCGTTTAGTGCCTCGTTGCATTTGTCCAATATCGGGAGCAACTCGCTTGGCGTAACCTGACCAAATCCGACTGATCGAAGGATTCCGCCCAGGGTCGGGTCTCCTGTAGAGCCAGGGGAAGACCTTCCAAGCTGTCCATTATACTCAACAACGTTGTCTACGATGATTTCGGCCGGGAGAGCAAGAGAGATAGTTCGATTGCTGACCGAAAGACGACGTCGGCAGCGCCAACAACAGCAAACACATTCGCTGCGAGGGAAAACGGCTCGGCAGCCATTCTTCAATGCGGAGGGATCTGCGGCTGGGTTGTTTCCGATCCACGGATTCGTATAGGCTCGTCGTTCAATGGCTCAAAGAGGGCGCCCGTTGTAAAATTCACGTTTGCCTGGAAGCATATTATTGGTCCTCGCACCACGTTCCCACAAACCCTACAGGCGAATGGGAGCTGTACGGCTTGACAAATGACCTAGCTGAGGAGGTTGACCTGAGAGAGAGACATCCAGAGAAGTTTGCCGGGTTGCTTGAGGATTGGGAGGAGTATGCTAAGAAGCATAGGAGGAAGAGTGGACTGAGAGTGATCTTGAGGATATCGTCTAATCTAGAGCCCCGCTTGTATATACGCTGTGATACGAGCCTTCAACCAGAGTTGATTTCACGTTGCGTTAATCAAGATATGTAGATCCACGCGACGCAGCATACACAGTTAGCCGGCGGAGATTGTCAACATTGAAAACCCCCCGAATCATGCTGCTGTTCCTAAAAGTAGGCCTGTTTTGTGGCGCTCACCCTTGCTCAGCCTTGGTTATACCAAAACTCAGCTTCGAATCTGGAAATGGATTTTAGTCTACGCGCTTTTCGTCTCTGATTAAGTCGACGTCTTCTCTCTCTTATCCAACTCCCTTCACCAAATACGCATGGAATAATTTGAAGTTATGGCAGCATGGAGATCAGGATTGAATCGCAATTCCCTCACGGAATCAAGGTAATAACGCCATTATCACAGTGTTTTTGACGCCATGGCTAACTTGACTACTTCTTCAGTTCCAAATTGGCCCGAATGTCGTGAACGCGGATGCGTCCTTGGTTGATAATGGATCCCATCCAAACGTTCTCGGCTGACGTTACGCCCTGCTTTCCTGGCCTCTATGCTCGTTGCGGTTATTTTACGACTCCCCTAATTCCTTCAGGATCTCTGCAAGCACTACTTTCCCGGCCTCTTCCTTCCCAAACACCTTATCCTGAAGATGAAACCAGGCTGGGAGGACGAGTTCAACAACGAGAAAGCCATGTATATGCAGATGAAAGCCCGCCAGGGTGATGTGATCCCAATACTATATGGCAAAGCAAAATACGAACGGGCTAGAGCTTTACTTGTATCCTTTATTGACGGCGTAAGGCTTTCCCAAGTTACGAACCTGACAGTTGAAGAAGTTCGGCGGAAAATCGAGGATGCGTTCTTGCCCTTGAAGCATTACGGAGTTGTTCTTGATGACATCAAACTCGACAACTTCATTCTCATTGATGATGGGATCGTAATAATCGACCTGGAACAGGCCTATGAGCCCGTCGTTCCGGGGGAGATTGAATATACCGCCGACAGCGTTATGGATACGGTCCTGAATTATTATAAGATGAATAAAAAGACGGTGGACATGGGTTATAACTGGTAGATACTAGATAATCTTTATGAGCGTTAATGTCAATGGTACTTGGAGCACCCCTTCTGCTGTCGCATCTCAATGTCGCCCCTGGCGGATGAAGCTTGGCGTAGCTACAGGAATCGGGATGGTGGCCTGTCCATTCCAGCCTGGAGTGCGGCTCATTTCATCTGTGACTTGCAGTTCTAATAAACCTTCTGCTTTGGTTGCACCGACATATTACCGACCACAGATGAATGAGCTACCGGATGCAAGATGACTTGGCCTTATTTCAAGCCTCCCGCTAATATAATCTCCTGCCCAGTCATGTATCCCGTCTTTGCCAGCCTAGCCAGGAACAAGTCAGTCTCGATGGCTTTTTTATAGGGGTGGGAGAGTAGAATTATTATTCACGAACATGGAGACAACATTAGAGACCTCTTCTGGTTCTCCTAACCGATGCATAGGTATCTTGGCGGCGATGGCGAGTCCGAGGTCCGCTGCCTTGAGATCTTCGAGCTCTTCGCTATTACCCGACCACGTCCTAGATCCAGGATCAGCCTGCGTCAAGTCTACACACGGGGGGATACCGAACGCATACTTCGACTTCGGTGTCGGAATCATGCCGGTATTTCCAATCATTGCAGGTAGCACCTAAGCCGAATCAGTTTCCATGTCAAATGGCTCAGGACAGAGGCTTCGTTCGCCCTACCGTGTTAACCGTGATGCCTTCGGGAGCTAGCAGCGTGGCTAGGTTCAGGCCCATTGAGCTTCGGTATCGTTTAGCAAGGATCCTGTGAACATTGGATTCCGACAAGGTTATTGAGGACAAACCTTAGAGCGCCTTTGGATGCAGCATAATGACAACCGTTTATGCCGCCCCCACGGCTCGAGATGCTGCCGATCAGAATCACTCTGCCCCATCCTTGGCCCCTCATCCCGGTCAAACAAGCTTTGACAATCACGAACTGGCTCCGAGAGTTCACTTCAATCACATCGTCCCAGGCTGCTTCGTCAATGTCGTTGATGTCTCGGATACGACGCGCTAGGCCAGCATTCGCGACGAGGATCGATATCGTCTTGTGCTTCTCGGCGACATCTTCCCGCTGTAGAATGTTTGGCACGAGTGCCCTGGTGGAGTCGCGACGAGAGAAATCGGCCCTTGCCGTTACGAACAACTGAGAGGGGTACTCGGTCCGGAGTTGGTTGGCGAGGGACTCCGCTTTCTCCTGTAATATGGCGTTAACCCGCATGTTCGGCTCCTAATGATCGGGTGCCATCATACTGGGCTAGAAGAATAATGGAGCACAACATCACAACCGTCGGCAGCCAGGGCTCTTGCGCATGCAGAACCGATACCGCCGCTGCCTGTCCGTCAGCAAATAGAATCCATCACGGCTCGTTCTCTGGATAAATGTCAGGACTAACCTTGATCCAGTTACCAGGGCTAGGCGGCCTGCGATAAGGTTATCAGAAGCTCGGATGTGAAGTGCGCTCATTTTTGGAAAATGCAAGACATTGAGGCATTAGAATGGTGGGTGTGTGCATTAAATGTCCTCAGTGAGTGTCTCAGACAGGTATAAGGATGCCGAGGCACTAGTGCAGAGCACAAGTTGCCGTTGTGTAATATTGCCAAACTTTCGATATTGCCAGCTGCTGACGAACAGGGCCTACTTCTGACTGCTGCCGAGCGGTTTATCCCACCAGAGACAGAATTGTGGGGTAACTCCAAGTGCCATTTGCGTCTCCATTTTAGGAGTTTGGGTTGACTGTCCGTGTGCAATTCCCCCCCGATAAAATTAACGTTCGTGCTCGTGTCCCTGAGACGGAGTCGAGACTTGAATGAGAAGTTTGTCGCAGCACGGCTGTTGGAGTGAAGAGGCAAACCATCTTCTGGATAAGGAACCAGTATGAGTCCGAACCTAACGAGGATCTGGCCGCGGTAATGACTTGTAATTCCGACGATACACACCCAAGGAAACAGGACTAAGGTGCGATTATCCTAGGAACTCCTTCCAAAGGATCGCCCGATCTTGCTATTGCTCTCGCCAACCGTCTAAAGTACATGAGGGAGGCTCTCTCCCTTTGCTATTTTTAATTCTGCACGTCGCCGCGAATTAGGATTTCCCCGAGTACTGTGTCACCCTCCGTCACGAGGTTGGTATGAAAGACCTAATAATTACCGTTGAGTCGAACGACAAAAATTCCAACTGAGTAGTCCCTGCTCCTCACCTTTGGAATACTCCCAATACACCACGTCACATTGCGCGTGGGGTATTGGGAGTATCACGCTACTGCGCTTCTCAACGTCTACGGCAAGGTGAAGACGGAAGTGGACACGGAGAAGGATCGAGTTACGGGATAGAAGGTATACCAGAGAGAGCCATGCTAAGGTAACCGGGGAAGGATTGTTGACGGATTGTTGACCAAGGAGTATGTTTGAAATATATCATATAGGATTCCCATGGGAAGGAGACCTAACCCGGGAGATAAACGAATGTTTATAGGTGTCTAATCGTACCACTTCGAGTATTGCGGTCTCTCAGTCTCTCGGCCGCTTCGGGCGAACAAAGGGATTGGACGGCAGCCGAGTCTTAGCCTGTCAGCGGAAACGAAGTGTAGGATGAATCTTCGTGCAGAGATCATGGGTCAAAGTGTAAGGGTATTGGAAACATAGTAAAATAAAACGACACGTACGGGGACAAGATAGTGTGCCCCAGACCCGCGCCGCGTCCCTCGCAGAATACTTCTAGTCCTTAGTTTGTAGAACGCCCTGGGGTCATTGAGCTACTGCCGGCCGGCTCTGCCCGTCCCAGTATTTTCGAGCGAGTGTTAAGCTGGATCGCTTCTTCATATGATGGTGGAGCTTCTCCCTGGATATCAAATCCTGCCTGGTCGGCCACGAGGCTCTCAGATGCAGGATCAACCCTCCTAGCGCCTCCACCCGCATCGCCGGCGGGTAGAGGACCTAGTGTCCGGGTCGGGGATCGTTTCTTTCTCCTCCTTACGCAGCAAGCAGCACAGAATGTAACTAAAATAACGCAAGTTGCCGTTTCGCTGTGTAGGACATTCCATCGGAATCGGGAGAAGGCGAGGGAGTTGGGGTCCTGGCACCGGGCGGCCAGTTCCCTGGATCAAGAACAGCCTGTGCGCAGATGCGATAGCTTGAGTCTGTGCATTTTCAACCGTGATCGCCGTCGGAGTGGCGAGGCAGCGGAAGATGTACGATTTACCTACAATCACGTTTCCTACTGTAGCGTCAGAGGTGCATCGGAGTGTATCGTCGTCGGCGCAGGTGTAACCACTAAAATATAAATCGCTATATCAGCCATGTCTCCCAGCAACAGGGCCTCCTTGCTCGAGAGCGGATCGGCGGTTTTGGCGAGTTCTGTGTACCTCGGGCAACAGCCGATGGCCGTCTGGTCATATTTCAGCGTTTCCATACCGCCCACTCAGCCGTCGTCAGGAAACGTGATTTCGGTGGAGGATCCCCTTCGTGCCGTTCAATCGTGCACGCGGGCTCATACCCCAAGGGACATACAGAGCTCGGCGAGAACACGGCTAGGGTAGAAACAAAAGCGCCGTCGCCGCTATTGATATACGAACCATAATTTCCTGGATAGCAGGATTCTGCTGCATAAAAAACGAGCGTCTCTCCTTCTAGTCCGAGTGCCTTGCATCTTCGACCCGAGTCGGCAAAGTAGCCATCGTTGTTGGTTCGGATGTTGATGCGGAGTTGGCTGCAGTCGCTGGGTGGCGTGAACACTTCTGTGAGCGGCCCGATGTTTGTCGTCGGGAAACCCATTGAGTGGGCCGCTGCGAGCAGCGAACCCGAGAATGGGCCTTAGTAGTGCCGAGGAAATAGCCAAGGGTGATATATCCTTATTCTCTCAGATATTTTGATCCGTGGTTCTCCACCGAGCTTTCCATCATGGTGGGCGCCTTGACGAGGGTCAACCAGGGTTTGGCGCATGGGTGGAGAATGTTCTTTGTCCGGAAATTTATCGTCACAAAAAAAGAGAGGAAAAAAGAAATAATCAGGGAATCCTGCGTTTCAGTAAGGGAGAGGTTGGCTCTTGCTAGCTCTTGTCGCTGGGACTCGGCGGAAAATTACGCCGGTTACTTCACTGCTTTCCGGTCTTCACGCATTCCATGCTAGATGGAGGAAGCTGACGTTGGGCATAGAGATCATCTTCAGCTAAACCGTCTCCAGCCATCAACATGGTCCACTGCCAGATTTGTGGAGCAACGGGTCGACCCTGAAGCAAAAGCCGTCTGTCCCCATGTCATTTAATCTGCAACGCTGGTTCATCCACACTCTTCGAAACTTGCAGCCTTCGACTTCGGACTTACTTGACTGCTTTTAGGGGACGACCCTGCAGACTTGTTCAAATCACTAAGCCTGTTGCGTTGGCAACCGTCTCAAGAGGCTGCCTTCGTGTGTGGACGGCGCATCTCTAGCAGGGGCAAACCTCAGCAAGAAGAAACGACCAAATGTTCTAAAAACCAAGTTGGAATAGAATATCTCGGGCTCCTATTGGATGAAGTGTGCTTCATAGATCATCAAACACGAATCGATCACCCAGAACCTCTCAAGACGGGGAATGGAGCACCATCTCCAAAAGTTCCACAAAATCACCCGTGTCCACCAGGGATGCATCGGCGAGTGACTCAATCCGGCAAACACGCAAGTACGTACTTCCGTGACCTCAACGCCAAGAGATTCTGAGTGAACACGAAAGTATCTCGTTAAGTTATCCAAGACAGGAAACCGGTTGAATCCGTTTCCTTGCTTGTGCTTGCAGTTTTCGTCCATCGATATAAAAGAGCCATCGCATCTCTGTCCTTGGGTCGCCTGGATCATGCTCCCTTTCAGAACAAATCTGATCGGGGCGCTCTCTTGAAGAGCTTCATATCTTCTATATCACTAAGGTAAGTTTGGTGTGTTTTCGTCTTCAAATGTTGTTTGCTTTGCCACTCCGATGATTATCTCAAATTTCACTCGCCGAACTGATTTCGCTGCTGAGAATTATGGGCATTGGTTTCGCCCTTTATTATGATCCGAGAATACTCGACGACACCTTTCTTCTGTCTGCCGGCTCGCAATGTATTCGTCTTCTGACAATTTCCGCGTATAGTTGATTCCGCTTTTCACTCCGATCACTCGGCGAGACGACGAAGGATAAGATTCGCAACACATGGCGATGGGGTACAATATCTGCTTCGTTCTCTGCCCTGATACCGGCTCAGTGCCTCCACGAACCAACCCTTCCGGCCACCGAATCGACGAACCCAAATGACTATGACCTAACAATGGCATTTCCGGTACTTTGATATCGCCGACAGCACTGCCTGCACTATCACCCATACCCTGTAGAGCCCGCACCGGGTGAGACACTTTCGCTCTTCCCCCGGATCGTAAATAGGGGACGAGTATGGCTCGAGGTGCTTGTTCCCCCGTTGCTCATGATAGCGAAGATTAGCCCACCAGGCGTGTGTGGCCTGCGAGGGACCCGACTAAAGGTAATGGAAGCCAGCACGTTTGAAGCGAATCCCCTGAAAGAGACAATCCCAAAATGCCATCGATCTCGCCATGTCAAGCGACGGTTTCAAGCCCCCATTTATACAAAAGCACCTGCACAGGTAGCAACGATGGGGAAATAAACGACCGAAATGAAAGATAGAAAATAAATAAAAAAAAATGGAAAATAGGAGAAAAAAAATCAAAAACAAAAGAAGAGTAGGGAAAAAAAAGTCGGAACCCGCGGTGCCAAGCTTTCCATGAAAAGCTCGATGACATCGACGGCCCAACCTGGGGTCGAACCGGGAACACCTCGAGCGCTTTTAACCAGCTGCCAGGGGAAGTGAGCTTAACCAGCCTACCCAGCCTTGCGGATCCCTTGATGGCACTGGAATTTATCACGTGCTCAATGGTTTGCTCGGTGTGGCGGCGTGGGCCAGGTGGTTCCTTCCTCGCGTGAAGGGTGTTGGGTCTTTCCTTCCTCCGGAGGCCGTTGCGGTCGCTCCTTCCTCACCAGATAGATCTCCGAGTTCAGAGTCGAGTCTGCGAATAACTGACTGCCCGTATACTGATATCACTTTCGAGGACTAGCTTCACGTTATGTGTAGGGGTCATGGGGAGGTTTGCTATTAACAACGCCGAAATGACATGGTGGGAAATACAGGTAGAACAATGACAAGATGCCTGTCTAAGTGCAGAAGATTGGCCGATCGGATTCTGCTTCTCACAACCCCAGATCTACCTATTCAGACGGGCGGCCGTTAAAGGCCAGCAAATTGACAGTTCCGCTTGGAATACCCGATATAACATCCTTGGCCGCCAGACTTTGGATAAAATCACGCAGCTCCGAGGGGCTCTTCTGGCCAAAGAGAGTCAAGAGGTAAGCTCCAAGCCCGGTAATGTGAGGCGTTGCCATGGAAGTCCCAGAAATAATGTTCTATGCCCGTCGTCAGTCTCAATCCTTGACAAGAAAAAGAGAATGGTAATTCCTGGGAGGTCACTCACAGTAGCCTCCGTTCCGCCGATCCAAGTGCTCAGGATATCCGTTCCTGGAGCGAAGATGTCGACAACAGAACCGTAATTTGAGAAACTGGATCTGGCATCCGCCGAGGTTGTCGACCCGACAGTGGTCACTGACGGCTCTGAGGCGGGCGAGTAGTTCTGCGCATCGGCGTTGCTGTTTCCAGCGGCAACAGCAAGGAAGACACCGGCATTCACAACCGCTGCTGCGGCGCTGTTGATGGAAGTTGAACGACCACCGCCGAGAGACATGTTGGCAACGGTGCCGTTGGCGCAGTCGCGGGTTTGGGAATCGCTGTTAACGAAATCAATCCCGGCGATCACACCAGATCTAGGAGGTGCGGATTATTAGTGGATTGGCCCCAGCATCACATGAAAACATGTATGTAATGTTGGGAAAGACGCGTATCGTGAAAACCACTCACGTAGTACCAGATCCGCCTGCGTTCAAGACCTTGACAGCGTACAACTTCGTTTGCTTTGCAACGCCGTAAAGGGCGGAGCCAATGGTTCCGGAAACATGAGTCCCGTGGCCATTCTGGTCATCATCGATGCTATCTACAAAGTTTGCAAGCCAAGTGGCGCGACCCTCAAATTGCTAAAAATGTGTGTTGTCAGTTGTCAGCCGACGGTAGGGAAGCTCATACGCTGGCGCCAGGGTGGCTTCGGAAGACATACAGAATGGGCCGTGTAGATACCGGTATCGATTACATAGGCACAAGTCCCGGCGCCAGCGCTGTCGTCATAGATGTAGTCGCTGATTCCCGGTGCTGCCTGGGAAATGCGGGAGATTCCCCAGGTCGCATTCGCCTCCGTGACGTACGAGTCGAGAGTGATGATTGCGTCCTGCTCGATGTACTCAACCTAGACACCCAAAATCCTCGTCAGATGACTGGTGTTATCAAGCTAGGGTCCATCATGTACGTACGTTTGGGTCGTTCTGCAGAGAACTGAGAGTCGCGTCGTCAAGTTTGGCTGCAAATCCACTGAAGCCCTTAGCCCGGTAGATATGATCGGGAGGACCGCTGAGAATGTCAATGACGCCCTCGAGAGCAACACTGGGAGCGTCATCCTTGATCTTGACGATATACTGTCCAGGTATGACTGGCGCATCCAGGGGCTGAAGAAGCGGCGCTGGATCGGTACGCGCCACATGGCTCGGTCTGGCGAGCGCCAAAGGCAAGGCCAAAAGATAACTGGGAGTGGCACGCATTTTCCAGATGAGGAGTCAATTTTTTTTTTTAATTATGATCTTACTGAAACGTCTGAATAAAGGCGAGATTAATCGACGATAGTTAATCTCTGGAAGATCGATGCTCTATTTATTTTTTTCCATCGAAAACACTATCTCTGGACATCTGGACGTCTCCAAGCCTCTTTCACGTCTTCTTATGAGCGGGACCCCAAACACCTTCCTCGCAAGGCAAGTCGAAGGACTCCGTGGATACACATTCTTCACTTGTATGCAATTAGCTGGGAAATCTAGATCGCCATGCAGCCACAACTGTAGAGACGTCGTGAGCAGAAATGCCGGGTATCCGAGATTTCGGGCCCAGTTAGTTGCGTCAAATCGCTGAAAATCACGATTAAGTAGCAATGTTTCCGGAGGGGGCATCGGCATGCCATCCACCAGATAGAAATGGCATACTGGTATATGCCTTGACTTCCCGGTTTAGTCAGGAGGTATTCCCGGCACCATGACCCATGGAACACTTCGCCTGGCTATCTTGCCGAGGACTTGGACAAGGCAGTTCTCTTGACGGCATTGATATACCGGGACGTAAGGTGGACGTATGGCCATGACGTGCGATCATGTTATCCGCAAAGGTTCCCGGGTGCAACCCGCAGAGTATCTTGATGAAGAAGGTGTTTTGAAGAATGCTCGCGTGGCACCATCCCGAGTCTTGGCCAACCTTCCTTATCCGGTATTGCTTGCAAGCTGACGGGTCGAGAATAAATGAAGACTATAAATGACCACACCCAAAATAACCCCATCAGCTATCATCAACAATTTTATCAACATTACATAATGATTCGGAAGTTCAAAGGGATCAAGGTGTCTCTGCATCTAATACGTCTACATATGGATCTACTGAGATAATACAGGGGGAATGAGATGAGAGTTGAGCGGTAGGCATTTCGAAAGCGCTATCCGAAGGAATTGTTCACGACATTTACGCAAGCTTCGAGGAAACTTACAATTTTAACAAATTCAAATTGTAACAGGTTCCAATGACCATCGTGTGCCCTACGCTAGGCCGTTCTGCTTTGTATGATAGGACCGCCAAAATCCATCTGGACATTCCCAAGTCCAACTTCACTTCGGCGGGCCGCATTCGAGTGCTGTGGTAAGCATCCAAGTAAAATCTGCGTAATTTGCCATTGTCATGCCCCCTGCTCGTCCGGCATCAAAATCTAGGTGACCCCCCTGCAGTTCTTCCGCTCCGAACTCCCTTGTATGCCACTCCATCGCGTCCTTCATGGCATAGTGTTGACGTTCCGCCGATGCACGTCCCAGCGCGAGGTCGTGGTAGTCCTGCTGGGTCAATCTCCTACTCGGCGACTCGAGATTTGTACAAGCAGGGAATAAACTCTCATCTGCAGGCATGCGCCACAAGTTGGACAGGCGGAGGCGCTTTAGCGGCGGCTGTGTCGTGACGATTTGCTCCAGCGCGTAGTCCCATAACCCGCTCGTGATGAACATATTACGCAGAGTTAATTCCTCCAGATCTGGGCAGTGTGGCCGTATGTCTCGAACTACCTCTGGACATGTTGCGATGCCATTGAGCGAAAGATATTTCAGGTGGCGGAGTGATGCCGTTCGTAAAAGGGAGGGGAGAAGTGCCTGGTATGGGATGTTCTCAATTGCCCACTGAGGATCCTCTTTCCAAGTGCGATAGAGATGGAGGGAAAGCGATTCGAGGTTAGGCATGCACGCGATTAGCCGAGCAAACCCCTCGAAGTCGGCATTGGCGTCAATAGCTGGGTCGTAGATGGGGAGCTTTCGGCCACCAGAGATATCGAAAATATCGTAAAAGTCGTCGTCTACGCCCTCCACTTCTGTCTGGTGCAAGGGCCTCCACGGCTCGACAGTCGTGGCGACGCTGATAGACAGGCTCCGAATATACACACCAATGGGGTTGAATCCTTCGTGTTTCAACATAGGTAGGACTGCTGCGGCCTCGTTTGTCGGAATGCTGCATAATTTCGTGTCCGAGAAGATGGATAGGTTAGAAACTTGGACCTGTGAGCGGGCAAGAGCGGCGAGGACCACCCGGTAAGCTTGGATAGCCCTCGACCACAGCTCGCGCCATGCGAGATGCTGCACTCTATCTGGATTGAATCTTTTCCCCTCGCCCAGGATAACGGTCGCCTCAAGTTTTAGCTCCTGGAGCTGCCCAAACCGGCGAAAGATCCAGGACAGCGCATCAGCCATCGACGACCCGGCAAAGGCGTATTGCTCTGCTTGCCGGTCATCCATCCATTTCCGTTCCCTTTCTGGGAGAAGTTGACGCGGTTCGCGAACAAAGGGCTCGTCTCCCGGGTCCAGATAACTCGGGAATGTTGTTTCTAGGCCCTGTTCGCCTGGCATTTCGTGATAATAAGGGCACACCAGGTGAATGTTGCGCACAACGCGGCGGAGATCACGGCTGGATGAGACGATATGCAGTTTCCAGAAACCGTCTAGAGTGAGATCGAAGCTCTGATCTTCCGCTATATAGAGAAGAAACTCGGGGGTAAATGCATGCCTGGCCCTCCTCGACACGAGGCGGCAGGATGCGACTGTAGGAAGTGTCAAGTGCTGGCATATCTCAGCGATGAGCTCTGGTGGTAGTTCGAATAGAAGGGATTCCATGTTGTTCTTGGTGATTGTAACGCAATAGAGAGACGCTCAATGTTGATGTTGATAGACCGAGTACTCTCTTCGAACGCGCTAAATGTTGTTGAGCGGAAAGGGAAAGGCAGTGCCTGGCGGCTAAGATGTGTGTGTATGTGCATGACCGCGATAAAAAGAAAGAAAAAAAAAAAAAAAGAGGCGTCTAGCGAAGACTTCCCCAGTGACAGTAATTTGGAATGTCACTGCTCCGCCACCAAGGGGGCTCAGCCTCCACTGGGAGGAAGGATCGGGACGGGAGCTAACTTTAACTCCAGCTCCAGTGAACAGTTAATTCCCGATTGGACTTCGCCAGCATGCGCCCCTGCTTCCGAGTGGCGTTATGTCGCTAGCCCCGACGAAACTATTGGCAGGCGTCCTGCCCTCGGCAGTGTCAGCGCCTCGCAGTTAATGATTGATTTTTTTCTGGATGTAAGGTGAAAATAGCCACTGTGCCAGTGTGTCACTGCTACTCCAGCCAGAGGATTCTCGGAGTCGAAGTCCTCAAAAAGCATCAGTCTGTTCGGTCGTCAGTAAACTTGGAATTTGGCCCCCGATATCTTAGCCCCCGAAAACTTAGCCCCTATACACGCAAGAGTGATCCTCCCAAGTTGTGGGCCACCACGGACGAACTACAGCATTTCACAACATCTAATTATAATTCGGCATCTCGAGCTGCCGACACCAGTAAGCTGATAGTATTCAAAAATAGCAGGCTCAATTGCGTAGAAGATGATCCTGCGATTCCTTGTGGACCTAGGGGTGGGTGTCTGAAGCAAGAAGAAGCGAAACTATGTTGTCCATTCGCCATTTATAGAAACACACGGAGATAATATCTCGTTGAGGTCCAGGTACCATCGCAATCAATGCAGAATATAAATAAGAGCGTCTTCGCGAGTCCTACAAAGAGTTTAATGATATGCCAAAACCAAGTTAAACAGACAGTCGGTAAACGGCCTCAACTTCAATTTACACTTATCAGTCCACAAACGCACATAAGTTCAAGTTTCTTCCACGATGCGTCCCCTGATCTGGGGCGTTATCGCCCTCAATCTAATCCTTCCTGCTTGTGCAGACGGTAAGCCTATCCTGTCCCAAACGATCCCAACCTAGCCCGTATACTAAACATGACACCCTAATACTAGATGAAGGGCGAGATGGCTCTCAGTTCATCACAGAAGTCCGCCGAAGGACTGTCGTTGTCGGCAAGAGATGCGTTATCCCAACCGATGCGTTTGGCGGGATACCAGGTTGTATTCCGATCCCGGTAGACCCAACCGATTCGCCTCCTGTCATGCCACCTCTGGACCCAGGACCAGGACCACCACCACCTGGCCAGACTGTGGTCACGGTTACGGGAGTACCAGCAAATCCAGGAGACCAACCGCCCACCGCCGCTGTGACTTGGGTCTCCTCAGAGGTTCCCATCACTACCGTTGTTAACGGAGCTCCAACTACGACGCAGGTCCCAGGGTGGGTGTGCGTCGGCGATCTGTGCAACCCGGACTGCCAAATCCCAGTACAAAAGTGCGAGAACCAGAACGGCGCGGGGGTTAGCGGCTTTCCTTGGCCACAGGTATGTCCGGTAGAGCGAGACTTTCAATATTTTGCCCTCGGTCACCTTATCTTCCTCCAACATTTTTCAATCTCCAAGCAGATAGCCAACGCTAACTTTCCCCGTGAAGACACCCGATCCAGCCGCCTTGCCACCGCCGACCACCGACAAGCCGGATGCGGGTGGTCCCCCGCCAGCAGAGCCAACTATCACATCTACTACAACATCGGACGATGGTGTAGTGGTGATTGTTCCCCCTGGTGGCGGAGGTGGTGGTGGTGGAGGAGGAGGAGGTGGTGGTGGTGGTGGGAATCCTAATGATCCCAACAATCCCACAGACCCGAATAACCCGGATCCGAATAATCCCAAAGGCCCGAATACTCCGGACCCCAATGACCCCAATGACCCCGACAAGGATAAAGATGACAAGAACTGTGAGCAGACAGTATCGTGCACACAGACATGCAAAATCTTCCCGCATCCGACCTTATCGGTTACGACATCATGTGAAGAAGACCAAAGCAAGATCGAGTGCACGGCCGAGCCCGTCGAATCATGCACAGTCACGGGAACTACAAGTACAACGTCGACAACCTCTACGACCCTTACCGGCGGTGACTTTTGTGACCCTGCTGGCTGCGGTGCCGCATGCGCCCTAAAGGCCCGAACGGCTCCCCCGCTGCCGGTGGCAACGCCAGTTCTCGGTCGCAGCTCACCCGACATTGTCAAGTTCAACGAGAAACGAAGTCTGCAGAAGCGGGCAGGTAATCCTCCCGTGAAGCAGACCAACCCATCCCTTACCGATGACTTCAACGACCCCAATGCTTTCCCGGGCGGGCGCGTCGAGTGGTTCCGTGCTGCCAGGAGTTTCATCGTCGGAAACGGAGCGGGTAACGCCGGAGGGAGTATGGGGGCTGTCCCGTCGTCTCGGATGCTCGACCACAAGGGCCTCGACTACCCCTACAAGAGCGGCGCCGGGCCGTCGTGGGGGTGCACGTCGCTCTTCGTTTTCTCGGATCGTGGAGTCTGGCAAGCTCACTTTTGGGAACGGGAGCACATGTACATTGACGCCGGCTTCGAGCAAATAACTCTTCCGTTTATCAAGGATGGGAATGCGGGAAATGGGTACCCTGGTCTTAAAGACGCCGTGCCAAAATATTTCGGCAGGGATCCCGATGGCGGAGCACCGCCCCAAATCATCCATGTATGGGCTTTTACGCCGATGTGGTTGCCCGATCGCAAAATGGAAGACGGCACTCCGATCATACCTCCACCCCGAGAGGGTCGTCCCGACGTTGATGCTTGGTATTATCACCGGATGGATCCGATCGCCGATGCTGTAAAGGCCGTCATTCCGGAGGAATTCCACAATTTGTTGCGATTCCAAGTGTCACTTTATCCACTCATCCCTAACATGAAACAAGTCGTCAACACAGTCGAAGGCCAGGAGCACGGTCTCGCCGTCTATGAGTATGTTCCGAAGCATGTGAGGAGGCTCGACGGCGGGGGATGCGACACATTCCGGGCAGTTAGGCTCCTCGTTCCTCCAGGACTGGCCCATGGCCCTGCTATCTGGAAAGACGCCGCTCCTGCTGCACCGCCGGCTGGGCCCTCTAAACGAGACACATGCCCTGCTAACATCGACGACATCATCCGCGCGCAGGGCTACCCAGTGGATAATAAAGACGTTATCGATCCGGGTAATTTGTTGAAAGCACCGGGAGGGTCGGACGGAGACGCCGGTTCAGGAGGAGGTGATGCTGGCGGAGGAGATCCGCCTCCACCTCCATCACCGCCTATGCCTACGCCAACGAATTCGTTGCCCATGTGCTCGAATCTCCTGTTGCCTAGCCGTGGTTCGAACGTGTATGTAGGCTCAGGGTGCAACGGAGACGGTATCGATCCGGCGCAGACGTATACTTGGGCGTTGGAGAAGAGAGCGCTCGAGACGGCAGCTGCGGCATGAATTTGTCTCATAGATTTCTTTTTTTCTGTATTACGCCCCAGACACGGAGTCGGCGAGGTCCCAGTGTAGGAGAATTGATTATTTTCCTTTTTCTTTCTCTCCATATGACATAAGAGTCATCAACTCACTAGACAGTCTCATTTTCCATCGAATAGACCTCCTGTACCTCCATATATCGCTCACGCCGAGCTACCGTCTCGGTAAAGGCCATTACCATGATCATGAGCACTCATGCTTTCATGGGTGGAACTGGCTAGCGATGACCGAACTAACAAACCTGTCACCTACTTCGTACCCCCTTCCCCCAACTTGCATATTTGTGTCTCCGCTTCATCCCACGCTGCCCTAACAATTATTATTATGGGAAGGTGGCAGACAGACTGAATACGTTGGCTGCAGCCGAGCCTTTCGGAGTCCGAATTTGCACCAATACACGTCATCACCTCTGCCAAGAATCCCACTCCGGGCAGGAGCTAGCAATGGTACGAGTTTTGCAGGAAATGCTGAGCGGATCTGCTCGGAAAACAATTCCGCCGCCTCGCTATTGGGGGGTGGCTCGCCAAACTTGCCGGTTGTAGTGCATGCCCTTGTAGCCTACCGAGGGATATTTGCTCCGGTGCCACCGGACCTTCTCGATGGTACCTGAAAGCCCCTAGCGTTGGGGTTGCAGACAAGGCTTAGATCCCGGTAGCTAGCGTGCGAGCTAATGTTGGTCAATTCTGAGGTGCTGGCGTGGAGGTGGCATGACAGAAAACTAATAGGGGGGAGGGGAGGGTTCTCTCGTGTAACTACAAAGGGTTTGTGATGTGCGTCAGGGTTCTAGCAGATGATGTCCGTGCTCCGGGTGGCCCAACCCATGTCCACTCCACCAACGTGCAGACGGGTTCCTCATATCCCAGGGTCTCCCTCGCTCGGCTTTAAATAAGATGGAGGACAGTTCCGCTGAGGTCGCTCGGATGCATCTACCACGCTTCTTCAACTCGGAGCACTTTTACTCGCCTCCCTGAGCTGTAACCGATGTCGAATTCACCCCCGAAACAGCCGCTGCGTCCGCCGAGCCCGGATACACATGCTGAAGTAATCGAGGCCGATGCCAATTTTGCCGTGAGTTTAAGGAATACGCATGACTGAAGGATGCTTCTCTGGTGGGTTTCTAATACGATAAAAGAGTGTCGAAGGGGACGTGGATTCTGCTCTCGGAGTTGTAAGGTTTTTCAGTGCGGCGAACCTGGCAATACGATGCTCATCAAATTCAGGTGTCCCTTGTTAGCCATACATCTCTAGCGTCGAGTATAGCGAAATTTCGCACGGAAAATGGCCGATCGTATCATGCTTATAAGGACGGATGTGAGTATTTTCCCCTCACACGCGGCACACGTTTCCGGGACTCATCATCGGCATCGTCCAGCCTACGTTCTTCCAAACGACGAGGTATCACTCTTCCAATTCTCTAAGTCAGCGACAAGACTTGTCGGTCTTTCCCCTCTGAGATTGCCAATGGATTAACGTTGAGATACTCTGCCATTCAATAGGTTGAGAACGACCGGCTAGGTAAGAACACCCGTAATCGGGTCTATAGTGCCTACATCTGTTCAAAATGCTGATGCTAATTAACCAGATCTTCAACACCACTCGTGCTTACTCACGCTAAACAATAAATTGTACCTTTGCGCAGCTGGGAGGGATGGCAAGCCGTTCAACCGCGTCCTGGACGCCGGCTGTGGAACAGGAATCTGGGCAGTGGATTTCGGTATGTCCCGTGGGCAACTTCGAAAATTTGGCCGTGCTGTGATCGCCATGGTTAACAGAACCCAGCGGACGAGCACCCCGAAACGCAGGTGAGTATTGCAAAAATTCTATTTATCTTAGCCATACGAATCTGACACTCTATTAGGTTATTGGCGTTGATCTGAGCCCAATTCAACCATCATTGTCAGTTCTACCTTGTCTCTAATGGGACCAACTGTCGCACTTCGGTTACTTAGGCACACTGACACTCCCAGTGTCCCCCCAAACGTTTCATTCTTTGTCGATGACCTCGAAGAACCATGGGCCTATAACGATCCATTCGACTTTATCTATTTTCGTCTAATGGTCGGGTCTATCACTGACTGGCCACGGCTTTTGAAGCAGGCGTACCAGTAAGACTGCGTCTCCCGCCCTTCGGCCTTTCGTTTATCCATCGACTGGTCCATGCTCTAACATCTATCCAGAAATGTTCGCCCCGGTGGTTATGTCGAGCTGATGGATGCCACATACCCGGTCGATTGCGACGATGAGACGCTGACTCCAGAAAATTCTGTTTTTGAATGGAATAGGCTGTTGTGTAAGGCAGCAGCATCCGTCGGAAAGCCCCTGGACGAAGCCTTTAGGTATAAGAAACATTTGATTGATGCAGGATTTGTCAACGTCACCGAGACGAGATACAAATGGCCGATGAACTCCTGGCCCAAGGATCCCAAATACAAGGAACTAGGTTAGACTTGAGGCATATCTGTTCGCAAGGGCAAACGTGAATTCTGACATCTTATCTCACAGGATCATGGACTCTTGAGAATATCATGGAAGGTCTCCAAGGCATCAGCCTCGCGTTGTTTACGCGTGTCTTGGGATGGACTGCGGAAGAGCTGGAAGTTTTCTTGGTCGATGTGAGGAAGCAATTCAAAAACAAGAGCGTTCATGGATACTGGCACATGTGAGTAATATCCTCTAAACCCCCCAAGATACTTAGATACTATTGAGCCTAACTTTCGCCGTTCCGCAGTGTTGTCGTCTATGGTCAAAAACCAGAATAACGGGCATATTTCCTGAGGTCCATCTACCGCGTGTGGGGACGTCGCGTTGTGGAGAATCGCCCGAAATTGAACAGAAGACGGCCAAGATTCAGTCTGAATGTACATCAACAGAATAGCCTTTAAATCTATTTATGGAGTGGATATCTCGTTTCGTTCTCCCACTTGGCCACTCTCATCATGCAATATTCGATCTAACTCCACATGCCACCATGTCTGACGACCCTTCGCGTCCAACGCCGAATCATCACTATCACAGATAAAGACAGAGTCGAAAGACGCGCCGTGTAAGCCAACTCACGGTTAGTACGCAAGTGCCGAGAGAAGGAACTGAGGGTTTCCAAAAAGGCAGGTGGTTGGTTTGGATGCAGAGTTTAATGATTAATTTGATCTCCTAGCTTTGTGGAAGGGCTGCTGCCTGCAGATCGACATTGGCGAAATTAATCGCTGAAACGGTGCTACCCAAACACGAAGCGTCCCACCTTATCCACCCTATCATACCCACAGTACGATCTGATCTGAGACTTGGCGATCCAACTTGCGCGGGCGACCCCCCCAGGCGACAAGTCACAAAAAAATCAGTATCATTGATTTCCGTGGGTCCGGTGGTCCAGTGTGGGTCATGGGCTCATGGGTAATCACTCGCCTCAGCCTCGTTGCGTCTCGACTGTTTTGAGGAAGGTCTACAGTTTCGGGGTTAGCCCATGACCCATGTACACCTGTGTGCACGAAGTATGTGTACTTGGTACCACAATGAATTGTATTGTGTCACCTCACAAGTATTCGATTTTGTCATTGCGCGCAATCCCGGAGCAGTTGAATCGTCCCAACTTCTCAAGTGACCCATAGATGGCGCTCTGTGACCACCACTGTCCGAGTTGTATCGCAGGGACGTCCAATTTCACTCTTGGCTAACTTTAGATATTCTGTTGGCATGAGAGATATACAGTCCTTTGAGCTCAAGGTGGCTTCGGAGCGATTTCAGAAGAGGGTCTTCAAGCCGGCGATACTGTAGACCTCTACCTGTGTAAAAGTTTTTAGTTCTCGAATATGTTTGCTATAATTCGGCATATACCTAGAAATGTTAAGATACTAAGCAGTTAAAGTAGAGAGCCTTAGATGACAGTTAGAATATAGTTATAAATATAAGCGATTTTGTCGAAGCATTCCAGCATCGTGCCAACCAGGGAGACCGGCTGCTTCAGGTCCGCAAGGGAAATACCACAGTTTCCCAGGCTCTTCGTGTATTTACCAGGACCTTAGACGACAAGTTGCTAGAGGTCTAGGAAGCCGTTAGGAGTTGGGTGAATGCAACTCTGTTGAGTTGAGTAGCTCGGCATCTCAACAGGTTGATGCCAGGATAAGCCTACTCGTTTCCACTATCGAGTTTAACACTACTATAACTACCTCGTTCCGCCACGAGCGGCAAGGGTTTTGCTGTGATATCCGGGTCGTCTTGGGAGATAGTTGTGCATCCCTGGCAAGCTCATGCGGCACTCTAGGAATGACTTCACCAAATACAACCCCAAGCCGAATTTGTGCACCACACTCACACCCAAGCAATGAGTCTGTTGCACCCAGGGCGTATTTGACGTTGGATTTGTTCAAATTTTAGTAGTCTTTAGGGGTGGTACGTTTCTGAGGAAGGCTTGTTTTAATCAACACAAATCCGAAGTACATTAGGTGGAAATACGGCAGCCAATCTCTTCAACTGCATTGTCGTGCGCCTCAAAGCCATAAGGACAGCATAGATGGTCGAATACAGATGCCAAGAGCAGGGCTCATGACCAATACCACCGCCGCCTCTCCGACGGAGATCAGTTACTCCATCAGGGAGTCGCTTCCTGAGGAACGGTGTGCATTGACCAGAGCAGGGGGCTGAGCAGCAAGATCCTTCCAACGGATCTTTCCGTTTTGGTGTTGATTGCCCTGCCCCAGATTCAATAGAATAAACTACATCGTTGAGCTCGGGACTCCATACTTCTCGCATGTCTATTCTCATGGACTGCATGGAAAATGGAACTTCATAATTCAACACCCCACTCAAAGTTTAGTAACCCCCAGATTCCGGCACCTTTTGCTAATACATGCAATCCCAGCCCCGAACCGAGTTATGGCATCTCGCATCACACCGTCTGTCCACAAGACAGTCACGTCCTTTCTTGCCCTCACCACCTCATTTGTGCAGCGACCTGGCTGCGAATCCCACTGGAGTTCCACCAGTGTCACTATCTACAATAGCACCTGGACCACGATTCCCGCTCTGGTGTCCCAGCCCATCGCATCATGCTACCCGTCTGGCTGGGAGAGCGCCATACTCAGTCCGGCTGTGTGTCCTAGCGGCTGGATATACTACGGCATCGGCGAGTATTGGGATGGTGGGAGCGGCGGCCGTAGCACAATAGCTTTTTGTTGCAATAGGTTTGTTGGTCTAGTTCTTGATTCAGTTACTTTTCTTGTTTGGATAGAGCTACTTCGCCAGTGTGGAATGAAGTTGCTAACCAAATTACCCAATTACTAAATCTAGCGGCTACACCTACCCGAACACTGACGCGCTAACGGAATATCGATGTACAACTCTCACCGATGAGGCAGGCGATGATGCATCGCCCAAAGCTGCGGGCTCCGACCAGACGCTCCTAATGCACAAGCCTTGGGCTGTAGCCTGGGCTGCGTCCGACTTGTCGACACTGACACCAGAGCTACCTACGCTGACTCGTTCCATGTTCGTGCCGACGTGGACCCCTGGCGAGGTCATTCCCGATGGGAAATATGATAGAGAACCCCCCAACCCCCGCCAAGACGGCGTCCAGATCAGGAGTATAGATTGATTCCTATCAATTGGTCTGCCAATTATACTGGTGTTCTCATTCGTCGCTCTCATGTGCGCGTTTTGTTGTTGTCCCGCGCTTTGTTGTTGTATCCCCAAAGAGGCCAAGGGCTCGGTCCAGGAACCGGCTGCGGATCCGTCTGCGTGAACGCTGAGTCGGTTGAGATATGAACATTGAGGACAACCTCATTGATTCGAAGCCCGCGCTAATAACACAACTGGTCGGGCGAGTAGCTATATCCGTTGATTATTTTAAATACTATTACTGCTTTGTAAGGATGGTCGTGTCATGGAGTGAAGGGGAACAGGATGGCGGGAAGGTCAAGGGTAGGTCCGGTGTTAAACGTCACTAATCGCTGATCCCCTTGCAATCTCCTGTAGACTAGGCGTTATATTTCCTTTTACCCCCAGCCTCCCACAGTCCTCTACTAGCCCTGCAGCCAAATAGCAGCTGACAGCTGCTTGTGAAATACGTCCATCTCAATGAATCTTGGCTCAAGGGAGAGACGCTCGCTCACCGGCGGAAAGAATTTTTCGGAGGTAATCAACAAGTTCTAGCTCTCTCGAGGATGCGACAGACATAACCAGCTTCCACTACTTTTCTTAGTCATTGGCCGACACTCCTTTGTTTTGCAGCGGTGGATGGTCCGTCACCGAAAATGCGGGATTGAGTGTGGCTCTCGGAATTCCGTGCGGCATGTGGAGGATTGGAGAATTGGAGATTGCGGGGTCGTCGTCGGACGAATGCCGTCTTTTCGTTTACCCTGCACCAGGAACGTTGGGGTTTGAGTTGGAGGATTTCCTTAATACGTACAGCTGTAGCGTGCTGAGCTTCTACAATTTGTGAATTAATTTCTACATCTACTTTGGAAGTATCTTACGACAACTGCCAAGAGAGCCGGACTACCCGGGAGAATCGGATTCACTTGATCATCATGCGAAGCTTCGTCTATAATGCGTCGCCGGCACGAGTGATCTTCGGCCAGGGCAGCGTGAAGAAACTCCCAGAGGAGTTGGCTCGCCAGAATCTCAAAGCCCTAATTGTTCTTTCAACTCCCCAACAGGCGAGCCTCGCCGAGTCTCTAGAGCTGAGCCTCAATGGCAAAGTCGCTGGCGTTTTCACTGAGGCCGCCATGCACACACCAACTTCGGTAACAGAGAAAGCACTCGCCTATGCGCAAGCCATCAATGCAGATTCAATCATCTCAGTGGGAGGAGGCAGCACGATTGGCCTCGGAAAGGCAATTGGTATCCGTACAAATTTACCACATATCTGCATCCCAACGACTTATGCAGGTTCAGAAATGACGCCTATTCTTGGGGAGACAGCGGACGGGCAGAAGAGGACGAGGAGTGACCCAAAGATCCTGCCTGGCACGGTTATTTACGACGTCGATTTGACTTTGACGCTGCCGGCTGATATGAGCGTGACAAGTGGGCTCAATTCGATTGCACACGCTGGTAAGTTGACAATGTTTCTTCCCAATCACGTCCGTGAGTCTACTACCGGGATGTGAATAATAATATGGCGTAGTTGAGGCTCTCTACGCCCAGAACGCCAATCCCATCATCTCTCTCCTTGCGAAAGAGGGCATCAAAGCCCTCGTTGGATCACTCCCCATCATCATCGACGACCCGTCTAACCTCGCCGCTCGTTCAGCAGCTCAATATGGCTCCTGGCTGTGTGGGCTCTGCCTCGGCTCAGTCGGGATGTCAATCCATCACAAGCTCTGCCATACTTTAGGTGGCAGCTTCAACATGCCCCATGCCGAAACGCATACAATAATCCTTCCTCACGCGTTGGCGTACAACGCACCCAAGATCCCAGAGGTCATGGAGGAGTTGGCAGCTATATTTCCGGGCAGTGAGGGGGATGCGATTCGGGGACTCAATATGCTGCTGACGAGACTGAAGGTGAGGCGTGCATTGAAGGATTTTGGACTCAAGCAGGATGATGTGGAGAAGGCAGCCGAGCTGGCAGTGGCCAATTCGTACTGGAATCCAAGAGAGATCGAAAAGGATCTGATTGAAGAGTTGATCCAGAGAGCTTATGAAGGAAGCGAGGCGAAAGCAGACCTTTGAGTGTGAAATAATGCAAGTTTTAGAGACACTAGTTTGATGTTATGCAGGTGAAGTCAGTCGTAGACTCGTACATGGCCGTTTCAGATTTGACGTAGTCCTCTGCTGCCATCCGAGTTTCCTCCCACCGATTATCACAACCCCACCCGTTAAGCCGGTCTCCTGACTTTGGTATGTGGCGATGGCGGAAGATGCTAGTGGACTGATACGGGTATCGCATCGCATCGGAAGACCGGACATCGATGTGGCCTCGGCCCCGACGACTTTCCGCCGTTTCATCCCGGTCCGGAATCGCTGCGCTTGCGAGACAAGATCAACTCCGAACTTGAATCTGAATGTCCTCTCTGATATATATATATATATATATATATATATATATATATATATCGACAATGTCGCCGATCTTTGTGAAGCTCTCTCACTCCCTTCATCCGACGACAAAACGGAGCCTTCTTCAGAACTGACGTCTTGAAGAGCACTTAACTATTAATTCATTGCATCATGGGTTCTACAAAAGTCACGGCGCCGTCGCTCAAGGACTTGACGATTGACAACATAACACCGAATGTGCATCTAGTGAACTCCCCGTGCCAGAACCGAAGATTGAAGTACCTCCTCGAGAGACTGGTCACGCATTTGCATGACTTTGTCAGGGAGACGAGATTGAGCACTGATGAGTGGATGACGGGCATTGAGTTTCTCACAGCCGTTGGGCAGATATGTACTGACGTCCGCCAGGTAAGTATGACAACCTCTTGCGAAAAAATTTCATTCCTTCCCAAGTCCATGGCAGGGAGACTAACCAGATACCAGGAATTCATTCTCCTGAGTGATATTTTAGGCGTTTCTCTTCTCGTTGACTCTGTGGACCACCCCAAACCCGAAGGTGCCACTGAAGGAACGGTTCTTGGACCTTTCCACACCCACGAAGCTCACTCGGTAGCCAACGGCGAATCTATTGCCGGTGATCCGGATGGCCAGCCATGTCTTGTTCTCTGTAGCGTCCGCGATACTTCTGGCAAACCAATTTCCGGGGTAAGAATAGATGTGTGGGAGACGGACTCCAAGGGGTTCTACGACGTGCAGTATGCCGACCGCACCGGACCTGACGGGCGAGGAATTGTGACTAGCGACGATGATGGGCTCTTTTGGTTCAAGGCGATTGTGCCAGTTCCTTATCCTATTCCCCATGATGGTCCTGTGGGGAAGCTGCTGGGACGCCTTGGTCGACACCCATATCGCCCAAGTCACATGCATTTCAAATTTGACAAGGAAGGCTACGATCCGCTTATAACGTGAGTGTCTAAACTGATCCGGACCCCATCGCCAAGACTCAAGAGGAACTAAATATTGACACGTTAATGTTTTCAATAGGGCTCTGTATGTCCGAAATGACCCTTACGAGAATTCCGACGCCGTTTTTGGAGTCAAGAACTCCCTAGTAGTTGACGTGAAGGAGGTGAAAGACCGCGAAGTTGCCGAGAATTACGGTGCCTACGTTGGATGTGCACTTATTGAATATGATTTCGTTCTCGTGCTGGAGTCTGAAGCCCTGGCATTGAGAGAGCAGAGAGCTGCGGAGGCCATGAAGGCACAAGGGAGGAAGGTCACGTTCCTCGATGGACTCCCTGTGCCCGAGCTCGATTGAGGTGGAACTAAACTAGTAATCCTGTCCTCGCCCCAGCTGGAAATGGTGTGATTATTTCTTGATCCGTGATGCTCGGACCGCGGCAGTCGCAACCCGGGACACGCGACTTCCAATGGCTTGGGTTCAGATTAGGTAATATGAATTTTAGCCAATAAAACAATTCTAAAATGTGATCAAAGGTTGTGTGTGTGTGTCCCCAGTGTGCAGTCGGTCAGTGTGAATTTTCTGGCCAATGAGCGGCGTGCGGGGAATCCCCCGCATTTTGGTTTGCGGAGAAACCTTAAATCCCGAGTCACCGACATCAGCCAGACCCACTACTTATACGGCATATCCCCAGGGTCGCCAGGGTCTTCTCAGGGTCGTCTGGAGTCCCAGAGCGCCCCTGAACATGTGATGGACTTGATCCTTCAGAGAGTGTCTCCATTTGTCCAACCCAGATCCTCCTTCCAGCATCCAACCAAGTGACAATGTCATCCATGAGCATCAGTTCAGACGGACAGTCCATGGGTGCTTCTGTCGTTGACAGGGGGCGAAGTCAAGCGAGGTACTGACCGATCAATTGGTCACTGGTAGCCGTTCCGCAAGCAACCAAGCATCTTTGCTAACATCTGACATTCGTCCGCTGCTAGGTACTGCTGTGGGATCTGCGGCCGCCGATTTGACCGCAAGTACGAATTGTTGATCGCTTCCCACTGCAATTCGACGGACAAGGTGCTAATAGGTGACTTGTGACATAGAGATACCCTTTCGCGGCATTCACAAATCCATGACCAGAGGCGTCGCCCGCCGAAGCCACGACGCAAGGCATGCTTGCCCTGTTCCAGGTTTGTTGCTTCCAGCTTCGCCTTAACCAAAGGTTAACCCGAGAATGAGTCCTGACATAGTACTTGAAATCTAGGGCGAAAATACGATGCGAATGCGAACAACCGTCATGTTCTTCTTGTATAAAACGCAAGGTTCCTTGCACTTACAATGCACAACAACAACCACACCAAGATCAATCGCCATCGAACCCAGAGAGACCCGAAGACGCGGATCAACCGACGACGCAAAACTCTATTCTTACACCTCAGACAATCGATCATTTCGCAACAATTCTACATAATGGCTCCCCCTCACAAGAATATCTAATATTGGAACAACCGCGACAATCTTCTGCTGAAACTCCCCAATTTTCTAATGACGTTTCCCAACACACCCTCTTTCCTTCGATTGAGACACAGGACTATAACGGGTTTTCTTCAAATCTAGAATGGATGTTTGATAACCACGGCCACGATTTACCCATGTCGTCGTTCGATGAGCCCCCCTCAATAGGATATATGGGAATTCCTTTCGCAAACCCGACCGATGCATTGGACTCGCTCAATATCACTTCTGGTGATTCCGGCGTCTCTAATCCCAAAGCAGACAAGGAGAGCTGGATCCGGGGGAACCTTCCGACACCCGAACTTCGCGATGCACCCACGCCGGATGATCCGTGGCCCATGGAACACCGTGCCCGCCATGTGCCGCATATTGTTCTTCCCCAGCTGGGAGAAGCCGCAGGGACTCATCGGACGCTAAGCCATTTCTCGACCTGGGACCTTTCCGCAGAGGTTCATGATGCGTTAAGACAATGTATTGAAATACCCTCTGAGCACAGCCCGTGGAAGTCCATTCTTGTAGAATCTTTCCCCAGTCAACAGACCGTGGACCATTGTATTGACATGTATTTTGTACATTTCCATCAGGCAAGTATAATCATCCTTCGCAATCATCGACTCCACCTAGCTACAGTCTCACGCTCTAACAGTCGCGGTTTTCTAGCAATTTCCTTTGATTCACCGCTCAACCTTTAACCCTAGGGAAAGTCTAATAGTTACCTTGGCTATGGTCACCATTGGTGCATGTTATTCCGATTTAGACGGCAAGGAGGCTTTTTCCAATGCCGTGTCCGAATTGAATCGTCGGTTAATACTGTTCATGGTAAGATATTCAAAATGTACCAGTTCTTGTTTCCAACCCGCCGAAATTCTTCTTGATAGAAAGGCTAACCCCTCAGTCCGAGTACGATCGCCGGTTTGTACGGACAGAATCCCTTCTGACGGCACAGCTTTTGCAGGCATTGCACGGATATGGCAGTGGCAACGAGCGCCTCTTCGAGCTGGGTGAGTCATGTCGAAGCTCAGTGGTTTACCATGCCAAATACATGGGCCTATTTCAAGAGCCAGAACCGCAGCCGCCGGCCTCGGGATCTCTCGAAGATACATGGAAAGAATGGATCCGGCAGGAGAAACGTCGTCGCCTCGGCTGGGCAGTATATGTAAGTGCGCCGAGAATCGAAGCCGATGGTTAATCCTCACCCCTGCCAATTCATTACCGTTATGCCCCCTATCTCCCCGGGCATGGATTCCTACTAACCATCTCCGATTTATAGGAATATGATACCTGTATCTCTCTTTTACAGAATGACCAGCCATTCTTGCATATTGCGGATGCTCGGATGACTCTCCCATGCTGTATGAAATACTGGGATGCCGAATCGGCGTATGCCTGGTCATCTTTGCAATCCATGACTAACGCTCTCCCCGCCAATCCTAAGTTACAACCGATGCTCAATAGCCTTGTGGAGGGCAATCGAGAGGTGGCGGAGTCGCTGAACAATGAACGGCATCGGATCATCGTCCTTTTATCATTGGGCAGAATGATGTGGAGCCTAAAAGATGTCGTCCGGTCACCAATGGGGGATCTCATCGGCAACAAATTAAACGATGTCCGACAACAGATACAGGATGCCACCGACTGGTTCTGGCAACACCCTGTCTTGATGTCGCGTTCCCACCCAAAGACGGAGATCGCACGCTCGGTTCACTCGATGCATATCGTCCACCTGACACATCTCTACGGTGCCGGAACCCTCATGAACTTTTACTTCCCCTACCTTAGGAATTGTTTGCTCCAACGAACAGAAGATGATGGCGCAGCATCGCGAGCTCTTCTGGAGCAGTGGGCTGCCGACAATCCCAGGCTAGCTAGAGATGTCGCGTTCCATTGTGCACAGATTCTGGCTTTAGCGAGACAGTTTCCAGAGAACATGGCGATGGAGCCGTTTCTAGTTTTCCATGCTGGTGTACTTTTGATGTCCATGGGTTTAGTATTGCCCGGGGTACAGAATTGGAAGACTGGGCTGCGGATAGACCATTTGGGCTCCCCGGGCGATCCAACAACAGTGAACATCTCGAGATGGATTAGAGAAGGCGGGGAGGAAGTCGTTGGACTTCATGGAGTACCCGTACTCTGTTGTGAGGAAGGGCTGAAACAAGTCCTTGACGAAACCGCTGAGATTCTGAGACGATTGAGGGTATGGAAACTTACACAAGCTCTTCTCAAGGTTGTCCTCACTATCCGTGATGGACTATGACAAGAATAAAAACCAACATGTTTCCGTTGCCTTGTCAATTTTATCGGGTTTCGACGCCGTAATTCTTCCACGCGTCCCAACATGACCGTTGCGGTCTTGACGTACTCCACCACGCCATATTGTATTGCTTCTAGGGCGCCTGCTTCCTGGATGCCCAACCTCGGGAGGGGGGCTGACAACGCGAATATGAAAGGCGGGCAACATGCGCGCCCGGATTCAACTCGCAGGAAGACATCATTCAAGCTCAGGGATCGCAACCCGGCTTAGGAGACACACTGACCCTGGAAAAAATTGGAGCATAAATATTTGGTTGCCGGGGCGTGTGATGTGGATATTATCATGATCTATTAAAATGCTATCCTGAGCTGTCAACTTTTGGAAGGCGCTTGAAGTCGGCATTCTCTTCCATGGTCCATTGAGGCAAGTGGTAGCCTGGAGGGTGAACACCAAGCTTGAAATCGGTCCGCGTCTTGCTCATTTTTAGTGGCACAGAAACGAGTTCAATAGGCCCCAGGCCCCAGGCAGAACCATCAACAACCTCATAGAATTCCTTCTTCAGGCATACCTCCGTCCTGTCAGCGATGAAAGCATTGTGCGTATATCCCATCCTTGCCTGAGACAAAATCTCATCGTAATGGCGGATCTGTCCGTAGGTTTTGGGATTCCTCCTTTTCAAATGCTCAAGCTGTTCTTCAGTGTAGCGACCGTAGCTGAGGAGCTGCATGTTAGAAGTTACTAACGAGCACTTTACAACATAGGAGCCGCCGAGCTTATTTCGTTGGATAAGAGCATGGAGAACGCCAATTACTCCCGCATGACCGGTCCTATGATAGCGTGTCAGGATCAGCCTCGACAGTCAAGTCGGGGGAATTTAAAAAGCATGAAGTGGTACTAACAAGTAATCGGCATTGGGCCCAGGAAATATCTGCGCCTCGTCAAAGCCATGGAAGCGTCCGATTCCAAGGGCAATCCCGGAAACCTTGAGGGGAGTTAGTTCGTGGTTTAACAGTAGCAGGTAGAGGAAGAGGAGAGTCTGACGCAATCGGCAATCTGAGCCCACCCGGGGCGAGTGGTCCAAGGACCTTTCCACCCATAACAGTTTTCTTGGACGTATATCATCCCCCTGTCACGTTTGGCACAGAGACCAAGAACAGAATCTCGGCCGAATCCTAGATGTTCCATAACGGCTGGCCGATAGCCGTCAATGAAGATATCCGCATCCTTGATCAGTTCCATAAGCTTCAGACACCCTTCGAAGGTTTTGAGGTTGATATCGACGCAGATCTTGCCCGTGCATCCATCAATTAGAGTCATGGGGAATTCGGAAATTGTTTCGGAACCGACTCTGATGACGGTTGCGCCCAAGGCGGCACAAACCTTTCCAATTGTTGGTGCCGCGATTGCCCTCGATAGATCCAAGATCTTGATTCCTGTCAAGGGTCTTTGGTCGTCGGTGTTGACTTCCGGCCATGCCACGGGAGGTTGCGTGTAGTATTCTTCCTTGCTGAGTGTGTAGTACGGCTCGTCCCGGACAGCTTTGCCCTGATTCTTGGGTTAGTTGTTAGTCTTGTACGAAAGGAGGTCCATCTTACATGGGGAAGATTCAGGAATTCCTGTTCTTCGTAGCAAATGGTACCGGGAATTCTGTAGACGTTGCTGCTGCGATTATCCAGGATCTCAGAGCCGTACTTCTTTACTTCGTCAATGTACATCTCAATAATTCCCTTGAAATCCCTGTTTTGCTCGTCATGCTGTGGCAGACCCAGCATCTTGAGCAGTGGTGTTGGGTTCATGCTTCCATGCGTGTGAAACCAACGACCATCCTTTGTTTGATAGATATTGGTGCCCAGCTGCCGATACATTTCCCTTGTCTGGCCATGGTCCCAGCGCTGGATAACTTCGTTTTGGACCTTGCTACTTGCCAGCCATGCGCCGTTATGGCGCAGAAAACAGGCGGCGAGGCCGGCTAGCATCGCATGGTCACTGTCAAGAAATTTGAGGTTAGCGATGGCCACCGCTAAATGGGGAGCATAGGGCAAAACTCACACGTCGACCTCAACTTCCTGTACGATGCCATATCGGGCTTTTCCAATGGCATTGGCAAACAACCCCACGACTCCGATGACGCTAGATTGCGCTTCTGCGCACTTGTATGGGACGGGAAAGAACGGTTGTGTCTCATCTCCGGCAAACTTGACAGTATGGGCTAAATCTTTAACCTCGTCCGGTATGTTCAGGCGTTCGTCGCCAACAATGACGTCGAAGATTCGCTTCGATTCGTTTTGGAGCGTGTACTCAGACATCCTATTCTCGCTGAAGAAAATCAAGGAAATCTGACTAGCGAAGGAAGAGAGGGTGGCAAGAGAAAATGAGCAATGCTTGAGTGTCCAGGCCGACGAAAGCATTGAGCGGATACTTGAACTCGGATATTTTGCTTCGTTTTACGCGTGACATTAAGACGCTGCTTCTGCATATATGCCGGGGTGGTTTTGCGGGTTGTCACTCACCGATGTGAACGGCAGCACTTCTTTTCCCCTTTACCCCACAACTTTCTTCTCGGATGCCATGGTGGATTCTAACTCCCCCGGACCTGACAAGGGTAAAATGATCCCCACTAGGTTAGCGCACGGTCGTGATTCGATTTCGTCTGACCCAACCTCCCGGGATCTCGCCGCGGTGGGGATGCGGAACTCCGTGCGGCAGAAAGCCGATGCCCGAAGAGGCCTACCCCGGACCCTAGACACCTTCCACCTTCCCCAGATTCGGGGGAATGCCAGTTCGGCAGTTTCTTGATTGTGAGGGGTATCACTGTCTGGGGTAGGCGGATCATGAAGTCTATGGATTTCCTAGATATATATCAGCATCTACCTCGCAGCCTAGATGCGAATTCAAATCTAGTGTTCAACACCGCCCCCATACTGCTTGTGAAGTAGCCTTTCGGATTCTTCCTATCTTTGTTTCTGTGTGCCCAGGGAATTTCGGGAAAAGGAACGCCCAAATTATGGGGTTTCTGGAAAACATCGATGCTCGCCTCGTGCTGGCGGCTGTCGCCGCTGTCATCAGCGGCTGGGTGAGCTGGGTGGTCATTGAAGACGTCAGGCTCCGACGGAAGTACCGATTCCCCCCTCTCGTTCCTGGGCTACCCATAGTTGGAAATACATTTCAAATACCGATGGTGGACCAAGGGCCATACCTGCAGAAGCTGGGAGAGAAGTACGGCGAAATGTAAGTGACGACAAGTAACCCAGGATCCCCCGTCAGCTGAGAACGACTCAGAGAGCTAACTGCGATCGATGGATTCTCAAAAGGTTTACGTTGAAATTCGGGCAAACGTACTGGGTTATTCTTAACTCACGACGGGTTGCATATGAGTTGTTGGAAAAGAGAGCGTCAATTTACTCGTCACGGCAAAGCATTCCAATGGCACACGAGATCGTCTCCAGACGAAAGCGCATGGTCCTAATGCCTTATGGTGACCAATGGCGGCAGCAACGAAAGTTGATGCATCAAGTTCTCAACTTAAGCCAGCAGTCCATTTTCAAGCCGTTCCAAGACCTCGAATCCAAAGCCCTGATGTACGAGCTGTTAGTCCAACCGGAGAAATGGTACCTGTCCTTCGGACGATTCTCGAGCTCCGTGATCCTAAGCGTCGTCTTTGGCCGCCGAACGAATCACGGGGATCCGACGTTTTTGAACATCTTTAAAACGCAGGAAGATTTCGTCCCATATACAATGCCCGGCGCATCCATTGTGGATTCGTTTCCCTTCCTTGCAAATATCCCAATCTGGAAGAAGCTCCAACCTTGGAGATGGAAGGGGGATGAGATTTACGATAGAACCTTGAGGTACGTCTTCCTATCCCGACCTAGACTGTTGCCCTCTGTTCCAAGTCTTGGTATTCCCTAACCCTGGGCATTATGAACAATCAACTAATGTTCCTTGGTGCATCTAGTGTTTTCAGAGGACTTCTTGACGAACTTGAAAGGCGTCAAAAGGCCGGCACACAAAAGCCTTGTTTTATGACCGAGCTTCTTGACTCCGAATCTAAGGACAAAAACTTTACAAGGGATGAGATTGCCTTCATCGCGGTCACTCTCTTAGAGGCTGGCAGCGATACTACTCGGAACAGCCTTCTCGAGACCGTTGCAGGAACGGCCATGTACCCCGACTGGATTGAACGAGCACGAGCAGAACTCGACGAAGTTTGCGGTAAGAATGCCGAGCGGCTTCCTACATTTGACGACATTGACAGGTTGCCGATGATCCGGGCCTCTGTCAAGGAAACCGTACGCTGGAGGTATGTTTTTAATCCGAGTCACTTGAACTTTGCTCAAAAAAGGGGTAGATTTTGTTTTGGTTCAACTATATCTAACTTGTCACTTCTGCATGTAGGCCAACAAACACGCAGACGGGTGTTCCCCATGCGTTGACAAAAGATGACGAGTTTGAGGGCTACAAGCTTCCTGCCGGCACGGTGGTGACCTGGAATCACTGGGCAATTTCTCACAGCTCGGGCGAATACGACCAGCCAGAACGGTTTTATCCCGACCGGTTTTTAGATGATGATCTTGACAAAGTCGGAAAAGGTCATCTAGGATTTGGAGCCGGTAAGCACTTTGTTGCGATTGCTGCCACTAGACTTTCATCTGTTTGTTCCTGCAACTAATCTCGCCGGAATACCTGCCTAGGTCGGCGGGTGTGTGTCGGTCTGAATGTTGCGGCGGGCAACCTCTTCATCGCCATTGCACGGATGGTATATTGTTTCGACATCGAACAGGATCCGTCACACCCAGTGACTGTTGACAAACCGTTCCCGCTCACGGCTGTGGTTGAACCGTACAAGGTTATCTTCAAACCGCGAAGTGAGGCACACAGGCGGCTGATCATGAGGGAATGCCACGAGGCTGCAGATATTGACATCAAGGCTTGAGCAAGGTGTTTCCACGCCGGTTTCTACTCTCAGAACGATGGGCCAGCTCTGGTTATCTTTATCCAATGGAAAATTCACATGTCTGATTGGAACATTCGAGAACTAGTTTTGTATGTGCAACGTGAATGCTCGTTTCGTATGTGAAAGAGTAACCCCCTGACCGATCCACGACTAAGGTGTTCGCACACCGTAGGATACTAAACCATCTCCTGGAAAAATTTGGGCGCGGAATTCCTGAAGCACTTATTCCTAAGCATTCCCCCGCTTGGTGAGAGTATACAAAAACTCAAGACTTAGAAGCCTGACGAGGAAATAATAACATCGAAATTTATCGAGAACAGCATCTCCATCTTGGTCTAGAGTTGTAGAATCCCTGAGACATGCAAAGTCCACGGGCAGGAAGTCTAGGTTATTTACAGCGAAAAATTACTACCATACAGGCCCTGATACCGAATTCAAAGCAAGAATTAGACTCCGGTGCTCTATAGACAGTCTTTTCCGCCGAAATCTTCCGTGCCGTGAATATTTGTCCCTGGGATTCTCGGCGAAGGTCTCAGAATCGAGTGAATTCATAGTGATTCCCGAGGTAAGTATTAGAAACCGTCTCATTGTGTCGCGGAATTACATTGGTTACATTGCTGGTGTAGTCCACATCAAGGAAATGGCTACCTGGAGGTGAGGACAAAATCAGAGTGGTGGTATCCACCCGATCACCCAACATCTCAGGAGAGAAAGTCCAGGGCTGGACTCGGCGGCCTGCGATGCAACCTCGTTTGTTGACCAATCTCCCATCTTTGTGGGGTATGGGGTAGGTGGCATCTGCAGCTGTAAGTTGCGGAGAGTTGCTTGAGTGGCTGCGGTGGCAAATGGTGGACGAAACAAGTAAGCGCCTCGGGCATCCGTGTGCCGCAGTCGACCCCGAGCACTCCAACAGAAGCGCGCCCCGCAGTCTACTGCAAAGCAATGATTCTGGTCCTTTCGGGAGCGACTGGTCGACGCTATTCTTAACTTGGCCGCCGGTTTTTCCGAATGCAGTTTATGGATGAGGACCACCCTCTCTGCACAGCGATCCGATATGACCGTTCACTAGGATTACGATGTAAAGATATCATCAGCCAATGACTTTTTCTTTTTCTCTCTCCCATGGTCTCCCATAATACATGCTGGAGTAGACTTGCTACAAGTCCCATCGCTAACCGAGGAGCCCAACTTTCATCATTGAACTTTCTTCGATTCCTCTTCTGCGGACCTGGTTGGCCCAACGGTCAATAAGACCTACGACTATAACCATGAGCTCTTCCGCGCAAGACCAGCCTGCCCAGCTGTCTCTCTTGGGGAAAGTTGCCCTTGTCAGCGGATCTTCGTCAGGGCTTGGTGCTGCCATCGCACGAGAACTTGCTCGTCGGGGAGCTCATGTTGTTTTACACTATCCATTTCCCTCCGAGGAGGCTCTTGCGAGGGCCGTCCTGGAGTCTCTACCGGGAAATTCTCGATCAATTCTTGTCGAAGCCGATCTCTCCACCCCCGAAGGTGGTAAGAACCTCGCGGACGCAGCATCTTCGGAGTTTGGAAGAGTCGATTTCCTTATCAACAATGCCGGAATCAGTGCTCTGGACAAAATTTCCGAGGCATCCGACGAGGATATCCTTCGGACCTGGGATATGATAGTGAATGTAAACGGCCGAGGAACGATGCTTCTCACACGTGCCGTTCTCCCTCTCCTGCCCCCCACGGGAGGCCGCATCATCAACATTGGGAGCACTACTTCACGCGATCCGGATCCCGATCTGACCATCTATGCTGGGACAAAGGGCATGATCGAAGGTTTCACTCGGTGCTGGGCTCGATTTTTTCCTCGCAAATACGGATGCACGGTGAATACCGTCGCCCCTGGACCAATAGCAACGGAGAAAATGCTTTCCTTACCGGCCGAGTTCCTCAACGCTGTGCAAGAGAGATGCGCGGACATCCCGGTAGCGGCGCGGATGGGAGAACCGGCAGACGTTGCTTGGACTGTGGCAATGCTCTGTGAGGAGAGATCTCAGTGGCTGAATGGATTGTACATTCCAGTTGCTGGAGGGGGACTTTTGACATAGGGGTAGCCATGTTAGGATATCGCGTTTGGGTTAGTTTGTAGTTCGGAGGACCTGTCTACTTTAGAAGCTGGAGCGTCCAGGTATGAATGGATTTTGAATCATGTAGCTAGTTAGTTGGAAAGCCACCTTCATTCCCCTTGATACGCCAGTTGCAGTGTGTTCTTCCCCTAGTATCTTCGGTCTATGGCGAAGACATATATAATCCGAGATTTGTGTAGTCCCATCTCTCTGTGCTCAGGGGGCATGAAAAAATCTAAGGACACATTCCGGCAGTCTTTCACTTCCTTTCGAGACTGTGCGTTTGTACTGTACACGTAAGATCGGAAACGGGATGAACGCCGGCATCTCTAGGACGAATCGAACTAAATTGTGGTACATGTTGCTCCGCTTTTCTCTGCTTGGTCCGTCCTTCGGTTCCTTCGGGGTTCGGTGTGGAGAGCGTCGTCGACAGAATCGAGCTCCGCACGGGTCCCAGACGAAAAGAAGGCATTGTATTGAAACAAAAATACCAATCGATAAATAGTCGTTCATTACTTCGTGCTGTCTGTTCAATAGAATCATTCACGGACTGGCATCTTCCTGGCCTCGACTCAAACCCGTATTATTCCCCCAAGTGTGAATAGAACCTACAACATTTGATAGCCACGATGTCGGACGCTATGAAATGTTGCACTCTCGGGAAAAAGGCAGATGGTAAGATACGATTACTGCAATTTGGCCTATTGCTAGACCACATCGGCCACTGGCCCGGACTAATGTCTTTGTCCCTAGATGGATACGTCCCAAAAGGAAAGACCATCAAGATTGGCGGATTGAATGTTTACGAAAGCAATCCATCGTCAAACTCAGCCGCGACATCACCTAGAAGAGTTCTTCTGATCCTCCCGGACGGGTTTGGGTTAGCAAAGCACAACTTTGTGCTCGCGGACGCATTCGCAGCAAAGGGATGGAGGGCGATCATCCCAGACTACTATGAAGGTTTTTAATACTCTTCCGGGGGTTTTCACTACTCCTCGTTGGGGCAATGACCGTGATTCTGATTGATTTGGCCCATTAGGAACCCCTCTTCCTATCCAACATATGAGACGAAATGACCCGGATCTTTCAGAGGAAGATAAGGAAATTCTTCGAAATATTGATTTGGACAAGTGGCTGGCGAGCCATCCTCATGACCACGTTGAAACGCTTCTCCAGGAATTGACTGAGAGCTTGTTACGTGAAGAAGAAAGTGGGAACATGGCCTTGAATGTTGCGGGCTATTGCTTCGGGGGAAAACATGCCTTGCGAATGGCGAGCTGGAAAGCCGTGAGCTCCGTGGCTTCGTTTCACCCAGTAAGACTCGAATGACCTACACTCAATGTCTTCTTGATGTCGTACTTGACTAACTCAAGCAAGATGTACGTTGAGGCCGAGGACGTGCAGGGCCTCTCGTCTCCGACATTCATCGGCCTCGCCGAATTGGACGAAATGACCCCCCCTACCATCAAGGAGGATTTGGAACGTTGGACCGGGAGTACACTTGGATCAAAGCCAAGGGTGAGTATAAAGGTGTATCCGGGGGTAGACCACGGTTTTGCTGCAAGGCCGGATTCTGCGAATCCAGTGATCTTGGCGCAGTATACGAAGGCCTTTGATGACTCTGTCGAGTTCTTTCTGTCCAGCAGGAAATAGGAGATATCAAAATTGGCCAGTGGCTGCCCGAGATTGAACATGTGAAGCCGAGATAGCCAACATTGCATTGGAATAAACGATTCTCATAAACGTGCGGGCCGTGAGCTTTCGAGCTGGAAGCGTCCTCATTAAACGTTTTACGTTTGGGAGTCAGGACAAATTTCTCCACCAGACGCGAGGTAGATAATAGATATGCCTTGAGACTCGGATGCGCCTGTGTACTTGACCACGTATGAGTAACCGTTCGCAAAAACCAACAGCCACTACTGGAACTGATTTTTTTTAGAGAAACGTCCGGTGGAGTCTGGACTAGATGTCCTCGCCGAAAGATGTGTCCAACGCAAACAGAGGTATCGGCCTCACGCCGACATATTACAAGTGATCCGCGAACAGCTTACAATATACTTGGGTTTAATAGCGATGGCTGGTACGGGGGTGAGGCAATGGGACAGTAGAGCCTTCTCGTGCGTGGAAACGGCGTTGACTCTGCAATGAATAGCTACGATGAAAATAAAACATCGGCCTACGATCGCGAGGAAGCTGAGGTGCCCTGAAAAGAAAGAAAAAAAAAGAAAATTCTGCTTAAAACTAATCCGCTGATGTTGGCCACGATACTAAGTAATACGATTACGTCAAGGAGCGGTCCTGGCTGCGTTGCCGGTGATCAAGCACAAATGAGATAGCGACAAATTGAACAAGCAGCTACTTCATCAAAATATCAACAAAGGTACATGACCTCAAGAATCTGTGGCACGCATTCAGGGGCCCAGTATATATCTCTCTCATTCACACTTTGGTTCGAAAGCGGCTCATATCGGTCTTCCAATTCTCCATGAGACCCTTGTTTGGTGCCAATCTCTCCTCAGGGTCATCGCTCTTCAGGCCCGCAAAGAACCAGTCTTCCTGTGCCGCGGTATCGGGGTTGGAATCGTGAAGGCGCTGCTTATTAGCCGCCGACATCGGATTCACGAAAAGCTGGTACACGCGTCGTCGCTCATGCGAATAGCGATCGAAGAGTGATTCTGGTTGACCCTGATTCAAAACGAGGTCGAGGGTTTGGGCCAACGCATCGGCATCAAGGATACCAGTGTTGAGGCCGAGGCCTCCCATGGGCTTCATAGAACAGCAGGTTAGCATTGTCGCAACGAGCAGCGGCAACGATGGCAACGATGTTACTTACGTTATTGATATGTGCAGAGTCACCGGCTAGCAAGGTTCTTCCCCTTCGCCAAACTGGGCACAAGAGTTGATGCATCTTGTAGGGCCTGAACCGAACTACTTCAAAATGCTGGTCCCTGGGGCCGTCGAGGTGCCTTCTAACCAAGCTTCGAATGAAATCCATGTCTTCCAGCTGTTCGTCGGGAATCGTCGTGTCAGTGACGGCCATCGAGTAGCGCCAAAGACCGGGCACACCAGGTTTGATAGGCTCCAGTGGTGTTATGGCCGCCCAATACCTCTGGTCGACGATATTGCAGCAGGGAATCTCGGGGAGCTCGGCGATGGTCCGGGAGATGTCGGTGGATACCAACCTATCCGGCCAAGTATAGCCGCATAGTTTGAGACCAAGCCCTCTTCTAACTTCGGACTGGCTTCCGTCGGCACCGACAAGGTAGCTGCCGCTGAAGACCTTTTTGTTGCCCTGTTGGTCTTCTGCGGTCACGGTCACGCCATCAGGTCCTTCCTCGGAGGAGATGAAACGGTGGCCAAGGTGAAGGTCGACAAGGCTGGCCGCACCAAATTTCTCAACCTTTTTGGCGGCAATTCTGACCAACCGAGCCTGTGGAAGCAGGAGCATATAGGACCCGATATCTGGTTCTCCACTTGTTTGTGCTCCGATGTGTGAAGAGGCAACGATGTCCCCCCATACCTGCCCGCCAGCACCATCATCACGAGCCAGCTTCCGGAAGCACAAGCCCGACGCAGCCAACCCCTGCTCTTTGGCCTCTTCATACAATCCCGCTTCATGGAGAACACCTTGCGAAGGGCCAAAGAACCCCACCGCCCGTGGTTCGTCGGAGAAAGTAACTAAAGCTTCGATGACAATGCTCGGGATCCCTTTGCGTGCGAGAAGAAGGCTGAGGACGGCGCCTACCGGCCCGAATCCGACAATAATCACGGGCTTGATGGTCACGGACATTGTCGATTGTGCAGCGGAATCTGAAGTGTTCAAAATATCGTAAATATAAAAAGAAGGCGCAATGAAGAATGAGGCTATGGAATTTAGAAGACCAGCGACGGAGATGTTGATCGCGCTCGTTTGCTTTTTTAAGCATTCTGATTTTCAACTCCTCTTTCCTTCCATCAGACGATCACGGAGACTAGCGAGAGTGTAACCACGATGGACATTTACTGCAGGAAATAAGCTTCACGGCTCCCCGAGCCGAGACCATCTGGTATCCGATGGCCCCTCTCCTTGCTTCGGCAGCACCTTCGATTTTCACGGGCGTCAGCTGCGTGACAGTCTGAAAATTGGGTGAAGTTCCCGACAACCCGGACGAGCAACCTGTCACCCCTGTCACCCCTTTCGCCCCGTCCTCCCCGCCCCCCGGAAAAGTGGATGGTCTCGGAGTTCCGTGTGGAAAGCGGGGAAAGAGTGGATCGCGGGCATGTCTGGGCTAGCGCGGGTATCAGATCACCTGGTGTCAGGTGTTGCCGGTACTGGAATCGGCCAGCCAAGCAGAATGGAGTCTTGGAAAGTGACAAAGGGGGCGTCCCAAGAAGAGACGTCTGTTCGAGTGATGCACTTCTCCCGAATCGTCATTGATGTATCCCAGGCCCTTGCGCTGCTTACCCCTATTTGCCAACTGCTTGATGTGCCGTTAAGGCCCACCTCAAGTCCTCGACGTATCTATCCACTCGCTCTCATCTTTGCCGTTTCATGACTTCGCCCGAAACAGCCCTGCTAAGCCGTAGCGGAGAGTTCCTCGGCGGCTGTTTTCCTTGCCTAAGCACTATCGAGATGGAGCCCGCAGACACCACCAGTAAGGGCGCTGTCATGCCCCTTAAGTCTCGTACCACTGATGGAATAAGGCGGATACGGTTGGCTTGCAACACCTGTCGGTGAGGATTGTCTGTCTCCCTTGTGCGATTTCCACGAGTGAAGCTGGGGCTAATGGTTAATTCACATTACTGCTATGCCAGCCGCAAGAAGATAAAATGCTCGGGAGACCGGCCGACTTGCACCAATTGTCGGCGGACCGCACTGCCCTGCCACTACAAGCCATCGGCCGGCGAGACTATTAGCGTCAGTCCACCCGCAGGGCGCACCTTCCAACGACCCTTTATTGCCCATGACCCCTTTACTAAATTGCGTGTGTTTCGGTCGAAACTTTTGTACCTATTCTTGAATTGCTTCGCCTAGAGAGCGTTGTGCTTACTTTCCCAGTCGTTGCAGATATTACAGAGAATCAGCACATTAGAGAACCGTCTGGTCAGGTTGGGTGGGGACAGCCCGGAGCCAAGGTTTGCTTTCCTCTTCCGACGGCTTCGACCCTAGTTGCAAGCTCATTAACGGTGAATAGGCCATCGGAGGAACAACATTCGTCACCCCCGCCCAGTCTCATCGCGCGAGACAGTTCAGAAGCATCGACGGCTGCGGGAGCGGTCGAGCCATCACCAGATGTTTTGCCAGCAGTCCTGCCCGTATCTGCGGGGCCTTCGTACGTCGAAAGATACAGCCCACTACAATCCAAACTCCAGCCCTGGAGTCGATGCATTCAGGTCAACTGACACCTTCTGCAGCTTACCCCCGAATGAAGTCGTTCAAGACGTCGTGGGCGAACATTTTCACTGGTGCCACAACCAACCATATTCATACTTCCACGAAGAAACATTCCGACAGAAGTTAGCCCGTGGGGTGCTACCGCGATGCCTCGTCTTCGCCGTCCTCGCCTCAGGCGCCAGGTATTCCAAACATGAGCACTTCGGGAAATCAAACCACGAGGCCACCAAGTCCTATGCGCGAGAAGCTTGGATGATCGTCCTCACCAATCACATGCCTTCAGACAACCCTCCAGAGCTGTTTGTTGCCCAAACGCTCAATATACTCGCCATTATCGACTTCACAGGTTAGGTCCCGCCCCGGCAATAATCGTGGCGTGTTTAAAGAACGAGTGGATTGACTGATAACACCCAGACGGCCACACTGGCTCTGGCTGGCTGAAGATCGGCCTCGCCATCCGCATTGTCCAGGACCTACGGTTGATGACAGAGCCCGACAAATCACTGCCAGTCATTGAGCAGGAGGAGCAGCGGCGGACTTTCTGGTCTGTGTACCTCCTCGATAAGTTAGTATCCTGTGGTAGGGGCCGCCACGCCGCCATTTCAGATGGGGACTGTCACACGCAGCTTCCATGTGACGGGCCTACGTTTCGGGATAGCCAGCCGTCAGTGACTGGGACGCTCAACGACCTCCATCGGTGGAGTAAAGGGGCATGTCAGTCTCGGGGGTCTTTTGCCATGACACTGTTGGCAGCGTCCGCCCTCGGACAATGTGTCCGATGCGTATTCTATGAGCAAGAAAGCATGAAGACCACCGTGCCTTGGGAGTCGACATCTGACTTTGCCGCAGTAAACTCGGCCCTGCGTCTGGTTGAATGGCACCTCCAAATTGACGACTGGTCGCTCCTTGAGAGCGGCTCCAATACGGGTGCAGGCTTCGATCACCAACTGTTAGAGCACATCATCTTCGCCCATACGATCCTTCACTTATGCCATTGCCTGCTAAACCACCCGTTCCTCATCCGGAGGCGGCTCCATGGTCTCCTGCCCTTCGACCTTCCGCCCGGTTTTCTCTCCAACACATTCACCAAAAGTCTCAGCCATGCCCTTAAATTGATCAACACAATTGAAGACGCTGCGACTTCTGGGGCCCACGTCACGTCTTCTTTCTATGCCTACTCTGCCTGCGTCGCGGGGTCTATTGCAGCCATGCATCTCCAAGCTCAGAGGCGACTCGGCGAGGTAGAATCACCAGATCTGTTGACTGGATATCGGTGTAGCCTCCGCATCCTCAAAAGAATGGGGTTAAAATGGGGTCACGCTACCAAGATGGTGAGTTCCGTCGACCTTGGTGTGGACTTGATAAGGCTAGCATCGCTTACGAGAATTTTTGCCACGTCAGTACAATCACCTTGTCTCTTTCAACACCCGTATACATACGCTGCCGCCCTTGCTAGACGTTTCTTGGTTTTCTGATATTGGATTGGATTGGGAAAGGGGGCTTTGGCACATGGTGGACTACGGGTCATTGTGCTCGGATGCGCAATTTGAATTCCCTGCCTCATCACCAGAATCATTCACGCGCATTCCAGAGATTACAGTCACACCTGTGTCAGAGAGTACACAGCTAGGTCTACATCCCACACTTTTGCCGGATGAGGGCTCAAATACTTGCTCGCTGGGCCCTGAAAATATCGACGCTGATGTCTTATGGCAACTAAACAGCCCAGACATAAATTACCTTTTAGAGTGTGCCTGCAATGGGGGTTGAAGCTGGCAGGGTGGAAGGCTTGTTGTGACGTGAAATTAGGACGACCGTACTAGAGGGGTTGGTTGATGCCATCTGCGATGCGTACTTAGAGGGTCTCTGTGGCTTACTTTCGGGATGCAATTGAATGGATAGCGCAAAGGCAGTGATGCCACATGTATCCTGGCATCCGGATTTCTATGTAGGCTCAGGGGGCAACCAAGAAAAGACCCTTCCTATATACAGACCCTTATGACAGATTCCCCCACCCCTCGTGCCCTGATCAGATCTGTAAAGTAATACGAAACACAGTTATATGTGCAATATTCTAGAGAGCTTTATCCAGCCCCAGGAGACAGTGCCCAGCGTTCATTCCACGAAGCAGAGCACCTGCCCCTCACTGACAGCGTCTCCTTCTTTCCATCTCGTCTGGAATTTGCCTGGCAACTCGGCGGCAATGGTAATCTCCATCTTCATGCTCTCAACAACCATGACAATGTCACCTGCCTTCACCTCGTCACCCACGCCAACGTTGATACTCAAGACCTTGCATGGCATGGGGGATTTAATGTCTTTGGAGCCTTTGCCCTTTTCCGCGGCAAGGGATCGGCGTTGTTCGACAAAGAAGGACAGCAAGGTGTAGCGGGTGAACTCGAACCATTCACCAAGCTGGGGGATATGGGCGAGGATACGGACCTTGTCGTCTTGGGTTGGTCCTGATTTCTTATGAGTCTTTTCCTGTTTTGAGGTTGCGAGATATGCTCGAACTTTCCGTCCATCTACATAAAACTCCAAGATGGAGGAAGATTGCTCTGTGGACGATAGGTCCAGCCGCTCAAGTTGAACATTGGATACGGTGAAAGCGGGTCCTGGCAGCGATTCGACCTTGCGCAGGATTTGGCTAAGGGCATCATAGTCGGCGCTCGTCCCCTTTCCTTCATCCTTTTTTGTTGGAACTGGCAGGAGGCAGACACGACTCCCGTCGGATGGGTGGGCGCCAGAGCTTGGACGTCTAATCAAAACATCGCAGCGAATAGTATCAGAAGACGTTCCACGAGGAGACTTGGAAGCATACTTCAAGGTAATTATTTCGCTCCCCGAACCTAAGGGATCGAAGCACTGATTGCGAAATTGTCTGTTGATCCCACGGAAGGCAGTGGCCTGATCTCGCAGCATCCTCAGGTATACGCTAGGCAAGAGTGAAATCCGGGCCGGAACTCCTGAATGAGACGAACTTCCCAGCAATTCACTGAGATGGGCTGGGATGAAAGACGTCTTGTAGCCTGGATCGCGGAAGGCAGGATGCAAGAGACAGTCCTGGAGAAAACGCTGATTGGTCTTGACTCCGATACAGGCTGTCTCAGAAAGCTCTTTTATCATCAAGCTGATGGCGAGAGCCCTCGTGGGCGCCCATACAATGACCTTGCAAATCATGGAGTCGAAATAGATAGATACCGTTGCTCCACTGCGCACCGCCGTCTCGTAGCGGACTACAGAGTTGGCCTTGTTGTCTGGTGATGACCCCGGGCGCCAGATCAGAATTTTGCCGTGGTCTGGGAAAAAGTCGCATTGGGGGTCTTCCGCGCACAAGCGACATTCGATTGCGTGTCCCTTCGGCTCTAGACTGCTCAATTGTGGGAGGTCCAAGAGACGACCACCAGCGGCCACGTATAGCTGCAGTGCCACGAGATCCACGCCGACAACTTCTTCAGTGATCGGATGCTCTACCTGGAGCCGGGTGTTGACTTCTAAGAAATAAAACTGCATTGTCGTTGTATCCAGGACGAATTCGACTGTCCCTGCATTTTCGTAGCCGATGAGCTTGACAATGCGGACAGCAGCGTCTATCATGCGCTGCTTAGTATCTTGGCTCAAGTAGAGACACGGTGTCTCCTCAATCACCTTTTGATTGCGGCGTTGGACGGAGCAGTCGCGCTCGAAAAGGGGAAGGATATGACCATGCTGGTCACCGATAATCTGTACTTCGACGTGCTTGCTGTATTCGATAAACTTTTCCAGTATGACGTCGCTGGAACCAAAAGAGCGTTGCGCTTCCGATTGTGCCCGCTCCAGCTCACCACGGAGTTGAGTCTGTTCTCGAACGACGCGCATGCCCTTGCCACCGCCCCCAGCCGACGCTTTGAGCATGACAGGAAATCCCATGCGAACGGCTGCCTCCTCGAGGTCCGCCACATCCTGACTAGAGCCTTCGAAGCCCGGTATAAGGGGAACATCAGGGGCCCTCGCCCGGAGGTAAGCCTTGGAGCTACGCTTGTCACCAAGCGTCGACATGGCTGTTCCTGTCGGGCCAACAAATAACAAGCCAGCTTTTCGTACACGATCAGAGAAATCTGCGTTCTCGCTTAGGTAGCCGTACCCAGGGTGAATTGCCTGCGCCCCGGCAGCCAAGGCGGTCTTCACAAGGAGCTCAATGTTGAGGAATGGATTCGTTGCATCGTGCTGGATGCTGCCTATGCAGATCGACTCGTCCGCGTCTGAGACGTGACGGGACAGAGTATCCCTGAAAGAACAACGGTCAGTTACATGGGAACCCCAGGTATCACGGTCAATGCTCAACTGATCTCGGGGGGATGTTTGTTGTAAACATACTCGTGCGTATAAACAACGATAGCTGTAATGTTGAGCCTGCGGCAAGTTGCTATGATGCGACACGCAATTTCGCCTCGATTAGCGATCAGTACCCTGCGTATCTTGGGCTGACCTTCGCTGTCGAACGGAACATCTGCAACAAACAGATCTCGCGCCATTGCCTCTGCAAGGAGGGCACCTAACACGTGTTGGGAGAGGTGAGTTGGGCAAGCTGTCGAGATTTAGACGAGATGCCAACGGTTGCCGCGTAATCGGTGCTTGCTCTCTTGGTTTCCGTGAAAGAACAAAGAAAAAGAATCGTCCTGATGTGTTCAGGGGACTTTGTGGTCGTCGAGTGGGGGCAGATGTTTTAAGAATAATAACAATAACAACAAAGAGAGAAATCGAATAGAACGCCCACCGAGTGCGGCACTAAACCAAGGTGGTGTCGTCTTACTTTAATGTGCCTCCAGCGAGGCGCAAATGATAGCCGCCCCGCAAGCCCACCGCGAAGCATTTGCGTTTCGTCTGGAAGCCCTGGCGGCCGGTTTCTTTCGTGATTGGTTTCTGGAACCGAGGAAAAGGTCGGGTTGGGAATCTTGCCTCGACCGGTTCGCGGTCCGAGTCCGAGGGACCCACCCACCTTGTTTTTTTATAAAAAAAAAATAATAATAATAAAAATTAAAAATTAAAATAAATAAAATATAAAAATATAAAAAAAAAATTAAAAATTAAAATTAAAAAATAAAAAATAAAAAAATTGGTGCGGAGAGCAAACCGGGAGCTCCGTGGCTCGCCCGTTATTCAAGGCCATTTCCTACGGGATTAGATCAAGACGGGCACTTGTCCTGTTATCAGAGGGAAGCCGGGGCTGCTAGCTGACGCATCGAGGCACCTCTCAGAACGATCCGCCATTCACCACTCTACAGTCGCCTGGAGATGGGCTTGTCAGGCGGCCACTCCTAGTGGAACCTTGGAAACGAAGACGGGTTTTAAACTAAATAGGGATTTCCATGTAATTTATCAATAAGGTTCATCTCACGATTTCTAACAGCAGCGTTTGGGCAGGCGATGAAGATAATAGACTACATTAGAACTTTTTAACACCTTACAGACTTGGTGATCTAGATCCGGGCGAGGAATCGTTGACTCTGTACATCCTGGGCAGTTGGAATTCTAACAACTTCCAGACACATGCCGAGAACGTCCCTAGTGTCCCGTGGGTCTATTATCCCATCGTCAAGGAGTGCCGAACTTGTAGCGTAGCACTCAGCGTCACGATGTGCCTCCTCCCGTAGCTTCTGGCCCTGCGCCGCCGCTTCTTCCGGTAACCATGCCGACTTCATAGACTTCGCCTTTATAGTTTCCATCACACCTGCAAGCTGATCTGGTCCCATGACGCCGCATATTCCAGTGGGCCATGTGAACAAGAACCGCGGGCGGTAGGAGCGTCCGCACATGGCGTAGTTCCCTGCCCCATACGATGCGCCCATGATGATGCTGATGTGAGGTACCTTGGAGCAGCTAACGGCTGAGACTAGCTGAGCGCCAGCTTTAATGATTCCTTGGTGTTCAGCCTTCGACCCGACCATGAAGCCGGTGACATTGTGGAAAAAGATTATTGGGAGAAGCCTTCAATGTTACTTTGTTAATCGTTACAGAATGCACTCGATAAGTGGATGGGGCACGCACTCCTGATTACAAAGGCGAATAAATTGAGCCGTTTTGAGAGCTTCGTTCGGGTTAATGACTGGGGTCTGGTTGGCGACAATGCCAACGCGGAACCCTAAATAGAGAAGTCAGTCTAGTCTTTGATATTGCCTTTTGGTAGTGCATGACGCCTTACCATGAATATGGGCCCAGGCGGTTAGCATGTTTACGCCATACTTGGGTTTAAACGCAAGTAGCCTTGAGCCGTCGATGACACGAAGAAGGACTTCACGCATGTCAAACGGTCTCCGTATATCGGGGTCTACCAGAGATAGGATGTCATCCGCTGGGTACAAAGGGAGCTCTGACGCAGCAGGTTCAAGATGCGATGGGCTCGGGTCGCGTAGGATCGCGCACCACTGACGCGCCTTCTGAATAGCGTCAAACCTATGGGAGTAAGTGTCTCGTGGTTAATGGAAGAGCGGCAGCACAAAGTCTTTACTCACTCGTCTTCAGCAATGCTATCTGCGAGACCAGTGAGAGACGCATGGATACTCGCGCCACCAAGCTGCTCAGCATCTATAATCTCCCCCGTAGCCATCTTCACCAAGGGCGGACCGCCCAGGAAAACTTGCGCCTGCTTGTCGACAAATATTGTGTAATCCGAAAGAGCGGGGTGATATGCGCCACCGGCTGTAGATGAGCCGAAGACAATGGCGCATGAGGGCTTTCCATGTTGTGTCCGGATCGCAAGGTCACGAAACAGCTGCCCGCCCTTGTGAAACACGCGGAACTGCTGAGGGAGGAAAACACCAGCCTGTCGTCGCCATATGTTAGCTCGTTGTCGTCGATGCGGGAGCAATGAAAAGTTACCGATTGAACAAGGGATATGAGTGGAAGATCATTCTCAAAGGCAATCTCCATTGCTCGATTGACCTTGATCACTGTCGGGCCTGTCAGCCCTACTCTAATAAGAAGAAGCATTCATATATCCCACCTGTCATCTCGTTCCAGGCGACGCCACTTTGCGTGGGGATGTGAGACATGATAAGGCAAGGACGAGCACTGGAAAACTGATTAACAAGTTCTACACTGAGTAACCGTAGCCCACCCTTTTGAGGGCGTGGCGGGGGAGAAGAATTGTGTTTCAAAGTGGAGATGCATCTCACCTCACAAGTCCAATGCCGACAATGAGATTGGCGCAGTTATTTGATGCCGGGTTACCGAAGCCAGCAAAAGAACTCAGTTCAAGGAATGGAGAATCTGCATCTAGGAGAAGACCAATTGCGCTCTCGATGTCGCATCACGGACGTCCCCGAGCCTTCTCCTGCAACTTGTCGAAGGTTGCGCTCGAACGTATCGATGACTGGGAGCCATTTTGATTGCCTCGATTGACTCTCCTTCGACCGAATGTCAACGTTGGAGATTTCTACTGGGAAAGTTTGAGAAGCCATGATGAATCTCAATTCGTGATAATCTGGTAGGAAGAGGTATCTTGGAATCAGATTTACGACATTTGTCGGGTCTGCGTTGCATAATAGACTCCAGGGACGTCAATGGCTGTTTCCCTCGGTCCAAATATCCCCAACTTTCACTCTCGGACCGGGAAAGGCCTCCCGGACCGGCGGCCCGCTGTCTGGTCCGGGGTGTGGGGGATCGAGCCCGAACTCGAACCGAATCACCAAACGAGTAGAAATAAAGAAATGGGACAATCATGAAAATACTGTCATTGTCTTCTCGTAGCCCTTTCATGTTTAAGACCATTGCTTTTGAGCTCTGTATCTTTTCTTCTCACCATTAGCGAAGGATCATGTTATCCTCACCCCCCTCCAATGCAGTCCATGGAGACAGTGGACTCTCTTTAGTCCACGGACCTACCTCGCCTGCATTGCTCGACCAGACTCTCGGGGCACTTGTGGATGCACAAGCGCGAGATTACGGCCCGTATACAGCCGTGGTGGTGCCATGGCAGAATGTCCGTCTCACCTACCGCGAACTCGCCGAGAATAGCAGGATCACTGCAAAAGCCATGCTCGATTATGGCCTGAAACATGGAGACTGCGTTGGCATTTACGCGGGGAACTGTCATCAATATATTGAGCTTTTCCTCGCAGCCGCCCGCATTGGTTGCCCCTATGTTGTGTTGAACAATACGTTCTCGCCTGACGAACTCCAGACCGCGGTTACTCGCAGCAGTATGTAGGACCTCTAGCAACCAAATCCTGTCCTAGCAAGCTCTAGCAGAAACACCGCTTTCTCCTAAACTAGGCTGCAAGTTATTATTTATTGCTCCGACAATAGGACCCAGAGACACCTCGGAACACCTGCGAAAGCTTCTTTCGAACTCGGCAGAATCACCAGATTTAATTGGAATCGTTGAACTGGGTAGTGCTGCCGCGGCTCTACCCTCATCTTACAACACTGGGCGCATGCTCTACCATAATTTCCTTCTTCTCGGCACATCTGTTTTCATGTCGGATTCAGTTCTTAGGCGTGCAGAGAGGAAGGTTAAACCGCATGACGTCTTGAATCTCCAGTTCACGTCTGGTACGCTTTCCTGGCTGGATGGGCTCGGGTATTAAGGAAGATGAGACCTCGACTAATAACAGACCAGGAACGACTGGACTACCCAAAGCAGCCATGCTCACTCACAGGTAAGGAGATTGGCTTCTAACACTGCCCTTCGGGTTGCCAGAGAACTTGACTGACCGAGGCGATTGAAGCAACCTACTAAACAATGGGAGATTCGTGGGCCGGGCCATGGAACTGACGGTGAAGGATGTTGTCTGCTGCCCGCCTCCACTCTTCCATTGCTTCGGACTTGTGATGGGATTCCTGGCGTCTTTTATTCACGGCAGTTCTATCGTCTTTCCGTCGGGCAATTTCGATCCGAAATTGACTCTAGATGCAGTCGTAGATGAGAAGGCTACGGCTCTGCTCGGGGTTCCTACGATGTTCTTGGCTGAGTTGGAGGAGCTGGAGCGTTCTCCCCGCGATATTACTACGGTCCGTACGGGCCTTGCAGCTAGATCGGCAGTACCTCCGTCTCTCATGGCGTCGCTTCGAGAGAAGATGAACGTCCAGGGTATGCTCATCGCGTACGGAATGACGGAGACCAGCCCCGTGACATTCATCACTTCTCTGGACGATACGGAGGAGAGGATGTTTGAGAGCCTTGGCCGTGTGCTCCCACACACCAGTGCAAAAATTGTAGACCGCGATGGCAAGATTACACCCCGAGGTGTACGCGGCGAGATTTGTACCAGCGGCTTCGCTCTTCAGAAGGGCTACTGGAAGGACGAAGAGAAGACACTTGAAGCGATGAGGCGCGACGAGAATGGAGTCATCTGGATGCATACCGGAGACGAGGGGTATCTCGACGCCGAAGGCTACGGATACATCACCGGCCGCATCAAGGACCTCATTATTCGCGGCGGCGAGAACCTGTCACCTAACGAAATCGAGGACCGCTTGCTTTGCCACCCGGTGATTTGCGAAGCGTGCGTCGTCGGCCTCTCAGACAAAAAGTACGGGGAAGTGGTTGGTGCCTTTTTGCGAGCAGCGGGCTCGCAGAGACTGAGCGATGACGAGGTTCGCGGCTGGATCACCCAGAAATTGGGCAGGGTTAAGGCGCCGCAATACATATTTTGGCTGGGTGATCCGGGAATTGGCGATACTCTTCCCAAAACGGGCAGCGGCAAGTATCAGAAGCATTTGATTCGAAAGTTGGGGGATGCGCTGAAATTCCAAAGTTACCAACCCAAGCTTTAACCGGCGATTAACAACGTATCGGAGCTAAGGAGGGTAAGAGAAGACCGAATAGGATTCAATCGCTTTCTGTGTCGATAGTAAGAGAGAACCCAGGATCAGCCTAGGTTTCTAAATAGATTTCCGAATAGGTTTCTGTATGGATAGAATTAATAGTTCCGAAGACAGTGCATTATAGAACTGGAATGCAGTAGAGATCCAGTCCGCCTCTGAGGCGGAGAGACATTTTCGCTTCCCTCATATTGATTTGTTCGAGAATTGCATCTCGTCACGTATTTGCTCCGAAAGCCACCGCTGACGATTTGGTTCACTGACGAAGCACGTTCCCACTGGGCTGCGCTCTATGCCTAACCTCGGCTTGCGAATCCGGGGTCTTGTGACCCTCATCAACCACTGATAGACGAACCGGGGGTTCCGGAAGCCGGTCCGAAGTGTGCTGAGCTGGCCACCGAGGCAGTAACTTAAATCGCCCTTTACAAATGGATTTACCTCCAGCGACCGCAGGCTTTTCCCCCACAAACTTATACTCCCCAAACAAATTACACATCACCGCAATGGCCTCCGTTCGCATCGTCGAGGTTGGCCCTCGCGACGGGCTGCAGAATATCAAAATCACTGTCCCCACGGCGACCAAACTGGATCTTATCGAGAAATTAAAACAATCCGGCCTCAAATGCATCGAAGTCGCCTCCGTCGTCAGCCCCAAGGCAGTTCCGCAGCTTGCGGACTGTCGCAAGGTGTTGGACTCCGCATTGGTGCAAGGCTGGCTGCGAGAGTCGCAGGAACTTCGGCTCCCAGTGCTCATCCCCAACGCTAAGGGTTTCCAGATAGCCCTCGAATACGGCGTTAAAGAAATTGCCGTGTTCATTAGCGCCACGGAGGGTTTTAGTCGAGCAAACATCAACTGCACCGTCGACCAGGGAATTGAGAGAGCCAGGCAAGTTGCTGCGGAGGCAGCCAGGCACGGGATTGCCGTTCGAGGGTAAGGGTTCAGGGAACGGCACGCGACTAAGAGGACCTGGCAGGCTAGCGATCATCTTGTCTAATCCGTGATTTTCCTACAGTTATGTTTCATGCATATTCGCGGATCCATTTGATGGTCCCACGCCCCCCAAATCTGTCTACAATGCAGTGAATGCTCTGCAGAGCATGGGATGTTACGAGGTCAGCCTAGGAGACACACTTGGCGTTGGAACGGCATCGGACGTCCGAAGCCTTCTCACATACTTACGCGACCGTGGAATAATTATGCCTCAACTTGCAGGTCATTTCCACGACACCTATGGCCAAGCGCTAGCTAATGTTTGGGAGGCTTATAACTGTGGTCTCAGAGTGTTTGACAGCAGCGTCGCGGGCTTAGGAGGATGCCCATTCGCCCCCGGAGCGACTGGAAACGTGGCCACGGAGGACATTGTGTACATGTTCCACCAAGCCGGCATCGAGACTGGGGTGGATCTGCCTCGATTGGCCGAAACTGGGGTTTGGATATCGCAACAGCTATCCAAGTCGAATGACAGTCGTGTCGGTGTAGCTCTTGCATCCAAGGCACGAAAACAACCCCCGGTGGTCACCGAAAAGCCGTCAACCCCATCCAGTCTTCCTTGGACTCTGATAAGAGATGCTCAGGGCGTCCTTGTCTACCGCTCTGGTGCCAATGGGAAGATTGTGCTCAATACGCCTGCAAACGGAAATGCCCTTACTCCATCGTTAATATCCGACCTTCGTGGAGCATTCGTCGAATTTGAACAGGATGCCTCTATCCGTCGCATCATCATCACGTCGAGTGGGAAGTTCTTCTGCACGGGTATGGATCTCGGAAAAGGGACTGGAACATTTGGCGCCGACAGCAAAGATAAGTTCAACGCTTTAACAACTCTATTTGAACTTATCGATAATTCCACCAAAGTGACCGTCGCCTGTGTAAACGGCCCAGCATTCGGAGGGGGGGTCGGTCTGGCATTCGTCTGCGACCTGCGCCTCAGCATCAGCTCAGCGTCGTTCACCCTATCCGAAGTCAAGCTTGGCCTCTGCCCAGCCGTGATCTCGAAATACGTTATCCGAGAATGGGGAGTTAGTCGTTCGAGGGAGGCCATGATAACAGCTCGGCCAGTTACTGCCAAAGAACTGAGGGCTTGGGGTGTTATATCTCACATTGCAGAATCCCCGTCCGATCTGCAGCGCGCACTAGACACGTGCTTACACGACCTACGTCTAGCTTCATCAAGCGGGATTCGCATGTCTAAGGAGCTGGTAAGACTCGGTTGGTCACAAGGGGGAAGTGATAACCAGAAGCGCAACATAACACGCTTGTTCGAAGAGATGATGGGTCCCGAGTCCGAGGCAGTATATGGTGTAAGGCAGTTTCGCGCGGCGAGACGTGCTGTGGACTGGGATGCTCTCGCGAGCCCCAAGGCACAATCGAAGCCAAGATTATAAACCTGGAAAAGTGGATGTACTCCGAAGGAGTTTGTTTCTTGTGAAATATGGCGTGTGACTTCGCAACAATAGAGTCTTTTGAAAAGATACCATTACTTCCAATTTTCTCGCCCTCCGTTTCCCTCCCTATGGACACGTGTTGGGTATGCACCACTCCTTAAATACCTGTGACGCAGGCTTATCAAGAACCGTGTCGATCCACAGATATTCCTTTAGTATTGCCCTCGCCTCGTCCCAAGTGTTAAGGCCAAGTACCGAGGCAGTTTCCATGAGGAGTGTTTGGAGCCACTCATGATCGAAATCCTCAAAGACGGAGAGTCTCGTAATGATGAGAGCCCAGAATAGAACTCTAGCATGTTCAACAAATGGCGGGGCCTCCTGTGCGAGGAGGGCAGTCTTCATTCTCGCGGCTAGGAAGACCATTTTCCTGCCGATACCGTGGATTTTGACGGTAAGAATCTTCATATAACCCAGCATGCATGCTCTCAACACCTCGTCAAGCGATGTAGGATCGCAATCCAGACGGACCAGCCGATAGGGCACCGATGTATTGAGGCGTGAGAAGTCGTGTCCTGGAATCTTTGCACCAGTTCCAGAAGCTCTATCTGCAGCGTCGGACAGTTCGCGAAGATCGGCCCAAACATTTAACAGTCTTGGGTCAGGACGACGACGCAGCATATCGAATTCGGGAAATCTAGATGTACGACTACCCCTCGCAAGGTGAGGGCTCCATGAGATATTCTTCCGGATGAAGCATGGCTCGCTTCCGACTCCGATTGCAAGACCAAGATCGATCCTAGGAGATCCGATCTTAGCTACACCAATGTGGACAGCAAATACAGAGTAGCTATGTTATAATTTAGCAACTTACGTCTGAATCTTGTGCTCTATCAAACTTCCAGGAGGGATTGAGTCTACACCTCCGCGTAGGTTTATTAGACTGTAGAGGCCATCCCTGTGCTTTTCTGCTGTTGCAAATTCGCCACTCAGGATTGCTGCCGTCGCTAGTAATATCACAATGGAGATTGTGGTATCTTTGGTCACTTCCGTCTTGTCGTTTAGACTGAGCTGGAGATGCTGGAGGCTTTTTGACAGGTGGAACTGAGCGGTATTGCTGAACGGTATCCCAACCGACAGATCGTAGAAGGCCCGGGCTGCGAACACAATAGAGTGGATCATGCCGGGGTGCTCGGAAAGGTGGTCGATGCAGAAGAAATCAGACTCTGTGCTTGCCATGGAAGTTATGCCATCCATGGTATGCGCCGAAGGCTTAATATATGTGAGGGCTTGTCGAGTGTGTTAACATGGTGAGTTCGGCTGCAGGATGTGGAGGAGGGGGCTGGTATATTACCTTGAAAGATGAGGTCAAACATATAAGGCCTAACCGTCTCTGCATATCTATAGAGGGTGAGCTCGGAGGCGATCTTACGCGGCGACATCAGAGCCCAGGTCTCTTTCTCTTTGCGACAGGTTTCTCCTCTGTCCGGGGAAGCCGGATGCAGCACCCCGTCAGACTTCTCCCTCTCTACTGTCGTGGACATCGGCTGTCCTTGACGGCGCCTTGATTTGCCAGCATTTTTCCCTCGCATCACATGGCTGCGGATAAACTTGCGTGTTGTTGGGTCCGGTTTGTCGAGGGACGTGCTCACAATAAAAGGAGCGAATCCCGGAGCTGCGGCGGGGACTCGCTTCCCACCTTCGCCTTGGTGCAGAGCTTGACTCGACTGGGACATGTGTGGGAACTAGGATTAGGGTATTCTAGGCGAAGACTTCAGTTCCGAAGAGACGATAAAGCTAAGAAGATATCACTGCGGATTTTACGGATAGATTGTTTTCTGGAAGTGGACAAGATGATGAATGGGGCGACGAAATGACGAGGAGGAGTCTGGAAGACGAGCAGCTCATCATGCCCAGATCGAGATTGTATTCCTCTTCGGGAATGGCGCAATCGAATCTCCCGACATGCAGGGCCGCTGGCCAATGAGAGATTATATTCCACTTTAGGAATAGTGGCCCTGTGTCTTTCTCTGGGAGATTGGAGCTTACCCGATTTGGAAAACAATCCCATCTCGACGGAAGTGGCAAGCTGATCATGACATTTTGCACCTCCCCTGGTATCATTCAACTCGGAGAATACGGGCAGGTCTCCAATGTATGTTCGGGCTCCGAGGAGACTGCGGGTATATAAATTGCGCCCTAACCCGGTGTCTTCACCTTCGTGTTTTAGAGAGAGGAGACATACCAACTAACCTCCACCTCCACCAACAACCCAGTTCGCCATCACCCGACACCAGACGACTCAACGGCAGAATGTTTTTCAACAAGTCTGTCCCCTTTGATCCTCAAAAGGACATTCCTCCTCTGGATGGCAAAGTCATCCTTGTTACAGGGGGGAACAGTGGCCTTGGCAAGCAGTCTGTCCTCGAGCTCTCCCGACACAAGCCCGCCCAAATTTGGCTCACGGCACGCAATCTCGAAAAAGCTCAGGCAGCCGAAGAAGAAATAAGACGCCAAGTCCCCGAAGCCCCCATAAACCTCCTTGAGTTAGACCTGGCCTCATTCGATTCCATCAAAAAGGCGGCGAAGATCTTCTTGGCGGAAGCCGACCGCTTGGACATCTTGATGCTCAACGCCGGTATCATGGCAACCCCACCAGGCCTCACCAAGGACGGATACGAACTTCAATTCGGAACCAACCACATGGGCCACGCGCTTTTGACGGAGCTACTTCTACCTCTCCTGCTCAAGACCTCGGAAAACAGCCCCGATCATGATGTGCGGGTTGTGTCCTTGTCATCCAACGGACATGCGATGCTCGCGAAAGGTGCTTTCAACTTCGACACCCTCAAGACGCCGGCGGAGGCTATAGGGGGTTTGAACCGATATTTCCAGAGCAAGCTTGCAAACGTGCTCTTCGCGAAGCAATTGGCAAAGCTGTACCCGCAGCTGACAGTCGCGGCCATTCACCCCGGCGTCGTGAACACCAACCTGGCTGAAGGCGCGACCAGCGTCCCAAAAATTGTGGGGTGGTTGGTAAAGCTCGGGAAAGGTCTCTTGACAACTGTTGATGAAGGCGTGAAAAATCAGCTGTGGGCTTGTGTTTCCAAGCATGTGAAGAGCGGCGAGTACTATCAACCTGTCGGTGTTTCCGGAAAGGCGAGCGATGATGGAAAAGACGCGGAGCTGGCGGAAAGACTTTGGGAATGGACGCAAGCTGAGCTAAAGCCTCATTTGGCCTAATTTGGGTGTTGGGTTGGTAATCACTAGAGGACGATAAGATGGGAGTGAGAGATGAGAAGATAATCTGAGTTTAAACTACTCGTTAGTTTTTTGGGGTGCGATCGAAACTGTTTTTGTGTACTTCGTAGCTGTAGCTTTATTGGCTAATACAAATATGGTTCAATATTAAATCTATGATTTCAAGAAATCCACCATTTTCACCGCTTTTTCCACATCCTCAAATATTGACTCATTTCCACATTTGCCAACGTTTTCCTAGGATTTCTGCCTCCTATTCAGATTGCACTGGACCTACGGCGGTTCAACATGTGGCACTTGAGGGAGTCTATAAGCCGCTCAGTACGAATTGTGTAAAGGCAACGTTCCCCTGTCACTTTAGTTTGACAACACGCGCGCCGTAATTTTCGTCCGATTTAAGTGGCTTCATCCGTTGCATGTGGGCATTGGCGCAAGACAGGCAGCTCTCGTCCGAGGGCAGACGGGCTTTTCGTCCGCTTTTCGACCGAGACCGGCATTAGCCCGATCACGGCACGGAAACCACTCGGATGGATGGCGGAGCAATGACCAGGAGTTTTAGATGAGAAATTACGAAAGTACAAGTAAGCGCCGCCCAACGGGCATGCTTGCAGTGATTAGCGTGGCATGGCTAAAGAACATCAGCTTGCAGGCGCCCGACCGGTGATCTGCTAGCCAGGCTGACGTGAGATGTGAGTCGATGGACTGCTCTTTGTATCCAACCAATTGATTGATGAGGGCGTGTAGACCATCAATCTCCCGTTTCCGCGGCGTCGTTTCTATAGGTGCGTCTGTGATTGTGATAGGGCACATGGAGCAATCACGTAACGCTTGTCCGTCTCTGCAGTGGCCCATCTGACAAATCCCGAACCTGTATTCTGACAGGAGTCTACTCAATAAATTACCGAGAGAGGAACGATAGTGTTGACGTTACATCCATTACCCCGTCTCGTAGCCTCTATTTTCGGATCTGGGCATTGGAACCACGATAGTTTATTGACATCTACACTCGACGAGGGTGCATTAACAGCTGGACAAATCGGACCGACAGTGCACCAGGACTCCAGTACTGTTTGTATTTCCGAAGCCTCTGGAGCCATAAGCAATGCAAGCTATGCAAGCTTGTGAACGAGGCAATTAGGACAAGAGATTATGACTATATAACCTCGTGGTTTAACCCCGTTTCTGGCTGCGATGGTCTCTAACTTACAGCTCCTGACATCAAGAATACAATCACTTTTATCTAGTTCATATACCTGTTTAAAAGATCTTCCAGCCATACATCATGAAGCTTTTTTCGGTTGCCTCCGCCGTTTTTGCTGGCGCCATCGCCCTGGCAGCTGCTGCGCTAACCGAGGAGGCCGGTCCCGTAGGCCTCCCCGCCGACTACGAGGGCATTGTCCAAGTACTCGATGATGGCACTCTTGTGCCAATAGCCAATGTCACCACTTCCAGCGGGTAAGTCCTTCCATCATGCTCTTTAACACCCGCTCTGTAAACTAACCTAAAAAAAAATGTCTAGCGGTGCTGTCGAGAAGAGAGCCGCCGGCACTGTAAAGGGATACCTCTGGACAATAGACTGCACTGACGAGCATTACGACTGGGGAGTGGGCAACGGATGTTTTGCGTACTACACTGGCAGCACGCTTCGCGATATGTACTCAGTTCTAGCCACTGGGAATAACTGTCACCTAGAGTTCTTTGGTAACGGCCAGTGTGCCTACTTTTCCAAGGCGGACTTGCGTGGGTCGAATGTCTGCGGACATATTACTGGCAGCCAGGCGTTCCAAAGTGTTCGAGTGAACTGTAACTGATGGAAGTGGCATGAGTGGATGATTCGAGGCCGTGCCGACGGGCCATTCACCTAGTACGGCGTGGTGTGCGCTCACGAGACGGGGTTGTGGGCCCGGGAAGTCGCCAGTGCCTAAGGATTTAAAGAGCGTGGTGCGGAGGTGTTTGTGGTTGACGCCTTAGTATAGGAGGGAAGGAGAAGCAGCAATACATTCGCTTAGTTCAGTGGCAGGTCCGGTTTTCTTGTTAACAGCTAATAGAGCCGATTGGTAGTGAACTCGATGGTCACAGCCGGCGCCATGGGGAAAGGCTTAGACAGACGCCCTCGCCGAAAACGACCGTTTTTTCTAGGAGGACCCTCACACGTTGTAGACAGCTAGACAGTAACGGGTTGTCACGCGTTCGCGACAGTGGCTGATAATCATATATCCGACCGGTTTCCGTTAGCAAGGCGGTTTTCCCTTTTTTTTTTTTTTTTGAACTCTTTATCGAGGCCGTTACATTTTATATGCCGTAATTAAATTATGAAATCCCCTAAACCTCTTGTATTAATCCATATAAATATATATGGGGAGAACTATTCTTGGGAAGTCCACTGTGGTGCCTACCCTATGAAGAGCAGCTCTCTTAGTGTAGCAGTAATAATTGAAAACATATCTCGTAGGAGAGGAAGACACAGTGCCGACGGGAACGATCGTTGGTAGCACGGGATAATATGGCGCAATCCGTGCGCCGTCATTTCGGCCCAACTGATTGGGACCACGGAGCAGACGAGGCATGATTCGACTTGCATACTCATTTCGCTGCATATCTCGAGGACAGTCAATCCAAAAGTAGGGCCATGAAGCACCTGGGCCCGGAACGCCGGCATTGACCAAGAAGGTTCGTCCCTGTACACGCAGCCTCGCATATTGAGGGCATTCTACTTAGACAATAGGCAAACTACTTGAATAGTCAATTTTATTCCATCCAAATCACTTCTGGCCGTCAGCATAGCCAACTCGGGTATCGAACATGGTGGTAGTATAAGATCTGCTAAAATCAATCAGCCACCGAACGGATGTAGTACTGGGTAAGCAAACGCCCTTAGCGGCTCTAGCTTTGGGTGGTCATCCACGCCCTGGACGCCTGGTCCGTAAACCCAATTATGACTCTCAAGCACCACCGCACCCCCGCCTTCCATACAAAGCTTGCGACTCTTGTCGACGAAGTCGCCGGTAGCAGCGGTAGACCTACAGACGGCGATCCTATACCCTTACTAGGAGCGGGGCGATTCCTGTCGTGGCAGCAGCATGAGCCCTTGGAGACAAAGAGATAGAAGTAGTCCCCGTGCTTGAACATGTAGGGACCCTCCTGAAAAATCGATCCGTTCAAAAAAGTCCCGGGCGGACGAGGCGACATATTCTCTTCGCCGGAGGAACTTATAGGCTCATCGCTCAGTATTAGCTGTTCCGATGCTTTCTCACAGAGGAATGGCCCATTGAAAGTTGGCTCTGTCGAGCACCATCTACCTTGCAACCAAGATCCTTCCGACGCTTCGCTCGTAGAGGATAGATACGGACTCAAGTATGTCTTAGTCTCAGGCTTTTCAGATGGTCCCGTGTTAGGTATCACCGAGCAATACAGATTCTCCGCACGTGCTGTCCCAGCTGCCGGTTCCGGAGGGTCTTCTATAAATTGCAATGCAAATTAGAAGAAATAAGGTCGCGGCGCAATCTCGTGAGACCTGGTTGTAATGAATGTTGCTATAAAAAGCAGATTCTCAGAGTTCCGTTGGAATAAGGATTCTGCCTATTTGAATTTTGTTACCAATAACAGCCCGGAAAATATAGTGCTTGAATTTCGCCCTTTGGAATCGTATATTGGCATTGTCCTATGAATAGCGCCTGGTGATCAAATTTCGTTCCTAAAAAATGCTATGTACCGATCATGCCCGTTGTCCACGGGTATATATATCGCTTGGGGATAGTGGCAAGCTCCAAGTTCCATGATCCCATCGCAGACTTCCACCATCGTCCCCTGAATCTACGAATCTACACGCAAACCAGACGTTCCAACTTTTCAGCCGACACTCACTCCTTTCCAGCGTTTCCAAAATGTCCTTCTCTACTTTCCTATTCCTTCTCATTCACACCTCGAGTCTGGCCCTGGCTGGCTTCGCAGGCGAGCGGCAGATCTTCAACGCAACTTTCAGTGGAAACGGCTGCCCCTTCCCAGAAAATGATGCGCTATTGCAGCCTCAGCTGTCGTCAGATACAAATGTAAATGCCCCCTTTTCTCAGCACGTACTTGCCCGGCCATACTCGGCTAAGCCGCTGGTAACTCTAGACCATCACTTTTCAACTGAACAAATTCGACGCCTCCGTCGGGCCACATATCAACCCTCCCACGAAAGGCCAGGTAAACTGCCAGCTCAGCATTTTCGTTACTCACCCACCGGACGTCAAACTTCGGGTGACGGAAGCTCTGTTTGACGGGTTTCTCACTCTTGGGGATGGCGTAACGGCCCGCCTGTTTGCTGATTCCTACGTTAACTTGTTGGAGGAAGAAACTGTCATCGGCACCGATGAAATAGAAGGAGGCGGAGCTTGGGCTGCGGGTCAGGCATTTTCGCGTTCGATCCACTTCGCCGAGGAGGAAAACTTGTTTACGCATTGTGGAACGGAGTGGTCGCTCCTCAAGGTAACCTTGAGGGTCCAGTTGAAACCTACCAGCCGGGACGCCTCTGGCTCTCTCTCCCTCGGGAGCAGCCAGAAAGACCAGTATATACAAGGGCTAACACTCGAATGGCAGGAATGTTCAGATGACAGCGAATAGTTCTGGGAGTCTTTGTGATTTTTGTTGTCGTAGCAGGTATCCCAATCAACCTTTGTTTGATGGAAGTTTCGCCTCGAGACTCAGGAGACTAGGGGATCGGCAAAAGGCATCTTTGTAACTAACCATTTTGTTCTTGTTTCTACTTTTATTCTAGCATTTCAAAATCCTCTAGACGATGGACTGCTGTGACTAATTTTCGTCACTCAATGTGAATCTGCAACGTAGTATGATTACTTACAGCCGGGATATCTTTTACTAGGTGGGTTCCAGCATACAAGTCGTAGCAGAAGTTAATATGAAGGAACGTGACGATAGAAAATTCACCTCTCCGCAATGGAAATAAGAAGCCGTCATGCAACCTGCACAATCCCACAACCGTGGATCTAATTAGCTATCAAGATACTGAATATCTATCGCATTTGACAATGGGTCGGGCCAGAATCCTGTTGATCTCTTCCATTCCCCTCTCTGTTAGCTCCACAACCTTGGCATTCGCCTACACCTTGTCTACTGTGGTGGCACCCGGAGTCAGGACAACCCTCGGCACGCCCGAAGCCTTAGAGAGGGCGACTACCTAGCTAATGGCGATTTGCGCAGTGGTGCAGGCAGGCAGCTTTTCTTTGCCGCGAGGTTGGACACCGCTTGGCTGAGCTTAAGGTTCCTAAGAATATAAATTTGAGAAAGGAAGTCGTCAGTGGCAGGTCTCAACTCGATTACTACGGTCCAGCTTTTATATATATTTATCTATTTATTTTAAGTTCGATATAGCGTGTGTCGATGTACCTCGCTACCTTCTACAAGCAGTCAAACCCTTACTAGCCGTCAGGACTCAGGATTCAGGATGCTTCTAGAGGGTGAATCAGCTACACCTTTTGGAAGTGATATAGCCACTATTACTGCGGAGCAGTCGCTGTCTCGATGGTTCCAATCGCCCCTGTTATATATCTTCCAATAGCTTCTTGACTTTGAGAAGAGGTAGGAGCACTCAGAGATCCCTCAAATCAACGTTCCCGACCCTGTAAGTCATGAGAAGTGACCATATTTCGCTGTTGATGTTGTCTTAGCCTTCGGCGCGTGTTTGAGAGTCTACAAGTATCGATATCAAACCCCTCCGAAAATCGCATGACTCCATTTTAGAATGTGTGGAGGGAAGGAGCAGCCGTCCCCATCCCTCCTTTCTTCGTCCCCGCCACCCGAAATCAACTCCCACATAGCTTTAATATGAGGGGATAGGGCAAACCTACCAGCCGAGTTGTTCAAGTGAGTCTGCACTCAAGGTGGTCTGGCTGGCCAAAACCAGACGACTCAATAGGGTAGAAAACGACCCCGGATTGTTTTCGTAGGTGATGCGTTCGATCCCGGAGCCGAGCCTTTTTGCTATCTTCCCCCAGCCATTTTTTTCTTCTTTTCCGCAGGAAACGTTGAGACTTTTTAAATTTACTGCTTCTATTACCTTTGTAAATTATTTTCTTTTTGAAAAAGGATTGACTGACAGCTTGAGTACGCTTGTGTATTTATTTATTATCTACACAAGTATAAAGGTACCTATCTGTCTTTCTGTCGCTCATCACGCCGCATTAGTGCTTCTTCTTGGTCGACGAGTGGTCTTTAACGCTTAAAATTCCGGGCTGATGCCAAACCTCAGACATCACCAGGCTCGTGTCATATGTTTGTCTTGCTGGTCCTCGCTAGTTTCCCTCTCTGATCCTAGTTCGTTGCCTCAAGCTTTGTTCGTCTCCACAGGTTGCGGCTGAGCTGAGGCTTTGTCGACTTTTGCTGCCTAGAATCTGTGTCGCCAAGGAGTTGGGGGCTGAGCACCCCCATGCCCAATCGTCGGCAAGTGAGTCAACGCCCCGCGACTCGTCAGAGTTCGGGCTCCTGCTCATTAGACTTTCGTGCAATCAACTCGTTTCAACTCCGACCCCAATTTGTATTTAATAAAGCCCGATTTGCTTGTCCCGCGTTTTTCATCTTCCCAGGTACTTGATTAAGCTTCAACCCGCGAGCAAAGGTAAATCAAAGAAGGAGGGTTATGGTAACCCCAGAATCCCGCCTGATAATCTCCGACTGAGTCCACAATTCAGAGTACCTTCGGCCATGGCCGCCCCGGTCATTACGATCATTCCGCCGACAAACCCCAACGGTATCACAGTCGCCGTTACAGAAAGAGACATCAGGGGACCCTCGCGGCTTCTCGACCTTCCTCGTGAGATCCGGGACCTCATCTACTACCACGCTCTCGTCGAGCCTCCACGATGGGAAAAGCGCCACCACGCTTTCTGTCAGTACTGCTCCCTGAGCGTCACCATGGTTGAACGACCGCCTTACTCGCTGTCATACCGAACGCGAGTGAAAAAAAATGTTTGGGCTTACCACGTTCAATGTACCTGCGCTCGGAGACTGGGTCTTGGGCTTCTGGGATGCTGCCGGACCGTCTACGAAGAAGCAAGCCCTTTCCTCTGGTCCCACAATACTTTCATGGTCGGAGATAATGCGGAGTTCCTCCTTGGTGTCAACAAAGTGCTCTCCGAGGAGACACTGCTGATGATTCACCATCTTGTCATAGTTAGCCGCGACTTCAAACCGGAGTCGTCTGGCAGGTTTGATCCCTTCTGGAACGCCATCTTTGAATGCAGCAACCTTCGAACCCTGGTGGTTCAGCGCGAATATTTCAGCGAGCATGGCCACAAGATCTTGAGGATTCCGTACAGGCTCCCTCACCTCGAATCGTTTGAACTAGGGGCACTGTTGGAAAGAGAATATAGCAGTTACTCTGCGCGGGTCGCGGGCTGTAACCAATACGAACCTCCTACCATAGTGTTCAAGGCGTCATGGCCTGTGCCCATGCAGACTTTGCTCGAAATAGACGACGAGACCGAACTCGAAAGGGTTATGAAGGAGATGTGTCGGGGTTTCAGGTACAACTTCTGCGTTCACGTTTCCACCGCTATCACTGAGCAGCTTAGGCTGCCGCCATCTACATTTGAAGACGAAGCTTGGGGACATCGTATCAACAACTATCCCGTCAGTAGGGTGGTTGCCCTTGCTGGGAAGTCTAGGGCGAAGTTGAAGCTCCGAGATGGCACCCGCTGCGAGATTGACATCCTCGGCTTACCAGTATCCCGACAACTGCGCAACAGACATGAAAGGCAGCGTCGGCTCAATGACTCGATGAAGGCTTCCGGAAAGGGTGAGCTTGTGGAAAAGAGGGTCTATGATGAGTTCATTGCGTCGATCGCGGAGGAATGCGATAGAAAGAAGGAGGAGGAGAAGAAGAAGAAGAAGAAGAAAAAGACGCAGGAGGACGAGAACGAGAAGGAGGATGATCATGATTCCGATACCCCTACCCGCCGCAGACGGCGTTCTGCCCCGGAGCCAGAGCGTATGTCGCTCGAGGAGAGGGAACAACGGAATGCCGAAAGGACAGAGGCGTATCGACAACAGAGAATTGAAGAAAAGGCAAACAAGAGAGCGGCTTTGACTGAAGAGATGAGGGAGTTCGCAGAGCTAAAGAAAGTGCAGCGAAAGCGCGTTGCACGGTAAATCGGGGTTTTTTTCTTCTTTAAGACTCCTGAGAGAGGATAACTCGGGCCTGTATAGTATTATTGTATCAACAATTGGGCGAACTCGATTCGCACAATTATTGCGTTCGCATAGAAATAAAACCCTCCTAATACCCGTCGACCACAAAGCAACCACGAAGCGAGCTTGACGCATAGCCCCTAGTCCTTTACTAGCTCTAAGCCCTTCTATTAGTGATTTTCGAGTTCGGGTGTGGAATGGTGGTACTTTGGAAGCCGGAAAGTCAAACTGCTCTCTTCAATTAAAGGACATCGTGTTGCTGTCAGAGCACTCTCGCCCGAGCATCGCTCCCCCTCCAAATTGCAAATCCTGCACATGCAATATTCACCGCCCTAAGCATGGATCATGAGTTCGATTGAACGAGGTGCTAAGCGGGCTGTCTGATAATATCTGATGAATCCCATCACAAAGGCGTGAAGAGGCCATTAATATTTTGTCGGGTTGGAAAATGCCCTCCTCCGTGGCGACACCGACAAACGGGGTGAAAGCAGCAGTGGCCAGGGCAAGCGGGAGAGATGAAGGGAACCCAAGGTAAATATTCGATTGGGACAAGGCTCAAGCAGAGAGAGCAAATGCACGCCCCAAAATAGTATACTCTAATACTATTCCTAGCTCTCATGATGTCTCAGTCCTACTCTTAGGTTCCGGTGGGGGAGGGGCCGCGACGTCGGAATGCCGAGCGCAACTGACGCACGCACACACACAAAACCGCTTCAGGCAGGGACTCGGTGTATTCGCGATTAGGAATTAAATCCTAATAGCGTCGTTCGGCCGCTCAGGGTTTCCCGAACCAACCATCTTTTTTGTTCTCCCCACCTTGGCATGATGTTGCCGAATAAGACTCCTTCGTCCATACATAGAAGTTCGCTCCCCCCGGTGGGCCACAAGCCGAGAGGGATTTTAGATAATCTACGAAGTACGTCCCGGTCGCATTATTTTGCAAAAGTCCGGCCAAATTTCCCAGGATTTGCTTATCAATCTCCGATCTCGAGCTGAATTTGCCGACACTAGACCCGGCGGCGCTCCTGGACTCCCCTAACGCCGAGAGCCGACCATCCGATTGGTTCGAGACCTTCGAGCTGGCGAGAGCTGAGGCCGAGTTCGCAAGGGGGAGTGCTACGTCTTCCTCTCTCCGCATACCCGTATGGCGCGATGGTTCGGTCGTGTAATAAAGCGATGGTTCACCGTCTCACCGTGTTCAGTTTCATCTCTGCCTCAATACCGGTCTTGATAATCCACTGTTCCCTTCTTCCGAGCACACACGAGTCTTCAGGCTGACGTTGAGGTAAAAGCTATCATGATCGCGGGACTCAAGAATGTCGTCGTAATTGGCGGTTCGTACGTCGGACTGGTAAGCCTGGATCGATCTGCACTGGGACCTACCTGGCTCTGGAATTCAATACTGACTTTCTGTCTTAGGCAGCCGTCAAAGAACTTGTCAATATTCTCCCTGTCACACATCGGGTAATCTTCCAGAGTAAACATTGGTCTGGTTGAGATCATTAGGCTAATCGTCGACATTTCTGTCCAGGTTCTTTTGGTCGAACCTCATAGCCATTTTCACCATCTCTTCGCATTTGTACGTCATTTTAGAGGTTACTCGTCCTCCTCCTCTCTGATAATTTTGAACCTACTGACGCTTTTGGAGCCTCGATTTTCAATTGTATCGAATCATGAGCACAAAGCCTTCATCCCCTATTCAGCGGCCTTTGCGGCATCCCCGGAGCCCTCTCGCCACTCCGTTATCAAGGCCCGAGCCATATCCCTACAACCAGACTATGTACTCTTAGATAGAGATTGGCAAGGCTCCAAAAAAGTGCCTTTTGATTATCTAGTCATCACCACGGGCACACGACTCCAACCACCGGGAACTATGGAGCACGACGAAAAGGCGCTATCTGTCGACTACCTGAGGTCGTACCAACAACAGGTGAAGAGGGCGTCTAAGATCGTTATAGTGGGCGGAGGAGCGGTTGGAGTTCAAATGGCCACAGACTTGAAGGAGGTCTACCCGGAGAAAGATGTTACTCTCATCCACTCTCGGGACAGGCTCATGCAGCTCTACCATCCCAAGATGGATAAGGTTATTAGGGATCGGTTTGACGAGCTTGGAGTGAAGTAAGTTGCAGCTCGTTCAAGGCTGTCTCTGGATATGGCAAGTGCTGACATTGATATTCGCAGGGTAATAACCGGGGTACGCGCTGTTGTTCCCGAGGGAGGGTTCCCGAGTGATGGAACACCTTTCGAGCTCGAGTTGAAAGACTCCAGGAGAATCCCGGCCGACCTCGTCATTCCGGCCACTGGCCAGACCCCAAACAACCAGTTCGTAGAGACTTTAGAACCTACGACCGAAACACCCATCATAAACCCTGCGAACGGATTCCTCAACGTCCAGCCAACTCTCCAGCTGAAGGACCCAGCCTATCCCAACATCTTCGCTGCTGGCGATATCGCTGATACCGGAGCGCACAAGGCGGCACGGCCTGGAATGGCCCAGGCCGAAGTTGTGGCAAAAAATATCTTTGCCATGATTGAAGGACACGAACCAAGTGAAAAGCTCCAAATAAACCCTCCAGCGATCCACTTGACCTTGGGTCTGGTAAGTGAATTCAGCCCCGTATTGTAGTGGGCCTACCTACATCCGCGGCAATGCTAACAAGTAAACTAGAAAAAGAATATGATTTTCAGGAACCCGGCGACGGCCAGCGGAGCTACCGAACCGTTTATCAACATGAAAGAGGATGGCGCGGAGGATATGAAGATCGAGAGTGTTTGGGAGAGACGGGGAGTCAGAGCGGTCAAGCCAGATGATTACCACCTGTAAGAACTAGGACACGTCGGATTGGCTTGGAGCTGAGTCGGTTGTAATATATAGATAGACGCTAGACTGCCCAGAATGCAATATCCTTGGGATTTTACTAGCATTGTCAGCCACCCAATGAAATTGGAAGACACCTTCGACAATGGCGCATCGGTTGACGAAACATGGCTCCGCGACGAACTAACCACTCTAGGCCCAGTTCGACACCAAGTGGAACAAAAACAGGTAAGATGGCCGAGCGGTCTAAGGCGCCAGGTTAAGGTTACCTTAACAAGTAATTCCTGGTCCAGGAAACTGGGCGTGAGTTCGAATCTCACTCTTATCATATTTCTTTTTTTCCTTCTCTTTTTTTTTTTGCCCTTAGCGCAGGAGCACCACCATTTGTGAGCCCAGCTGGTGATATCTGGGAAACCTATATAGGTCGAAGGGCGAGGGGCGCCTTGGCTTAAATTCCCTTCCCAGAATCGGGTCGAGAAATACCCCTACAAGGTTAAATGTGGAAAACTTGACCCCAGTCCGGAAAATGATGATTGGTGCATCTAAATTCTAAAACATCGCCAGTCTTTTCAATTTCCACCAGACACCGACAAGCATCTCGACTTTTCGGCCCGGGACCAATCTCGCCTCAATTTAGACGGATCCCATCGTCGTCGATTTTCGGGATAATGGCAACGTTCCATGGAATGGAAAAATTTCACGATACGCGGAGCCAATTTTCTCCACATGATGTGCACCTCTCTTGTATGTGCTGTTGGAGCAACATGTTGCCGATTGTATCGATTACAAAGTGCTGAGGTGTATCCTGTCATCGGAACACTGCTAAAGAGCTTGTCCGCTGAGTCGGTGCCAAGGACTATAAAAAGGATGCCTTGGCTCTTGGTTAGACGACTGGCTGACGTCGTTAAGAGTTATCAAATCTAGAGGCCCTATAACCCAAGCTTCAACAAACCAAGAACGCACAATGCATCTCCGAAGCTCTATTTCCCTCCCAATCTTCGCGTCCTTCGTGGCTGCCCAGACGCAGACGCCCTGGGGTCAGTGCGGTGGAAACGGCTGGACTGGTGCGACTGCTTGTGGATCTGGATATACCTGCACCCACCTGAAGTCAGCACTTCTCCTCTCTAGATTTTTCCCCCCATTTTCACTCGCCCTTCAAGCATAGCTCGCTCTAAGAGGGTCAACTCAGCTGACGATAGTGTGCAGTGACTGGTACTACCAATGCGTGCCGGGTGCGGCTCCGACAACGCCCTCAACCACCTCCACATCCAAGTCTTCCTCTGCCGGCGTGACCACAACCCCTGGTACTGTCTCTAGCTCCCGCTCTACTCTCCAGACGAGCACACGGACCGGAACTGGCTCCTCCGCCGGACCGACCCTTGTCAGCGGATGGTACTGGATCCGTGCCGTCGCCGAGCCCAATTACCACAAGTACCTCCAGTCGAAGCCGGCCGGTTCACCCTCCGCCGCATACCTCGACGATGGTGCCAACGCTGGCCAATTCAACATCGTCAACGGGCAGCTAGTCTTCAATACCGGGTCCACGACATTGTACATGCACGTCGAGAACCCGTCCGACAAGACGCAGAGGGTTTTGGAGACGTGGTTCGATGCGACGCCGAACAGCTACGGCAAGTTCGCCTTCCAGGGCGATACTCTCACGTGGCATGCCGACGATATTTCGCGGCAGAACGAGGCGGCGTGGTATGTCTGTGAGGGCCAGCAGCTGTTCATTAATACTGGCGCCTACCTGTACCAAACGCCTGCAGGGTGTGCGGACCAGACCATTCACTCGTATGGTGGTTCGACAGCGGACCTCTAGATCTATGAGATAGGAAACTGAGTGGCAATGTTTACCGTAAATATCTTGAATAGCAGAGGGATAGAGTGCAAGAAAAATGCATTAACGAATTGAACAAATATTTGGTATGATATCGTGTAGGCATCTCTCTTTGGGATACACTTGCGACAGTCGCTCCACCGTTTTTCTCATGTCAATACGAAAGGACAAGCTGCATGGACGGACGAGGAAAATGTCTGGCCAGTCCTGCAATATCGAAATAATACAACTATTTGCGTAATGTGGCCCAAGGACGCCTGGTTCGATGTTTTGCCGAGGGAAGTCTAGGATAAGAAATAAGAAGTACTCTAAATCTATTTCTAGATAAATAAAGAAAATTATAAACTAAACCCTTAATACCATCTTAAAGTCGTCTTAAATCTAGAGCCTGCTCCTTTGTACATAATGGCTCAGGACCTTGACGAGGTCTACCTACTCTTAGTAGAATAAGATAATGTATACCTGCGATACTGTTACAAAACCAACGAGCCGTGTCTTTTATCGCCGTCTCCTTGCTTGCATAGCGGACGCGGTGACTGTAGGGGTATACTATACCTATATATAGTACGCCCTCTTCAATTTTGGAAACAAGATCATCTTGCGATTTTAGCAATTTGCTACGGCAGATTGGATTGCCGAACAGCATATTTTCACTGGGATTGCATAGAAGCTAGCATCTTCTTAAGTAAACTTTATATTTCGCTAAAGTTTATAAGCGGACTAATGTTCAGTAAAGTTGTCGATGCTTCGGCCCTTTCTGCTATGGCAACGTCCACGAAGGCCATTACACTACATGCCACGACCTCTCTCAGGCTAGGCACACCAATGTATAGGCAATACCAAGGCAGGAGAAAGCTACCCGTTTGCGGAAGCTGCAGTTTGCCGCGGCCCCCCTTCCCGAGCTCCATTAAATCCTAGCTTTATGCGCGGGCCCCGAACTACTTTGCTGTCAGTGATAGTGAACGAAAGAATGGAATAGAGAGAGCTTGTCATACACGATCTGGAATTCGAGGACGCGGTGTAGCCTCGTTGTGAGCTCGGCGAAACGGGGAACATTTGCATCATGTATGAAGCCATGCCGGACTAGGAAATCCAGCATAACAAGAGCATAACTAGGTTTAAATTGGCCTTGCCGAAGAAGAAAGAGACTGTCAGCATTCTTTCAGTCTGTCCTGGGAAAAGGAAATAATGCTGGCAGAAGAAATTGATTATACTGAAAAAAGCGGCACGTACCTTCGAGTAGGGCAGCCTTGATCTCGTCAACATCTAACAGCTTAAACGATTCGGCTTCGTGGTCGTGAGGTTTGGGCACAAAGCCAGCGGGCAGTTCAAGTTCGAACAGGTACTCGACGATGGGTTGGACCAATCCAACCTCTCCGATGGCTGTATCGCCACGTAAATGCATGCAAGTCAGAGTACCACACGGCTTTATATTGGGACGCACGAGAGATTCAGGTATAGAAGCTTCTTCGAAACCCTCGTGGACGGCGGCGTCGTTGGGCTCCTCTCCTACGGAAATACCGCCAGCGACGGTGTTGTCGAGAAGGCCAGGGTAGAAGGCGGTGTTTTGGAACGCCTTTGGAGCCAGATCTTGGTCTGGCCGGACTCCGATCCGGTGAAGGCGGTCATGTGGATGCCGTAGGTCACGACTCCAAGAAGTGGGGTGGCAGCTCGCTCAACGGCGAAGAGCAGCTGACCGGCGGGGCCGTAAACCGGCTTCCTTTCGTTACGCCATCGGGACAGAATGACGAACTTTTTTTCGTCGCGGATCTTGAGGAGAGTCTTTTCAACGACGGCTGATCTCGAAGATGGATTGTTGCCCCCAACCAGAGCGAGGGTCTTGGGAGTGGTGGACTCGTCGAGGCGCCAGCCGAGTTGATTACGAAAGGCAGTGGCGACTGAGGGCACAACGAACCCGACGCTACGCGAGCTGACAAATGGAACGATATGGAACGATGAGGTGATAGTAGCTGTTGACTGCTTCTGTGTACTTCTTCAGGTCGCGCTGAGGAAGCGGGAAACTGGAGTAGAGAACAGGGTCAGTACATGACACGGACGGAGGCAAGGACAGCTGGACATTAGAGATCCTTACTTGTCGCATTCATTCACGACGTCCAGAAAGGACATTGGCGCTTTGGAGGCTACGTCAGGCATGGCTGCTAACGTGGTATGGTATTGAAAAGATTGTGTGAGGGTGTCGGGTAGTGGTGGACGAGAAAGGGACTGGAAGGAGAAAGTGCAAGGGAGCGGAAGGGAGAGAAAGGAAAGGGTGCGAATGCCCCAGTGAATATGTGTTCTGCCTTGCGACTTCTACTTTAGGCCTCACTCATTTCAAATCAGGAAACTGAAGCCTGTGAACTTGAAGTTGAGCGCGAAGGGCAGGATTAACTTCGAGGAAGGCTCTACCCACGGATCTCCACAGTCTATATTTGAATCGCCACCCATCTACCCAACCACCGCCCGTCCTCTCTCTCGTCTTTCAATTCTTGTTTACTTCAGCTAATTATTCTCTCAATCAAGGATCCTTTAGACCAAACCCCTATCTTGCCCCCAGGTCCTGAGCAAAGCCCCGCGCAAATGACAAGAATAGTGGACCCTGCACCTGTGGCAGCAACGCCAAGTTCCAGTCGTCACGCCGTACATCGAATGGACGCCGACTAGAGGCGTGTGGTTGAACACGCTGCGGATATCATGAAGGTCTCGCTCCACGACTTGTTGCAAGTCGCGCCCATCATGCGCCCGAGAGCCCAGTCTAGGGAGCAGGGCACGAGTGGCCTTTACCGCGAGTGGACTACTACTCAGAGAGCCATCATTCATCTCGCTGCTGAAATTCTGGATGTATCATTTGAGGATCTCGTCAAAATCGCCTTTCTGTTGCGCCCGGTTGATGCTGGTGTCCATTCGCGTGGTGGCGCGGATATTCGTTCAGCCGACGATAATACTTCATCGACGCAGCAATTGATCACTGACGTGTTGCCGGCAACTACTGGCCCAATGGTCTCGGATCCGTCTCTCTTCTCAGACGGACTAGCCGAAGGGACACCATTGACATCCGGTACGTATAGTATGCAAAAACAATCCCGTGATTATGTGGCTTCTGGTTTTAATGATCGACTTCCAAGGCACGAGTACTCATTCTAGTATCAACGATACCCCGACGGCGCCCTTGACGCCGGAGGAACCTGTAACAAAGTCCTTCTCACGAAGGCGCCGCGGGGAATCCTCTAACTCAGGCTACGGCGCAGCCAGCGAATCAAGATCAATCGACCAGTCCTCTCCCGGAGCTCGATATCGATTCAGATTTTGGAGAGGATTTGTCCGATTTTGATACCGAAGATCTCTGGGATGCGGAGACCGATTTCGGATCTGACCTTGTGGACATGGAGCGAACAGGCACTCCGGGCTAACCCCTCCTATTATGCCGTTTTTGGACTCCCTGTTTGGCACGGGGCGCAGTTTTGTGCATAGGAAACTGAGTGGCAGTATTTACAAGTGAAGATCCTGGATCGCAGAGAATAATAGAGTGCAATAAATTGAATAAGCATTTCCTATAATATCGTGTAGGCATCTCTCCTTGTCATCAGTTATCATACACTTGTGACAGTCGTATTTCTCATGTCAACATGAAGGGACAAGCCACACGGACGAGAAAAACGCCTGGCCAGTCCTGCAATATCGAAAATATTCCAACCGATGGGGTGCAAGGACGCCTGGTTCGATATTTTGCTGAGCAAAGTCTGGTGATGTGGCTGAGTCCTCGAAATGGTGGTTGAAAAACCGAAGGTAGCATTGAGATTGCCAGCGATTGCCCACGAGACTAGCCAGTTCCGGCGATGATCATGACGGCCTGGTTGTTGATTGGAGCAGCCGGAGACCATTTCAACCGTCTTATTCCTCTCCGCAAGTTGGTCGTTCGGAACCCATCGTGGTACGATGTAATTGCCAGCATTCCAAGTAGAAGACAACACCTATAAAGTAATGCTATCTCTTATTTTAGCTCTTAGGGTCCCTGTGTTGCAGTTCCTGGAGGCGATGTCTAGTGCAAAGAGATACAGAAAAGATCGGCAAGGCTGCCCTCTACTTAAATCCAGAAATACCAACAAACATCGTTCGAGAATCCGAACCAAACTTGGTATTTTGTCCTGCTCGTCAGTGATCCCCCAACATCATTGATATTTGTGTCATCCTTTTTCTTGAGCCTAGCCCCGACTCTGCCCAAGAACGCAATGCCTTCATCATTACTGCTGAATTTGATCCTGTTGGCAGCCGTCTGCATAGCAGCCCACGGCCAGCAGTTTCCAGATACGGGGACGACGGCAGCTGAGAACTGGGAAATTTTCAAGGCGAATGGCGGGGAGGAAGTGGACGGCACCCTCTCTCTGGCTGCTCTGTTTGGAAGCCCAGAGCTGAGCGAAGTGGGTCATCTTTTTGGTCGACAATCGCAATGCCCATACCCTGTGATGTGTAGCGCCACATCATGCTGCCCGGCGGGGACGAATTGTGTAAGCATTAAGCATTATGATGTTTCCTCCATGCCCACTCCTGGCGATGAACCAAAAAGAAAAAAAAAAGTCAAATGGTTTTGCAAGACTGACGGTGGCAACAGTGTACCGGACCTGGCTGCTGTCCTATTGATTCCAATTGTCGGTCAGATTTCCCCAACAAGTGCTGTCCTAAAACAGCCCAGACATGCGGAGGTAAAGCTTGTGCGGAAGCTGGGACCGTTTGCTGCTCGTCGTACGTCTGTCAATCTGGATACAAGTGCAACGAGATTGGTGGCGCGCGGGGATGCTGCAGGACGGGCGAACTCAACTGCGCGGGTGGCTGTGAGTCCATGACGCACTATTACATTTTCGGCAGATCCAGTCTCTTCAGGCAGAAGACACATCAATACTCAAAAAAGACAAACACTCGCGCTGACGTTAATACCGTCCTCTAGGCTGTCCTTCAGGATCGAGGTGCTCCAGCCAAATGGGCTACTGTGAGCGACCTCGTGAAATAACTCGAACCACAAGTCAATTAACAACAAAAACATCCATCTTGAGCTCCAAAATAACTGCCACGGAAACAGCCACGGCCTGTCGTATTGACAAGCGTCAGAACCTGCCCACATTCACGGTCGAGTACGTTGAGAGAGAAACCACCATTCCGAACTCGCGTGTCGGAAAGGTTTGCCTCGATAACCGAGAGGTATTATCTTGCCCATCTTATTCCGCCCACAAGAGTGTCCCAAACACAAAACTTGTTCTAGTTATAAAAAGTTCAGGGCTAAGAGTTTTCTCGTCCAGTTGATGAACAGCATGTGTCAAGGTATGGAAACAACTGGCATGAGGAAGGAGTATAGATCATATTCTTGATCCGTCATGTACTAAAACTGAAACAGGAATGAAGAAGAATCAACATTGCGTCACGAACCAGATGAGACTCACCTACAAACCATCAGATGCCACGACAAACCGCAAGAACATGTGTCCCGATGTCGATTCGCAGAAGTACTGCGGTAAGCTTTACCTGATAAAAGATCATCCGATATGATATGCCGCCAGCTATGGTCATCACCGTCGCACTATTCGACTCTGACATACTTTTCTTTTTTACCGGGTATGCAGCCTCCCAAGATGTTGAGTGTGATCCAGCACAACCAAATATGCTCTGCAACCCCTACGCAAACTACATGACCCGCCCGATCGCGTCGATTAAGCATGACCCATTCCACTTGACCTGTGATGAGTTCCCTTTCGGTACGTCTCTGCTTCTCTCACAACTTTCTTTCCCGAGTGCTCAATCACCTGCTAAAACCAATCTGAAAGCCAACTCTGCCCAAGGAGGAAAACCCGGATCGGGTACTAGTATCTGCATTCCGGGCTGGCAAAACAGCTACCAAGGGGGCAAGATAAACCAACTAAGTCGAAGGGTTGGTGCTGGAAATGACTACATTATTGAAGTAACGGGATGGGATTGCGCGAAGGGAAGGCCCACCAAGTCGACGCAGTGCGGACGAGGGCAAACAAAGAGAGATGAACTCCCAGGAAGCACCCTTAACGAAGGTATGGATCCCTTACTCCAGCGATGTCGTATCGGTGCGCTTTCTTCCTCTAACGAAAACTCAGATGATTTCTTCCACAACTTTACCGACGATGGAAAGAATGCTTTGATGCTCTATCTTGGTGATGTCGATGCCGGAACGTGAGTGATGAGTCCATTTGAAGAAGTCGAGAGAGAAAACGGACAGTGAAGAGTAGAACAGGGGTTAACGAACATTAATGACAGTTACAACTACACGCTCAACGTCGGCGCGGGCACATTCAGTGAAGTCCGCGTGATAGATGCCCAAGGCGAAACAATCGCCGAACTAGAGCGTGGATTGAGCGCGGATTCCCAGGCTCATACAGTGACATTTCAGATTTCTGAAGAGGCTTTTGGTATCTCGCTCTGGGCATTTACTTCCGATAGAAACGTTTCATTGTCGTACAACATTACAACGCCGACTTCCCAGAGCTCGGACGGCGACTCAGCAGCTTCCGCAGGGAGCTGTTCATTTACAGCAACTGTGTGTGTTGCCATGGCTGTTTTAGCTGGACTGGTGATGGGTTGAGAGTATGCACACCTCGCAAGCATCAATGCTCGAGGTTGGTGAGGGGAGGGGACATTGGAAATATCGACAGCTTTGCCGCACACACGAGGCCCCTGGAAAATCTTACCATGTTCTCTTTTATCCTTCTTAGGGCTTTTTGGAGAGACTACTATTATTTCGTCGTACTACAGTTAGACCAACCAATATGAACAATGCGTATACCCACCCAGTGAAATTGACAGGAAGAGGATACATAGAAGGGTGGTTTATTACCGAACTTCGTTAGAGCTACTAAATATAGTTGCCCCTGCCTCCAACGCCAGTTGGAAGTTGGAGTGGTGAGGGTAGTGTCCAAGGTCAAGGACAGAGAATTTGAGTTCACCATGGGGCAGTGATCGGAAGCCCTCGTTTCCAGTTTCCAGGTGGCGTCCCATCTTCTGTTGTTAATGCCCTGTCGCCAAGGATAACTCTATTTAACAGTCTGGAGACAATCTCACTTGACGTGATGCAGTTGGCGCGTTGCCCTTCATGTCAGGGAGGCAACCCACAATCGTGGCAGATCAGCCACGGCAGTCTCAAGCAACACAGGACACACAAACCTAAGTGCGGCTGGAAAATCATGTATGAAGGATAAAATTTCCCCTCGCTTGGTCCTCCTGTCAAGTAATTTCATGCTTCCACTCGCGAATATGAAATGAAATGTCCGAAAGCTCCTCTTGCTGTTTCGTTTCCCCAAGAAATTTATGCTCAATTCGAGCATCAGCTACTCACAATGCAGGCCTAACAACCGCTAATCTACCTGGGCGATACAGTGATATGAGAGCTCATCTCAGATCGCCTGAATGACTTACTAAAAGATGCTCTGTACTACAGCTTAGTTCTTTATGCGTCTGTGCCTTTGTGGTCCCGGCTTCAGTCATATCGCCATTTTGGGCGCGCGTTGTGGCCGCTCACCTTGACTGTCACCATGGCTTGGGGGAGCAATTTTTCGAATGCGCGTCACGAGGTCGCATGTCAACCGACCTATGACCCCTGAGGTCAGCCTGTTTTTGCAGGGGTTGATGGCGTCATTCCCATAGGTCAGTTGAACTGCGGAAACATCAACCGACCTATGGGTCACTGGTCAGGCGAGCCACAGAGAAACCAGGAGCAAGCCACTGAAAAAGAAGCTAGCACGAGCAACTAAAAAAGAAAAAAAAAATAGAAGGTATAATCGAATTTGAAATTTACTCTTAATTAATCCTGAATCAATCCCCTATAAATATATTTTATTTTATTTTTAATTACTTCTAATTCGATTTAGAATTAATTCTAATTAATTATATTAAGAGCTCTAAAAATTAGTTATCTATTATCTATATAGAATTAATCCAGGATTGATTAAGGAGTAGTTATTCTTAATAGAAGGAATGTGAATTGATCTAGGATTGATTAGGGAATAATTGCTCTTAATAGAAGGAATTTTGAGGATTAGCTTTTTAAAGGTTTTGGTTCCTCTGTGGCTCGCCTGACCAGTGACCCATAGGTCGGTTGATGTTTCCGCAGTTCAACCGACCTATGGAAATGACGCCATCAACCCCTGCAAAAACAGGCTGACCTCAGGGGTCATAGGTCAGTTGACATGCGACCTCGAGACTTTGGACAATTGAGTGATGAAATAATATGTACAGTGACGAGGATTTCCAATTAACACTGTTATTCTTATCGATTAGCTCCAAATTTTTGGAGGCATGTGAGCATTGACCAGTCGCAGCAGCCCATCGTACTAAGTACATCGTTACTTGCTTGGACCTGGACTTGCTCCTCCAGAGAGAAAGTCACCAGATATTGCGAGAGCTTTCCCCAGAAAACGAGACCCGGCTGGATGCGCGAGATTCCGATGCGCGAAGAGCTTTCGACAATTCTCAATGTCCATTCTAGGAGCCATATAAGACGCAACACCTCGCAATGCAGTTGCTAAGGATACCTGCTCAGTGCAGGATCCTGAGTAGGCATCAAAGCCGCGCCCTGCCAGCCCGAATCTCGAGAGCCTCTATCCCCAACGCTTGTCGCCATGCCTTCCTTCAGAGGCGGTTCCAGTCCTCCGCCATCGAGGCCGGGGAAAAACCGTTCTACGCGACGACGCCCATCTTTTACGTCAATGCCTGTAAGGTCCCCCGACGCTCGCATGTTTCTACACCCTAGTCCCAAAAAGCTAACATCACGGACAACAGCTCCCCACATCGGCCACGCACACTCCATGGTCCTCGCCGACGTCTTCAAGCGCTGGGCCACCCTCCAGGGCAAACGCGCCATCCTCTGTACCGGCACCGACGAGCACGGCATGAAGATCCAGCGCGCCGCCACCAAGGCCGGCCACCCGCCCAAGGACTTCTGCGACACCTACGCGCAAAAGTTCCGCGAGATCGCCGACTCCCTCACCCTTTCGGAGCATGACTTCATCCGGACGACCGACGCGCACCACGTCGCGGCCGTGCAGCAGTTTTGGAAAGAGCTCAACGATAGGGATCTGATATACGAGACTACGCACAAGGGGTGGTATAGCGTGAGCGACGAGTGCTTTTACCCCGAGAGCATGATCCAAAGGTCATTCGTGCCGGAGACGGGTAAGGTGATTTGGTCCGCTGTGGAGAGCGGGAGCGAGGTGGAGTGGGTTGAGGAGAAGAATTATCATTTCCGGATGACGGCGTTTAGGGATCAGTTGTTGGAGTTTTACAGGGCGAATCCCGATTGGATCACGCCGCAACATAAGATGAAGGAGGTCGTCTCGTGGGTCGAGAACAACCTCGAGGACCTTTCCATCTCGAGGCCGTCGAACAGGCTTTCGTGGGGTATCCCCGTGCCGGACGACCCAAGTCAAACGGTCTACGTGTGGGTCGACGCCCTCATCAACTACATCAGCAACACGGGCTATCCGAACTGGACCCCCGAAATCATGCGCGAGCGGGGGTGGCCGGCCGACGTGCACGTCATCGGCAAGGACATTCTACGCTTCCACGGCGTGTACTGGCCCGCCTTGCTCCTCGCGCTAGACTTGCCCCTGCCCAAGCACCTGCTGACGCACGCCCACTGGACGATCGGCGGGAGGAAAATCTCCAAGTCGGCAGGCAACGGGGTATCGCCCATCTTCGCTGTCGACAGGTTCGGGCCCGATACTATTCGGTTCTTCCTCATGAGGAAGGGCGCCATTAGGGACGACTCGCTCTTTGAGAATGGCGAGGTTGCGAGGGTGTATAGGACTGATTTGGCGGGTACGTTTGGGAATTTGTTGTCGAGGGTTATGAAGACGAAGAGGTGGAGCGTGGTGTTGGCCGTGCAGACGGAGACGGCGAAGGGTAGTGATACTGAACCTTGTCCGCTTGGTCTGGAGACTCTGCGTGAGAAGGTGGCGGCCGAGATGGATGCTCTGCGTCCGGACAAGGCCTTGGCCTTGATCATGGATACCCTCACAGAGGTAACTTACATCCCACTCCCCCCTCCTTTTCTCTCTTCTCTTTTCTTGACTCGAAACTAACAAGACGACAAGGCCAATAAATACATGTCTCAAACCGAACCCTGGAACCTCTGCAGCGCAGCCGCAAAGCAGGACCCCGCCAACCTCGCCCGCCTCAGCTACGTCATCTTCACCCTCGCCGAATCCTTCCGCATCTCCTCCATCCTGCTCCTCCCCTACATGCCCGAGCGCGCCTCCGAGGCCCTCGACCGCCTGGGCGTCGACCCGGAGAAGCGCACGTTCGAGTACGCCGTGCGCGGTGCCGATAACACGTACGGCATGAGTCGGAAGCCGAGGGCCGAGCTCAAGGGTTCGACGGGCTCGCTGTTCCCGCCGCTTGGGGATGAGTTTCCTGAGGAGGACGGGGAGCCGCTTGTTGAGGATCGGAAGGCGAGGAAGGGGAAGAGGGAGGGGAAGAAGTCTAGGGGGAAGGGGAAGAGGGTGAGTGAGGAGGCGCCGCAGTCTGAGGGAGCAGAAGTTTTGTAAAGAGAAAAAAAATTTGTAGGATTAGTGTGATATTTATCTTGGCGTAACCACTCTTATAGAAAGGGAGATTTTATATATCGTGGGTGCAATGGCGGTTTGTTTCCTTTATTCAGTCCGAGTTTAGCTCAGCTTGCGTCCTGCTAGCGGTAACTTTGCCGTCAACGGAGCCCGATTTAGGAGCACCAAGACTAAAATCTCATCTCTCAAAGTCCTTCAACGCCCAAAAACAGCCAACCCGCCGGAATCATTGTCCAAGACTATCGGAAAACGAAAAAAGCCACCGCCTGAAATGAGATGAAATAAGATATAATGAAGTTTAACGAACATATAGGCATGTTCCAATCCTTGGAGACACACCCTCAACCGAGACACGAAACACGCTCACTAACCGTTTTAAGCCGTCTCGACATCTCGAGTCCTTCTCGTTCCATATGAAGCGCACCATGTTCCGCGGTATCACACATGGATGAAGGATGCTGTTAGTAGACGTGCCTCTTGGTCAATTCTATTGGAAAAATGAAAAATTTTATTACTCTCTGGCTGGGGCACTAACACATGGCGCGCTTTGGGAAAACAAAAGGAAATCCAAGAACTCACAGCCTCGGAACCGCTCTCACTCGAAGAAGAATACGAGAACCAGATCTCATGGAGGCAAAGCGCCGACAAACTAACCTTTATCATTTGCCTCCCCCGGGACGCGAGTAACGGCGGGGAAAAGGCCGAGGTGGGGAAGGATGATGCGGAGGAGAGGATGCTCGGTGACATCAACTTCTTCCTGTACGATGACAACGAAGATGAAGATGACGAGGCCGAAGAATCTGCTGATCCTGCGAGAGGAGGAAGAAAGGAGAGGAAAGTCTTTGGGGAGGTTGACATTATGATTGCGGAGAGTGCCCAGAGGGGACAGGGGCTGGGAAGGGCAGCTCTGAGGGCTTTCCTGGCGTTTATACGGACGAATTTGGAGAGGATACTCGCGGAGTATGCGGGTGCCTTTTGCCAGGGCAAGGTCGAGGAGGTACGGTTGACGAAGCTTGTGGCTAAGATTAAAGAGAGGAATGTCTCGAGTAGGGCCTTGTTTAAGAGTTTGGGCTTCGTGGAGGTTGGGGCTGCTAACTACTTTGGAGAGATTGAGATGGTCTTGGAGGGATTTACGAAGGGGCACTGGGATCTGGAGGAAGAAGAGAGGTATATAGAGATAGAGTACAGGGCGGAAAGTTAGGAGGGGAACGGTCAATATGACGAGTGATTCATCTTCGGATGAGAATCATACTAGTAACAAGCGGTGCTTTACAATGGAAGTCCTGATGCCCCGTCGACGGCATCCTCGATAGCTCGACAGACTCGAGTTGAGGAAACTGGCATCCGCCAACCCGTCACCACCCGGAGTCGTCGTGGCGCTCGCTACCAACGCCGGCCCTGAATAAGTTGTCTAAGCAGTGTTAGTAAATGCCGATGCCCCTTTTGAAGACTTGGCCATTATAGTCTCTTGTGAATGCCTCACCTCAGATGCTCACAAGTCACAGCTCTCTGCCAAACTGCTAGCTCCTTAAACTACACGTAGGCGGCGAACGAACATTATCCAACCAGGGAAGAGAAATACCAATACAGTTAACATGAGAAAAAAATAAAATAAAATAAAATAAACGAATGATAAATAACAAAAATAAAAACAGGACCCGCCGGTGCCAGCTTTCTGAAAAATCCCATTACACCTTGGCCCGAACCGGGTTCGAACCGCGGAGACCTCTAGCGCTTTCACCAGCTGCCTAGAGGAGAAAGGATTAACCAGAAGCTTAGCTGGCAGATCCCGTTAGAAGCGCTGGACTTTGTTTGTTTCTATATGGTTAACTCGGGCTCGGCGGGTGGCCTTGGTGGCTCCTTCCTCGTGTGTTGAGGGCATCGTCTCCGGCTCAGTTACTACCTTTGCCTCACGAATAGCCTACTGTCTTCCCCTGTTGAGAGAAGATGAAGGGGTCTAGCCACGAACTTGGACATTCTAACTCATGACTCGGATATGATCGATCGAGTGTGAGAGGGGCAAAGGAAAGGCGATCCTCTCCCTGGAGCCATGAGAGGAAGGGGAAAGAGTAAGAACTGATCTCTACTTCTGAGCCGAGCCAAGGCTCATTACATCGGAACTAAGACTTTGCTGGAATTCTGAGAATGTGAGAACGGTGAAGCTGTAGGACGAACACTCTAAGAGAGCGAAGACGACATACGAAATCCATGAACACTAAGGGGCTGTCTTCTACGACTGACCTCTCCATGATAATTGCAGAAGCCGACTCACAAAGCCGTCAGGGAGCGTTCTCAGAACATTAACTGAAGACATGAAGAAGCTCCAAAAGATCGATGGGGTCATTAATCATTTTTGCCACATATGAAGATTGGCTATTTTAATAAAATTTACATACATAAACCTTCTAGAAAGTGGTAGGAAGTACGCATTCCACACTGGCCTTATAACCGAAAGCTGTTCCCGATCCTTAATAATATGTATATCCCAGTTCAGCGTCTCCATCAGGGAACCTCCATTTATATCCACGGATTGATTTCTCCTCCGAGTCTTAATCCAATCGCCGATATAGCTTCTGGAGCCTCCGGTGAGGACGTGATAATCTCAAGGCTGCCGCAACGGCCGAGTTATAGACTGGGTGTATGTCGAACTAGAGTAAGTCAGCGATCCATACGTCTCATGTGGGCATAGGCAGGACAATACCAGTATTCTTGTACTTAAAATATCGTTATATTTCTGCAAAACCTCAGTGGAGACGCATCTAGCCATGTCTGTCAGTAGAATTGCGGGTGGCCCATCACTCACCAACATTCATGAAGTTTGAGTTGAAAGGAACAACACTTTGTCGAAGGGGCTTGTCCCAGGCCCAACCCGCCACCCAACCGCGGCCTCCCTTCTGCTTCAGCCTTGACGAGATTGATTCGGGATCATTTGCCAACACTGATGTCGTAGTGGGAAGCCACTAAACCAGGTTGTTTCCAACCTACAGACTACCCATCTATAGTGACGAAGCGCCCAACTTCCGAAGAAGCCACGCGAACGCCCCCACAGATAGGTGGTAGTAAGCCTTCACAAAATAACCTTCCTCAATGCCCTCAATCTCCCTGAGGGAATGCTCCCTGTCCCGGCCGAGCCGCACCCGAGCCAACCCGAGCTCACAAAAGAATGCAACCCATGTCAGTCCGAAGACTGCCAAAGAATACAGCTTGAGGAAACCTAGGATGCTGGATGTAGACGACTCGGACTGAGCGGGCTAGTGCATGTTGATCGAAATTGTCACAGGAACAGATATGAGGGTGCTGAAGCAGAACAACACGCAAAGGATGTCCGAATACGACTTCCCTTGCCGCTCCGAAGTAGAAAAAGATAATGAATCCATTTGCGTATTTTAGGAGTCCGCAACGAGAAGACGAAAAAGGAAAAGAAGAGAAAAAAGCGAAGCTCGACCTGCGCCAGAAGTAGTTTTGGTCATCCTAGCCATGTCGAGTTTGCTCTTGCCTCGAGACCTTGGGACCAGACTAGTTGAGGACCGAAATCAACCGGCGTCATCGATGACAGTAAGGAAACTACGATTCTCATCAGTGGGGATGTTCGGTTCACTGAAGGAAGTAGAGATTAGCATTGGTTGAATTTGGAGGTTGCATATCTGGGAAGGGAAGCTGACCCGGCATAGAAATGTATTACACGGACCGTTAATTCCTTCCGGTAGATTCACATTGTTAGGATTCACCATGTACCGGGCTAATATCTAAAGGCAAGTACGATGGTCGCATAGTTCCTAGGCTGGTATCAATTGATCACTCTTCCTTCTTCTTCGATCTACCCTCGTTTTGTATGCTACCTCTCGGATCCTTGGCCGTCGTATGAGCTGACCAACCGGGTGCCAAACACATATTTATGAACCGTCCAAACAGGGTCCGAAGTTGGTACTCGGTATCTCCTTTCCGCTTCAAGCGCCCATTGGGAGATGCGGTACACCTACTCAGCTTGCCCACCATCGCGGCCAAGATGTTGAACGCCCCCCAGTAGATCCTAAACATCGGGTATCCGTACTCGTGCCGGAGGCCACCTCGCCTAAGCTGTCCCGTAAAAAACCATCCTGTGTAGCTCAGGGTCTCCGCGCCGACTCCAAGAACTCCAAGGAGGATAGTTGTCTTAAGCCAAATACCACCAACAGCAACAAACATATCAACAGGAGAAGGCGGGTGGTAAATCTAGGGATAGACGTAAAGGAATAGAAAGAAAGAATAACCCGAGACGGCATGACTGGTGATGAAAAAGAGCATAAGGACCGTCATATGGGAATCGAAGGTGTAGGCAATTATACCCTCTTCGCATCCCAGGCAAACTGGTAGCGGATGGGTTGCTCCTGGAAGTTGTTGCATTTTGTAAGAAAAGTTCGTACCGGTCCAGTCTTGGTATCGGAAGTGCGTGGTTTGTGTGAAATCTCTGGGAAACCACTGGGAGGGGTAGGATCGACTGGAATGCAAGGCCAGTGGGCTTTGGCTAACCACGACGCGCTGCCGGAGAGGGAGGGGATGGAGTTGGGTTACTTAAAGGAAGGCGTACTCGAACGAAGGTTAGAATTGGAGAAGGAGCACTGGTCGGTGAAAGCCCAGGACCGCCACATTTGACGAATCTAGACCGGATTGTGTTGGGAGATTGTGGTCAAGAGGGTAGGAAGTACCAAAATAAAACCCGCGTGATCTTCAGGCTAGGTCAAGTTGGAGGCCAGAATAGTTTACATGTGAGAGGCCAAGTTGAATCTAGTACATGGAATCTCCAAAGCTTGAGATAGGCACATGTTCATAACTGGCTCTGGAACTCTTCCTCACTTTCCCTTCTCGCTCTGTGAAATTGTCAAACTTACCTAGCCGTACACAATTGTACCGGGCTTGCTATTTGCTTGTGATATAGCAAGTAAGAGCGTGAAGGCAGAAAGAAAGTAGAACATTGAAGTCTGTACATAGACGAGAGATGGTTCGAGCTATGAGTCCGCAGGTTGTAATTGCAATTCCTTGCTTCAATTGCCGGGGAGGGCGTGTTTTCCGCTGCCAATGTAGATTGCCTATGTCAAGCTGGAGAGCGGGAGAGTCAGACGAAACGCAGGATGGATAAGAATAGGGGAGAGTGGCCTCACCAGTCCAAGGGCCCGAGGGCACTCATCGGAAATCATCATTTGTGTCCGCAACGCACAGAAATGCTAAGCCTGAGAAGCACCGCGGGCGATAGAAACCCTTAATAAACCACGCTATGATTATTCTCTCTCATCTTAGTCCCCGTCTCGGCCCCAGCGAGGGGACATACTAGTACACTTGATACATTGATCAATAGAGCTTCATGTTTCTCATGGGTATCCTCTATTCCACCTCCCCAACAGAAAAAGTCCCATCCTCTATCTCGAATGCACCCCGTCCATCAAAAAAGTATACATAGCTCATGCAAGAAAGAAGAAGAAAGGAAAAACGCCGCTCGGGATTAAACATCATTTACTCCTTACTCCAAAATTTCCACCAAGGCCTCCTCCTCTCCCCACTCACCCCCCTCTCCCTCTTAACAACCTCGTCCCTCCCCATGATCCTCCAGAAATAAACCGGCACCCCCGCCACCACAAACGTAACCACGATCAGCGTCTGCAGCGGCTGCGCAAACACGGCCCTGCTGAGCAAGAACAGACTGACGCAGCAGAAGATGATGGGCGTCGTGATCCACGTGCGGTACGGCCTCTCGAGGTTCGGCTCCTTGACCCGAAGCACGATGACACCCAGCACTGTTAGAAAATAAAAGGTGTACCCCGCCACACCGTAAAACGTGAGCAGGGTAGAGAACTCGCCGACGATGACGTAGGCGAGCGTGAGGGCGAAATTGAGCAGGAGCGCGTAGACGGGCGTGTAGAAGAGGCCCGCGTCGTCGTCGCCGAGTAGGGAGCCTAGGCATTTGGTAAGGCATCCGCGTGTACGTTGAGTCGATAAGTGGTGGTGGGGATCGGGCTGGCGGAAGCCGATGCGGCTGAAGAAGGTGGGAATGTAGCCTTCTTTGCCGGCGGCGTAGATAAGGCGGGACGATGTGAAGGTGGATGAGTTGAGGGCGCCGAGACACGAGAGTGCGACTATGAGGGCGAAGACGAAGGAGCCGATGGAGCCGAAGACTTTGGCGCCGAACATGACGGCGACGGTGTTGGTCGCATTGATGGACTCGAGGGGGAGGACTAGGAAGTAGGACACGTTGGCGAGGACGTAGCTAAGAATCACGAGGGGCATCGCCGAGTGTATTACCCTCGGAAGGTCGCGAGTTGGACGACGGAACTCTCCCACGACGTAGTTGGTGTTGTCCCAACCATCGTAGGCCCAGAGTCCGGCGTAGAGAGCCACAGCCCAGGCCGACGGGTCTTTCGACGTTCCTTCAAACCAAGGATGGTCCTTCCAGTCCCTACTCGCCTCCCCAGAAGACGAAAATCCCGTCGCCGCAACAACGATGCCGATAACCGTAACGCCAATCAATGCAACAAACTTGAGAAACATAAGCATGTCGTTAATCCTCGTCCCCACCTTCGTCGAAATGCAGTTCAAAAACGTAACCAGCATGAGTCCCGCCATAGCCATCGACTTCGTCACCCACGGGCTAATCGTCTCTGCGTTGGGGCCTACAACGGCTCGAACGAGATACTCGCCCATGATGATGGCGATAATAGCGGCACTTCCGGGCTTGAGCACAAGCACGGCCACCCACGCAAACAGGAACCCCACAACCTCGCCAAATATCTTGGCGAGGTACACCTGCGCACCGCCATTGAGCGGTATCGCGCCCCCCAGCTCCGCGTAGCTAGCGGCGCCCGTCCACGCCAGCACGCCTGCGACAACCCACACGATGAGCGCCGCTCCAGGCGACCCCACGTTCGAGCTGACCTGACTAGGGGATGAAAAGATGCCCGATCCGATGATGAGGCCAACGACCAGCGATAACCCGTTCATGTATGTCAGCGACTTGCGCTTCTCTAATGCGGCGCCGCCGAGACCGGCTCCTTGCGACCGGGACGACTCCGACACCCCGATGGGCGCGTATCCGCTGGCCCCCGTCGTCGAGCTCAGGGGGAACAGGTTCGCGGCGAAGTCGAAGTTGGACGAGACTGAGTAGGACCTCATTCCTCGCGCCGCTGGGTTGGCGCTGTCTAGGGGGTCCTCTTGTTCGAGGGAGGCTTGTCGGGAAGAGGAGAAACTTGCCCGTGAGGAGAGGGCGTTGGACGCGGCATCGTCGTCTCCGAGCCCGCTGGAACTAGCGAGCGAGGCGAGTTCTAGCGAGTCCCGCGAGTGCTGTGGGAAGACGGATGTATATCCCGCCGACATGGCTGTTTCGTGGGGAGGAATAGATGGAAACGTGGTATGCGGATTGAAGGCGTTCGGTCGTACGTGTTATAGGTATGGAGGAGCCAGTGTCATACGCCTTAATGCTGGCTCGGGTGGTATAAACGGTTCATGGAAATGCAGTCTTCTTTCATAACATGACGGCAAGATGGCTGGGTTTTCGAGGACACGATATCGATATCGACGGTATAATGCGGCGGAATTAGAGGTTGCTAAACCTGGAATGAGAAAGAGTCCCAGATTTAGGGCAGTAAGCGGGAAAGCGATGACAGGTTTGGAACTGATGCTCTCCAAGTTTATGCAACGGAAACAAGTCAATGGCCCAAGCGACAAGATCGTGGAAACACTGGCCGGGTGCTTTAGACGGGACAAGAACGAGCTAATGATTGTACGAAGAAGAGCGAATAAGTCGTTTCGAATGTGCACTGGGGTGGTATACTTCAGAAAAGGAGGTAGTTCAGTTTTAGAAAGAAAGTTAAATTGATGATGGAAAGGAGAAGCGCGTGGGACCAGACTCTCTGCATGCGAAACGATGCGTCCAGATAGAATGGAGCATCAATTCAATTTGATGGGTTTTAGGCACTGGGATTGCGGTTATTGGCACATGGTTGGACCTGAATTTGGCACAGGTTCAGGGGTAATTTCAGTGCCAAAGGCACATTTCAGGTGTAAAACTTTGGTTTGGCCCCCTAAAGCCGGTGCCAATGAGAATCAATCCCAGTTCCTAGCCTTGGCATTTTCCGGGATCCTGATTGGTCCCTTCTTCAACCTTGATTTGCCCCTGGTCACGAGTACAAAGTACCTGTCTGTGCGTGCCAAAGCGAAGATCTTCAATGGTCAAAGTGCCGTTCTGATTATATAAGCGCAAGTGTCCCCTGCCAAAAAGGTTAAGTTCACTGACAAGTAACCTCAAAAGACATTGACTCGCTTCCGAGCTTTCTTCCCATCAACCTATTCGCGCCATACACCTCCAATATGCCGCTCGATGACTACGCCGCCGTAGGTGGAGGCGGTGCTCTCCGTCTTAAGGGCGCAAAAGTAACGAAGCCGAAAAAAAAGAAGAAGAAGGACAAGGCCGACTTAGAAAAGGCCCTCTCTGAAGCCGGTGGCGAATCGCTCGCCCTCGTAAAGAAGGACAGCGGGGATGAGGTGATAGAGAAGAAAAGCAAGAAGTCGCGCAAGGAGAAGAATGATGAAGAAGATGACGAGGAGGCCGTGCCTGTTGCGCGCAAGACGGAAGCGCAGCGGAAACTTGATGAAGTTAGGAGGAAACGGGTAAGTTGCTTGGCTCCCAAGGTCCTTCACGGTCCACGGCTTTGAATTATGTCTAACTTTGTTTTTGTTATAGTTCCTCGAATTGGCTGAGAATCCAGACGCGAGACCAGAGCTACTGAAGACTCACAAGGAAAGGGTTGAAGAGCTTAATAGTTTCTTGTCGAAACTCTCTGAACACAACGATATGCCCAAGATTGGGCCTGGTTAAAGAAGTCCTTATTTCCGAGCGGTGGAAGCGACAGCACGACATGACGGAGTTATATGGGTGCATTTTGGGGTTTCTGGCATGGCATACCCGGTTTTTCATCTGGTTTTGATAGGGGGTTGTACATTACATTGGAAAATAGAACTGGCATTCAACGAGTAAATGATTTTGAGCAAATGTGAGCATAACTTCTCTACGTTGATGTAAAGAGGTTAGCAATTACACTTTATCGACTTGCCCGCTCAAGGACAGGACCAGTCCAAACAGGGGATTGTTAACCGAATAACCCCACGAAAAGCGCTTGAAAAGCTTCCGAGATGCGGCAGTCGTCCGGTTTACGTTTCTTCCATTGCCGCCGACTTTGAAGGGCGGCGTTTGAGATAGTTTCAATGTGTCCTGGGGATATTCTACGCTACTTCATCATCATCCGTCTCCAACTCATCTAATTCACACCAGTCCAAACCTCAAGCAGCCATTGATAAAATACGTAAGGATCGTCGTATTTACCAAAGTTCGTATGTCTGTCCTAGTCTATGCAGTGGTCATTAAAGTCCGCCCGAATCCGCAATAAATGCGCCGTGCAAATGTCAAATTCCCGAAATCTATCCACCTCTTTTCATCTTTGTATATACAAACTCCCCAGAGTCCACCAAACTTTCCCTGTTTCGATGCCAGGTTCAGTTGGGGACCATGCAAAAACCAGTCTATTTTTTCCCCCTCGGCGTGTTTCTCATCGGGTATATCAAGGACGGACATATGTAAAAGGAATGAAACCGGCAATAAAGAAATTGCCCTTGCAAAAAAACAAAGTACTTTAAAAATCGGAACCAATCCGGCTATGCAGTTTCAGAGGGTCAATGAGAACTTAGAGAGCCATTGCCGCAACGATGCCAAAGAGCGCGGGGATGATGGCAATAGCGTTTTGCCCGGGGGCAGCGTTCTGGAGCTCGGGATCGGAGCCAGAGCCATCACCCGTGGGTTGGGGAACGACGTCGTAGTACGAGGTGGAGGTGATCACGGTGATGCCGCCGCCGGGAAGGGTCGAGGTGCGGGTGTTGGTGGTTGCGCTTCGGCTGGTGGTTTGCTTGTTGGAAGAGGAAGTAGGTTCTATTTTGCCATGTTAGTTGAAATGTTCAAGTTGTTCGCCGAGTACAGTGAGTGTAGTGATGAGTGGGACTAGGTGAGTGAGTCGAATGCTGTTTGCATCCCTTCACATCCCGCGTATGTAATGGAGAGGGGAGAAAAGAGTAAAAAAAGAACAAGGCAACAAGAAGATTGAAAAAGAGAGGGGAAAAAAAAGAAAAATTAAAAAAGCTTCGCACAAGGCTTAAGCTGAATTAAAAAGGTCCCCACGTACCAGGCCTCTTGGACGAGGAAGGGACTTGAGAAGAAGAAGAAGAGGGGGAAAGGGTAGAAGAGGAAGGAATAGGATCAGTCGATCCTAGAGAGGAAGAAGACGGCTCGTCCGACGACGTACCAGGATTCTTGTCGGTAGACGAGGGAGTAGGCTCGGGGGTGGTGGGCTCGGGAGTCTGGCTGGTAGGAGGCGGGTTGCTGGTGGGAGGCTGCGTGGGCTCCTGGGAGGGCTCCTGGCTGGTGGGCTCGGGTCCCTGCGACGTCGGGGGAGTCTCCGTGGGCTCGGAGGTCGAGTTGTTGTTCTGGCGCTTGGCGATCTGGACAAATTTGTTGCCGAGAGCGTCACTGTTGTCATGGTCAGCCTTCGTGGTCACTTCATCAGATGTAAGGACACAGTGCTGGAGCTTCTCCGGAAAGCTTCCACAGGGCCCTGGGGGAAAACGGACCTGATGATCTGGGCCAAAGTTTGCTCTCCGGCTGCCCCGTCGTTGACAGCTACATCGTTAACATTCCCGCGTGCCTGGACGGGTATCTGGGCAGCAATGGTCAAGGAAACCAAGACACTGACGGTCAAGGCAACGAGGAATCGCCTCAGGGTCGTCATCCTGTTCTTCTGCTGTGTTCCGGGTGCTCGTGGAGGGTTGGTAGAGTTCTCAAGGGCTCTCTTCTCGTCTACGGTACTCAAGAGTCCGGCCTCAAGGGAGTTGTCACTTGTCGGGGTTTGAGCTGACATTCCGAAAGGAAGAGAAAACAAATGCCTGATGGGAAAGGAAAGGGTATATATGAAGGAAGGTTCGGAGAGCGAGAAGCTGGCGAAGAGGTACGTCAACAAGTTGGTGGTGTGCTTGTTCCTTGGGGTGAGATTGGTGAAGAAAGCGGGTCCAATGAAGCAGATGGTGCGTCTAGGAACCGAATCAAAATCGACAAAACCAAGACCAAAACACCGGACAGGAAGGGCTCCAGAAAACGAAGTGGGCAACGAAAGGCCGGTCCGGTCGGCTAGCTTTTGGTTTCCCTTCCGGAATGGGGCAGTAGACACTAGGGACTAAGGGGACCCGCGCTAAAGATGATGGCTTGAGGCGATCAGCGTGCGGTTTGCATGGCACTCCAGGGCAAAACTTTCGTATCTACCTCGAAGGTACGAGACTCTTTCTCTTTGACACAGCCAGGCACGTTTAGCCACGACGCTCGATCCGACTAGAGAACGAGTCTAAGGGAAAGGAACCTGTCAGGGAGATGTTCTTATTGGTGGAGTGTGTTGGATCTTCAGGACTTCAGGAGGAAAAGAGTTCAGACTAAGAGAAAGGTCGGCAAGGCCAGGCGTCTTAAACTTTTGATGATGATACGAACGGGCCCCTTGGCCAGTGCCTTGTTCCTTGATACGAAGGAGGTACTTCGCACAAGTGGTACGGGGTGCAGTCCTAACTTGGAAAGACTCTGGGAGAGGAGGCGTGAGCGTGGGGAGTTCTTGAGGCGCCACTGGGATTATTAGCGCAGGTGTGTGAGTGAGTGTGTTGAGCTGACCCCTGCGAGGTACGAGGTACTCCGTATAATGTCTGTAGTGGGTGGGATCTGTTTACTTCGTACTTCATCTCGGCCTCGCCTGCGACTCCGGATCTTTGGGCTTTGCCGTGCCCAGGGAGGGTGGTTGAAAAAGTGGAGGCCCGGAAATACATGGAAAGGGATCAAGGGATGCGGTGCGGATGGAGGGCATCAATGAAAGTACGAAGTACGAAGTACACAACATGGAGAATACGACACAACAGCTGCAGGCTTACAGGCAAAAAAGTCATAAGATGCAAAGATAATGCGGAGGAGGTTCATAGAGGAAAGCGACGATTGTCAGTCAGTGTCAACTTCCTGGTTGGGGTTCTGGAGACTATCCGCTGTCCAAGCTGCAGCGGGTTCAGTTGCAAGGATGTGCCACCGTGTGTACGACCCCTCGGCTGGGACGAGCCACTGCGCCAGGCTCTAGCCGGCTTGCCGACTCAGCTGGACCGGGATGGGTATTGATCTTCTTGGACTGGTGCTCCATACGAAGTCCGCTGTGCTGCGGTACCAAGGATGAGTGGAAACACAGTGAGATACGAAAAAGAGGGACAGCGCCAAGGCAGAAGCGGGGACCCTGGACAAAAATGTCTGGTGGCTGGGGCGTACTCCGTATGTAACAGTATCAAATTCGTCAACGAAGGATTAATGCAAGACCGATGAACAAACGAAGGAAGGTGAAGATATCCTTCACTCATCATCCCATATTCTGTTTCTCGAAAGTCCAAGTGTCAAGTGTCACTCATGGGTGGAGTAATAAACGGCATCTATCAACTCATTCGCAAGGGCAAGCACATCATAAGCACCTCAGTGACTAGCACTCCTGGAGACTGTCATGTTACAGAGTGAAGTTGCCGACATTGTGCTCCGGTTTCCTTGGAAGCCGTGCTGCTCGAGTTGGTGGGTGGATATATCAATTGATTCAATACAGTCGTACTTCGTACTTCGTTTTACAAAAGGATCTGATGTTGTGTTAAGACAAGGTGACTTGGCCAATCTAGATTATGTATGCACGAAGTACGGAGTGCTGGATAACTTGAACAGACCTCGTCGGTTGATGCGTGAAATGAACTTCCGAGCGCACTAGTGTATTCCAAGACGGCTGGATGGGGAAGCTGAAGGATATAAACTATGAAGTAGTTGATTACTTCGTACTTTGTGACAATAGTGTCCACAGCTTCATTCATGTTGATCTCAGGGCGCTCAATTGAAATTTGATTTCATCAACACTGGTCCACATTGACTTTGCCATGCTCCACTCTCAGGCACGAAGCGCTATTAATATTGTCTTGAAGTCTTGAAGTTTGAACCAAAACTTGCAAGCATCCACAGGTAACTTGTCATGTATCCGCAGTGTATACGGAGGACTATGTTTTTGTTGGCTTGAGTACCTCGCAGTGTCCACTAATATTGAGGATGTTGATTGAACTCTCCAACCATTATAATCTAGTCTTCGTCAGTTTCAGGTCGATGAATCGCCGAATGTGGCATCACGTACTCAGTAGTTTAGTTGACGGGCGCGTCGAGCGAAGTAGTTTAAAAATGACCACAGAATGCATTGCTTTGGCGTTCGAGCCGCCTCTTCTCAGGACTGCTTCGTCCCTACCCAGAAATGACATCACATCACCGGGCTTACAGATTGTGACACCCAGAATAGCTGCTATCCCAGCACGCAAAATATCGGAGACTACCGAATTGCATGCAGTTATGAATGCTCCGGAACGCTCTTCCATTCATAGACAGGAAGGACCCCACTGCGACCTTCAAGCAACTTTCGTTTCGTATTTGGCATTGATGCCCAGGATCAAGTCAAATCGGCGCGGATGAGGTCGAATATCATCTCCCCTGTGGCCATCACTTGCGACACTTCTTCGTGTCAGTCGATGAATGGAGAAATACGAGCTTCGTCGTCGGGTGTGGCGAGAACGAAGGAGTTGACGCAAACTGGTCTCCGTGCCGCTGTTTCCATTGGTTGAGGTAGCACCTTCTGCCTGTCTGAAAAGTGGTCCGGCCCACTGTCCAGACATGCGGTGGCTGTGTCGACGACGATGGGTGGATGGTGGGAACGTGAACAGTCAAATTCAATCAATCAACGACGACGAGACCTTGGGTGTTCAACTTGTTGCAATCCAATATTCTTTGTCACTAAATGACGGGATTGACGCCTTCATCAATTATTTCTGCATATAAAATGCACAGGGCTAATAAGACATCCAGTTGTCTAATTTACTAGCGCAGATCTACCGAGTACGGAGTATTTGATGATGCTGCGAGATAGTACATACAAATTGGTGTTGATGTCTCGTTGGCTAGCCAGAACACCTCAATATTTACTTGGCTGCCCGGTTTCCATTTAGGAGCTAAAGTGCTATCGAATTGCGGCTGTCCGAGCCGTGAATTGTTCTGGGCATGGCAGGGTATCAAATATTGAAGCATTGTAACCACTCATCCATATATTCTTGCAGGCGTTTGATGTTACGCAACTATCAGTACTTGCACTCCGTTGAGGCTCGGCACTTGAGGATTGAACCATCACCTATTGCTATTGGAGGGGGTTTCAAGGAGCGTTCTAGGCTTACAGTTAGGAACCGCGGGCTTGGGATGTGATGACGTGGTCTCGAATTGAAGGTTGTTAACCTTGCCCAAATCGAGCATCCATTGCGCTAGCCCCTCAAGAGAAAGTCTGAGTTGAAGTCCTTTTAAGGTCATATCAGCAAAGTTACTCCGTAATGCTCACGGCAAAAGGCTTTCCCTCTGGTTGAGGCAAAACTTGTCATCTAGATGCCCAAAGTTCTTCGGTCGATATGTGCTGTTCTGGAGCAAAATGAAATTGGTCATATCCAGGGGTTTTGTCTAAACCACATGCTTAGCAATGAGAGACTCAAACGATCTGGCCGAGGTGGATGTCCGGACGTCTCTTCCCTGCCAGCTTGTGGTCTGGTGGCGATCCGCCTCCCCACTTCTCTCGGCCCAGGCGGGTGGGCTGGTACGGCCAGGCAACTGATCTGCTTGCGATGGAAGACAGCTCTGCTGATCCTTGGACTACAGACCCAAACATGGTAACATTATGACATATGAGCTCGGAGCCTACAACGGGAAGGCGGCTCCAACAGACCAACAGCGAAGAGAGTAAAGCTCCATTATGTAATCGTTCCTTCCAATTTCGTTTCGCTCAAAGCTGTTTTAGTGGGCTGATTACGAATTCAGGGGCCACCAGCCCCTTGAAGAGGGCAGCAACAACCTGGGAGGAAAACCAGGTTTGGAAGTAGCTTTTTATACTGAGGTACTTGGATCCAATGCAAGGCTCAGGGCCAAGTTGATGTAGCATCTTGGCTCTTCCTGAATGTCGTAACGTGTCAATCCTCCCAAGAGTCAACATTCATGTGATAATCCAACTAGGAACAACTCTTCACAGCTGGTTCATGGTCTTATCAATGATGACTGTTGTAGGCTAATGCCAATGGATCAAATGTCTTTGGTAATGGCCTTTGTCCACCAACACATCTGAACATTACACCCAACAAATTCACAGAACCGACAACAACACTCTCGAGATAGGCTTGCCAAGGTCAGGCATTTCGTTCCCAACCCCAACTTCGCCATTCAAATCGCAAATTCATCCCTGCAACCCCTCTTCTCCTCCCATGCCCGACACATCCTGATGACCTTCAACGGAGCAAAGGCCCCGCCATGCCCAAACCTGAGAACTTAGAGAGGACAGCATGGCAGCCTGCCAGCAACCCTGACAGCTTGGAAGAGGAACCCAATCTACAGCTCCTATCGCGCTCTCCTCATCCCTACCACCGCCAGAGCTTCGAGCTTCTCCACCCGACCGACCGCATCGAATACACGGGCCGATCGCGCCTGGCGACGCTGACCGCGAACAATGACGAGACCGATGCGTCAAATCCGCAGCTCCCGAAGGACTCCCCCCTCGCCAGCGATAGCGGTACTGAGGCCGATGATGAGCACTTCCTCAAGGGTCTCCCCGCGCCCAGGGCGAGACTGCATAAGGGTTTGAGAGGCCGCAATGAGACAATATCAGGATCTTCGACGCCTCTTCTATCCCCATCTATCCCAGCACATCATGTCGAGGAGCTTGGCGAGAAATTGCCCGAGGCGATCAAAGGTGATAAACGCTTCGCCATCAATAGAGTCCGCCAGGCCCGCCATGTTGCGAGAAGATATGTGGAGGTTGCCCTGTTGGCTGGTCTCATCATGATGGTGTTGTCCAACCGCAGAGTGCAGCCGGTAATGAGATTCTGGTTCCCAGGTAAGCCGAGAGAGCCCGCGCATACAGCCTTGCCGTCGCTCTAGCTCCTGCTAACGTCCATTTAGAATGCGTCGTGGCGCTCTCCCTCTTTGGAGTACTGCTAGCTCTCTATCCTCTTCGCCTAGCTCTCTGGGCTCATTTTCATCGCACCCCGATACACCGCATTCCTTTAAGGGCCCCGATGCAATTCGATCCCGCGCCTCTGCTTTATCCGCAAACCATCACTGTCCTTACGTCATTCCTCCTCGCGAGCGACAATCCGACCCTGGTCCTCCCTAATATCATCCTCTGTCTCTGCTCCTTTCCGGAGCAGCTTATCCCATTTACTTTTTCGAATGAAACGTACAACAGCGTCCATTGGGTCCTGTCATGTGTGCCGTTGTTTTGGGCGACTTCTCGACAGGCGCCTTACCTTGTAGAATCCGGGGACAATACATGGTCGTTGATGGATTCTCACTATATTACTCCTAGCGTGGTTGTCATGCTCTATCCTCTCCACGAAAGTTTACGTCGAGTTCTCCGCCACCTCACGACGACCAGTCTCTTACCAGCCGAACTCGAATTATTCTCGATTGCTCTTATTAACCTTTTACTTTTAACGTCATCTCCCCAGATGAGGATTCTTAAAGCTCTGTTATGGGTTGGCGGACTGGGTGTCTTGGTCTTGTGCGGCCAGGTAATAACCTGGGGAATATCCTTGGCGCGTGTGCCGAAGTGGCGTTTTATGAGAGAGCCTCTTCAGTCTTCTTCGTCAACGCTTGCTCAGCTCATGCGCCGGTTGCTCTGGCCCAAGAAGTCCCTGCGAAAGGGCGTAGATAACCGATCCCGCTCCGCCAACGGTTTGCCTTCCGTCTGGCCCTGGCCCTCTTCGGAAGAATCGGACCTAGACTCGCCCGTGTCGAGGTACGATGCTGTGTCCCCGTTTTCGCTGAATAGAGAGGCGGAGCAATCGATATTACTGGCCAAAACGGGATCGGAACCCCCTACAAACGGAAAGCCCATCGGGCGGCGGAATACATTTCCCTTTGCTCCCGCTATGGGTAGGGTTAAGCGGCAGCTCGCGACACATACGCCGGCGGGGCGCAAGAAGAGATCGACCTCGATGTCCGTCCGTGCCTTCTTCAGCTTGACACAGTCACAGGCCGCCGCTAGAAAGTGGTTTTACGCGAGCTACGTCTACCTATGCATCATCGGCATCGCCCTTGTCGGTATCCGAACCTATATTACCCACTACGCCCTAAATGGAGCGGAGGCCATTGGCTGGGCGCTGGGTTACCTCTTTGGAAACATCAACTGGTTCCGCTTCAAGGTCGTCAGCGAGAACTTAGACGGGTGGATCTGCCTCCCGCCAAGAACCGACCTTGACGCTGGCCAGTTCTGCCACCAGGGCTGGGTACAGCACATCCGACTAGAAACCTTTGGCAGCGCTAACACGAGGCTGCTGATTATCGGATACTGGCTCATGATTCTCGTCTTCGGTCTCGTCATCGTGTACCGCCTCAAGGACGTCTACGAGGTCGACACCCGCCGCAAAGTCTTCCACTTTATGATGGTCGGCATGCTTCTCCCGGCCACCTACGTCGACCCGGCCTTCGCTGCCCTCGCCCTCTCCGCCGCCCTAGCCCTCTTCCTCCTCCTCGATCTCCTCCGCGCGAGCCAGCTGCCGCCCCTCTCGAAGCCCATCGCTAATTTCCTCGCGCCTTACGTCGACGGCAGAGACTTCCGCGGGCCCGTCGTAATTTCTCACATCTTCCTCCTTATCGGTTGCGCCATACCCCTCTGGCTCACCCTCGCCTCGCTCCCGCGCAGCGGTTCCGGCCACCTCGCCGGCTGGGAAATCCCTACCCGCGAAGTCAGCATGGTTTCGGGTGTCATCTGCGTCGGCCTCGGCGATGCCGCCGCCTCCCTCATCGGCCGACGATGGGGCCACCGAAAGTGGGTCTGGGGCGGCGGCAAGAGCCTCGAGGGTAGCGCCGCCTTCGCCACGGCCGTGTTCGTCGGTCTCGTGTCCGCGAGCCTGTGGTTAAGGGTGGGTAGGTGGCCTGTCCCGGAGGGGAAGCTTCTCAGTTGGCCCGTGGAGATGCGGAACGCCGGGGTTTGCGCTTCCGTGGCGAGCTTGACGGAGGCGGTGTTGACGGGGGGGAATGATAATGTTATTGTGCCGGTTGTTTTGTGGACTTGCGTCAAGAGTCTGGGGGTTTGAGATAAAACAAACCCTGTTCTTGTTGCGCCGTCCTTTTTCCATCTCCGGCTTTTATTGCTGTGTTTTTTATAGAATTCGGGACATGATACATCTAGCATTGGCGTTGGCGGCGAGGAATTGAATCGGATCTTTTGATGAAGGGTGTCTCTGTATGGGAACGGTTCTTTTTGGTGTTCTTTTCGCGTCTATTCGGTTTCTACACTAAAGTTAGACGGGAGAGTCTTTTCAAAAATAATAATGGAAAGATATAATAATAGATGTGCGGTTTCGAAGACCGCCCGATGGCCACAGTCTATCGCATACCAAGACGTCTCTAGACCTTTTTCTTCCTTGCTTTTTCCCCTTCCATGCTATTTCCATCGTCTAAAGCTTGCAACATGAATGCCCTTGGGCAATGCAATAATCCATGAACAACGCTCCTAAGAATTGGTTCATTATGATACTGATAAGTGACGCCATGCGCCGCCGGTCCTAACCGGTCACCGAATTCAAGACTCGATATCCTCCAATATCGCCTCCATCTCATCTCTTCTAAACGGCACGCTGATAAGCTCTGTGCCCAACGCGTCTTTCCTACTCGTAATCATCTGGTGATCATGGAATCTAAAAAGAAAGTTAGCCCTCTAGCACTCTAAATGCTTGAATCCCCAAAAAAAAAAGAGGAAAATGGGAACCACAAAAAGGGGGGGGGCCAAGCTACTCACTCCCTCAAAAGCTGCCGAAACGCCATCTCCGAGCTCGGACAAACAAAAGCCTCCACAGCCTTATTATACAAAATCCTATACTCCAACCCGGGATTCTCCCCACCATCCCCCCCTCCTCCTCCATCCTCATCCAGCGCCGTCAAGACCTCCGCGACGAGCAAAGCATATAAGCTCCTCGCATTCTGCGTCAAGCTCTTCAGCACGAACGCAACGGCCTGGCGACCTCCCGCGCGGCGAGCGGCTCTGCCGAGGAGCTCGTGGACGTCGTCGACTACGTCGAGCTCGGCGGTTAAGGGGGCGAGGGTGGTGGCGTCGTGGAAGGCGAAATTGAAGGTGGAGCGGAGGGAGACGTCCCAGAGGAAAGGGAAGTCGGGAGTGTCGGCGGAGCAGATGAGGTGGATTTGCGGGTGGGAGGCGAGTTGGGCGAGGAGGGATTGGGTGGAGGGTTTGCGGAGGGGAGGGGCGTCGATGGAGTTGACGAGGATGGTGAGGTTGGTTGTGGGGGAAGCGTTGGCGAGGTGGGAGGTGATGGATTGGAAGATGGCGGCGGGTTGGGCGCCGGGGACGGGTTTGGAGGGTTCGAGGGCCGACCAGATGGTGGAGAGGATGTCGCGTGGGGTGATGGTGCGGACGTAGCCATTCACTATAACGATTTTGGGACCGGCTTCGTCGTCGCGGTTGGATTTGTTCTTGGAGATGTGCGTTGCAAACTTGCGCATGAGGGAGCGCTTCGATCCCATTCCGTAGAGACACACCGTAAAACCCTCGGACAGTTCGAATTCCCACTGCGGGAACGAGTCGACGTGGATGGACTCGAGGAACCGCAGGTTTTCGGCGTGCGGATCCTCGTAGTCCCGCCAGAAGGAGAAGTATTCGTCGTGCGTAAGTAGGTCCAGCGATGCGAGCGTGTTGTCCGACGTCTTCACCTTGCCGGGCTTGTTGTGGAAGAAGTACATCTCGTGGGGGGGTAGGTCTCTCGGCGGCGAGGGTGACTTGATCTTCCTCGGGCGTCCGCGACCGCGACGGGGCGTCGTTTTGGACGGTGTATCCGGCGCGCTGGTCGCAGCATCCGTCTCCTCTTCTTCCTCTGACCCCTCGCCATCGTCGCGGTCGTCGTCGGAAGATTCGTAGATTTGCCGTGCGAGGTTTTCTTGCTCCTCGTCCTCGCTGCCTTCGTCGTCGACCACGTTGCGTATCAGCGCCCTCATGCTCTTCTTCCGGGCCGAGCGGTCGGCGGCGTTGCGCCTGCGGGGCGTGATGCCATTTCCGTCTAGTAACCTCGAGGGCGTCACGGCGGTGCTTGCGCTCGGTCGGCCTCGTCCTCGTTTTGAGGGTGTCTCTGCCTGCCTCTCTATGGGTGTTGTCGGGGCGACTTTAGGCGGCCTCCCTCTTCGCCTGGGCGTCGTCGTCGTTGGCTCGGGTTCAGGCGTAGGCTCAGGTTCGGATTCAGGCTCAGACTCGGGCTCCGGTTGGGGAGGATCTATTTCGATCACGGCATCTTCGTCGTCTTTGGTCGTCGACTTTCTCCTCTTGGGTGCAACTGTGATTTCCTCATCCTCCGCAATCTCTCTCAGCTTGAGGGAAGGGTTGCGCTTCCTCTTTGGCCTGGAGGCTTCGTGGGCACCAGCTGTGTCTTCGTCCACATCTTTCGGAAGGGCTTTTCGTCTCGGCATCACCTCGGGTATGTATTATATCTTCGTATTTGAGTCTTAATGTCTATTATTCGTCATTGGCTTCGTCTGGTCGTGAGAATAGAAATGAATCTATCTGAATTACTGTGGCATCAATCCCTTTACAATAGTTGACGCGAGGTTCTAAACGCGCCTCAATTGGTTCAATGAATTTGGCCAGGGTAGAATTCAAGGTTGATTCGTATAAGTACAAAGTTTCACTGCTAATTCCAATGTGCTAAAGAGTATAAGTACATACAGCTCGAAGCTCGATGGATAAGTCAGCACTCAAGCTCGATGCTGGCTCGAATCCAACTTCACTTCATCGATTTGCTTGATCTCATCGGAGTTTCCCAGCTCCAGCAACTTTACAGACAGTGTCACTCGCTCCAATCTTTAATTCTTCATATCACTTAAAATGGGTCTAAATCTAAATCTCTCCGCGTCTTTGAATGTATTCAAGCTCATCACACGACCCTATCTCTGTCTCCCTCACTACACCGTACCAACCTTTGCCGACCTGCCCATCCCTCTCGACTCGGTGCTCAAAGAACAAGGGAAGAAGGCAGATATTCGTGCAGTCGTATTAGACAAGGATGATTGCTTCGCGTCCCCAGACTCCAACGAAGTATATAAGCCGTATAAGGTAGATCCCACCAACCACATTTTTTTTTTTTTTTCGTAAGGTCGCAGGCTCGTAGTAACAGCATCTTCAAGGAACGATTTGAGGATTTAAAGCGAGCGTATCCGGGGCGCCGCCTGCTGATTGTATCCAATACGGCCGGCGCCACGTCCTGGGATCCGCAAAGGAAGCTTGCAGAGGCCGTAGAGAAGGAGACGGGCATCCCCGTGCTCGGCCACAGCGACAAGAAGCCAGGTTGTGGGTCGGAAGTCATGGAGTACTTTCGCCAGTATCCAGAGACTGGAGTCACTCATCCCTCCCATGTCGCAATTGTAGGTGATCGGCTCACGACAGACATCATGATGGCGAACATGATGGGGGCCTGGGGCTTCTGGGTCAAGGATGGCGTCGTCCCTCTAAGCAGGAAAAGCATCGTAAGTCCATCCATGACTCCGAGACTGGAATACAGGAAAACTGGAAAGCAGGAGTTGGATCTAACAGGCGAGTAGTTTTCGAGAATGGAGAGGCAATTCGTCGGATCCATATGGGCAAGAGGATATCGGCCAAATCCACCCTCTGAATCATAAAACTCTTGCCATTGTTAGAAAGGCCTTATAGACGCGACAGCTGCAGAGCTTTCGAGACGATGTACATTTTGTATCAATACACTACGTTCTGTGTCATATTCTTTGACTGACGGATCTGCATTCGGCTCTATTCATAGTAGATGGATGAATCGAATCATGAGAAACAACTTTACACATCACAGCAGGTCCTCCAGTTTGGTATGTATTTCTCTTAGGGAAGCTTCCCTAGATATTCGCTCTTTTCCCCAAGTTATTCATCCCTGTTTTGGGATATTCCTCTTCGCCTATGTTATTCTTCTCTTGCTCCACCTATTCACTCCTCTCTTCCTCCAATTATTCACTCCTCTCGCGCCTTCCTGAGTTCTTTTCTCCCATCCACACACACACACATTTATATCTGCTGTTTTCGAATTCTCTCCTCGTCTTCTTTCCCTCAAACCTCCTAATATATCTTCTTGATGTATTCCGCAACTGTTCTTCGTTCATCAACATCCCTTATCCACTATCACACTTCTTATCCCACGAGGATTATAACGGCTCTTTGCGCAAACATCCACGGCAGTCGAGTACACCTACTTTACTCGTTTCCCACCAGCATCAGAAAGTAGACGAAGAGATGGGAGGGAAATCGTGGTCCAAGGAAGAAGAGGACTATTTCTGGGTCCACATCATCCCGTTCTCCCATGTCCGAAGAGGACCCCATTTGGCGCACCCTGAGCAGAGCTTTGCCCAGCTCGGGAGAAAGATGCAAGATGCATTCGGTAGCCTAGCACGGCGAAGCTACACCGGCGTCTGTCTCGGTATGTCTTCCGATGGTCCCTAAAAGTCTAGATATGCTTCCATTCCATGACCGCCACTAACAATTAAGCAGAGGAACACTACTACAAGAATGTAGTGGAGGGACGAATATCGAAGCATGCTCCCGAGTATGTTAAGGCTTACAAGGCCCTGGCAGGTAAGTTCATAGTCTCCCCTTTCCCACAATCTCCTTACTTGGCGAGAAGATATATATAATCAAGGCCCGCTAACGTACTCCATATTTTCCAGCTTCAGATCCTCGCCAGCCCCCCTCTATCGCCCGTGTTCGGCGGGAACTGAACGGATTAGGAGAAGCCACCCACCCTGCAACCAAGCCGGGTGCCGAAATGGACTGGGAGCTCGGTGGGAGGGAGGAGACGGAGTAAACATTGAGAAGGACTCCGTGTAGAGTTGGCGAACGGTGCCACGAGGGCTCGTCCCATTGTATACCAATGTTTTTTTTACATAGCGGGTTTGACATTAATGGATGGGGAATAGAAGATAACCCCCATGGTTAAGACTGTTATTTGGGTTGCTTGTTTCTGCTTCCTCATCCTATAGAGATGCTCGTAATTCATTGTCACAATTCACAGCGAGATCCTTTACATCTACATGACTCTTTTTGATTGTATTTTGTCCACCCCCTAAACTCAACTGCCAAATGAGTGCTGCGGCCTCAAAACCTCCGCCAAAAACGCCATAATGGGAAACATTTCCTCCCTCTTCCGAGGCATATCCACCCCGCTCCGCTCCCACTTCACCCTCCGCACGCTCTCAAACTCCCTCTCAGCGTACTCCACATCGCCGCTGTCGACCTGCACCAGCAAGGCCCTGCTCTTCGACTTTTTCCTCCCACTCAGCGTCGAGACCATCGAAGGAGGCAACGGCCCGCCGATAGACACGACACCCTTCAGCGCACCCCTCCGCGTCCTCGGATCCACCTCTTCATCCCCGACCTCTTCGAGCCTCGGAGGGTTGGCGATATCAGTCGCCAACCCCAACGCAAACGACCCTCCTTGCCCAAAGCCGAAAAGGATAATATCATCCATCTCCCACCCCAGCTTCGTAATCAGCAGGCCGCGAATCAACGTATCCAGCACCTTAGTCTTGGCGCGCGAGAATCCCGGGTCCGCGTCTATGTCCCCCGTCGAAGGATCTAGGTTTATGTCATCCCCCCAGTGGAAGTGGTTAGGCGAGGAGGACGCTGATGAGGGGGGGAGAAGACTGGGTGGGAGCACGGAGGGCCCGCGGACGGCGATGCTGAGGACGCAGGGAAGGTTCATGCTGCGGGCGAAGTTGATGAAGGATTCGCTGTCGCCGAAGCCGTGGAAGAGGATGAGGAGGGTTGTGGTTGACTCTGGAGGGGAGGGAAAGGATGTGGCGAGGTGGAGGGTTGGGGCGAGAGAGGTGAAGTCTTCCTCTGTGGGGATTCTAGGAGGCATTTTCTGAGATGAGAATGGGAAATACAAAATTGATATCTTTTGGTCTTTTTTAGATTTTGTTTTAGTTTGGTTTGGCGGGTTTGGGAATGAAAGAGCTTTCGGTTTGATGTGTGGGTTGTACGGTGAATTGGTGAGGTTCGGTTCAGAGTTCAGCTCGCTCATTCGTAATAACTTCATATCCCAGCCCACGGCAAGAACCCGCAACTGAGCAGCTCAAGCATGAAGCACTGCGACCATTGGCCACTTATCGCTCAGAAGGTTAGAAAGTTGCAATTTTCGTAGCTACGCGGCAAGCGATGAATTCAAAAGAATTGAGCACCGCGAGCGAGCTTTTTTTTTTTTTTTGGTTTTTTTTTTTTTTTTTCGTTACTCAATGACGCGAGCCTCGGTTGATCATCGCCTTTCCTACTTTCGCGCGTCTATCCTATCCGCTTCCTCTGCGTCATGTCCCATGTTCGAAGCGGCGCCTCGCCGATGGCTGTATAAAGAGGTGCCGCAATGAACATCTGCGAGATAAGACGAGGACGAGCGAAAGCACGCCAACACATACCTACCATTCACAGTAGACCCAGTGGAATACATTGGGAAGAAGGCGCTGGCAGTACCAAGGCTGTGAAAAGAGGAGAATTATGGACTGATCGAGGGTAAACCAAATATATCCATCCGCCACAATTGCCGGTTCTACGTTCTACCTTGAGAATCACAGGTCATTTCTCTTTCATCCAAGGCCAGGCAATCTTTCTACCCATATCTAGTGTGAAAAGAGTCTGCGCATTCGACTTGTCCTCCCGCATCTTAGCCCGATGCAGCGCTGCCTCTCTCGACCCGTCTGACGCTGTCGACGAGCCCAAGGCATCATCTTCTAATAGTCGCCTCCGCTTATTAGGCGAGAGCGCGCTCATGGCCCTGCGGGACGTCTTTGACAAAATGGAGGCCTGGTCGAAATCGACAATGGTTACCTCTCCGGCAGGGCTCTGCAACACATTAGGCAACCTGATGTCGGCGTGTGCTACCCCGAGGCGATGCATCTGATCGAGGATGCTGATGACAGAGTCGACAATACGCTTGCGTGTCTTGGGGTCTTCAGGCACTGCGAGCTTGGTACCCCCATAAGACAGGAGGAGGAAGTAGATAATGCGCACGTCAATATCATAGTATAGAACCTGATGTAGCAGCCGGAGGTCGACGGAGCCGAGACACACGGGGATATGGCGGCCTTGTAGAGGCTGAAGCCTCTGATAGATAGCCTCTTCCTTTTGCAGGGTAGGTATACGCCCACCCGTCACGCCCTTGGCTATAAATGTGTAGCCATATTCGAGCAGCGTGAGCTGAAACAATGCACCGCAGGCACCTTCCTGGCCTAGGGTCACAACACCCTCCACCAGGGTTCGAGATAGCTGCTGCTGTAGTAGAGCTATCCATTTCGCATATGAGACGGGGTGCTTCTGTCTGCCAGCGGGCGTGTCAGGCATCGTCCGTATGTGCAGCAGCTTGTTGGGGCACTTGGTGTCCAATGGCCAGCCATTCACGAGTGAAAGGAGGCAGGATGCCGTGCAGTATGGCCTGGATTGCTGAGATTTGTCACTGCCTTTATCGCCAGCACTGTTACCGCTACCACGCGTTGAGCGGGTAGACGACGAGCCTTGCCCTGGTGAGGCTTGCGCCGTCGATCCCGACCCCGAGGTGGAACCACCTCCTTGAGAACTGCCTGCTTGACTCGAACTCCCGGCGCTAGGGCCCCCGCCGCCCTCGCGTCTACTACGTGATCGAAGAACTGGGCCCAGCCCCAGGTCAGGTCGTGGCTGTGGTTTTCTCTTAACCTTTTTAATTGGCGTCGGCACCCAATCAGGACTGCTTGGTATACGGCGGTGCTTCCTTCCTGGGGGTGTCGAGGGACCAGCCTCTTTCGCCGTCTCTTGCTCGTGCTGCACGATTTTATCCACAATATAGTTGAAATCAACAGCCCAAGTTTTGCTTGACGTCGTTGCTGCAACACGCTCGTCATTACTGTGCTGTCTTGTTTGAAGAGCGAGCGCAGTGAACGCGAGGACCTGACAGACAGCATTGCTGTAAACAGGATCTTCATTAGCCTCAACCTCGCGGGCAGGCCGTGCCAGATGGTAGAATAGCTCTTTTGGATTAGTCCAGTCAATCTTGAGAAATACAATCGAATCACCATTCGTCACATAGCCATACTCTAGCCCAGCTTCCAGCATATAATGGTATGTCTGTGTGACCGCTGCAGCCGATAAAAGCTCCGCGTAATGCTTGAATTTAGCTGGCTCAACTGTGGGTATAGTGGGCTTGTTGACAACTTCGTCGAAAATGCTCATGCTTCGTAGACCCTGTTCAAAGTGTGATGTGTGGAGCTTGTGGGGTGCTTTATATTCTATCACGTATGAAATTTCCGTTCGACTGCTGGCGTCTCGATATACGCAGACTTGGTCTGTCCGTAGGCTCTTTTCCTTCATATCCACGTCATCGGTCGGATCGCGGAGACTACTGGCGCTCGTTGCGAAGTATACCCCATCACCAATATCAAGGTTGACTTGCTGGGACTGGTAGTGTTTGAGCTTGGATAAAATGATGCGTACTGGATCCTCGATGCAATTATTCTCAACGAAGACAAGTGAGGGCTCACCCTCGACCCATCGCCCTCGGATTCGGTTGCCAATAGTCCTTAGGAAGGCAATGCTCTCAAATAGTCGCTCATCCTTAGGGAGCATATGCGATATCTTACTAATGATATCGATTTGCGTGGATTCGAAATCCACCCATGGAGTAAGTAGGTCTGGACAGTGTTTTCCGGTAGGGTTTGTAGTAGGAGCCCTTGAGGTAAGATAGCCGTCGGTAATGAGGACAAGATTGCACAAGACATACTCATGACAGGCTTGTAAGTATTCTTCGAGGGTTGTTTCGCGGGCTAGACTTTGCGCCTGCTCCTTCTCGCGTCTCTCCTGGTCTGCTCGCGCCTCTGCTTGGTCTGCTCGAGCCTCTGCTTGGTCTGCTCGCGCCTCTGCCTTCTCCTTCTCACGTTCCAGCTGTTCCACCCGACGCTTGAGTTCTTCGAGTGCTGATGACATGGAGAATATGATGAGAGTCGACGACGACGGGAATTTCAGTGATGGTTGGGGTCATCGCGACCTCACGACTGTAGGCGAGAACACCGCAATTGTTGCCTCTTACTCCGTATTTATGGGGAATAAATGTTCTTGATTAGGAAATTTCTTCCTTAGGAAAAACAGTTCCCAAAAGAAGAAGATATTCGATGACAGCGAAGAACAGGTGAACTGTTTTGAGCCCAAAAGCGTGGTAGAGCGACATTCACTCATAACCTCTGGGGAATAAACGTTCTTGATTAGGAAGAGGAAATTTATTCCTTGGAGAAAACAGTTCCCAAAACTACATCAGTTCCTCGGAAAAGATTCGGAAAGAATAGCGGGTAGCATACCAGCCAATCAGGGCTAGTTGCCGACATTAGTGGTAGACCGAACTTGTCCCACAGCCATGGGCCACGGAAGTACGAAGGAGTACTTCGTATCTGGAGCTCATTTCCATCGATTTGACCCTCGACAGAAGGATCAATTGATACCCATTTCAATTTCAATTTCAATTTGGACACCTCTTTGGTTACGTTTGTTTCCTCTTTTTGGTCCAAAAGGAGGTTAAAAGGGGCCGGCAAGAGCCTTGCTGCAATCTAAAAAGCTGGGTGAAAAGTGACGGCTTATTCAACAAATCCCTACCGCTCTAAACTCCCTTAACGTGGTTGCGGTTGCATTGCGCCGGTCCAGAAAACGGGGAGAAGGGGGTGGGGGAGGCGCATTGCACAGGATATTCACGGTCAAGTGATGACGGGGAATCATCTTATACTTGAAAAAAAGGAAAAATTGTTGAAATAGGATGAGATGAAGGGCGCTCAGCGGGTGCGCATCGCGCTTTAGAGATGCCCTTGCATGGGTTCTTCACAAGGGTCCGTACGTGCATATGCAGAACTAGCAAAGTCAAGGTTCTCGTAACATGAATTCTGCTTTACACCTAACTACTATTATTACTAGTGCTACTCGGTCAAGATGGAAGGCGACCAGGAAATCGAATCGCTTCCGGACGATTTTTATGCCCCATTCTCGGCTGAGAAATGCGCTAAGCTCCACAATAGGTTGTTGAGCCTGAGCACGCAGCATCTCGTTGACGGTGGTGAACCCCTACCAGACCGTGTCAACGTTCTTGACCATTTCCTGCAGGGGACCGCGGACGATTGGACGGAGGATGTCGTGAACAACCCGCTTGAGTATGAAGGGTTTCGATTCCTGTCCTTGATAGAGCACAGAGGCGAGGAGCGACTTACTCCGGGTCTTAGGAGTCCTCGCCTTGATCTACTTGCTGCCACCGAGTGGTTGGGCCTAGACGAAGAGGATCCCGAGCTCATCCTCCTCTATCCCGATCCCATAGGCTGGCATCCAGGCGTCCCGGGTGGTGTACTCTTCAACCTGGGCGAGCTGCGCGCGTGCTTTTGTCCAGCCGGCCTTGGGCCTGCAAGGACCTCATTTGACTTGGAGCAGTGGCCGCCGCTCGAATTCATCCTCTGGAAGCATCTGGCTCTCTGGGAGACGGGGAAATGCCACTGGAATCCCATCGACGGCCGCATTACCTACGTCCCATGGATACAGGCTGATCTGGATGACGCACTCGCAGCTTGGGGCGAACTCCTCGCGTCTATCGAAGCCCGGCTGCCCCTGACAACTGCCCAGCTGGACTACGCATACTTGGAACCGCTAGATAGGGATTTGTTGACCAGCCTCAAACTCAGCTCCTTCGCCGTCGAATTTCTCTGTCACGCCAAGAGGCCAGGGTTCAAATTCATCGCTCCCGGAATCACTACGTTCTCGCCCGAGACGCTGATATCCCTCTGCACAAACCCATGAGCGCCTCCGATCGCTCATGATAGGAATTTCCTCAGCACCATAGCCGGAGATGAAATCGAGCTTGCGTCGTTGATCCTCCCTGGTGAAGTCCCCGTTACGCCATCCTTTATCATAGTCCCCAACATGGAACTCAAAACCGAAAAGGAACATCAGATGTACACATTCGAGAGCCGCTTCGCAAAATGCACCGTTCAGCGTATGTCAGGGCTGTATCTAAACCCTCTCGAATATAACAACCGGGACCTGGATAGTACTATGTTCGTCCCCGTCGAACCTCGAAATGACATCTTTCAGTTTGGGACGAATTGTCTCTGGGCTCCGCAGCGTAGCCCGAGGCTGTGCGAGCTGCTGAGGCACTGGGTAGACCTGGTTGAGGATGGAACTTGGGCGATTGGGCCGGAAGGTGTGTTGACGGGGCAGGAATGGTATGCTTCGGACTACAAAGGGTATGGAAAGCAGTTAAAATGGAAGTGGGATATGCGGTAGATGAGATGATTCTGAGCTGGGGCGCCCTCTTTACAAATGAACAATCTAGTAGAAGGAGCTGTGCCGGGCAAGACAGTTGGCGCTCGAAGCCATGGGACATGGCCTGAAAGAACTCTTGATGCTGTTGTCCTAGGATCGGGATTGGGACTTCGCCTAGGGTCGCCGATTGAGCTTAGCGTGATTGGGGTCCTGATTTCGGCTTCGGCCACTGAAACTACGGGCGGCAGACACTTCGCGCCTGGTCAGTCGGACGGTATCTACTTCGTGAGGGCTATGCACTTAAGAGCCGACGGAAGAGCCCAATTAATTTGCATTAACATGCTTGAACCAGTAAAACTTCCTCAGGTCACCTTACAAGGGCAAGCAAGTGCAAAGAAGCCCGCTTAGAGAATAGAACCAGATGCCCCTCTCCAAGCGTCCTTCTTTACTCCTCGAAAGCTCTCCAAATATACCCAGCTAGCTACTTACAAAGTAAGGCATTTTTTTCATCTTCTTCTTTTGTCGAAGCTAGCGATCAATTGATGACTTTGGTCTAGTCGCTATATGCTTCGAGTTCTCCCTGAACTCGTGAGCAGCCACAACCCTTCCAGGCCCTCTCCGGCAGCAACTCCGTGCATTAAAAAAATGCCCCGAATCAACCTAGAAATCCCCATCTTCTCCTCCTCCATCACCCCCTCCCTCGCCAACACCGCAACCCGCCTGGAACTCAATGCCCCAGACTCGTACCCCTCCGGCGGTCTCACCCCGCCCATCTCAACCCTCTCGACCCTCACCTCCTCCGTATCTACCGGGATCCACGTACCCGTCCGCGTAATGATTCGCCCGCGCGGACCACCGCCTCAGCCTAATCATGATTTCATTTACAGCGACGACGAGCTGGAAGCAATGACGGAAAGTATCCGGGCCTTCAAGGCATCGGGACTGATGAGCCGTGAGCGGGGCGACGGGTTCGTCTTCGGAGTGCTATCGTTACAGGAGAGCTCATCCGGGGCCGGGACGGGGCTACCATCGATAGACTTGCGCGCGAATAAAAGGCTCGTAGAAGAGGCCCATCCGTACGGATGTGCCTTCCACCGCGCATTCGACTCTATTCTAGCCACGGGGACGTCGGTGGAAGACACCGTTGAGACTTTGTTAACGTGCGGGTTTGATGGCGTGCTCACGTCCGGGGGCCCGGGAAACGCCGTGGATAATCTGCCTGTATTCCGAGGGCTTGTCGCCTCTGCGAAGGGAAGGTTGGATATTCTCATCGGCGGGGGTGTGAGGGCTGAGAATGCTGAGAGGATCTTGGAAACTGTAGGGCCTGGTGCCCGGGTCTGGCTACATAGTTCCTGTCTCGGCAAGTCTGGGACCGATCAAGTGGACGAAGAGGAGGCTGCTGCATTGGTTCGGGTTATGAGGGATAGCCTCAAGTAGCATATAAATTCCACGAAGAATAACATAAAAATGAAGGAGTATCTCCTCATTTGTGATCTATACTTTCAAATAAGACGTACGCATCATGAGCTCCTTGGGTGACAGACGCCTCTCGTCCCAACAGAGAGGAGAGTACAGGCACATATCGCTATCAGATACAACTAATGGAAAAAACTTTATGCTGTAAACAAAAAGACCGGGCCAATCCTAAACGCCACTTGCTCACAAAACATGAAAAACCATTGAAATCTGCCCCAAAAAGAGAGAGGAAAAACTTAAAAAAGGATGAAATGGACCTGTGAATCCTACTTTCGATACTTGCGAGCCACGGCACCGGCATCCTCGTCCTCCTCCACATTCCCGGTCTCACCGCTCACACTCGACGGCCCAGGCGCCATCTGAACCCACTCCTTATCTCTCGTCCAGACACCAGCCTTGGTGTAATCTAACCCCGTCCGACCATCAAGGTATCCGAAGCGGAAATACTCATTAGCATTGAGATCACCCTTTCTCTCCCAAACGAACCTATCAACCTTGCTCGTCGAATCGTCATAGTAGCCTCGGAACCGCTCGACGTCATTGACGAGCACAGAGATGCCGTCGTAGGTGATACCAGGAGGATCCTCCCAGCGGAACGTGATGGTCGACGAGTTGTCACCAACGGTAATCTCCGGGGCAAGAATCGTAGGCAGCTTGGAGCCTAGCTGAGCATCGCCTTGGAGCGCGATATCGGTCTGCAGCACGGGGTCGAAGCCCCAGCGCGCGATACCGTTAAGGAAAAGTCCAATGAGCAAGCCTTGGTAGAAAAGGGAAGGCCGCATCTGGAGACTCGTTCCGGGCAGGAACAGAAGAGCAATGATGTAGTGGTGCAACCGCAAATTCAAATCCGGAAGGACGAGACAGACGACGATGGACAGGACGAACAGGGTGTAGAGCTTGAGATACTTGAGCAGCCGACCTTCCTGGCGGAAGAAGTAGACCTGCGAGCAGACAATGATGAGTAGGACGAGGATGATGCCGGCGAGCGCACCCCTAGCACCGGGCTGTTGCTGAAGATCGTGTTTGTTGAGCCGTTGGATAGGAATCCAGTTGAACGTGTAGTTTTCGAGCGCCCCCACCCAGCAGGCGCCGAGCCACAAGACCGTCTTCTCCACCTGCGCCGTGAGACCCTTAAGCGTCCGCCGCACGCCCATCTTGTCGTACATGACCCACGCGCAGAACATGGCCGGCAAGAACTTGCCCAACAAGTTGGAGACGAGGTCGGCAATCGAGTAGTGGCGTGGGGGGTCCGACGCTAGACCGACGTGCCAGAAGATGCCGACGAAAGAGGTGAAGAAGAAGAGCGTCGAGGACGACGTGAACAGCGACATGGCCGAGGTAAACACTACGGAAACCGCGAGAAGGGGCCATCGCATGTCTTTCGCTCGGCATTTGATCCCGTCGAGAAACGTGTAAGCGAGAGGGAAGTATGAATCAAAGCCAAGGCTGTCGATGCCGCTCCTTCGCGAGGCCGGGAAGCTGTCATGCCGGCCGACGAGCGTCACAACACCACACCCTCCATCGTCGTTTGAGACCACGCCAGCATGGATCGCAGCCCCACAAATATACGAGTCTCCACGGTAGATCGCATCCTCGTTGGACCCCGGCGCCGCACCGCCGATGACGAAAGGACGGTAAATCGCCGTCTGGTTGCCCACGGCTCTCGGGTTCAGCACGTGGTAGCTTTCGCAATTCGCTGGGCACCGGAAGGGAAACCCAGTCCCGTTAAAGGGTCGGCAGTCGTCTCCGTTGACGCCACAATTATTCCCACGACCCCAGTACGTGGCGCCGCAGCCGATCGTCTGCGGGTCACCCCATCCCTCAATCTCGCTGGCAAATATTTCCTGCCGCTTGACGAGAGCGAATGTAACGATCCAGAGGACCAAAAACAACCCCAAGACACCGATGCGCTGCTTCTTTCGAGGTAGGAATCGTTCGACGAGGTAGAGCGGGTACGTCTGCACCTTGGGGAAGATTGGCGTGATGGTATAGCGAATGCCGCCAGGTGCAGGGCCGCGTGTCCAAGCCACCGTCGACTTCCAGAGTCGACGGACGGCAAAGGGCACCCAAGCGTGCCTTTTCTGAGCGGTTACTTCGTCCGACCCTGTCGTTCCGTCTGAATCGGCCATCTCGAGGCGGGTGTCGGGGATCGGAGCGTCAGGGTGGTCGTCATCGGGTTGGTTAGAGTGGGACATGAGAGGTGTGGACTCGTCGTAGCTCCTGCGAACCATAGTGTTGTTGGAAATGGGAGGACGTTGCCTGTATAGGCTATGTACGCTATGGGGGGTTTATTTTTGGGGGGTGTCGATCCGCTATGCGTCTCGCTTCCGCAGGGTGGTGGTGGTCCCGGAAACTCCGGCAAGACAAAAGAGCGTTCAAAGGCTGAATACGTGGTAGGCAGCGTAAGCAGCATGAGCAGTGCAACGGTGGTGCGGGGCGTGGGCGTTGGCGTGGGTAGACGGGAATGAAGGACTGTTTTTACGGGTGATTGTTTATATTTACCTAACGAGAGAGAAGTAAGTAGTTTCCCCAGCTGCCGAAGGGATGCCGGGGAATATCAACTCTTATACTCGGAATGGCCGGACAATGGATGTTGATAACGGAGGAACCTTCCACCAGTGCGACCGGCGCTGTCTCGGCTGGAAGTTTAAAGAGCACGTTGTGTCGCCCAACATCCCCAAAGTCAGGAATTAGAAGGTCAGGATTCCCCACAGGTGGGGACTTCCTGCCACGATTGGCTCGGACGGGCTTCACTAAGCCCAGTGGACCTGACCATGCCACTATCGAGGCGTGGATGATCATTAAACGCATACCCTCGCATATTCGTCCGAATATCGGATTTTAGGGTTTAGTCTCAAACCTGAGAGAGGAACGCTTCTCATCGCGACTGCATACGTGACCACCTGCCATATTAATCGAAGCCTTAGATCTCGAGATTCACACGATAGCAGTCGGTCACTGAAGGGGACTCGTAGCACCGGAGCGCCCCATACGAGACGGGGTTGCTGTTGTGTAAAGCGCCGCCAAGGAGTGAAAATATTTTGCCCTGTCATTCCCCTCCACCCCTGGCGGAAGCATATCTACCAGCATGAGTGAGGGGAACAACGTCCCAACTCAAGAATCAGAAGAAATGGGGTTTCAGGTGTTGAAGTCAGTGGCCGGAAGCGGCGCAGGCGTGAGGTTAGGAAGACTATGTCTTCCAAACCGACTCCCTGTTAACACGCCCGGTTTCATCGGGCTCACGTCCCGAGGCACGCTTCCACATCTTACACCAGATACGATAAAGAAGCACACATCGTTCGAGGCCGCGTACATGGCTCTTGAGGACTGTATGTGGACGCGATGCAACTCTTCTTTTCAGATCACACATGCGACTAACAACTCTGATAGTCATCGAGAAGAAGGACCCGCCCATCTATCTTGCCCCTTCCGCAGGGCGTCGTCCCCTTCAGGCATTCACAGCTTTCCCCAAAGACCACATACTCATCATGGGCGCCAGAAGGATACCCCCGGTCACAACCCCTCTAGGAAATGGAAACAAGCACGTGGCTGTGTTCACGTCCACCGGTTTCCGCAACATCCCCATTGAGGAGTACAGCAAGAGGATCGCTACGCTGAGGCCAGATATCGCGATCCCTCTCGTGGACCTGCCTCACACGAGCTCTAATCCTAATTCTAGGAAACTCATCAAGATGGTGGATAGGACAGAGGACTGGGTGGACACCTTCCTCAAGAACCGGAAGGACGACCCGGCGAGCGCTGAGGGCGTGGCAGTCTTCGCGCCTATCCCGCCGGTGGAGCGCCCCATCCAATGGCAATACCTCGAGCACCTATCCGAGGAAGTAGCCGATTCGCTATCAGGGCTGGCCATCTACGATGCCGACATCATCCCCGACTTATCACATTACAAGTCCCTGGAGACGCTCCCACGGCTCGTTCTCCAACCTCCGCCCACACCTCATCATGTCCTCCGCCAAATCGCTCTCGGCGCAGACATGTGCCTCATTCCATTCATCAACGATATGTCAGACAACGGCATCGCTCTAACATTCACCTTCACCCCTCCCACCCAAAACGCAGAAAAACCAGCAGAACACCTCCCGCTAGGCGTAAACATGTGGCCCATCGAAAACAACACGTCCCTCGAGTCCCCCATGCCCGGTTGCAAGTGCTACACCTGCACGAAGCACAACCGCGCCTTCATCCGACATCTCCTCAACGCCAACGAGATGCTGAGCTGGACGCTGCTGCAGATCCACAACCACCACGTCATGAGCGAGTTCTTCGCCGCCATTCGGGCGAAGCTCGCCGAGGGAGAAGCTGCGTTTGAGGAGGCTCGCAAGGCCTTCGCGGCGGCGTATGAGCCTGAGTTGCCGACGCCGACGGGCCAGAGGCCTAGGGCTAGGGGGTATCACTTTAAGGGTGAGCCTGGGGAGAAGATTAATGATCCGGCATGGACGAACTTGAATAAGGAGGAGGGAGAGAAGACTGCGGTTTAGGTGCTTGAAGAGGACTTGTCGGGTTAAGATGTCTAAGTTGCTTTGGTTCACGGCTCAATATGCAAGGGCTTTTCCTCCACACTGATGATTCTTTACAGCATCGGCGAGGCGCTTTGGTTTGCATGCAGACAATCTGCTGTTAAAAGCAGATGAGTAGAGAGAAAATACAGAGGAATGAACATCAATAGACGTTGAAACAAAAATATCATAAATATATCCTCTCCAAAACAGAATTAACCAACTTTTTACTTCGCATTGCTGATGGAGATGAAGGACTTTGCTCGGTGGCGCTGGTTCGTGCGCTGGGAGTACGTTAATAAGGACGAATAAATGAAGTAAAAACAACTCAAGCGGGGATAGCTCAGTTGGGAGAGCGTCAGACTGAAGGAAAAACTTCGGTTTAGTCTATCTGAAGGTCCTCGGTTCAATCCCGAGTCACCGCACTTCTTTTTTTGGCCTTTTTGTCGATGATTTTCTTCCTCAACCGTGGAGCTAATGTTGGAAGTATAATTTCATGGCTGGTCTCTTTTTTCTACCTCTTTTTTCTCTTATTTTTGTGACTTGTTTGATGTTTGAGAACGGGTGTAAAAGTGCATCTCGTTCGCTTCTTACATGAAACCATTACCAACATCGTTATAATATTCGTACACTTCCATCATCTCGCCCGAGACCCCGCCTTCAAAATCTTCATAGTATTCCTCATCAAATCCGGAATCCCCAAGAACCCCTCCTCCTCCAGCCGCTGCAACACCGCCAACCTATAATCCTGCCACGAAAGCACCAATCCCCCATCCTCTCTCAACCTCACCAAGCTAGCCTGCGTCACGGGTCCCGGGTGCCTCGTAGCCAGCGCCCTCGGATTCTTCTCGAGCGCCTCATCCTCGAGCTGCCTCAGCGCCAGGATGGACTGGAAGCTGAGGACGGGCGAGTGCGAGAGGCCAAAGTAGAGGGCGAGCGGGGCGTCCGAACCGGGGAGGGACTCGACGTAATTCTCGAAGAGGCGGACGCGGGACCGCGGCACGAGGCAGCCTAGGGCGTTTGGGTCGGTGTCGGTGAAGGCGCGCATGCGCCACACGCAGTTGCAAATGTCCATGAGGAAGCCGTTGAAGCGGTTGATGTAGTCGAGGGGGTATGTGGAGGAGGTGATGGGCTGGGCGCCCGGGGTAGGGGTCTTTGACTTTTTGGCGGCCATGGCCATTTGGAACCCTTGCTTGTAGTTGGACAAGACGGTGCAGAGGCGGGAAACGACGGTGAGTGATTGGCTGAAGAAGAGGGTGTATACGAGAGTGTCCGGGGGGTTGCGGATGGGGACGTATTTGCGGAGACGCTCGTCGTTGAGGATGGGTATGTACTGCTCTAGGAACTCGATCACGGCGAACTCGGCCGCGAGGGTCGGGCTGGTTTGCGTGATAGTGAGGGCGAGCTGGTGGGCGTGGTCGACGACAGATGTAATTGTCCTCGGAGCATATTCGAGGACTTCGTCTGACGTGAGGAGTGACGCGTACCAGTGCCGTAATAGCTCCGTGTAAAACTTGAGCAGGGACAGTTGCGACTCAGCGCTGTTGTCAAGGACACATGTTTCTAGGGGATGGAATATATTTTCGTAGAGTTCTGGCAAGTGTTAGAAGAAAAGAGGTAAACCTGAAGGGTACTCGAGAACATACTCTCAAACTCCAGGACTGGTGTGTAAGGGAGGATTCCGAGTACGGAGTCTCGTCCATCATGGCCATTCCAAACTTTAAAGAAGTCGACGAAAAAGTTCAGTATTAACGGTGGGAGTTTCTACAAAGAAGTTAATGAAAAGACCTCATAAGTCATCGCCCTTAGGAGGTGACTATCTCCCTTACCTTGGTAACAGCGACATACTCGCGTAGCACGCCAAGCACTTCATTAATAGTACTCGAATCCGCATCTCCAGTCCTGATATCTTGAAGAACCGCGGAAATCCAGTTGTGTATCCTCGTATACGCCTCCTCATCTGGGCGAAGCAAGAGAAACTTCTGAAGGAGCGGGTCCGCCAGGACAGCAACCAGCTGGCTTGGCAGCATAATGGTTTCGATGTGCTGGACAAATGTCGCTGCGTTATTGATTTCCTCCAAAGTTACCGATTGCTAAACAAGCCATAAGTGAGTGGTACATCTCGGAAGAGAAGGGGCCCAACCAAACTCACTTCCGTTGCATGTGCCGTGCGGACTGATGGTATGACAGATGCCTTCGGCCTCCCAAAGTACTTGTGGCGAACCTGGAAGCCACTTTGAGGGGCAGAGGCTGCATTTTCTCTGGTTTTTTCTGAATGGGCAGCCTGTATCTCGTCTAATCTAAGTCGCCAATCGACATCCGGATGCTGGTGAAGATGCCGGTCAGCATGGATGTGCGAGGAATAAGTGAGATGGGGGCGTGAGCGTCAACGAACCTTGAAGGCGGATGCTCGTCCCCTGACGGCGTCGCCGACGATGATCTCCGGGTAGTAGTCCTTGTAGATTCTCAGCAGACCAACTAATGCCGGGTCTTTGCCAGTCTGACGTGAGAGTTCAAGTCTAACTAGATTAGCTTCGGAAGCAGACTTGAAAAATCTACACACCAAGTCGCCTAAGACTTACACCGCCTGGATCCTAAAAGGTTGGACATGTTTCCGCCGAGTGACTAGCGCCAAGAGATGGCAAAGCTGTGGTCTGAACTGCAGTCAGAATTTGCAGCTTTCACAGGTGGGTGGGGAGGGAAGAAGTGGGATAGCGGCGCAAGCTCGCTCCGCACCTGATGGCTGCCACGTCAAGCAGATTGAAGAGAACGGGATACGCTCTCGATAGGATACTCGGAGCATCAATTACATGGTAAATCATGACCAGCCACCTCAGCAGCGCAGCCTGAATGGGTAGCGAGGGCTTGAGCTCGCCGATACCCAGGCAGCCCACCACCTGCAGCACGACATCGCTCGAGACGGAGGATGCGGGGTAGAGATTCCTAACAATGGAGCCCAAGCTCGCCTGGTCGAGGTGGCTCGTCTGCGTTAGGAGGACGATAAGGTCCTTGAGAGGGTCGGGCAGCAGGCCGTGTTCGTAGGTCGCCGAGGCAAGCTTGTCAACAGTCGGCCTGATGGGGCCCCCACGACGTTTGGCGGGAACTTTGGAGGCTGCGGGACGTCAAAGTTAGAAGGTTATGTATGCATGACGAAGTATCGTATTCGTATACTTACCAGTTACGACATCTTCGATCAAGTTGTTGAGCTCGCTTTGGCTGTCAACTTCCATCTCCATCACGGGGTCTTAGAGGACGCACGCCTCTGTGAACACTGGCTGCGAGGTTGCGGCGTAGATTTGGAGGGCGACGCAGCAGTCAACAATTCTATGATGCAACTAATACAGAATGATACCGAGACATAAGTAGGGCTAAGTCATTATCCCCTTACTCGTCCCTTATGTCGATATTTTCTTTCGGGTCCAGTCTGTGATGGTTGTTGTCCACCGGTCGCCCCAGTCGCGTCAGGACGTGTTTGGTCCTGAGTATCTGACATCAGCCGACAGCAACTGTCCAACGGTCACAACCCCTCCCCATCTCAAAACTCTCTTCCAGTCTCGCTGGTCGCCGCCCTTGCCGTCGGTCCGTCCCACAAAAAAGCGGAGGATGTCTCGAAGGGATGATTAACACGACAGATGCTTCACTTTCTTACACTGCAATGCTTGACGGACAATAAAAATCACTGGCTCACGTTGGCTGGCTACAAATGACATCCACAATTTGTTCTGCTTGCTCTGCATACAAGCAGTCAAGAGGATTATGAACGAATGTACAAACCTGTGATACACAGCAAGAGAGCTGTATTTCCGAGGATGAAGGGAGTCCAGGGCTCTCATATTTTCTCATGAGCCATCATCCCTACTTCGTAGGCTCTTGGGCAAGTTTGAGCTTTTCCTCCTTCGGAAGATATGAAATGCGGGGATAGATCACAAGAATGTTACCCAATCCATGCAAGACCTCACGATGGCAGACCAGCTTTCATGCTCACCTGTCCCAAATTGTCTACTTCATACTTCGTAATCGCCCCTCTAGCCGAAGGAGAGTCGGCCGCCGAACGGAAAAGCAGAACTGGGAGGGGGGAGGTGAAAGACAAAGTCGAGCGGGGTTTTTGGTGGAAGAGCACGACAGAAAGGAATGTGTAAGAGGCCTGTTTGGGCGACCAAGGCAAGGATTCTGGCACTAGTGATGCCTTTAATTGCCAGCTACGGGATGAAATGGAGGTGGGGGTCAATATTAAATGGGGAAAGTGAGGGCAGTTCAAGCACAAGCAGGGCGCTGCAAGAGGGAAAACAATGCGTCCATCGATCGGGGTTCGTGTTTCATCGCAGCTCATGTGCTCGGGCTGGTAGATCAGCAGAACTGGGAGGGAGATCGTCCGGGATCGAGAGATGGGATGGTACTTTGGCGTTGCGGGTGTTTTCTTCAGAGGAGAGACCGAAAAAAGAGGAGCAATGTAAAGCAAGGGAAATCCAAGATAAAACGGAGAAGAAAGGTAAACCGAAAACAGACGAGAGGCACACTAACTCTCCTTTACCTCATCCGAAGTACAAATGGCTCGTACAATGATGGCATTCGACATCGCACACAAACCTTAATCCCAGTGTCACAAGTTGGCACAACCCCCGGTATCGCCGTCTCGGCCGTAACTGGACCCAAATGAATCTACGAAGTAGGCTCGAGTGACACAGGAGCGGCAAAAGCGGCCATGCCATTATTTACCAAATGACTCAGGGTGGGTGTTGGAGTCTACTAGGCCTGGCATAAAGCAATTTAACAATCTTCGATACGGCCATCTCAGCCGTCGGATGAGAGTGGCAATTTGCAATGGTACTAAGGGAGTCGTCCTGATGTTTCCCAATCTACGAAGTACTTCGTACTCGAGATATCAATTGATGGCGTTTTGCCCGGTTGCCAATTGCCAATGCTCCATCCCAACAACCCCTGCTTGGAAGGTTGGCAGTCTAGACGAAAAACAGGCAATACCGAAACACTCGACTGTGCCGCATTGATGCGGACACGAGTCGCAGAGACGACATCACGGACAACTCACCGCTGCATGGTGCTGATGGGAGGGCATCTGCTCTCTCTCTCAATCGGCGGCTTGCACATTAGAGGCCTGTTCGTATAACAACTAAACATCAAGATCAATAAGTATAGAGCAATTCGTGTGTGGATGATGCATTTTATGCCATATTGCCATCAGCTTCTCAACCCACCCCGAACTAGGCCGGCATGAATACACCGAGAGGGGCAAGCGGTAAATGCTTGGCCAGGCAAGCCAGGCTGCCCGGACCCATGTTGACATGTCACCAGACTCACCACTTGAGTATCTCGCTAGCAGAATCTTGCTGATGAGTGACTTTGATCAGCACAGTTGGCGAAATGGGAGTTTTAGGCCCTGGGCTGGTCGTCGCTGGCCCGCCCAAAGTAAACCTTGTGTTACCTGTCGTGTAACCAGCCGAACAGGACCTCAACCTCGGTCAAGAGCAAAATCAATAACATACCTGTATCAAGTAAGAAAGGGGTTAGGACCACCTGGTGAGCCATTTGGAACCACCACTTCGGCCTACCTCAGTGGCCCGCCCTCCCTCCCCCCTTTCTCAGGCTGGTCGGCCGCATACTTCGTACGGAGTACAGAAACCACACTGGGGTCGTGTTGACTCGCCTCGCACATGGGGGCAGGTGCGATACGAGCCGTGTGGGACACTAGTACCCAAGGTCTCGGGGAGATATAACATGATTGCCCGCTTTCACTCCCTCATCAGGACCAGAGTACAAACCTGGTCCATCACGAATTGCCTCTCGCCTCGTGGTCTGTTGGGGAAGTGGTAGCATCACAATCACATAACCACATACTCCGTACACCCCATCCCAGGATTTCCCTGGAAAACTCTGCAGCAGCTCCACAACATCGGGGTATACGAAGTACATTTCTACTTGGCAAGAAGTACTCCGTACATTACCAAGAAAGGACGCCTGTCTCATTCACATAAACTGTTACTGGCGAATCCATCACGAACCATCAAGTCGCTTGTCCAGATCGGTCAGTGGGCATCCCTAGTCGAAGCAATTTATGCTGAACTACGAAGTAGTCTGGGCTCGTCCATGGCTATCCCGCTTCTTAAACCGAATATTGACACAAGTTTGAAGACGTTCATCAATATTGTTAACAATGAGAAATCGGAGGGATTCCATCCAGAGGAATGAGCAGGCAAGTGGGTCTTTGGAGGCATCAATGATCAATTGCACGGGGGGTGCGGACTACGGAGTACTTGAGAGGTCCGTCCTGCGGGATGGGGGCTAATTACCCCTAATTTTCTAGCGGGATAAATTTACTGCGACACCATTGCCGCACATGACAACGAAGTAAAACCACGTACACAGGTACGATGGAAGGCGATCCAAAGGTTTAAGTACCTGCCAGGCTGTACTTTGTAGTGGATCAATTGATGTACATGAAATCCATCCTTCCTCCATTAGATCCCCTCCAATGCTCGCCCATCATCCCGCCCAAAGTTAATGTGAGTACCTGCATAGATCAATCAGAGGGATTAATTGAAACCGAGGCGCAAAGGGAAGCACAAACGTCTAAACATCACCAGTAGGAGATTGGAATCGGATTTGGTTGGTCTAGGGTGTAATGTGCCTATGTACCCTAACCTACTAACTAATCTAGTACCATACCTCCTCGCAGGGCGGATGGTCGCAGAATCAATCCTCAATGCCTGGGCACAATACCACGCTGGCGATAACCGAAGGAAGAAGTCTAGAATGGCGGATACTGACGTAGTGTATTCCCTCACCCTAATCTTACCATACAGCGTACAAAGGTACTGGTTAGTACTATCTTCTCGGATTCCGGAGTAAATGCCCCGTTGAGTCTGGGCAATGAAATAATCTTTGATGAGGACAGCAAAAGCCCAAGGCTTCAGATGCTGGGATTTCCTAGGATGAGCAGATACGAAAAGCCGACTGCACTGCGAGTACCGAGGTAGGTGTGGGATAGTGTAAATTTGATGGACAAAGGAATTGTGTGCCTAAACTTCACACCTCTCCATCCGTGTATACCCGAGTGTAGCGTTTGATCAAGAGGGCAAGAGTCGTCATGTTTATACGGACAACGGACAAATCCACTTGCACAAGCGCGCTTGAGGAAAAAGAAAGTGAAACAACTTATATCCAGGCGTCATTCTCTGGCTCCTTGTTGGCTGTCCGCCCGCCACGAGGACAATCCTGTGCTCCCAGAGGCTGTTGGTATTAGTTTGTTGGAAGTTGGGGGGAAGGACCCAAGGCTCTGGTTCTGAGCAACCGGTGGCCCCACTAATGTTCGGTCGGTCCTTTTTCTTCCCATGCCTGGCCTGGCCATGCTCATCCTCGCTTGCAGGCCGCTCTGGTTAACCCCAGGCCTCCAGAGGCAGAGGCGGGTCCAATATTCTTTCTAGTAGTGTCCGTCCCAGACTTTCCAAGGCTGCTCTACGAAGGAATCCAGGGTCGCATTCGGAGCACGGAGTTATTAGTCATTCAGAGCCCTCGTCCGACAAGGTGCTTGTATTATCTCGTGGAACAATTTTCGACTGAAGTTCTGGCTTGACCTGTGGGAGCATACGCCGCAATGTTGCAGAGCTGTACTTCGTAGTGTACTTATAAATAAAATGGTGGTTGTGTTGTTACAATTTTGATGGAACTAGTCCCGCCATCGGTACTGCTGGAGGTTTCTTCGTAGGACGCATAGTGTAGTGTACTCCGTACACTCCGACACTTGGAAGCGGACCGCACTATGGACCACGCTACACTCGTTTCGTGGAGACAGACAAGGGGTACGTAGTCAGGCCCAACCAGTGTCATGTGTTTCATTAAGGCCAGTGGTACGCAACCTCCCCCCCAATTGTACTAGTGCAATCTCCGGCTGTCGGTCCTTGGCAAGATTCGGGTGCTAATGTCTCAACTGGACTAAAAGCCAGTGAAAGTGGATGGCTGGATGCTACACCCACCACTTAAGTGCATGCCGCAGCTTCCTTCTTCAAGGGTAATAATGGGGAAACACCTGAGGAGATGCTGCGTTTGTGGTACGACTTGTCAACGTTAGATTTGATGACACCTTGACTTATTGTTTTCTGTGCCACCTGTGCGACGAGCAGGGCTGGTGAAAGAACACACTACATGTGTACTTCGTACCCTCTCATTCAGTGGTGCACACGAACATTACTTCGTAGGTTCAGGTGATGCAGCCTTTTTCCTTTTTTCCCCCTTCTTATTGACACAGTGAGTAATTTTTGTACTACTGATCAAGCTTTCAACCCGACTTACTTTTGAAGCCACTTGGGAGTCTGAATGTCCTCCGTATTACCCTCCTCCGCTTTGGTGTGACCAGCTGGCTAGCCTTCCCGCCCTCTCTTGGCCCTGCGTCGTCTAGTTGAGGTGGGACGAGTGTGATGATGGCTGATCGGTGCTTGGCCCGTTTTCTGGACATCCTACCGTATTTAGTAGTAATCTATCTGCCTGCAACAGAGGGGGACCAGGACTGCAATACTTGCAAATATTAACTTGAGCCTGGCCCACCTCGCTCAGGTCACCGCTTTCCTTGTAGTGACCTCTCGAAACCCGAGAAATCTTATGAATGTACGAAGCAGTCGGCAAAAACCCTCCCCTCGTCGCACACATTCACAAGCTCCGTACGACTTTTCATTATTAGCCTTAAACGGTGTGTACCTCACTACCTTCGTACTTCCTACCTTGTTTTAGTGTGTTTTGTGTTCCCTTCTCTCCTCAATCGTGCTTTCCTGCAGAATTAGTGACAGATACCCTGTGCCTGTGCTACATCAAATCACTTTGCTGCATCAACCTGCTCATCCAAAGTGGCTCTTTCCATTTTTCTCCTTGCTGACGCCCGCTCGCCCAGTCCCGGCTTCCGTCACGACATCTACGTCTTTACGTCTCTACGTCTCTACCTCTACGTTTCTACGTTTCTCTTTCACCCTTGCGCCTGCTAAACATCCGAGAGCAAACATTGCGCCTTCCCAGTCCTGCGCTTGCTCTCTTTCACGGCGAACCCGCACCTGCCCCCTGTTGTTATCACGTTAATCCCATATCTTGATTGTCGTGTTTCTCCGCCCCTTGCGATTGTACCACCCTCCTTGATTGCGGACTCTCGCGAGGCAGTTTGCGAGCATTGCAACATTGAAGACATCCGGGCCCAACAACTCTCGCCTACACAATCGCGTACCCATTGATTGTCCCTCAAATCCCGCGACGTCTGTCTTCTGGCCCAAGCCTCATTCTCGGCTCGCCCCGTATTGATTACGGGTCGCAACACATCTAGCGGCCTCACTCTGTCGCGCACTTCGTGAAGGGGCACCCTGGCGTCCTCGCTGCGCACGTTCACGAGGCTCACTTCACAACCCGCCCCAACAATGCCTCAAGTCCACCTACGCTCCTAACCGTATAACCCCACGCCACTGGTTTATCCTTGATCTTAAGGACCCCCTAGTCATCAGGTAATGTTCCTAGCTTACCTCCTCTTCCACTCAATTGTTATCCATCTGGACTTCCCTCCCCCCCGCCGTGGCGGCTTTCTTTTTTCCTCCGTTCCCACCACTGGTCGATTCATTTTCCAGTGCATCTCCGTATTCATCATCTCATATCAGCCTCCCTTTCCACCTTGGCCTCGTCGATTGCGACTCCTTCACACTCATCACACGTCTAGCCGAACTAGATGTTGCGCTGTTGCCTTGGCCACTACTTACTGACTCATGTGCTCAGTGGTATTCTAAGAACCTGAGTGTTGGAGTGAGAGAGAGGCGCGAAACGGACTCGAAAAGGAACGGAGGAAGAGGAGAACTCTAAGAGAAAAAGCTACTCAATCGGAAAAGAGAGAAACCTCATATCTCACTCAGAAAACGAATGAGATCCGGTGACGTTAAAACATCCATCCCTTAGAATCCCTCACCAAATCATGCCAGTTGTTCCCGAGAAATGCTACCAGCCCCACGATCGATTGAGTCGTCCAGTCCTCCTGGAATAAGGCCATCATCCGCCAGACTTCTATGGGATCATCAAAACTGCCTTCCCCTTGGTAAGCACCTCTCATACGGGGACCTAATTGTGCTTATAAGCCCAGTGGTCGCTCCTCTATACCATGGGCCCAACAGCACATCGGACCCCTTCGAGCCCTTTGGCCGCGCGCTTGCAGAGCGCCATCCATGGGTCCGCCATATAACCTACACAAAAAGGGCCGGCATCACCGGGACTCACGTCGCGTTTATCAAAAGGGCCCGCGCTGTTATATTCGTCATCTCCGGACCTCCTGGACCCAATGAGCCATCGCAGGCCGAGTTGGCTGAGGTTGCACGTTTGGCGGGCAAGCCACGACCGCAGATTGTCCTGGCCTGTTGCAACATACAAACGAACTACACCGGTCGTGTTCCCTTTCCCACTCTTGTAAAAACCCGAGACTACTCGCCTCATGAATTGAGGACAGCCGCGGGAATAATCCTGGGAGATGAAGATTTAAACAGGCCCATATCTCTCCCACCAATCATAGTTGAGCCACCAAAGACCTGGCGCGTGGAAGACTGGACGATAGCGGACATGCCGGCAACGTACGACTTGTGGTGTCGGTCTGTTCCGGCCAAGTTCCACATCTCTCAGTCTCTCCTCGCGTCAATCCTAAACCGGGATGGCTGGTCCAGACACTACGTGGTACGGAATCCTATGGACCGGCAGATATTAGGATTCTGTGCAACGTATACTACATACGCCGATGCTGGTGAGGAAAGACTCATCGGGTCGCTGGCCCTCATTCTCGTCAACGAAGCGCACCGAAGGCGCGGGATCGGGCGTAGCCTCCACGACCAGGCGTTAACAAACCTCCGACGGACTCGGGGTGTCAGCAGACTCCAGCTCGGGACTACCTTCCCGAGACTCTTCTACGGGCCCCCTGCAGAGATGACAAACTCGCTGGCTTGGTTCAAGAGACGAGGTTGGACAGTCGACCAACCCGTGCCAGGCAAAGGACAAGAGGTTAGCGACTGGATTGTGCGATTCGAAGACTTGCCGCAGGAGGGTCACATTTCCATGGCGGGGCTTACGTTCCGGTCATGCGACTTTTCCGAGTATCCAACTGTGCTTGGTATCGTCGAGCGGGAGTGTGCGAGAAAGGATTTACGGGGATGGTACGATCCGTACGGAGTGCTCCGCAATACGATGAATATTCGGGATATAATTGTCGGCCTAGAGGGGCAAACGGTAGTTGCGGCGGCCTTGATATACTCATCTAATTCGGATGCTCCCATCAAGTACGAGTTGCCATGGGCGAGTGTGCTGGGTAAGGATGTTGGAGGAGTCTCGTGCATTTTCATAGCGGGTAAGTTCTTTATTTAGTTCGGCAGCGCCTCAAGGTATGACAGGAGAGAAACAAGCAGCTAAGCTTTGCCTTCCAGATGATCACCCGGACATGGTGAACAGCAGAGATTCCGTCATGGTTCGGCTTCTGTTCTCTTGCGCTAGGTTTTTAAGCGAGCAGGGAATGCGGCGAATGTTTGTTGATGGAGTTAAAGGCGGCGAGGAAGGGTTCCAAGTCCTTGGTAAGCCCCCTGAAAGGACCCGAGTTTTACTTATTGTGTCCCGTGTCATTGACCAAGTGTCTTTTTTTCGCCTCTTATCTAGGATTCAAAAAGTGGGCAACTTATAGAGATATCTGGCGAAATATATGAGAGCGACTGAGCATAGCGAGAGTCCCCGGTCCGGTGTTTGCCATGTTTTGGAGTTATATCTTCTATTTTCTACTTATACTTATATATATGCTTCTGGACAAACTGGCATCTCCTTTTTTTCGCTCTTTTTCTTTTAGGCTGTGAAGGAAAAAAAAAGAGACTGATCTGAGATGTTGATCCCCCGTTTGAACGAGATGGGCAAGATGTTTTTGAGAGTGGGAGTGCGAATCGATGATCCACAAGTTATCTGCATCCCGTCGGAGATAACTGCTTCCAGTTTAGTCTAGCCGGGAACTAGCACGACATCCGAACCACAGTCTCGGGTCCGACTTGTTGAGAATCTACGAAGTGACACGCTCACTGGTTGTTGCTGGTTCAGCCCTGTTGAAGAGAAGAGTGGCATTTAAGGGGTATCGAATCATCAAGTGGGGCAGGCGCGGAAGAAAAATACAAAAAAAATACTTGGAGAGGAGGAAGACGTGGAATCAACTCAAAAACTTTTCTTTTCTCTCTCATATCCATTCCATCTCATCAGCCTGGCCAAGGAGCCTGTGTTTCTCCTTTTATTCTCTCATTTTCGCCATTGGATTACTTCTTTTTTTTTTTTTCCATCAAATATCCTTACTTCGTAAGTTCCTAATTAACAAAAGGGAAATTCGGGAAAAAAACAAAAGAGAAAGGAGCCAAATTTGAATAGAAAACCTGCCGGGATTGTTTCTCATTTTTTTCTCTTTCTTCCCCCCTATTTTTTTTAAATAGTGCCGAGGTTTCTGGGTATCCCGTTGTTCGTTGTCTCCCTTGGTACTCGTCCCAGTTCGTTTCTATCAAATCCTTTCGTCTCTGAACGTTGAAAGATGCGGTTGTTGTTTTTTTTCGTTCCCTTCCCTTGATTCCCTTTGTTTTTGATGGATCCATGCCGCCTCGTCCCGTAGTGATTCCCATAATCGTCATAAATCCTCTGATAAAAAGAACGACAAAGAAAAATAAATTATAAAAGCAGAGTAAGGGGAGAAATGCTAAGCCCACTTAGAAAAGTCAAGAGCGTCAACAACAGCCTCCAACCCGCCTCCCGAAACCACGGCACCAATCTCCGTGTCCGAGGTGGCGGTCGACACGATGGAGGACCGGTGCGACGTCTGCTCGCTCGTGTTCGTCAGGAAGGTAGCCACAGAGGAGCGTCTGAAGCTCGAGAAGCTCTCGCGGACGGAGCTCCCCGGTCTTGAGAGCTGGTCGCCCGACGCGGTAGGGCCTCCGCCGCCTGGGTAGTTCTGTGCGTGTGAGCCGCTGAGGGCGCTGGCGCCGGGAGGGGGCGAGGGCGAGGTGGCGGAGGAGAGGCCGTGATGAGACGCCGCTATGGTGCCACCGGGCCCGCTTATACCGCCGGGCGTGGCGGACGCACTGGGAACAGGCGTCCTCTTCTTTCCGTACTGATCGCGCAGACGCTTAACGGCGCGAAGACGAGCGCGCCAAGGGCCGATATGCTCGCCTCCCTCGCGATTAGCCCAAACGAGGGAGAAGACGGAGGCGTTAACGGCGAGCTGGCGTACGAAGCCGGGTAGGGCCTTGAGGCTGACCATCTTCGTCTCTCCGGCGGGGGAGATGCGTGGGAAACCCGGTTTGCTCATGACCTTGACTCGGTAAAAGGGGTTATATTGGTACATGTATTTAGCCATCTTCTCTTGGTCGTCGTCCTCATCGTGGCCGCTCCTCTCGCGGCGCGCAAGGAACGTAGTCCGCGACTCGGGCGTGATGACAATGTTCACAAAGTTGAAGTCACTGGGGAACGTGTCGAACTTGAAGGGCAGCCCAGAGTCGTTGAAGATGATGTTGACGTAGTCATTTCCGATGTGACGCTTCTTGTTCACGCAGTTGGGGTCGCGCTCGAGGTTCGTCGGCATCTGCGTCGTAACGTGGAAGACGATCTCACTGACGCGGTCGCGCCAGCAGAACGTATAGTCACCGTCGCTGCCGTACTCCTTGTCGAGACCCTGCGTATTGAAGGTGGCGCCTTTAAGCCGGGTGAGAAAGCCGAGGCCGTTGAGGAACTCGATGTAGTCGGCGCTGCCGGAGACGTTGGCGAGGATCTCGGCCTCTTGCGTCTGGTTCTCGCCAATGTAGATGACGCCGATCTTGTGGCCGTCCACGCTCGGCGTCATGTCGAAGAGCCGGATGGCCCTACGTACGGTGTCGTCGTCCGGGAGCGGCACGGGCTTGAAGGTTTCCACGGGTTGAGGGACCGGAGACATCATCTGAACGAGAAGGTGACTCGGCAACACGTAGATGTCACCGGCTTTTCGGATGGCTGCGTTCGCCGACGAAGAAGAAGAGCTGTTGTTACTATCCGACATTGCGTATCCAATGTGATGCGGTGGTCGTGGCTGTAGAGTCTCTCGAATCGTGTAGGAAGAGGTTCCCGAGGGCTGGCGCTTCGTCACTTGGGCCCATCCACTGCCCGTGGCCTGCTTGATAGTGATGATGGTATTACCAATCAGCCACCGCTTGGTCAAGATCTCGCCAAATCTCTCGGTAGTGAAGAGAGGATCTTCCGCAGACTCGTCCGCATCCGAATACGCTACCCTACGCATGAAATCCATCGTGATGATCGCTTGCTCCTCTCCCTGCGTACCGTCCACGTCGGTGAACAGGTTCTTCGCGATCCACCCGACCTGCGCGGCTCGGTCGGGCAGCTTCAGCGCCAGGAACCAATAGGTAATGACATGGTATGCTAACGCGTATACGTATTGAGGTAGGTCGTCCGTTGGTGAAGAAGAACGGCTATCGGTCCCAAGCGCTGTCGACGCGGAGGTATCGCCGTTAGCAGCAGCGCTATTTCGATGCGACTGTTTCTTGTCCCGCACATATTGCAGGTATCTGAAGGCGATGCCAAACACGATACGCCACTCGTCCTCTCGGAAGTTGCTGTATAGGTGCGGCATGCGGCAGAGGCCAGACAAGAACTCCAAAATATGCATCGCCACGTGTGGCTGAGTGATGATCTGAGACATCCTCTGGAGAATTTGTATAAGCGCTTTACTCGTTGACATGGGAAGCTCGTGACAGCAAATAGAAAGAGCATGGATACACTCCTTGGCGCTCTTCTCCCACGTCGTGATGCCGTGGACAAACGTTCGGACGATATCGTCTTCGTCCGCTTTTTGGAAGTGCCGATGGTAACTTAGGATCATGATTAAGCTGTGATACAGGCAGATGGCAACATCGGCGCGACGTAGACCACTTCCGAGGGGAGGTTCTTGAATGCCATTGGAACGCAGTGCCTCGCAAAGAACTTTCCTCAATTCTTGCACCTGCTTAATCGCACCTCTAAATGCAGAGTGGTTGCTAAGCTGCGCCGGAAGATGAACGATGAGATAGCTGTACACCTCCCAGTCGCTGCCTTGCTGGAAGATGTACAGTATCGCATCTAACCAAACGGCAATGTCGAGCTGCGTTTGACCAGCTTGTTCGTTCTCGCTATCCTCGGCGGATTCTTCGATATACGACGCAAGGATCGGGCTAACAGACGCCGAAACAGGCTCTGGGAGTGCATTGGGGTCGGGATGCAGCCAGGTAGGTTGATACCTTTGTGGTTGGCCAGACCCAGGCGGTTTGGCGCCACTGGTAACGCGGATCGGGTGCCCTCTCTCGTGTGCTTGAGACTGGCTGAAAGATATGCCTCTCGACAAGCGACCCGTGCCATGCTCACCCCGAGATAACCTAGCGGATTGTGAGGCGGCAGCAGCAGTTTCAGCCTGCCTCCGGTTCAACGATTCTTCGGTCCTGTACAGTGTAGCTGAAAGGGTATCGGTCTCCAGATGAATCGTGAGGAACACGCGATTAGCCCAATCACACCGCAGGCGGAACAACAGCTTCATGGCCGTGAGGCGTGCGTCGATCTCACAATGCGCGGATTTTGCAATGTTCACGAGGTAGTAAAACATTTTGGTGCTCTTGGCGGCGTCTATATCCATGAGGCGCATGAAGAGTTTTGCATAGCCGCGAGTGACAACCTTGGATGTGGTAGGGCCTGGCTTCGGGTCTGGCCTGTCAGGCGTTGTTGGGGTCCCCGGTGTGTTCGTTGATGATGGAGATATCGGTGATTTGAGCCTGTCCCCAACGACGATTGCTCTGAGAGTTTCAACAATGTAGTTGAAGAGCTCCATATCGGACGAGACAGCCACGGATACCATGAGACTTACGACAGCATCCAGAACCTGCACATCAGTCTCCTCCGTCACATCAGCAAGGATAGTCCTGACGAGGGCAGGCACGAAGTCGTGAGTCTCGTCATGAACCAGATCCATGATCTCGTACGCATCCGTAATGCTGTTTAGTGCGCGAACACGCGTCGTTGATGAACGGGCGCGGTTTGAGAAGAACGCCTCTACCACGAGCTTGAGGTTCTCCTCCCATCGAACATCCGAAGGCGAGCAGCAGCGGAACTCTTGGAAATAATCAAGCACGACGCAAGCAGCCGAGTCCGGTAAGATTCTATGAACGCTTGTGAAGAACTTTACGACGGTCTGCCTCGGAATGAATTGATTAGCGCCGCCGCGGACCATGAGCATTTCCAGACGGCTAATCAGACGAAGAATCTCGGAGCCGATAACCTCATCGGGTTTCTCTTGCTCATCCTTGGAGCTAGCTGACGACAGCGAAGATGAAGATGGGGACGTGTGGAAGCTTCGAGTGATGCTTTCGGAGTCGGGATTAAATCCAGGGATTGTCGCCTTCCCCGAGCATTCGGAGGCCACCTCAAGAAGGACCGTCCAATCTTCGTCAACGGCAATCTGATGAAGCTTGCCGTCACCAGAGTCGAAAAGGAGGTTAATGAGCTTCAACACCTCGCCCTGCGCCTTGATCGAACTCGTCGTCTTGACAGTGGTAGATAGGCCGTCCACAAGCAGCGCAAACGGCACGGTAGGATACCCCTTTTCGACGGTCTTGGAGAGCAGCTTTTGGAGGACGGAGAGCGCGCCGCGGATTTCTCGGTTCAGGTCCATTTCGTTCACTCCCTCCACAGGGCCGGTGCGAAGAACATCCAGTAGTATCCTCACTGTGGATTGGCCGTTGTGGGACCTGCAGAGAATCGACAGGGTGTTCCAGGCATCCTTCTTCAGATTTGGCACTAAACAGTATATCGAGCTGAGAACCGTAACGCAATTCTTGAGCCGCTGAGGAGGAATGGAGCGAAAAGTGACGATAGCATTGATGACCGAGATGCAGGACCGAAGGTCATCCTGCACGCTGGTGTTCATGCAGATGGTCAGAAGGGTGTCGATGAGACTGGACACGGACTGTTCGTCGGCAACTCTAAAGCTAAATTTGATAACCTCAGTGATGAAGGTGAATAGCTGGGACAGGTTCTTCTCCTCGCCGGAACTCCCAGATCTCGCTTGCCCGATCGCCTTGGAGACACGAGACGCATGCCTTCTGGCCTGGCGGACCTCCCTATAGGCTTCATGGAGCCAGTTCCTCAACAGTGGGAGCACTTCATAGTCGAACCCGGATAGATTCCTGCCATTCTTCGTGAGATCGACGAGAGCGGCTAGTTGCAGATGGAAATCCTCCGGATTCGTAGACGCAGTCAACGTCTGGAAATATTCCTTCCTCTCGAGATCCGACGACGCAGAGTGCTTCGCACATTCGGTTAGGAGCTCCCAGCCAGCCGCCCGAGTAGCGTTCGACTTGCTCGGCTCAATCATGTCCTTGGCGGCGTGCCATATATCCAAAACGGGGTTTAGGGGGTATTCGGCAATAGCATGGCGGAGGGCGGCCGCGGCCGCAATGCGCTCGCTCGGGGAACCATTGCGTAGCTGCTCGAGCGATGCCATGTGACTCGGAGACAAACCATGGAGACTAGTGGAGCTAGCATTGACGGGCTCGAGCGTGGGCGGTACAATGGTAGAGGGACCAGCAGCAAGGGGAGGAGGCGTCCTAGTCAGCCTGCCGCTGGTCAAGCCCTTGAAGACGCTGGCAAGGCCGCTTGGGCGGCTCGAATCTGGTGACGGTGGCGCATCTCCTGGAGGCAAGGGCATAGGAAACTCGTCTCGACGCTCGGAGTCGGGTTGGCCGAATGAAGCTAGTCGTCGAAGCATGTTAGCAAAAAAGAAGGTCCTCGGTTATTCTTGAGAACGGAGGAGCATGGCGCCAAAAAAGCCCGTGTAAAAAAAAAAGATCGATTTCGTAAAGAGTGCATGGAATTGGAGACGAATGAGGTTTAGATGGCACACGAGCGACGTCGGTAGGCTAGTAAAACCCAGCAGTCGCTCCGATCTAGGAATGGGACGGGACCGCGCGAGTCGTTGTGGTAGATCGGCAAGGTTGCACAGCAGATGGCCCGCGTTCATGGAGGGGGAGATGGGTTGCGGAGCGAAGGAGGCATGAATTAAACTAACTCCCCATGCGGTCGCTGGAGAGCACGAGATGAGGACATAGGGAGCACAAGGACCGACGCAGCGAACCCACCTTCAAGGACTCAGTATAATACCCGCTCGGTACGACAGGGCGGCGTCTGTGTGCGATACGTAAACCCCGGAACTAGCATACGGGTTTGCGTATTGTATGTATATCGAGATCACAGGCTGTGGCTGAGGCTCAAGAGAGAAAGTTGGTCGGGAGAGGGGGCCGCCATCAAAATAGGGCAGCGAGCCTAGCTGCAGGCCGAGGTGGGCCAGATATCAGGTCGTGTCGTGTCGCACGTCAGAGGCCCCGAGACTTGTGTCCGAAAGGGGAGCTGGACGCGGGAGGTGGTCGCACCCGTGCTAGGTCGCAGGGCGGCAATTCCGAGGTGTTGTCGTCGGCGAGATGGATATCGGCTCGGGGGTTGGTCGAGGATCAAGTATGTAGGGGGTTGCATGAACGTATCCAGCGGAGCTCTCGGGTCCGACGAGGGGGGAAATTATCGTGGATCGTCTAACATTCGAACAGATAAGGTGTGTGTGCCTTGGCTGGCTGAAGTCGAGTTTCTAGGGAGCAACAAGAGGACCCTGGGGACTTAAGGTGGTTGAAGAGGTTCTTGGTGGTGCTACGACTTTCGTAAACTACTTTTGCTCCTGCTGCTGCTTCCGCTTTTGGTAGTGGGCGTGATCAAGGAAAGGAGGTCTCTTGTACCTTGTTGTACACCTCTTGTACAGTACATTCGAGTTGTACCTTGGACGAGGGGGGAATCGCTGCTTTCGATGCTTTCGGAATTAGAACGGTGTCCGCCGTCGCCAGTCGAGATGATCAGATAATGGACCATGAGGTAAGGCCATTCTCGCACGAGGACGAAAGATGGAAAGGGAGCCATCTTAGAAAGGGAGAAAGTTGCGGAACGGAAACCGAAATGTCTAGACTTCATGTTTTTTTTTTTTTCTATTTCATTGTCTACTTTATTTTTGGGGGCGAGGAACCATGTTGATCCAAGTTCCTGCATAATCCACCTGTGCGAAAGGCTGCACTGCTGCGCTCTCTATTACGAGCCTGTCAGATTTGATTAAGATGGGAGAAAAGGGAGGGAAAAAGTATTTGCAGAAAGGAAAACAGAGTTACATGGAAATACCTCCTGCTTCCACTCCAGCCAAGCCTCCCTCACTGGACACCATCAGAATCCTGTACACAGTTCAGTGAGATACTGTGAGCCTGACCTTCACTAAGAGCCTCTTATGGCGCAATCCGCTTGACCCGACTAACACTAATGTTGCCACTCTGGTTGACGCTGAGCAATGCAAAGAGTAAGGGACTTACGATACCCAGCCGCTAACTCCCCTTAAGGACGACGATGTCATATCCCGACGCCCCAAACTTGTACCCGTACAGTGCAGATAATAAGTTCACACCTTCAGCTGCGGTTGCTTCAGAGGCGACCTCAGCGATAAGACTGATGAACAGTGGAACAATACGTCGTTCTTCTAAGAGGACATAATGTTGTGTAGTGTGCTGCGCGGTGCCGTGTTCAGGTCCAGTGCTTGTGCTTGGAAGCCCATCAATTCGTGAAATAACTCGCAGATCCGCTTCTCCGCAAATGCAAATCAGAGAGGTCTCGCCGAGGTTATCAGACAGAGGGGAATGGTTGTTGCATTTGGCCATATAATCTACCAGCCCATATCGAGATGAGAGTGTTACCATACAATCAATCATCAATGCAAAACAAAGAAATACCCAGGGTCCATGACTCCGTATCGGGCAGGGCACCTGTCACATCACAGTTCAATCCCCGGCATGTTTTAAAATTTATCATTCCCAGCAAGTCAAGTCCAATCAAGCGTAGCCACGACCCTAAAGAGGGGACTGGACATCCACAATAAGCTTACCCAACACTGTCCGACTCATAACTTCCTCATAAGCCTGTATCCACATGGAATCAGTATCAGTCTCTCGTAGCAGCTGCAGGTCTGTTTGTCTACGTCGACTTACCTTTGGTACGTCCTCAAAATCGTACGTCCTGTTGATAAAAACCTTGATCTTTTCCTCCTCGGCCAGTTGTCGAACTTCTTCCATCGCCTCGGGACGGTCGTCATTCATAATGGCGACAAACCGTCTTGGGGTGCCGCCAAGGATAGGTGGAAGCAGCGCGAGACGAGCCGTCGTCAGCAGCGCCGAGATAGCTCCCCACATGGTCCATTTCGTGAACGCCGTACCTACAGTGACGTAGACCCCATCCTTCTTGAGATAGGGCTCGCAGTGGGTGAAGATTTCGGTTAATCCGTACCCGTCGAGAATCGCATCGAAGGGGTCATCTTTGAATCGCTCGGCGAGATGGTTCCAAACAGCTTCATGCTCGTGGCGATCAATGACCTATAGGCATCAAGTTAGTATATAATATACGTCGAGCAAAATAATGCATTTACGAGATTGAAACAAAGAGAAAAAAGAAACTGCTAGCTAACCTCATCAGCGCCAGAGTCCTTTGCGACGAGGACACCTTGCGTGCCGCAAACGGCTACCACTTTCCCCTCCTCGCCAACTGCGTTGCGAGCCATCTGGAGCAATAAGTGGCCAACGGCTCCGTTCGATCCATACACTAGCACCCTTTGCCCCTTTTTTAGCCCGGATTTCTTGGTCATGGCTAGTGCTGTACACGACAAAGCACCGCCAAGACCTGCCGCATGCTCCCTGGGAATATTTCCCGGCGTCCTCACAACCCGCGAGGCCGGCACCAGAACGTACTCTGCAAGGGCACCCGAAGGAGCGGCAGCGCCCGGCATTCGTTTAAAGACACGGTTCATTGGCACAAGGCCGTACACATCAGTGCCCACAGTCAACGGCGGCTCCGGCGGGGCCTTTACTCCTTCGGGGTCAACGGCAACCACTATACCTGAAAACTCAAGCCCGGGGATGCAGGGCTTATCCCGCATGAAGGAAGGCGCGATGTTCATTAGGAAGGCATCGCCAAACGCCGCTGTAGCCTCGATAACTTTGACCAAGACATCGGAGGAGCCCGGCTTAGGAAGGGGAGGCAAAGGTAATTCGGTGAGGGTCAATACGTCTGTTGGCTTGCCGGCCTTTGTATGGACCCAAGCGCGCATCTTCTCGGGAAGATTTGGGGCTGTTGTTGTTGGAGAAGTCATGATCACATCCGTCGCGGTTGTCTTACACGTGGGGGAGAATCTAATGTTTAAGGCAGAAGAGTGTGCAGTACTTCTTAAGAGGTAAGATGATAATATCAAAGATGAGGAAGAGGCAACCAGCTGTCGCTTGCGCGCAGCAAACAACCTCCAACGTATTTACCCGCCGATGAAGGGTCCTCTTATAGTTAGCTGTGGAACATCATGAGACACATACTCTCATCAATCCTAGTCTCCTGTCATTGGGGAGGATTGACCACGTTTTCTCTCCCTTCGCATGTTTTGGCCTCATGGGGCTGAGACCATGGTCGTGTCTCTGGCCTGAGCCAGGCTCTCTAGGCCCAAAGAAGCTAGAAGACCTTCTAAAGCGGATGCCTGGAGTTCAGCTCGTGTGAAGCCGTATTATGCACTTAATAGCAACTCGACTTCCTTTGTCCCTAGGGATCCCCAATCAAATAAATATGTAATTAATGCAATTAGGAGACATCTTTTTTTTTTCTTTCTTTTTTAAGGCAAACACCTGGAATCAGCTGGTCACAGCGGGCACCACCAATGGAGGGGTATCTGAGGAAAGCTCTGGAAGAGGGAAGGTACTTCGTACTTTGTCCATCCCGCTTGCTTGCTTGTCGTCTCCCCCGCAACCAACCATCAATGTTAATAGTGCCAGGAACCAACAAAAAAAAATAGCACTGAGCCCTTGCTTGAGGAGATCCCCCGCCAACAGTTGCTTGTATTGAATCTTCCTTCCTTCATCATCCTCACTACAGAATCCGCAGAGTAACCATGGCGTCCAACATTGGCGCTATTGCGCAGCTGCTCGATGCCACTCTCGATCCAGCTCAGCACCGCAAAGGTAAACAACATCTACAGATGCAATGATGATGAACATCGAGAGGGAGAAGCTAATGGAAGCAAAAAAACAGCTGAGACTGCTCTCAAGGTCGAACAGGCCAAGCCCCAATACTCCCTAAGCCTCCTAAACATCGTCGCCTCGGAGCCTCTGCCGGCGAAAACCCGACTTGCCGCAGCTTTGGCATTTAAGAATTTCATCAGGAACAATTATGTGGTGCGTAATTCTGTCGCACTCGTAGAGCTTTACCCCACTCGCCGTGTGTTGCGCTGACCGCAAGACAGAACGAAGAGGGACAGTACAAACTTCCTCAGGATGAGGTCAACACCATTAAGCAACAGCTTATTGGCCTCATGATCTCCTCTCCCCCAGCCATTCAGAGCCAACTCGGCGAGGCTGTCGCTATCATTGCCGACTCCGACTTTTGGGAGCGGTGGCAGACTTTAACACAAGTATGTTTTTGGGGGCCTTGGCGCAAACGGGACGGCGAAGTGAAACACAAGTGACAGACTAACAACTCTGCGTGCCTATAGGACCTGGTCAGCCGTTTCTCTGCGACCGACCCGAAGGTTAACATCGGTGTGCTGGAAGTCGCCCACTCGATCTTTGTGAGGTGGAGGCCACTCTTCCGAACGGACGAGCTATACACTGAGATCAACCATGTCATTTCGACATTCGGCCAACCATTCATTCAATTGCTGATCGTAAGCCGCTTTGACAGCATCTGCATTCCCTTGTGGTGGTTATATGCGCCAGAGAATGGCACGCTAACCAGCCGATTACTTTGCAGACCACCAACACACGGATCGAGGCGAACAGCGGAAACAAGGACCTCCTCAGGGGCTGGTTCGAGACATTGAGTCTCCTCGTCAAGATTTTCTATGACATGTCCTGCCATGACGTGCCGCCCATCTTCGAAGAGAACCTGCCGAGCATCTGCGAGCTCCTCCACAAATATCTCAGCTACGCGAACCCCCTGCTCGCTACCGATGACGACTCCGAAGTTTCCATTATTGACACCGTCAAGGCTGATATCTGCGAAGCTCTAGAGCTCTACACTGTCAAGTTCGACGACGATTTCTCTAAATACTGCGGTCCATTCATCACCAGAGTATGGGAATTGCTGTCGGACATGGGTCCCGAGACCAAATACGACATCGTTGTCAGCAAGGCGCTGCACTTCTTGACGGCAGTTGCGTCAACGAAGGAGCACGCTGATAACTTTAACCACCAGGATACTCTTTCGCAGATTGTCGAAAAGGTTATCCTTCCCAACGTGGCCCTTCGCGAGTCCGATATCGAGCTGTTTGAGGACGAACCGATCGAATTTATTCGACGCGATTTGGAGGGTTCCGATACTGATTCGAGGAGGCGCTCTGCGACCGACTTCCTTCGGAAGCTCCAGGAAAAATTTGAGAGTCTTGTGACGGGCGTAGTTTCGAGGTACATCAACCATTACCTCACCCAAGGAGAGACGGATTGGAAGGCCAAGGACACGGCTATTTACCTGTTCATCTCCATCGCCGCCAAGGGCGCCGTTACTTCGGCTCAGGGTGTGAAGACCATCAACTCCCTGGTCAACGTCGTGGAGTTCTTCCAGCAGCACATCGCTGCTGACCTCATGTCGGACAGTGCAGAGCCCATCGCCAAGGTGGACGCTATCAAGTACCTCCACACTTTCCGAAGCCAGCTCTCCAAATCCCAGTGGATGGATGCTTTCCCTCACCTTATCAAGAACGTCGGCTCAAGCAACTACGTCATCTACACTTATGCCGCCATTGCCGTTGAGCGTCTTCTCTTCCTCACGGACGATAACGGCGTTCAAATGTTCACCCGCTCCGATGTTGAGGGCTTCTCCAATGAGCTTCTCGAGCGGTTGTTTATGCTGATTGAGAGGGAGACTACGCCGGCGAAGCTCCAGGAGAACGAGTTCTTGATGAGATGTGTGATGAGGATACTCATCGTTATCAAAGATGGAGCTGCGGGCATTCTCGATGGCGTCTTGCAGCACCTGATTGGCATCACCAACATTATGAAGCAAAACCCCAGCAACCCCCGGTTCTATTACTACCATTTCGAGGCTCTCGGTGCCCTTGTGAGGTATTGCTCGGCATCCAAGGCTGATGTCCTCAACGCGAAGCTCTGGGAGCCCATCCAGCTCATCTTTACGGAAGACGTCACAGGTAAGCTCGTCTCCCCCCCCCCTTTTCCCTCCCCAACATAGCTACTGTACTGACCCTAGCGATGTATAGAATTCATGCAATATGTCCTGCAAATTCTTGCGCAACTTCTCGAGTCTAGCCCCGCAGATTCAATCTCGGCCAACTTTGGCGCGCTGCTGGATCCCATCCTCAACCCTCCGATGTGGGAGGTTAGGGGCAACGTCCCTGCGTTGACTCGTCTGCTCGCCGCGCTCATCCCACGGGCAGCCAAGGATATCACGGCGGGAGACAAGATCAAGCAAATTCTCGGCATCTTCCAAATGCTCCTTGCCGGAAGGAAGTCGGAACTCTATGCCTTTGACATCCTCGAAGCGACCATCAAGTCTTACGAAGGGTAAGCTAACCAACGTGCTAATAGCAATTAACTACGGAACACGCTCCTTACTAACGAGAATGTCTTTGCAGGAATGTGCTTGATCCGTACTTTGTTACTATTCTTGAGCTCCTCTTCAAGAAGCTTCAGAGCAACCCTGCCGACTCGCTCAAATTGAGGTTCGTGCGACTTTACCACCTCATCTCGGCGCGACTCGAGGAGGGATACGGCGCGGATTACTTCATCAAGCACTCGAACGCGCTGCAAGCCGGGCTTTTCAGGCAGGTATACCCGGCCATCATCCTCGTGGAGACCGACAAGCTTGCGCGCCCCGTCGATCGAAAGCTCGCCGTCGTTTCTTACACCAAGACGCTGTGCGAGTCGAAGGCGTTCGCCGAGGAATTCCTCAAGGGCTGGGCCAACACGTGCAACAAGCTGCTCATGCTGCTGGCCAACCCGCCTACGATTGCGGCCGGCCTCGGCGACGAGATCATCACGGAGGCTGATGTCGACGACATTGGTTTCGGGCTGACATTTACGGCTCTCAACACGTGCAAGCCGGCGGTCAGGGACGATTATCCTGAAATTTCCAACGTTATCCATTGGGTCCGCGATTACATCAAGGAGGCTAACACGAGGCACAACGGACTGGTCTTTACCTTTATCGAGACTAGGTTGGCGGATGAGCAGAAGGAGGTGTTCTCCCGCATCATTCAGTAAAGGGAAGACGCTGACTGCGGACCACTTCGGCGACATCAAAACCGAGAAAGCCTTGAAGAGGGAGTTCGCTCGATGAGGTGAGGAGAGAGCGAAGGAGATAACTCAGGATTGACACCAACACAAACCAAGCAAAGAAGGCACACCACATTCCACCATACCCGAATATTTACGAGTCACGGCATCCTTTTTGGTACGAAATGTTTTCACGCCACAACACGAACCGCCAACCCACAGCCCTGGCAACACCAATAAAAAAAATCATCGTCCCTTCAACTTAGAGAGTTGAATTATCAGTGTGTAGGAGAAAATCCATCTTTTTACAGCTGCGCGGGAGAGGTCCCGTGGTGGCAGCTGCCGGGGGGGAGGTATGGGCAGAGCCAGACTAGAGGAACATGGCCTGCGTTTTGCCAAAGCGTCTCCCTTCTTATGCTGCACGAGCTGAAGATGGTGCCCAGGTAGTTTCTGGGAATAGCGTACACGAGGCCTTTCTAGATTCCATCTGATGTAGTGCACAGAGGATGTATGGCCTCGAGCGGCAGAATTCTCTGCATTTGAAATAGAAATAAAATACTTTTTCTCCCCCCAGAAAGGATTATGGGCATCATGGGCTCTGATTTCAGCTCTGATTTCCCAAGACTCAATGTGTGTAATAGTCGTGCAATACAACGTAGGAGCCCATCAACCGCGCAGGTTGCTTGGCATCGCCCGTGCGGGGCTTGTTGAAAAGGCAATGCAAATGTGAGGACTTGCAGTTGAAACATTGAGATTCGGACCGTCCCCATGTTTAGGTTGATGGTTGCTATCAATGAATTAATTCAGACCATCCCCGAGACATTGTGTTTCACGACACAGATACATGTAGGTCGTACTTACTTGGTAGTATGTATAAAAGGCGCTGGAGGATTGCGCCAGCTCCGCTTCCTCCGTCAAGAGAAAGGCCCCTGCTTCTTTGCCCAGCTTCTTTGCCCAGAAACCCAGCTGCGACGTTGGCCTCGTTTGAAAGTTCCCGAGACACCGAGAACCTGCACTTTTCTTTTTTTCTCCCAGCTTTGACGGGTCATTACCGACGATATAATAGCACACGGGGCGAGAATCCCCAAACGAAAGAAAGAAGAGAGAAAAAAAAAATAAATCAAAAAATCAAGGGCCAAGTTAAAAAGAACAGAAGGAGGAAATAATACCTCATCGCCCAAGACTACAAGATGAGCTTCCTCCTCGCGTCCTACCGCTGGATCCAATCCCAGCGCCAAGAACTGCCCTACCCAACGCAAGACCTCACAGGCAAAACCATCATCGTAACAGGCGCCAACTCGGGTCTGGGCCGCGAAGCAGCGCGGCACTTTGCGCGGCTCAATGCGCGGGTAATCCTAGCGTGTCGGAACCGGAGCAAAGGCGAGGCGGCGCTCGCAGACATCCGTGGCAGCTTAACCGGGACGGGAACGCCGCTGCTGGAGGTATGGGATTTGGACCTGGAGAGCCACCAGAGCGCCGAGGAGTTTCTTGCCAGGGCGGAGCGGGAGCTGGACAGGGTGGACGTGCTAGTGAATAATGCGAGCGTGGCGATGGGGAAGTGGGAGGTCGTGGAGGGGAGGGAGGCGACGGTTACGGTGAATGTTGTTTCGACGTTTCTGTTGACGGTGGGTTTGTTGGGGTTGTTGGGGAAGACGGCGGCGAGGTTTAATGCCGATACGCGGGTTGTTGTTGTTTCTTCGGAGGGAGCTGCTGCGGTGAGTTATACGAATTCCTCTTCTTCTTCTTCTTCTTTTCCCTCTTCTTCGTCTGAATTTTTATACTAAGATCCTCTCAGGCTAAATTCAAAGAGCGCAACGAAGCCAACATCTTCAACGCCCTCCAAAACGAAGCCTATTTCCAAGACCGCTACTTCACCAGCAAACTCCTCCAACTCATCTGCGCCCGCAAGCTCGCATCCACCTTACCCCCGGAAAGAGGAATCATCGTCACGTCTCTGAGCCCAGGCCTTTGCAACACCGATCTCTTCCGGAACGCCCCGTGGTTCGCGCGGTGGATACTCGGCGCCATGCTGAGCCTGGTGGGGCGGTCGGCGGAGATGGGATCGCGCACGTTGGTGAGCGGCGCGTTGGCCGGGAGTGAGATGCATGGGGAGTATATGAGGCATTGTGGGAGGGCGGAGTATCCCGGGGTCGTGGAAGGGGAGGAGGGAGAGGCTTTGATGGGGAGGGTTTGGGGGGAGTTGTTGGGGGTTTTGGAGGAGGTGAGGCCTGGTGTTACGAAGGGGTTGACGGGATGAAGCAAGGGATGGATGTGTACGAAGAATGTATGTGCGGGCTTGATTGCCTTTTGCGAAGTTCGGTCTGATGGTTGGCGTTCACGGCGATGCTTTAGATGTACAGAAAGCGCTTAACCCAGCAGTACTCTAGATCTCAGGTCGAGTGAAAAGGTGTTTGAAGAGGGCAAGACATTAATATTTTAATTTGATTTTCATTTCATTATATATATATATATATTTTTTTTTTCTCATCTCTACAAGGATGGCTGGAATGGAACGTAGAAGCTCTGCCCAATTGCCTCTCGTGTCGAGCTTGATGATGTTCGGCTCGAAGCTTAAAGCTCCGGAGCTCTTTACCTCGATTAAGCGAACCTCGGCATTGGTATTGGCATTGGCATCGATCGAGGACCTTAGATCTTGGTCCCCTCCATCATCTCATCCTCACTTATATTTAGTCTATTCCTCAACACACACCCTTCTTGTCATGTCTACCTCTCCATTTTTTGTCGTAATTGATCTATCTATATCTTGTACAATATCACGGAACTTGAATTATAAAATTGACTCTAAACCATCCCGCTCCAACTCCGTTCATCATGCCGCCCACACGGCCTCTCACGGGCATCAAAGTCCTCGAATTCGCCGGCCTCGCCCCAGGTCCGTCGCCCTCGATTCCCCTGCTCCTTAACCCCCCAAACCCCACCCCATATTCTAACTCTCTCCCTCCCCAGGCCCCTTCGCCGGCATGCTCCTCGCCGACGCCGGCGCCTCCGTTCTGCGCATCGACCGCGCCCCCTCCCCCAACAACCCACCAACACCCACCCCGGACTTCCTCGCCCGCAACAAATCCTCCATAACCCTCAACCTCAAGTCACCGACCTCCCTCCCCCTCCTACACAACCTCATCACCAAGTCCGACATCCTAATCGACCCCTTCCGGCCCGGAGTCCTCGAAAAGCTGCACCTGGGACCCTCCGACCTCCTTCCCTTGAACCCGCGCCTCATTTATGCGCGCCTCACGGGATTCCGCCGCGATGGAAAATATGCGACCATGGCGGGCCATGATATCAATTATCTAGCTGCGTCGGGCGTGTTGGGTTTGTTGGGGCGTAGTGGCGAGAAGCCCCATGCGCCGTGGAACCTGGTGGCTGATTTCGCGGGGGGCGGCTTGGCGCTCGTGCATGGTATTTTGCTGGCTCTTTTGGCGAGGGAGAGGACGGGTAAGGGCCAGGTCGTCGAGGGAAACATGGTCGACGGGAGCTCGTACCTAGCCACTTTCCCGCGCTTGGCGTTGAAGACACCCTTGGCCGATAAGAAGAGGGGCGAGAATGTGCTCGATGGCGGGTGTCCCTGGTACGACACCTACGAGACCAAGGACGGAAAGTACATGTCCGTTGGAGCCCTAGAACCCCAGTTCTTCAAGGCTCTCGTACAGGGGCTAGGTCTGCAGGCGTTAGGGTGGGAGAAGACGCGGGCCGATAGGAGTACGTGGGGTGAGATGCGGAGAGTCCTCACCGAGACGTTTAAGACGAAGACGAGGTCCGAGTGGGAGGCCGTCTTTGACGGGACGGATGCCTGCTGCGTGCCCGTTTTGGAATATGCTGAGCTGGAGACCGATCTCGAGAGGGAGGGTGACCAGAGGCATATCGTTACGCTCAAGGATACGCCTTGCTTTGAATTTAGCGAAAACGAGGGCGGAGAGCCTGGCGCGAGGAAGGGGTATACCGCTGACTTCCTGACTCCCGGCGAAGGTGGGGAGGAGGCCTTGGAAGAGTGGTGTGGGCTAAAGAAGGGACGTGATTATGATGTTGTGCAAGGCGCGTTCGTCTCCAAGGAAGGAAAGTCGAAGCTGTAAGGGTAGGTGATGCGCGTGTAGTATCGAAACTTATATGTACATACTCTACGTCGCTTGTACATACAACTTCATGCGATCAATCCTCGTAGTGTACATCGGCATCAGCGTTTTCGCCAGGGAACACCGTACTTCCGTTTTCAATCATTTCGAGACCAAAAGTGAATCAGGGCATTCATCGTGTTCTATTAACTAAGTCTTTCCAGCAGTTGGGATAAAAACAACATCTCCCTTCCTCCGCTTCCAATCCTCTTTCCCAATCGCTTGATATCAACAAGAAAACAGAAAGAAACAAACGACGATTCCCGGAATAAAATAAAACAACAACAAAAAGAAGAGTCTACTCCTCCCAAGCATAACATGTCGACATTCATTCTCCCAGAGCGAAGAAAAAAGTTGGGAGGTGATATACACCAAGCGTGCCAATCGACGGCGTTCTCCGAGTTCTGGCTTCTAGTTATCCGTCTCTTTTGCCAAATGGGGGGGCCTCTATAGGGCGACAATCTACTAGGACCCTCGTAGACACTGCGGACCAGGAGATACCCCGTTAAGTCTGCGGTCTCGTCGGTACAACGAGGGTCGTGAAATGGCGCAAGAGGGTCGGGTCTAGAAGCAAGAGCGGGGTATATCTCGATGCCGGCGACAGCAGTTACAAGACACTCTTTGCCTCTCGGTGGATTTACTGCACTTGGCCGACAATTTCGCTGGCCTTGGCGAGGGACCTAACCATGTCCTGGCACTCCTTCCGACGGCGAATGGTGAAGTCGCTCTCCTTGAGCAACTCATCCAGAGTGTCTGTCCTGTACATGTTCTCGAGGAGCTCGCGCTGCATCTCATCCTTGGTGAACCTATTTTACATCGTTAGGCGGTGTTGTTTCGACTTGTGTAAGCTGAGGAGAGGGAGGGGACTTACTGGACGAGAGTAAGCATGATGGCCTTGGGAACCATATCAATCATGGTTCGCTTAACAATGTTAAAGTACGAAGAGATGAGCAGCTCTGAAAAATTGTTAGCATACACAGGTGACTCAGTTGCCAAGGCCGGGGGGAAGAAAACGTACTGATAACCTCAACCTCAATATTCTCACGCTCAGAGAGCGTTCCAGAAGCCTTGAGTGTAGGCGGGGGAGGCTCCATCGCCGCCGCCTTCTTCTTGTTCTTGGCCGCGAAGAAACTTCCAAAGAAGCCACTGTTGCTCTCGCCCATGTTCGTGTCAGCCGTGGTGGGACTAGCAGCCCGGCCCGGAGTCGACGCCGGGAGAGGCTTTCCGGTCTTGGGATCGACCTGCACCGTGCGAGGAGGGTTGTGGCGCTCGTTTACGATGGCCATCGCCTATATGATCGTGGTTAGTGTGCGGAGCTATGGGAGGGTGCAAAAAGAGATGAAAAGAAACAAGACACATACCCTGTGGCCGTTCAAGAAGTCGGGGTGTCCCGTGTTAATGTAGCAGGCCTCCATAGCTACCAGATCCTTCACAAGCTTATTCGTCGGCTCCATAGCCTTTTTGAAAAAGGAAATGATAACCGAGTGAATCTTCTCCTTCAACCCGGGGTATCGGCGATACAGGGCCTTGCCCAGGAGCTGCGAGAGGATGCGCACCAGCTCGTCATAGACGAGCGACACACACTTGAGGCTGGGGTCCTCGAGCCGCTTGATCTGCTGCTTGACGATGAGCTCAAAGGCCGCCGTCCCGACGAAGAGGGCGGGCGAGGAACCAGACGAGTTATATAGTATCGTCCGGATGTCGGCGTCCTTCACCACGTCGAAGGGGTCGATGGCCTTGATGCCGTTGGAGTAGAGCTCGTGGAAGACGAAGCTGATACGCGCACCACCTGATAGCTCGCTGCTCGAGAGCTCCGTGTTGTTTCCGTCGAGCACGGTGCGCCATTCGTTGGTGAACTCGGTGATGATGTTGAGCACGATGTTGGCGCTGTTGCCCAGCATCGAGGGGCCTAGGCTGTCCAGCTCGGCGCTGTACTTGGCCAAGGAGCTCGAGATTCTGGCCTTGATGTCGGGGAGGGTCTGCTTGATGTGCATCATAAGAATCAAGTTCAGCTTGCGAGCGAGGTACGGCGTCCCGCAATACGAGCTCTTGTTCCTGTACGCCTTGTGGTTCTCGAAGAAGTTCTTCTCAGCCTCGAGAGCCGCCGAAATACTCTTCCTGTTGTCGATATCACGCTGTCCTCGGTTGACGACGGGAACGTAACCGAGACGGAGCGGAATGATGCGGCCGGCGAGAATATCAACAACGTCCGTTCCCTCGTCCATAAGATCGACCTTGGTCAGCACACCGATGGTCCTCTGTCCCTCAGGGTCCACCTCGCGGCCGAGCTTGAGACCGTCCGAGTTGGCCAGATCGACGTTGGCGGCGGTAACGGCGAGGATGATGGCGTTTGGCTTTACGATGTACTTGAGAACCATGTCTCGAATCTGACGCTCGATGTCGCGGGGCTGGTCGCCGACGGGCACTCTCGTTAAACCGGGCAAATCGACGAGGGTAAGGTTAAGGACGTTGGGCGAGTATATTCTCAGGTTAATAGGGGCGGGCGAGATGCCGGCATTTCGCCCAACCTTTGCCGCCGTTTCCCTGTCGATTTCCTCCCGGATCTTGTTGAAATCGTGAAACTTTTGGCCGGGAATGTGCAGGAACTCTCCCCACTCGTCGGGGTTGGCGGCCTTGTCGTCGGAGATGAGCTCCTCCTTCGTTCCATTGCTTTGTGAAGAGGCGGGGCGGTTGATAAGCTGAAGGATTAGGGGTCGTCGAGTGACGATACCGGAACCTCGTGGTAAGCTGTATAATGGCGGTGACGAAGATTAGCATGCGAACATTTTATAAGGGGGGGATGGACGACGGGCGGGCGCTCGAGCTACACCGGACCGCGGGATCCGAGCACGTCGGCCATAAGCGAAAAATAAAGCGACCACCGGGTTCGGGGTTCCATCCACTTACAAGTCTCGGCCCACGATATTCTCTAGTACAGAGCTCTTTCCGCTCGACTGACTACCGACGACGACTATTTGTGGGAGATCGATCGGGTTCGCAACGCCGACGGTTGTAAAAACATCCTGAAGTTTATTCACTAATCTATCAAAGGGTTAGAGTGCGTTAGCAATACTGTCGTCGTCATCACCTGCCCCTCCAAGATCGGGTGTCCGGAAATATGGCTGCCTGCTCCATAGGGGGGAAATCGCAACGGGGGAGTCTCAAAACGTACTGAATAAGAGCAGGATCAGAGATACCGCCTGGCTGGGCGAGAGACGGATGGCCAGACATGTTGGCTATTCGACGAGGAGATCAAGAAGGTGGTTGTTTCCTCGCCTCGAGTCAAGAGGGGCTGGAGAGTAGGTGCAGAGGGGGGGTCGGTGTCAAGCTGCGTTTGAGCGGGTCGCTTTCGAGATCTTTGGCTGTAAGGGGGGCAAAGTGGTAGAGGTGAAGATGCGAGGTCGTCTTCGATTATAATAAGAACGCTGGCGTTGCAAGCGGAGTTCTGGAAAATCTTGGAAAGCGTGAGTTAGGTTGGTGGAATATAGTCGAGGGTATTGATTTGTCGATGTGGTAATAGGGTGTTGATGCTAGATTAGACCTTCACGAGCCTGAAGACAAGGGTTGCCACGGCATGGTTTGGTCTTAATTCAACCACAGTACGAAGTACGTAAGTGCAGAGTGGCTGCAGCCACATTTAAGCCACAGGGGAATTACAGAGGTGGCGTCCGTGCGAACTTTGACTTTCGAACAGAAGAGCCGCTGGTTGATTTCGAGGGCACGTGATTTCGGTGTGCAATCAGCACTGTGATGCCAAAACGGTGAGATCGCTGAAGAAACGCGGAACATCTTCACTAGCAAACTTTAAATAGACACTACGGTGAAGTGTCGAAACAACTTCAGCCAGGAACGGAGCAGCTACTTGAGAACATTTAGTTTAGTAGATCATCAACAAAGGGATCACAGCCCGCTGAGAGGGGACACAAACTTTGGAAACTAGGCATTCATGTAGCCACCATGATGGAGACTTGGACGAAGGGCAAGTCTTGCACGGTTGAGTATCTCGGTTTAATGATGATTGATTCCCATTATCGCATGCTTGTCTGTTGTACAGAACCGCAAAAAGAAGAACGAAAACAAGAAAAAAAAAAAAGGAATGATTCCAGCAAACTCGCATCAGTCCATCCACCGCGATTCCGCTCCAAGACGTCAACAGCTTGGGGAATGCTCCATCCCTCTATTATAAATCATTGCCAGCAAAACAACAGCAAAACCCCGCCCCGTCAATGAGCCATTCTTCTAATTCACCAATGAAACCCTCACGCCAATATCCCATATGGGGAGTCCAGTCCTAAATAAAGATAGAATAGAGAGAGGGAAGGGAGTTGGGGGAAATAAGCAAAATAAAGAATAATAGTAAATAAAAAGGGGCGTTCATGACCTCCTGGTAGTAAGCTCCGCCATTTCAGGTAGCCGTCTAATTCACGCTGTTCTGAAAAGAAAGGGTTGAAGAGTCGCTCGGGAGAGGAGAGTCGGATTCGTCCATGCTCGCTTGTTTCGGACTATGCCTCGTCCAAGTCCAGGTTGTTTCCAGAAAATTGACCGGACTTCCGTCGGTTTTTAACATCCGGCAAACTTACACGATTTCTCCAGTTTCATATCCGTCTGAATATCCATTGTCATCGTCTACCCTGTTAGGGCTATAGGGGGGGTAGTAGACCACTTCCTCCGACTCCTCCAAATTGTCCGGATCGTCCTCAGGATCGCCTAAAGACCCAAAGGTCGGCATCTCCAGATACGGTAACTGAGCTTCGCTCTCGGAGTTCCCTGGCGAGTTTTCGGGGCCACCCTAAGCCTCGTCCTGGTTCCGCCAACCATTATAGTTGTTCTGTTGCCGAAACTGCCTGTACATCATTCGCAGTTCCTGGCCCCTCGACTTGTTCGACCAGCTGTTAAGACGTGTCAGTACCAGTCCGTCTAGTAATGGATCTAAAGAAAAGTAGACCTACACCTTAACCTTCCCATCATCGCCGCAAGAGGCCAGCATACAAGGGTCGGCAGGGTTCCAAGCGACGGAATTGCTTCTCGGATGATGACCACTAAGCCTGTCGATAGCTGCTCCAGTCTTCTTGTGCCAGATCCACACGTTGCCATCTATACAAATCGACACATTAGTCTCGTGCAATACAGTAGCGGTGGATATTTTTTTCCTTGAAAAAAAAAATGACTTGACTCCCTACCTTCACTGCCGCTGATGATAAAGCTCTCATTGGCACCTCCAAAGGCAGCACGAATCAGACACTCGCCACCAGTGTGACCCAAGAACTTGTGAACGAGCTTGCGCGTAACAAGATCGATCAGCTGCGCCTCGCCATCCTTCTTGTTGACCAGCAAATGCCTGCAGTCCTCGCTGATGGCAACGGATGTCGGGAGAGCGTGCAGCTCCAGCTCGTACTCCAGCTCGCGGGACATGCCGTTGTACACATGGATCTTCCTCTGTTCGTCAATAGCGACAAGCCACCGCCCATCCTGAGAGCCGCAGACATCCTGCGTCCTGTGCTTCCTAGCCCAGTCGTGGATGAGGTCGCCGTTGAGATTAAAGGTTCGAAGGCTGCGTCTCTTGTCTAGTGTCCCCAGAGTGAATGATTTTCCATCAGGAGCCCAGACACATCCAACCACGGGGTCCTCACAACGGTCAATTTGTTTTAGCAGTGACCAACTCTGGAGCAAAAGAAAGACACAAAACCCGTTAGCTTAATGTGCATAGAGACGGAAAGGGGAAATGCTCTCTAAGCTCACCTTAGTATCCCACAACCTTGCCTGATTATCCCGAGAGCATGTTATTAGTATTGAATCATCCGGACTCCAGGATAAGTTGCATATCTGCCCATCATCATGGCGTAGGACAGTCGCAACTCCAAAATCTGGAACGTGCCATACGACAACCTCGGATTTGGATCCACAGGCCGCCAAGCGATCGCCGCTGTGTGAGAATTGGATTTGCCAGACCTCGCCTTCGAGGTCCGTTAATGTGATGGCAACTTCCGAAGGAAAGTTGCTCCTGTCACAGTGATGGTCGGAATACAAGGACGGGGAGGCCGCGCTTGTGTGATAAAGGCAAGTGTCTATCTGGCTCTGCTTCACTTGTTGTAATAGCCCGGCAAGTCTATTGTCCGGCAACATGACCGATGGGGAGATGCATTCTGCGAGTACTAGTTAGCAACAGAACTTTCTGCGATAGGATACGGACCGTGATTTGTAGGGGAAAGGAGGGGGGAATGTGCTTACTCGAAAGCTCGGAGAGCAAAACTTGCCGTGACGTCCCATCAGCACCGTCCCAGTCAGCCCTCGCCTTCAGGTCTTCAATAGATTGACACATCAGGAGAGTAGATAGAAAATGGACTCTACTCGTGTCACACTCAAGGGGAGTTAACTCGCCCCGCAGCACTGAGAGAGCACGAGAAGTTTCACGCCTTTCAAGGTGTTCTAGGAACTTCTGCTGGCGCATCCAAAACTTCATCAGAGTCCTATCCGAACCCGGTGCTAGAATAAGTCCGTTTATGTTTGAGCCAGGCTCTCCCGCTACGACAGCCTGGGATAGCAGCTGTTCGGCTTCGGCCCAAGAACCGCTTAGAACAGCATCTCGGAATGCGGCAACAGTCGTATTCTCGAGCTCGTAGCCACTCTCTTCACTAAGAGACTTCGCGATAGACTGGTAACCCATACCGGAGAGGGCTTGGATGAGCAGCCTCGTGACCTCTTCGCGGTCGTGGCCGAAATATGTGACGGGGACGCCATCCCGATCTGCACGCGAGGAGCCGTTAAGGGCGGGCTTGTATCTACCGGCGGTGCCGTTGTTCGTAACGGCACGTCGGGCTGGCGAGGTTGAGCCGGGCGACGAGCGCAACGCAGCTCCATTAGATGCCCGTGATTCCTCGGTCTCACCAGACATCGTGTCGCCGCGTCTGCGTTTGGGGCGGTGTTCCTCGGAGGGCACGAAACTAGCGGGGGGCTGGACGGTGGCCTGCGCAGACAGGCGTCGTCGGCTGCTCTGCTCGGGGATACTATCGCTGTCGAGTGCGTGAGAGCTGGCGTCGTCGTCGTCGTCGGGATCGGAGCTTGGGGCTCGTCGTCTCCGGCCCAGGACCTGCCTCAAGGGTTGGTTGGAGGCTATGGTACTGGTGGAATGGGCGGAATCCGGGCTTGAATTCCCAGACTCCGTACGTCTAAGGTAGAAGAAGCGTAGGAGCGGATGCGGGGCTGTAGAGGTGGTGTCAAGGTCGACTGATTCTCTGTCGTCGTTTGGGGGAGTCTCAGGTGGAGGCGTTATCGGTTCGTCGGGTGGAAAGTGGAGCGGAGGTCGTCGGTGCGGTTGGGGGAAAAGGTAGTTTCCTGTCGAACTAGTTCGCTGTCCTATGGCGTGTGTATTGTACAACTCGGAAGCTAGAGGGGCTTGTTGTTTCGACTGGGCAAGTCTACGAGACAGTAATGTCTTAGGCCGATGAGTCGGGTGCTTGTCACAAGCTTGGGCACAGGGGCAAGGATACCTAACAGTTCGATGATGCGATAACGCAAGAGCCCGGTGGGTAGTAAGGAGACTGGTGCCACTTAAAGAAACGCTGCCCAGCCACCACTGTTTATCACGGGCCAAATGGGAGACTGGAGGAGAGGTGGAGGCGGAGGTGGTTGTTCAAAGACGGATGCCGAGATAGAGCTGAGCTGAGCGGCAACTGACGGAACTAGGAAGCCGTTATCATGGCAAGGAGAAGCCAGGGAGTAGACGAGGGCTATTGCATAATAGGATTTATATTTGATGTTTGTACGTTGCGAAGCCGTGTATACGAGCACACTGGGCAGGTTCGTCCTTGCAGGGTCGGAGTAGAGGTGATGTTCGTCGCGGAGGTTAGCTGGTCACGGTGGCCATGTGAGCTCATAACGGGGTTGGGAAGGACAGTGTCGGTCGTAGTGGTCTTAGTCTCGACTCAAAGCATGACGAAACCAGATTTTGCCAGGGTTTCTGCTTGGAAAGTCCGATCAATCTGCAGAACCTACGTGGAGCGCCTGGACACCCCTTCACTGGCGCACTCTAAGTGGGCAAGCACTGGGTCGGGCGGGGTGGTTAGTGACCAGCCAGGCCAAACTGCCAGCGCAGATACAGACACTGCGTGCCACCCGCATGAGCACAACAACCAGGCCTATGACAGCATCGCACGCGCTTATGTAATCGATTCCATTCCATCCAAACAGTTTGAAACGACTTGGAACCACAGGCACGGGAAATTGAAGTTAACGGATTGATACCGAAGATTCAGGCACTTACGGCTCAGCACCAACAGCACGGATAATCATGAGGACGACAAAGGTCAAATCTATTCCAGCCGCCATGGGTGGTAGAATGATCGCTGCTGCCATCGGAAAGTTTCTGGGAGTGGAAGGAATATTCCACTGCTGATTTCAAGCCCTGGTGACCTTGAAGAAGAAAGTGTCTGACCTTGCCTCGGGCGGCCAGGCTAGGACACCATACGCTCGAAGTGTCTGGACATTTAACGACAGGAGGAAGAACATTCGCTGATGCCCTCTGCAATTGTTGCATTTTATTTGGTTGCTAATTGAGCTCCCTCACACCCGCTCTGTTAATACGAAAGACCAGCTCGATTCTGCCCATTTTCCACCGCTCTCGTCTCTCGCCGCCCGGTTGTGCAAGTGGTCTCATGACGCAGGTGTTGTGGGTCTCTTCCTGTGATCGGACATTCCTCTTCGAGCTCCTTACAGCACCAGTTCCCGGCCACCGCTCAACCGACCATCCTCATCGCATCATCGCATCGCAGCTCATCATCTAACTCACGGTCAACTGCCGCAGGTGCAGCTGAGTTTGATTACCCTCCCTTCCTTCGTAAACTAGAAGGTCAACCCCAGGACCAGCCAGCTGCAGGCACGTGCAACGTCCCCCAGTTCCCCAAAGCTGAGGCGATCAACGTCAGAGCACGTATCCTCAGGCCCTTCCTTCGTCTTACACAATTCAGGAACCTCGATCCTGGAGCATTTCGCATGGTTCGCCCTCATGTAAGACATAATTACACTGCACTTACCAGCACGAAGTACACTAAAATGGCAGCGGTCATGGCGCCTCATTGGTGCATGTACATGGCTTAAGCCAAGTGCAGTTCGATGCAGGTGGATCATTGATCCCTTACTGCAGTGCAGCGGTCCCTCTGCACTCTTGCGAGAGAGCGTCGGGGCCAAACCACACTCTCAGATCGACGTATGCCGGGGTCTCTTTTTGTCTACGTCAGTCAGCCCCCAGAGCATATTCGCTCTTGATAATGATCTCTCACTTTCGAAGCAGTGTGAAGGAGAAAGTTCAATATTGAGCCATCGCGTAATTCATAACTACCCGGGTGGCTAGTGAGCCGCCAGCCTTTCACGGTCCATTCCTCAGACTCACTACCTGGAGGTGAAACAAAATTTCCATAGGATATGATTTCTGGTAGGTCCAAGGAAAACCCCGCGCAAACATCAACAATGTAACTTTTCTTCATGCGAAATTGCCCCGGATCCAAGCAGCCGGATGAGCGTGTATGGCGGAGCAGATCTACACGAGGGGAATCAGTCTCTCGGGGCCGGCGATGTTCCAACATGTTCCAGGTGCAGCCAGGCAACCAGGTCTTTTATCTGGATGGCAGGGGATAGTCTTGCTCTCAGTGGGCCGACTATTGCCTACCGGCAGGTCTACAGGCAATATAGGACGAAATATCTCCCAATATCGGGAAGCTCGTTGATGCGCCCAGTGCAGTTTATATTGGTGGTTGGATCCCGAACCATGGCTCGGTAAAGGGCACGGATGTTAGCCCACCAGACAATTGGCGGGGCAAGAAAGAATCGGGCGACTTCAAAGAGGTATATCTAGACAATGACGGGAGTACAAGTGGCGGTGGGGGCTACCAAGGTAAGGATCGAGTTCGAAGTAAGTATCGAACTCGTTCGAAAGGAATACACTGACAGAGTCAGCCTCAAAATATAACTGAAAGCGGAATGGGATCCGTTCCGCGATGGGAGATGGCGGACGCCACGGCGGAACAGGGGGTCTCGAATACACCTTCTGGAAACGGCAAGGGCTTGCAAACCTGCCAGGTATTGCCAGCATCATCCATTCTTCCATGGATGGCTCAGTCTAGTACCTGGAGAAGCATGTCAGTACGAAGGACGTGAATTGCTTTTCTGGCTGTGGTGGGCCTGTGGACTTGCATTTGCATCGATTCGCTATAAACTGCACGATTTTACTTTGCATTACTCGCTTGTTCCACTGCCCTCTTGCCAGATAGTTGCGGATGCGGAGTCCAAATCGCTCTCTAGATTGGATCGCCCTTTCAGCATGTCCTGTCCTCCCCAAGAACGGCTTCACGCAGGCCCAAGTCCCAAGCGTTCAGCCGAGACCTCGATGCGAGAAACCGGTACCAACTAAGAAACGTAGCTTCAGTAGTCTATTCCTCGTACAGCCGCCAAGTGGGCTGAATCACGGCATTCTAGCATATGCAAAGGTAGACTGAACTGCACCTGCATGCAGACGCACTATTTCAGACAGATCGTACATATTGTAATATCCACATATAGTACGAAGGGAATCAATCCGCCTCCACTCCTTTTTCTGGCTCGCATCTGAAGGCGACCCGCTGTATGAAGCAAGTTCGTGAAATACATCTCTCACTCCAAATCATGTTAAGGTACTCGATAGGAAACGGGAGCATTGAAAAAAAAAGAGTTCTTCTTAGAGGTGGAAAGAGGCATAGATGATCAGCCCAGCTGCATTATGGAGTGGGCAAGTGTCAAAATGCGGTCTGTGGATCTGGTGGTTTCTGCAAGGGTCCTTCGCAGATTAGTGTGCGATGTACAAAGTACCCTGCGAAATAGGACGACACCACACTATCCAGAGGAAGACGAGCGCGTCGGAGAAGGGAAGAAAGAGGCAAGTGAGATCAAATGGTAGAAGCACTAGACGAGATGTGGGGTAGATAAAGATTAAGGATGTCAAGTACATGCTCGGAAGAGAGAAGGAATTCGAATTCTGCTCTCTAGACTCGGGAGGAGACTTCCGGGCCGGGTGACCGTAAGGACCTCCAACCCTGTCATTCAAAGCCATGTTTCCATGTTCTTGAACAATATATGTGTATCCAGTCTGGATTAAGGGTTCTCAGAGAAATGAGGTTGCGTCGTCCTAAGATGAGTCCCCATTCTTGCTACCAGGCCCCTTGTCAAAAACCCGTTGAGGACGGGGGCTCGACTGGCGCAATGCCGCAATGCCCTAACTCAAACATGCCACGGATGCAGGCAAAATGTGACGAGTGCCAAAATGCCGGTAGTAAACATTAATAATAAGAATAATATCAATTGGAGGAGAGGATGGCAGCAATGTGATATCTCCGGACACTAGTCAGGGGATCAAACTCCGACGTACGAAGGTGTATTGAGACAACGTCGTGGACAAGCATATTACAACCTCCGGCATTCGACGGGCTGGGTTTGGTCAGAAGAAGGAGCAGGTTCAAATCCTACAAACTAAGTACGAGCTATACAAGTACGAAGCAGTGCGCAGTATCCCATGCATTGGGCAAGCTTTCAAACTCCCACCCCGAGATTGCAATACCTTCAAGGACGCTATCAGCCGTAGACGGGAGCTAGCAAGGGCTCTATCCTCCCGGATTTTCGGTGTGCTTCTTCCTCGCTTCGGCTTCGGATTCGGCTACGGTCTAAAAACAGAAATATCCTCTTCAGCACGAACGAGGGAGACACGTTTTGTTCTGAAGATCATCTTTCGGTAATGTCGCTTGCGGACGAAGAGTGGCAAGGAAAGAGAGTACAAGAAGATCAACGACTTCTCATGACATGGGTTCGGAATTTGGACAAACAACGACGCTCGGTTCGCCTGCCGGGGTGCCATCGGACGGTGCGCCTCGTACCGGGGGAGAGGGCGTGGCCTGCTCAATATTTCATAGGAGGCACGATGTTCAGAGACGGAGAAGTTCAACAACGCCTGGCAGTGCTGTGTACTTCGTACGTATTCTCGTTCTCTTCCGCCTCAGACAGCGAGACAGGCATTCACCGCACATCGGCCCCTTATCCGCATCTCACGTGTGTGGGTATTCCCGTCTGATTAGGGGTGCTCTTGGCTGAGCGAAATGCAAGGATTCTCGGATGTCGTCGGCATGCAAAATGCTCTCCCTGTACGCTGTACACTACTTCGTCCACAAACTACCGCATCGTGGAAGGATCGTGTACCTGCATGACCTAGCACCACACCCCATATTAACGCCCATCGTCGTTGACGCCAAACCCTAATCGTACGTGTGCGCGAGTATCCGTCGTTTTACTTGTAATCTACACATACTTGGAGATTCTTTGGGGAGAAAACCTAGAAAACCTAGAAAACCTTAAAAGCCATTGAGCGGACAACCGTCTCGGAGAGACACCGAGTTCGGAGTGGCAAGTGGCGAGTGGCGTCCCGGATTCCCTTCCCAGGTAAGACACTTGCCTAATTTATTCAACCCGCGCCGGGACGGTCGGCAGAGAAAAAGTCTGGAAGCAACCGCATGAGATTTTCGGAGCGTATTACCCACACAAATTTGTCAAATAGCGCAACACTATCGCCAGCGTTGAGCCTAGCTTATGCATACTTGCACACTATAAGGCCAATGTTATGGGTCAAATAGGAGAGGTGGCGATAGGAAGGGAAGGGAGAATGAAGTTTCCCAGTGTGTCCTGGTTTTTGGCTTGCTGCTGCTTCATGCATTGTAACCTCAGCTGCATAGGGGAAGCATTCGGGAAGATAAAAAGTTAGTTTGCAGTGGTGGAGGGAAGTAGCATGATATTACCTCGTACTCTTCTCTCGTTACAATCCGCTTTCGGATTGGCTTTTCGGACGCCTGCAGCACTGCGCAAGAGTCTTGTTAAGGCAAGTTGGAGATGGTGTTGTTGAGATCCATATTAGGAAGTACCTTCTTCAATGTTGTTTGAGACCTTTGGCCCGGACCTGCCGTACCATCTCCATCCCCATCTAGATGGACTCACCGCCAATATGTACTACTCCTTGTGGGTAGTCTTACCGAGCCTGCTCTGTTGCTGTAGAGCGGTCAATAAACTATCGCGAGTCGGGGCAGGATATGCCCTTTGCTCAATCGTCAACTGGCACTCCCACCACATATTGAAGAGCCAGCCAAGCCAGTGACACAGTGTTGCAGCTCCAAATCTTAGATGTCCGCCTCCGCGATCGGTTACTACACGTGGGAAGTAAGGACGAGAGTGGGAAGTTTAACCACCGGCTGTGGCGCCAGACTTGGGGGACGGCGCCATCCGGAGAATTGATATCCCACCACATAGTCCCTACGAAGTATTTTGCCTTCTGTGTGCCGTGTAGACGCCATAAAACTATTATCGCGGCGTAACCAAGTTCGGTGTAAACTAGATTATTGTGGTAGAGAATCATGTCAACCCTATTGTTAGTTGTTATGTTGACATCTCGGAGCCTTGCCGATCTGGAGTCTGATTCCTTCGTCAAGCATCCCACATTGACGCAGAAGATAACTCACATTTGTGGGAATAAGGTCGAGACAAGTTCAGGTGAGAACACCGTCCTTTCCGGTGACCCCACCGCACTGCGATCCATTTGACTTGGACTATGTGTGGAAGATGAGCAGGCGGAGTATATACACTATGCCAGTATTTGGTTGGATCAAGCTCGACAACTTTTCTAGTGCCGCGCAGACTCGATGGTGGTAAGCCTTGTCCGCTCTGAGCCAGGCCAAGTCTATCTTTGTAGTGGGCTAGTGTTCCAAGCACGAAGCAAAATGCCGAGAACTGGAGAATCATACACATACAAGTGTGCGTGGGAGAGTTCTACGCGACAATGACCCTTTCTTCGTTGAATTCAGACTGATAACGCTTCCCACTTTTTATCGCGATCCAAACCCCCCTTCATAATGCCCGGATCGCTGATCAATCTCGTCTCCACGGTTTCGCACGCACCCTCACACCTTCGAGACACTCGGCGTCGGCATGGATAAGCACCCACCCTAGTCGGTCTGGCTTCTCTCTCCGATCATCCTTGTCAAACCCCTGGGTCCCTGTCACCCTGGCCGGGTTGGGGGTGGGGAGGCGAGAGTACTTCGTAGCGTAGATTTTCAGGGGAACCCTGGCAGAGAAGTGGGAGGCTGCAATTTGCGAGGTGAATCTTGCCCATTTGACAGATTAATCTCGTCACTCAGGGTACTTCGTACAGGTATGAGTGCAGCGTTGCATTGGCACCCACTCATTAGAGAAGCAAACCTCTATCGATTCTCCATGGAAGTTCTTTACGAAGTGAACGAAGTAACGAAGTATTTTGGTTCCTGCTCCTGCTGCTACTCCCGCTGCAGCTCCTCTCATGTACTCCGGTGTGAGGCGCGACAACGAAACGCCGGTGTTAGTACAAGCGTCGATAGCACAGAAGAAAGGTCCCAGTTGGATCCGAAGCCACAAGAAGTCGGCTGGGCAAGGTTTAACGGGCGACTTAGATCAATCAATCAAATCAGGGAGCTGGTCTTGTCCAGTCCGCTCCATGTGGGCGCGGTAACTGAGAAAGACGTGCTATTTCTCAAGTAATTTTAGTGGCATCAAGCCATCCACACCACCAGGGAGGGGTTCCTGCGGCCCGCTTGACGACCTGGAAGTTGTTGCCCTAACAGAGTACTTCGTAATAAAACAATATTCAGGGATTAGTCCTCGATTCGGTTCAACGAGAGCTTCTGTTTGGATTGGCAAATCAGCAATAATAGTGCGTCGGATTAGCGTTCGCCGGCCTTGAGCCTAAGCCTTCGAGAAGTACTCAACCTTGACTCTTGGTGTTCATTGAGGTTGCGTTTGAGCGTCTTAGCCCGGTATGTTACCAGTCCTTGGATGCACATTGATCAAGCGAGGTGGGAAAACCGGGTATTAATATTATCACCTCCTCGCTCTCGCCTTCCAATTGACCCATCACGTTCCTTCCCTCCTTACCTCCTTGTCCTCGCCGACTTCGTGCAAGGAAACTCACCTCTACTTCCTGCCTCGAACGCCAGTTGAGGCTGCTGAATCAAACTTCCAACCCCTCTTACCCCCCCGTCTTTGAACGGGCGCATTTTAGTGTCCGATCGCCCCTTCTTCCTTTAACCTTTCTTCAATTTCGGAATCCCCTCCTTCCCTAATTTCCAGGCCCTCTTCCTTCCTTTGTTTTTTTTTACTTCTTTTATTTTCTTTGGTTTTTTATTTCCCCATCCCGCTTCCCCTTCTCCATTCCCACCCCGCTGTCTTACTTTGGCCTTCGATTTACACCGGCAGCTCACCTTCAAGTCAACTCATGAGAAGCGGCTGGGAGTGGGATGTGTCTGTTGCCATTCGCCCAAACATCGCCAACTCCTTAGTTGGTCGGCTCTCCTTTTATCGATAGATCGGCTTCGCTTCTTTCGAGTTAATTTTTACCACGCAGTATGCTTTTATAATCGACTCGTATTTCTAGCTTCTCCAGTCACCTTTGTATCAGTCTCCGGCATTTTTAAATCGAATCCTGCTTGTCGCTCTCTGTCCTACCCCCAAGCTGCGACGAACCCCGTTCTTACCACCGAGATGGACTCACTCGATGGAATTCTTTTGGTTCCGCCGGACCGCGGCCAGATTCTCGGCAGGGCTATGTGGAAGGTAGGGAAAACAGTACTGGGCAGTGTTTACATCCAGGGCATCAATTGACTTACACCGCTGCCCCAGGCCCGCTACGTCGTCGTTGGCCGACGAGGCGCCCCAAGAGATCCACCGACCTCGAGTTACCCACATAAAATCGCTCCCAGTCGAACATTCTCCAACAGTTCCAAGATTAGAGAGCCAATTCAGGCTCAGCATGGCGAGTACATGATCTCGGTTTACAAATCAAAGGTGCATATAAGTTTTGTTTCCGTTTCAACACGAAATCGCACCGTATCTCGAGGGCCTTGACTAAAACGCAGTTTACTCTACATCCAGGACGAATACGAGCCCTACTACCAATGTCCTGTGAATTCGGTAGCCGATTGTCAAGTCCAGCAGGTCGCTCATCGCAAGCAAGGCCCCATATTGCCCACTCTAGTCATCACCGTTGCCGATAAGGAGAAGAAACGCCGCTCGAGCAGGGCTGCAGGCCTCATTTCTGGCAAGGAATCGACGCAATCGATGCTATGGTTTCGAACCCCTCCCGACGACCACCACCACAGTCTTCACGAATGGAAACACTTCATATTGTCTAGGAAATTGCCGATGAGTCCCGAAAGCCCTGTGTCGCCTACGTTTGTCAACCCGTTCGCCTCACGATCCGATGGACGGCCGTCGAGTGGGAACCAAAAGCGATCGACCATTTCGCACCTATCGCAACAGAGCCAGGGCTACACCGGCAGAGATCGTGATGGTCCACCAGTTTCTTACAGCTCCGAGTCGCCCAGTCTCCGTTCGAAGCGAAGCGATGTCTCTTCCCCTACAAGTGGCATCCATATGAGCCTGTCGCACAGAAATCTCCCTAGTCAACACTACACGAGGGTATTACCAACCGACATTCCCCCAGACCTGCCGTCTCCTGCTGAATCTGGAGCGGGCGATCAGCACATCAATGAGTTGATTGAAGGGTGGTCCAGTCCTCAGACTCGCTCTTCGTCGTTCAGTTCCCCCCGCGGCGGACCCCCACCGCTAGATCGTAGACACACGTCTGTTGCTGCTAGTCCGACGGTGAACCGTGAGACTATTCTTGACCGAGCCTTCCAGTTACGCTGCATCCCAGGTTCCGAACGTGCCGTTCCCGGAGAAGAAAAGCTCAGCTCCCTTGCCCGTTTCGACGCTCTGATGCGTGAGTCCGAAGAACGCCGAAAACAGCAGCCAGTGTCTCAGGAAAAGGAGGTCCGAGATGCCAAAAGGCAAGGGCGAAGGGTCTGGGAAATGGGCGGCGACTCAAGCGAGTCTGAAGACGATAGGGAGACCGATGATGAGGATGACGATGGCGAAGACGACTATCACCTTGAACAGAACTCACGACGCCCCCGCCGAGATACGATAATACCCCCTGCAACTCAACGCGCACTCGAGTTCATCGCGGGGCGCTACGATCGGCCTCATTCCCCGCGGACCCCTCACACCGCCGCCCTCCCTCCCGAGAAATCGGATTTAGCCTCCACGGCCGCAGGGACAGGGGCACCTTACCGTCCCCATACTAGCTACTCGAGAACGCGACCCAACATGTCTTCCCGCACGCAGAGCCAGCCGCACCTATTGCATAACCCAAATGAGAAGGTGGCCTCGCCCACGGAGGAGCCGCTTGACGTCGAGAGACGGCAGCCAGCTTCGAACTCGAACAGCACAAAACGGCTCAGCGTCACAGACATCACCAAGAGACTATCCAGCACCAGCAGCCTGCTCCTCGTCCAAACCAACACGAGTGGAGCGAGCAGTCGGGGAAGTTCAGAACTAGATTATTTTCCCGTGCCGCCGTTGCCGCGATCCAGTCTCAGTGCACGTAGCACTGCAGCTCTCCCTAGCCTCAGACAACCCCGAGAAACAGACGATCGGGATAAGCGGTGTGGCTGGCGATCCAGTGTTGGAGTCATTGGCGGTCCCGAGGGAGGTTTTGTATGATTGGACGAAGCTTTACGGTTTACGCACATTGTTGTCCATTCCCCTTGCTTCATCCCTTTGGCACCAACCTTGCTGTTTCTTACACAGAGAAATGGTTGGAGTTGGCTGTCGCTTTGCTTTTTCTCGCTGTTGCGAACTTGATTCACCCTCTCTCGCTGCCTTTTTTTTTCCCTTCTCGCTTTCCCACTCATTTTCTTTTTTTTTTCCGAACTCATGATGCTTACGACGAATGATTTTTATTTGACCCATATCCTTGGCGTTGTTGAATTCTTCTTACTTTTTCGTCTGATATCCCATTGGGTACGAGCCAAGTGCATCCTTGGTCCCCAAGCAATACACTCTTTAACCCATGGGTCCTATTTTGTATGTTAATTAGTGTTACTTTTCTATGTCAACTTGACGGTGGAAACTCGAGCCTGAAGCAGGGGGGTTCACCCGCCCTGGCTTGACTCGATTACGAAGGAGAGACGGTGTAAAGGGATGACGGGGGCGCCTTTATTGGTAATGGCCACGGCGAAGAGGAATGAGGCTAGGATGGCGGTCTCGGAGATGCAAGACGCATCTCTCCATCACTCTACTTGCATATGTAGTGCAGCGGTGGTAGCATCGCAGCAGTCCCACGTTTCCCTTATTATCGTTAACCAGAACAACGAGTGGGACCGAGGACGACGAGGATTGGCCTGGTCGTTTTTCTTTTATTTTCTGGAAGCATGTACGAGGCGAAGCACACGATTTCGGGGCTGCAGACATGTACGTACACATAACAAAACAATATTTCCGTTGATTTGATACAGTCATATTTGATACTTGTATGTTTGCGGGTTTATGAAGAGTTACTGTATTAAACGTAGCGCAATGTTTAAATGTTTAATTCTTCTTTTCCCTTTCACTATTTTCATAGTCTTCTTCCTTGAGTATGGATCAATTCTGTTTTGTATGTGCAGGCGATGGGACGGACAGGATATCCCCAAGAGGGTGCCCTCGGGTGAGGAATTGAACGAAGATTTGATTGACTGTTGAATTGATATGATGGATGGAGTTGCTTCTTCGCTATTAACACGGATGAATTAATTGATGCCTTGATTGTTTGTGGTTTGTGAAATAAAAGTCGATTTACGAAGTAGATAACAATGAAGTTAACTAACCACTCCAAATCTCTGCCTCATCTTTCCCCTGTTCATGAACAAAATAACCGCCATTTCGAGAAAGAAAAAAAAATGGAGAGACAAAGAAAATCAACTCGGAAACTCAAATCGTTCCGCAGAAAGAACATTCACCTTCACTGCGCAATAAAATCCACCACAGTCGCACACCCATCTCTCAACTTTCGGACCTGCTCATCAGAACATTGTCCCAAACTGAGAGGCGGGTTCATGATGTAGCAAAACGAGGAGCCTTCGGAGCCCTCAGCCGACTGCGTTACGTCACGAATTGATTCGAGCCCTGAGGTCGAGAAGCCAGGGTTCGCAACGGATGCGGGTGTCTGACCCGTTGGGATGTCTTTGTTCTGGAGAGCTCGGAGGAAGAGGTTGTAAGTTGTAGAAGGATTGTAAAAAGGGACTTTTGTGCCGGAAGTTAATTCAAGTTGCTCTCGTCGGAACAGGGAGATAGAATGATAGCGGAGACTTACTCTCGTGCCCGGCTTGGAAAATGCGGGTGAAGGAGAGGAGGCCGGCTTGGCGGGTCTTGCCTACAACAGAGCCATCAACTACGAAGTCCGCATACCCCGCAGAGGCAAAGGCCGTCAAACTATTGAAAGGGATCGCTTTGCTCAAGGCTTCACCCCCGAACCCCGATGTACCGCCGGTTAGCCCAACCCAAGAGATATGAAGCGGAGTGGGACGAACAGTTTGCCTGATAGTCTCGGTCACCGTAGGCAAGAGTCACTGGGATAGCGAGATCTATGAGATGTCCGAGGTCAAGACGGAAATCCTTGCAGAGGCAATCTCCCAACAGGACATAAGCTAATTTTCTTGTTAATATAGAACATTCGAATAACATTTAGGATCTAATGTAGATCGTTGGACTCACCGGTCGAAACAACAGGGTTAACAGAGGTATAATTGATGCCCTTTCCTGCCTATATATCGATACCAAGCTTCTTTTGCGCATCCTCCCAACTCAGGAAGCCCTTAGCATAGCTCGGGAAATTGTATGTCAATTCCTTGGGTTATGTCAAATGCATTGCGCATCGAGACCTCATCGTAGAGACTATAAACGCGATCCCAACAGGCCCAGAAATGCTGGGCTCAGTGCTCGAGGTATCCTGAATGCAGAGGCTGAGAGATGCAAAGTGAATCATAGGAATCACAAGACAGTAAGTGAATCTCCTGCAGCAGCCATCTTGATATTTTTTTCGTTGAGGCGGATGTTTGCGTTGAGGCAGATATATAGAGCTTGGTGATATGTTGGTGAGAGGTGTTTGGTGAGAGAAAGAAATAAGAGAAGGTGGGTGCATCTGTCATGATAAAATATCTGATCAACGAAATTTGCAGGCAAAGGAATTAGTAAGTTCAGAGCTTCTCAGGAAGATTGCTCCTTCCATCTGTGGATGTGGAAGTGGCAGCCTCAAGGGCTGTGAGGAGGAAGGTGCAAGGGAGTTTGTGACTTTGACTTGTCTCAGCCTTGGTGTCTTGGTCTTGGGGGAAGTGGACTTGAAGGAAGGACTGGGATTATACAGCTTCAAGTGACCCTTTCTTCCACCTTGAACTCATCACCCAGCCGGCAATAGCCTTCATCACAACGTCCTAGAGGATGGCAGACACACGAAGGTGGCTACCCGGCCCCGTACCTTAATTGCATTACCGGCACGATGGAATACTTCTGCTGCTAGCCGAGTAGAACTCAACCCCAAACAACCGGACCATAGACTAAAGCGGAGAATCCGATGATTGTCTACCATTGGGAGAGATTTCTGGAAAGGTAGAACGATGGGAAGTATGAACGGTTAGCTGGTTCTAGTCCTTCGTGGGGATGGGCACATATGGAGTGGATTTTGCCATCACTTCAAGTACGAAGTAATGGCAGGAGACCTGTAAATGAGGCGTTCAGCTCGTCTTATTTATTGTACTGCAAGTTTGAGGCTGCATATGTTACCATCGTTCAAGTCACTTTATATCCCTCCTGAGGTGGGGAAAGGCGAAGAGCGCAAAATGCTATATTCGAGAACTCCTCCGCCACTAGGGATGACAAGCTGTATCCCAATACCATGGGTATAACCATTTGACCTGTGGTTGAACCGGCCTTGCCTAGGGCCATGCCTTAATGGGAACCCAAATGAACACTGAACTCTTATCCATGTCGTAACTCCACGCGCCGTCTTCGCCAGGAAGCTGATCACTCCGACCTTGAGACCGTATGTTAACTAGCGCCGTTGTTGAAACACCGTTTATATCTATGCCCAACTCTCTCTATATCTCCTTTTTAGATTTCACTTTCTGTTCTTTTCTTTGGTTTTTCTGTTCATCACGCCTTTCCATGCTTCTCCTCGAATCCATATCCACCGATGCCCGTCGAGGCATACGTTGTCCCCTCGGTACGCAAATGACTCCTCGGCCCTCTTTCCTCGCGATCATCCCTCAACCAACCGAGCACAAGCTGACCCAACTGGCTGTTCCCATCCGCCGTAGGCTCCATAGTCTCGAAGAACTCATCCGCTCGTCCCCACTGCCTCACCTTGCCCAGATGCAGGTGAACAAGGTGCGTCGGCCAGCCGGCAAGGTTATCCAAGATGTGAGTGGCATAGACAATAGTGCACTCCCTAATTTCCGTCTCCCTCTTCAGCCAGCCCAAGAACTCAGATCTGCTCAACACGTCCAGATCCACCGTGATTTCGTCGAGCAAGAGGACCCTCCACGGCCGAATCAAGCCCATGGCTAACTGCACCCTTCGCCTCTCGCCGTCGGAGACGGCGTGCATCCTCCACGCGAGGTCGATGTCCAGCACGGAGACTAATTCATCGCGGCGGTCGGGATAGGCATTGCCTCCGACGGAGCGTAGGAGCTCTTCAACGCCAATGTCGGTATGCACAACGGCATTGAGGACCCATTCGAGACCAAGGTAAGTCACGCCCTCGACGATGTCCTTGAAAGGGTCGACACCGCAGACGTGGATGGAATCGCTGGGTCCTAGACGCTTGCCGGCGAGGAGTCGGAGGAGGGTGGTTTTACCCGCTCCGTTGGCGCCTATGAGGAGTGTGCGGCTCCGGGAGGGGAGGTCGAGGGTGATGTTGCTGACACCCGTAAAGTAGTCTGGGAACGTGTATGTCAGGTCGTTGACCTGGATGGTTGGCGGGCCCTGAGGAGACATTCTGACTTAGCGAGGACGGGGGATGGATGAGAGAGCAGCCGAGGGATCAATGTATGCGAAGTTCGTGCTTCAAGTTGCCCGTCGAAGGATTTTAGTTTGAACGAGGTAGCATTGAGTTTGAATTGGGGTCCGAGGGATTTACGAAGTACGAAGTGGTTTAGTCGCGGGGTTGAATTACGAGGACTCCTATGACGTGATGGTCAACTCGCCACTTGATCGAGAGAGCAATCAGGAACATGGAATGTTTCATCGAATGTTCCCATAAGAGATATGTTAGGGCTAAATTATCTACTAGCAGGGTGGATGGATTGACCTTGGTTGCTTCAAGCTGTTAGTGGGGTGAAGAAGTGCCTGGTCGGTGAAGCCCAGGCTGATGGAGATCGATGGTTCAAGCTTAATGGTTTGTCATGTTGGCGAACGTTTAAACCGAAACCAGTTGACGGGTAATTTTTACATGTCCTCTCCATGTTCGAGTATTCGAGCATATCAATACTTCGTAGCATAGCTGCAATTGAGGATTGATGTTTCCCACCTGCTTGAGCCTATGAGCTGCTACGCCGTCACTGCAACCCCCGCTATTCTAAGGGTAACACGGACCCCGCGGTCTAGTTTGGTGTCTTGGGCTGGACGCGTCCTATCCAGAACCCCACGCCAACATCTCCAGCCAGAAGCTCAACCTCGAACCTTTCTTCCACTCGCCACCTGCACTCACCGCAAGTCCAGACTTCTCAATTGGACACAATGGTAACACTCGACGAGGTCCCAAAGGACCTCCTCCAGAACCCATCGTCAGTCTTGCGCCCTTCTTCCCCTCTGATGCACCCCACCCACGCTGACAAGATTTCACCCCTCCAGCACCACCGACCACGAAGCCCTTGACCGCGTCCCCTCCACCTACAAGCCCCTCCACACCTTCAAGCTTAGCAAAGACCGCTCATACCAGCAGCAATATGGCGACATGTACTTCCTGCGCCTCGCGAAAATTAAACCCGCCGTGGAGAGGGTAGCCGCCGCGGCTTGGGACGACCTCGAGATCCACAGCGAGCGCGTGAAGAAGGTCGATCGCGTGCTGGACGTACGGCAGGGCGATCTGTGCTGGGTTGCAGGGACGGTGTACATGGATATGTCTTTGAAGCCGAATATCTTAGAGGATGTGTCCAACGATGTGCGTATTTATTTCTTCTCACGCAACGCGAAACCGACCTACATCTACTAACCTGTTGGGGATGCTGCAGCGCTGGCTTTCGGCCCCGGTTACTACGGAAAAGTACTACTCCGACGACGATACCGACCAAATAATGCTAGAAGACGAGTCAGGACGCATTCGACTGGTAGGGAATAAGCTGAAATCCGTACCCCTCGTGACGGGATGCATCATCGCCGTCATGGGAACCGAGACCGTTAACGGCGAGCTCGACGTGGCCGATATTAAATTTCCCGATCTTTCTCCCCAACCCGGCCGATGGGCGCTCTGCAAACCTCCTACTTCCCGAGTAGAGGACGAAGATGTCGAAATGTCCGGCCAAGAGTCTCGAGTAAGGGGGGGCCCAAAAGTCGCTATCGTATCCGGACTGAACTTTTCCAGCCGCGACGCCTCATATGCCATGGAAACCAACCTCTTGCTAGAATTCCTCCTCGGCGAAGCCCTCGACCCTGCCGCCCAAAAGGATATCGCGCAAATCTCACGGCTAATCATCGCCGGCAACTCCGTTGCCCCCGACCAGCGCGAAGACAAACCCGACAGGAGAGGAGCCCACAAAAAGTACGGCTACGATGCTAGTTCCTACAATTCCACGCCTTTCGAGCTCCTCGACTCCTTCCTCGCCGAGATCCTCCCCTCTATACCCGTCACTCTACTCCCCGGCACCAACGATCCTTCCAACGCCGCGTATCCCCAGCAGCCCGTGCACCCAGCCATGTTCCCCAAGGCGAGGGCGTTCGTACCGGTTGATACTGCTTCTGAACCTGGATGGCTGGACTGCGTGACGAATCCGTGGGAGGGTGAGGTTGAGGGGTGGCGCTTCTTGGGGACGGGTGGACAGAATGTGGATGACGTTTTTAAGTATATTGGCAGCGACGATCGCTTGGGCATGATGGAGGGGATGTTGAGGTGGAGATGCGTCGCCCCTACTGCTCCAGACACTTTATGTATGTGTAGATCTTGTTTTTCACTGCTGCATCCTGATATGGCTAACCTTTTCTTACAGGGAGCTACCCGTTCCAGGACGATGATCCCTTCGTGCTCAAAATGTGTCCCCACCTCTATTTCGTCGGATGTCAGCCATCCTTTTCAACCATGACCATCGATGGCCCGCAAGACCAGACCGTCCGCCTCGTTACCGTGCCTTCCTTCTCGGAAACTGGGGAGATTGTCCTCGTCGACACGGAGACGCTGGAAGTCTCCGCCGTCCAGATTGTCACGGTACCGAAGACCCCGGCGTAGAATGGATTTCAAGTTACGAAACTTCACGTAGTATGATACCCAGGCAAGAGTAAGAGGGAGAAAAGACTGAAGATGAGGGTTGGTGGGAAAAAGCATAATGGAATATCGGTACATTTTTTTCCAGTATAGGAGTCACGAAACAAAAGGGCCATGATGTTTTGGGATGAGACGATGTATTAATCTTGAAAAGTCAAAATTACCCTCGCTACTATCCTCTGTTTTCTCGCCCCTTCCCCCCTTTTCTCCTAGATGGAATGCAGATGTACCGGGAGTCCAAAACCCTTTCTCTTTTCGAATGTCGAATGCTGGTCTGCGGTATCTCGTTTTCGACTGCAAATGTGTAAAGCAGCACCACCAAGGGACTAAGTAAAGAAAGGATTGTTCGGCAAGCGGAATTTCCACTTGCAGGAGGGAAAATAGGCCATCACTCTCCTACATCAAGCCGGGAGCTCCTCGCAAAATGAACTCGCTCGGTAAGTGTTTCATCGCTGACCCATGTTCAAAACTCCATCTCCTCCTCAAAAGCCTCATCATCATCCTGGACTTCCTCATCTCCCTCCCAATCCTCATCCGAGTTCCCAAAGCGCGCAGGTCCCGAATCTCGATCCGTCCACTCAGCCATCAACTGTGCAATGTTCCTCAAGCGCTCGTATCCCTCCCTGGCCGCGTTCTCCCTCTGCTGGATAATAGCCGGGTCGCCGGTGACGTAGCCCTCCACGCCCCGTCTGGCGCGGCGGATAGCGGCGCCATGCTTTCGTTGGATGAGGATGCCCATGCCTTTCCCCTTGCGGTTGGTCATCGAGAAGGAGATGTTCTGGCAGGAGACTTTCATGATGCTCTGCATGAGGATGGTGTCGGGCTCGAAGTAGGCGATGAAAGGGACGTCGTCTCTATCGCGGCCGGCGGCGTTGGTGTGGAAGCGGAGGGTGTGGATGTGCTTGACATGGGTGAAGGGGAGGAGGGCTTCGTTCATGCGTTCCATGTAGCCGGGGCCGTAGCGGTTGCCCTCGAGGCGGAAGCAGATGTGGCGGATGTGGGAAATGTGCTTCTCGATAGGGATGTTGCGCTCCTTGATGGCACCTTCCTCCTCGTCATCGTCCTCTTCGTCATTTCCGTTGTCGTTGTCGGAGTCAGGGTTGAAGGAGGAATCGGAGCGGTCATCTGGGATATCGGGATCGGCGCTGATGCTGGGCACGGCGGCGCCCTCGAGGAAGAGAGGAGGATCCCGCATGAGGTATTCGAACTCGTTGTACCCATAGAGGATGGGAACGCCGTCTTCATAGAGCGTCCTGCACGTGTACATGATGGAGACATGCAGGCCCGGACGGGAGCGGTAATAGACCTTTCGCCAATTGTCGTGAACTAGGATGGAGGAGTCGGCCACGAGGAGGAATCGCATGATGTGTTGTCGAATCTCGCATGGGAAATCAAGGAGACTCGTGGTAGCCTTGGGGGTTTGTGTCTGAGTCTGAGGGCTAGACTGGATATTTTGTCCACTGCTGTTTCCGTTGGTGGGGGTACGAGAGACGACGGAAGGAGCAGGAGGAGTAGAAGGAACTGCCGGAGGAGAGGCAACACGGACAATAGTGGCAGCGGAAGGAGAAGGAACGGGGGTCACGAGGTGAGAGGCCGAGTCAGAGGTATGCTCAACGCCGCTGTCATCAAGGGCACACTTCTCTATGGCGCGTATGATGGCAGCCCTAGGGACGATTTGGGACAGGTTTTCGGCTGTGTATGGCATGAAGAGGTCGTGGGGTTGAGGGAGCTCGAAGTCGTCACCCTCGGGCATCCGCATCAGCCTCTCGAGCTGGCGACGCTTCTGAGCTCGGGAGTTGGAAGGCGGCATTGTCGAGGTTTGAGCGGATCAAGTGGGTTGGAGTGGGAGCCGATTCCTTGGAAAAGAGATGCCAGAAGTTGTTTGTTTAGGTTTGTAAGAGGAGAGGTGCAAGAAGAAGAATGATTTCCTCCCCTTTATAGTTTTTTTTTCAGGAAAGTCGTGATTCACAGATCATAGATCACCACGATGGAAGACTCACAATCACTCTCAGGCAGGCAGCTTCGCGGGCTTGAGAGTGGGCAAAACACTCCAATCATCATGTATATATAAGAGAAAGCACAACCACAGCCTCGTCTCTGGAGAGTTCCCAAATGGCCAGTCTCTATGCAGTTCCTAAACAGCTGCCTCACTGCCAAGTCCGCAAACAACTGCCTTGTTAGCAGCCGCTCTCCAATCCTCACATCATATATGTATGTGTACCACCACCTTGATGGCAGAGTTAAAGAACAGCTGCCCTGGAGGAAACCGCTCCACAATCCTCATATATATATATATATATATGGGAAAGAAGCTGTACAGCTCCGACAGTGAGGCCGTCCAAAAAGACCGCTCCCCCATCTTCGTATATAGAGGAGAAAGAAGAACCGCGGTCCCGCCGCGCGCAGCCGGCCGGTCGGTCCTCCATAGCTCACAACCAGCTGACTTTGGAGCCTCGCGTCCCGGTTCCATCTATTCGGCGTAGGCGAGTGGCCACCTTGACGGCAGCCGCTCACCAATCCTCATATATATAGAGAGGAGAAATCCCAGAGCCTCACCGCGTGGCCTTTTTGATCGGTCTACCGTACATCGAAGCCCCCTGAGTTTAGAGCGTCATTCGCTGGTCCCATCTGTTCAGGGTAGGGGACGGCCGCCTAGTCGGCAGCCGTTCCCCAATCCTCGTATATATAGAGAGGAGAAAGAAACACCAAAGTGCCTACCGTTAGGTTCTCCAACGTCCGCCTTGGCGGCAGCCACTCCACAATCCTAATATATAAAGGAAAGCAACGCCGCAGCATTGCATCACAGTTGATGAACCGCCACCTTGGCGGCGACGGTTCCCGAATCCTCATATGTACATAAAGGAAAAGAAAACACCACCGTTTCGACGGTGGAGTTCTGGAACGGCCGTCTTCGGAGCAGCGGCTCCGATTTCTATAAACTCCTCGATTTTCTGTCGAAGCCCGTCAATCTGCTGTTTGAGCCGATTGATGTTGCGTCCCAGCTCGTCTGAGACGATTCTCCTCGCATTAGCCTTGCCCCCAAGCTCGCGGAAGCGTCTTCGAAGCTCGACGAGACGTCTGTCCAGCCGGTTGGCCAACCTGATTGAGGCGCTGAGAAGGCAACGCCTATCCTCGCAGATATATGTATATATATATATATATATATATATATATCCTTCTGTCTTCTCGATGGTAGAGTGAACGGCTGCCTTGGCAGCAGCCGCTCACCAATCTTGATGTATATATAAGAGAAAGAAACACCACGGCCTTGCGATGTAACTCTTCAAAGGCCGCCGTGGCAGCAGCCGCTCCCCAATCATTAGATATACCAGGACTGTCTTCTGCTGAGGGGGCCGCCCGCTGAAGAATTTCACCGCCGAAGCCGTGGTGTTGCTCCCCTATATATATATATATATATGTATAAAGAAAGTAATTCCCGTTTGCAGGGGCCAGTGGCCACCGGCCTTTTCAAAGAATGAGTAAGCGAGCATCTCCTTGAGGAATCGAGACTTGTCGGGTTCGAGATTCGGTTCATTTCCTTGAAGATCTGTGCCTGGGCCTCGCACCCTCGATCTCGTCATCGTCATCCCCCCGGGAGGATAGGGGTGCTCAGAGTCGGATATGGAGTGACGTTTTTAGGGTCAATCAGACTTCAACATCCTTCGATCGCGCATTTGAGGTTCAGCTAGAAAAGGTCCACGGGTCCTGGGTCAGCTCGTAATTACACCAAGTTCACAAGATATAGAGGCCAGGGGTATTTTGCTTACAATGCCCCGTTTCTTGGATAGAAGCTTGCTATAGAAGACAAGAGCTAGCAAGCCCCATTGAGGCAGCTTGGAAAGACTTATCTGGGCTTATAGGCCGTTAATAATTGTAGTGCTTAGAAGGACACTGCAGGATACTAACCAAGAGCACAAGCCCAATCGGCCTCTTTCAATACACCACCGATGTACTTGTGCAGAAAATGTAAATCCGCACAAGTGCACTAAGCTTTCCTTAGTGACAAGGAAAGAAAGCCAAGCCATAATCTCTTATAAGTAAGAGACTTGGTCAGGGCATGCCCTGACCATATATATAGTAGGTAATGGGTGGAGAGAGAGCCATTCGATATAGCTATAGTAGAGTAGAGCAAGAGCAGCCTGTAAAGGAAGTTGGCGTACCAAGGAGGGGGGTTAGCAAAAACACTAAGGATTGAAAAGGTCATGGTTAAGGAGGTTGGGATAGACATACGGGAATGGAAAAGCCAATGGTAGCCAGATAGCAAGTTGGAGATAGTAATTGAGCTTATCGGGATGAAACCCAGGAATCAATAACAGTGAAAGAAATGATGGGATGAATGTTGAGATGTTGAGATAGAGAGATGTTAAGATGGTGAGATAGAGAGATGGAGCCTCTTCTCGAGGGGAATGTTGATGTGGAAGAAATTTGGTTGATTATGTTGTCTTTGTGGGAATTTAAAGGAAATTTTAGGGTACACTATAAAATCCCATGTGAAGACTGAATTACTCAAAGTTGGTGAATCATTGAAATTGTTGATGTTGTTGTTGTTGTTGCCGTGTGTGTGTTGGAGGAAGTTGAAGATGTGGAAAGTTCGACCAGGGCAGGCTGGAGCAATGATACTGACTGTAGACAAGGGGAGTGGACGAGAGGATTCAGACCCAGAAGGTGGCAGTGGACAAAGCAGTAAACACGACCTCGGCTTACAAAAGTTGATCTATTTCTTCAGTGGAACAGAATATCACAAGCCGAGTATTGTAAGGCTTCGACGGAGGTTAGCAATGGACTGTGTCTCTCTGGCTGAACTGATGATATTGGCACCAGAGACTTGGATAGACCGATGATCAGCCAAAAAATGGAACAGAGTCCACTATCCTAGCTAGCTCGAATCGTAACCGAGATATAGCCTCGTCATGCTACCAGAGGGGGAGGTGTTTTCAACCCCAGCTCTTTAGAGCAGAAAAAATGACGGGCTCTCGTGGCGCCTCTTGTTCTTGCTTCTGGGGAACCAGAGGCAATAGACAGGGATGCTTCGGAATGAAAGCTATGTGTACATTGGCGGTTACAAGCGCTACATGCTTGACTCGGGGTCTTATAAGTCAAGAGCGAGAGGGACTTGGTTACTGCGGAATCTAAGAATAGATTATGTCTTCAAGAGGCTCGATCGACTCAAACTCCACGGGTATCCTAAGGAGGCAACGGCCAAGGAGAAGTGAGAGCACTGATGTCTGTTCCCGTCAGGTTTCTTGCTAGAGAACTGGCAATGCCCTCCATTAGATGATCCATATCATGACATGATTGCACTCATCCCTGATTAGGAAGTAGTTTAAATCCTGACACGCCAACCTGTACAAAGCCATTGCCACCCGAGCTTCAATGGCGGCTCGTTCTAGAACGTGTCCGCAGGATGGTGTCTCTTTCACTCCGCGGTCAAGAGGTGCCAAGTCTCATGCCATGTCACAGCGACATCTCCCGACCCCAGACTATGATCCGTGCCCGGCATCGGTATGAGCAACGACCACCCTCAGTCCCAATCTCCACTCCCCCCAGCCCCCTCCCCTTCCCACTGTGTGACCCCCGATGGTTCGGAGTCCACGGCTCTGCCCGGCCTGGGCCACTCCTAGCCGATACGACAACCCACAGACCCGAACCGGTCCGTTGACCTGTTCCCAAGACACCATGGCCCAACACAAAACGCTCAACAGGTCATAGCAACGCACAAGACCGGACGGAACGATGGCAAGTGACACAAGCCACCATGAAGCCAGTCCGAATCTCGCCTCCAGGTCGTCTTGTCTCACCGGTCCCGTGGCCACCGCCGTCCGTGTGTACGTATCCGTATATGTATTGCACGTTTCGAAGTATACAGTTACAATGGGGTAATAGCTTCGCAATTGCTGAAAGCCCTTACCATGCTAGTCCAGATTCCAAACAATAATCGTGACATTTTGCAACACGTGTCGATGTTTCTGATGACACATGAAAAAGAGCACAAGCACCTTCCGCGCGGAAATCAGGAAGCTACGTAATATACTTGTCCGTCAAGGTACCGCGTCGATGGATCCTTTGCCCTTTATTAACGTTCTCGGACTCCGGGACTTTCTTTAGCTTCCTCGTGTATGTAGTCTCGCTAACTCGTCACCGGCGGTGGCGGTGGAAGTCCGCTGGCGGAGAGATGCGGCTATTGGCGGACCGGCCGGTGGATAGTTACGGGCCAAGCCAGAAGGAGTCTAGAAGGCAACGCCAGAAAACAATGAAAGGAAGCGTAGGGAAATAAGAGGAGAATAGGCAAAATAAAAATCTCACAGTTGCCAGTACCTTTTGTACTTACGAAATCTTGACAAAGAGATTCTGCATCTGGGGCGCAAGTGGAGATGGGAATGTTGCAATCCGAATTCCAGGTGCGCTGGATGGATGGCTGATGGACTGGCAAAAGAACCTGGCTCCGTATCAAGAATGATGGTAGGATTGAAAGGATTGATCGGATCAGATTTTAAAAGTCCCTCTGAGGATGGAGTAGCTTGATGGAGACAATGGGTAAAGACACCAAGACGAGTCTTTCAGGAGTTCAAGTTGCGTATCAGTATCGGGGCTCGAGGTAGGTAGAAGCCGGAAGATATCAATGGATCCTGATAACGCGGCTGCTCATCGAGCTAATCTAGTTATTAGGTCAATCGCGCCCTTTTGCGCCCTTTGAAATCAGTGCCTACAACCAAAACATACCAAGTCAAGAACACAATTCTCGAGCAGAATTCCGTGCTCTGTTCCTCGGAGATTCCAGAGGGATCGAGACCATGTAGGAAGGCAAGCCATGCATGGTACTTTACTACTTTCCCAACATTTTAGCTTTCGATGCATCAGTACAATCGCGACCTCAGACCCCGTGTTGTTGCCCTGTTGCCCCCTTGCCCTGAGCGTACCTGACCCATGACCCGGTACTTTTTCCTTCTCTCTCCGGGTTCCGGGGCCTGGGCTGGGGTTGTTCAAGTTGACAGCGGTTGAACGGCTCAGCGCTTATCAAACCCAAACGAAAGGTCCCGCGTGACGATCGGGACTGTCGCGGCCCTACTTGGATGGACACTAATACGCTTCATTGTTCCTGGGGAGTCTAACTTTGATCTATTGCTTTCGGTGCCGACTAATATAATAAGACTAGCCTAGACCCTCCTCCGACTTTTCTCTCCACACCGAATAGTCCAAGTCCCTTTCTATCGCTCCTCTCTGTCGTGAAGCTCTGTATATTCATTGACGGGATTCGAATCGAAGACACGTCAGTTGATATTAATAGCCTCTCAACTATTTCACACTCGGTTCTTTTTGTTTCCTTTCTACATAGATTCCTTCAACAATTCCTCCAGACACATCCACAATGAAGTCCCTTCCACCCCTCGCCCAGCAGCCATGGCGCCGTACGCCGTGTATCTACAGTGAACCGCTCTCGAGAGCCGCCGGATGGTACTATTCCTCCTCCTTGTTTCTCTACGACACAACATAAAAGAAAAAAAAAATAATTAAAACAAACACCCAAAATGTAAAGCTCAAAATGGCTAAATAACAAACTAGCAACATCTGGCTCAAGCTAGAAAACCTCCAGCCCTCCGGCTCCTTCAAATCCCGCGGCATAGGCAACATGATGTTCCGCGCCGCCTCTTCCTCCTCCTCCTCCTCCTCGCCCCGCCGCTTCTACTGCTCCTCGGGTGGCAACGCCGGCCTCGCCTGCATCACCGCCGCTAACGCCCTCAACCTCCCCGCCACCATCGTCGTGCCCACCTCCACAGCCCCCATCATGGTCACCAAGCTGCGCGATCTCGGCGCAGAGGTCCACCAGGTCGGCGCCAGCTGGGCCGAGGCCGACGCTCACTTGAGGGACGTCGTCATGGCCTCTGATCCCGACGGTGTCTACGTCCCGCCCTTTGATCACCCGGATATCTGGACCGGCGCCGCTACCTTGATCGATGAGCTCGTTGTGCAGATGGATGTGCCTGTGCACGGTATCGTTTGTAGCGTCGGAGGCGGCGGGCTTCTTAACGGCGTCATGCACGGCATCGAAGCTACGCCGTGGCCTGCCGGCCAGAAACCGAGCGTATTGGCCGTCGAGACCGAAGGCGCCGCGAGCCTCAACGAGTGCGTAAAGACGGGCAACCACGCCACCTTGGACGCCATCACCTCCATCGCCACGTCTCTCGGCGCGCGGAAAGTCTCAGAAAAGACTTACGAGTGGCTCCAGAGTGAGATTCTTCACTGCATCACCGTCAAGGACTGGGAGGCTGCCATGAGCTGCGTTCGCTTCGCCGACGACGCGCGTTTCGTCGTCGAGGTTTCTTGCGGTGCGACTATTGCCCCGGCCTACTTCGCCGGGTCGGATGGTGAGAACAGGCTACGCAAGGCCTTTGAGAAACCTGGTCTGCCGTGGGATGAACATAATGTCGTGTTGGTGGTGTGTGGTGGGTCGTCCGTCTCGTTGGATGTGCTGGATAAGTACCGGAACGAATATGGTCATTTGGCGGCGGCTGCTACTGCGACGACGAAGAAGACTACGAATGGTGTGAATGGTGTGGCGGCGAAGGCTGCTGTGAACGGTGTTTGAAGGATGAGAGGCATCAACGCATCGTAGAGACAGGGAAGAAAAAAACGGTGTTGGTATAGTTGGATTGCATTTCTGATTTTCCCCTCTTCCTTACCCGGGCCAGCAAGGGAGCGGAGGGAACCCACCTTCAAATCCTCCTGCTCCGGTGGCCCGGGTGGGTTCATGTCCGATTTAACCTTAATAGACTCCTGACCAGACACCCGAGAGCCCTTTGCCGGATCGGGAAACCTTTGCACCATTGAAGCGTGTCTTTCTCTCAGCCGCATGAGGATAAGAATCACTTGATCACTAATTATAGCAACATCATTTCCCCAGCATCACCTTACGAGGTATGGGTTCTGTTAGTTCATGTGGAAAAGAAGGGACAAAACCGTCTGCGGAAGGGTCCGTTGAACTCTTGGCGGCATCGCACTATTTACCTTAGTGGGGACAAGGCGTCTGTGCTGAGCATCCGGGGCTGAAGCCAATTTCGACGCAGACCGCCGGTTTAATCGCGGCCTCTATTTTGTTGGTTGACTAGCATATCAGGTGTGGCTCAGTTAGAGAGCTGGCACTGGGAACGGCTGAAGGGACCTTTTGTTTCGAAGCCACGTTCCATGGGTTTTCTCAATTAGGCACGACAAACGAGCGACTAAAATCTCGTGTAAGAAGATGGTTGACTTGGACAGCCATGGGCGATAATTGATCTCACGAGATGAGCTACGAATGCGAAGGCTGACATGCACAGAATCGGCTTGTCGAGTATATAAGGCCTGGGTTTCGATGCCTCACCCTGAGGAGATCCCTTCCGTCACCAGTTAAAGATATCATTGTCTTGAGTTGTTCTACATACGCCACTATAATATAATCTAATCAAATCCTTCTCTTCTTGTATCATCTTCTTCTCTCAAGATGAAGTCCTTCCCTTTCCTTGCCGCCACCGCCGTCCTCACGGCCTCCGGCGTCCACGCCGGCTTCAACACCGCCCAGACCATCAACCCAACCAAGTTCCTCGCTCGAAGCGCCTCCATCCACGCTCGTCAAGACGTTGACACGACGACCGCCGAGTTCTGCGGATCCGATAGTACGTCCTCCTCATAGGTCCCAACCACACAGCCGTCCCCCGACCCCATCTCCCAAGTTCCCATTCCCTCCTTGTTTCGATAGCTGACCCCTATCTCCTCAACAGCCGACGGATATGACTGGTGGTGCGAAGACCCCCAAACAACCTGCTGCTTCGGCACAGACATCTGGCAGTGCGCCCCCATCACCGCCCAAGAATGCTGCATGACCGGCTACTACTGCGAGGCCGGCACCTTTTGCTACATCGAGGACGTAACACAGGACCAGTACTGCCTTACCCCCGAGGAGGTCGCCATCGTGCAGGATGACGTGGAGTCCGGAGCTGGTGCGGGCGCTCGTATTAAGCCGACGAAGTCGGCGGTGGCTGCCGCGGCTGCGCAGACTCATGGGAGTAAAGATGGCGGAGATGATGACGGGGATGCGGGTGGCAAGAGGAGGAAGGGTGGCTCCTCGGGTGGTTCGGACAACACGAGCGGCGCGGATAAGGAGGTCGTCGGGAGGATGATGGTCGGCTTTGTTGCTCTTGGTGCGCTTGTTGCTGTTGCTGCTTGAAGGAGGGATACACGGTAGGGGATGGGAGGCATGTGAGTGGTACCCTCGCGGGTTCTTGAAACATTAGTGGATATATCAATAGATCTAGACTGGAATTTCTCTCTTTTATTTTAACCCGCTGCAACTCAGTTGGCTGGATCATAGCATTTCCATCTCGAGCACCTTGCCAGAGAGTGAACGTGTAATCGTATAGCCATGCTCTCGTGTAATGAGTAACTCAAGATGAGAAGTGTAGACAGGGGTGAATTGAGGTCCGTCAAAACATGTCTTGTCATATCAATAACCTGAATCCTTTGCCATAACTAGGCGTATAGTTTCTCCCATCCTCCACTATCTGTCCCAGTGGAAGCTTCTTGTACATCCCGGGCAGGTGTTGACCGTGCCAGCCTGCTCCATCCGGAAACTGCCGGTATGCCTCTTCGACGACAAATGCTCGTTCATCTCATAAACGTATCTCAATTCATCATCAACCGAGATGGGGGTATCACTCTTTCTTCCTTTTTTTCTCTTTCTTTTTTTCCATTGCCGGGTTTACTTCCTCGACCTCTTGTCACCTTTGGAAGTGGCCTTCTCGGCCTTTTCCTGGTCAATAAAGTCCTTTATAATCTGATGCATATCCTGGTTTCTCCGGCACAGGAGCAGGACATCATCTGTGGAGATGGTAGTGCGACCAGCATGGTTACAGAATGCCTCCAAATCTTGAGCGACACTCTCTGCCTGGATGTTAGCACCGAGCCCATTAAAAAAAGAGCGGAAAGGAAAAATAAAGGTGTCGCCGAGGGAGGGTGGGATGAGTCGGGATGATAAAAGAGCATACCCATCTGGGTCCACACCACCTGTGTCAAGGCAGCGATGAACTGGGGGGTGGCATTGCGGTTCTCCCTCATGACCTTGGCATCTACCATCTGGCCGACGGCGTACCAGAGGGCCTGGGTGAGTATCTGGGAAAGAGTGTTAGCTGGCGGGAGGAAGAACTCGTCGATGTAGGGTACTTTTGGTTTATGGACGTACCTGATGACGGTCGTTGGCCTCGGCGTCTGCCATTGTTCGGGAAGTGGGTTTCGGGGTGGGATTTGTTTGGTGTGAAGCAGACGCGGGGCACCAATTCCGAGACGCGATGACTTGAGAGAACAATCAATCGATCTAAATTCTTGGCGGCGAGGTCTGGTCAAGCTCGGTGTCCATATGCAGCTGACTGCGGGTCGTGCTTTGCATATCAATTGATACTACGCCGTTTCTAGAAGCCGTGCCAAGCTTCAGCTCTCAATGTGGACAGATCAATTTCAACAGAGAGGGCAATAACTCGCAATGTGCTTGATGTCTAAAACGACATGATGCTGAGTCCCAAAATGGGGACTTGTGTCGACCAGAACAGCATCTGTTTGACACTTCAACTGTGATATTAATTTGAGGAGCCTGGAGCCTGGCTCCTGCCGCCTGAATTGATCCAACCGCCTACTACGCAATTGATGATTAATGCTCCGCGGCTGCACTCAATGTTCAAATCAAATACTAAACTCCGCCAGCAGAGGCCCTAGTCAGGCCCCATGTCCCGCCCCAAGCCTCTGTGCAACCCTGCACCACGCACTGAAGAGCCTGGCACGAGGCCAATTTCACTGAGCTTATCAGCACTTGAACCAGCCCCACGTGCGGACTAACCGGAAGCAATTGAAGCTGCACGAGGACTTTGGGAGCTCTGTCCAGATGCGCCAAATTTGAGCAGAGAAAAATATCGTCATACCCGCGAACTTTCTTTTCTTAACTTCCACACAACCTTTCAAGCTTTTGCATCCCCTTTTTTTCCCCTTCCCGCCTGACATATCCATTTCCAGACGAGATTCTACAACTCCGATCGGCGCAAGACTCAGTGTCAGTCCCCTCGTGGTCACCCACGTGCACCTCGTCGATCAACACCACCCCCGCCTGCCTGCCGCGAGACACCACCGGAAAGTAAAAAGAGAAAAAGAATAAGACTCCAACCACCACCATGCCCGTCTCCGACGTCGCCACCTACCTCCTTCGCCTCGCCGAAGAGCGCACCGCCGGCCTTCGCGAAACTTGGGAATCCCTCAACCTCCACCGCATGATCCGCCTCGTCATCATCATCGGCGGCTACCTCCTCATCCGGCCCTACCTCATCAAGCTCACCGGCAAGTCCCAGATGGAGCAGCACGAGCGCGAAGACCGCGAGGCCAAGAAGCGCGCCGAGATCTCCCCCAACGAACTCCGCGGCATGCGTGTCACCGCCGACATACCCGACGCCGAAGAGGTCGACACCTCGACGTCCACCGATTGGGGAAACAAGGCGAGGAAGCGACAGAGGCAGGCGTTGAGGAAGATGCTTGAGGCCGAGGAGAAGAGGTTGGAGGAGTTGCAGGAGGATGAGGATGATAAGGATATTGAGGAGTTTTTGATCAAGGAGGATAAATAGGGCGGGCCAATATCGACGCCAAGACTTCCCTTTTTACGAGTGAAATGAAGGAAAAGAAAATTGTACATTTTTAATACGATTTATGCTGGTGGTGGGAAAGGGGTGAATGGCTTCAATGGATATAGAACTGCTTTTTTTCCCGTAAAATCTTCATTTTTCTTCTTCTTTCCTTCATTGCATGCCTTGTCTGGCTGATATCTTCAGCTCTGAGTTGCTTTTCGGGACAAAGTTGGTATTGATTGCTTCGTCTTATTTGATGATCCAATCTAACGTTTCACAAGATCAGCAACAAAAATCCTCCCTTCTTCATCACCCAGCTTCCAAGCCGATCCCGAGAGACCTCAACCGCTGTCTCTTATCCGACATATCAATTAGGGTAGAAAATTTAGATAGAAAGCTATTCTCGATGTAGCTGAGGATAAAGAAAACAACAACCTCTCTTCCCTCCCAAACCCATTCTTCCCACCCTTCACACCACCCGTCAAAAAAAATGGCCGACCGTCTCCCCAGCTTAGGGGCATTCATCCCCCTAGCCTCGGACGACGACGCCCTCAACTCTCCAATGCCAACCCTGATCCACCTCGAACCTCCCAAGTCCCCCGCCGCAGCACCAAAGCTCACCCGCCTCAACGGCATAGCCCTCGTCATCAGCCTCCAGATCGGCTCCGGCATCTTCACCGTCCCCTCCTTCGTTGCCACCAACGTCACCAACCCAGGCTGGGGCGTCGCCGTCTGGTTCCTCGGCGGACTCCTCGTATGGACCGGCGCCGCGTCCTTCATCGAGCTGGGTCTCAGGATCCCCCACAACGGGGGTATCCTGGCGTACATGCGGCGATGCTACGGGAACCCGGCGGGGTTCCTCTTTACGTGGGCGTGGGTGCTCATGGCGAAGCCGGCTACGAATGCCATCATAGCCACCATCTTTGCCGATTACATTACGAGGCCGTTCGTTAACGAGCCTCCTGCGTCGCCGTGGGTGTTGAGGGTCATGGCTTTGGCGTGCGTTTGGGGTATTACGTTTCTTAATGGGAGGGGTGCTACAGCGGGGGCGAGTGTTGCGAATAAATTTTTGATCTTGAAGCTTTCGGCTGTGGGTATCATTGCTCTTGTGGGTAGTTTTTACTTTATCACGGGCGCGGGGGAGGGTGTGCCTAAGTCGCCGACTGGGTGGTTTGGGGAGCCGCTTGATCAGCCTCCTGTTGATACGTGGACTTGGATTGGGGGATTTGGCACGGCACTCTTTGGTGCTTTGTTCTGCTACGGAGGTTGGGAAACGGTAAGTATATGAACGGATTGCTGCTCCTACGCATCCCCTCTAAGAAAAACGTCGTTTGACAAGCTTCTAAACCTTTTCATTATCTAGGTCGGCTTCGTTTTGGGCGACATGAAGGACCCCGAAGGTGACCTCTCTGCAGTCATCAACGGATCCATGACGGCTGTCATCATCGGCTTCACCCTCCTTAACGCCGCCCTGTATACCTGCCTCCCAATGGACGCTATGCGAGCTAGCAGAACAGTCTCTGTGGTAAGAAACTAGCAAGCCCATTTCTCCCCTCCCATCCCTCCACGATTCGGGAGCTCATTCTCCTTCCCCGAAACAGGAATTTGCCCGTCAAACCCTCGGCGCCTGGGGCGGCGTCCTCCTCTCCATCATGGTCTCCATCTCCGCCATGGGCGCCCTCAACGCAAACACCTTCGCCACCGCGAAGCTCGCCGTCACCGCCGCAGAGGTCGGCTACTTCCCCGAGATCCTCGCCAACTTGCACTGCAGCAACGCCCGTGACGAGCCGTATTATCTAGATAAGATGCTCTCGTGGGCGCCTAGCTTGTTGGTCGCGCCTGTGCAGTGGTTTGCGGCGTCGACGAGGAGGCTGCGATGGCAGAGCCAGGTGCCGATGTAAGTTGGAATGGAACTCTGTGTAGGAGGGACGAACTTTTTCTCCCTTTGCTAACGATGCTTTTCTTTGCACAGATTCTCGCTAGTTTTGAATGCGATGTTGACTTCGTCTTACGTATTTACTGGAAGTTTAGGAGGTCTGGTTACATTCATCGGCGTAACAGAGTACATCTTCTTCTTTTCATCCGTCGTTGGCCTTCTCCTCCTTCGCAATCGAGACGCCCTCCGGCCAAGCCCTGTGACATATCGCACATGGACGGGGAACCCTCTCATATTCAGCGTCGTCAGTGGCCTCTTGATCTTGCGCGCTGTCATCTCCGAGCCTATTCTGGGCGTGGCTATCGTTAGTGCTGGGGCCGTGGGGCTGGCGCAGTTCTGGCTCAGATTCCGACGGGGAGGAGTCGCTCCGGTTGGAGGGCATTGAGAGCCGTTTCTAATCTACGACGGTATCTGGACTCTTTTTCCTCAGTAGATTCCTTAGTTAAATCCTACCAGACCGAAGGTGCAAACCTCCGGGCTTTGCCTCCGAATGTTAGCTCATGACTTCTTTAACATTGAACGCTACATCGATCCCAGTTGCGCTCTCCACGCAATCATCAGTACTAGGGCCGAGGTAGAGGGCGTCTGCAACCCACGATGATGATGAAGGAACGGAAGCGACTTTGCCACAAGCATGTCGGATACCCAACAAAACGATTGTCGTCGCCACTCTGGAAAGTAAACTCCCAGATCTGTGCTGTCTGTGTCACCCATAATTAAACTCTCTCGCTGGCCGAATGGTACGGCTGACGTCAATCTCGTCCGAACAATTCAAATAGGGGGTCGTTTCATCTCAGGATCCGGTTTGTCCAGGGGCCGTTTAAAAAATAATCAAGAGCACTGAGCATCAATCGCATCTAAACTCATTTCATGCCGCCTTCGCTTCGGCCCAAGGGTGTTGTCCACCAAGGCGTGCCGGCGGCTCATCTCACATCCCGCCACACCACTCATTTCTCAAGGGACCCTCAATTTCTCCGCTTTGGGCAGCGTTCGACGACGGCTGGTCCGGTTGGGTCGACAGGATGTGGAAACGGAGCAGAATTCAAATTGTTCGTGTGTAAGTTGGGCACTAGACGAGTGGATGTTAGAGAATAAACTAGAATCTCTGTTGCTTGTTTCGTTGTAGGGTCAACATGGTGTTATTATGTCATCAATTCAAGAGCACCTCAGCCTGAGATCTTCTCAATTTAATCTGGAAGCTGCGACAAGAGACCAGAGTCAGATCCTCCATCATCACCAGGTCAATATCAAATACGGAGAGAGTCTTTCAATGGGTGTTTGTGGTGCAGTCTTTCTTTTGTTTCACTCTTTTATTACCCCAAGACTTATTTTGACCTCCGATGAATCACAGTCTTCAATTGTTTTCTTTTCAAGTTTTTGTTTACCTGTCTCTTGTCCCACTGTTCCACTGGGCCTGAAGCCATAATGCATCTCTGATCCTTCCACCCACGAGACTTTTCTACCCTGCAACATCCCTTTTAACCCCACCTCAGTTCCACTGGGCTGAGCTTTCTTTGGCCTGGTCTGCTCGTCCGGGTTGTCCCCCATCAATCCGATCTCATCCACGTCATCCTGTGAAGTATTGGAGCCTTTAGCCAACTGGCCCTGGCCCTCTCTCTTTTGGGCCATTCAAATTCAGCCATCATTCAACGGGCATTGATCTTCTCTTCCACAAGGCCATACCCCCCCCACCTCGGTGCTTATTGGTTGACCGAAGGGAACATCTTCTGACTCCCCTTACCTCCCGTTGCTTGATCAATCCGCAGTGTCTTACTCGCTGCAGAATTGCAGCCACCACAGAGGGAAAAATCATAATATTGCAATACACCGCATCCACATCCTCACCCAGACCACAACTTAATCTAGCCCTCTTCCAACATCACCAGAGTCTTCTTCCTCACTTTCCTCCGTGTCGCCCAAGCCCATGCTGACGGTTGGTCGCCATATCATGTAATAAAATCGACATTTCTCTTCCTTACTTTCCTCCAGCCCTCCTAGCGCAATATGGCGGAACCAAAGTTCGACATACATAATTTATTGCAGACGGGGTCCTTCCCAACTGCTCGGGGCCGTTCTAGCGAGAGAGGGTAAGTGTCGTCCAGCGTTGTCGTGGCCTACGCGCTCCTCCTTTCCCGCGCTGTGTCCGTCGGTCCGTCGCTCGCTCCCTGCTGACAATCTGCTTCTTGGTTCAGTTCCTGGGAGTCCCTGGAGCGCAGTCCTAGATTCTATAGCGGTACCAATTCCCAGCTTGACGAGCCGGTGATAAGCCTGGCCGACCCAGAAATCCCTCCCCGATACTCAACCCCGCCCCCACCACCGACCGTCGAAGACAGCGAAGATGTCGACGGAGAATATGCAGACGAGGAGCCCAAGTTCCCGGGCGACATAGACCAACATCCTGTCCTCCTTGAGAACGAAGACTACATCTACGCCCACAACCCCGAGCAGCGCTTCGTCTTAGTTTCTAATCCTAGCGACAGCAAGCCGCAGACCGTGAAGCCTGACGAGGATGCTGAGGGGCGTCGAGGACGTCCACCTAAGAGGGATACCCCCGACTCGAAGCGAACCGATTCCCCAGTAAAGAACGATGGTGGCAGCTCTCCTACCATGGCCGCAGCCGCCGCCGTTGCTGGAGCTGCCGCAGCTTCGAAGCTTAACGCCCGGGGTAGTTTAAGGGAGAAGAGACCAAGCCTGAACAGGAGAAAGAGCCCGCATGACCTCCCACGACTTGATACCGAGATGCCTAGCGGAGGTGAGCCCCAGCGGCGCACTTCGCGACACATTCGCAGCCGGTCTTCGACTGCGACATATAATGACGACTATCGATATCGCGAGCCGTCATCTCCTGATTACGGGGGCGGTGGACGGTCTTTCCGAGATGACTTCCTCTCACCCGAAATTATCAAGCACGGCCCGCGAAACCGTGAACAGGCCTATTACCCGAGTAGCACTCACACCCAACCAAGCAGGCCAAAGGAAGAGTTTGATGATAGGCTAGACGGCCCCTCCTTTAGTCGTGGACCTCATTCAGTTAGTCCAGTACGGGTTGGACGTTCGCGCCCCGGCTCCGAGTACCCCTCGAAACACACGTCTAGGAGATCGAGCAGAGGCTCGCCACCCCGACCAGAAACCTTGCGCGGCCCGGCATCCAGAAGACCCGAATCCCCGCCTCGCCGTGAGACCAGACCGCGACGCTATGATCCTTATTCCGACGAGGACGTAATATCCGAAACCGCTTCTACACGCCGTAACCCCCGAAAGGCTGTCGTGGTTCACGATGAACGTGCTTCAACAGGGAATCTTTTGGGTTCGGGAGATTTGAGGCACATGGCTAGCTCTCGGTCGCGATCGAGGTCTACTACCGTTGGTGGCGCGAGCCCGAATTTGTACCCTGATGCTGCCCCGCGTGGCCCTCGCTCTCCGGGCACTTTCAGTTCTCAAATTTTCGAATCCCCCGCCATTGCACCTGCGTACCCGACAGTCGACTTTATGCCCTCTCATGACCCCGTGAGTTATCAAGGTAGGGGCCATTGGGACTCTAGGCCTAGGCCACGCGATCTTCAGGGATACGTCCCGAATCCTATCCAAATTTCCGGCCCTTCAGGCCCTCGGGAACCGATCGACTCTGGCCGAAGCCGGTATATGCAACACGCGTGGCAGCATTCTGAGCCTCGGAACCAAACACCAGCGAACGCTTCCAACCCTTTCATGCCAAGCCCGAGTATCCGACCCTCCCCTTCTCCGCAGAAGGATATCAGTGTCTTGAAGTACTTTGAGGATCCTCGGCACTCCGGGTTGCCCGTCCTCCCGCAATGCCCCAGGAAGGAACCAGTAGCCGGCATGACAGACTGGTTGACCCTTCCTCGGTGTGATAACTTCAACATCTGCCCAACATGTTACGCCGGACTCTTCTCCGACTCTTCTTTTCGGACGCACTTTATCCCCGCTCCATGGCGACCGATGGACCAGAAGATTTGCTGCGATATCGGCGCCTCGCTCTGGTACCCTATTGCCTGGCTTCTGACTACGAAGAAGAGGCTACCGGATCTACGGCTGCTGACCAGCGTTGCGGACATTAACTGGAATACCACTGCTGTCGGCGAGGGATGTCCCGGTGGGCGTAAAATGACTCGCATCTGGCACACGATCAAGGACCCTACGACTCGGCGTGCGGTACCGAATTTTACGGTGTGCTATGAGTGCACCACGGTCATCGAAGCCCTACTGCCCAATTTGCGAGGCATCCTCGTCATTCCGGAAACATTAAACCCCAAGTCTAGCGGCCAGTGCTCCATGCATCCCACAGGGGATCGCCAGATGCCGCTCCTCTACTTTGACGCCCTCGAGAAGGCGTCGGAAATGGCCCTCACCAATGGCACATCACCTAGTATCACGCAGCTTGTCGATGACATCAGTAGCATCTCGTCACTGTCTTTGACCCGGGTCACCCGCGTCTCCGATTGTCCCCGGGATAAGACTATGCACAACAAAAAATGGTACATCCTGGCGTCGCTACCCGAACTCACCATCTGCGACGACTGTTTCGAGGAGGTCGTGTACCCGCGCCTCAGCGAGAGCCCCAGCCTGACGGAGAAGTTCTCGATATATGCCTACCGGGTGCCCATCGCGACGTGTCAGCTCTACTCGGAGAGGATGCGGGCTCTCTTTGAGGAGGCGTGCAGGCGCAAGGACCTGCGTCAGCTCGAGGATGCGGTGATCGAGCGCAAGAATAAGGAAGTTGAGATTCAGGCGAAGTTGAGCCAGCTTAAGGCCCAGCCGCAGAATGATCCGTGGATCGAGGAGGCTGTGAAGAAGCTTGAGCAGTTGTGGAAGAAATGGGAGTAAGAAGGGCGAAAGAATAAAAGAAAGAGAGAGAGAAAAAAAAAAAAGAGTTTGAAAGAGATGCGATCGAATGTTCTTCTTGTTTAAAACACGAATACATGGAGACGGGGATAGAAGATGGGCAAGAAGGATGTCTACTAGATGGGCGAACAGGATCCCTTTGATCTGCATTTTCTGGTTATTTGGGGGAATTGCCCCAACTGATGCCTTGATCCCTCTGGTTTTGAATGACACATAATGATGATGAACGAGCGAGCGAGTTGGTAGTTTGGTTGTGATTATTATCAATAAACGGAAGCATTGTGCATTCAAACAACCCTGTACCTTGATTGTAGTAAAAACTGGTTAAGACCGACTACTCGAGGAAGGATACTGGCTTTCTCGAACATTTTTTGGTGAAAATATGTATCCGGACACAAGTGTCGTCATCTTCCTTTGGTTTTCCTGGGCACAAGCCACAGCCTGAGGACAAAGGCATTGTTCGGTCGTCTTCGTCTCTACCGGCAACCCGTCCCTTTTCATGAGACTTGTGCCGCAATGGTACAGACATGTTTTGTCTTCCTTTGGGAGTGCTAATGCTCCATTGGAACCTTTGCGGCGACAGAGGAAAACAATTCGCCTCTCGCATGATCTCAGGCCAAGTAGGTTCGACGCCGTGAATACTGCTCCTGTCCTCACTCTTGCCATTGTGATTTAAGGGTAGAGTTCGACCCTCCGGTCTTAATGACCGCGACGGGTGGACCGAAAAAAAAAATAATGATGGGACGGTTCGATATACTCTCCGTGCCGCATATCAGCTAAATTGGTCTCAAGAGCAACAGAGGTTCCTCGGATCAAGACACTTTCTCAGACAACCTTCACTCCACGTCGTATGCATTTATGCATGACGGAGGATAAACGAGGACATCAGATTTGAGTGGGGTTGAATTGACTTCGACATCACGTGACAGGTCCTGTTCGATCCACCCCACCAACTGTGACTTGGCCCGTGCAAGACTCGGTACGTACCCCTCGCAATTAGGGTCTGCCCACAACGAATCTACCGCAAAAAAATCATATTTGCGAAATTTCTCTGCTCGAAGGGAACTTTCACGATCTTCCATACTAACCACACAGCAGCACCGGAGCCAGCAGTACGTTTTTTTTTCCCCCAAAACCACACGACCAGCTCTCTTCCATTCACCAAAGGATTCCAATCCTGAGATCTGAGTTCAATCAAGTTCGCCATCTCTAACTGTAGATTCAATTTCAACAGGCTTTTCATCGACGGAAAAGAAATACCGAAACGATGGCCTCCCGACCTACCGTCAGCATCATCGGCAAAGATGGTCGCCCTTCGGGCAAGACCCATGTCATCCCCGCCGTCTTCAACAGCCCTATCCGACCCGATATCGTCCAGAAGGTTCACACTGGATTGGCGAAGAACAAGCGTCAGCCCTACGCTGTGAGCGAGAAGGCTGGTCACCAGACCTCTGCCGAGTCTTGGGGAACTGGTTAGTGATGAAGCCCTTGCAGAAGAGTTTTCTCTCGTTTTTTCGAATACCTCTAGTGGGACAGACAGGGTGGATTCGGTTCGATTGGGTTGTGCCTCCATTTTTGGGACACCTGGATTGGTTTTAGACGACAATCCTCCTCTATGGCAACGAGGCCGTTCCCTGATCGAACCACTGGGGTTTCGAGGATATCGACGAGATATATGGGAGGAGAAAATGCTGGACGTGAGCTGTGGTGCTGACTTTGGAATTCCTAATCTAGGTCGTGCCGTTGCCCGTATCCCCCGTGTCTCCGGTGGTGGTACTCACCGTGCCGGTCAGGCCGCCTTCGGTAACATGTGCCGATCTGGTCGCATGTTCGCTCCCACCAAGATCTGGCGCAAGTGGCACATCAAGATCAGCCAGGGTCAGAGGTGAGTCTCGAAAAAAGAAATCAGCGATCCTAGATATCCCCGCTAGGTCGTCGATGAAGACCCACATTTTTTAAGGAAATGGTCGAACATGGGCTAAACAAAAATTCTCTTTCCAGGCGATATGCCACCTGCTCCGCCCTCGCCGCCACCGCCGTCGCTCCCCTCCTCTTGGCCCGCGGCCACCAAATCTCCAAGGTCCCCGAGGTTCCCCTCGTCGTCGACTCCGCCCTCGTCGGCGGTGACGCCATCTCCAAGACCTCCAACGCCGTCGCCTTCCTGACCGCCGTCGGCGCCGGTCCCGAGCTCGAGAAGGTCAAGAAGTCCCGCAAGCTCCGCGCTGGTAAGGGTAAGCTTCGAGGCCGCCGCTTCCGCCAGCGCCGCGGACCCCTCGTCATCTTCGACCCCGAGACCGACGGTCGCGAGCTCTACAAGGGCCTCCGCAACATCCCCGGCGTCGAGACCTGCCCCGTCACCGCCCTCAACCTCCTCCAGCTCGCCCCCGGCGGTCACCTCGGCCGCTTCGTCATCTGGACCTCCGCCGCCTTCAAGGCCCTCGATGCCATCTACGGCTCTACCACCGAGCCTTCCGCCCTCAAGAAGGACTTCCTCCTCCCTTCCAACATCGTCTCCCAGGCCGATCTTAGCCGTCTCATTAACAGCTCCGAGACCCAGAGCGCTCTTAACGCGCCCAAGGGTGCCAAGATCACTCGCCGCAAGACCGTCCAGAAGAAGAACCCCCTCAAGAACAAGCAGGTTATGCTTCGCCTGAACCCTTACGCCGCGGCGTTCGCCAAGGCCGCTGCCGAGAAGAAATAAGGAAATTCTGTGATGGAATTTCTTTTCTTGTTCTTGTTTTTTCTTCTTCTTCCTTGGTAATCCGGTTAACGGTGGTGTGAAGGCAAAAAGGGCTCCCTATCGAATTTTTTTTTACGAGTATGAAGGAGGGGCGCTGTTGAACGATACAGACAGCTGGGCTTCGAATAAAAAAGAAACGTGTCTAGCATTGAATTTCGCATTCGGCTTGTGTTACGTGGGGCGTAAACGGGTAAACTTTTTGAAGACCTCTTAACGATAAATGAGAGCTCAAAATGAAAACAACAGCGCATTGTCTTGCCGTGTGCCTACGCCGCCTTTACAGACACACACTCGTAGAAGGATAAAAAAAGAAGAAAAAGAGACCTATCTTCATGTGGGCTTCATCAAGTCGTGACACTTTTCTTTTCATTTCACTTCGTAGACGTCGTATCTAGACTGATTTTCAAGTCATTTTCTAATGTACAAATCCTTTCCATGTAATCCCGAGATGCTTAACAACCCATCAAGCCTCCTCCAGCACAAGCAGCATTGACACCCACACCGGCCATACTATCAAACTCCTCGTACAACCTCTCAAGGCGCTTCACGTCCTTGATATCAAAGAAGGACTGCAACCCCTCGGCGAAGCGGCGAGCCGAATCGTCGATGTTCTCCTCAGCCTCGGCGGCGAAGCAGAGGCGGAAGTAACACCAACCGTATTGCTGACGAACGGACCGGTTAGCAGCAAACATGGTTCCGGGAGCGACGAGGACCTTGTAAGGTTCGTGAGTCAGGTGGACCACCAGGGCAGTGGACATGATCTCGCCAGTGAGGGTGTACTTCTTGCCCTTCTTCCTAAAACAATCGTGATTGACAAGCCGAACATAGATCCAAATGAACATGCCTCCGCGAGGCCACTTGAAGCGGGCCAGATGGTCACTGATGACGTAGCTCCAGTCCTCGGTGGGATCATTGTACACCTTAGTCCGATGAGTCGACTCGGAAATGATAGAGCACATGCGGTTCATGCGACGCTCATACGAACCGCGAAGGCCGGCGAGCCAACGGACCCACCCATCCATGGACCAGCCTGTAAAGGACTGGCGCTCCTTCAGGCTGAGTGACATGAACCGAGCGACGGTTTCGACCTGATCACCCAGAAGAAGTTGAGCGATGATACTCTGGACAAATCCAGACGGCTGCTGGGTACTAGTCTCGGTAATACTAGAGAAAAGAAGGTTGACATAGGGATTAGTGTTTGTGGTTAAGCTTAAATATGTTAGTGGAAGATTGCCGGGTGGTCTCTTACCGGACATATCGCTCGATAAGAGCTGGCTGGGCAGTAATCCATCCGAGACGGCAGCCAGGAGCGACCGTCTTAGAGAACGTGTCGAGGCGCACCACTCGCCCATCGACATCGATACTCAAGAACGATGGGACAAGGGAGTCGATGAACTCATAGCCGGATGACTTCGCCGGGGGAGTGGGGACATCAGGTTCGAGCTCAATCTGATGCCTAGAGCGGGTCTCTGCTACGGCAGCAGATGGGTATTGCAAGTACCAGTACGGTTCATCTTCAACGATGATCACATCGTACTTCTGACAAATAGCGTAGATTTTCTCCTTTCTTTGCATAGGCAAGACACCACCAGTTGGGTTATGACCCATCCTTTCAGAAACATGTTAATATGTATAACTCTTCCCTTCTTCTCCTTCCCCTTTCTTCTCTTTTTCTTCTACTGTCTTCAAAGGTGATATGAGTGCAGTTATCATCGAGATGAACCACACCATCATCACATTGGGGCAGGAGCTAGGAGATGGGGGGTAGGGGGCAATAGAAACAAATACTCACGTCACAGTGTATAGGAGATGAGGCCGCTGTCCGTAGTCAGGATTCCAATTTTCCAAAACATCCTCCAATGCACCCACACCATAGGGCAAAATGCCAGTAGGATCCATGGCAATGGGAACAATGTTCATGCCACGGGGTTCTGCCTGGCTCAGAATATTGGGGTATACAAACATTTCAACCATGATGCTTTGCTTCTCCTCAACGGGTCTTCCGACAGTCCAAGGATTCGTGAAAAGCTCCAGCGTTTTGGAGAAGCCGTCAGTGGAACCACAAGTCATAACGACTTCAACGCCATCGGAATGGGGAACGGCAGGATGCAGGACCTGCTTGGAGAATTGGCGGATAAAAGAAACAAGAGGGGGATAACCCTCACTCGTACCATACTGAAGGGCAGTCTCTAGATCAATCTTCTTGACCGGATCCTTCTCGGACGAGGTCATAGGGACAATGATGTGGTCGGTGGCTTCGCCGACCTTGTCATTCTTGCCATTGTCGGGGCTCGGAGGCTCGTGGGGGTCATTGGGGGTAGGAATCCGGCTGTCGGACTGGACAGACTGGGCTTCGAGTGTCTTGAAGGGGAAGAATTGAGAGTTGGGGAGTCCTACCATCAAAACATTAGGGTAAACTGATACTTGGCATATTGTCAGGCAGGTTACTTCTTACCTCCAGCCAGATTCTTGATGCCTGGGATGTTGAAGAACTTGTAGTACTGCTTGATTGAACTAGCCTTCCGCTTCAAAGTAGTGTTGGAAAAGTGATGGGAGAGGTTCTTTGGAGGCAAAAGCTTCTCCAGGAGCGGTTCAGGGATTTCCATATCCATTTTGGGCAGACCTACGAGTAGTGATCGTGAGTAGGCTGATGGAGATGAGGATGTTTAGATTGAGGATGAAAACGAGAGGTAGTAAAGGAAATAAGAAGTTTCGGGAAGGGGGGTGAGGCAAGGACGAAAGAGGGTAAAGATTTTTTGGGGCTTTTTCTCTCTTGAAGTCCCTTACCTTGATCACTGCTGGATTGATCTGCTTCCTGATGATTTCAGGTGTGCTCCCGGAGCTTTGAGATGGAAGTCCTGAAGTTGTTATCTCCCCGATTACAAATCAGTAAATACAGACTTGGGCTGGGGTGTTCCTGGGGAGATTAGGTTAGGGTAAAGAGAGGAAGAGGATCCGGGCGGAAGTGGTTGCAGCAGGAGAGAAATAGGACCAATTGATGGCAATGCCAAGGAGGGGAAAGTTATTGCTTGGTCCAGTCAACAGTGGTTCCTTCCATACAGGGACTCCTTGAGGACAATCAGCAATGGGGAAGCTGCGATGGTTAATTCTCTCTCAATAGTGTTACATCACAGTTCTTCCTCAGCTAATAATATATGTCACTCCTGGCTTGCAGGATGCTCCGGACTTTATATGTTTGAGCAGAACACTCTATTAGATGTTTTGATATTAATCGAATTTATAACGTAGCAGGAAACCTTCAATACACAAGATGATAAAGAGCAGCTCCTTGAGGGCATAATGACATGGCTCTACTTCGTAATCTGATACGGGTTCTCGGCCTGTTTCGAGAGTGGTTCTTGACCCAGTCCACATGGTGTGGCTCCTGCTCTTTCCTATTTTGGCCAGGTCCCAATTGCATCCCGCAGATGGACCCCACACTTTCCACATTTAATCAGTGACAGATTATATAATCGGTCGTACCACAGTGCACAAACCAATCCAAGGACACTGGGAGATTCCGGTCGTTTGGGTCGGGCACTTCTTCAGATGTGGTGAGCCGTCAAAGTCGTCTAAACGCCGCACACTGGGCGAGAGACCTACGATCGGTTGTGATCTGTAGCCTCGTTTTGTCTACTTTGGGGCTCGCTTGCATCCTCTCGCTTAAATACTCGCCAGCCTTGATAATTGTCATTCCCTGCATTTGGCAACCTGAGCATGCCGAACTCTCAAGGCTGTATATTGAGCCCGGATCTACCCTCAACCCCCCCATGACCGCTATTGCAACGCCAGTTCAGGCGGATATCACATCTCACACGGCTCTAGTGGCGACGGGACATTCTGCCGCAGGTCAGGTGATACGGAGCGCTTCCTGGACGTTTTGCACCTAGGCCCAGTGCCGGCCTAGCTAGACGACGAGCAGCATGTCCTGACGACGATCCATCAGTCCTCATCAGCTGCACTGACGAAGCTCTCGACTAATTCAGGATCAGTAGGTGACTGAGGAACTTCTGGAGTCGGAGGCCCCAGTGGAAGTGTCGTAGCATCAAAGCCCACCAAGTTATCCTCACCGTCAACACACCACCCCTTGATCTCTAGGAAAGCAAAGAGGTCTCTCTTAACGGCTGCCGCGTTTTCGTAATGCTTGCGCACCCAGCACTTGCGTACGATATCTCCCAAATACTCCTCCTCAAGCACTGGTCAACAGCCAGTCGCATCTATGTACCGGAACTCGGGGTCTACTTCGCTCTGCCAGGGGCGGCCGCCGACAAAAGGATGCCGAGCAGTTGCGATCTCGTAGACAAAGGTCGCCCAGTCAAACAGGTCTGTTTTCTCCGTGAAGCTTAGATGGGTGCCAACCCAATGCCAGTCCGTCCGAAGGGGTTCCAACTGGGCAGCCGAGAAATTGGGCCCGAGGCGTAACTCGCCAATGCTTAGTTGGTCACGTTCATCAGTGAAGTGTGCGTGGTGTAACCCGAAGAGCGTAAGAGCCAGATTCTCCTCTGGGGATGCCAGCCACGCGGCCCAGGTGCCAAAGTCCGCCACGAATATCTCGTGTGAGTGGCAGAATTCCATGGCTGAGAGGGCGTTAAGTGTCCACTGGTAGAGTAAGGGAAGGAACGCTGGCTTGATACGTCCCTCATCATACATGACGCGCCGGTGCTTTCCTAGAAATTGCGGAAGCATCATCCCTGTCGGCTTCGCAATAATTCCATAGCCCGTCCATTCGTCGCGGCGTAGCCAGCGGGCAACATGTGATTGTGCTTGGCCTGTGAGAGATATTTTGTGGAGAGCGACTGAAGCTTGGTGGCAGGAATCATTGAAATATGTATTGTCTCGAAATGGGGCCTCGGGATCGGTGTCGACTGCAGGCCCGAGCTCCTGTAGATCTTTAGAATAATCGAAAGATGCAAGCATCACAGCTGCCGGTTCAACCTCGACGGCGCAATAGAATCCGTCGACATGGTCGACTTTCGCGTATCTGTGGAAATGGGGCCTTGTCTGGGCTTGCAATGGAGGGCCGTGAAAGAAGGGGTGGTAACGGGGCCTCCTCGTCCGGGCCATGGTATTGATGTATTGGGATTCGACTGACGTTCCCTCTGCAAGTATGCTGGAATGTTATCGACTTCTTTTTTCCAGGTATTTCAAATATTGTGTTCAATATTTTTTAATTAACATGATAGTACTTCGTACCAAAGTATTAAACGTCAATATCTCCTTGTTGCTTCAGCCTTCAAGTAGTCTAGCAATAAGAGTAAATCCATTTTCGGGAGTCGAGCTCAAAGAACTGCCACACAAAGCTCCTAGTGGATTTATTGAACGTCGGATCCCTGCTGATCAGCAGAAGAGGAGTGGGGACGAAGAGAAACCCATTACACTTCCAACGTAATAGAAGTGGCAGTAGGAAAAGGACTGAAACAATGCGATTTATACTTCGTACAGAGCTATTTGATCAAATCTCAAATGCCAAGATCAGGGTTAGTCAGCAGCAGAGTCCCACTGTCCCACTGCGATGCGCTGTCAAATTGCGGCCTGTGCTGTTTCCCTCATTGATGTTTCCTGATCTGAGGCGTTGCATGTGCCTTTGGGCTTCCTGGGATTGGCAGGTCTTGATGAGCCTCCTAAAACGGCAGTTGTCGTAGCCTGGCAGCAGTGACACTCAACCTCAACTGAGCAACAACCTCAACGACTCTGCCACAGGATCATGCAATCTCGATGGGTCTCAGTCAGTCTTCACATTTACGAATTAAACCTCTGCCTTTGCACCTGAAATCACTATTTCCCCTCTTTCTTTCAGGCTTTGCCTGTTCCTGATCTTTCCCATACGTCGCAACTCACTTTTTTTTTCCTCGATCCGCGGAATGTCAGCCCGAGCGTCCTCTCGACCACCCCCTCAGCAATCCACTACATCCCCGTCGCCGTCGCCGCTCAGCTCTCTCATCCAGCCCACCTAAAGCCCCGTGGAAGCGAAAATGGCTTTCCTCGAAGACCCGCGCTTGCGACAACGATGGAACCAGATTTCCCACAACGCCGAGGCCGTGACGGAGAATGCGGCGGCTGGAATCTGGTCCTTTCAGCACAACTACATCAACCCCTGCGTCGCATCTCTCACGAATTCGCTCGACCAATGTACTTCCTTATGTCTCGGCGACCGCGAAGAGCGCGCACGGCGGAGGAGGGAGAGAGAACGAGCGAGGGGCCGAGCCGAATATAGTTTCGATTTCTACGATGACTGGTATGAGGAGGAAGACTCGGGCCTGCTGGGTGGATGGAATTACGAGGACTGGGATAGATTACTGGCCGGAAGCGGGTCGACGCGGCGGAACACGGGAGAAGTCACAGATCAACCGAGGAGGAGAAGAGGAATGAGCTACGGTACGAGAGGGCCGAGGAGGAAACCTAGCCAGGACGACCCAACCGTTATTCCGAGTACGCAGCCGATCGGGTTTCTTGGCAAGCTGCCGTGGAAGATTGGTGGTACGTTGCGATACAAACCGAGCGCTGCCGACCTCCAGGAACATCCGGGACATCATGAAGCGGCCGACGAGAATGCGCCGCTGCTTGGCAGTGATACCGACGATTATTACCCTTACGATCCGCATACGTCGAGAAGAAAGCGCAGCGGTACGACGGGATCCGGCGACACGTCAGATTCGTATCGATCAAGAGGAGATTTATTCCCTAGTGACGGCGAAGAGGATGCGGTGCCGCTCGACGATGAATTCACATTACCACTCGATAGGGTTGATGATAGGAGTAGTAATAGGACGAGGAGCAGTAAAGGAAAGAGGCCGGCCGGGAGCAGACCGATATCGCGAACCGTTTCTAGGACGACAGTCGCATCCGGTCATTCCGGATTCTCTAGCATCAGGAGGAGAAGTACGGATTCCCTGAATGGCGGCCCGGTTACACCGTCGATTCATGATCTACGCTTTGAAGAAGAACGAATCGCCCGCGAGGAGGATGAGGAAATCGAGAAGAAACGTAATGCAGCTGCGCAGCTGGCCCAGAAGAAGGGCTTAGCTGCCGGCGAGGACATCTCCACCAGTCCAGATGCTAGGCGGGACTTGGCACCAACACTGGACGTCGAGGCAATCCCAGAAGTAGAAGAGCCGGCCATGTCGGATGAGCATGAAGAGGGCCCGAAGGTGGAGACCGAGGAGGCCGAGCCTCCACAAAATGCTGCGGGTTCCCAAGATGGCGAAGAGCGGGAGGAGCCAGAGGCTCATCCCAAATCGCCCCCAGACGGCGAATTCATACCCGCGCGATTGCCCATGTTTAGATGAACCTTCATACAGGCGCAGAAAGGATCAAGGAGCACATGGAATAGACGAATTGAGGAAAGGGAAGACTTTGCACGAGTGTTATGGCAGGCAATGTGGCAGTACATCTTTCATTTCTCGGGACCTGTATTAGATTTGTTCTTTTTTTTATTTTGCCTCCTCTTCTTTTTCTCTTTACCACTACTTCGACAACCGTTTGCTTCAATTGATATTGGCGAGGAGCTGGGAGGGATGATAATGATATCTAGAAGATGAGCAGATCTTAGACGAAGAGCTTCGGCGAAAGGCATCAAATGCTTGAAATGGGCAGGTTGGCTCACTCGAAGCTCTTCTTGACGAATACCTCGGAAAGCTATTTCGATCCGAATCCCGTTGCGCAGATTCCCATTGGCTTTTTCCCATAATAAACTATGATAATATGCTGTTCTTCCCCCAAAAAGCAGTTATGCGGGTGGGTGGGGGAAACACAAGCGACCCAAGCTCAAGCTCTTGAACTTGGGGAAAAAGTTGCCTCGGCATCTTCCCCATCTTCCCCGCAAAAATGCGGGCAACACGCTAAAGTTCGGTCAACGTCTCTTGTCGGTAGCGTGGCTCCCACTTGACTCCGATCCACAGCTCCGGGACGTGATCCACTGCTCGTGTCTGGAGAAGTCTGGACATCGTTTGATTTTGACCTGCTATATTCTAATTTCTTTTTAATATCCCCGAAGTCCCCAACAAATTTATCCCACCCTCCCCCAATCTTCCCCATTATTCACTGATCTCATATCTCCTACGAAGTACTTTTGCCTTAATTGTTCACTCACTACACCTAACCGCCGACTCGGCAACCCTTAAGACCCTCCCCCAAAACCAAAGATGGCGTCCCAAGGCCCCATCACAACCCCCCTCACCCGCCTCCTGGGCATCTCCCACCCCATCCTCCTCGCCGGCATGGCCCGCGTCTCAGGCGGACGCCTCGCAGCCGCCGTCTCCAACGCGGGAGGCCTCGGCGTCATCGGCGGCTTCATGTACACTCCCGACCAGCTCCGCGAGATCATCGCCGAGATGAAGGCCAACTTTTCGCGACCGGACCTACCCTTCGGCGTGGACCTGGCGCTGCCGCAGATCGGCGGGAATGCCCGCAAAACGAACCACGACTACACGGGGGGTAAGCTCGATGAGCTGATTGATATCACGATCGATTCGGGGGCTAAGTTGTTCGTTTCGGCGGTGGGCGTGCCGCCTAAGAGGATCATTGATAAGTTGCACAACGCGGGGATCTTGGTCATGAATATGGTTGGACATCCGAAGCATGCCGTGAAGGCTTTGGAGCTGGGCGTCGACATCGTCTGTGCTCAGGGTGGTGAGGGAGGTGGACATACCGGTTCTGTTGCGAATTCGATCTTGATCCCTGCCGTGGTGGACGTGGCGAGGAGGTATCGTCCTGCTGCGTTGGGCGGCCAGCCGGCTCTCGTCGTTGCTGCGGGTGGTATTTCGTCCGGCAGGTCACTGGCGGCGTCATTGATGCAGGGAGCCTCGGGCGTTTGGGTCGGTACGAGGTTCGTAGCGTCCAAGGAGGCTTCATGCAGCGACGAGCATAAGCAGGCCGTTGTGAGTTGTACCTTGGATGATACGCAGACTACTTTGGTGGTTACGGGGAGGCCGTTGAGGATGAAAACGAATGAGTATATCAGGAAATGGCATGAGCGGCCGGAGAAGATCAAGGAGCTGTGCGATAAGGGTATTGTGCCTTTTGACCATGACTTGGATGAGGGTAATGACGTTGATTTCCCGCATTTGATGGGTCAGGTGGCGGGTGTTATCCAGGAGGTGAAGAGTGCGGGCGAGATTGTTGATGAGATGGTGGGTGAGGCGGTGGAGATGCTGAAGCTTGGGGGAGAGTATCTGGGTAACTCGAAGAGCAGACTGTGAGATGGGACTTGCGGTTCTAGTAGTGAGATACTTGTAATCGATATCTATTGTTCATGTATTTATGTACAAAATGTAGATAATATGAAGAACACATGCTTTATTTCGATGCCCTGTCGATGATTATCGGCTCAATTGACCGATATTCGTTGAGTCTGATGGTAGAGACATGAAAGTGTTTGGAGCGCCGCTGCCAACCACCCTTCGAGTCCAGTCCACTCTTCCTTCGTACATGGATAGGTTTCCATTCCCTTTCTTGAATTCTAAATTTTGTAAATTAAATTAAGGTATTATGAACGATTCATTTACAATATCGCATTCGGAGCTTACAAGCGATGCCAACGAGGGCATCACTAACTCGAGACGCAGGCGAACTTTCTGTCAATTCGTACTATGCAGTTGTCAACAGCCGGCAATGCCGACCAATCCGGATCCTGCAAAAAATTTGGCCCAAGTTCGACCGATTTGAACATCCCATTCTCATTCATCAACCAATTCGAGCAGCTCCCTCGACGACCGACAAACCACCCCAAGCGATCTCGAAACGCTTCAATTGTCAGATGCGAGATCAATCGACCGAGAAAAGATGATCCGCCAACCCCTCATCCGCCTCGCCGCCGGCGCCATGGCGCGTCCCGTCCTCCCCGTTACCCTCACGACCCGCTGCACAGCCAGGTAAAGCGCCTCCCACCCGTTTCATTCTTTCGCTTCATCACGACCTCGCGCCGGAGTCCCGAATTTTGCTAACTAGCTATGGCTCAACAGGCTCTTCTCCTCTCTCCCTACCCTCCGCCCCTCCATCCTCCCCAACACGGCCGCCATCGCCCGCCCGGCCCCCATCGCGCCACTCCCCACGACGACGACGCTCGACGTCGTGCCCCAGACGTCCATCTCGTGCCACCCGGCGTTCATGGCGGCGCAGGTGCGATGCGGACCGCGGAACACGATGCAGAGGAACTCCAGGTTGAAGAGGAAGAGGAAGCACGGGTTCTTGTCGAGGATTAGGACGAAGAATGGCCGGAAGACTTTGTTGAGGAGGAGGGAGAAGGGGAGGTGTCGGTTGTCGAACTAGATGGGAAGATGGTCCGCGTATTGGGGGAGAATAGGAATGGGGCCATGTACTCCATACTCTAAAGGATTTGGAGGAAAAGGGGGTGGGTGTTGTTTGGAAGAGCTGTTTGAGGGGAGGGATGTATGAGTAGGTTTGACTCGGATAGAATTGGAACGTTCAAGGACGTTGTGTACCTTTACGAACTTTTGGCTGCACTATAAATCTCTTTTCGAACTTGCAAAATTGGGCTGCTATGAGAGACCTTCTAAGGCTTAAGCTCTTAAGCTTCTTGATTGAGATCAATTGTTTTCATGTTAGCGAGCGAGATACAATGGGCGGCTTCTGTCCCTTGTTTTCGATAATGGGGGTTTGCGGGAAAGCTTTCAGCATGGTCTACACTCCTGGGAGTCGTAAATATATCAATGATGCCACCCCGCAAGCTCAAGGGCCGATTCGAGATTTGATATTCCGACTCGGTCGATGTACGAGGCTTGCTGTTCACGGGGATACCTCCTCTCTTGAGCCTCTCTCATCCGTCTTTAGAAACTACCTCGAGTGACTGCTGCGTGCTCGATATAGTTTGATAAAGATACACGAGCCTATCGGGTGTTTTGAGCCCTCTCATTCTCAAGGACGCTCATTTGAGACTCCTTCGTCTAGCTACGAAGAGAATGGAAAGAAGCACTGTTGCATTTTTGCGGTTCCATGTGTCTTTCCGCCTCTCTTTGTTCTCTATCAGCCAACATCCACGGCCAGGGCATTGGCGGATATTTGGGTGAGTTTCGGGTTCGGGAGAAGGTAAGAGCCGAATTGATCAACCACGAGAAAATACAAACAACCCACACTTTTTTGGTGTAAAGAAGACGGTAAACCAAGCCCAAGCCCCAAGCTTTACTACCCATCCATGCCAAGGCTCTTTCCCCCCCCCCGGTTTTACAAGGGTTTTTGGGAAGATGGGATCAGGCTCCCATGTTGCCAAAGATTGCACCGCTTTCAGTGTCGACCACCTTCGTGGGCTAAGGCCGAGAACCGCCCAATGTTCGAGAAGGTCGAGAACTGCTCATCCAATAACCACAGTCCATTCGGCAGCCACAAAGCGGTGACGGGCAGATGGCGATCGATTCGTTCTGCAGGATGCATCAATTGATCCCCTGCGTCAGCCCGAGTCAAAGAATGCACAGAAAAAAGCAGGGTGCCTTGGGTTAGACGATGCGGCTGATCGTGCCGAGACATCGATTGATATCAGCATAGCTCGCCTCACAGCCCGGAGCCTAAAGCGGGTTCCGGCCTCAGATATGTATGAAGGAAAGGGGAAGGGAAAGGAAAGGATTCGCATTCATGAGTGAGGAGCGACATTCGGGCTGTTCGGCCTTTGTTGTTTCGGTCGCGGGTTTTACAATGCCAACGCTCATTCACGTCGGTACTATCATGCCACTAAGAGAAAGCATAAGAAACTATTGATGGGAGCATTGTGTGCCGAACTGGGGATTTTGTTGTGGCAACAATGTTGTAAGTTGCATTGCTGGGGGCGCACTGCAATTCTGCGTCACGTACGAAGTCTGTAGGAGTGGTGAAATCCAAAAGTCCCAGAGTCGTTGCTCAAGCCCGGACTTGGACTTGGACTCGGACTTCGATGCCCGCAATTATCAGCTCTTGGTGAGGATGATTGACGAAGTGCGATGGCGTTCGACGGCGGCAGCTGGCTCGACCTGCCCCCGATGGTTGGCTCTGCGCTGTTCTTCACCCCGGCACATCAGGATCATCCCGCACCAATCGCAGCAGCTCGATGGCATCAGCCACTTGATGCTGGGCGCATGTGCCGTTTGGGCGATTCCCTGCCAGGTCCAGGGACGGGCTGCGACTCTATGAGTGGACACCTTCCCCAGACAGCAATATTAATCCACAGGTGACGAATACTTTCATTTCCATTTCCCCAGAAACCAGGGCCCGCTCAACACCTCGCGATATTCGCAGCTCTCCTCCCTCCTCCCTTTGCTCTCGAGCAGAGAAAATGCCCAACTAGGGAATCTGGCCCGAATCTTCCTTCTGACCGCCAGTGTGCACGATGACTCTCCGATCTAATAGATGCAGCCTCCATGCCGATCTTGGTGGTGTCCTCCGCCCCGGGTTACCTCTGCGCGCCGCGCAGCAACGCTGGCTATAATACGCCGGCTGCTACGGCTTGCTATTACCCCGGATTGTGGTCACGATGCCCTTAACATGACCACCCACCAACTTCTGCCGGTACCACGGTACCACCCTAGACGTCCGCGCGGATGGGAAAAAGAGGGTATGGAGAAAGAATAAGGCCACTGGAGGGTTTGCGGTCAAAGGAACCCGCCAACACCGCCACATTATCCCTCCCCTCAACTTCCGCAAAGAGCTGTTAAAGCCAAGATCGACATCGACTGCAGGGGAACAAGTAATACGTGGCAACCGAGAAAAAAAAAAAAAAAAAAAAAAAAAAAAAAAGTGACGAAGAATAAGGGCGTCCCTTGCTGCCCTAGCAGCACCCCGCGGATTGCGCGCATTCTCCACGGCCCGATTCCTGATTCGGCTGTATCCTCCGAGTCTGGCGGCAAGCTGTAAGCTTGTGATAGCCAGCTTGGCATCGTAACCGCTCCCGCCCTGGTCCGTTCCTTTTTTTTCGCTGCGCTGTGGTGTAAATGACATTTCAAAAGATGACATGCGGCGCTGAATGAGACATGCTTTTTCTGGCCAACTGGCCGAGAGAGACCCCCTCTTCTTTTTCACAAGAAAGGACGAACGCCATGGTCTCTCGCCTTGCTTCTTTCTTTTCCCCTCCCGTCTTTTTTTTTTTTTACTTTTTTTTTGTGGCGCTCTCGGACTTTTGTATGTCACTTGGGTAGTGAGCGAGAGGGGAGGGGCGGAGAGCTGAAGAATGAGGAAGTATATGAAGAGGCGTCTGGATCATCGTGAGTTTTTCTCGAGTCCGGTGGTTCTCTGTGTTCTTGAGTCCAAGCGCCGCTCTTCGATCCTGTTCCGGTCCTTGTATATACTGCCTTGCTGTGCTTCCCCTTTCCTTTACTTGAGAGCCTACATTGTCCTATCGAGATGGTGTCGTTCAAGTCCCTCGGCCTCTTTGGCATTCTCGCTGCGGCGAACCCTATTGAACCAGGAGTTCTTGATCGTCGTGGTGCGTCCTTTCCCTAATGGTGTCCTCTTCTTCTCCCACCTGTTTCTCTTTACTTCAAAGGTCTCAAACTGACACCGACACCACACTCCCTGACAACAGCTATCTCAGAAACTGATCTCAACAACTTCAAGTTTTGGGTTCAGTATTCGGCCGCCGCTTACTGCAACGTTAACAATGACGCGGGATCCTTGGTCACCTGCGGCTCAGGCCAGTGTCCCAGCGTCCAGTCAAACAGGGCCACCATCGTTCGGACTATTTCGTAAGTGATCCAAGACATCTAAGACATCCAAGACATGACACATACCCCTTGACACCCTCTCTTCCTTGTCGGCCGACATGAATGTTGGGTAGTAGTTAGTGTGTTTAAGAGGTGTTTCTTGTGCCAAGACTAACACGGCCATACAGTGGTCCAAACTCTGGCCTCTCTGCCTTTGTGGCCGTAGATCCCGTGCAAAAGGCTGTTGTCATATCTGTCAGGGGCACTATCAACATCCGGAACTGGATCACCAAGTATGACACCTCCTCGCCCAATCACGCAAAAGCCACCCCCCCAGCCACTAACACGCACACTCAAAGCCTCAACTTTGGCTACACAGACTGCCCCTCGGGCTTCCCGTCGGGCTGCACCATGCACTCTGGCTTCAAGCTCGCCTGGGAAGAGATCTCCGCCTCTGTCATTTCCTCCGTCAACAGCGCCCTGGCCAGCAATCCTTCCTACAGAGTCGTCTCGACTGGCCACTCCCTCGGCGGTGCCGTCGCCGCAATCGGCACTGCCCACCTCCGTCGTACCCTATCCCGCTCTATCGACATCTACTCCTACGGCGCCCCCCGCATCGGCAACTCCGTCTTCGTAGACTACCTCTCCTCCCAGTCCGGCAGCCACTTCCGCGTCACCCACGGCTCCGACCCGGTCCCGCGCCTCCCTCCTGCCTTCCTCGGCTTCCGTCACACGACCCCGGAGTACTGGATTGCTAGCAACGCCGGCGATGACGGCGTCTGGGGTTCTAATGAGATTTCTGTCTGCACCGGAACCGTTAACCTTTCTTGCAATGGCGGTACCGTCCTCTTGGATATCATTGCCCACTTGACCTACTTCCAGAGCGTTGGTGGCTGCTTTGGTGCCACTCGTAGGGAGGACGATTTGGTCATCTCGGAGGAGGCGCTTGCCGAGAGGCTTAAGACTCTTTCTTTGCTCGACCAGGAGTACTTCAAGAACCATAGTGAGTGATGAGGTTTTGCCGTTTTCCTTTTCTTTTGGATTGAGGTTTGGGGAGCATGGGTTTTTGGTTATGGGCTTGATTAAGCGTCGAGAAGAGTTTCTTGGGGAGCTATTGCATGGGAGGTTTTCGCACAAAGTGCGAGCGGATGCACGGGCCGGAGACGTGAATGGCTTCCAGGTGTACATATGAATGCCCTGCCAAACATGAACATATCACAGATGACTATATAAGCGTTGTTCCGGGGTACTGGCGCCTACTGTACCATCTCCAGCAACAATCGATGTGTTGCGGCTGAAGCGCTGAGGAGCCACGGGGAAAGGAAGGAACCACCCATCACCGCATACATCCTCGGTGAAACAATGCAGCCTTATAGTTCCAGATCAAAAGCTGGATCAGTATCGGGTAGCTCCAGGTGGTGCACCTATACGAGCGTTCGTGTCAAGACCTGAACAAGGCATCATACGTTCGAAACCGTGAATTTTTTTTTTTCCTCTTTTTTTGCTTGTTTTTTTTTTTTTCCTTCTTTTTCCTTTCCTTTTTAATTTCTTTTCTCTTTTCTCTCTTCTCTCTCCGCCCTAACGGGTGGTAGGGGAGTTTAATGCAGGTGGAGAAACATCGCCGTATTGTATTGAGAGTCAGAGAAGCGAGGTGTGTGTCAGTCAAGGTGTTTCGCTAGAGGAATGGCCCTCGTAAAAATAGTTAATGTACAAAATCAATGACACCGACACGTGGTAGACAAATCATAAAACGTCATAACTGTCGCAAAACAAACCCGTCCTCCGTAATACACCATGTCCTTTGCCCTAGCCTTGTCCTACCCTTGTCCGAACCTTGTCCGAACCTAACCTTGTAAAAACAGTCGTTCCATTCTCACATTCATACTTTTTGGTTCGCACCTTAAATCTTCAGTCGTCGTCTCCTTCGATGATCATACCTCTGATGTTAGGGACGCCGATGAGAAGCTTTCCTCGAGGAACCCTGACAAGACCCTTCACGAGCATGCAGCCAAAGACCACAAGCTCTTTAAGGGCGGGGCAAGCCTTAAAGATGCGTTCAATGATATAATCAGTCACCGACTCGCAGAAGGAGAGCTCGAGGTATTGAAGCTTGGGATAGGTTTTTCCCTCGGCAAAGACCTCCTCAAAAGCATCCGCGGAGATGTAGCGTGCAGAGTCGAGGTTTAGGTGACGGATCTCGGTTCCACTATGATTCATGAGTGCACGAAGCGCACCGGAGCAGAAGCCGATGCCCGATTCGTGGTTGCGCGCCTCCTTCGCCTCTAGATGTCGGCACTTGGCGAAGTCGACGTATTCCAGCTCGGGGTTTTTCCAGTCAGTGAACAGATTGACAAAGCCTTCATCCGTAAAGTCGCTACATTCCGTAAGGCGCAGCTTGACCAAATTTTGGCAACTCTCGTGGGTGGCACCGAGCAATTCATCGTCGCAAGTGACGGCACGCCGGAGCGAAAGGGTCCTCAAGCCTTTTCCAATTTTCGTAACCATGTCCGCGCAGGACTGCCCATCAATCTTGTCGTTCAGTTGTAGGCTGAGATGTTGGAGATTCTTCAGTCCACTGATGAGCCTGATTCCCTCGGTAGAGAGCTTGGCAATGTGTTGTAGGCTGAAGCTCGTAAGGCTTGGGCAGTGCTCAATGACTGCTGCAATCACGGGGTCGCCAAAGTGCTTGTCTGTGAAATGAACCTTCAGTGTCTCCAGAGGTTCTCCCTTGGCAGCGAGGAACCCAACCCAGCTCTGCTCGCTGATCAGATTGGACCCGTGGATGGAAAGGTGCGTAAGCGTAAGGTGCCGTGTCACGAGATAGTTCATGACGTTGTCGTTGAAATGAATGCCATTCCTGAACTTGAAGAGTCGCAGCTTCTGGCAGATGGAGAAACAACGAATGAAATCCTCCTCCGTAAGCTTAGCAGCGTCATAAATCCGAAGTTCTTCTGTCGATGGCTCAAGGAATAACGTGAGGGTGTTCGAATCGACGAGACGCCTTTTCGAGAGCCGCTGTGCGATCTTGTCAATGAGATGTGGAGCCATGTCTCCAAGCGACTCAACGAGGTCGACATTCCGAGCCAAAGTCTCTACACACAGAGTGGTAAGGCTTTTGGTACCAATCTTGAAGGTTCCGTTCATGATTTGGCTCTTCATCTGGCGCTTTTTGCCAATCCCCTTTGTGGCTGGCTTGGACTTCGGCCTGGGTAAAGACTTATCAGGCTCGGGACGTTTGTCGTCCTTGATAACGCGCCCACAGTCTGCGCATAGCAGACCGCCGTTGGGCCCAGCCTTGGTGTACGGTGTGATGGTGAACTTTTTCAAGCACAATTCGCAATGATCGACCTGTCCCGCTCGGGATCTTAGGAGACTCATATAGTCTTTAACCGAGTCGTTGTCATCACTAGAGACGTCGGAATCATCCTCTGATCTTTTGCGCTTCTTGGGCTTCTTGGCGGTTGGAGGCGGCTTCTTCACAGGTGTCGACTTCTTGGTCGCAGTCTGCCTAGTCCTGCGAGTTGGACGCGCGACGATTTCCTCCTCCTCCTCCTCCTCCTCATCATCATCATCCTCCTCATTCTCCTCTTCTTCTTCAGTCGTAGCAGGTAGACTTGGCGCATGACCGTTAACGGTGTCGTCGCCAGGCTCATCGTCGGCTTGAGCTGCGCCGCTACGTCTCAGGGTCCCACGCTGAGCAGCACGCCGAATATTACGTGCTGAGATGTTGTAGGTCTAGAATCAAGTCCGTCAATATTTCTCTTAGAACGGAAATATGCATCTCCAAATCCCCAAGCATGACGCACCGAGAGGAAATCCGAAAGCGCCGTCGTCCTATTGAGAGGCCTAGAGTCAGCTGCCATGAAAGGTGAGTAGTAACGCCAGCTTGAGGTCAGAACACATACGGTCCTGTGATGTTTTGTCCTCTCTGAGCCCGCCGTGTATTTGGGTGGTTCGCTTGGGGAGGTCCCCCTCCTTGGTTGCCTGGGGCTGACATCTTGATCAATGAATTCAGATGCTCAAGCCGAGTTTCGCATGCTAGTCCAAGCCAGGGACAGTAAAACTTGAGATGAAGAGGGGGGAAGGTAGATGCTTGATGGTAGAGTGGGTGAGTGGTCAGGTTCTGAGCTGGCTTTAGCTTGAGGAATCACGGTAGCAGTGAATGGACGTGGGAAGGACTTCTGGTCCCCGATCAGGAACTTGACACGAAGTCACGTGCGAGCCCCTGAGCCCTTCCCCATCCACTGGAGCCGGCAAAGTTGGCCTGACTCACGTGAGTTCGTGAAAATTCGTGATTGGACTTTCCCCTTCAACGCGAACTCTTGCCACGACCAGAAGGTGCATCCCCCCACTCCCCACCGTCCTGTCCCTTCTTGCTCCAGCTGTTATCGAGGTACCCGATTCATAATCCATCCCTCACCTTCCACACCACCTCAGGGAGCCTCCTGAAATCTTGATTTCTAGACTTAGACCTCTCAGGTTTATTCTCCTTATTCTATTCCTTACCCAACTTCCTGTCTCGAGAGATGTGGAAACCCCCCTTTCTTTTTCATCAATCGATCCGTTTGTTTCGACCAGGCAACACTCAGTTCGTTGGCCCTTTTCGGGTTATTTGAAAATTGTATTGACCTTCTTGATCGAGTCTTTCCTTCACTCGCTTTGATCGACCTGACACTCTTTCCTCGTACTTTTTCCCCCCTTCGTCATTTATCAATTTCCGTCCTTTCTCGACGTTGATCCGACTAGTCCGCTGTGATGGCTGGCCGTCGGCTTCGCAGCTCCCTGTCAAAGACAGATAAACATGTTCCAGAAATGGGATTGAATGGTATGCTTCCTCTGCACCAACACCTTTGTGTTGAAACTTCCCTGGAACTCTTGACCGTATCTTACGCAGAGGCTAACAAAAGCTTCCCGACACAGGCACTTCTACCCCTACCCATGCACCCAATGGAATGTTATCATCCATGAACGGGACCCAAGACACACCAATTCGAGTCACCCGGAGTAGACGTGGCATCAACACGCCTGGATCCTCCCACTCTGCTGCGAATGGTGCCTTAGGCGTCGCAGGCTCTCCGGAAAGCCAGGTCTCTGTCTCTCAGGGGGCCTCCACACGTAGTACGATCGAGATCCGCCTTCCTAGGAGGTCGTTGCGGGGCAGAGAAACTCCATCTACTGCCGAAGATTCGGTCAATCTACCATCACAATCTCCCGTCATCATGATCTCCTCAGATGATGAAGAGCCTGTGCGGGGCTCGTCCCATCGTTTTGGTGCTAGGTCTGCCAATGGTACCACGAGTAAAAGGCCCAAATATTTGCAACGAGATGATCTGTCTCTAAACTCAAACAAGATGGATTTGGAAGAAGAGGAAGATGATTCGATCGTCTACACAGACTTCATCGTTGCCCAGCGACTCCAGGCAGAGGAATATGCACAAGCCACCAACGGGAGCCTGTTAGAACCTCCAGCGAAGAGAGCCAGGACCGAATGGAGCCGCTCTCTCCTCTCTGCTTTCCGTTCTGGTAAGAGCACTGGATCTGGCGCAGGTCTTCCAAATTCTCTCAACGGTCGGGCGAAGAATGGTCTTGGTGAATCGGCCCCTATCCCTGCACCGTCACGTGTTCCAGAAGTTACCATCACCGGAGGAACTCGAGCTGCTCAGGCAAGTGATTTCATTTCAGCATCCCAACTGCTCCAACAAGATAAGGTCGGCCTTGGTCTACCCTCGGACTTTTCTACTGGCGTCTCCTCCAACGATGTCACCGATGCCAGTGACGGAACGTCCGATGGTGAGGAGGATGATGATGATGAGGAAATTGAGAGCGAAAGTGACGAGGTTACTCGAAGAGTGGCGCTCGCGGCACGAGACCGCCGTGCATTCGGTCGACGCACTACAGCGCGTGCCGTGCGAACCGTCCGACAGAGGCTAGAAAGCTTCCATCCAGAGCTCCCGAATTTGTGGATCAACCTCGAAAACGAACCGCCCATCATACCGGTTCAAGCGGAACAGCCCCCAACTATTCATCGCAGAATGAAGGGCTTCCAGCTTGAGGGACTCTCATGGATGAAGCAAATGGAGGAATCCAAGTACAAAGGCGGCATCCTTGGAGATGAGATGGGCCTAGGCAAAACTATTCAAGCCGTTTCGTTGATCATGTCCGATTTTCCCGTCGGCAAACCTTCGCTTGTCCTCGTTCCTCCGGTTGCCCTTTTGCAGTGGGTATCTGAGATTGACTCGTATACGGACAAGACTTTGAAGACCTTCGTGTACCATGCAACGAACGCGGAGACAAAGGCACTCAAGCTTAACGAGCTGAAGAAATACGATGTCATCATCATGTCCTATAATTCTCTGGAGTCGATGTATCGCCGGGAGACGAAGGGCCACAAGAAGAAGAGAAAGGGGGATGCTTGCACCGTGGAGGTTCATAAGAAGCCTAGCATTATCCACAAAATTGACTTTCATCGTCTCATTCTCGATGAGGCCCACGAAATCAAGGTACGCCGCCGATCTTCCCAGGGGGCTCTATTACTTCTCATCATCTGTACTAATCACCCATCTAGACTCGCACTACTTCGACGGCCAGAGCCTGCTTCGCACTGAAAGGAACATATCGATGGTGCTTGACGGGCACTCCTTTGCAGAATGTCATTGGCGAATTTTTCTCCCTGGTTCAGTTTCTCAACGTCCGTCCGTTCAGCAACTATCTCTGCCGAAGCTGTCCCTGTAGATTGGAGACGTGGAACTTTGGCGAATCTAAGCACTGTCTCACCTGCGGTCACGGTGCGCTGGGCCACTTCTCCGTTTTCAACCAAGAAATTCTCATCCCGCTCCAGAGACATGGCCAACACGGTCCAGGTCGGGTTGCATTCGAACGGCTCCTCCTTCTCACCGACCGCATCATGCTTCGTCGTCTCAAGAAGAACCACACAGAATCCATGGAACTTCCGACCAAGGAACTCCGTATCAGTCGTCAGTTCTTCAGCGAACCCGAGAACGATGTGGTGCAAAAGATCATGGGAGACGCGAGACGGGCATTCGAATCGTTTGCTTTGGATGGAACCATTCTGAACAATTACGCCAACATCTTCAGTCTCATTATGCACTTACGCCAGACCGCAGATCATTATGATCTCGTCCTGAAGAAGGATGCGGATGGTGGTCAGAATGTTCTAGAGTGTTGTGTCTGCGAATCCCCCGCCGAGGATGCTATCATCAGCAAGTGCCGCCATCACTTCTGCCGTTCTTGCGCGAGAAGCTATCTCGATAATGTCGAGAGCCCTGACTGCCCCAAGTGTCACATCCCTCTATCGATTGATCTTGTTCAGCCGGAGCTTGAACAGGACCAGCTGCTGTTCAAGAAGTCGTCCATTGTGAACCGTATTCAATTGGAGAACTGGAGGTCATCGAGCAAGATTGAGCTCCTCGTCCACGAGCTCTTTTCTCTCCGGTCCGAAAACTCCACGCACAAGTGCATCATCTTCTCCCAGTTCACATCGATGCTCCAACTGATCGAGTGGAGACTTCGCCATGCAGGGCTTACAACTGTTATGCTTGATGGCACCATGACGCCCGCACAGCGTGATGCGTCCATCAACCACTTTATGAAGAATGTCGACGTCGAATGTTTCTTGGTTTCGTTGAAGGCTGGCGGAGTGGCGCTGAATCTAACGGAAGCGTCCCGAGTCTTCCTCGTCGAACCGTAAGTTCTCTCTTTCTTCTACCGCGCTCCTCCTCTTCAATTGTGAGGTGTATCCTATGCCATATTTTCTTTCGCTGACCCGTGTACCATAGATGGTGGAATCCTGCTGTCGAATGGCAGTCGGCGGACCGATGCCATCGTATTGGCCAAGCCCGACCATGTATCATTACCAACCTTGTGATCGAGGACTCTGTGGAGAGCCGAATCGTTATGCTGCAAGAGAAGAAGACACGCATGATCCACTCGACTATGAACAAGGATGCCGAGGCGGCTCAATCTTTGACGCCCCAGGACATGCAGTTCTTGTTCCGAGGCATCTAGTCGTCTTTGGTCCAAAAAAGGGGCTCAGGCTGACCCGATCTTTGTTTCGAGTTTACGACAACTCTACATCATTCCCCGTTTTCTTGGGGCTGTTGTTGTTTTTTTGTTCTTTTCTTTTTTTTTCGATGTACTTTAACTGGAATGGTTGTGGCATGATTTCATGAAATGGGCCGTGGGATCGGATGGGATTCTCACTTGTTTCAAGTGTTGTAAGTTATACGTTTTAACCGCGGAGAGCTCTATCTCTTTTATTGTTCTCCTAGGCAGGCAGATATGGGGAAGATAATGCAACACAATGTTGTGTACTTCCTCTTCAATATGATTATGTCTTATGAAAACAAAAGTGGGAGGCAGAAAATTGAGCATATAGATGTCGCAAAATGAACGTAAAGGATGTTGGGTCCGTTATGGAGAGCCTTGTTGGCCGCATGAGCATGGGTGCCATACCACACAAAGGTATCATACGGAGAGATGCTACCCAGGAGAGGATGGGCAACCATAACCACAAGCACGGTGTCCTACGGCTCTTGTTCCTTAGTGAAGCCGTCGGCTCCTTCATCAAAATGGAAGCCAAGCTCCTCTAGCGTCCTGGCCTTACACCCAGTCTGCTCGAAAGCGAGCTTCGCCTCCGCAAAAATCTTCCTCTGCCAAAACTCCGAGGGCCCCCAGCGAGGCGGTTCCTTTCCCTTGGCCTTCGCTTTCCCCACCCAGTCGTACATCTCGTTGATGTAGGCGGCGTCAGCCATCTTAGGAAGCACGTGGACGGCATCCCCTCTCTCTTCGTCGAGGTCGCGGGACTCCTTCCTCTGCTCCTCGACAGGTGGCAGGTCGAGGGCGTTCGACCAGACAGCGGCGAAGACGGCAGCCTGGGCCTCTGCGACGGGGAATGGGACGGCGCGCATAAGGAGGCCGGGGAAGACGAGGGTGGGGTGGTCGATGGAGAAGAGGTGGTGGTAGAGGCCGTGGACACCTTTCCCCCTCGTGATGAGGGAGGACGGGGCGATTGTGGGGAGAAAAGGGTAGCTGAAGAGAAAGCCCGTGCAGAAGATGACGGTGTCAATGTCGGTAATAACGCGGTCATCCACGAGGCGAACGCCGCGGGACGAGGGGAGGAACTCGACGATTTCGGGGATTTCCTCGGCACCTGCATGGGCGAGCTTCTCGGGCGGTGTGGGCGTGTGGACGGAGAGGAGAAGCTCGCGGGCGTGGCGGTGGATCTGGTAGGCGACGTCGAGGCCGGAGGGACCATTTCCTACCACGAGGACTTTTTGGTCTTTGAAAGTGAGAGGGGAGCGGAATTGCTTGGAGTGGATGGTGGTAGTTGGGTGAGCTGCGTTGAATTCGGAGAGGTTCTTGATGTCCGGGATGAAGGGGACGGAGTAGTGGCCGTTGGCGATGACGATGGCGTCGAAGGTGTGATGTTCTTCTTCGCCCGTGATTGTTGAGCGGGCTACCAGATGCCACTTTTCCTGTTCTCCCGCGCCTACATCCTTCTCTGGCTTCACGTCGACGACCTCCCTCGAGAATTTGATCAGATGCTTCACCTCCTGAGAATACCGAATAACATAGTCCCTTATAATCTCCCTCGTCGGATACACCCTGGCCTCCTCCGGAAACGGCACGTCCTTGAAATTCATCAACGTAGCGGGGATATTCGCATGAAGCTCCTCATACATGGGCGACATGAACACGGGTGCACTTCCGTCGGCACCCTCGCCGCCGGACCCGGGCCTCAGCGGCGCATCGGGCGGGTAGAACGGATCCGTCTGGGCGCCCGTGGGAGCGGGAGGCGCCGCGGACGTGTAGTGCCAGACGCCGCCCAGGGCGGACTCGGGCTGCTGCTCAAAGAGGACGATGGAGGCGAAGGCGTTTTGGGCGAGGAGGTATTTGGCGGATGTGATGCCGCTGGGGCCGGCGCCTATGATGGCGATGTTGGAGATGTTAAAGGGCTTGGAGGCCATGGTGGAGGGGTGGGATCGAGGAAATTGAGGTTGGTGAGAGCTTCAAGGTGGGGGCTGCTTGAGATCAGGACCCCGCGATTGTTCTTTTTAAAAAGAAAGACGGAAGAATAGGGCTGTAAGGAAGAAAGGCTGATAATAAGTGTTATTTACATGTTTTCTACTCTCGTCTAGTTAGAGAGAGAGTAAGCGCCTATTAACTTCGTAATTGTAGCTGAAGCGGAAACCCGCAGACTCATGCGACGCGGCGGATGCGTTTCTTGGCTTTGAGTCAGTCGATAAGTCGCAATCGTGCCGGGCGATTCCGCTATCGGACTGGCGGAGCCGATGGAGCCAAGATCGGCGACCGATGGACCGACTCCGTATATGCATGCCGTTACGGAGTACCGACTTGTGGAACAATGAAATAGATTGGAAATGAACTTGAACACTACCTGTGCTTTGATATTTCGAAAGTCTGTAGCATAGACAGACGTCGAGGTGGTCGGAATTGCAGATTCGCGCCCTCGTCTTGCCGGACTCCCGATTCATCTTGCAGGCGAGGACAGAGAGGATGCCGCTATCACGCCCATGGATCTCGAAACGTTAGGGAGGGTTTCTAGACATGGTATCAAGTTGGGAGATCTCTATCGTCGCTATGCCACTATCATGCCAATATTGTACAAGAGCCATCGAAATTAGGTAGCGCCGCCACGCTCTACCGATCTTGGATCCCGGCCACGGACCAAAAGAGAGAAAACAAAAAATTTCTCCATGTCAAAATGCTATCCGGAACGCCCTCTAACCGTCCTGAGTCTAGATAATATGCCCTCCGTAAGTGAGATCGGTTTCCACCTATAGCACAAAGATCGGGCATCCGTATCGTCGTCGTTGTTCCCGTCTATAGTTTTTTTTTCCTCCCCCTTCCTCAGCTGCTCGGGAGTGGGCGAGTATGATGACTCGCCGGCGTGTAAGTGAAACAAAGAACGCGTAATCCTCGCGCCCCAAGATGTTCTCCGCATACTCCCTTCCCTTTTACTCATCCTTAGGCTGCCTCATCCACGCATCAATCGCCAAACCAAAAGCAGCAAAAGCAGCACAGCCGCCCGCCGCCGCCTGCGGACCAGCATTCCTAGCGAGGATGGCGCCCGTTAGACAACCCGATATCGCACCGTTGGCAAGGTCGTTCTTCGCGCGGAAACCCTCGACACCGCACTCGATGCCGGCGAAGAGGGCGCCGACTTTACCGAAGTTCCGGGCGGTGGACCAGGACCTTTGCCCCATGTCCTTGAAGCCGTGCTGAAGCTGCTGTCGAAGGGGGAGCGAGGTGATGGGTGCTGTGCCGGCGCCTCCGGCGGTGTGGTAGGGCGTGTCGTAGGCCATCTAGAAGTGGAGGAGAGTTAGAAGCGCAAAGTGGCGGGGGGTTGAAGGAAGAAGACAGGGGCGTTTAGACGTACCGACGCCATGAATAATCCGAAGAGACCGCCCATACCGAAACCCATCACGCCGGATATCGCGGACTTGACGAAGCAGTTTTGCATGGCATTCTCCATCTGTTCAAGGGGTGGTGATGTTAGTTTATATCCATGTGCAAAAATGTTAGACGAACCGCGAGGAGGAACGGGGGTGACGAACCGTCTTAGCCATAGCAGCTTGCTGCTCGGCTTCCGACAAGCCTGAATTAGGTCTGGGAAAATTCATCGTTACGGGATGGCTTGTCGATTTCGGTCGTGGGAAAGCCGCGATGGGTTTGATGCAGGTTTCTATAGTGTAGTAGATACGATCCTCGATGCGTGGAAATGGGAGCTTAGGCGCGATAAAATTTTTGGGTGGCCAGTCGGAGCTTATCGCGATAAGATAAGAAGATCGGCCTTAGATAAGCCCATGGTCTCGTGCATGCCACATCGAGAAACTTGAATCTCACGAATAATCAAATTCAACCAAGCTCGGAATCAGAACTAGGTTACACCAGGATTACGAAGCAGGTAAATCTCATCTTGATGTCTCATGGTTTGTGGAAATAAGTGTTGCTTCGCGGATGGCGATCTGATAACGGTGTTTCCAATATTTTGTCTCCGGTGCTCTTGGGAGTTTGCTCCGAGGACATCATCGACGATGAATTGGAGGCGCGAGTTGGGGTGTTGTGTGCACTAAATAATTGGCCTGTTGTGATCTTGACCCCAAGTCAATTGATGTGTTCTTCAGTGGCCAGTCCAGGTACTGAAGTTGAACTGACACAACACTGCCTGGCCTGGCAATCATGTTAGGCTTGTTCTGAGGCACTGTGCTGGACGATGGTTTCACTCTACTTCGTACCCCTCCAATTGATCCCTCAATCACTCTCAACACTTGACATAGTCCGCCACCACCTCCGTTTCCCTCTTCCCTCTCCAATCACCTCGCCGAGCCGAAACACCAACACCAAGCCTCTGTGTTTGTTGGTGCAGCCATCCAGTTTTCCACGGAAGTAGGCAACTCGTTCGAATTCCCATCAGCATCGGATCCGCATCCGACGAAAGTAACCTCAAACCGCCGTTGCACTATAGTGGACACGACCTCACCAGCCGTCGTCAATCTGCGCTCTCTTCGTCCTCCGTATTTAGGGCCCCTCAATCCCAATCTCGATCCACAGTCCCCGCCGCTGAATGCACCAGACCGGTGCTAAAATCGCGCGATAGACCCGGTGACAGCACCCAGAGACCAACCATCGTCCATCGTCCCCGTCGATGCCACTGCCACCTTAACTATTTCCACACATTTGATCTGATCAATCGCTTCCCGCACTGCATTTCCCCCAAGTCCCTAGTGTAATGCGACTCACCAGCGATACCACCATATTATCCCATCCCCTCTAAACATCGGTTCACACTTTCTTTTCTATACCCGCCCTATTCGAATACGGGGAACTTTGCGCCCACCCCCCAGCCCATTTGAATCTCCGCCATCCCATTTCCGTTTTTTCCATTTCCGTACGTACGATTTCCCAGGTGTGCACCATTCCCGGCCCACTGTCCACTGTCCAGTCCACTGCCCACAGTGGCATAACCAACCGCGAATATGGGGAACAACCCCTCCTCGACGGCGGCAAAACCTGCCGCCGCCTCCTCAGTGCCAACCAGTTCTGCCTCGTCTTCCCACCACGATCATAATCACGGCCACAGCCAGGGCCACAGTCACGGCCACGGCGTAAGCAGGTCAGCCAGCAAGCGCGATTCTAAGGGTATTATGGCGATGCATACGACCCAGCGAGTCGCTGTTCCACCCGAGGAATCACTGGCCTCGGCCACCCGCTCCAACGTTATCAACCATCCGAAACCCCTCTCGCAATCCGTCTCCGGTCTCAGCAGTTCGTCGTCCCCGACAAACAACTCCTCCAACTCCTACTCCCACTCCACCAACACTACCGGGTTTAGCACCCCGCAGCAGCAGCAGCAGGTGAAGCCGTCCGAAGCTATCCCCGTGTCCGACGTGCCCTCCAAACCCGTCGACGTCCCCAGCGAGCCTTCGAGCGCTAGGTCTCACCACCATGTCGCTCCCGTCGCTGAACCCCTGCTCGTATCGCAGAACAGCATCACCGACCTGTCCTACCTTACCCGCCCACCTAGGCTTCCCCTACCCATCGAGGAGGAGCTCCATACCCCGGGTTCTCCCATCCTTGCCGCCACCGAGGCCCCAGAACTCGCCGAAATCGAACCTCTCGAGGCTGATGGTTTTACGAGGAAGTCGTCTGCTCTGAGCAGCACGAGCGTCGACGATGAAGAGGATGAGGAGGACGGGCTCGTTGTCGATAAGACGCGGCCTACAGTTCCTACGAGACTGGAATGGCTTCGGGGTGGTGAAAAGGTCTATGTGACCGGTACTATTTTCCAATGGAACCGCAAGCACAGATTACATCCTGTGTATGCGCAGACTATTCCGTATCCCCCCCTTCCCTTCCCTTTCCTTTTTCTTCCCTTTCCTTGCTAGGCTGCGCTTTTGTCCCCTCGAAATTTCCAATGAGCTAACCGTTCTTTTAGGGAGGGGCGCCCGGGAGTGTTTGAAACGACAATCAACATTCTACCGGGAACTCATCACATCCGGTTCTTGGTGGATGGTATTATGCAAACCTCGCCCGACCTGCCCACCACCGTCGATTTCGGTAACAACCTCGTCAACTACATCGAAGTTAGCCCAGACGACGTTCCTAAAGGACAGTTGACGGGCGAAGAAGCCCGCAAGAAAGCCGAGGCCAAGGCCAAAGAGGAGCACAAGCTTCACCGAGGAAGATTGGCGCTCCCTCCCGACCAGTACACGAGCCAGATTCCCAAGTACCTGGTCGACTTTGATCTGGCCGACGATTCGCCGACCTACCAGCACGCTTGGGCCGCTATAGAGAAGCTGCCCACGCCGCCCACGCTGCCGACATTCCTCGGCAAGCCCATTCTGAATGCTGCTGCGCCAATCAAGGACGATAACAGCGTTCTTACTCTGCCCAGTCACACCGTGCTCAACCACTTGGCGACAAGTAGCATTAAGAACCATATTCTCGCCCTTTCTGCGACCACGAGGTACAAGAACAAGGTATGCTATGTTCACTTTATTCGGATATAAAAAGAAGAAGGGGGAGCTAACAGATAGGACACTAGTACCTGACCACCATTATATATAAGCCTACCAAGCCTACTGGTCTTGATGACTGAAGGGTGGGATGGTTCACGACCCTCCCGCCAACTATCGGGCAGATTGGGCTCAAAAGAGAGGAGGAGAACTTAAAAACGGTACCAGTTTAGGGATATGTCGCGGATACGAGCGATTCCGGGTTATTCATATGTCAGCGGCAGCGAGGAAGGAAAAAAAAAACCCGGTCAATGTGCCTCTTCTCGCAGTAATAACACATGAACTATGATCGGGGCATGGGAATAGATTAACTTGGCCGGATGGTGCCAATAAATGCAAATTGGTTTCTAATGCGATTTTCCTCACATAGCCATAACCTGCCGTGTCGCAATTTTCCATTTCCATATTTTGTTTTCTTTTCTAGTTCTGTTTGAGTGCAAAGGGTATCTAATCCCTCCATTTGATATACACTTCGTCCGTCCTAAACCGCTGCGTACAAGTAGTGTCCTCGAGGGGCGTGCGGAACCCCGTCTCGTAGGCCAAAAGCCCCGCGTGCGCAATCATGATGCCATTATCGATGCAAAACCTCTCGTCCGTAGCATACACACTGCCTTCCCTATCCTTCGCCATGGCGCCCATCATCTCCTGCAACCTCTCGTTGCACCCGACACCGCCCACAATCAGCACCTGACTACTCCCCACATGCGCCATGGCCCTCTCGGTAATCTCCACAAGCATGGCGAATACGGTCTCCTGCAACGTAAAGCACAGATCCTCGGGCGTGAACGCCTGCTTCCCCGCCTTGATGTCGGCCTTCATCTGCGCCGCCAAGGCATCCGCCGACGCGAGGATGCCCGAGAACGAACAATCCATGCCCTTGACGGTATACGGCAGATCGAGCAGCTTGGAGCCCTTCTTGGCCAGCTGCTCGATGTTGTAACCCGGGGCCGGGTCGTTGCTGATGTTTAATGTGCGCGCGAAGCGGTCGAGGCAGTTCCCCACGGCGATGTCGAGCGCCTCGCCGAAGATCCGGTACCTCCGCTCAGCGTAGGCGATGACCTGGGTATTCCCCCCGCTAACGTACAGTACCACGGGGTTTTCAGCGCCCGTAATAGCGCGCCCCATCTCGATATGTCCCACGCAGTGGTTCACGCCCACCAACGGTTTCCCCCACATAAGCGCCAACGCACGCGCCGCCACAGCAACGCTTGTCAGCGGCGCGCCCATCCCCGGGCCTTGGGTGAAGCAGACGCAGTCGATGTCGTCGACGGATACGCCCGCCTCTTTGAGGGCCGAGAGGGCCACGGGGACGAATTGGGAGCGGTGGTGTTTGGCTGTGTCTTTCGGGAGGAAGCCCGTGCCGGGCGGGGAGACGAAGGTGTGGCGGACATTGGAGAGGATGGTTACGGTGGGGTTGGTGACGGGGCCAGTGTGGTGGATTATGCCGATGCCGAGTTTGTTGGCGGAGCCTTCGCAGCCGATGGCGATGCGGCCTTGTTTCCGTTTGGGCATGGTGGCGGTGGTGGCCTTTGCGGCTTGCGAGGGAGGTGAGGTCTTGGGAGTTGGTTTGGGGTGAGGTTGACGATGCGATGGTGGGGTTGCGATGGAAATGGTGGGGGTATGTAACACTGTATGTATCTCAGTGCAGGCCAAGAAAAAAGAGATCAATATTACCAAACGTTTTGCGCGAGGGAGTCAAGCCATGCCAGTATCAAAACTAGGCGAACATCCACCGCAACCCAGCGCACTTGAGGCATTGTAAATCTTCTTCTGTCACTGGATCAATCTTCTCGAATCTGATATCTTGGTGGGGCATCAATCAAGACCCTGTCCCTCGCCGTTGGAGGGGTAATCTTCATCATTCCCTGATTGCTTCAAATTCAATTTCCATCAATGGATTTGATCAATGATGAATTAGTGGGGGGCTGGTTGGCTTCCGGGCGGGTCCCCGTCCACTGGCTCAAAAGCGCAGCCTTTCACTGTAGCGACAATTTGGGACCCATTTACAAGGGGCCACTCCACTAAAATCCCCCACAAGAAAAAAACTCTCAGTATGAAAATATGAAAAAATACAATTTACATGCAAAAAGACAGAAAGAAACGCGCAATTACATAAGCCGCCCCGCTATTATGTTCGGTCTTGGTCCAATCCACAAATGTCACCAAAGCCGGAATGATGTCTTGGCCCATAAGCTCCAAAGGCGCTTGCGCTCCTCTCTCCCTCTCCAATTTTTGGAAAACACACAAAGTCCGCCCACACAACTGCACACAAGTTTATGGTCTCTTTCCTGCTACTTGTTTTCCTTCAGCTGCTTCTATTGCGCAGGTTCTCTTTCGCCTACTTGTTTCTTTTTTGAGAATTACTCTATGAGACCACTTCTGTGTAATATCAGCCCTGGGCGGCTGTGGTGTGCCTGGGATATCTGGTATCATGGAGGAGAGGGTAAGCAACATTGGCTGGAATCCCTTGCCTCTTTTCAGCCCTTTCTCGCCTGATACTAATATTTAGAAACCTTACAGACCCTGGCCCAGATTTTGTTGCTGGAATATCAGGAAGCTACCCTGAAGGGTAGACTCACTTGCACTAACGTCTAGGGCACTCTCCAGTCTTGACTCCCCTCGCTCGATATATCCACAAGTTTACAGCTCTAACCCGATATTTCTCGGCCACCAAGAACCAGCAGCAGTACCTAGAAGTTCTCTGGACATTTGGAATATATCCAAGGCTTGAGGCGCGCTGGCGCCAACACAGTCTTTGGTACACGGTCCTGGGTATCCATGACACCCAAGCAATGGAGGCGGCGGCCCTGTGGAGATGGACTGATAAATGAGCAAGAATCACATGGTAAGCAGAAGTTCCTGTCAAGAGGATTGTTTCATTATGTACATCTTGTTCCTTTGCTTCTATGGCTTCCTCCCCCCTGCTGGAGCTGAAGCTGGAGTCGGGGCCTTCACGCCGACTTGACCACATGCCTACTCGCCTGGGTCGTTCTCCGCTCTCCTCCATCCTCTTTCAATCATACATATATATATTGGTACACTCAAGGGCTGACCTTTGTTTATTTTTGTTTTTGTCAGGGTCCTCAAGAAATATTCGTCAAAAAGCCATACCATAACTGAAACGGCTCGACTCCACCGCGGCCTTCCGGACACACGGGATTCGGGATATACCGATTTTTTTTTTTGTCGATCGCGCGACAAGAATCGGTGAAGGATGAGATAAAGAGGATAATCGATACACCTGCCGTCTTTTTGTGGTAGGTGCTCGAGGGCTGGACAGGGTCACTCAGGAGGCTGGCCGCTTCTGCGCCTGCTGCTGGGCCAGCTGGGCCGCTTGAGCCTGCTGAGCGGCCTGGGCTGCCTGGGCCACTTGCTGTTGGCCGTGAGGTGAGCTACCTGCTTGTTCTATTGCCGAAAGTTCTTTCGGCCTCTTCCACATAAAGTTGGGAAGGGGTACAGTTGATCGGAAGCGCAGGGCTGTGGTGTTGAAGGGATCCACTTCATAGATGGGGGTGTCCTCGTCCTCATCGGAGTCATACTTCCACCTATCTGACGTGTCGTCGAGTAGTCCTCGCGACACGCCGAGACCCCGCCGATCTATCCAGAGCCTTCCCAGACGACCGATACGACGTCGGAATGCGGGGTGTCTGGGAACGGGCGTCGGCAGTTCCTTCGCTCCTCCAGCCTTGAACTGGAATGCCGGCGGCTTCTGCATTACGGGGGATGGCGGCGGCTCTTCGTCGATATCCATCGAGTCCGAGGCGCTGGATGCGGGAGGTGTCATGAGATACTGCATCTTGGCTGGCCGGAACTTAATATGTTCCATACGCTGGTCGTCGGGCGGAGAGAGGGGCCCCATGGTAAGATCCACATAATCTTGGTTCCACTGGCGGTGGTAGAGCACCTTGTTTTCAAGATCCAACCGCAATTCGTTCTCCTTCTCAGCAAGTTTGTCCTCTAGGAGAACAAGCTCTGGCTCCGCGGGCCTGGTGTCCACACGCGCAGGTACACCCTTGGGGCCACCAGGGGGCTTCTGAAGGGCAGGCACCTCGGCGGCCTTCCTCTTTTGTGGCTGGTCAAGAGTTAGCCCGGATCCAGGAACACCAATATGGGTACTTCGTTGGGGATATCTTACCTTCTGGTGGAAGAGGTCCTCGTCCTCCGTCTTGATGCCGAGTCGGATCTTGATGGCCTTGACCCTCTGCCTCTGCTCAAAGACACTTCTCTCAAAATTCATCAGCTCACGCTTGAGTAGTTCTCTTTCGCGTGAGAGGACGATGAGCTGACGGCCTTCCTCCAGCTCACGACGCAACTTCTTGAGCTTCTCGGCGCATTGTACATCGCGAGCCCTGGTCTTGCGGGTTTGCCTAGCCTCTCTCCTCCGGAAACACACATATGGATCCATGTCATCACTCTCGGGATGCGTCTCGAACTTGAGCGAGGGATGGATGGTCTTGTTACCGACCTCAAGCCGACGAGACTTCCAGTACTCGTATATGGCCTTGGCATGAGGCATAATTTGAGGCGAATTCAGTGAGTTTAGAGACGGTACCATGGCGTCATATGCTACCACGGTGTTGTCGACGGACGCGAAGGGTGTCTGCGCAGAGGCAGTCTCCTCGAAGATGTCCATCATTCGCTCAAAGTCATCCTCCGTGAGCGCATCCGCCGCTCCCTTCTTACTGCTGTTGTACTGCTTGAGGAACTCATCGTCCTCAGCCGTCATGTCATATTGACACGACACACACTCTTCTACCGTTTGCGAGAATCGGATATAAGACTGCGGTCCTGAGAACCGCATTCGATAGAGATCGTCATACTTGATTTTGCTTGGTTGGGGAGGCGGGACCGGGATTTCTTGGTCATTACTGGTACCCGCCTCTTTAAGGATAGTCTGGAGATGGTATTCCTGCAAGAAAGAAAGGCGAGGCCGTCTCTGTTAGCCTCCTGCAATGCTAATACTGTTGAAGGGATTCGAGGTCTCATATGCAAGGGAACGGCAAGTTCCGTCCGACTGCACCAAATATCACATGACTAAGCACGTGATATAAGGACATATCATGGGATATCAGGGGCATCAGGGGGAGGTAAACAACGAACATTTTCCTCGGCTTGCTCGACACCGGTCGCGATTTGGTTATCAGTTGTGAGAGCTTCATAATCGCTTCGATCGATCTGGTCCTCCCGGTGCACCCCAAGGGCGGTCTTGGGGCTGAGCTTCTTGACTCGCACCTTCCTCGTAGACATGGTGGGTACGGCCAAGGGGTAAACCCCGAATTTTTGGCGGAAAATCCGCAAAAAAAATTCGATCAAGTCATGCACGAATGCCAGAGACGTCGATTTATTGAAAAAAATTGATGGATTTGCGTCGTTGGGGTGGATGTTTCGATGGTCGAAGTGGGCGGTCTTGATGGCTTGACGTTGGGACCTGTTTTGCCGCGGGCGAAAGAAAATTTTCACACGACCCCAGCGCTGTCTGTCGTGTTTTTTGCTTGGATGGGCGGGTTGTTTGGGGGAGTTTTAAGTACCTTTGCAGTAGTAAATGGGTGGTGATGGTACTTTGGAGACGCTGCGGGGGGGATTCTTGTCCTCGCCTTTGCCAGACGACAACTTCTCCCAGACACCTGCTGTTTCTTTTGGTTGGAGGGTGAGGTCCGTGCGTTGTTTGTCACGTGAGGTAAACTTTATGGAAGGTTGTCTGAATCAGTCATTATTGCCAGGCAATGACCAATAACATGACATGACGGGGTATTAAATGACTGGGCAGGCGCGACCAGGCACCAGGATTCTGAATGACTCTGGAAACCTTAGATTACATGATGGAATTTACACGTGACTTTGAGGCAACTCTGAAAACTCGGATTGAGGCTCTTCCTCGAGATTGTAATCTGGTGGGATTTAAGACGATTTAAGAGTGACTACTATCATGGACAGGTTGATATGACATTCCCGGCGATCAACGACTGATCCACTAGTTTGTTTGCTGCAGCAGATTGAGTGAGGTGCTGTGGACTTGGCATCTGCGACCCGGATCACTTCTCGACATGTGTGGTCTGTGCTCGTCGAGCTCCCTCTCTCTCACCTGGGAGTTTGTTTAATCTCGACAGTGAAAATCGATTTGATTGATGGTTGATGTTTCACTGGACCCCGCCCCCTCACTCCGACCTCTGCAGGAGCCGCCAGGCTTCCAGTAAGATTCATGCCCGCCATTTCAGCCCAATTGCAGCCCCTATAAAACAGACCAGCACCTCAGAGGACAAGGCAAAGTACCCCACCATTCGAAAAGGGAGGCAGGCAACCTTTGCTTTTGTTTCCGCCCCTGCCTCGCTCCCTCTTCCATCTGCTTTGCCGCCTTGGCAGAATTCCTTCCCTTTCCCTCTTAGTCTTGTGCTACGTTTTAGACGACACCCAACCTTCGAACACGCTCCCCCACACCGACACCTTACCCAATTCCCGCCTTTTGGGTCGAGTCAAAAAAGATGGGCAACACTACCAGCGCGGTGTTGGACAATATTGTCCAGGGGTCCAATTGTGAGCATTTACTTATTTCCCCGCCTCTCTCTCGCCTGCCCCTCGTTCAGCCTCGTCTAGCAGCGAGGAGATGAGACTAGTTCGGGGTGGGCACGTGGCCCAGACTTGGAACTAGAATTGCTAATGGGTTTTGGATTCTAGTTGATCGGGAAGAAGTGGACCGTCTGCGCAAGAGGTTTATGAAGCTCGATAAGGCATGTTTTTGCCTCCCCGGGCGGAGTTGGGCGGATCGAGGGTACTGGGAAACGAAGCGATGGGGCTAAATGGCAGGGAGGGAATTGAATACTGACTCTGGATATCTTGGGTGGTGGAATAGGATAACTCGGGAACGATTGAGCGAGAAGAGTTCTTAAGCTTGCCTGCGATATCGTCGAATCCGTTGGCGACGAGGTAAGGATACCCCTACCGCGAGACGATTGATATTCCCGCCACCCACACTCATGGGCACGCCTACATTTTGCCATACTGGGGAAAGGGAAAGTGGGGGTGTGAGGAGCGCGGAGTAGGGGTAATAAGAAGGATGGTCTAACCCGCTTTTGTCACACAGGATGATCGCCATCTTCGACGAGGATGGCGGCGGCGACGTCGACTTCCAAGAATTCGTGTCAGGGCTCAGCGCCTTCTCGAGCAAGGGTAACAAGGAGCAGAAGCTTCAGTTCGCCTTCAAGGTATACGACATCGACCGCGACGGCTACATCAGCAACGGCGAGCTCTTCATCGTGCTCAAGATGATGGTGGGCAACAACCTCAAGGACCAGCAGCTGCAGCAAATTGTCGACAAGACGATAATGGAGGCGGATCTGGACAATGACGGAAAGATTAGCTTCGAGGAGTTTAAGAAGATGGTGGAGAATACCGATGTCAGCAATAGCATGACGTTAGGTGAGTTGGATTTTCTTCTTTCTTTTCGCTTTTGGCTTGCCTTTGTCTATCCAAACATCGAAGGTGCTGGCGTACCCCACCTGTTTCGTGGACTTAGTTCAATGCTCTGATGATGCCTCCTCCACCTTTTCATCATCTCCCTATGTTTCGTGGGTCACCTACTGACTGCTCTCTTCTAGACAACTTCTGAGAAATGTGGTGGGATTTTCCCATCGTGGCTTGACGAACTTGGATTGCAGTGTTCCTTTGAATTTGTGGGTTTGGAATGGAGCAGGGCGGTCATGCTTCCGGAAAATACTTGGCTCAAACGACTTCATAGTTCTCCTCCTTTTGTTTCCCGTTTATTTTCCTGTTTCGTTTCTTTACTTTTGTTCGTCGACTCGCAATACCTTCTCCTCGTTTGAGCGTCTAGTAGACCAACATATAGGGGACATGACTTTATGATATGGCACGCCTGTTCAACGCCATAATGTCAAACTTGTGATACAACAGAGATTCACTTTCTTCCTTCCGGGGGGCGGGGGCGTGTGTGTGAGTGTGTTTTCCTATCTAGTGATTACTTGCAAACCGTCTTTCCGTATGTTTACATCGTGAAGAGGCGACCCATGGCTGATTCGGTTGAATTTGTTTTTCCACTTTGTTTTTTCAATGTTTTTCTTTTAACGGCTGAGGATGCAGGACCGACTCCCATCGTCCAGGATACATCCAACAGACGGTCCGGCACTCGCTAGTCCGAACCGGCCCGCGGGTATCTTCGGATCACCCTAACACAAGAGGCCAAGTTCGGAACCAGAAAATTCGGCTCCACGGTTCACAAGTATGGTTCGCGGTGCGGGTGCTGAAGCTTAATAGGACGCGACGAAGGAAGGATTGGTACACTTTCGACCGTTTGTAAACAGCTCAAGTTTCAGTTATCCGTCGATGCAAGACCCTTCTTGTTTATACACTGCTCTCTCATCTTTGGTTCCTCATCTTTTGGTTTCTCATCTTTTGGTTGATCCCGTTTACACCGGCGAGTAGAACCCGGACCTCGCCGATCCACGGTCTGATGTGTTCGAAATGCGAGAGAAGGACTTTAATCTGGTGGAGGGCCAATATCAGAACTTGTATTATTAAATGTGGGTTGTGATAGACACCCTCCAAACCACCAAAAACAATAAGCTCTTTCTCTACTAAGAATTACGTTCCGTGCTCTAGAACATCGACTCTGCCATATCTAGGCAGTATTGAAGCTCCTTCCCGCCGCTTTGAAACAAGGTCCCCTTTGCGGTGGGTGTGGTGTATTCGCACTTTATACCAAACCCTCTCGAAACGGGGTTTCCATGCACGGATGCTACTCTAGAAGTTCATGCCCTTCATAACCAGGTTTGGGAAGAAAAAAGAAAAGTTAGCAATAATACCATAATTGACATCTAATACCCAATAATAAACCCTAATAGCGGCGTAAGAACACTCCGTTTCTTGGAGTGCCATCTCTCGTGTTCCCGGTCATCATCTTCTCCCGGAAGTAGGGAAGCTGCTCAAGACTTCCTGCTCCATTGCTTCGCCTTCCTCTATTTTTAGATGTAAAGTATCAGTGATGTGGACTCTCCACCAGAGCGTTACATGTTGCTTCACCGAACAAGATATTTCGGGACACCGACACTTTTTTTTGTTCTCGGGTTCCCCCTTCGACTAAGCCCCCTCCCAAGTTTCCGAGGCAGGGGGTCGCGAGACAGCTCACTCCGTACGATTAGGTATTGAGGGGAAAGAAGGAAGCGGGGCCGGGGTGTCTGTGGTTTAGAAGTTGCTGCAAAGAATATCCCATTGTAACCTTTAATACGCCGTATTATAGACGCCACTGCGCACGAACATCGCCGATCTGCGAATGCCACTTCAAAGTATCAGTACTTGGCAGACCCTCTTCTTGGGGGAAGAGGGGCAGAAAGAAGAAGAGAAATAGGGAGCGAGGGCGAAGGGAACCAGGAATCCTGATCCTGCCCAGGGAGACGGTGCCATCCTTCTGCCGTTTTTGTTTTATACGCAGCCACGGTTCAAGGAGACCAAGCCGGGCAGACAGGAGCGCAGCTGGCTCTGGGCACCAAAATATTTTAATGCCATGGATTTGTATCAGAGTCCTCCCCGCTTCGACGAGTTACAGAGTTAACACCTCCTGGGGAAGAAGAGACCAAGGGCTCTTTCAACTTCGTAGGGTTTATTTGGAATTTGTTGAGGGGGGATGGGGGAAAAAGATCAGTTTCCGCTCGTTCCCCGTTACCGCCCAGGGGGGCGTTACCAGAGAATAGGCACAGCCCGGAGCTCTCTGACTAATTTACCCTACTGCTCGTGTGTCGTCATCCTTTGTGCCCCTGTCATGATTGCGATTACGATCAGTTACTTCATAGTCCCCGGGAGGTTCTGATTATAATACTCCCGTGGCTACAAGAATACTGAGTGTAACGAAGGGACCAGACCTGGCCTAGAAGCCCCAGTTGAACTAATAGTCGTGGCAGCCAAGGAGCTACTGAGATGGGTTATCCTCTTTTCATACCATCTCCTGTCTCATGTGAGCATCGAACGGGGAATCCAACAGCGAGATATTCTAGCTGTGCGATTTTAATACCATACTAGTAATATTGCGTCGCCGTACGAAGTATAGTCCGACCATTTTCCTAACCTTGATATTACTTCGTAACGTCATGGCAATAGTCTACGAAGTAGAATGTTGAGCTATGAATAGTTCTGTACAAAGTGGTTTTGGCCGGTAACTTTTTTTTGCCAGGCTGATTCAATTGGACGTTGAGGGCATGGACGAGATTGACCTGTTCGCCTGAAGTTTGTGGCTGCCCTACGAAACACAGTGGATGGAAACGGGAAGAGCGGTCTGGTGAGCTTGGGTGTACTGTTTGCTCAACCAACTAAAACGACGAAGTACACAGGTACTAAGCCAATTGATCGGTTGATGCGGTGTAGTTACTAACCAGCCAGGCGTCCAAGTTCAAGCACCATGATCGAGCCTGCCGGTTGAGTCTAAAGGGAGATCTTGATCGCCGCTACTCATTCGACAAGCCACCTTGACGTCGTACATGTACATCAAATGATTGATGGAAACTGCAATGATCAATCAAATCGAAGATTGAGGGTCTTGATTGATACCAATGTATTGAGGTACACACGAGTTGGGGCCTACGCAGGTACGAAGTAAATGAATTGATATTACTATTCGTGGGTAGCAGATAGCAGGTGCACCTTCTCTTAGCGTCCCCAACGATCTGGCTGGGTTTCGAAGTATGGATGGGGTGGGTGTACACTACAAAAAGCTACAACTATTAATACCTTGTGAAGTAGGAAGTAATCATTCGCAGAACCCGAAGTCCCACACCCTGAGCCGCGCTAGTCTCCCCAAATCCTTTGATCTTCAAGGCAGCTGCGCTGGAATCTTCGTTCAACCGGTCTGTTCCGGTCAATGTTAGCCTATGGAGGACCAAGTACGAAGTACTTCGTAGGGCATGGCGGGCCTTTAAAAAAAAAAAAAAAAAAACCGCTCTTGCTGCCAACGGGTCCCGTAGAATTTTCTCTACGCTCTCATCCACCCGACTGGACAGCCGTATACGAAGTAGCTCGCTCCGTCTCCTCGATCTGGTTCATCATCAGCTGGCTCTCATAAAATGCTATCCGCGATTTGCCCTCCCATTTGCCCTTGGGCTGCATCGCGCTAATGCACTTCATTACTAGTAGTGGATTCTGAGACAATGAGTTTGGAGTATAGTATCCAAGTACACTTGCTTGGTCGTGTACTTTTATCCTCCTCGACGCTAGCGTGGTACCGAGAACCTGGTCTCTAAAATCTTCACCAGTGCTGCATGCACTAGGGAGGAGTGGCTCTTGTCGATCTTCAGAGCCGGGGCGAATGGAAGAAAAAAAAAAAAGCTCAATATTCCCGGATCGTCATGCTTTCGCAGATGAGGATGCCCCGCACTTCAATTCCAGACTTTCACCCCAGAATCTTTATGGTCTGGGTTGGGCCAGACGCCTCCAAAATGTAGAGGTACATTTCCTCAACTTACAACCTCAAATCTGTTGAAGTAGTGTACCTCCTGCTGGCAACTCATCCACTGCTCCGAATTGAATCCTCTGAGCGTCTCCAAAAGGGTTTTGGTGTGAAAACCCTAGTTAAGAGTGACCACCAGGGTACCTACGAAGTATTCCTCCGCCAGGCGAGTGAATCCGCAACAAGACGCCTTCGATTTTGAAACTCCAACCTGCCGAATCCTTCCCGAAGACCAGGGACCAGTACCGCCGAGCTGGTTAGACACCCCCGCCTCGCACCTGCACTCGCACTCACGCTTCACACACACTTTGCCTCCCCCAGCCTCTGTGGGTTTGTAGTTTTGGAATACACTTCAATGCATGAAATCTTGGTTTCTTAGCAGATGCAGGCCTGCCCTATGCTCCACAAAGTTGACCTCCTTGTTGCAGGGCCTGAGATTGTCAGTACTGATAGTACTAGTGTACTTCGGACTTGCGAGTGTAGGGGCTACTTGAGGGCACTACCCCAGTCTCAACCTGTTGCTTCGTTTCTTCACCGGTTGAACAGTGATATCCTTGATCCTTTTGTTCTTTTTTTCCTCGCGAGAAGTCTGAACGTTGATGCCCAACGAGCTTCGACAGTGCATAATATCTTGCAAATTTTAGCAGCCCCCCCAATTCGGCGCTTTCGACTTGAAAGAGCATAGCGTCTTGGGGAGTGCAACCTGTTACCAGAAAACGAGCATATCTTCGTATACCATCTCCTGGGCTCCAAAGCCGGCTTTCGGAGGAGAAACAAATCAGCCGCTCTTCTTCCCACTTCCAATTTTAGCTCACCAGGAGGAGACGAAAGTGATGTGTAGAGTGCTGGAATCCACTTGACTTCGGAGGTTTTCACGCCTAGCGTGCGTAACGAAATTCTCAGTACCTTGCCGAGGTAAGCATTTGCACGTTTTCTTGAATAATAGGATTTTGACCAAGTCTCGCCCATAGTAATCACGTACTTTGTCCATCCTCTCTCATGTTATGGAACAACATGGATAAGAACAGGGCCAACTGCTCTGCAAAGGATTCGTCCTCACCTTATTTCCCCCTGCACCGGAAAAAAGAGATAATGATGGAAGACAGCGTGATGAATCAAAATATCCAAGAAAAAAGGTCGAAAAAAAATTCAGAAAGAAAGAAAAAAAAAAAAAAAAAACCAGCGCCAGTGCATGAGTAGTATACTTCCGCAAAACGCCAAATATCCTCTTGCCCGTGGGGACCATCTCCTGTTTCTGCTCTAGTAGATGACTTGGCTGTCTAACATAAAATCATGTCCGTTCCCTGGCCTTTTTGTCCCTTCGCGAACCCACTAGCCAAAGCTCGAGCCTACCTGAGGCGAAACTGGGAAATAACACAATAATTTACGCCTCGACTCCCCAAACAATGCTGCAACTCCGCTCGCCGCTCGACTTCCAAAGTCGGAAGCGCAATATCAACTAACTGGTCCATAGCGTATGCATTGCACACGCACACGCACACACACACACCAAACACCAGGTGCCCAAAGTCAAGGAAATAGAGGGAGGGTCAGCTGTCACTTTCCCGTAATTTAGTGCAATCCATTCCATTCGGGGTATCATCTCTCGTATCCACGTAGCAAAATTCTCCACCAGATCAGACCTTTCGGGGGCGGGAGGGGAACGGAAAGAAAAGAGAAATCACAAAAGAAACTGATCATGCCTAGGCAAGACCATTGAAGCAACACAACAGCAGAGCGTAAATGAGCGGTGACAAAGAAAAAGAAGAAGAAGAAGAAGAAACCATGAGGCCTGCCTCACCAGAACCTAAAATAGACACCGGATGGAGGAAAACGGAAGCGGCGGCTGCCATACCGAGGCATTGGAGCAAAGAGCCCAGTGCCGCTTGAGATCTTATCGCGGAGAGTGGGTCATAGTTGAAGGAACAAACGGAGGGCCCGACAAACGAAGGAAGTGGGGAGGGAACCAAAACTGCATGTCCTCCGTGGGGCCTTTTCTTCAGACTCGCTGCGAGATCCAAGGGCTTCCGGAAAGAATGTGGAAGAGAGCATCCTGCGACCTTAGGACACTTCCTTAATGGGGATGTTGCTGCAAAGCAATAAACAGGTCTGGGAAGGGAGGACTGGCATGCTTCACCCGAAACATGGCCTTGCTTAGGGGATCAGACCGACCACAACTCCTCGAGCGAGGGCTCTGTATCGGAGAACTTGAGTGTCAGACAGGGGAAGTCTGAGGCGAATGCACAATGAATAGATCGGTGAAGTACCGGTGTGCATCCACGACTCGAGCAACATCCAGAGACTCCTCTTCAACCGCGAGTAAATTTAAGGGGATGGTTGGTGGAAGACCTCCGTTTATGACCCGCCGCTCGGACCAGCCTCATCTCCAGATTCGCAAAGATCGAGGCATTCGGTGAGCACTGGGCGCAGCACTCTGTCAGTCACTCTAATAATTCTCGGGCAAACCTTTCACTTGCTACCCCCAAACGAGCGCATAGTCGATGCACACACTTACCCGTAATGATTTGCTCCTCCCAAACCCCATACTGGTAGTCCACGAGCCCATGCCTCTCAATGCCGTCGCAAAGCCTGACGAGTTCTTTTCCCATCTTTTCCAAATCGTCCTTGGATAGTAGGCTGTCGGCTCCCCGAGGTTTTTGTTCCGACTCCGTCATGTCTTTCTGCTTCTGGAACAGCCCCAGCCATGCATGGTTGAAGTTGTTCCATAGTTTGAGCCGATCTGCATGGAGGGTTCGGTCGTCGACATTGAGGCCTGCCAATCATAGGTTACATCCTGGTTAGTTTGGCGAACAGACAATGGTTTTTTTGGAGGGCAAAGACAGATCATGGACAGAAAGGGGGTGCATGCAACGAAGTGGGATGTGCCTGCATGTGGTCCATGCATTGCATGTACACTACCAAAAAGGTAGTGATTGTGAGTGACAGAAATTGTAACATACCCAAATCCACAACTTGTGTCAACAGCCAATTAGAGACTCCCAAAAGTGTCTCACTTGCCCTTTTCAAGGATCCACTCCGAATATCCTGAAATACGGTTGCCAGTCGGGTTTGGTAGTCGGCCCACCGCTCTTCCATTCCTGGTCCTGCTGTTGCATAGTCGGATTCCTCAACGCCTACACCTGCTGTCGTAGCCTGGGAGCTCCCTAATCCCGCTCCAACGGAAGGCACTGCACCCGAGAAAGTTGGCATTTGCTGTTGTTGCTGGTACGCACTAGAGGACTGGGCAGCTGGTAGAGCGGACGCTGTGGCTCCCGAACCAGTATCGGACTGGAAGTACTGGGGCACTTCGCTGGGCATCATCGACATGGCTCCGCCCTGGCGACCTTGGAATTGCTGGGACGTGTCGTAGGGATTCTGGGCGCCCGTCTGGCTGACTGGATACATCATATTGGGGTTATAAGCTCCGAACGTCTGCTGCTGTCGCGTATCATGACTGTAATCCGCTGATTGGTATGGCATAGCGGCCTGGGAGAGGCCCGTTCCGGGGAAGGCTGACGCCGAATCCTGATAGTATCCGCCATAACCACTCGTTCCACCCAGTCCACGAGTCGCTGACGTGTTGAGCGGCGCTGGCCGAAACCGCTCAGTCGCACTGCCTGCCATGTTGCGCCGAGATTGCTGGGGGTCTTGTAGTGGATACCGGGGGTTGTTTACGCCGTGAACAGGCGGTTCATTCTGCCTCCTACGATTATGGGGGTCGTCCATACCCCGCGGAGCTTCGTGTTTCCGAAGCTTGTATCGGTATGCAAACCTCGAGCGTATGTGTCAGCCGTGAGAGACAATCAGACACCCAACTAAACCAAGGGGGGGGCGCTGTGGTTTGAAAATGCCAGTTGCGCAGACTCCAAGGACGGCCGCCGGTCGAGTAGAGGTTTCGCAAGAGTCGTCAGGTGGCTCGAGAATGACGCCGCTCCTAAGTAGTCGACAAATAGTCGGCGCCCACGTGTGATTTCAAAAGATACCGGTACCTCCACTTAAGAAAGAAGAAGGCGCAAGGATATGTGGCGATAAACGCTTTGGCTAGACTCCGCTAGGAAAAAGACGCCGGCTCGATCAAACGATGGAGGCGACGAGAGATGTTAGTCAAGGAATCGAGTCAGAGACTCGTCGCGAAATGCGCGCGAAGGAGAAGGCCAAAAAAAAAATATCGAGGAAAAAATTGCGGGAAGTTAAAGTCGAAACGATGTTTAGTCGGTGTGGTGGGGGAGATCCAGGGATATATCGAGTAAAAGTCCGGCTGTCGAGATCGGGTGCAACCTTAGTCAGGGGTGCCTCTGGCTCTAAGTCTGGAGAAGAGAAGAATGGCTGGGCGCAAGTTAGTTTATATGACAAGGCGCCGCCTTTTCTCAGGAACGGCAAGAGGTTGAAGGACAGATGAGGTAGGGTCTAGCCGACCGAATGACCTATCCACACGAAGTGGAGGTAGCCGTCGTATTTAAAACGTCCTCCCACAGACTCGCACACCGTACTAAGATATTCCTGGCGCCACTTATGGGCCAGATAGTGTCTCGTTGGAGGCTGACCGATATTGGTGTCTTGTGGGATAGCTTCAAATTCTCCGTTAGATGGGGTCACACCATCCCCAGGCGTAAGCTGTCGTAGGACTGGCAGGAGAGACGACTTCCTGATCAGACCGCGCACCGAGATGGTAGGTTTCCACTATATGGATGGGTCCCTGGTCCGGCTATTGTCGTGATAGTCGTGAGGATGCGACAACGGCTGAACTGGCTGCAGCGGATGGCAGGTTTCGAGCAGCTTCTAAGACCCCAGGCCACCGGGGGTTTGAGCTACGCACACGGGAGAGCAGATATAAACCGTAAAGGTAAGGAAGCTAGTGGTTGTGGAAAAGGATATGACGGTGGAACGAAAGTAGAGGGGCTAGTTGGGACGCCGAAGGTTGCAAGGAGTGTAGGCGTGAGAAAGGGAAAAGCTTCTTATTGTAAGTCTCGTTCATGGATTACTGCAGGTTAGGCAAGATGCGAAATATTTGTGGGAGAGCGATGTCGAAGGACTGAAGGGCATTAAGAGTCAACAGATTAGTCCGCGTAGATGTAGGATGTAAATGAAACAGATCTCGTCCGGGTGGAGTGAAGGCGAAGAGGACTACCGGGGGGAAGAAAAGAAAAAAACAAAAGAAGAAGAGAGGGTGATCGAGTGCGCTGCATGGAATGGTACTAGCAATCTCCACCATCGATGCACGACGAGTCGACAAAACTCGATATTACTCGTAGGGCAAGATGGGGGCAAGCCATGCGACTAGGTGAAGGTTACAGTAGTGTAGTCGCGCAGTCTATGTTGTAAGGTGGAGGAGTGCATGCGTGTATGTTCATGGAAATCAGAGGGGGAGGGGTGTCTTGGTGTGGTGTGGATCGAAGGCGGGGAGGGGGGGGGAGTCTGGATGGCTCCCTCAGGGTACGGAAGAATATGGAAAGAAGCTACGATTTGCTTGGCCTAGGGTCAGGAAGGAAGGGGGAAAAAAAGAAGCATGGAAGACCTTGACTTGTCCATGACAAGGCAAGAACGAAACCGGGCATGTTGTACTTGTATACTGTACATCAACAAACGAAGTACATACGGACATCCAGAGAGACCAACAGCAGTGTACACGACAGCAGGGGAAGGTTCTAGGGGTGGCCTGGCTTTGGATAATGCGGGTAAGGAAGGAGCAGACAAGATAATATCCGCGCTGGAGTGGACCAGGCAGGGTCATGGTATGGAAGGCAGATCAGAGCTGGCTGGCTTAAAACCCGAACCGCCCAACAGCACGATAATCCTTACAGGCTGCTGTACGTAAGGTGATACGTACAAGTACATCGAGTACACTTCGCTCGATGCAAGCAGGCGGGGCCCTAGCATGGCATGTTGGAGGAACATGGAAGGCCTTGACACTTGCCGAATGGGATAGGACGGGGAAAAATGGGAAGGAGAGACTAGTAACGAATTTGTGGAGCTGCGAGTGTGTCATGAATGTAGTGTAAGTGCAAAGACCACAAAGTGCAGAATGCAAGAGTGCAGGAACCAGGCATGTGCAGATGCAATGCATGAGGATGAGCCCCCTTCTCTTCCCCTCCATGTCACGCACTCTAGAACATTGCGAGGCACTGTTTCGAGGTACGGGCTACTGTAACACTGGATCTGTAATGCCCATCGAACAACGTATGAAAATCGACGTGCCACTTACCTGCCCCCCTGAGGCTAGCCTAGTTTTATTGCGTGTTGTGAGAGCAGCCGACTCAAGCGGGGCGGGCGCTTTGGCCTGGCTTAAGATTGATTTGATCGTTTTGACGTGTTGCGGTGGTCTTGTGAACTCGCAATTTGCAAGACAATCCAGCGCCGGACAGAATGCTAGTGGGCAGTGGTGGCTGATTTCATTCCTAGCGGCCTTGGCTCATATTAGTCGTAACCTCCCATTACTTGAAGCGTGGCGTTTTGGTTTGGCAGAGACTTCATCGCTCAATGTTGCAGACGGGAGGGTGCTCGGTGGTGTTGTGTAGTGCAAGATGTGGAGGATCTGCCGTCAATGTTGTCTCTATATTGTACAGGTACAACAGGTACAAGGTTCGAGACGGGTGTCCGTCAGTGTAGATGAGGGTCGGAAAGGCATGTTGGGGCTCTTCTCCTACCGGATGATAGTCTAATCAGCAGCCGGGCGATTGAGAAGTCCGCCGGGCTATTTCCTCATACGAAGTACATACCCATATATCTGCGCTAAGGAAGTAGCGGCTTTGACGACTAAGGTGGGGGGACAGGAGAGACTGTTGGATAGCCGTGGCGAAAAAGGCGCGATGGTGGATATAGTGAACGCATACAGCCGTACTGATGGAAGGTGGCTTACAGGGCGGGGGCAGGTGCGTGGGGAGTAAAATGGATATCATGAATGGCTTGGTGAGATGAAGGAGAAACAGAATCACTTACCGTGATGGGACGTGGTCAGATGATGCGAGTAGACTAGTCCGGGATGCACAAACGAGAAGGGCCGTCAAAGGGTAGAAATCCAAGGGAACGAAACAAAAAGGTCAGAAACTCTGGTAATCCTGTATTCATGCGAACTGCTGTGGAGCTTGACCAAGATCAAATGTTGGTGTGAGGTGGATCAATCCGACGGGGTTACGACGGCTCTCCCCTTACCACCTGGCGTGATCGCCTCTGTGGCTGGCAACCCAGCGTTCGTTGATAACTTAAAAATAAGTTTGGCTCATAGTAATCGAACTGAGGACAGGCTAACCCCTGCTTCGGAACGAGGTCGCGTGGTTAGAGTGGATCTGAGCTATTCTGGTGGAGGGGAAAGGATTTGGCACAGCCTCTTGTAAGTTGGCGCAAAGTGAGCATAGGGGTCAAAATGATCTCTTAGTTTGGAGACTTGGAGTAACAAGTGACCTCTGCGCTCTCTCCGGCAGTGGAAGAGGGCATCAAATAGATCGGGGCCCTCTGCCCATCCTGGTCGATTTAATTCATTGCCATCTGCTGTCTTCCTGCATTGGTATTGATACGCACAAGATTCCTGGGCAGGGTCGAATCGATCAACTCCCAAACCCCCTTGCTTAATAACTTGACGTGGCATGTTTCGTATACACTGGTAACTTGAGGCGTATCCAAAGATATGACGTTCTAGTTCTTGTGTTTGATTTCTACCATGGCAACGCCAGAGCCCAACCTGGGACAGACGGCCTGGCCGGTGTAAGAGAAGGTGGTGAGTTCACTGTTGTAAACCAGCCAGGACCAGACCAGACCACGTTTACCGCATGATGGCAGATTTAAGGGGCGTGCCGACTCTAACTTCGACCGGTTCCATTTCCGGCTCCTGTTCACCCACAATGCCATGTGGTCCGGCTCGTTTTGGTTCTCTAAGGTAGCCTTTCTCTTGTTGCGCCTAAACTTTAAACTTGGCTGCGACAAAAGTGCTGGACCAGCAATCCATGCCCATCCAAACATGAACCAGCCAGGCATTATTTGGACATCGGGTTCAGAAGGGTTCGGCCTAAATTCGGCTGCTACTATTACAATCTCCGACATGTAACATCGCATGTGCGTAAATTGCTGTTTTGCTGCCTTTTGCCTGGTCCGTCAAGGCGACAGCCGGGGAAGCCGATGGTGTGGAAGTGGGGATTGGAGTTGCTGCGACCAAGACGCGAACCTCACCTCCACTCTTCCGGACTACTTCGTAGCAGCCGGTGTTCTAGAAAGAGTCGCGAAGCCGCGGAGCGTAACAGCTCCAGGATAGTAGGATAGTACGAGACACGCGCTACTTCGCCCGGTAGGGACATTCCGTACCTACCATTTCTAGCTTGGTGTGCTAAATGGATGCTAAATGGAGAAGTGGTCCTCTCCCGAAGACACTGCAACCAAGAAATGCCAGAAGCTGCCTCTCAGCTCCTCGATAACTGGCTTCTAGGGTAGTAAGCAATACGAAGCAGGCGTGTTGGCACCATTCAGTATCACCATCAGCATAATCATGGAAGGTATCGGGGACGTCGGTGATCTAAAAGCGGCCCGCGGTGTCTAAGTAGCAAGCGCAACTCCACCAGCATTCCTGATGGGTGGACCTCTCGTCACGATAATTAGGCGAATGAAGGGTCACGAGAATAGATACGAACGATTATTCGATATCTCGCGATCCACTTGGTCCTGCGCGAAATATCGTGTTCGAGGAATTGGGGGAAGATGGATGCGGCTGGACGATTCACTGACTGCCCGCTTCTGGGACGGCATTGGGCTGGACTAGTGCGCCCTCCCTCCCATTCCCATGCAAGACAGATGGCCCACATCCTCTTTTCCCCGATGTCAAGTGTCAGAGGCCGGGCAACTGCGGCGAGATAATTTCTCCGCGCGCACGTTTGCTCCTGCGACCGCCGAACAGCTATCAACAAGACCCGAACGACGAAGTGGTACGAAATACTTCAAGACACTGGAGTGGAAAGCGACAGGGGATCCCAACAATGAATGATCCAAGAAAAGAATTACAAAATTGGAGGGTCGAGGAATAAACAGGGGAGGTCTCTTAACCTCCGATGTCTGAGGGGGGTGTCCTGGTCAGGGGAACCAGCAATCAAGTCGAGGGAATTTTTTTCCCCCCAAAAAATTGCTGCCATTCCTCCCAGCTTGCGTAATGATTAGGAGCCAAAGTACCAGTACTCGGGCAGAGGGCAAAGAAGCCCAGAAGATGAGAGGATGATGGCGGGGGTCTCTGTGTTGTTTAAAATAAGAACCTTGAACCATGTCGGAAGGCAGGGGAAATCGTAGTTCGAATGGAGTGTCGTCGAAAGAAGCCGAGTATCCCTTAGCCAAAATGACCGGGGTTCTGGCTCCAATGAAACACGACGACCCATCGATTGCATGGGGTGGGCTTGGTATCGAGGTACCTCGATACATCATACATTAGCTCATCGATACAGCTGCCCTTTTCCCCATGTATTCTCCGGTGGGAGCAAATGGTAACAGTTGTACACAGGTAACTTCGTGCTTGTACGAAGTAAGGCAAGAAGGGTCTGACCCCGCGACTCAAGGATGGTATGTCTAATGTGGTGTAGTACGAGTCCAGCTGGCAGTAGATGCAGAGGAGCAGAATAACTTGCGACGCACAGGTTATTGCATCGCGGAAGGTCCAATTTGATTGATATCAAAAATGTCAATGGGGAAATGTGATCATGTGTGGGTACGTTGGACCAGGACTGCCGGCAGGAAAAAGCTTCAAAACACTGTGCGAAGAAATCAGATTATGCTGCCAGGTACCTACCCGGGAAGCTCCCTCCACGCAAGCCAATTTTGCCAATCAGCCGCCGTCGATCTGGCGTGGGCTCTCGGAAAACCCTCCGAAAGAGGGCGTTCTCTCCGGTTCTCTTAGTGTCTTGGCCCCGTCCCTGGTCGAGCGGAATGTCTGGCGCTAGCATCTTGAATCTCACACAAGCCTGCTCGCATATCGTACTTACATCTTGCATGATCTCACTTCTTCTTTTCCGCTGTACATCAATGTATACTAGGATATGTATTCTCACTATCACAGTTGAGCGGAAGGATCGAATGTGAAGCCCACACTCTGACGCGCATGTGACAGGAGGGTCCGTAAGATATCGTCCTTTGACATGAATGGTTACTGGCAGGAACACCTTTGCCGTTTGCATGCGGAAGGCAATGTAAGCCCATCGCCGTTGCCCTTCCGAGTCCCCACTTCCTTAGTCCCACCTTCCGTCGGAACCGCCCCAGACTTTCTCCAAATTCGTGAGTTTTTAATGAGGAACTCGCTACCGCGGTCACGACCGAACAGGATTGTAACGTACGAAGTACAGTCTTGTGTCGTCGGATGACGTGCATGACCCTGGGGATTCTGCAGCTTATTTGCATTTTTGTGTTTTGCTACCTTTTCTGCGAACTTGGGGTTCCATACAACTTTATACGGTTGCGCACCAGAGAGGTTCAGGATCGATGGTACGTAACATGACTTACAACTTGGCCTGTCTGAATAACTAAGGAAGTATTATTATAATACACATGCACCAACAGGGACTTGCTTTAAACGGCACGGGGGCTTACTGCAAGTGACTTGTTTCACACCCCGGACGGCACAGAGCGAGATAATGGAGGTCGATATCAAGACACGATAATACTATTCGTAGTAAACAGTCAGAGTCTTTCGTGGTGGATGAGGAAATCCATACGAAGTACGCCTGGGAAGGTCGATGTATCTGAGTAGATCTCAGCCTAATGATGAACAGCCGCCACTAGGCCCGTAGATCCTGGATACGACGGTTGCAGTGAGGTGTCCACATCCCATCTTCACACGCAGCGCAGCTGCACCGATCGCCACGATCAGCCAGCTCGAGCTGGGGAAAAAGAGAGAGAGAAAGGAATTTAAAAAAAAAAAAAAAAAGTTTGCGAAACTGGTCCTAGTTATTTTATTACGAAAAAGGAAACATCTATCAGGCATTTACGGAGATGCCGCGAGGCATGGATATAATGACAACTTGGCGCTCGCAACCTGGTTTAAGCATTTCCCCATTCTAAAGCACTGATCTCATACAATGCATATCGGAAAATGCGCTGCGGCTCTATCGAAGAAAGATCAGGCGCGGAATAATAACAACAGAGTGGCTTCTGAAACGCTGGTCCATTCCTGCAGCCCCTCAAATCATTCGAGAACGTTTCTATGGACCGTGATGCCACATCAAAACTAAGGGTCTGTGCTCTCGGTTCCCCGTCATATTAAGGAATTAACAGGCCGGCATGCATGTCGAGTCATGCTGATGCTGTTGCGTTGGATGGTACTTTTTTATTTCCTGCCAACGGAGTGTGAGGTGTACTACATGTATGTTCGGTTGGTCGGACTCCGGGTTGCGGCTTGGATCCTGGTGGCTTGAGCCTAGTTTATATCAAGACGGTATATACGTCCCATTCTGGTCGATGGAATGTGAGCACTCACCTACAGAGTACAACCGTACAAGTACACATCCACCTCAAGGACGCAGTCAGTCTTTTTGTCCGACTGAAATCTGTCCCGCCCATCGGCCCCCCACGGCATCCCTGCACCTGCGGGAGTTGTAGTATGAAGGGTTGGCTGCTCATGCTCTCAGACTACGACGTATGCGTACTAATACTGCGTATATTGCGTATGCCATAGTCTGATTAGTTGAAACATTCTGTTCAAAAGAAGGTAAACTACTGCAAGTACTTTTGTAGAAATCGAGCCATGGTCAATACTTTAATTGTGTTTATGGGAAGATGACAGCTCAGCAACTCCGGGGCAACTCCCGGATCGACGAATCTTATGATGATTTGTTTCGTTTCGTCCTCCTCAATCTATCGAGCTTCGCAGTTCATGATGCGATGCAACCGTGGACCAACAGGATGGAAAAGTCGTATTGCCGCTTACACGTCTGTCGTACATGGGAGCGCATGGAGAACATAAATTGCTTGTATTAATCTGTTTTATAGCCATGAGCCACGAACCATGAATGCTAACCAGAGACCCCGTGTTTCCCGGTCTGACCGAGGCAGAAATGCAAGAGGATGGGGTCCGAGAGCATACGTTGATGGCGTATGCAGACGGTGTACTCATATGACTCGTGCCTGTGAGGTGCGGGAACTGCCGTCGGCAACATGGCAAAATGCGAATGTGGAAAGCGAATCCCGGATGCCACGCCCGGTTGTTATTCGGAGACGTCATGTTGCACGACATGATGGATGGGATGGCAATCCTTCAGAGGCCAATGCGCATCCCTAGCAACGGATAAATAACATTCGGGGGTAATAATAGAAAGAAAAGTAGGTTCCAAGAAACCTAGGGAGCTGGGAGCTGGGAAATAGAGAGGAGATGGCGATTCTGTGAGGAAGCAAGCGAGGAGGACGACTTGCAGATCATCGCGAAGTTGGGTAATTAGTTACTTTTAGGCGACAGAAATGGGTTTCAACATTGGGAATCACCATGTCATCGAGAATGGTTCAAGAGGTGCTTTTTTTGGTGCTGGTGCTAAATATGACATCTGGTGGTACACTGTATCTGGATATGCTGCGCTAAGATTACATTATTGCCATCAGTCATGACCAAAGAAATGGCATTGAACTGAGGCAGGATGGCGCCGCTAGCGGTGCCGTTTCCCTCGAAAACAATTCTCTTATCGCTTGACCCAGGCCGGCCTCTTCCGGGCCTTGAGGTGACCGGCCTTCTTCCTCTCTACCTCTCTTGGATCTCTCGTGATACAGCCGGCTACAAAATGGAATTGAGTTAGCGAACATCCACGACGTTAGAGAGAGACCTTTGTAGGGATGCGTATAATGATAACTCCAATACTAACCTCGTCGAAGAGCGGGTTTCAAGGCCGGCTCGTGAGCAAGCAAAGCCTTGGCCACCGCCAAAGTCATGGCCTCAGCCTGACCAGTAGGTCCACCACCTTCCACAAGCGCCCACACATTGTATTTATCCAAGCGGTTCGTAGCGTGGAGGGCCCACACCGCGCTCTCACGGTCATGGACACGGCCAAACGCCTCGGTGAGGGTCTTGCCGTTGATAAGGACCTCGCCGGTTCCCTCGACCACCCACGCCCTAGCGACAGCCTCCTTTCGCTTGCCGACACCGATAGCCCTGCCGAACTTATCGACGGGAATGGGCTTGGGCTTGTTGCTGAACGGATCGATATCCTTGGCCCAAACCTCCAAGGCTTGCGTGACCTCCTTTGGCGCGAGAGCCGGGTCGATTGTGTTTAACCGCTTCGCAATCTTGAGAGCCCTTCCGAAATGAGAGGCCTTTACGTGTTCTCCGGTGAACGCACGATAATCCTCCAGCGTCTTCCACGCGATTCTGGGAGCCTGTTGCGAGGGAACCGTCGGCAGCTCCAAGTACCTGGTCAAAAGGCCCTGGACCTTGACGAGCTCGTCGTTGAATTGGGGGGTTCGGGAGAAGTACGAGGGCGATACGGGCACCGTACGCGCGTACTTGATCTGCGATAGTTGAAGCTCGGGCGCCGCCATGATGGATTTCATGTCGAAGGCGCCGCTAGTCTCGAGCTGCGCGACGGCGTTCTGGTCGATGCTGCCGCTCTCCGTTTGGATGCCCCGGGCGAGGGGCCGCACCACGGGGACATGCCATTGTGGGCACCTAATATTCCGTAGACACCGTAATTGCCGCGTTGAAGCACCGAAGACGTTCATTGTCGTGAAAGTCTTGCCGTCGAGGCTTGTCACGAGATGCTGGGTGCTTGCGAGCCTTCTCACCAGAGACATGAGAATTTCTTTCTCGGTTCAGGGACTCCGAGGTGGACCGTGCGTGGTTTCGAGGTCAAGCCACACAAGGCCGTTGCCAGGCCAGAGGTCAAGCCACGGAAGCCACCACGTTGCAAGTTTATGACACACTTGCCCAGCCAAAGCTCTGGCGTGCTGTGCGGGGAGATTAGAGGTGGGACAAGCTGTCCAGATTTTCTTTTTTCTTCCCTTCTGCTGCCTCCTCAATTTTTTTTTTCCAAACCTCTCCCTTCTTCTCCCCAACACCATCCCACTTCCCTTGCAAAGACTCCTCAATAGTCAATTGTTTCAAGGAAGTTTTGTTCAAAATGCCTTTCGGAAAGATCTTCACTTTCCCTGTGAGTTCAGCTCTATCTTCCTTTCTTTCTCTTTTCCCCTCTTCCTCGTCGTGATGCCCTAGCCATCGAGAGCCGGTTACTGATGCCGAACTTGACACCCCTCAGGAGAACCCCCGCACCACCGGCATTCTTGCCGTGGCGAAGGCGAACGGTCTCGATCTCGAGGTCGTCGAGGCCGAGGCTGGCAACCCTACTGCTGAGCACCAGAAGGCCAGCAAGCTCGGAAAGGTTCCTGCCTTCCTCGGTGAGGACGGCTATGCTCTTTCCGAGTGCATTGCCATCGCCATCTACAGTAAGTGTTGACAAGATCTTTCCTAGCTGTCTTGATTCTGTTCTCTGCAAAGCAGAGGCTTCTCTTCCCCTTAACATGATGACCAATCTACACTTTTACAGTTATCCCTATCCGAAACCCTCGTGTGGATACCCCAAATCTGATTTTTCTCGGGAATATTGGCTATTGTTTTTTTTCTCATTTGCAAGGTTATTCGAGCCATGTGTTGACCACGTTATCCTACAGTTACTTCCCAGAACGAGAAGACTACCCTCTTGGGTAAGACCAAGCAAGAGTGAGTGCCCCCGCACTGAAGCAGGAGCCAGCGATTCAAGTTGCTGACCTCTCTTTTTCTTCCCAAACAGCTATGCCTCTATCCTGAAGTGGCTCTCTTTCTTCAACACCGAGGTCCTTCCTCCTATCGGTGGCTGGTTCCGACCCCTCGTTGGCAAGGACCCCTACAACAAGAAGGCCGTTGAGGAGTCTTCCAAGAAGGCTCTTAGGGCTATCGCCGTTGTCGAGGAGCACCTCCTCCACAACACCTACCTCGTTGGCGAGCGCATCACCCTCGCTGACTTCTTCGCTGCCGGAATCATTTCCCGTGGCTTCCAGTTCTTCTTCGGCAAGCAATGGCGAGAGGAGAACCCCAACGTAACCCGCTGGTTCCAGACCATCGTGGCCCAGCCCGTCTTCGACGCTGTCAAGACCAAGTATGACCTTCTCGAGGTCCCTGCCCTCACCAATGTAGCCCCCAAGGCTGCTGCCAAGCCCAAGGAGGCTAAGCCCAAGGAGGCCGCTAAGCCCAAGGCTGCTCCTGCCGCCGAGGCCGAGGAGGCTCCCAAGGAGGCTCCCAAGCCCAAGCACCCCTGCGAGGCTCTCGCCAAGCCCAGCGTCCCTCTTGACGAGTGGAAGCGACAGTACTCCAACAACGAGACTCCTGATGCCATGAAGTGGTTCTGGGAGAACCTCTCCTTCGACCAGGACTACTCTCTCTGGAAGGTTAAGTACAAGTACAATGACGAGCTCACGCTCACTTTCATGTCGAACAACCTTATCGGTGGCTTGAACGCCCGCCTCGAGGCTTCCCGCAAGTACGTCTTCGGCTGCGCGTCGGTCTACGGTGAGAACAATGACTCTATCATCCAGGGTGCCTTTGTCATCCGTGGTCAGGAGTACCTGCCCGTGTTTGACGTCGCTCCCGACTATGAGAGCTACGAGTTCACTAAGCTCGACCCCACCAACCCTGAGGACCGCAAGTACGTCGAGGACGAGTGGACCTGGGAGCGTCCTCTTGTCATCGATGGCAAGACGTATCCCCATGCCGCTGGCAAGGTCTTCAAATAAACTAGTAAAACCCCCTAGTTCGTTTACGTTAGTTTAGTTTAGGTAGGACTTCTGCTGCTGGACTTTGTCGCCAGGGAGGAGTAGGATGAGACATGGTAAGGGAAAAGGGAAGGGTTATGGTCGGTAAAACAAAAGGGAAGGGCAGGTTAATGGGAATAACGAGTTTGGCCTTGACTGGTCCAACATGAAATGATGTGTACATATGAGGAACGCGGACGGCATGGGCGCGTCTGCTAAACGAAGAGACGAGATGAATAACAAAAGAAACATGGCGATGCAAGCAGTTTTCAAAGTGAATTTCCATGTGCTCATTTCATAACTATAGTGAATTGGTCCCTTTCTCCCTTGGCATATATGGCTACCACTTGCCGTGCCCAAATGCAGAACAAAAGAAACAAATTCATTGGGTATCTCCACGGATTGAAAACGAAACTAATTTAGAAGCCATCCCACTCGGGACTATACCGCAGTAGGTACCCCAGCATCTAGACACCCTTTAGGCCTGGGGCCTGAAGGGGCTAGATTGGATGTACCTGCTGACATCCTCCTGGTAAGACAGCTTCTCCAGGTACTCGTGCACCTGGTGAAGAATATCGGACTCGCCCAAGCTCGGGACGAAGCTCGGAACGTCGATATGGTTGAAAGGCTCCGACTTGGCCTTCTCGGCCGAGTCGTCGATCAGGACCGTGTTGGTCTGGTCCCAGCGAGCTCGGAACTCTGCGTTGGGATGCGCTCCGACAATGCTCTGATCGCTCCAGACAGTCTTGAGGCGCTTGTAACACTGGACGCGCCTGTTATAGGAGTCCGGAGGCAAGTTGAAGCGGTCTCGGTCCCAGACGGCGACGATGCGCTCGCGCACATCGGGGGGAAGCAGCTTATCGCACATGGCCTGTACGTTGCGAGGTTGTGCGGAGGACCAGATGACAACTGTGAAGTTGTCGACGCAGGAGCGGACGAACTCCTCGGCCCAGGGGCGAGCCGTGAAGCTTGTGGGTTTCTTGGACGCCTTGGGTCGGTAGAGGAGGGTGCCGTTGAGATCGAGGATGACGAGGAGGTTCTGCCTGGCGGTGGTCGGCATGACGGGGAGGTGGGCCTGGGCGATGTACTCGGGCATGGGGACCGGGACCATTTTCGGGTCCTCGCCTAGATAGATGACGGACTCGGGGTGGCGAGGGATGCTGGGATCGATCTTGCGGATCTCGCCGAAGCTCATGCTAGTGGCTACCTTTGAGTTTCGCCTCATCTTCTTTTTGGACTTGCGTCCTTTGATTTTAGGGGCGTTGGGTGGTTGGGCCTGGCCGTGAGGCGGGTTCGAGTTTTGTTCCTCGGGTTGGGAGACGTTCGCAGTTGAACAAGAAGGTTCAGCAGCGGCGTCTTGAGGACTGAGAGGCAAGGTAGAGGACGTCTCGCCACTCTGTTGTGTCCGTTGGTCAAGGGCTTGGGACTGGTTCTGCCTCCTCTTCTTCTTCTTCTGCTTCTTGTTGTGGGGAGACTTCTGATGAGATGGTAGAGTCGAGACATGTCCAGTGGGAGGTGACTGGGACACATTGCCATTGTCATTGACATTGGGATTGTGTGCTCCAGAAACATTGTGGTTATGACCATGAGCCTTGGCTCGATGATGCGTGTTAGGATTTCCATGCTGGGGCAGTGAAAGGACTGCGTGTAGGTCGCCATCTCCTTGGGATCCAATGGGGATTGGGTTGGGATTGTTGTGAGTGTGTCGCTGGCATTGGCGATGCTTTGACTTTCTCTTAAAGACAGCCATTTCTGCTAATGGATCTAAGATACCCTCAGATGTGGAATAGCCCAAGTCGTAAGTTAGTTGTTCACTTGTTGTGATTGCTATTGCAGAAGTAGAGGTGTGGTTTCTAGGTGGTTTGTGGTGTGTCTTGAGGGAGACTCCCTCTGTTGCAGTATTAAGGTCTTGCTGCATCATAGAGGGTTTCCCAAGGCGTGATTTCTTTCTGAGATATGCTATATTTCTAGAGGAAAGAATGAACGGGAACCCATTTCTAGAGAGGCTAGGAGGCCTATGGATGTGGAAGCAATGGCGACCCAGTGGTGATGGGGTGGGAAGGGCTTGCCACAATTGACGATGCTCTGGGGAGGGTCTTAGTGAATGAAGAGATCTGGCTAGAGTATGCTTGCACATCTAAGACGAAGAAAAAAATGGAAGTAAAGAAGTGAGTGAGAATAGTTGGCAGATATAAAGACGCGCCTTTTCTTTCTGTGGAGAGAGGAGGGTGAATGAGTGAAGTTGACTTGATATAAATGCCATACAAAAAAAAAATTATAAAAATGGAGAATTCTGGCTCTCAAAGTGTACCAACTACTCTGGAGAAACGAGCCGGAAAAGTTTGGCCTGCTGCAGATCAGAATTGGTCTTTGCAATTGTGTTAGCCTCGATTTAGTCAGCTCAGAATCATTTACCACCCAACGACTCGGACGAATGAATTGTCTTCACGCATCCATCACTGTTAACACTACGAGTATATCTTTCTGGTCGAGGGACAGGGCCAAAAAAAAAAGGTATGGAAAAATGAGAGACCTGCCCAAGTCCATGCTGCACGCCTCTTAGCAGAGGACTGTGGGTTTTCCGAGCCAGGTAAATTCCGCCACGAGATGGTGTTCGAATGGGCTATACCCAAGGAGTATGTGCTACACAGAGTCTCCCTACAGACTTTGATGGCTCGCGGGCTTGAGAAACACTGTCCAGTTCGAAGTGGCCTTCAACTTTTATCGACCTTGGAATTGCGATGCCGTATTGCGAGTGACCTCCAATCTGCTCACCCCTGGGAAATGGGTCTTCATCTGGCCTTTTTCGCGCGGACGTTCGGGGCTAGAGCTCCTTTCGACTGGATTGCCCACCAGCTCTTCTGTGATTGTATGTGGCCAGAAGATTTTGATTCCGAATTCTTTCGACACTTGGAGGATGGAATTGGCACTGGTTTGATTGATTGGTGGCTTTGGATACTGGCTTTATCGAGGAATATCACGAATTCGAGCTTTTCCGAGATCTCTTGGTTGATAGAACGGTCGACGATCACATTAACCTTCAGGAAAACTGGCCCGGCGCTGTTGTTGATTTGGCCAGGCATGAAGAGATCCATGCAGCTATCGAGGCAGAAGCTACGAGGATAGGTTTGTGAAAGTGGCCTTTTCTTCTAGCTCTATTACTTTGGTATCCGTCTGTATAATGCTTGGCTTGACTGTCTGATCTCCGCTTGATATTGAGAAAGGTTGCCTTGGAAGCGGTGCATGGAGAATAGAAAGTCGAGTATGGCTGCCATCCTGGGAATACTTCGATGTATAGCCCCACTGCCACATAAGCTAGCAAATTTCCCAACGTTGAAACAAGCAAGCTAACCCCGGATTTCATTGCATCTTCATTGAAGTTATTGATTGAGTAGCTAGTAGGGTTGATATGGAATCCTGTTCAAGACGAGATTGATTGCACTGGGAAGCCTGGTTGAGCCCAGGATGGTGGATTGATTGATATTATGTAGTGGGGGTAGCCTGTCTTATCTTATCGGCTGCCCGCCAACCTTTATTTTTTTTTTTCTCTCTTAATGGAACAATTCAAGTATTCAGGGAACGGCGGTCAACAGCGCAACTTTCGATATTTCAACCGAACCCTCTGATTCGGAATCGAATCGCCTGCATCTCTCAATCTAGACAAATGCTCTCCAAAAAACGCAAAGCCGGCAATCTCGGACTCGAAAGGCGAGTCCGAGCCCGAAAATACGACGACTCCGATATCGAATACGACAGCAGCGCTAGCGACGATGCCTCCGAAGGTCCTGAAGAAGAAGAAGTAGCGCAATTAAGCAGTGATGAGGACGAAGAAGACGATGACGAGGAGGTATCGGACGATGAGGACGAGGACGAGGATGCGCCCGCCGTCGACCTAGGCCAAGTTTCCTTCGGCGACCTCCTCAAGGCCCACACGGCTCTAAACAAAGAAAAGTCTCAGCAGACGGCGCAAGACAGTACTTCCAAAGAACGCTTCTTCGCTCGCGACTCGAATGCGAAGCCCCCCAAACCTGATAAAGCCAGGACAAAACCCAAGCGCACGAACAAGCACGCACCCATGGAAATGTCCAGCAAGCGGCCCGTCCCCCGCGGCAACGATTCTATTTTAAACGACAACACGCCCAAGATCAAGCGGGGCGATCCGCGCTTCGACCCCCTCGTCGGCAGGTTCAACGAGACTGAATTCCGGAAAAACTACGCCTTCCTCGACCAGTACCGCGACAAGGAGATTAAGGAGTTGCGGGAGAAGATCAAGAAGACCAAGGACACGGTCAAGAAGGAGGAGCTAAAGAGGCAGCTGAAGTCGTTGGAGGGTAAAAGGGATGCGCAGAAGCGCAAGGATGAGGAGAAGCGGGTGCTGGAGGAGCATAAGAAGAAAGAGAAGGAGCTGGTGAAGCAGGGGAAGACGCCTTTCTATTTGAAGAAGTCAGAACAGAAGAAGCAGCTGCTGAAGCAGAGGTTTGAGGGTATGACGAAGGGACAGGTGGAGAAGACTATTATCAGGAAGAGGAAGAAGATTGCCGCCAAGGATAGGAGGGAGTTGGCCCAGCTAGAAAGGATATCGGAATCTAGGTCGAGAAGGCAATGAAAATGAGGAGTTCTGCTGATTTTTTTTTTTTTTTTTTTTTTTTTTTTTTTTTGCTTTGTGGAGAGCGGGTTGTCTATTATATCTATGGTCTACATGTTGGTTTCCTTTTCTTCTTCTTTATCCCCATGTGGAAATCATGAAGCTATTATATACCCCTAAGAAGTCATACATCCAATATAAGATAATACAGAGTGATGGAAAAAAAAATAGTACAGAGGAGGTGTATAAAATCTTAGGCCTTGGCTTCATCCAAGTATCCCCCGCGCTTGAGGCTCTCTTGGAAGAGATCCCTACAACGCACCCTACTTCCGAGCCTAGCACAAAGTAGGAACGCACCGCTAAGCTTCCTATGAAGGCTATACGTCTCTTCGGGCGGCGGCGCAAGCCTCTCCCTGAGCATGACGGGGATGAAGCTCTTGACGCGCTCAGTAATAGTTTGATCCGAGAAGTCGTACAGCTCGGGCGCAGACTCGAGGAAAGGTTCCGCCAAGGTCAAGACGGAGCCAATATGCGCATCTAGCATAGTCTTGCTCTCGTGGCCCGTAAGGTACCCAAGGTCCTCCGACAGCTCCTTGACCTTGCCTCGATCTGTCCGCGAAGCAGCAGCAAGGAGGCGAACGTAGTGGTCGACGAAATTCTTAGGATATTCCCTCGAGGCGCCAAAGTCGAGCAACTCAAGCTTGTTGTTTTCCGGGTTGTACAGGAAGTTGGTCCAGTTGGGATCCGTCTGCATGAAGTGGAACTCCGTGATCTCGCGAAGACAGAGTCGCAGAATCTGCGTGCCGATCCAGTCCTTTTGCTCTTGCGTGAAGGTGGCTATCCGAGTGACGGCAGATCCCTGCATGAAGTCCATCGTTATCACCTGCTTGCCCGAGGCTTCGAGGTGCACGTCGGGGACGAGGAAGACGTTTTCCTCGCCGGCCATGAGTTCCTTGAACCGTTTGAGGCATTGGGCTTCGCGCTCGTAGTCGCATTCCCAGCCGAGCTCGGTTCGCGCGTTGTCGATGGTCTTTTCGAGGTAGAGGCCCTTAGGTAGTAGTTTCGTGGCGGTCAGGAGAATCCCGAGATTATCTAAGTCGGAGTTGATGGAGTCCGCTACGCCGGGGAATTGGATCTTGACGGCTACGGGCTTTCCGGACTTGAGCGTCGCCTTGTGGACCTGTCCGATGGATGCCGCAGCAATGGGCGTCTCCTCAAACTCTTCGAATAAATCCCTCCAGTTCTCTCCCAGGTTAGACACCAGGACCTTGTCCCTCTGGTACGACGGCATGTAATCTGCCCTGTCCTGCACCCTTTGGAGCACCTCCTGGATCGGGCCCGGTAGCATCTTTGAGTCCTGGAAACTCATCATCTGGCCCATCTTCAATGCGGCGCCTCGCATGCGTGAGAGTTTGGCGACGAGGCGCTCCATGTTGCCTGGGCTCAGCATGACCGAGCCTTCACCCCCGCCTCCGATAGCTCGCGTGAGGCTCTCAGTGAGGGCTCCCCCGATCATGCCAGCTGCTAGGCCGCTATAATTCCATATTCGGCTCAGCCGCGTAGCTGGGACCTTGGATTCTCGGAGGACGTATGCACGGCCTTGAAGTGGATTTGGTTTGGGGACCTGATCATTAGCGACTGAAGGTTTAGGTGGGAGGGTCGCGGTCGTCTCCGGTTGCGGAGAGGGTGGGAAGACCTCTGGTTGAGGTTTAGGAGTTTCAGCAATGGGAGTGGTTTCTATAGATGGTGTTTCCGGTTGGGGCGACGAGGCTGCTTGTGTTACCTCTGGTTGAGCGGTGGGCACTTCATCGACATGGGTGGTTTCAGCTACAGGCGTCGTCTTCGTAACTGTTTCGTTCACAGCCTTGTGTAGTGGTGCTGAACTGGGCAAGTCCGCCCACGGTGCTGGATACTGAACGGCAGGTCTAGGCCGAGCGGCCTTTTGAGCTCCGGCTTTGCCTAGCGACCCCAAAATCTTCGAGCCCTGGCTAGTCCTAAACACATTGATATCGATCTCTGGCGGGACATCGTCATGCTCTCCTCCAATCCTCTTCTCTTCCTGAAATCCTCCTCTACGGAGTGGCTCCTGACCCTTCGCCGCAGAAACAACTGGGTTAAGCGGTGAATGCACCTCGGCGCCCGTAGAGACCGGGAATGTCGCGCCCGTCTTATGCTTAAGCTGGGACAACACGCTTCCAGACCCCAGAGAGCTTATTGCTGCACCTTCGCCACGATGAGGCACATTCAGTGTCTGAGCATGGGATGTATGCACTACTGCGGGCTTCTGCACCTCTGGCGCCGGCTCGACCGGCTCATCCACCTTCGTGACTGGCTCTGCGTCTGGCTGTTCCCCAGTCGGCGCTGTATCGGACGCTGTCGTTTCCGTTGTCGTCTGGTCGTGTGGAGCACGGGGGGGTTGCCCCCGGACACTAGCAATGCCAATGCCTGAAGTCCGACTCAGCGCATCGAGTTGGCGCGCTCGGAGGGCTGCGTGGTGAGAGGCGACGGATCGAGTCGCGGAGATTACCGCTGCCAGGTCGACAGCGAAGTCGGCGAACCTCATCGGTGCGGTGTTTGTGGCCGTCGGTGAGGGTGCATTCTTAGACCCTCGTAACCGTGAAGAGTGGAGGGCCGGTGTAAGTGGGCAATGTAGTTTTACTTCACAATTCTTTGTTCTTGAGATGGAATGTTGCACCGTGGATAAATTTCTGGAGAGCTTCGTTGAAGTTTTCGCTACAAGGATAATAGCTTCTCAAGACTCGCTTATTATATATGCATGTATCTAAAAGACAATCACCCCACCCATCCCACTTATTTCCAACTCCGCTTGCGCCTGGATATCAATGCTGTATTTTTACCGTCCGTTTAATTCTCATAATCCATTCATTTTGTAAATAAAAAAAGAGCAATGTGTTCAGCTTGGCTTCGGAGTTGATTTCAACTGTGAGCCTCTTGTCCTCATTGGTGTGGAGGATCCAAATGGACTCGAAGCACCCCTGGGGGTAGCATTGCCAACACGGTTGAGCAGGCGCTGAGCTGCAGGAGTAAGACCCCCAGAGACCCGTGGGCTAGACGGGAACTTCGGAACAGGGACTCTCTCAGCCTTGCCCGTGAAACCGTTCCTTGATGACTCACGCCTCGACTGCGCGATCCGCTCGACCATCTTGTGGTGGAGAGCCTCGCGCTTTCTCTTTTCTTGAATCTTGAAAGGGTTGGGTGTTGCGTCTCCCGGTCCTAGGTCTATCACCGGTATAGACCGCTCGGGTACGGCTGGCTCGTCTTCGTCGTCAACGAACTTATAGCCGTTAACCCTCGGCGTCTCATCACCACCCGTAAGAACGCTGTCCGTCTGAAATGCCTCCCGCACTTCTCCGTTCACAGCATCTCGAACGGCCGAAAGCGTGGGAGATAGTGGTCTCGGTGGTATAATAGGAAGCGGCACTCTCGTATTCTCGTAAACGACTCGTTTCGTAGATGCAATCTCTGCCATCTGCACGGGGTTCTTATAATCGTCATCGACTCCATCAGGGATGAACATTAGGGCGTTTTTCGGTTTCGCGTTCCAGCTATCGGGCCGTGCAGGTCTGTTATCCGAGTTCGTGATCTCCTTCTTGCCCTCAATGAGTAGGCGCTCCTTGATTTCTCGCTGCTTGAGCATCTGTTTTGAAGGAAGCTTGTTCTCGTTCCATATCCAGCTATTGCTGTCAGCACGCTTCTGGTTCTGCTTATCCACGAGCTTATAAAAGCTCTCATTGTCCTCGCTAGTGTAGGTAGCCTGAAATTTGCCCAGGCTGACGTTGGTGTTGATTTCCGTCTTTCGTTCAATAATCGTCTCCACAACGGAAACAGGAGTGTCGCTTCCGTAGACCGAAGGCGTCCTCCCGCCGGCTGTCGTGGATGGCGCAGGCGTCGCGCGCCTGGCGGGAGTGAGAGCCTCGCGTAGTCGCCGATCGGCGTTCAATATCCATGACTTGTCCCTAGATTCGAGCGCATCGAGGTATTCCTGCTGGGCTTCCGTCTCTTGTAGGCCGGGGAAGAAATCGCGAGCGATGATTTTGGAAAGCGCTTCGGTGTAGGAGTCTTCGTCAATGACTTTCTTCGGTCGCTTGACGCGTTTGACCTGCGGTGGCGGAGGCATCAACTCCATGTCATTCCGCTTGCGCACCAATGCCATCGAGTTAGATGGAGAAGTCATCTTTATCTAGATAAAGAAGACATCGATTGTGTTGCAAGAAGAGGACTGATGTAGAAGCCTGAAAATGGACAGGCAAATAGGCTTCCAGGAGCCAGGTTTTGTTTTGATGTTGGTGTGGATGGAAATGGATGGATCTTGATCGATGTACGAAGTAGATATATGAAGAATGATCACTTATCAAGGGCCCCACTGAAAAAAGATAATCAGCCAAGAGAGTCAAAAGACATGGGGAGATGTACTTAGTACATACAAACAGGTACCTCAATACACACTATATCCCTCTCGGATTATTATCAGCTATACATTATGACATGTACGTGGGGTCCGGAGTTAACAAACTGAATGTTCCAGTTACTAAAATACAATGTACCCTTTCTTACTGCAGCCTTGTTGACGGGAGGCAAAAAAGAGAAACTATCAATCAATCATTGATGCTAGCCTTTGGTTGTTGTTGCCGCCGCTGCAAACCCCACACATTCCAGAACATCCTCTCTTTTAAACTCTCTTGCCCACAGACCTATTTTTCTGTACCCCCTTCTTTCGCTGCCTCTCTCTCCATACTGTTGAAATCCTCACGTCCCCTTCTTCGTTATTCTCACCCATATCTGCTTCATTTTCTGTGTCGCAGACCTTTAAAATTATATTCGAATCTACCCCTCCTCCCAGTCCTTCTTCTTTCTTCAGCCGCATTCGGCCTCTGAAATCCAAGATGACCACTGCTGAAGAGCAAGCGATACAACACAAGAATGCTGGAAATAAGGCATTCGCAGCACACGACTGGCCAAAAGCTGTCGAGTGCTATACAAAGGCTATAGAACTGAACGACAAGGAGCCCACCTTCTTCTCCAACCGAGCGCAGGTATGCAGCCCAGCGCCCAATGTTGCCCCGCCTTGTTTGCAGCCTCGCGGTAACTAACCAGCCGTCTTCCCCCCCAACAGGCAAACATCAAGTCCGAAGCGTACGGTTATGCGATTGCCGATGCGACGAAGGCGATTGAACTCAACCCAAAGTTCATCAAGGTCCGTTCCATTCCCGTTTGCGATATTCAAATCCCGACCTCTGGTAGCCCACGTGCTCATTTTCCATAGGCGTACTTCCGGAGAGGCCTTGCCTACGCTGCCATTCTAAAGCCCAAGGATGCGCTTAAGGACTTTAAACAATGCGTCAAGCTCGACCCGAGTAACAAAGATGCCAAGTTGAAGCTCTCGGAATGCCAGAAGATTGTGCGCCAATTAGACTTCTTCGCCGCCATTGAGGTCGGTGAAGAGCCATCTGCGGCCGAGGGGCTCGACCTCGAGTCCATGGTAGTAGAACCCGGATACGACGGTGTACGACTGGGCGACGAGATGACGCAAGAGTTTATCGACGATATGACGGAGCGATTCAAGAACGGAAAGAAGATCCACAGGAAATATGTCTACCAAATCGTCATTGCTGTGAAGAAGCTTTTGTACGATGAGCCGACAATGGTAGAGATGGAGATTCCAGACGATGTCAAGCTAACAATCTGTGGAGATACTCATGGTTCGTGCATTTCCCCGGGTCTCAGCTCGTGCAACATCCCTGGGACCCCCGTTCGCCTATTATGTTACTAATTGACCGCACTTAGGCCAATACTTCGATTTGATGGAGCTGTTTAGGAGAAATGGAACGCCCAGCGACAAGCATTACTACCTGTTTAACGGCGACTTTGTTGACCGGGGATCATGGTCCACGGAAATTGCACTCTTGTTATATGCGAACAAGTGGCTCAGACCCAAGTCGTTCTTCCTTAACCGTGGTAACCACGAGACGGATGATATGAACCGAATTTATGGCTTTGAGGGCGAGTGCAGGGCCAAGTACAACGAGAGGTATGTCATCTTGTGGGATGCGCAGTTGCCCCACCTCGTACCCGTGAATTACCCCTGTACTAACGGCGATTGATTCCAGGGTTTTCAAGCTGTTCTCGGAAAGCTTCTCGGCCTTGCCTCTGGCGACATTGGTCGGCCAGAAGTATCTTGTCCTCCACGGTGGGCTCTTCTCCGACGACAACGTCACCCTGGACGACATCCGCAAGCTCGATAGACATAACCAGCGACAACCTGGCCAGTCTGGTCTCATGATGGAGATGCTGTGGACCGATCCTCAAGATCAGCCTGGTCGCGGACCCAGCAAGAGAGGAGTCGGTCTTCAATTCGGTCCAGACATCACGAAGCGGTTCTGCGAGAAGAATGGATTGGAGGCCGTCATCAGGAGTCACGAAGTTCGTATGGATGGTTATGAGGTGCAACATAACGGCAGGTGTATTACTGGTAAGGACGGACCGCTCAGTCATGACTCAAGTTTCTACGACTTGAACAGTGTTGTGCTAACACGAGACCTGTTTTTCAGTCTTCTCTGCTCCCAGGTATTGCGATGCGACGGAAAACAGGGGCGCTTACATCAACGTTGGCCCTGACTATAAGCTCGAGTTTGAACAATTTGATGCTGTTCCTCATCCTGATATTAAGCCAATGGTAAGTGTTTATTCGAGTACGTTTACCTCACCAGCGGTTTCGACTAACATGAGTTCCAGGCGTACGCACACAGCTCCCTCATGTCATCACTGATGTGAGCCGACACCGCGACATGAGTGTGTGATGAGATTTAGACGTGAAAGTAGGATGCATTTGTTGGATCCAGTTGCATAGAGTTCATCGGCATGGGGGAAGCAGGTATAACGCTACTACCTGCGGTATTCGGCCCAGTTCTGTACAGTGTTAATGCATCTCAACAACCACAAACTAGTTTTGAAATAGGCGTTGGAGATTGTGCAAAGGATTTGGGTGGAAGGGAGGAGATTTGCATCCATCATACCCATGATGAATTTAGAACAGCGAGAATACTTACTTGGAAGGAATCAGATGGTTTTGTAGCCTCATAGCAAATACCAAATTTACAACCCGAGATTTTCCTTCTCTCTTCTCTTCCTCGCTTCTTTTTTTGGAATCCCCGATCTTCTCCTTCAAGACGACCACACCTCCTCCTGGCCATCCCTCCCAACCATACAACCCAACCAATCTGAACACTTCAACAACCGCAACACAACACGTTCGCCCCCATCACTAGTCCCCGACCAAGCCGTAACAGCGGCAGCAAAAGCAGCGAGATCCGGCGCCGGCACGCGAACCCAACAGCGATTCCCCTCCGTCTTGAGCACGTCGACGGATACGGCGCTTCCCGTGTCTCCGAGAAAACGGCTAAGGGCGGAGGCGCAGTAGGAGCGGACCTGGAGGTTGTCGAGGTGGTGGTCTGAGCGGCCGGGGGAGTCGGAGAGGAGCTCGAGATGGGCGTAGGAGAAGGGGGGGTTGCGGATTGTGTGGGTGCGTATTTCGGTTGATTTTTTGGATTTGGGGAGGGGCGCGGAGGTAGTGGTGGTGGTGGGTTGGATGTCTTGCATTGGGGTCGTCATGGTGGGCTGGGTTGGCCGGTTTTACATGCTTTCTCGGATGAGGAGTCGGGGATTTTGATGGGTGGTATCTTTTTTGGGGGAGATGCAGAGCACATGCAACACAAGCTTCGAAGTACTTCAATACTTGGAGAAATGTGATCGATTCAGCCCTGTGGACAGTTAGACCCACTAGAATGACACCACCGGGGGTGTGCTTCAGTGGGTATTTAGCGGGTAAAATTGGCTAGACCAGGCCGAATTGATTGAGCATCTTTCATTTGATAAGCCGCCACCATCAACATTGATAACCCTAGAAATCTCCAAGAGCCGCATTTCGCATTCCAACCTAAGACGACATCTTTCCATCAAGAGAAGCTCTCGAGTTCCGCAAAAAAAGCCACCCGTCCTACGATCACCCGGCCACCATGTCTCAACAAAATTTCGTCACTCCAGGTCAACAGCGCTACCTCCGCGCCTGCATGGTCTGCTCCATCATCATGACCTACAGCGTAAGCGTCCCTTCCCAGAGCCTCGATGATCCCAAGACAGAGTAACAAATACGCTAACGCATGCCTTTCTTTCATCTCTCCAGCGATTCCGCGACGAAGGCTGTCCCAACTGTGAAGAGTTCCTCCACCTCGCCGGTTCCCAAGACCAGATCGAAAGCTGCACCTCGCAAGTCTTCGAGGGTGTGATCACGCTGGCGAACCCGGCGAAGAGCTGGGTCGCGAAGTGGCAACGTCTGGACGGATATGTGCCCGGGCTGTACGCGATTAAGGTGTCGGGGCAGTTACCGGATGATATCAGGCAGATGATTGAGGATGAATATCGGATACAATATATTCCGTGAGTCTTGCTCCCGCGACGAGTAGCGTCGGAGTTGGATGTTGCTAACAAATGCGTGTAGTCGTGATGGAAGTGCTACTGAGGTGGATGCTTGAGGCGGTAGTAGGCGGATCAAGGGACGGAGCAAAACAAGGAAAACCATATACCAAATGCGCGGCGTTACGGGCACAATAGAAAACAGGTGCACATACTATTCGTTTTAAGTTCTATCCATTGTATTCATCAGGGTATCGTAAATAAAACCACGCAATATGAAATCATCGAAGTACATCATGAAATATATCCCATCCGTAAGCCCCCTAAAAGTTCTTCCGCTTCTTAGCAGAAGGCCCACCGAACCCAGAAGACTCCCGCGCCCTCTTCCTCTCCATCTCCTCCTTCATTATCCGTTCCGCCTCGCTCATCTTCTTCGGCTGTTCCGCCATGACTGCCTTCGGTTTGCTCTTCTTTGCTTGCGCAAACACATTCTTGGCCTGCGGCTTAGACGACATCTTCATTGAAAAGCCTCCCAACCCGGCAGGCTTAGTGTCCTTCTTCTCAGATGACTCGGCTGCGTCCTTGCTCTCGGGTGCTTCTCCTTCTTTTGTTGTTCCCAGCGATTCGCTGGTCTTATCCGCAACCTCCGCTTTCGAGTCCTTGCCCGCCGTCTTGGGACCAAACGAAATCTTGAGAGCCTCGCCCTCTGGGAGGCTCAGCTCCTTTTCCTTCGCTTCCGTTTGCTCCTCCTTCCTCTTCGCCGCCTGCGCGGCCTGCGCCCTCCGTATCTGCTCCCGAATCATCCTCGTCTCAAGCTCCTCATCGCCCTGATCCTGCAGCGCCTTCTTCCTCAGCGCCTCCTGTCTCTTGAGCGCTTCGGGGGAGTTATCGATCCACGCGATGTGCAGGCCCTTTTCGGTATCTTCGACTCGGCAGATGCTTTCGCGGCCGAGGTACTTGACGAATTCGGATAGGGAGTTCCATTTTGTCGCGTTCATGTGGATGTGGTCTTTGTTGGCGATGTACTCTTGGTAGAAATGATTCGCGTTGACTTGCTTCTCGCCGTGCGCGGTCTTCAAGAGGCCGATAAAGTCCTTGAGGAGTCTGTCGCTGTAATCTTGGATAAAGGCCTTCGAGTTCTCGCCGACAATGACCATGTTCCGCACATGCGACTCCGACATGCAGTGCATCCTACAGGAAATTCGTTAGTTTGTGTTCAGCATTCAAGGGTGGCGAATAGGCCCGGCAGGCAACAAGACTAGATCGTTGGAGCGATCGATACTTACTTGAATGCATTCGCATCTCGACATGCTTTCTCGCAGACCTGGCAGTACCATCGTAATCGCGTAAGGCCCTTGCTCTTAAGCTTGTTGGAGATGGCTTTGGTCGATCCTGCCTCGGCTCTCCCCATTTTGGAGGTGGGGGACTGGGATGTGGATTGAGATGGTGTGCTCGGCGACGAAGAATGGGGTCAGTTTTCACTCAATACAGTCTCAGATGGATAAAGCGACGTGGAAAGTCGATGCACGGTCGAGAGTAGTGTTTGGAGAGGATATTCTATGAATATTCAACGATAAGAAACATCAAGTTTAGGCACGGCTCTGGTCAGGAATTATCATGTTGAATAATCCAGTCAATTGGTTGCTGACTAATATCGCGGAGAACATTCGAAACTCAACACCATCCGCGAAGGCAAGGAAATTCCCAACTCAGAGACACGAACTCGACCATAGTGGTGATGTATATATGTGTATTACACATTCCCTGATTTGGCTCACAGGGCCCTCCCAGTTCCGACCTTGAAGGAGGCTAAGTGCCCAAGTTGGCAAGAAAAGCGAGGATCAAATAGTGTCCATCGCGAAGAGCCAAATGGTTTTGACAACATGCGAACAAGTTCGACTTCCGATTCCCTTGATTAGTCTCAAGCAGATTGAGAGACCCAAATTCAGGGGCTGGATGATCCCAGAGACCACCAAGGGAAAAAAACAATAATACATGAAGTATAAACAAGTCAGCCGTCTAAGAGGAGAAGCTCGCTGAGAGGCCCATTCCAAGGGATCAGGGGTTATTGCCCGTTGCTTGGCGAGCCGCCGCTTCCTCCACCAACCGGTCAATCACGCTCTGCTGTTCCTCGATCACTTGTCCTTGTCGTCGCACAACCTGCTCCAAATCACTAACCCTTCTGGTCAGGACGGCCATCTCGGACTCATCAATGAGCTTCTGGATAGACTCGTTGGTGCTGTCCTGAGAGTGCAAGTTGGCTGGCATGCCGCCAAGGTTGCCGCCAGTCGGCGAAAGGGGAATGCCGCTCGGTCCGAGATGCGGTGAATCTAGAAAAACGAGGGTTAGCCAGGCTTCAATCTTGTTGCTTTTCACAGCAATGTTGGCGTCGGCCGAGTAATGACGAGAGAAAAAAGCTTACTTACCGTGCTCTATAGAGGGAAGTGGCTGATAGGCGGATGGAGCGGCAATTTCCGTGACCGATCTTTGTCCGGCATCATCCTGTCCTAGATTGCTCGACTGTGGCGAATATCGGCGTCGCTTTCGGGGGCGAAGAGACTCAGTCGGGACGGCAAATAATTGATCAAGGAGACTAGTACCTCGGCGTGCTGAATCCTCATCATAATTGCCTCGCTCGCCTTCCCTGACTCGAGTGTCAAGCATGGTATCGTCGGCAGGCGGAGGGCTAAGGCGCAATGGGTCACGCCTGGCGACTGTATCATAACACGGGGTCCATCGGTCGGCGCGACCACGGGGCCTATAAGAGCTTCCACGAACTTTGACCCACGAATCAGGAGGGTACAAAATTCTATAGGGCTCCCTGTAGGAAATATGGAGCGGCGCACTTCCAGAGGAAGAAGAAGGCCGGGCCGGGCCACCAATACCGACATTCGGGCCGGAGGCACTCAAGAAGCGGCCGGTATTATCCCTCTCCTGCGACGAAGCGCCCCGCGTGGAGGGGAAAGGAGGGGGAGGAGGGTAGTCAGGGTCTCCAGAAGTGAGTAATCGCCATCGCTCATGTGACATGTACCGGTTCTAGAGGTCATGACATTCGGCTGTATACGCAGCAACCGTTTCGGAAGAGCAATATTGGAGCTGAGTCTCGAGGGCCACGTGGGGGCGAAGCCGCCACTTGTCCACGAGCACGGTGAGAATCCCATTATCGTTAATGGGCGCTCTAGAATTGAGGAGGAACTCGACTCGCGCATTGATGTAATAGTCCGCAATCTGCTCGAGGTTAACGTGTCTCTCGAAGCCCAGTCCTCCCGCAACAATGGACCAAAAGCGGGCGGTAGACTCCAAGGCTCGGAAGAAAAGCATGGCGCGAAATAGGGCTACTAGGTTTTGGTACGCCCTACCCTTCGGATCTTTTGGGCATTGTCGGTGTGGAATCTCGTTCATGAGATTACGACAATAGAGGACAGTCTTCGCACTACCCACATTACCCAATGGGTAGGATTGGGACGAGAACCCTGGAAACAGGAAATCACCTGGGCTGTCCGGGATTGCTGATTTCTTCATCATTACTGTGGTGACCTAGATGTAAATTCCTTTTTGGGGGCATGAGGAAATGGTGGAGAAAAGAAGAAGGGTGTGCAGGGAGAAACAAAACAAAGACCTGTCTGTGGAAGGTTGCAAGGGGTTGAAAAAAAAGGTACAAGGCAGAATTTATTCACACGTTCTGAGATTCATCAAGCACTTGACCTAATCTAAAAGAAGACAATGAAAGCAGGTGCAGTTGACCTTCCTTCGCATCTGAGAGTGTGATGGAAGCGGCTACCCGCGCCTAATCGCGTCTTACTCAGCGGACATAGAAAGTTGTTACGCGTTGTCACGTGATTTATTTCAGAAGTGGTCTTGTTGATGGCGCCTTGTTATAAAAATCACATGGGGTATAAGGATATCCTACCACCCAGTAGACTATTTCCACACCATCGCCACCATCTTGACCATATTGCATCCAACTCTTCCGGACCATCACCACCACGAATCGGTTGAACAACATTTTACCGAATTCAAAGTTATCCCATCTCCCCCATTGCCCCCCAGCCATCGGGCGCACTTCCAGAATAACAGACAACCACAATGTCCGAGCGAAAAGTCCTCACAAAATACTACCCAGCGGACTTCGACCCGTCGGAGCTCACGCGCAAGCGAAAGCCCAAAGACAAAGGGCCCAAAATCCAACCTGTGCGCCTAATGGCACCCTTCTCCATGCGATGCACGACCTGTGGCGAATTCATCTACCGCGGCCGCAAGTTTAACGCCAAGAAGGAAACGCCACCCGACGAGCGATACCTAGGCATCCAGATCGTCAGGCTACACATCCGATGCACGCGATGCAGCTCCGAGATCACGTTCCGGACGGATCCCAAAAACAACGACTATGCCATGGTCAAGGGTGCCGTGAGGAACATGGAGCCGTGGCGCGATCGCGCGGCGGAGGAGGAGACGACGGAGCAGAGGCTCGATCGATTGGAGAGGGAGGAGGCCGAGGCGGCGGGCGAAGAAGAAAAGGACGCTATGGCGGAGCTGGAGGCGAAGAATGCCGATGCGAAGAGGGATATGGCGGCCGCTGATGCGTTGGATGCCATTAGGCAGCGGAACGCGAGGATACAGCTTGCGGCGAAGGAGGGGATCGATTTTGCGGATTCGGTTGTGAGGGCGGAGGATGAGGAGAGGGCGAGGCAGGATAGGGAGGACGAGGAGGCGGCGCGGAGGGCGTTTGCTAAGGCGAGGGGAGAGGCAGGTGGGGATTTACTTGGCGGGGTTGTCCTCGAGGAGCTGCCGGTCCTCGAGGAGGATGGTGAGCCGCTTAACGATTCCAACGCCCCTTCTTTAACGACAACATCCGCTGTGTCGTCAAGTTCTACGTCTGTATCTGACCCCTCGATTCCCCCGGCTCCATCGTTCAAGAGGGTAGTCAAGAGGAAGCGGGATCACTCTGCGATGCTGGGCATCAAGAAGAAGAAGCCGCTGGTATGAGCACAATGATGATGATGAGGATAGCGTCTGGGATTATGAACAATTTCGTTATTTGGATTTGTTACAGTTTTACTCGTTTATGATTGGCATAGGGATAGGATACCCGGTGACGGTTCAGCCAACATAGAGAAGAAACGGCCTTATAGGCATGTGTCATCATGATAATCTTCCATCTCGTAACCGACGCAATGTTTCTAGCTCAAGTGTCTGCTGCAGTGCACGATCTACAAACGGGGAAGTATCTCAAAGGGCATTTGGATCACAACTCCACAGTTCTAAGTGTTTCATTTCTGGCTTGAATTAGGTTTCTAAAATGAGGAACCAAAGACCCAACGAAGATAGGAGTCCTTGATATGTAGTTTAATTCTCCCGAAACCGATCCCAGCTTAAACTCCCAAGGGGTTATCTTGATTTCTCATACCCGAATCCAATATCCAATCAATATTTCATAAAGATAATAACGCCGCAAACGCCTCAAATGTGCTATTGCATCCACCAATATCATGAAACCCCCCGAAAGGTTCTGGGTGCTTAACTTGAACCTTTCCTTTTCTTCAAGCACCACACTCATCCGTACTGCGACCCAACTTTTAATTTCATTTTCCCCGTTATATATTGTTTCTTGATTTCGTAAAAGGAGGTTATCGAGTCATATCTGATGCGAAGAAATCATCATAAAGAAGAAGAAGAAGAAGAACTCGTAGCGTTGTATGTGCGTTGGCACGAGAAAAAAAAGTTGATTTGTGTCGAGTCAATAAGACTCGACTTGCCTTCTCGAACTTCGTGTGTGACGACTCTTCGTGGCTAGATGGTTCTAGGAAGCGACAAATACGACGGGGTATACGTTGTCTTTCTATTTCGTTTTAGAGGTGTCGACTCTTGTAGCTGTGTATGGTTTGGACCTACGGAAACCCGTCACGGATCATGTCCGGCCGCTCGTGGAATTCGTTCCGTTCGTCGCGGTCGAGTCGGAGGAGGTGGTGGAGGAAGTGGAAGAAGTAGAAGTTATCGGTCCGGGTTGCGTCGTGGGTTTATCATGGTGGATTGGCTCTATATGCATTTCCTCCATTTGCTTCATGGTGTGTTGGCGCATGAAGCGCGTGTAGGCAGTGAGGTCCATGGGAGGGTGGCTGGAGAGCGAGACTGCGTATTTCCCTTGGTGGGTGGCCATATTGGAAGCCTTCTAGGGAATGCTCGATGAGATGGGGAGGGCCGTAAGGCCAACCTTGAGTTGGTAGGAGAGGTAGAGGTAGAGCTTTAGGGCTGTGAGTATTGGCACTAGGTAAACTAGCGCGGAGGAAGCGGAGATGAGGGTATCAGGAAGACGGCGAGAAGAGCGAGGTGTCAGAGCAGTGATCAGAGAAGTGATGGTCAGGAACTTTTATGTTTAATGTGGTCTAGAGAAAAGATAGGGACCGAGGATGCGAGAAGAGGCTGTTGAGGAGGCTATCAGGAAGAGAAAACGTAGTGGAGCAAAGAGAATAATAAGCTGTTGTGGATTCTTGGAGGATGATTTTCGTTCTGGACTTGCGTTCTTCTACCTTGAGAAGATAGTACGCAGGATTGGAAGTATAGTGTGATGGATTCAAATGGAATAGTACTAGACTAGCCAGGACAGGATAGTAGGATATTGTTGGAAGATTGACGCTGGACTACGAGGAGAAGGAGATTGCTGTCTTCGGAGCAATCTTATAAATGACGTTCTTAAGATGGAGGGGGTGTGAGGCAAGACACAGACGGAAGCGTGGGGGTGTATGACGGCGAGATCAATTGACCAATGTACAAGTACGAGGGCAGGTTAAGAGCCGAGATGGAGGTCAATTGAAGAAAACATCATCGATGGTGAGATCAAATGGATCGAGAGATCGACGAAGACCCGGCGCAGGCGAAGGGGCGGCACGAGGGAGCGTAACGAGTAGTGGAAAATGGGGTCCCGGACCTAGTGCACTTCGTAAGTGGTAAGTCTAGAAGTCTTTCGTTTTGGAGGATCCTAGGCTGATGGTTGCGCAGGATCGTTGGATGGGTTGGCGGGTTCCGATCATTCGACATGTTATCGCCTTCGGGTCGAGTTGTGCGCCACCTGCACGGGGCGCGTAGTTTACTTGGTTGGGATGTTAAGCTTGGACTTGTAGAAACGGGGTCCCGTCGGGCTCCCTCTAAGCTCCCCAGCCCTAGACGGAAGCTGGAGAAGTCACAAGGTCTAGTCTATGTGCTACCTTGATAATACTAACCAGGTACGTGGCTAATCCATTAGTTGCGAATCGAACGGTCTGGTCTGGTGCATTACCCGTAACAAGGGCCCGGTACTGTGCGATCCTCGTGAGATGAAGTCAATTGGGGCAGCCAACCCGCGTAATTGCCGTGCTTCGTACGAGTATTCCTTTCTTGGGAGGAAGAGAATAAAGAGTAGAAGCTCGTTCGCGGTAGCCGCCGTACATTGTTGGATGATGGCATCATCGAGACGACCACACCAGGAGAGATGTGTGCCTCCCTCGATGCACAAGCAATGCGCGAAGACGTGGATGCTATCTTATGGGGCGGAGCTCTATGCTCGAGTCTGTAATGGGAAGTGAGGGGGGTCAAGGTAGGGGGGGAACAAGGTAGGCATCTAGACCCTCTTCTGCTCCTCCCTTAGTCGAACGCCATGCCACACACTCCCCGAGGCCATTTGCGACATTCCCTACAGTCCCCGGCTCTATCCAGAGATGGTTACGGCCTAGTGCTGCTCGGTAGCTCCATCTACGAATATATGTTGGGATGACTGAAGATGGCGCCGGTGAACCCGCCGACGGATTGGCCGCTGTGTAGGGCTCGCATTTCTCCGAGAAGTTGGATTCGAGGCGCTCAACGTTATTCAACGATACTTCCGAACCAGGGGAATTACCAAGCGAGCCCTAACTCTCTGTGCGGTAGAAGCTGCATGTAATCCATACGCGCAGATCGGACGTAAGTAGTTCCTATGGCCGGAGAGAAACATATGATCCACACGAAGGTTCATAGAGGATGGTATTGGTACCGTTAGTATTGTTGAGGGTAAACTAGGTTACCAGAGAAGGGGACAAGAGAACGAGGTTTGGAGGCAGTGTTAATAATAGTGGTCGCGGGGAAATAGACTCCTTGGTTGGCTGCGGCGAGGAGTCTTTGACAGAGACGTGGGCAAGTGCTCAGCACCCTGATCATGCCCTATAACTGCTCTGTACTCAGTGCTGAGTCCGTAAGCTGGCCTGGGGGTAGGGAGCGAAAGCAGTTGAGCTCACTCTTTGGAGTGCGGGTGTCTCTTGGTTGTCTTTTGACTTGGTTGGGAGAGCTGTTGTTGTTCTAGGGAGCTATGATGTCATTAGGGCGTTGGGGTGGCGAAACGGGGCGTCAACGTAGTGCAACAGTGTGCTTGGTTTGACCTCTGCTGACAACACAGTATTAAAAACTTTGAATTATGACTAAACAAAAACGTACCATCGCAAGTCCCGAATTCGACAATGACTCTTCTGAACGGAAATGGTGGGGAGACCGGAGATTGGAGATTGTATTAGTTTATTTCACTCACTCTCTGGTCGAGTTGCAGCAAAGGCGAGAAGGCGCCGCGGAAAAACGATAGCTGAGGGAATAGTTTTGACGACATCGACATTTTCATGCTCTCTTATGAAAAGGCCGTCTCGGGCGGAAACAACGACCTCCTCGAGAGCCAGGAAGCTTTGCAGGAAAAGGAGCACAGAATACGTCTACATAATAATTAGTACAAGTTGACTCGAATATAAGGGCACTGGGAGAAGACTGGTGCCCTTGACGAATGAAATAGAGCAAAGGCAGTTGAAGAAGTAAATAGGCAATGCTGTCAGTCTTGGACCACACCTTTTTGTCCCTGAAATGAAAGGGCAACAAATAAACTGAACTGGTCGGGAAAGAGTCCACTCCGCAACTTGCCGGGGCTTTGCTCGGCGGAGCTTGACACGAGGTCCGTCGTCATCGTGGTGGCCTTACCACACAAGCCATGGGGGGCACACGTGAAGGAAGGCTCTGCCCCTTGCAAGATTACCGCGCTCGCAAGTTTGGGTTTCTATCCCAGGTCTGTGGTGCCATTTTTCGGGTATAATAAACCAAATCCGAGCCTTATGAAGCCATCGCAGTTCTCCTGATTCTCCTAACCCCGATGTCAACTCACCCGACACCTCGGGGACTCTTAGGCTGTCAGGCAGGTTAAGATTCCGTCTTTACTTCCCGTGAATCGGGGTGCCGTGATCGCTCTGGTGACCCCGACCTGCCAGTTGATACGGGGAAAGGTGGAGACTTGGATGTCTCCATATTGGCTTCCCCACCTCGCCCGAATCTCGGGGCTGCCCTAACGAAGGAGTGAGTCTACGTCTTGGTTCAGTCTCCCCAACACCAGCACCCAAAATTTCCCCCAATCAGCCATAAGGATAGCGATTAGAACACTCGAAAACAACCAATCAAGAAAACTCCCGATGGTCTAGTTGGTTCATGACATCTGACTGTAATGGCAACAGTTCAATCAGAGGGTCACCTGTTCGATTCAGGTTCGGGAGATTTCATTTTTTTTCTCTCTTCCCTTTTTGTCACCTTGACTTTTTGCCAGTCAGGAAATCAATTCCAATCAATTCCCTATCGAGCATCGTGGGACTCATCGTTCTCTTTGGGGTTGGCTAACCGTTGCCATGTCGTGCCGATGCTCCCCAGTTCTTGACCAAGCCTCATGCATGTAAGAGGAATGAGGTTTGCATGCGTTCTTATCCATCTGATTGATGACATCGAATGGTGATAACTTCTACTTCGCACTTACACACCGACAGCTTACGGCAGGGAAGACCCCGCACTTGGAACAACCACTGGGGGCTGACGAGGATGTTCCGGAATCGCTACGAAGGAAGAGGCCGGAGCGAAGAAGTGATACGCAGTGTTCGTTGCCAAGCTGGTCACAGCGCACGACGTCCAGGTTTCCGTCAACGATGATGCTAAATACCAATGACTCTATGTGACAGGTGCACTGTTGTTGTACAGCGGAAAGAATGGGCTTGTAGAGCCGAGCCGAGTGCGGTGTGCCCAAACCTTCCTTTTTCTTTGCTCTCTCTCCGCTCACCAAACGCTGGGCCTGTGGTCGGTTCAGAATGGTTTCAGGAATGAGTTGGGTCGTAAGACCCAGAAGTTGCGTTTGACGCTGCAGGGGCACATGGAAACCAACCCCATTTTGTGTTTCTCTCTCACTCTCTCTTGTTTACCGTTTCCCTTATTCTCCTTGGAGAACGACAATGATCCTTCTCACGCCAACTGAGAGAGCTTTTCGACCGTGCATTGGACGATGATCATCGTGCGGTCCTTGCTACTCGGACAATTTTGTCATTCTGGCCCCCATTGATCCTTGTTAGGAATTTCCGCAAAATCTACCCGAATCGAAGGGAAAATCCGAGACTCGGAAAACAGGAGCAGAAGTTTTAAGGTTGCGATAAATGAGATGAAGTACCGGAGGTAAAGTGGCTTTAACCTGAAGCGAGGATCCAAAAGGGCCAATCCGAACAAGAAAACCCGGGAGCTTTGAGTGTACATTTGCCGGTCAAGCTTAACTCACGGCATGCCTCGTTGGAGGCTAGACAAGAGAATTCGCCGAGTGGGAAAAATCGCCAGGCAAAAAGGACGATCACCAAAGGGGACCTACCGGCATCCGTTGTTCATCGGTGCATCAACTTCAGCTTCATGACCTCATGACTATGAGGTGGGCCAAGCCAAAAGCCCCGTTTTGCCTTTTTTTTCTCTCTCTCTCTCTCTTCCCTTCATCACTTTCCTTCCAATGTGTCGCTGGGTGATGGCGATCCGGTAAAACTGGTGTAAACGTCTCACCCGCGACGCCGTCCCTGCTTCATGGGCGTCGCGGATCTCTCCCACCGGTTCCGTTTCAGCCTACCTTTCCGGATGCCTCCCCCAAATCCGAACCATTCCTTTATTCGCCATTCTGTTCAACACCCCTTCGTTTATTTGCTCAACGTGCCCTATTCTGCTCTTCTTGCGTGATGACGAGCTTTGGCCAAGCCGGTAGCTGCGGCCGATGCCTTGCGCCGAGAAAAAAAAAGACAGGGTCGAGATGAGCGGTTGGAGGCGGTGGGGGATGTGAGGGATCCCATGGGAGGAGGAACGTGAAGCTGTGGATGGGAGGGGGAAGAAAGTGTCTATAATGTCACGATCGTCCGCGTCGCGAGTTGAGAGGCGCATTTAGGTCTTCTTCTCTTTTCTCTTCTTCTGCTCCTCTCTTGTCCTCTTTTTAATCAGGCGTACCACTTTTCTCTTCTTTGAGTTATAATATACTGTCGCGTCAGCTCCAAGCATTGCGCTTACCAATTGTTTCTCTTATCCCGTTGAGGATATATTCTTGAACTTTTACACGATGCGCTTCCAGACCGTCTCAATCCTGACGGCGGCGTCTCTGGCGTCAGCCCTCACACCCCAAGGCTTCACGCCGGGCAGCCAGAACCAGCTCTTCGTCCAATACGGCAACCAAGCCGCCCTCAACGGCCAAGTCATTCCGCGCGACTGTAAGTTTCTCTCTGTCTCTCCCCCACCGGCGCATCAACTAACACGAAGACCCCCCAAAACCAGCAACCCAAGTCCAGCCCACCCTCGCCACCACCCAGCGCCTCCAAGGCACCTACGCCGTCATAATGGTCGACCTCGACATCCCCACCGACACCGCAGGCCAAACCAACACCCTCCTGCACTGGCTCCAAACGGGGCTCACCTCCTCCGCCCAAGCCACCGCCTTCAACACCACCGGCGGCACCACCCAGAGCAACGGCCAGGTCTTCCTCCTTCAGAACCGCCAGAACGCTGCGCCTTTGGCCTCCTACATCGGTCCTAACCCGCCGGCGCGCAACCCGCTTAGCCACCGCTACACGTTCATTCTTGTCGACCACTCTTCCATTAGCACGCAGGGTCTCAACGCGCTTACTACGGCTGCGCAGACGAGGATCGGCTTCAATACCCAGGACATACTCACCCAGGCTGGTCTGGCGAGCCGTGTCGTCGCTGGTAACTTTTACAACGTTACGAACCCGGGCCCTGCGGGCGCCGATAATGGCAACGGTGGTGTCGGCGGCGGTGTTCAGGGGACGCCTACGGATGGAAATTTGCAGGCTACGGGGACGAACACGTTCATTCAGCCCGATGCGTCTGGGAACGTTCAGGCAGCGGGCGTGGTTACCGTTCCGAGGGTCGGAATTGCTTCGCTTTGTGTCGGGCTCGTGAGCGCTTTGATCTGGGCTTTCTAAGTTTAAGGGCCGTTTCTTTTCTTTTTCTGTTTTTCGTTTTATTCTTCTGCTTTTCCTTTTCTTTTAATCCCCCCCCCCCTTTTTTTTTGGGGGTGTTTAAGCGCTCTCCCGTTTCTTATTTTGCATAGCGGAGGGTATATCCTATGGTGTTTGTGAGGGAACAAAAGGAAGGATATGGGATGGGATGATTGGTTTTGGGTTTGTATGATACCTGCAAAGCGAAGGAATACGTGAGAAACGCGGCCCTGTCAGTTCGGCTCTCCTTGTCTCTTTCTTTCTTTTTTCTTCTTTTCTCCTCTTCTTTTGTCTTGAGCTTGACTTGTTTCTGAAGATTCCTCATGACCTCGGTCCTTTTTTTTCTTTTCTTTCTTGCTCTATACTGTATTTCGTTCTATCATTTTATGCTGTTTTTCTTATTAGCCCGGATACCAGTTAGACACTTCTGCTAGTTTGATAGTATTTGTCCTTGATTTTTCATTGTTGCCCAAGTCTGTTTGATATATATTCGTGGCTTGCAATAAAGTCCTCGCCTTCCTTCCCGGCTGCTTCTGGTGGGCTTATACTCGCATCCACATACAAACACGGATATAACTCGAAACGAATCATCCGTGGAAACGACACGCCAAGGTGAAGAGACAAGGTGCAGACACCACGGGTACAAATGAGATCAAAGGCTGTTAGCGCAAAAAAGACGTGCAGTTTATAAAACTTTTATAATGGAAGCTATCGTACTTGGCCTGCCCTATCCTTCGTTTTCCCGGCCTATCCGCCGCCCTGTCTGAACTGAACCGAATAAAAAGTCCATGGCGCAACTAACCTTGATACATTGGTACAGTACGTAGTGTAAGTATGTACCCTTGAGCGACGCGCTTTGCCGTGAGAAAACAACAAAGGGAAGATAAAAACCAAAGGAGGTCGACCTCTCTTGCAAGATGGAGGAGCAACAGATGGTTAAAAACAAAGGGCCAAGGGAAAAACTAGAAATCGAAACAAAAAAGAAGACGGTGTAGAGACCGAAGGACAGGAAGACAGATGAGAATATGGCTGCTGCAACCATCTATCGTTATCATCATCATGCCTTCTTTCCCCTCATTTCCCCTCATTTCTCCCCTTCCTTCCCTCAGGGCAAGAGTCCAAGAGCAAAAAGGAGCTTCATCCATCCATCCATCCATGCTCCTCTGTAGCAGTATAAAAAGGGGTATTGAGGAAAGACCAAGAAACACCAGAGTCAAGATACTGCCTACACTTCTTCTTTGCGCCAATCCATGTGCCTGCCGCGGCATCTATCCGCATTCGTCGCATAGAAACCGGTACCGTCATCATCATAGAATTCTTATTCAGCGAACTTTTCTTCTTCGTGTTGCGTCGTCACCGAAACTTTGTCAACCGAGAAATAGAGGCTTTCACTTGAGGAACAAGTCCGCGCCGTTCCTCACAGTCCGGGTTCGATCTACGTGATCGAGTCCAAGCACGTCATCATCTGATGAGGTGATATCCCACAGAATGTCGTCTATGGTGTCGGCGAGTCTGGTCAGTACATAGCTCCTTTGGGAGGGAAAATGATTGTCAGGTTTTTTTTTTTTTCATACCGTCTGTAAGATATTGAGGTTTGGAGTAATGAGAACGGCGGATGACCGCAAACTTGATCTTCTCGAATGACTTTCCCTTGAATCCTGTGCGCTTTTCAAGCCGCTTCTTCGTCTCCGAGAAAGGCTCACCCTAGAAATCAAAGCTGTGTTAGTTTCTGTGCCATGTCCATGCAACGGTGGGCTCTAAGACAAGGAGGGGGAAAAAGAGAGCAAAAAAAGAGCAACATACCTCGACGAGCAAGAATCTGAACGGCACACTGTGGGCCCGGCTCGGTTCCGTGTGGAAGTGGAAAACATTAATCAAGCTGTTATCAGCGGCTTCCAGCTCCTCTTCTGGGACCCTCTCGGCAAAGACCTGTGTGTAGTCATTCATGCTGATGACTGGGTAATCCCTCTTGAGCTCTCTGAAGAAACGGTTGTTAGACGACTCAAAGATGCGGATTCTTCCGCCCTCAGCTTCACTGGGAATATTGGCCTTCTTGACAAGTGCTTCGATGAGATCGTCTATCGTGCCGTTTTTGTTGACAAGTAGGTCAAATGGCTCCTATTACATTGATCGATCTGGTTAGGCAATTGCTCTATTGCGTGACACGAGTTGGGTAGCCCTACCTCCTTAGTGATGCCCTCGCTCAGGAGGGTCACCTTGATGCTCTTCTTGTGTTCAAGCTCGTCCAGGCTGATCTCGAGAACCTCAAAGAATAACGCGTCCATGCGATGGTTTTGCGCTATTTGAGAATACGCCGCAGTGTTGAGCATTGCAAGTAAATTGCTGTTGGGTAGGCGCTTCACGGTAGCCTTGGGATTGGAAGTCGTGCTGTTGACAGTCCAGAAGCGAATGTGTGTCGGGGGAACTCCCAAGATAAGGCCAACGCGCTCAGCGACCGTATCGTAAGTAACCTTAGTACTCATGGTGAGATCGAACGCTGGGTACTTGGCCTCATCGCACCGGCTTGGGTGAGGGCAAAACTTGACGGTCTTCTTGTTGCACAGGAAATCATAGTACTCAGAGGCGTTGTTGAAAAAATCGCTCGTTTGTTTGTGACTGCTTGACGGTTAGATATGAATAACAAATTTCTTGAGAGGATTCATCACTCACACATCCGCAGCACGTTCCTCGAGCACTTTGCGCTGTTCTTGAATGCTCTTCTCGCTCTTAGGGTCTAGAAGGCGCTGGAAGCACACGATGTCACCGTCTTGCAGTTCGGCTGCCTTTAGAGATTGTTTGGGCTTTAGCGGCTCAATCATGGTCGGTTTGATCTCCTGTAATATGGCAGTTAATATTTGGGATTTTGGCACTAGTAGTAGTTCAAGGCTTGGTAGGGAGGGCGAGGGGGTTGTATGAGGCTTACCTCCCACAAGAAGATTCGCTCGTCCGACGGGACCTTGTCGCCCCAGCCCATCAACCTCAAGATATGAGGAGTGATGTCATCTACCTTCTTATCCCTTCCGATATAGATCTGTCCAACTCCATGTAGCGTCTGAGCCGGTAGATCGAAGCACTTGAGGAAGAGTAAGATGACATTGCTCTTGTGGATGATGGCGGGACCGCCCGAAACATTGTAGGCCGGGAACACTCCGTTGCCCTCGGCGTCGACTTCTTCGGCTACCTCCACCCACAGACGGAGAGCGGGATCCCTGTGAGAATTCACTCTATGATAGAGGTCTTCCACAGTCGGTTGGAGATCCAAAACCGGCACGTCGGGTCTAACAGTTTTGTTCTGGCGGTTGACCATTACCCACAATCGGAGCTTCTTGGGATTCTCGCCCATGTCCTGGCCAATCTGCGCCACGAAATCTTCAAGCACTAGCGTTCGCTTAACACGGTAGTGCCTCGGGGCGGAATCGTCCGTCTTCGGATCGGCGTCGAAGTGCGCAAGGTCGGTACCGCCATATTTTCGGAATGTTTGAGGGGTGATGACCTTGACATTCATGTATAAATGTGCCTCTTGCCTCTCCTTCCGAAGCAGCTCTTTGGTGCGCATTTCTTCCTCAAACCGCTCCTCTGTAGTGGCTATTTGTTAGACATCATTGATCGAAGGAAAAAAAGTATATCGGCATTCCCGGGGGAGGAAGAAAACATACTCAAGTGCTTCGGGATGTCCTCTTCCGTAACGGGAGTCAGAATCTTGTCGAGGCGGGATTGGCGGATGTACACCAACATGTACGCGCTGTTCTGGCGAAGGATGGGGGTTCGCTTCTGAAGGGGCGCGCGACCGGCGGCTGCTGAGAAACGGGCCTCGCCCCCAAAGTTCTCCTCCAACACCTCCCTCATGGTAGCTCGGGTCACCTTGTCGTCGTCATACCTATAGAACCACCCGTCCTTGTTCGGCTTCAGGAATGCGTAATAATGGCCAGTGTTGAGGTCGCCGCTGTGTACAAGAACGCCGTGCAGCTGGTAGACCCATGGCTCTGACTTATCCGCGTCGTCCAAGAGGAAAGGAGCGGCGTCGAAGACTTCGGGGAACTCGTAGCGAGCATTCACCTTCATCATCATGTCTCGTTGAATGTCGTACTCGAAACGCTTCAATTGCAGGTGAAGGACGTCGGGGAATGATGTGAAGATGACGCCCTTGTTCGCGTCCTGGAGTTTGAACTGCTCGCCGGCGTAATACTGGTTCTCTCCTACGAGCTTCTCCACCTGGATATAGTCTAGGAAGCTCTCCTGAACATTCTTGTTGCCGCTGACGTTGAGCTGGATATCCCAAAAGTCCTCGATTCGGGAAGACTCGTAGTCGACGTTGATGCAAGAGATGTACGTCTTGACTTTTCCACTAAAAAGCTGGGGTAGGACGTTTTCGGCCTTCGTTCCCTTCATCTTCTCCTCCATGCGCTCCATGAGCTTTCGCGAAAGTTCCTGAACATCTTGCTGTTCAAATATGTGTCTCGTCTCCCAGCCGAAAGATTTCGTTAGCTCGTTCGTGCTGACAGCGGTCTCGGAGGTCTGTAGTTGGTAGAACAATCTTTGGAGGGTGTAGGCGCTGTTGGACATGCTAGCCTCATGCTCGGTTGGAATTTCGTAGATGGCCTAGATTGGTAGGAGAAGACAAATAAGTCAGCATAAATCTTCCACTCCAACTGTCGTACCACCGCATGCCGCTGCAGTACTTAGGGATAAAAGTCGTGTGGGAGACGAAGAGTACCTTTCGAAAAGCATTTGTAAAATACAGTGACTGAAGCAGAGAGTTAAGGTAGCAGGTGGCACCCTGGTTCTTGAGGCCCACATATCCAGTCTCCTTCTTGGAATCGTAGTTGTTGAAATTGTGCCAGAGCACACCGGTTTCATCTTCAACAATACGGAGGTAAACCGTGATGTTGGCAGCGTCGTTCTCGCAAAGAGGTCGGGTACCCCGGTCCCAAGGGGTGTTGAACATCTTCCGCAGCTCGACGAAGCGCGTGAAGCCCCAATCGCTTTCTTCCTTGGTGAAGCGATGGTGGGCATGGTGGAATGTGTATAGGGAGGGGTCGTTCGGATTCCAAAGGACGAGGGCAAACTGGACGCAGCAGCTCCAGTTCTCGGGTATGCTTGTGGTCTCGAAACCATGTTCGACGTATATCGAGCATTGATCTACGTTGTTTCCGAAGGGGAAGAGGAGAATTCGCCTATACGAGAAGAGACATTAGTCACAGAACCACACGCGGTCCACCCGGGACTTCATAGCGCTGGAGGAAAACCGGAGTTGCTAGGAGGGCATGCGGCATGGCCGGGAAGAGTTCCGAGGCTAGGAAACGTGTGCGAAGAGAGCGGATCGAGTTTGTCAATAGGACTGCCATACCAAGGATATCCACCGGCGTGAAAGATGGGGCCATGTTCCTTTCTCGACATGGCGTTCCAAGACTCGATGGACCAGGTGTGAACTGCATCCTCAAGTATGCGTGGCTCCTCCAGGAGAGGAGGTAGCACAAACTCTTTCATGGAATCATCTGCCATGGCGATGTATCATCATTAGTGCCCAGACACAATACGATGTTGAAGCGGGGTTGGACGTAATGGGTGAGGGGAGAGGGGGTTTGAGGATGAAGGTATGGAGGGGTAGGATGTGGTGCGGTGCAGCGTACAGTCGTCGGCGGTTGGGAGATCCTGTAATTGATCTACTTCGGCATCGGGTGTGTCGGTATTGATGATGGCGATTTGATCTTTCTCGGATGGGTGTGCGACACCGACATAGTCGTCCGAGTCGAGCATCATGTCATTCGGTGAATGGATGTTTGGATTATAGCTCTGGAGGAACGGGTTGGACGTCAGCAGGCAGGCAGTGAGAAGACAGGTTCACCCCGGAATATCGTTCAGTTTCAGTGTGAGGTGGTGCAGGGTAAGAGAACAGCTGAGGCAGATTTGATTAATGGCAGGCAGTTGATATCTATTTGGAGGGGAATGAAGCTGAGGAATGAAGTTCACAAGGACAGTCTTGTCGAGAAATTACTCCCGGGGAAAGTGGTGGACCTGAGGTGGCGCGGTAATGGTGATGGTGACAGTGATCAGAGGTGCAGGGCGGGGGAGAGAAAATAATACGGGCAGTGGTCTTGAGAGAGGCAGGAAGGGGAAAGGGCTTACCATTGTGGATGACGAAGACCATCGAACTAGGCGATGAAGTTAGGATAGCAAGAGATGAGGTGGAGAGCGAGGGAGGGAAGGAGAAGCCCATCCATCAATCCACGGGGACTGCCAAGGTGAAAGGGGAGGAGCAACAAAGACGAGTCGAGGCGAGGCGAAAGGCTACAAGCACTTGATGTTGATGTATGAAGTAGTGAGTGTATTGTGGTTGAAGAGATCAAAGTCGAGTGGATTGATCAAAGTCGACGTCCCACCTTTTGCTTTACTTCGTACTTTTGGGCCTTCGGAGTTTTGCTGGGAGCTACGATTTTGTACCTTGTACGTTCACTGGAAGGCGGGGGAGATTTTTCCTCTGGGGGTTCTGAGAACATGAACTGGGCAGAGGCAGCAGGAGGCAGCAGAAACAGCTCCAGCCAGGCGGCACCAGATACCATGTACAAGCACTGCAGGTATGACTTGGAGCCTCCTGGCCTATTATTTGGGTGACCAAGCAGCTCGGGAACGCGTGTGGCGAGACTTGGATGAGGTGAGCTACAATAACACAATGCAGTGTCCGACTGTGCACAGTCTGCTCACGAGAAGCGACAAACTTGGAGGCACACTGAAAATTCCATGTGGTCAGTGGTACTTGACATCTTAGGCTCTCGAAGCCCCCACATGCTCGCCCACACTGTAATGGAGTGATTGTACCTTTGTACTGACGTTACCTCTGTACGAAGTACCTCTGCCTGAGATCAATTTCGTGTAACATGCTCGATGGAAAATCGATAACCTCTCCAGAGACCGTCTTGGAGAAATGGTTTCTTCTGAAACGGAAAACCCAAAGAAAATAAACCCCAGACTTCCATATGCCTATCTACACCTTCTCCTACCCATCGACGTCAACCTGACCGATGACTCTAGGCCTCGAGTAGACGTCACGTCTGGGATTCTTAAGAGAAGGAAAACCAGTGTGAAAAATGACCAAAACGAACCACTCGTCACCAGAGACCAAGAGCGCAGATTATAGTGGCAACTACAACGGTTCTCTAGAACCCCATGGCGAATCAGACCAGTGTGCTGGCCCTCCCATCATCTGCTGCCCGGCAGCAGCCGAGACACTGTAGCCCCTCTATTCGACCAGCAAGGCAGGAGTATCAGTGCAAGCGCCTGTTACAGCAAGATTGAGGCCCTCAAGGCGTGCAATTCGACGCTGCTGATGTTAGGGATATCAAAGTTGGGGCTGATTCCTCCAATACAATCGTCAACTGTGTCATAAAAGCTCCCACAAACCTAGCCCTAGCAGCATCGATGGGACAGGAATGAGCCAACAATGCATTTCGAATGAAGCAAGCATGTGGTTAAAAGCTGTCGCTGGCACCAAACACACAAAGCGCCTTGGCCGAGCCACGGCCTCACTTGCTTTGTACTCTCTTTCGCAGTGTAACTTTGCACTTGTGATGACGTTTGGTTGGAGGCAACATCCCACCTCTATTACTTGATACACTCGGATAAAGAATATCAAGAGCCCCGAGGGACCATTTAAGCCCTATTATCGTAACTGGTTATTATACGAAGTACATCCATCAATTGGCCAATTTCAACCCGATTTGATTCCGAGCCCTCAGGCGAGGTGACCCGATGCAAGGAACGGTCAGCACGACAGTAGAACACGACCACCTGCTCAATGTAGCCACGGCTTATCGATGGCAAACAGAGGCAAGAGGCGAGAGATCTCACCGGCTCTTCACCATCAGCATCGATGGGTGCCAGTTTTGTCCCATGTTGACCGGAAGCCTTAGCACTTCGTAGGTCTGGCTAGCAACGGGTCAAGATCAAACATCAATCTGCGCTATTCGCTTGTGTCAAAGTGCACTAAAGAATCTTGACGACCTCAGTTCCTCAGTGCTTCATCCTGTACTCCATACAATAGTGTAATAGTGGCTAGATAAATAATAATCATAATGCAGAAGTTGGTGCTGCAACTTGTGCTGGTTCGACTGCATTGAGCTAAGTTGGTTGATGACTCAACCCCACATTTAGCACGGAAAGAGCACCACCAGCATCTCACGTCCTGTTGCCATTCCGATCTGCTCCACTACTCTATACTTGCAATAGTTCAGATGCATCCTATCCTCGGGATTCCAAGGTGATTCACCCAGTCACACCTCCCGCCCCAGCGAACTCATTAAATACTACGACCTACGGAGACATCTCAAACAACTCCTCTGCTTCCTCCCAGCTCCCAACGAACACGCCCTCTCCTCGAAGCTGCAACTGCATGGTACAAGCGTAATGCCTCCCGTCGCGGTCCGACGAGCTTCCACAGCTCGTCGCATAACTTTCTCCGCCGCTTTCGCCGCCTCGCCAGCCCCATCCCAGAGCATTCGACGCCCGCGATGTCGAGGGGACCGCTCCCATACCACAGCGGCATGGCGCCCTGTCTCTGTCCTTGACGAGTAAATGCCCACTCCCTTCTCAAAATAAGCTTTTTCTTTTCCCTCCCATTGGCGAGTGATAACTGACCTTTGCTTGCTTCGTTTTCCCCGTAGATGGGTTGCCAAGGAGGCTCGACCTATCAGTCTTCGGCAATTGATGGTCTTCGGCCGCTCACTGACCGAGTCTCGTTTGATCAATTCGGCCAACTATGTCCGGACAGAGCTTCCCACGAGGTTCGTATCATGTGAAGGTGAATGAGGAGGGGTCCGTTTCTTTCCGGCAGATGGGCTAACAAGAGGTCCCACCTCTCTTCGTCTAGAATTGCGCACCGAATTCGGGATATGCAACACCTACCCTACGCCGTTGTCAAGAACCCCCACATTAGCGATGTCTATAACCTTTACTATAATGCCTTCGATTCTTTCCGAAAGATCAAAGAGATAAATACCCTAGAAGAAAATGACGAGTTCTGCAAGACCATAAGCAAGAACCTCCAGGCCCACCTGACCGTCATACCCAAGCTTGCCATGGGGATAATAGAATGTAGCGACCTTATGGATGCACAGTCTCTCGACAAGTTTATGAACACTATCCTAAGATCTGTACGCAATACTCCCGCCCTCCCCTCCCCTCCCCCCTAACCACCTCGTCGCCTTCCCTTCTAACACGTGCCCCCACACGTGTGTGTAGAGGATATCCCGCCGAGTCATCGCAGAGCAACACCTAGCTCTAACAGAAACCTACAACTCCCCCTGGTTCTCCCCCGGAGCCAAACTCTCCGAGGCCGACTTCATCGGCGAAGTCTTCATCAAATGCGTCGCTAAGGACGTCATCGACCGCTGCGGCCTCGCCGTCCAAGCCCTCGCCCGAGCCACCTACGGGCCGGAGGTACAAATCCCCGAGATCAAAGTCGAAGGCCACCTCAACGCCAGCTTCCCCTACATCCTCAGCCACCTCGAGTATATCGTCGGCGAGCTCCTCCGCAACTCCGTCCAGGCCGTCATCGAGCGCCAAATCCGCGAAAGCGAACGCCAACAAAAGGACAACCCCGACCAAAGCCACCCTGCGGCACCACTACCTCCCATCGAGGTGACTATTTGCGAGTCCCCCCAGCTCATTATTATTCGCATATCCGACCAGGGCGGCGGCGTACCCCGCGACGTCCTCCCCCACCTCTGGTCCTTCAGCAAAGGGCCCCGCGGCCAGAAGCTGCTCGAGAACCTCGGCAAGGTCCCCAAGATGGCTGCCACGATGCAGGAGCTCCACATCCATGATGAGATCGCGCGGGCCGACCTACGAACACCGAGCAGCTACGAATCGGCGCCCATCACGTCGTCGTCGTCCCTGTCTTCCCTGTCGAACAGGCCGCCGAATCTCCAGCTCGGCATGGGTTTGCCCCTGAGTAGGGTCTACGCCGAGTACTGGGCCGGTAGCCTCGAGCTGCATAGTCTCGAGGGGTATGGCGTCGATACGTTCCTGCAGATTTCGAGGCTGGGGAACAAGAATGAGCAGTTGACTACTAGGGCGACTATTGATGCTGTTTGAGAGTCTCGGCTTTTTGGAACTAAGCCTTTCTATATTTTATTTTATCCTTTCCTTTTCCCCTTTTCTTCTTCTCTGGTTATTGTCCTCCTCCTGCTCCTTTTTATTTTCTCTAAGGAGTAAGAACCATTTGTCGGGGATACATGTGGGTGAGATGGACTCATACTATGCATGGCGTATCTGGTGTTGGCGGGTCAGGGGGACTGGTTCATGTCATTGTCTGGCTGGCTCCTCTTGGGGGCTTCATCTGAGATCTGAGATGGGAAAGGGACCAACTAAATGCTTCGGGTACTTCCCACAAGAGCGATAAAGAGAGTATACAATAGAGCAGTATCCTTTCAACCTGCTTTCTCTTCACTCTCCTTACATCCATCTGGTAGGGAGTGCATTTTACAGTCAAAGGGAGCAGGGACGTAACTTAGGGGCAAAAAGGTCAAGACTCTCTCATTAACTGGTATCATGAAAGGGTGTCGATGAATTACAGAGTTAAACGTAACTACCTGGGGAGGCTTAAAAAAAAAGAGACTCAAAGGGGGATTTTGGTAAAAGAAAAAAGACAAAAGACGTAAACAGGCACTATAGAGAATAAACGGAGGAATGTGGGGTTGGCAAGACAGAGAGAGCGATGAAGAAACAAGGGTCCCGTCTCCATTTCCTCTATCCAAACCGCTCCCCCATTCCACCCTGCTGCATAAAAAAAAAAGGTGCGTTTTGCTCAAACAGCAGCCCGTACCAGACCAAAGCATCCATAAGGTATTTCCGAATTCGCCGTCAATTTCCAGAGCAAAACATCAGCCAACTGCACTGTACACCTTTTATAGCGATAGGCCCCCCTCTCGTGAGCATCTATTCCATCCGAAGGAAGATAATTCGTCTTCTTCATATATTGGAGTAGACATGGTCAACCCCCGGACAGAATTCAACTCAGATTAAGAAGAGGGATTGTGGACACGCGGGTAGGAAGAGAGAGGAGCCAAAAGGAATAAGTGTATGAGAGAGAGAACCATTCGCCCAGGTATAACAGATAAGAAGCTGCAAACGGAAATTGACGAGCAGGGCGTAAAATTGAAAAACAAGGGTATAAACACTTTAGCGGCGACCGTGGCTGCGGACAGCGCTGCCCTGCATTTGCTCGAGTTCGAGCTCCAGCTGCTTAATCTGGGCGTGGGTCTGTTCGAGGTCCTTGTTAAGGCGGTCACGCTCGGCGATAAGCTTCTGCTCCCATTGTCGGAAGCGCTGCTCCTCAATCTTGACCTGCTCGGTGAACCGCTTCCGGAGCATCTCCTCCTCCTCCTTGAACTTGGGGTTGTCGAGCTTTCGGGGACGGGCCTCGCCGAACTTGCGCGTCTCCATTTGCTGGGCGCGGTAGGCCTCGTAGTGGAGCTCTTCGGTGGTGTGGATCAGGTCGAGCATGTGCGTGCGGATGAGGATGGAGCGGAGCTTCTTGAAGTCGCAGTGGTCCTCGTTCTCGACCTCGGCAACACCCCACGAGTACTGTCGGCCCTTAACGATGCGGCCGTCGCTGGTCTTGACGTCCTTCTCGGAACCGATAACGGCGAAAGGCATGGCGGCCATGAGGCTTCGGGCGTGCTGGGCAGCAGCATCGTCATCCTCCTCGATGGGGGGCTGGTAAATCTTGATGCTCTGGGCCTCGATAACGGCACGGACCTGAAGATAGTGGTTAGTATTGATCGAGGACGCAACGGGCACGGGCGCAGGGATGGGAAGGACAAACCCTCTGCTTGAACTTGGCAAGGTCGGCAGGGCTGAGGGTATCAGCCTTGGCGATGACGGGGATGAGGTTGACCCTGGAGCAGAGTCGCTTCATGACCTCGATGTCAAGAGGCTTGAGGGTGTGGCCGGTAGGGCGAATGAAGTAGAGACAAGCGTGGACTCGGAGGTCGATCTTGTCCTGGCGGCGGGGTTGCTGCTCCTGCAACATGTACGACTCGTGCTGGTCATCGAGGAACTCGATGATGGGCATCCACGAATCACGGTTGTTGACATAGTCACCGAATCCAGGGGTGTCGATAACGGTGAGGCGGACTGTGAAAAAGAAGAGTGGGTTAGATGACTGGTCGAAATCGAGGATGTGGTCTCCCGGGACGCGACAGGAAACAAAAGGGGGCCAGGAGGAGTTGTCGAGCGTGCGAAGCTCAGGACATGTGCATACCCTTGAAGAACTTCTCCTCCAGCTCGGCCTTGGTGATCTCGATCTCGACGGTCTTGTCGACCTGCTTCTGGTGGCGGCGCTTATGGTCCGCATAGTTCTTGATGGTGGTGGAGAAGAGGGTGTTGATGAAGGTGGTCTTGCCCAAGCCCGACTCGCCAGCAACCTACCCATTAAGGAACAGTCCAAGTTAGCATGAACTACAAAAAAGCAACACGAGATGGTGATATTGATCATGGGAAGTCATACCATAATAGTGAAGGCTGCACCTCGCTTCGCAACAATCTTGTGTCGCTGGTTAGGGAGGTTGGCAATGCCAATCGGTGAGGCACTCTCAGCAACAGACGGGGCCATTTTGAACAGCTGTTACTGGGGGGAACTTCTGGAGGATTAAGGGGATGCGGATGATGGGAGTCGCGACAATTGGAACGAGGATCAAGAGACTCTGCGTCAGAGAAATGGAAATGTGCAGCTCGAAGCTGTGGGAAATGGTGTTCAATGGACGGAAGGCGACCGTTGAATGGGGAGAGAGTTTACAAGTAACGAAGTCGAGATGGAGCAAGAGATCAATAGTACGAAGCGGAGCCTGTGCTTTCAGGGGAAACAGAAACACGGCGAAATTTCCTTTTGGCTGCAAAAATCAATTGGACGAGGGGGTTGGAAGGTTCAATCAGTTTAATGTTAATGTTGGGTTGGGCCACCTCAGTTGTTCCCAAGCCAATTCAAGCCAATCCAGCCCCTGTCGTGTGAGGCCAGTTCGCTGATTTGATTGATGTCCCCTCCACTAGTTTAAGTCGCTCAGTGCCTTTGTGCCTGGGGAGACCTGTCAGAGGGAATGGGACTTATTGAGACTTAGTATGGGACGTATAGGGACATTGAATACAGGGGTCGGCAGTCAGATTGGCGTGCATAATGGGTGTTGAGAGTGTACACCGTTTGTACACTGACCTGACCTTTTTTTGTTTGGTTGTCTGGTCGAAACTGTTTAGATTGAGCTACATACCACGGACGGACCTGCCCTGCCCACAGTAATCCATGGACTTGTAACATTGCATTGTCCCTCCCAATCTGGATAAGGCCAGGCGCTGCTTACCGAACATTACCCGATCGGCTCATGTTGCCGCTCTCATGTTAATCCACACTGTGTATCAATGCACAAACTGAGCCATCAATCTGCAGTGGGTGTAAACTACGCCACATTTATGCACCCCACCCTGTGGCTAGTGACAACTCCCCAACTGCTCTCTCTACATTTGATGTAATCGATAAGAAATTCGAAAATAGAAAGAAAAAAAAAAAGTTGCGAAAACTCCACGACACATTGAAGAGCGAAGAGGGACAATTTGGAAAGCTTCTTCGTGAGGATGAAGACTAATTTTAAGGCATGTTACAAATACATTCCCTTGCTTGTTTCTTGCTCCATATTAACTGTCCTTTCTAGTTTTCCAACCTCTTGGGGACGGTTTACTGCCAGGGAAACCTGCTCTACGACCCCGAAGGAACCCACCTCTTCTCTCCAGTCGGCAACAGAGTCACCGTCTTCAACCTCGTCGAGTATGCGCACCCGGCCTATTTCCCCTGTCCCATATCCTACATAGGGCAATTTCATTACCAATTGCTAACTTCTTAAACTTCGTAGTAATAAATCCTACACATTTCCCTTTGCGCACCGAAAGAACATCGCCCGGATAGGACTCACCCCGCAAGGCAACCTCCTCCTCTCAGTCGACGAAGATGGCTACGCGATCCTAACTAATGTGCCCCGCCGCATCCCCATATACCACTTCTCCTTCAAATCGCCCATCACAGCCCTATCTTTCTCCCCGTGCGGCCGCTACTTCGTCGTCGGACTCCAGCGCAAGATCGAGGTCTGGCACGTGCCGTCGACGCCCGACGCCAACGCCGAGGGCCAGCTCGAGTTCGCGCCCTTTGTGAAACACCACACGCACACGCAGCACTTCGACGACGTGAGGCACATCGAGTGGTCCAGCGACTCGAGGTTCTTCCTGTCTTCGTCCAAGGATCTGACGTCGAGGATATGGAGCGTAGAGGCGGAGGAGAACTTTACGCCAACGGTGTTGGCTGGACATAAGCAGGCCGTCATCGGGACATGGTTCTCGGAGGATCAGGAGACTATTTATACCGTTAGCAAGGACGGCGCCGTATTTACTTGGAAATATGTTGGACGGCCGAAGAACGAGAATGAGATGGAGGATAGCGACGACGACGAGGAGATGGAGGCGCGGTGGAGGATAGTGGACCGCCATTACTTTATGCAGGGCAGCGCGCACGTCCGGTGCGCGACATTCCACGCTGCCACGAACCTCCTCGTTGCGGGCTTCTCCAACGGCATCTTTAGGCTCTACGAGATGCCGGATTTCAACATGATTCACAACCTCAGCATCTCTCAAAACAACATCGACTTTGTTACCATAAACCGGACGGGAGAATGGCTCGCATTTGGCGCGTCAAGGTTAGGCCAGCTGCTCGTGTGGGAATGGCAATCCGAGTCGTACATTCTCAAGCAGCAGGGCCACTTCGACTCCATGAACTCCCTAGTCTACTCGCCCGACGGCCAAAGGATCGTCACGGCGGCGGACGACGGCAAGATAAAAGTGTGGGACATCGACTCCGGATTCTGCATCGTCACGTTCACGGAACATTCGAGCGGCGTCACGGCATGCGAATTTGCCAAGAAGGGCAACGTCCTTTTCACGGCCAGTCTTGATGGATCCGTGCGCGCGTGGGATCTTATCAGGTACAGGAATTTCCGAACATTTACCGCTCCTACTAGGTTATCCTTCTCGTGCATGGCCGTCGACCCGAGCGGCGAGGTTGTCGCTGCCGGGTCGCTGGATTCCTTCGACATTCATATCTGGAGCGTGCAGACGGGCCAGCTGCTGGATAGGCTATCGGGACATGAGGGTCCCGTGTCGTCGCTGGCCTTCGCCCCCGATGGAGATGTCCTAGTGAGCGGAAGCTGGGACCGCACGGCTCGTGTATGGTCCATCTTTAACAGGACCCAGACTAGCGAGCCGCTGCAACTGCAGGCCGACGTCCTGGACGTTACCGTCCGTCCGGACTCGCAGCAGCTCGCCGTATCCACGCTTGACGGCCAATTAACGTTCTGGAACATCAAAGACGCCGAGCAACAAGCCGGCCTCGACGGACGTAGAGACATATCCGGCGGTCGCAAGGTGACGGACCGCCGAACAGCCGCCAACACGACATCGTCGAAGAGCTTCAACACCATCCGATACAGCACGGATGGCAGCTGTCTCCTAGCGGGAGGAAACAGCAAGTATATCTGCCTCTACTCAGTGAACTCCATGGTTCTCCTGAAGAAGTTCACCGTGAGCGTCAACCTCTCCCTGTCTGGCACGCAGGAATTCCTCAACAGCAAGCTCCTCACCGAAGCCGGGCCCGCCGACCTCATCGACGACGAAGAAGCCTCCGACAGGGAAGCCCAGCTCGAGAAAAACGCTTTGCCGGGTTCGAAGCGGGGAGACCCCTCAGCGAGGAAAGTCACCCCTGACATCCGCGTCACGAGCGTCGGGTTCTCTCCCGCAGGAACGGCGTTCTGCGTCTCGTCGACGGAAGGTCTTCTAATCTACAGCCTCGACAACAACCTCCAATTCGACCCCTTCGACCTCAACATGGAAATCACCCCGGCGTCGACGCTCTCCGTGCTCCGCAACGAGCGCGACTACCTCAAGGCGCTCGTCATGGCCTTCCGGCTCAACGAAGCGAGCCTCATCAAGCAGGTCTTCCTCTCGGTGCCGCACACGGAAATCCCCCTCGTGGTGCAGGACGTCCCCTCCGTCTACGTCTCGCGACTTCTCCGCTTCGTCGCCGCGCAGACCGAGTCTTCCCCGCACGTCGAGTTCTGCCTGCTCTGGATCAAGGCGCTCGTGGATAAGCACGGAGCTTGGTTGAGCGCGAATAGGGGCAAGGTCGATGTTGAGCTGCGTGTTGTGGCGAGGGCTGTGGCAAGGATGAGGGATGAGATTCGGAGGTTGGCGAATGATAACGTGTATATGGTGGATTATCTACTGGGGCAGGGTGGTGCGGCGGTGAATGGGAAGGGTAGCAAGGCTTTAGGATGGGGTTCGGAGGGTGCGGTGACGAAGTTGACGGATGGGGAAGACGAGGGGAGCGAGGATGGATCGGATGGGGATGAATGGTTGGGATTGGAGTAGGTAGGACTCTTGCGGGATGGGATACCCCCAATGTTGGGACGCAATATTTTGGTATTTATCTGTATTTACTAACTGGTATTACAATTTGGGGAGTTTTTGCCTTCATTAGAACTAAAAGCGGCGTTCTGTTTCTCTCGTGGCCCTTTCTGCTTTATCCTGACACAACTTAGAAAGCTCACTTACAACCTACCGTTTCTCGAGCTTTGGAACATCCTATTTTCCTGAACGTCAGTGATCCGTCTTATACGTCAAGTAGTCAAAAACTAGTCACTTACATCCCAAGCCGAATCGAAGCCAGCATCGCGAACCCACCTGACCCCCTTGGGATCCACCGTCACATCAACAAGCAGATGCATCAACTTTAGCCACGTATCTTGGCCGCGAATGCGTACCCAGGGTTTATCCTGGTACTTTTGCAAGATGTTGTGGCATAAGACGGTTGCTCGGGCGAGTTTGATGGAATGGCCGTCGTCAGCGATATGGTAGAATTTAGGGAGGAGGTCTAGATAATACACATTTTAGCTGAAAACTGGAAGCTTTTATATGACGGCAAGGCCTCTCTTTTATTTTCTTCCTTTTGAGAGGAGACGTATGGATGAGACTTACCCTCGAGCTTAGAAGCAGGAGTCTTGTCCTTGGGCGTATATTCCATCGCCTTGTCAAAGTCAAGCGGCGGAGAACCAATACCTAGCCAGCGCAGAATATCGGTGCGGATCTTCCATTCGAGGATACGGACTTTCGCCGAGGTTGGGATCCAGGATTGGGTGTTTATGGTGAGGAAGATGGGGTCGAGGTTGACGTGATGGCTTGTTTCCCCCCCAATGTTAGTTTCTTACATGCTCTCTTTTCTTAACCCCCCCAAGATAACGGACATTACTCACATAAGGAAGAAATCAAACCGCGGTTCATGCGGAAGATGCACTGTCGCCGCCCCCGCAACAACCAACCCCGCCTGAAAAGCCTCCGCCGTCCTCTCCTCCAGCTCCTCCTCTTTCACCCTCACCCTCGCCGCAAACGGCGCCGCGTCATCGATCCCCTCCGTCACGAGCTGATACGTGTTATTGTTATCGGGTGATGTGACATGGCGCTTCAGTGCTTCATTCTCGCCGGCGTCTTTGAAGAGGTCGAGGATGGTCCCCATGGGCTCGATGTCCGGGCGTGCGGCATCTTTCTCGGCCTGTGTTAGGAAGGGGCCAAGCTGGTTTTTGTGGATGCCGGCTTGGGCGAGGGCGGAGGCGAGGAGGGCGGGTTGTGCCCATTCGATGCCGTAGAGGAGTTGGATGAGGGGGTGGAGGAGTCCTGTTCTGAGTTAGCTACAGTTCTATTTTATATTTACGTACGTTTAAACCTTGATATGGGATAGTCCTATTCGTACCAGCAAACATCCTCTGAAGCATATCATCGCTCCTTTCAGTGCCGGCAAAGAGATGCTTTTTCAATGCCTCCTGCCATCCTAGCTTGTCCATCTCGCGCTGGAAGTAGATGAAGAGGTCGGGAAAGTACTGAGGCTTTCCAAGGTAGTTAAGGGCCTCGGGCCATTCGTCGAGGCGGTCGGCGACGTGGTCATGGGGAGCGTTGAGGTCACGTTGGTAGGTCTTGTTCTGGTCATAGGCGAACTGGAGGTCCTTTGCCGAGGCGCCGGTGCCATAGAGGCTGAGGATGTGGTGGACGAGCTATTTGAAGGGGACCGCCATGTAAGTAAGACGAGAATAACTTGGCCGTGAGTTTTCCCTAAATATACTTACATGATTGTGGTATCCTCTATCGTTGAAGAATGCATGGTGAGTCTTTAGCAAAGCCGTGTTAGTCGCATCACGGCGGCTGACAGTGTCTTGTACTCTTCATAAATTTCATCTCATTCAAACCCACCTCGAGATCCTTCTGCAGCAACTCCGTGGCCTTGTCCGCCGCCTCCGCCGTCTGCGGCACATGGAGCAACCCCGTATTCTCAGGGGTAATGTGAACCTTGAGCGAACTGGCCATGGTCGAAGCAGCACGTTGCGATGCACGAATATGCGGCGCTGTATTGGGAGGAGTCTTGGCGACGGGAATGGGTCGGATGGGAATGCTAACAACTCGGGGTGACATGATGCGGCGCATTTGCTTTTCAATCTTTTTATATCCTATGTCCGACAATTGCTCGGAGTCTCTGCGTTACGAAGGGAGGGGGGAGGGGGATTTAAGCTGCAGGAGGAGGCCAGGTCACACATAAAGTTTCGGTGCTGGTTGACGCGAGGGTGTGAAAGAGAACACGAGGCAACGGGTAGCAAATGGTGTAGGTGGAAGTCAAAGTTGGTATCTTGACATCACTCGCCATAAGACTCGGGATGTTTCTTGTTTCCGGACTCGAGCCGACGCGAAGCGAAGCGCAGAAGATCCACGAGATTCACGGAAGATACAAACAGGATGCACGAGCTGGTCGATCCGCTTTTCTCAATTGACGTATTTTGGGGTTCTTTTGTGAAGACCAGAAGCGACATCATTTCATGTCCGAAAGTGGCTTACTTATTTTCCTGCAGAAGAACGAAAAGATTATAAATCAGATTTTCGATCTCCGGCGGCGGGAACGGGGAAAGGAGAAGAGGCGGCCGAGTTGATCACGGAGAAGTCGGGCAGGGAGAGCCGACGATGCTTTGCACCGTGACATCAATTGGTTACTTTGGGCAAATCTGGGGTAAAGAGAACGGGGAAATGGCCAATCCAATGACGTTGGCGTGGCGTCGAGCATCAAGTGACAATAGAGTTGTTGCAGATGCAACAGGTCGACTGGTTTAGAAGGGATGGGCAATGTTTCTCTGAGCATGATGGTTCATCAGTGATCCGTCATCGATGATCCGATGGATTCAATCGGAATCAATCTGCATGCATCGGATGGGTCTAGAACGAGTCAGAGAAAATAGCCACAGTCTCATTGGTTGCTGCGTGCCCTGCCAAGCACGTACGGAGCATGGGTACTCATAGTCGACAGACACGCCCATCCTCCAGGGATGCGAATTGTCGATGAGAAGCAAAGAATCAGAATGAGAATCAGTCTATTGAAATGACCGTGTCGCCTTGCGAGATCGCGAGATCCACCACTCGTGCCCTTTTTTGCTTTGTAGGCCGCTTTTTTTTGTTTCAACTGTTAAATGTACCTCCTAAACCACCGAAATCACCTTCGAGTAGAACCTCCCAACGTACGTAGTAAAGTAAAAACCATCCCTATCCCGGCGCCGGGACCATGTTCGACGAAATCGAACCCTCCACTTACGCCGCCTTCCTCTTCTTGTTGGGAGGAGGCGATCCAGCTGCATCCTCACCCTCCTCATCCTCGTCATCAGACTCGAAATCTATATCGCTCAATCCATCCTGCTCTTGAGCGTTGGCTACACGAAGGCCTGTTAGTCGGAGGTCACTTCGGTTGTGTATATATAGAAACTGAAGAAAAGAGAGAGAGTAAAGGGGGAGACAAGGGGGCAAGCTGGCACAAAACTCACTGAAATACTTAATCGCATCAGGCCAGAGCTCCTCCGAGATGCAAACGGCGAGATCATCACCCTCCGGGAAAATCTCCAAATCCTCCTCGATAGCGATCTCATCATCGTCATCCTCTCCCTCCTCCACCGTATCATCCTCAGGCACCTCCTTACCCTCCTGACGCAACTTCCTCCTCTCCTTCTCCTCAGCAAGCGCCGTCTTGCTCTCCTCCGCACTCACGCGCCTACCAACATAGCCGAACCACGCAAAGAAACTAATCCCACCAAGACCAATGCTCTCGATCTTTTCCTTGAGCGCCTTCCGGTCATCGGTCCATCCTTCCACCTTCTTGCCCCCACTAGCCGCCTTCTGCTGCTCGCCGTTCCAAAGCTTCACGGCCTGCGCTAGCAAGCCCTGGGTTAGGTCCTGGTCCTTCTTCCACCGGATGTCGACGGGCTCGCTAACAAGTCCCGCCCAGTCGCCCTTGTCGGCGTGGCGGTACCAAAACTTCTTCTCGAGCACCGAGTCCTCGAAGTACTCGTTCTCGCTAAAGGTGAACTTGATGGCGATGGAGCGGGGGTCGCCTTCGGGGTCGTCGAGCTCGAAGTGGGTTACCTCGAGCGAGGTGAGGGCGGAGAGGAGGAGGGCAGCGTCCGACGGCTGGATGTGCTCGTCGACGCCGGGAGGGGCCTGCTCGAGGACGAGGGGCCAGAAGCCGGGGATCTTGGCGACGAGGGCGGCGCGCTTTTCGTAGAGGGCCTTGGTGGCTTTTACTTGGTGGCGGACTGTTGGCGCGGCGAGGGAAGGATTTGGTTAGATGTCTGAGGCTTTCCAGCAGAGGCCATGCTTTCTTAGGGAATAAACCGTCGCATTGAAGGGCAATTGAGGGCCATTGAGCGAGCAATGGGAAGGGTATCACATACTTATCTCAGCATCGGCATCCTCGAACTCGCGCTCAAGGTCCAAGAGCTCCTCGTAGGTGACGGAGCTTTCCTGTACGGCTTGTACCATGGTGGGGCTAATATGAAGGACACTAAGATTATCCGTGGGAATATTGATCTTATCAAGTGGTAAAGAGAGCTGGAGTTTGGTATCCAGATCTAGAAGATAGCCGTATATAATAACAGGAAAAGAAAAAAAAATGATCAAAACTGTTGATTTATAAGTATTTGTGTCTGGGCAGAGAGGGTTTGCGCCTGTTGGGTTTTGCTGGTTTCTTGATAATTTTTGGCGGTGTGCGAGAGCAGAATTTCTTTGGAGGAGCTAAGCTGGACAAAGTAAGCTTCAACGGGTCTGCCAAAGTAGCCAAGTGTAGCTTTGTAGCTTCCTGCGATGAGAGAGTGGGGGAGTACTTCCAGATTCGATCATGTTGGATTGCAACATTTGACGTTTTGGGAATTCCAAGTCCTCGCAGAGCCAAGCCCCACTAATCTACATTGTACTCGTACTTGTCTTGTTGTACCTGCGTACTGTACGTACTCAACTACTTCGCATTTTCAATGTTCTTCAATGCTCCAGCCCACTGTTGTGCAAGTGTCTCTCTGTACCTTTGAACGTTAGAATTGCTATGATGACGGGTCCTATACTTGTGCATAAAATTCATAAAATTATACACTTAAGAAATCCAGCGCAATTGATCAAGCAACTGAGCTGACCGATTTTGGTGTCCTTCATCAACGTCAACGACACGCGCCGAGGCTCGCGGACAATGGCAAAACGGACGTCACCCAAGGCACTAGATTGATTAATCTTTACGAACAATTGAGGCTCTGCGATAAAAACTCGAAGACATTTTCGATGTTCACCATCGTGGACAGTCTGCTCTCACTATATTGCCGTCTTCGATTATTCCTTCTAGCATTTTCCCCCGATCTCCGATTGTCTTTGACATCTCAACATCTTGCCCAATAGCTCTCACCTCACCTCATCTCATCTCAGTCCAAGTCTCTCACCACCATCCTCCTCACCCTTCCAAAATGACATATCCAATCTCTCTCCGGTAGAAACTTCTCACTCAAACGAAGAAACCAAACCCCGAACTCAGTCCCCATCATGAGCGAAGTCTCCCTCCTCGTCTTCGTCACCACATCCCTCACCTCCGCCGTCCCCGCAATCCTATCCTTCCTCACCACAGCCAAGGACTCTCTCTCCGCATTCCTTACCTCCTCCGCCATCCCCGCGACTTTATCTTTCCTCACCGCCGCCGGGTCCTTCCTCACTTCGTCCTTATCCTCCCTCACAGCATTCCTCGCCAATGCCTTCCCCGTAGTCTTGTCCTCCCTCATCAACGCCGGCCGCTTTCTGACCACGTCCATCGCCTCCGCCGTCCCCGTAATCTTATCCTTCCTAACCGCAGCCGTGTCCCTTCTCACCGGCGCCGTATCCTTCCTCGCCGCAACCCTCACTACCCTCACTACCCTCATCGTCCCCGCCATCTCGACCATTCTCCTCTCCATCGCCGACCTCGTCTCTGCCATCCTCGCCTCCATCGAATCCGTCCTCACCCTAATCCTCTCCCCAACCGTCCTGGTCACCCCTCTCCGCGTCCTCCGGGCTACCCTCTGCCCCGTTGTCGATGCGCTGTCTTTTGTACTTGCACCGTTATCCTATCCTGTTGCAGGGGTAGCTCTCTGTGCGACGACAATTGCGTCTTTCGTTCTAGAATTTAAGGTCCGTACTCCTTTTTTCATGATTATATTCTATTATTTTCTTCTTTCTTTCTTTCCTTCTAGTGCCTTAACAATATAACGATTCTTCGCAAGACCGATATAACTAACGTCACTTACTAGGCCCTCTACACATTTGTAAAGTTCTCCCCAACTAAAACTAACACGCCATCCGTCCCCGTGCGGGAACTAAAAGCATGAACTAACACTAAATCCTCCCTCTCCGAATAGCTCTCGACCGCCGCCGTCGTCGGCCTCATCGCCGGCGCTATCCTCTCACGCCTCTCCCACTCCATCTCCTACCAACTCGGCTGGCTCGACGAGGGAGAAGTCGTCGCGTACGAACCCGTTCCCGAAGAGTCTGAGGCGCACACTGCGTCACAACCACTACTCCTAGAGCATGTACACTGGTCTCCTCCCCCAACCCCGCGCTCTCGGCACTTTAAAAGGCCTGTCGCGATGACGGCGGGAAGACTAAAGTCTAGGTGGGCAAACGGCAACGGTAGCGGCGGCGGAAACGGCGAAGTGTATTAACATCTCCGTCTCTCTTTCTCTCTCTTGTTTTTTCTAAGCGACTGTTGTATATCAGGGCGCTGAACGCTGACTGGTTTCCTTACGATGTACCTACGTATAACACTCTTTTTCTGCAGGCAGAAGAAATGGAAAATGAGCATATTGATGTAAATGGTCATTGTGCCCATAGAAAAGTGACGAGCAGAGGCAGCTTGTTTTTTTTGTAACGTGCTCCAGACTATTGGATCGGGAATCCGGGCCAACAAGTTGAAGTTTCCCTTCTTCATCACAATAGCGGTGGTCACTGTCAACGATCTCTAGGATAGTCGTCACTCCGCGGATCCCCTTGGCCGGGAACAGCTTTCATGATACTCGAAAAGGGCACCAACCGCGCTATGCCGTGCTAAGCCAAAGGGAAGGAGCATCTTTCGCGCCTCCTACACCTTCCTCGACAACATCTAGACGCCGCCATCATCCTTCATATACGAGTTTATGGCAGGAACTTCCAACCGAGCAGCTCAAGCACCAACACTGCAGCCAAATGGCCGAGCGGTCAGTTGGAGCGCTCAGGAAGTTAGAAAAAAAGTATTGTTCGTAGCTACGTGTCTAGCGGGGAATCGCTTCGTTCGAAGTCTAAAGCAGCGCATGCGATCTTTTTTGCATTCTTTCTTTTCTTATTTTTCTCTCCTTTTTCCTTTCGTTATCCTTGATTGAATTATTTGATGTTTGGTTGTGATTTGACACTCTCTTCTACGTGGCCGATCGGGGGAGCCTGAGGGATGATGTCGCCAGAGGGTCGGGACAACGAGAGTCTCTTGAGGGCAGAGCACAAGACGGTGCAATGGGACTATGCGAAGGTCCCGAGTCAAGTGGATGGGCCAACCGCCATAGATCAAGTAACTTCTTGCAATGTTCGTCCTTGTGTCGAAACGAAAGTACACTTGTTTATATTAGTTCTCAAATACGCTTTCTTCTTCTTCTTTTCAGAGTTCTGACTTGGAGGAAACGCATTTTTCGCTCTTAGCTATATGAAGCGACCTTGCTTCGCTCTCATCTCATGCCCGTTTCCATCGCTTTTCTTTTCTCGATGCAATTATCATGCATAGCAGAGTACAACCAGAATGTCTGCCAGGCCAACTAGAGTACAAGGGGGGATAGTAAAAAAAAAAAATTCATAAAGAACAAAGGGGACGGAGAAAAGAAACAAATCTATCCTGGTTCCATTGCAAGAAGAAGGAACAGGGTGAAGAAAAAAAACAAACGAAGAAAAAAAAGAAAAAGAAAGAGAAGGCAACGCGCGTATATCCCTGTCCGCTGTTCCCCCCTGTCCCTTACCCAGTTTGTCTCAATTCCATTCCTCGTCAACGCCTTGGCCTGGCCTTCCCTAAGAATAATAGCTCTTTGTAAAGTTGTTTCGAAAAAAGTATTCGCTGGGGTATGTTGGTCATCGAATGTTCCCAAGGCTATGTCGATGTATCTGCCTTGGTCGTGGTAATGTTATATGTCGTATTTGGCCTCAGAGACTTGCGCGGGTCTCTCACGCCTTCTGAGCCGGATTCGTATTTAGGTTGGTTAAAAAGAGGGGGGTATCAAGCCTTTCGCCGGGGCTTCCGGGAGTTGTGGCCCCGTCGGTTCTATCGACGGGAATACACATCCCTGTCCCTAACGGGAGACCTGCTTCGGCTCCTCGTCCGACGATCCCGGTCCCTTTCTCGGTCCCATCGATCCCGATCATCCCTACTGTCCCTGCGTCGGCGATCATCGCGATGCGACCACTCATCCCTATGCCGTCCGCCACCACCGCCACCGCCGCCAGGGGGAGCACCACTACCGTAACTAGGGATATAAGTGTCGATATCGGCACCACGGTTTCCTCTACTCCTAGGTCGTCGATCACGTTCCCTGTACGGATCGCTGTCGGCAGCGTCCCAGCCATTCTTCTCCGGTGGAGGTGGTCGCGGGGGTAGGCCACGTTCGCCTCGTTGCCAGGCAGGTCGTCGGTCGTCAGTACCGTTACGCGAGGGACCGGTGCTCCCGTACCGACCGCCGTTAACGCCATTCCTGTTACCGAAGCTATCGGTAGTATTGAGGCCAGCCGTGGCACCGTTGGCGCCTTCGGGACCTTTGCCGACCGTTCCTCCCTTGGGTGCGGGTGGCAGCCCGGCCCTGCGATCCTGGAATTTCCTCCTGTCGAACTCGTGGCTCTCTTCGAAGCTGGGTAGATCGGCTGGATTCGCGGGAAGTGGCGCCATCTTGAAGTAGTGATGTTGGAGGGCATCGACGGCGTTTACCCTTGTCCTCCAGTCGAGCTTGAGGAGATCCTTCAGTAGAGATACGGCTCCTGCGCCATATCTAGTGGGGTGGATGTGTTAGGCCGGAGTGGAAAAGGTTTTTAATTTTTTCACTCCTTTTTCTCAGGAGCAAGAAGGAATATTTGACTTACTCCTTGAAGCGCGTAGAAAGACAACCCGGTCTCGGGCGAGGTGATAAGACATCACCGCCAGGAAGGTTCTTCCAACCGGGCATATTCTCCTCGGTCGGTGATCCGACCAGGTCCCAGATGAGCTCTAGCTGGTGACCATCCGACTCACCCGTGAGAATCGGTTTACCGACGAGCATCTCACCGAAGATACAGCTAACGTCAAAGTCGTTAACATCAACCGCTCCCTAGAAATGGACCTGCGCCTTTGTTTGCGGCAGCGAGCACAAAACTTACCCAACTCCCCAAATGTCAATCGCTGTCGTATACCTCTTCAGGTGCAGCAACAACTCGGGGGGGCGGTACCAGCGCGTAACTACAAGTCCGGTATACTCTCTCCTGCCTTCGCCCATGGCCAGGCCGGGTTTGGGCCGGGGTCCTTCGTAGAATCTCGCTAGGCCAAAGTCGGCGATTTGTAGGATGCCCTTGTTGTTGATGAGAAGATTGGCAGCCTTCATGTCGCGGTGGAGGATTCGGTTCTCGTGCAGGTATCGGAGACCTTCGAGCAGCTGGACCATGTAGCACTTGATCTGCGGCTCAGTGAAGTGTACAGAGGGATTGTCGAGTAGACCGGACAAATCGTGATCCATGTAAGGCATGACCATGTACATAATAGGTTTCCTGCGTTTGTCCGCTGTGGGTCACGAAGCAAAGTTAGTGGTGAGGTCCCAACGGTTGGCTTTGCCCACAAGAACAGGGCGAATTGGGGAGAGGGGTGCACTGGCGATACTGACTTGGTCTCTGTGAGTGTTCCACGGCCATATCTTCAAGGCTGAGGACGTTCTTGTGGGAGAGGAGCTTGAGTAGGCGAATCTCTCTTAGCGCTGTGATGGGAAATCCATCCTTCTCGTGGTGCATAATAATTTTCTTCAGCGCGACGAGCGCATTCGTCTTCTTTGAGCGGGCTCGATGGACTTCACTACAGGTTTGCGACTCGCATTAGCATCATGGGAACTGGGATCAAGTTAAACCATCCCGGGGACGTAGCCCGCATGCCCATTCCAGTATGCGGTAGGTATGCGGCGTGCAATCTAAACTTACCCAAAGGTGCCCTCACCCAGCTTTCCCAACAGAACATAATCCGTAATCCTCGAACAGCCCTGGAAGCTCGACTTAGGTCGCTGATGTGCCAGGGCGAAGGACACGGGCGACATCCCGTCCTCAGGCGATCTGGAATCCATGATTCCCTATCGACGGCGAAATTCTACCAGGATATTTCCAACTCGCGTAGTCCACCGTGGCGAATACGCGACGGAAAAAAAAAAATGGTACTGCGTCGAGGGAGGGTGCGTCGTTTCGAAGCGTCAAAAAGGTGGTATGCCAGAGAGAGGCAAACAAACGGCGACGAAAGGCAAGAAGGTCGCTTCCGCCTGCAAAGGGAGAAATCGCTCGCGTAATTCTACGGCGACATTTGAAAATTGGAAGGCGGATGTTCAGGCTGGGATGAGAGGAGGAAGTCGGGGCGTGAACGGGGTGGCTCGCTCAATGGCCGATTTGTTCGGTGGATGATGGGATAACCGTACTTGATCTGCAGCTGGTTCTGGTTTTTTATTTGGTGAAGGTCCAACAACCAAACCTTTTGAATGGCGAAACGAAGCGTGAAAACTAACTCCAGTCGACCACCACCTTCCGTGCGCGATTTGCTTCTGACACTGTTGGTTTATCTCGGCTGATGTAAGGCAAGTGTTATCAGCCGCCCAATATTCATAACCGGGGCACATAGGCACATACGAATTTGCATTTATCGGGGCAATTCACGCTTCGGTTGAGCATACAACACCTCAACCATCCATGGTCATGGAGGATTGAGGCATCAAATGGGAGCTGGGGCATGGAGAGACGAACGAACTGAGAATGATTTCGGAGATGTCAATTGATTCATGGATTAGTCTCCTTTGTGCTTATTAAAACTGAAAACAGTGCCGCCATGACCACATGTAATGATTCTCAAAAACCTGCTTCCTTCAAGTCCCTGCCAAATACACTTTTGAAGGCCTTCTTCCAAACATGCTCGTGGAGATACATCTGCAAAGAAGAGAGAAAACAATCATGGAGAAAACGAAAAAAGAGAAAAAAAAACATAAAAAGAACAAGAGACGACACAATAACAAACCCCGAGTTTACCCTCCTTCCTTCCTGAACTCCCTTAACCGGCCGCTCCCCCGGGCCAGTATAACACCAATAAATCATACAGCAGGGGGATCTCACTCTCCACTCTTTTCCCCTTTCACCTTCTCCTCTTACAACCACGGCATCCACAGCGCATCACACTGGGCTAGATTAAGCGGGTTGACCGCCTTAGCAATCAAGTCGATCACCGTCTGAGTGGCCGGCAGATTGCCAGGCGGGCTTTGCGCGAGACTAACGGCACGCTTAACGATCTGGTCTGTGTTCAACTGCACCGTCTCCCGGATCGTGTCCGAGGGCACCTCCATAAACTGCTCCTTTCGGTGGCTGTACGTAGTGAACCACACGAGGATCTCGTCGCGCACGAAGAGCGTCAGGTTGTGCTCGAGCTCGAGCTCGGGCTCTGTCAGGCATCGCGCGATGGCTAGCATGGCCACGCTGAAGATGCCCTCCGTTGCCAACGGGCCCATGAGCGTCTGGAGGTTGGGCGTCAATCGGAAAGGCACGAGCTCGGGATTGACGAAATACGGTTTGTTAACCCCCATGTACGCCATGAGTTCTGAGCCCCAGATGTTGCCCGATCCGCGTGCAATGTGCATCTTGTGTGGGTATCGGTTATGCATGTACAAGATGTACGTCATGAAAGTGAGTGCTGCAAGTTGGTACGAGAATTGGCGTCTGAACAGCCAGAAGTCTTCGAACTCAGGGTAGATGCGCTGGAAGTAATCGAGAACCACCGTGTGTGGCACCCACTTCTCCTCAATGGCGTTAAGAACCTCGAGCCGAGCGGTGGCATGCTGCTCTGACGGTCGGTGCTGTAATAATGTTAGCGGTGAGTGTATGATGAAAGGTTCTAGTCTGGTACTATTACTTACCGATGTCTTCGGCTCCAGAATAGCCCGCAGCTTTTCCATGGCGAACATGATGGGCTCATCCTTGGACATCTTGTTCCTTCGGCAGTGGTCTTCGTACACGCCTTGTAGGGTGACCCAGCTGGCATCTTCCTTGACGATTCGGATATGTGGCGCCAGAGGGACCATGATGGGCAGCGTGAACTGGAGGTCTCGTCTTCGGCTCTCCTTCTTCTTACCAAGGGTCTGATTGAGATGGCGGAAAAGCTGAAGGATGCGCTCCTCGCGCCTGCAGTGACGCGCTGCCGGGTGCTGGACAGCCCATGAGTGGATGCTACCGTCACGTCCCCTCATGCGCAGACGCCTGTAGGACGCGCTGCTGGTGCGGACGAGATCGACGTTGGGCAGGAAGCGGTCAATCTTGACAAAGTCCTGGTTCTTGTCCTTGTGCAACAAGTACTGTCCGGGGATGTCGACGTCGTCGAACTTCTGATACTGGAATTCGCTAAGGTGAAGCGAGAACGACTCCAGTGACACGCGGCAGTGCCGCCTGTCGAGCTTTTCCTCAAACTTGTTCCTCCATCCACGAAGCTTGTGAATGTATTCGTACATTGTTGGCTTGACCTGGACAAAATCGGCCTCGAACGACTTCTTGATGTGCGCGGGCAAGATCGTCTCGGCGAACCGCGTAATGTTAGTCTCCGTCGCCGCCGGCAGCTTTACGTCCTTAGCGAAGGAAGCTGGCATTCGGCTGACATAGGCAAGAGCATCGTTAAGCAGGGCAACAATGAGGCGATATGCATCTTCATCAGGTGGGCACTTGAAGTGCTTCTGGATCTGGTCCACCATGGTCTCCATCGACAGCGCAAGTAGCGGGAATGCCGTCTTCAACGTGGTCATGATCTCGTCGTTGAGTTCCCACGGCTTTCGTTGACTACCCGTGGGGGGTTGGTTTTGACCTGGTTGAGCCGGCTGTTGCTGTTGTCCAGGGCGGGATTGACCGGCCTGCTGCTGCTGTTGTTGTTGCGCCGTTGCCGCCGCATTCTGGGGAGTTCCCTGGCCTTGCGTCGCTGGCGTTTGCGGCTTCTGTCCGTCCTTAGTACCTTCAGTCTTCACGTTGGCATTCTCCGTCTTCGCTGTCTCGCCATTAGCGGTTGCCGGCCTAGACGTCGAACCTTCGGGCTTCTCCGTCTTGGCCTGAACAGGAGATTTGGATGCGCCACTAGCCGCAGCCGCCTGCTGGGCCTGCTGCTGGGCCTTTCGAACCTTTTCGGCCCTCTCCTTAGCCTCCTGGTTCTTCTTGATCGTAAACATGTCCTCGCGGTTCGTCCTGAGCTGGAAGTAAAGCGCCTGGGGGAAAGACCGGGCAATTCTCAGTAGGATGTTAAGCAATCGTGGCGCCTCCTTATAGCCCAGCCCACTGAGCAGCTGGGGGATATAAGTGATCCAGTACCACACCGGTGTGTCTCCCTTATAGTCGTCAAAGCCGGATGCGATAACGCCTTCATTGTTATCCAGAGTTAACAGCCAGAGGATTCGCGATATCAGCTTGCGGCACTTGTGGCTCTTGTAGCTGCCAACAGCCTGAAGATAAGATGTCAAGGCCTGCTTAGCCGAGTTCAAGTCGGTCGGATCCTCCTTGAACTTTCGCTCATTGAAATAGCCCCACTCGGCCCACGCCTTCGCAGCAGTGATGTCGAAATACAGCGCCGTCCCGAACGCGGCGTCAGCCTCCTGGTTTTCCTTCAGTTTCTCCAAGAACATGCCCTTGAGAGTGTAGAATTCTGCCTTTTGGGGCGCGGAGAAGTAGTTGAGGTTTGTGTTATTGATCACATCCAACCCGCTACGCAGCTCATCAGGATTCTCGTAATGGCATCTCGCCTGCTCTCTGAGCTTAAGGAAGGCCTCCTGAATTTCGATGTTGGGGAGTGTGTAGATCCTGCTCAACTGACTGATACAAACCTCGGGAAGGTTGTGCTTCCTAGCAACGTGCGCGAACCGGTTGATAATCCAGGCTGTCTCATGGTATCCTCTGTAAGCGAACGATGCGCCGCCCGCGTTTTGGCCACCAGGCTGGGGGAGCAGCTGAAGATACTTCTGATTAATGAGACCGAAGATATGCTGTCTCCAGGTGACCAAGTCCTGCCATGACTGGATGTCGTCCCAGACGTTGGGGAGTCGATCTCTCCAGGCACCGAGCAACAACTTCAACTCACCCGACTTGACGTCGAGGTTGCTTTGGGTGGTATTGGCAAGACTCTGGCAGATGATGCTAGCATCGTGAAGCTCCACAAGCTGCTGGAAATTTTGTAGCAAAGGGACGTGGGCCTTGGTCAGGTTCGCCGGTAACTGGTGCCATTTCCGGATCGACAATTGAATGGCTTCGTCGCAATAGCGGCTAAAATCGTGTATCGTCTCCTGGCCGTTGTGGAATCTCAAGAGCGACATGAACGCCTGGAAGAATAGGCGACGAGGTGTCGGCGCGTCCATGAAGCCCTTGATAATATTGTCCAAGCCCTCCCGGTGCGTGGGATCCTGCCACATATCGTGACACCTCCAGGCGCATTCGAGTAACAGATCCTGGAAGTTCTCGTGCTTGGCAAAGTCTTGAAGCATGTCCCACTGCTGAAGCTTCTGAGCGCAGCGAACCCAGTGGTCTTCCCAAAGCATATATTCGGCCTGGGAGAAGGGTGTGACACCAGTACGAGCCTTGATTTGGGCAGCTTCGTACATCTTCTGGGCCTTATCCCACATACCATTCTGCTCGTACGACAAGGCAGCGTTTGACTCGACAAATTGGCAACGGCGGCGCCACGTTCCATAAAACATGTCCTCCTCCTCGAGAGACGCATACAAGTCAACAAGTGCGTCGAGGTTGCTCTCACGTACCGTTGGCGATTCGAGCTGAGGCTTGACAGCGGCTTTTTCAAGCTGGACAAGGCCAGTGTACCATCCGCCGTACGTCTTAGAGACGAACTTAACGACGTGCGGTGGGAGTCTGCACTCTGGCCAAGCCCTCGAGGCGCCTTCCACAAGAGACTGAACCACGTTGGGCCGCTTGTCAATCTGTCGATTATGGTAATCCTTGATCAATAACGCTACCAACGACTTCTGGAGATCCATCCGTTCGTCCTTAGCAGTGGCGGACCAGAACATTGGGAAGAGCGTAACCCAGAGCTGGTGAGCGACCTCCAAATCGACGTGCTGCAACTGTGCCAGCGGTTCGAGAATATCACGAACCTTGACGTCACCGAGATCGGTAAGGAATTTGCGGTGCTGTGCCATGAACGCCTCGAACTTTTCATCGCACATCAGGCTGGGCTGTCGCGAATCCTTGACGTACATGCAGGTGAGCTGTGAAGGAGACCAAGTCCGATAATCGTCGCGGTTCAGCTGGGCAACAGTGTTTGACTCGACGGCGCCGAGGAGGAGCTGCGAAGCTTGGACAAGCCAGTACGAGTCTGCAAGACTCATCCAATTCTGGTCGGAGATGACATAGGCGAGACGAGCAGTCGCCGTCTTTGATAAGCTGCGATCCATAATTGTCATGAACCGGTTCCTCATCTCGACATCTTGAGCCCGAGTGCCGATAAGGAAAGCATGTTCCATTCGCACAGTCAACTCGCTTCTAGCGACTTTGGGGTCTTCGTAGATGCGAATGACGAGCTTCAAGAACTTGGTAAGCATCGTAGGGTCAGGACGGTGTTCGAAGGACAACATCTTGTGGAGGACAGCGGTTTTCTCTTTGAGAGTAGGCCAAGTCCCTTCCGAACGGAATACCCAACCCTCGACCATATCGAGGATAGCTTCGCAGAGTGGAATGTGGTACGACTTTTCAACAAGCGTGGCTAAGACGCTGAGGAACGGTCTTCTGTTGTCCCCGAGGACTTCCATGCGCAAAGCAACGGTTCTGATGGCCCTCAACATAACCTTTGTCTGGATCTCGAGCTCGTATGGCGACATCTCGCCGGAAGGCGGCGGGTTGGGATCTTGAGAGCGGGGTGGCGCCGTCTGAGCGGTGGCAACGGCGGTGTAATGTTGGACATGCTCTCGGGCAAGTCGACTTTGAAGTGCCTTCATCAGGATGGGTATGTGCTGGTCAATAACCGGGGGCTTGCGTTGACCCAAAGACCAAAGTAGGTTGACTCCAGAGGAATAATGGCCGTTGGCCATCAACTCGCCGGCGATGGAGGAGAGAGAAGTTATCGTCTCTGACGTCTGAACCTCCGATTCGCCCTCGCCGTCGGCATCCTCCATAGGAACGTCCTCCGGAACGGCATCCAAGATTCTCTTAATAATAGGCACGATCTCGCGACCCTCATCACCATCATTATCCGGGACGTGAAGGCAGTCTTGTATTTCAGGGTTCTCAGACTTGACACACTTCTCGACGACCTTCAGTACGGCGCTGAGGTTCTTATTGATCCACTCATCCGATTTGAAATGCAAGATGACCCTGACAACCATGAGAGTGTTGATGATACTGGTCATGAACTTATCATCATACTTCTCCTTGTCAGATGGATCAGCGGTTAAGACGGTCTGGGTCTTTTCGGACGCGAGGAAGCCGTGGGTCATCGCGGGGAAGGAGTCCAATTCAAGATCACCCCAATACTGCGGCTGAAGTAGATTGTACAGCAATTGAATGGCCTTTTTGGCGAGATCGCCATTGAAAACGGCTGGAGCAGCCAGGCCGGGCAGCGTTGTATCCCTGGGTTTGGCAGACTGAAGAGGGAATCGGTCGTTCAACTGGGCGATGAACTCGATAAGATACTTGATCATCTTCTGTCGTGCCAGTGGGGGGATGATGAATTCTGCCTTCTCCGGTACCGCCAGATGAGGAGTTTGCCGGGAGGGCGCCGAGGGAGAGGCGGATCCCATCTGCTGATCGCCTTCGAGCTTCCTCTTCTTAGTGTTAGGAGACTCTGACAAGGCTCTGGCACCTGGCACACCCGGTCGAGCCATGACTGGTGAACCGGACGACCCTGGGGTTTCGGAATCCGGCCTTCGCTTCCTAGTGGTGGGCGATTCCGGTGCAGGTGTCCCTGCAGCCGGCTTTCCTTCAACTCGGCGTTGCTCCCATTGCCAAATAAGCCACATCATGCTCAGGGCAAGCTTGCGGTTCTCATTCGTAGAGTTGGGGGGCAGCGCCACCTTCCGGAGGTTGGAGATGATGAGCGTCACGTACTTATCACGAGCCTCATAGAAGAGGTCAGGGTGCTTCACCAAGAAATGGAAGATGGAGGTCGTTTGATGGCCCTCGTCGGCAAGGACACGCCGGGGAGCGAGAGCCCAGGCATTGCTCCTCTCATTGGGAAGAGTATTGCATCGCTTAGGGAGAACAGGTGCCACGAGCTCCAAGGCTTGACTGACCAGAGCTCGACCTTCGTTCTGGTTGATTCTCAGGAGCGAGAGGTATATTTGCGTCGGGATCTTGGCTGGCGTCTCAAACAGAGCGATGAAGTAGCCGATGACGACGTAGGCCGCATGCTTGATAATCACGTCGTCAAGTCGAATGTAAGTCCAGCCGAACTTGATGATATCCTTCCGTGAGTCTTGGAGAGACGTGTGGTAATACTTGACAATCATGGCGGATAGTTGCAAGACTTCGAACCGTGTATGATCAATACCGGGCTGCGCCGTGTCGTCGATATTCATGTCAGAGATGACCTTCCACATCCTAGTGGAAACGGCATCCAGAACGGAACGGTCCATCAGCTTGGGTCCCTTTATTGGCTCCGTCTGGTTCCAGTTACGCATAACATCCATAGCGATGATTGGGTTGACGATGTTGTGCAAGAGGAACCATTTGGTCTTCTGGGGAGCCGTCTTATTGCCGTAGACCTCAAGACACTTGAAGAACGTCGCCTTCCAGAAGTCTATCGAGTCGCTGCAGATGATGAACTTGTAAATGTACGCGTAGAGGGGGTGAGTTGCCCTGAACTCGCCAGCAGTGACAGATTGGATCAGGCTGAGGAGGGGGTCAAGGTCCTTAGGCGACTGCTCGAGTGTCTTGACAAGGATTGAAACGAGCTGCTCAGCCGCCTGATCGGCCGGAAGACGAAGCTGAGGAGGTAGTGTGAAGTTGCGAAGGGTTTGCTCGAGCTCTTTTCCGGCTTGTTTCAGCCAGGTAATGACCTCCGGCTTTTGCATCCACGCCTCAGCTCCAGGCCACCTACTCAAAGAATCGAGAATGTGTATGGTGTTGATGACTGCGGAGAACTTCAGATCGCTCTGCTTCTGCCCGATCTCGACGCACTTCTTAATCAAGCTCTCCACGTCCGCAGTGGCGGCCTCACGCAGGGGGCCACTGTTAGGATCGTCTAACGCCTGCGCCAAGAATCGCCCATACTTGAGTTCGCCCAATTTGCTCAGCAAGAAACCCCACACTTCCTTGGGGTAGCGGTTGATATACTTGAACAGGGGTGGCCTAAATGGGCTCCTCTGAGTTCGCCGAAGCTGTTCCTCGAGATCTAGGACGGTGTTGATGAGGCGCTCCTTGAAACCATCGGCTCCATCGGGAAGCAGGTGGAAGACGTTGAAGACAGCGGCGATGACCTTCATGGGAGGGGCTTGCTCGAAGAATGTGAAGGAGATCTGCTGCAGCATATTGGGGTCCGCAATCGCCTTGATGTGGTCGAGTAACCGAGCACCAATCTCCAATTTGAAATAATTAGTTAGGAGTTTGAGGATGCGTGCAAGGTTGTTTAAGCCATGCTCGGTAAGCTTCTTAGAATCGGCGAGGTTGGCGAGAACAGGCCGCAGTCCGCCTTGGAGCAGCTCCTTAGGCAACTTAGTCGAAGGGGAAACAATCGACTTAAGAGCATCGTTGGCCGCGTCAATAGTCGCCTGCGACTCAGAATAGAGAGATTTGAAGAAGACCGCAACGACTTTTGTCCTGGTCGCGATGAGGGCCGCCTTCGAGAAGTCGGGAAAGGCGACGGCGGTACTGAGGAGCTTGATGCATGCTACTCTGAGGGCCACGATGTTCTCCTGAGTTCTGTACTCGGCGGGTTTATTAGCCAGGGATTCGTCGCTGGCATCCGCGAGAGCCAGACACTCCATCAGCATGCGGTTTAGGTTCTCGTCAAAGGTAACCCAATCCTGCTTGAGATTCATGTGATAAGTGACGGCATCAATATAACCGATTTGGACTGCGAAGGGAAGAGCTCGCAAGGGCTTCGCATAAATCGGCTGAAGAAGCCTGTCCCTGTAGTGTTCGACGAGCTCCCAAACCTGGCATTTGGCAGCCGAAGCGATAAGTTCAAGAGACCGCTTCGCCGTTTCCCGGATGTGCGGGTTCATGTTGCTCAGCTCGCTATTCAAGAGCATGCAAATCTGTGCGAGACGGTGTTGCTTTACCTGAGGCTGCCCCGGTTGCTGTCGCACAGGAGTGAGATCCTCCTTTTTGGCGTTCTTGGCGAGTCGTTTGAGGAGAATCTCGAGCGTCTCCTGTGCATAACGTCTCGTCTTCTCTGGTAGGTCCTGCGGTATATCCTTGATGACATATAAGAGGGCACGGATAAACTCTCCTTGCTTCGATGCGAGCCAATATTCTCCCAAGTCGAATTCAGTGAGCATAAACTTGATGCCCAGAGTGCCGCCGGTCTTGGTGAACCACTCCTCCTCATAGCAGCTATGGCAGAACGTCGTGCACATGTAACTAAAGAAGGGTAGTCGGGCCACGCTCATCTCGGAGCCGAAGAGGATGGCGGTCGACCTGTGGATCTCACGCAGCGCCGCCTGTGCGACCTCGCGCACTTCAATTTGGTCGGAAGCAAGAGACTCAACAATGGCGTCACCAAGGACTCGAGCATCGATACAAAGAGGCCCCTCTCCAGCATGCTGATCGAACGGAGTCATGAAGCGCTTGACATCAACCACGGCTCGCCCAACCTCGATGATTGTGAAGTGTCTGCACACGTTCATCAGGAAGCCATCTGATCCCTCTTTAAACTCGGGCATCGCTTCGGCAACCATGAGAGCCTTCAATAGACGCTTAACAAGCGTATCTTGACCATCTTTCTTGGGAATGGAGCAGTCCCGAGACGAGGTGATAAAGGGGGAAAAGTCGAATTCTACCTTCCTACGAAATAGATCCTGGACCTGGAGACGGAGTAATCGTGAGTAGTCCTCCGGTAAGCCATCGAAGCCAATGCGTAGCTTGAGCTGGGCTTTGAGGAACTGCAGAGCTTGCGTTTTATAGTACGAGTCGTACTGGCGGCCCTGATTAGCCTTCGTGGTGGGCTTGGGAACCTCGGTAAGCTTCCTGATCGCAAGATCGATGCCGATCTCGGCAGGGAATGGGCGGTCCTTCTTCGATCCAACGAGGCGGAGCTGTAGACTGGCAGGGTCATCAGCAAATTCCTGAAAGTTGAGCTGCTGTACATCCGTCATGAATTTCCGGTTTCGTCCTCCGAGTTTGCCAAGAATGCGCATTGTAGTATGAGCGTGGAAGTGGCTGTAAGGATGAGGCTTGAGATGGTCAAAGAGTGCAGTCATCAACTCATCAACTACAGGAGCCATGATGGGATCCAGATAATCGGCAGTCAAGTTATCAACGCACAGCTCCAGTGTCCTTAACCCTTGACCAACCAGATCTGTGCCTGAACGCAGTGCAACCACGAGGGGTCTCATCAAGAAGCTGAGATGGGGAAGCAGGTTGCTCAGCCTAGCAGGAACTGTGAGACAGAGTTCAACATACAAATCCCGTTCAGAAGGCTTTCTGGCAACCATGAGAAGGTTGTTAAGCACATCCAGAAGCATCTCGAGGAGAGGCAGGATTTGCTTGTAAAGATGTTCAAACTTGCCACCACCAATACTCCTAAATAAAGACCTTAGAAGGAGGAAGTAGTTGATGGGCTCTTCAGCCTTTGAGGACAGGTCAATAGACTTTGTAACTATGTCCACGACATGTGGGAGGAGGACCTGTTCGTTGTGGCTGGCAAATAAGGTCACGGCCATAAAGGCAAGCTTGAACAATCTCAACAGGATAGCAGACTTCCGGACATCAGCGGAGCCGACCTGGTCGATTCGGTCCATCAGGAAGCGGAGAAGCATGCCGCAGAAGCTGGGAGAGGTGGCTTCGCTAGCAAGGAAGAACTGGGGGATGTGGAGGAGGGCGGTGTGCTCGAAAATCATGTCGTAAAGTTGGGGTATCTCTTGTTGAAAAACTTCATGGAAAGTAGCGGGATCGATGTAATGGAATACAGTTGCGAACGTCTCCAGGAGGTCCTTTTCCTCCTTGCTGCAATTGGCGTTCGCAACATACTCGACAGGGGATGTAGCCTGCGTCTCCGTCGGAGGCTTCTCCACCTCGTAGTACCGGAAGACATGCGCACCCTCGCGGAAAAGTTTGGTTATAACTTTGACTTCTTCAGCCGTAAAGCCAAAAGCCACGTCCTGCCAGTGAGGCGGAGCATTCTTAGGGTCGACGCCCGGACCAACGTTGCATGTTCGAAGCTGGTAGAAAGTATTTTTGAGACCATTCATTAGGTGTCGGAATAAGAACTTGTTGTCGGTGATCGGGTCGGGTGGCCGGTCTCGCGGATTTGCGGTTCTAATCGGCGTGGCCGTGAAGATATCGATCTCATCCCAATCAGGAGGGAACCTCTTGTCGGGGAGATATGACTCTGTAACACCGTCGGCCGCCTGCTGCGCATACTTTTTGGAAAGCTTGACAGCGTTATGGTATTGTCGGTTCATGGCTGCAAACTTGTCTCCAATCGAATTCAGAATCTTCATCAAGTAATGCCTCGCATCGACCTTGTTAGGCATCTTTGCGATGCATTCCGCCATGTTGAGAAGAAGCTTCGCGCTCATAGTTTGGAAGCTCGCACCAGGGAAGTCGTCCTGCAGATTCTTGGTATAAACCTCGACCGTCTTTCGAATCTGCTCAGGCTGCAACAAGTCCCGAACGTGGTGGATCAGGTCGGCCAGCATGCTGTACGCGAGCGGTCGCATGGTCTCGTACACAGTCACGCCATCTCCAGTTAGTGTCCTCTCATCTAACAACTCGTCAATCTTGTTCAAGAAAATGCGGGGAGAGGAGTAGTTTATGATATGGCGTATCGCGACGAGGAGTTCCTTTCTCGCGCTGGACTTCTCCCGAGGACAATCCTTGAGCAGCCTGACAATAACGTCCGGCAAGACTTTGATGAAATCGGCCAACTGGTTCTGGTATTGCCGCAACAAATACGCCAAGAGACTCATAGTCTTTACCTGGGCAGTGATGAAGTCGCCGAAGGCTGCTCGGTTCTTAATCAGAGGGCTGACACCAGTGAATATCTCTCCCTTAGCCTTCGCCTCCTCGTGGGCCTGTTTCTGCGCACTAGCTTCCAGGAGCAACACGCTTGTGATCGTTGGGACGAAGAGCTTAACGTTGTGCGCAACGAGTTGTCGTGAGACTTGGAAGATGGACACGACGATTATGGGACACTCGGCAAGGACCTTGAACGATTGCATACCCTTAACAAGCATCCGGTTTTGCTGCTGGGGATCTGGTCCTAGATCGTTGACGGAGGCTACGGGTGAGCCCGGTCGCGGAGACTGGAAATTCGTTTGGGTACTGCCAGGTGTAGAGGGCGCTCCATGCGCAGTGCTGGTCGACAGGGAGGTGTTGTCGAGCTGTTCCCGTACCATCGACTCGGTCCGATCAAAGATTGCCTGAATAAGGGACAGGAAAGGCTGAATCTTGCTAGAGAGCTGCCGAGGCAGATGTCTCAGGATCTCAGAGATGATCTTGACGCATATGACGGCATTCTCTTCGTTATCTTGTCTTATGAGAGTCATAAGAAGATCGACAATCTCTACGGCGTACGGTTCGAGAGCTGTAGGCGGGTGTGGGGGGGCCCCGGCAGGAGGGGGCGCTGGGGCGAGAGGAGTCGGCAATCGGTGGAGAATCTCCAAGATGCAGTTGCGCAATTTCTATTTCATGTTAGACAAACATGCAGCGTGTTCATGGAGAAGAGGAAGGGTGATACACACCTGCTCCGGAGAGTTGCTCTGGAAGATGCATGGTCCCCTCAGAATATTGATGAATACGGGCATAACCCTTCTAAGGAAGTTCGGGTATACAGGGCCGACAGTATAGTGGTCAAGACTGTCGCGCAGGACTGAGGCGGCTTCTATCCTCAGTCGAGGCTCTGTAGTCAAGACGGTTAGCCGAAGAGAAAAGAGGATATATTTGGAGAGGGTGGGGAGGGGTTCATCAATCAGCCTTACCAAGCTCTGGGGTGGCTAGCCGTTTCACGACATCGTCTATGTTCGCCATGGCGGCGGCTTGCGCATCAAATAGATGCGCAGCGCAATTCCATGGAAGACGGGAGACGAGTGGCCAAGGGCCAGGCCAGGACCAGCTCTCTCTCGATGCGACTGTCTACAAGTCGATAGGTAATCGATGAACTCGAAATGCTTGGAATCAAGGTGGGCCGCGAGGCTGATAGACGAAATGGTAAGATTGAAGAGGAAAGGGTAGCTCAAATGATCGCCCAAATCTCGACTGTATTAAGGTAAAGTGTTGAGCACGGAATTGTCGCCCTGGATGAGATTCGGGGATGGTGTTGTGGGAGAAATGGCGACGAACCCACTGGAGGCGATTTCGTGGGAGCTCTTTCGCAAGGCCAAAGCTTAACACAAAGAGTTGGCGTGGAAATTTTGGAGGCAGTCGCGGTCGGGGGCTGCTGTCGCGAAATCACATTGCGCTAGGCGGTGGATCAATATTCTTCCGGACCAATCAGAAGGTGTTCCTGGAATGTGGCTTTGTCAGCGGCAGTTCCCGGTTTTTTCATGTGAATAAGTGGATGTGCCTGGGGCTTATCGATAAGTTATCTACAATCTACAATCGCAGCTTCCCCCACCTACGAGGGGCCCACCTTGCTCAGTTTACATCAGATTGAGATACATCAATCGATCTTGGTCGTGACACAAAAGGGATCCTCAGCTCAAAGACGTTGAGGTCTAGGCACCGCAATTGAAGATTCATTGTTGTTGCAGCTTAAACAATAGTCCGTAGATTACTAATCCAGGAAGACTCAAAGCTCCAAGGCTCAAGCCTTCCAAAGGTAGCGGTGACCATCACAGTTTGCTCCTTACCAGTTCTCCTCCAAGACACAACATCTTTTTTTCCCTTTGATACTGCTACCAGTGAGCTGTTTATATCCAAGGATCTTCGCCAACCCACCAACATAGTCTTTTGAGATTCTTCGCCGCACAGCGTCCGAGGTTAATGATGTCGAAGCCTAACGGTACGGAAAGGCTGCGGGCCGTCGAGGACACCACTCCTACTCCCGAACCCAACAACTCCAATGGACCATTCACCTCCTTCTTTTACGGTATGTAATTGGCCCCCGTTGACAGCAGTCGACAACTCGACCTCTCCAAAGCTAACACGAACTGACCATGTCCCTCCCGCAGGAACCTTGGTATGTATCATGATGCTAGCTGGCCCGCTCCTTGGAGCGTGCTCTTGCAATGTTCAGGGTACTAACATGGTATAATTTAGATGGCCCCTGAGGTCCTCTTTTCTGTAATATACGGACGCAAAAATCCTGGAAAGGTGTTTGAAGACCTACATACATTTCACCCAGCGATTCTTGATAACCATGCCCGGCGAGTGCTCGCCTTCGCCGACTATCCAGGTGTTGTACCGCAAGAGGGCGAATCGGTCCAGGGAGTTTACGTGACGGGACTCACGGACGCCAACATGGAAAGGCTCGATATATTTGAGGGATCGGAGTATGTGAGAGAGAAGGTCAAGGTTCGGCTCCTTGAGAACGGCGAGACAAGAGAGACAGAAGTGTACATCTATCTGCACGCGGAGGATCTCAAGGAGGGAGAATGGGACTTTGAGCACTTCAAGAAGGAGAAGTTGGCTCTCTGGTCGAGAGAGTAGCTCCATCGCAACGTCAACATTTGGCCGGTCCCCGGGCACTTAGGCCGCTCCGCGGATTCGTCCTATATTTTGTCAGTCGATGAATCGAAGATGGGATGGCACGCAAAACGAAAGCGAGGTGCGAAGGTTTTGAATTTGGGAAGCATCGAGACATTACAGCTAGGATGCATTCGGCCCGATGGGGGTGCTCTCGGAATCATAGGTAATACTCTGAATACCTACATGAACTGTTAAACTTCATCTCAAAACCATTCTCTCGGAGCATGCCGATGGTGATCCTTCCTAGCACCAGCTCGCCCGACGTTCAGGGACATGAGGCGAGATCTGCTTCGTAGATGATCGACTCATCTCGCCCGGAGATGAGATTGACGCGCATGAAAGCCATTAATCTAAGACCCTATTCAAGTGCGCTCCACAAGATCGACCGCTACAGTAGCATAGGGCAGGCAGGCTCTCAATTCGACGTTCGATACCAAGGCCCACCAGCTCTGTAACCTTGACTGGCATGTTGCAAGCATGAAGCTGGCGTGTTATTTCGGACGATGCCTTCACTACGAAGTAACAGGGAGGTGGCTGCTCGGCCTCCGGTGCAACTCTTATCCCATTCTTCAACAACACAAGAACGACGTAATATGAATGGTTGGAACAGGAGTTCGTGAGTGCGGGGTGCTCAAGGAATCCCGGCGTGGTGCCACCGCGCCAAGGATCCAGGGCCCACGCATTCTGAGTGCTGGGCGTTCGTGAACCCACATATCATCGTCGAACGGCGAACAGATCCCGCGATGGAGTCTTCAATTCCCTTCTTGCCTCGTCGCAAGTGCAACGATCACCTTAACAACACGCCCGTACTTTCGTACACGTATCAACGTGACAACGATGTTGAAGTTAAGGGATATCTTGCAAGCAGGCATACTACATTAGTGTCGTCGTCACATTCTGGGCAACTGCCCTCCTCCTAGCCAACACCACCCCCAGTCCAGGCCAGTGCGCCCCATCTCCCTTCATTTCGGCTCTCCCCTGCTCGCCTATTTCAATCGTTCCAGTGCGTTCCAACGTAAGCGGATCCGGTCAGAGCCAGGGTTAGAGTGCCGGCTTGAAGATGATCTCCAGTACAGAGTGGCAACAGGCCGTTAAGCGTCAGGTGAAAGTCCCCAAGACATGTTGACAGTGGCTTAGGGTGGATCATTCATGCGTTCTCACGCACGCTCCATGATCTCCCAGATCCGCCACTTTGTGGGGTTTCTACCCTGAAATTGGGATAATAAACGCTAGGCCTAGAGTATTTCGAGATTTCAAGAGATCGGATCGCTCCCGCTTCCTAGCAAGGCAACTCATATCATATTTAGATCCTAATAAGGCAAGACTCAACCCAGGATGAGTCTCAGGACAGACAACTGTGAATAATTTCCGGTGCAGCCTTTTTAGCCTCACTTCACACAAGTTTTACACTCCTCCCTGGCTTGACCGACGACATTTAATTTTATGTGGATTTCCCTTGGAGGGTCCTGGTGAAATTGGAGGTCCCGCATTGATTTCCAACGCCTAGGTCCTGACGATGGCCGATGGTTCCAGGGAAGACCCGACCGAGGACTAGTAGTGTTCGACTTCTTAGTTCCCGAGGACCCTGAGGCCAGGAGTATCAATAGGCCATCTACTCCGGAAATGAAGGCACCTTTGAGGGTGGCACGCCGTTTAAATGACGGGCACCAACGGGCCGTCCTGGGGACGCAATTGGGCAATTTCTCAAAGGAAGCATAAATTAAGCAGTCACAGTAGTTTAGTATGTAGCGCCAGGGGAAGGCTACCATATTACCCAAGACCAGGTTGCAGATGACTTGGTCAACCATTGATGCTGGTCAAGATGCGATTCCTTTGACCAACTCAAGTGAAGTGCTCAGGTCGCAGCTCGGGTCGACTATGTAGGAGCCCTTGCCAGCCCAATCCAGCCAGCTGGCACGACCGGTCACTGAATCGGCCGCATGTGTTTTCCAGCCTTGAAGCTCTCAAAATAAATAGGCCGCAGACAAAGTCAAAGCGAGCGAGGCCATCTTTCAAGGGCCCATGAAGAATCCACGTGTCGGTCTGTTTCTGGCCGCGAACAGCTCCATTCCATTCCTAATAGGGCAAACCAAACAAAACAAAGGAAAAAGACGGTGAAAGCAAGAAAGGCTTCTTGCCGCCAGGGAGGATCCTCAGCGAAAACAGAATGCATATCGCAGCATGTTTCAATTTACACCAATAAAGTACGGTGAACAGGAGTGACTGGAGATGGCTAAATTGAGATGAATCTGTCGATGCGACAGATAATAGGGACACACCTTGATGCCTGCGCCGCGGGGAAACGGAACGGACAAGAATCAAGAGAAGACCGAGAAAACAGGGAGAGGAAGAAAAAAAAAAGAGATTTTTTTCCCTCCCTGCTGAAGACGCAACAGACACGCGGCCAATTCTCGTAGGCAGCACAGTCTGTGGCTATCACCTTCGGTAGCTTCCTAATCACCGGGTCCTCAAGACACAAAAACTAGAACCGGGGTGGTCATCACCAGAACCGCGTGGAATCTCACAAGATCACTAAATGTTGTCGCTAAGTAGTCCAGTTTCACGCTGTCCTTGTCTCGTCCAATCCGACTGGCTCTCACGATAGTCCCGTTGTGACGAGAAGCCGTACCTTGCAGTGGCTGTCGTTTACCTTCGACCACTGATGGACTAGTATGCCCAATGCGCCGGAATCGATGGCCTTTGGGTTTTAATTCGGTGTTCGATTTTTTTCGGAACTGGAGAGAGAACTTGGGCTTCTCCGCTTGCTTTTCCCTTTTAGGGTTAGGGTCGGGATGAGTAAGGAGAGGGTTGGCATGCCTTGGAGTTCCCCTGGTCTCAAACAGATGGCGTTTCACCATCTTAGACTAGGCAGGGGTACCCGCATCCACGATCCCGGACTCCGAATGCAGGGGTTACAACGGCCCAAGGACGAGGTCACCACCTCCACTTCCACCCACCCACCACCCACGCCATTTGGGGGGGCAAGATCTAAAGTGTTTTCCTTTTCTGGAAAGGCCTTTTTTGCAGGCCTAGTAGTGCCGGCCAAGGGGTTCGCATGTGTAAGTCGCGCTCGTAGCCCAAATCGCAACGATGCATTATGAGCAGAGGGACGATGCACGCAATGATGGTACATGAATGGACTCTACTGTAGATGGATGGGTGCACGCTAAGGTTTGAGCGCTTAGTTGTCGGTGCTTCACCATAACTCATCACCTTGCGCCCGACTTGGGATGACAACTCAGGGGTCAGCAATCGCAGGCCACTGCCCGAAGAAGGACGGCGTGCGTGTATCGCAACGGCGGCGAAACAAAGATCATGCCCAAGGCAGTTTACGTAGTATGGCCACGCAGCAGGTATGGGGTAGCGCATAGTGCTGGCGTGATCGGTTAACGACTGCCGAGAGGGGCGACGGCATCAAGTTGACTGGATGGGATTTTACTGTGATATCCTTCATCAAGATCAGGAGCAAAAGCGGTGCATATTTATCAATCGACAGGTTCGATGTTTCTGTTCCCGCTCCTGCTTAAGCGATGACTGGAAGGAAGAATCTCTCAGTTTTCCATCAATGCAAAAAATCTTCAAGCCCCGAACAGATGGGTGATCCGAACATGAACCCTCAGACCTTTCTTGGTGGTACAAGAAACACGTCACACCCAAGCTTAATATCTCGAGAAACCAACAAGGTGTACTTTTCTGAGAAGCGAATGTGATACTGGGAAGATCAGTACCTGAAGAATGTGTCGGCACCGAGAGACGAACCTTGGAAACGAAACAATTGTGACGAATGCTATTTTCAAGGTTTGTTTAATGTATTTTTTGGTTTCAATCGGATCAATCCTTCTCCCCTCTTACACTGAGTGATGTAATGTTACGAAGGTCAAGTGAAGTCAATGTCCTCCTTGAGACAATGGAAGTCCCCATCAAATGGATAATGATGACTGTGGCTGTGGATACTAAATCGAGGGTGCTGAACTGGCGCAGCTAGTGTCTATATTTGTACCCTCTTCCTAATATGGCAGAGCATGCCTCAATTGATGTAAACTATTACTGATACTATTTTCAACACTTGCACCGTCCTTCCGCTGCGGTCAGCGCGATTCCGGTTGTCTTATATTTTTCCATCTAGATATTTCCTCGTGAGGTTCGGAGAAACTAATGGTTTCGACTTACTCCCCGTTCTGAACATCGGTTGGCATGTGCGGATTTGATGTCGGCTGGGCAGCAAAGAAGATCGAAGATGCCGCATCGATCAATTCTCTTGTTCCCCGCCCCGCATTGTACTTCTGTCCAGTGGCAATCGCACGGAGTACAAAGGAATTGATGAAGCCAAGGCATCAACGGATTTCTCCTTCTCCTTCTGTAATCGACGCCGAGATTCTCTGGAAGACTTCGTAAGCCACGTTGTCGTAAGCTACGATGAATACTCAATCCTGTCAATGCAGGGACCGCTGGAGGCCCTCGCATACGTAAAGCATCAAGCATCAATCCACATTGTACGAAAGGTCCTGGTCCTTGTCTAAGACCGCCGAAAATACACCCAGCCTCCCCAGTTTTTCCAAGCCATCCGTCAAAAGTGCTGTGCCACTACGACGCCGCACTTCGCGAAAACAAGACCACGCTAGCTGCGAAAATGGAAAGAAGTCTGAGACTGAAGAAAACCCCGACAAAAGGTAGAAAAAAAAATCCAAAGAAAAAGCGCTTCGTCATTGCCCGACGCCCGGTTAGTGGCCTGTCGCTGTCAGCCATCACCCTGCTTCGGCGTCTTGATGTCTCGGTCGGCGGGCCAGATGACTTCGTACAAGCAGGACGGGGTCCTGCGAAGGGGCTGGGCGGGCATCGAAAGAAGCAAATCAACGAGCTGAATGACAACTTAGTGCCAAGCTGAGCGGGGGAATGCCCCTTTACTGGACGACGGGTTGACACTTTCCCCTCTCGCCCTGCTTTTCTGGCGTGCCACTGGTGCCCCCTGAGTCCCTGACGCTAGCAGAAATCTGCCTACTATTGGCTCGTGAGGATACACCGACAGTCTTTCGGGATGCGCCGTCGACACGAACCCTCTCGTCCGTCTACGATCCGGCAACAAGAATAAGACTCGTTTCCCTCCCTTGTTTATCGGCTATGATTGGTGGAACGACCGGCACGTCCAGTTGAAACATTCTAGTCAAGTGAGTAAACGCCCGAACCCAGGAATGGGCTCACGAGAAGTTGAAACTTGAAGCTAGAATCACTTGATGGAGTCTCCTATTCCTCTTCTAAAGTCGGATCACGGCAACTTGCTTTCTCTTAGTTTCTGCTGGCTCTTGTGGATTATCCTTGACTTTTCGCAGGTCTGTGTCCTGGTCGTCGATCCATGCCAGCCAAGAATGCCCCCGCGAGACGCACTGACATCACTGACGGTGGCGGGAGGACCGAGGCTCTGTTCCAAGGAATTGGCTTCGCTCGGTCACTTTTACGAAGTATTCTCGACTGCTTTCACAGTACGAAGTAGGCCTCTGATAAATTTATCCGGCCGCAGTTTTGGTCTCCTTTTTTCAGACTCAGGTGATGGGCATCTCACTGGGTAAATCTAGAACTCGTGATACACCACACCCGTACAGATCCTCTCACACATACCGCCAAGAACCTGAAGGCCAGACAAAAAAAGTAAATCCCGGATACCATTTAGTAAAAAATTTACAAGATCATCGATTTTTTTACGAGTAGCTTCTAGAGGTTATTCTGGCCCGAACTTCCAAACGCCGAAGCCAGAGGCGATTTAACGCCGTCACCCTGGATAGCTCGGGACTCGACATGGAATTCTTCTAGGCCTGATGACCAAGGGTTACTGAGCACCTGAAGTGTGCAGATGGCAATTGGGTTTTTGCAAAAATCCAGGCACTACCCATGGCTGCGAGGCTCGGTGTCCTTCCACGCATAGTGCAACCCTCCCCACGACGCCAGAAAAGTTAACATGGTCCCTATTCCACTTCTAGCGGTACATCGCGCTGGATCAACCAAAAGGGAACAGGGGCAAAAGGGGCCCTGCTGTGGAAGGCCTGGCGGCGTAACGTTTCTCTGAGGTGGTGGTACCCAGTCCACTTGGTCAATTGATCAATACCACGATCGAGGGTCTCGCGACGAAGTGAGACCTCCACAGCTGGTGAAAGTCAGTTGAGGCGCTGGACTCAAACCCTTGACCGACCGGCAGGTCCCTTGACTGCGCGGGTAAGTCGGGACTTGAGAGGTCTCAAAAAATGGCCTTACACTGCGAATCACTACTTTTTTTTTTTTATCGGTTTAACGTTCTTTTGTCACTCGAGACAGTGCACTCTAAGGCACGAGAGCGTCATATTGAAGCCAAGATGCATGCTGCTGTCACTTAACAGAAAACCCCCTGTCTCAGCGGGTCGGGCGATCTCAAGTGAGAGAGGCCTCACCAGTGGGAAAGGCAGACGGAGCACTGTCGGTGACAGCCGCATTCCATCAACGCACTGCACTGTCAAAGCGAGTGGTGCTCTTGGACAGGCTTGAACACGAGTGGGAATTGGGCTAGGCTAGCCAATCGCTTCCTTGGTAACCCCTGGCCCTGGAAGCAGGTTTGCCCTGTTCTCCTATTTTTTCACACTTTCGCCTCTCGGGAGGCTTTTAGCTCAGCGAATCCACAGTCGTCATGCTCGTCGTACCGTCGTACGAAGTACACTGTAATATGGGCAGGCCGGAGTGGCACTACGGCACAGTACGGAAAGAGTCATGACATGTACTGGGGTACGAAGCGACATTCGCCGACGGGGTTTACGAAGGACGAACAAGACAAAATGGATCATTGGATCCAGGATGGGGGCTGCCAAGCATTCAATTCTGCACGCCCCTGTCCATCTGACACGCCCCCCTCATCCCATCTTACACCCCTCATCCATGGTTCCCACACCTTCCAGCTCTCACTCCCTCACTCTCTCTGTCCTCTCATCCTGTCTTCGTCGAAACATCCCGCATCCCGACTAGTCTGGTCCTTGCCTAATAACCTTCGAAAGGGGAACATCCCCGCTTACACTTCCCCCTTGATGCTAAGAATTCTACCACACACCCCTGCGACCCTCCGTTCGCCGTCGATCTAGTATTATGCCTCAAAGTCGGACACACATACCGCGATGGCGCAGCACCACTGGCTAGAATCGAGGATGGAACCAGACGACTCTACCACCTGCTCTAAAAAGGAGCGCCACTCGCTCCATCTGTGATGTTCTAAGTGGACCATCCGACCACTTTCATCGTCCAGGGTGGTGGACCATTCACATCCACATTCCCACCTTCGACGTCGAGCCCCGGCTACGAAGCTCAAGGTTGCCCCATCCCCTGTTCTACTATGATCCGCTAGAGTCCAATCCCTGTGCCATTGCCACTCGTTCCTGCGGCTTGCTTGTTTGTTCCTGGGTCCCAAATTACTATTCTGGATTAGACTAATCGTCCGCACATTCATTTTTTTTCTCTCTCGCTCTCTCTTGCATACTCCACCTTGGCTGGGCTGGTTCCACAACACGCTCCCCTCCCAGAATCTGAGAATCTGGTTCGCCGTCGCTCGTTTGTCTTCTGAGTATAAGTTTCCCGGTCCATCCCATCTCAACCCTGGCTTCTTGTCTCTTCCCTCCTCATCACCAAAGCCAAGCTCTCAGTTTGAGTCAGTCTTCTTTTCTTTCCAGAAACATTTCTTTTTGGTTTTGTTGTTTCAAGCAACATCCATTACATTCCTTTTTCAGATATTCAAGGCTAGGCCTGTATCACTTCACTCTGCACATATCAAAACTCAACGCGCCTGCGGCGTTCATCACTCTCCTTTCAGAACATCGGTTCTGCTTTGCAACTGACGACAAACCATCAAACGTCCGAAGACCAAACGAAACAGCTTTAACGCTTTCTTTGCTCCTCTTTTTCGACTTTGCTTCGCTAGGCTTAGACACTCTCTTGAGTATTCCTTCGTCCGGAACGTGAGGAATCGACAATCCCTTTGCTTCAAAATGCAGTCTACTCTTATCTCTATCCTTGGCTTGGCCGCCGCTGCCAACGCCCACATGAAGATGGGAACCCCCGTCCCCTGGGGCCCTATCAGCAACGCCCCCTTGGCCGGTGATGGAAGTGATTTCCCTTGCAAGAACGTCGCCTATGACTGGAGCGGCAGCGCCCAGATCAACGTTATCCAGAAGGGCCAGAGCTCTCCCCTGACTTTCATCGGATCTGCTGTGCACGGCGGTGGCTCTTGCCAGCTCTCGCTCACCACCGACTTGAACCCCACCAAGGACAGCGTCTGGAAGGTCATCAAGTCCTACGAAGGTGGCTGCCCTGCTATTGGCGTCGCGGGCAACGCTGGTGACAACGCCAATGCCCCCGGTCCCAGTGAATACACCTTCGAGATCCCCAACGACGTCCCCGCTGGCAACTACACTTTCTCCTGGTCGTGGATGAACAAGATTGGCAACCGTGAAATGTACCAGAACTGTGCTCCCGTCCAAGCCGTCGGCTCTGGTGGCTCCGAGTCCTTCTTCAACTCTCTTCCTGACATGTTCGTTGCCAACGTCGGTAACGGCTGCCAGACCAAGGAGGGCGACGACACTGCTTACCCCAACCCTGGCAGCGTCGTCGAGCGTCTCGGTCTCCAGACTCAGTCTCCCAGCCCCATTCCCGACAGCCTTTGCCCCAACGCTGGGTATGGCTCCGGCTCCGGCTCCGGCTCCGGTTCCGGCTCTGGCAGCGGAAACGGTAGCGACACCCCCGCCGCTCCTACTCCCCAGCCCACTCTCCCTGGCAACGTTTTCATCACCGTCCCCGCTGCCACTCCCACCGCTCAGCCTGAGGCTCCCGTCCAGAGCCAGCCCGCCGCCCAGCCCGAGACCCCTGTTGAGGAGACTCCCGTCGAGACCCCTGTCGATGGCGGCAATGATACCCCTGTTGTCGATGTTCCCGTCAACAACGGAGATGCTGGCTCTGGCTCCGGCTCTGCCTTTACCGCTGGCACTGCTTGCAACCAGGATGGCTACTGGAACTGCGTTGGTGGCAACTCCTTCCAGCGCTGCGCCAGCGGCATCTGGTCTGCCACCCAGCAGCTTGCTGAGGGCACTACCTGCTCCGGCGGTATTACCCAGACCATCCAGATCTCGAAGCGCGATGGCACTCCTATGCGCTTCGGTGCCAAGTTCATCATGTAAGGGGATTGCATGAGTAGACTACAACAGGTTTGTGGGAGGTTCGTGTTGGGTATCATTGGGGCGTTGGCTGTGGCCTCGACTTCCATTCTTGCATAGATTTTTGGGTGATTTCATTCTTGTACATACACATTTTCTTGTATTTTCATACCATCTGGCACCATCTGGGGGTTCGGATACCGTATACATAGGGACTATGATCGAACAATAGACCCCAAAGGGAATTTTGCATATCAACATCTTAACCGAGCTAAGTCGAGTCCTCAAGTGGCTGCAGAATAGTAAGGTGAACTCGACAGTGACTTTGGGTGAGGTTGAGCCTAAGTTGTGGGTCATTCTGGTTGCAGAATCACGTGAGTGGCCCACCTGCGACCAGACAGCCAGACCGGAGCCCGAACCATTGCACCGGAAATGGTCGGGACCGACTGGCCGGGGTCATTGGAGACCAACTTGTTGGTGGCGCTGTCCCAAGGTGATGGGAAATGAAACCTTCCAGAAGGATTGATGGCATACTATTCTAAAAAGGAATTTTCGAGTTGGTCATTTATCATAATGTTCTGCCCATTTCGGTGGTCAGAAGGATCTTGGGCTAGATATTATCGACTCAATATGTCTTAACAAAAATATAATTTTATATCACTAGCTAGTTCCTTACATTATATAGTATTTCGTAACGTTCGTCTCAAGCCTTCGACCTGGGGTCATCTCCGATCAATGTATCAGAACGCTTACACCTGCCGAACAATATTCTATGAGCTCGGCTTTTGCTGCCCCTTTTCAAGGCAACCGTATCTATCGGCACCACAAGTTCGGCATACTCGATACCAACGTGCCGCCGGCCATCCCGGCCAATATACCTCCCAAAGGCGAACCTCGTCTCAGAAATGGGGCTATCGTCGCGTAGCGCCCTGCTCGGTGCCATAAACTCAAGGATAGAAGCTATCGTCGTCGGCATGCGCGGGAGGAAGAAATCCATCGAGAAACCGTACATGAACGTAGCCACAACGACGTACAGCGCCAGAATACTAACGCTAATAATGAAGGCGGAAGTTTCCATGAAGATTCGAGTCTCGGTCGAGAATCTCGTGCCACCGAAGGCGGGCTGATTTTCTTCGAGCGGCTGATATGGCACGGCGTCCGACGCGAGGAGATATGCGAATGCGCGGCGCCAAATATCCATTGTTGCCGGGAGCATGACGGATGGATCCGGAATTGATTCGTTGGGGTCGAGGATTTTCTCCCCGAGGGAGGCTTTGAGGACGTCGATGAACCAGGAGAGGGACATGGAGTTGGGGTGCCAACTCACAGCGTTGGTTGTCATGTGCCCGGTGACCATCTCCACGAGCCGAATCGTGTCATTCCAAGACCTATCGTAACCGAGATTGTCGGTGAAGTCGCTGGCCCTTTCGTAAGACAGGATGTGTCCATCGGAGTCTATAGTTACGTCGAAGAGGGCTGTCTTGAATTTCGATTGGCATGCATATGCTCTATAGTCCACAGTTCGCTCGGGAGTGTAAGTCATTCTGCCCCAATATAGTATCATTGCCCCTAATTTGGTGCAAGAGCCCCAAGCTCCTTCGGTACTCGAGGTCTTATTCGACATCTCCCCTCTGCCCAGCTGGGACAGGCCGGGGCAAGCTGGATCGGTGATTCCATGTTCCTCATTAAAAGATCGCACGTCGACTATGATCTCTTTTGGGAGAGTGTCGTTTACCGGCTTCGTTGTCTGTGCCTCGCTGCAGGTTATGTCGAGCCCGTAACCCCTCGTTCGACCTCTAAACATCTCTGTCGAGTTGTGTGGGTTAGGCGAAATCGCCGCGAATGGCTGGAAGTAGTACTCTGCCGTAGCCCAGGGAGGCATCTGCGTTCCCAATGTGAAGTTTGACTTAACGGAAAACATGTTATCATCCTGCCTGGCGTCGTTGTTGGTACTGCTGCCCATCTTGTCCAGCTGGAATCTCTCTGAGCGTAGATGCACGAGATCTATGGGATGGGTGACTGGAACGGGTTTTTCGTTGAAGAGACCACCTAAGCCGACCGCCAGAACATTTGCGAGAAGAGCAACGAGACAAACTACGGAAATGAGGACGTGTCCGGCTCTTAACGCTCGCCAGATAGAGAGCTGCGGAGGTAGAGACGTATAGTCCAGATTCATGGCCTTTTTCGCTTGGGATGCTTTCTTTTGTGGTCGCAAGTCATTAAACGGTTGGAAAATGCAGAGCAGTCGGGTAGCTAAGACCCAAAACGGCTCTATGAGTGTCGCAATTGCTGTGGGTATGTAGTTCTCCAAAAGCTGAAGTACCTCAAAACGGTCCGTTGGGCGGGGCAAACCTATAGGCAAAATATGTTAGTATCGTGATGGAGACAAGGAAACGGTATAATAGCGCAGTTTAACATACCCCCTAGTCGCTTCTCTTGGTTCTTGAGGAACGTCAGAACCCCCAATGTGATTGCCAGCAGAAGAACGAAAATAATTCCCGACACCCTACGGAGAATGAGGGGTCTCACAGGCTCGTAATACTCATCATTTCCATCTCCCGACTTGGCCCTTCGTTCGACTGGTATGTCAAAAGGCTTGCGCGTGTCGGTTACTCCTATCATCATGGTGCCATCCGAACGAGAGCAGCCGCACTTAAGACGGAGCCTTGGATCACTAACACCTCCAGATTCGAACTCGCTCTTCGTCTTATCAAACGTTCCGTATTTTGGTGAAATCACATCGAGTAGCTGTGGGCTGTTTCTGAGAATGGTTACGAGATCGCCAAGTGTGCTCGGGTCTGCGGAGAGGTTGCTCTTCAGTCGCAGGGCGAGGAAATGAAGCAGAATCGTTTTGAGACCAACTATCACCAACAGTGCCTCTACTATGGCGGAGATAGTTCTGCTGACAAGAATTCCGTAAACAACAAACTCCACAGTCCCTTCCGACGGTTGCGCGGAGGCCACGGCCTGGTCTGCCTGAGGGACATCCGAAAGCAGGGAGTTGAAAGCCAGCGCAAAGACGGATTTGTGAATGGCTCGGAAGCGGTCTTCCATCACTTCGGCATCGAAGTAGTCCTCAATGGGCCTTTCATGCTTTCCAACGACAAACCCAACCAAGGGAGATAGTGGCCAGTCCCATCTCGTGTCGTTCAGCTGGTCGAACTGGTCGAGGATGATATTGTGAGAATAGTCGCGAGCAGCATCCTGGACTTCGGAAACACTACTTCCGAGCAGATATTCAAATCCAGTATTGTTGAACTCAGTGGGTGGGAGCTCCTCGGGAGGTGCGAGTTCCTCTATCGAGGCATCATTTGGATGGAAGGTATCCGTGGGAACTGTTACCTGAACTCGCTGCTTCCAATAGCTTGGTTCGCAGAAGATCGCCGTTACCCGGGGGCTGTCAACTGGCCCAACAGCCATGGTGGCAAGAAACTGATGGGCGTACTGTGCAGGGCATGTCGTGGAACGCACGAGGAACTGGCTTGAATAGGCACTGTTATGCCAACCAAGATACTGCATTCGGTAGCGTGTTTGAGGTGCAATGTCAATGGTCTCAATGCTACTAGCATTGCAGCCTTGACCGTTGAGGAAGTCATAGTACGCCTCATAAGCCGGCCTCTTATCTTGGACAATCTCCGCCGGCCAGCACTTAAGATCCGTCCAAAATTTTGTAGTTGTGGCTGTCCAGTTGGCTTCATCTGGGAAGCCGTTGGTCTCCATCTTGAATGGCAGTAAGGCGTATTCAGGCGTGGTAAATTCCGGATATGGTTGAGAAAGGTACTTCACCGCGTACATGCGATGAAGAATAGAAGTGTCTAACGCCGCCGACTGTGCCTGGATCGGAATCGTCTCTGCCGATATAGAAAAGGAAGATGGCTGGCGAAGCTGTACCGGGCCTGTACCGAAGATGGCACCTTGAAGGGGAGTTAAGGCCCAGAAAATCAGCAATAATACAGTACCAGAAACAGACACTGTCCAGTGTCTAGATGAAAAGAATCAGCAATTGGAGAAGACATTGGTAGGGAGATAGTAAAGATCACACATACCTTCTCTTGGTTGCCTTGAAGGGGACCAGAGCAATGAAGTCGTATGGGTAATCCAGACTTAGGGACTCCTTAGCTAACGCACCATTTTCGCGCGAGAGTTCGAGCCATGGTTGGATCCGTTTTACATCTAGATCGACCCAATTCCATATGATGCTGTACATGACGGCGATTATCGTCGGCAAGTACATATATGCAAATTGGGCGCTGGAGGGTATGTCGTCTACGTTCGAGGAAAGAGATAAGCCACCTTCGCGACGACTCTTCTGCGCCAGGAATTCAATAACTCCCGCTAAGGCAAATGTCCATAGCGCAAGGGGTATTAAGACTCTCTTTTTCGTCGAGACTGGTTTCCATCCATGCTTGCAACCTACCATGACGGTGTTAGTATCAACACTACCAAGTGACAGGGGTGTAATCAAGGTGCATTAGACCATACCTGGGAGTGAGGCAAGTGTGGTCTCGGAGTCTACCCTGAGATGGGTCTCCTTTCTGAGGATGCCCTGTGGTGAAGAAGGGCTCCATAGATTCTGCGGACTAGCCCACGTTGAGTTGTCCGAGCTGTATGTGCGACCCGTCACTAGGTCTCCTCCGGGACCTTTATGAGGATCTGGCCAAGGGTGATCCGTGTAAGCCATTGGAGAAACGGAATGGCGTAGGAACCCAGAGACACAACAAGGACGGAAATCCTTGATTGAACCGAATCACAGAAGCGTCCATAGTGGGCTTTATGTATAAGAGAGAATTGGACATTCATTGGACTTCTATTTACAACCTCCCATGTTGGCCCCCATCTGGGCCGGCCCCTCACCAGGGGAGGGTGTGCAGAAAGCGAAACATCATTTCTTTCTTCGAGCCAACAGTGGTTCGGGTCTCGGGAGGTCTGCATTGGGGGGGGCCACCTACAACCCATGCAATGCAGGTCTTCAAGAAGGGCGCCTGGGCGGCCTAGTCTCGCGATGCCGATAAGCGCCCGGAAAATTTGCCCATGGGGCCAATGGCCGCAAAGACGACCTACCAAATCGCGGCTCAAAGACCGATGAAACCTCGATTCTGCATCACTGTAAATTTAGAATATAAACGTCGACATTTAAACCACCCCGCAGCTGATGTTGTTTACACTGTAATGCGTTGGCATCTGCCATGGCGTGTTTGCTTGTTGAAATGGGGCAAACACGGACCTTCTCGGGACGGGATTCGACTCTTGTCGTTTGAGAAATGTTGCACTGCAGAGGCGACAGAAAAGCAAAATAGCTGTTTGCCAGTCTGTTTGCATTGGTGATTGGGCACTGCCTCTCGGCTAAGGCCTGGTTTGCACGAATCAGAGTAGTTGACCGTGCTCGCTTCTCACGATGGATGTGGGACATAATCTTGTGAGCGTCTACGAAGTAAACTACGCCCCTTCAAGCATCTTGGACTTACGAGAGACTCGAAGAGCAATTAGTAGTACGATGACTGTGTTAATTTTTCATGCACTGTATATAATACTGTACACTGGTATCTCTTGTCCATTGTCCCGTCTTGAATATCCTAATGTGATGACTAAGCGTAGATTGGTTTTCTAGGTGTCATCCAACAAGCTCAATCCTGACCTTCGTCATCACGACGCTTTCTCGATTCAACTAAGCCAGCCGCTCGCGTTGACTGCCTCGACATTTCATCCATGGACTTCCGCCATCCCATCGCCACGATCGCATAACCTAGCTGACATGATACGAATTATCGATATATTCCATCCCCCGAAGATAGCCGTGATAATTTTACCGCTTTCTCTTCTACTCCACCAAAAGAACCTCGGCGCGTAGCTATGGCTCCAGATGATACCAGCCCCTGCGCAAGCGAACTGCAGCTCCGCCTAGCTTCGGCGACTGCAACACCCATCTCAGAACTAAGCCCCCAACTTAGCGACCTCGCATCGCGTACTATTCATGGCATAATTACGGTCATTTGGCCCTACAGCATCATCAAAAAGTCCGTGGCATTCCAGCTCGCAGAGCCTGATTTTCGGTTACGGCGGCAGAGAGGCCAGGTCCGGGTGAATTTTGTTGGCGCATGCGCCAAGGCGATTACGGATGCTGGATTAGGTAGTGGCGATGAGATTCTCATTAGTCTGGACGGAGCGGAGTGGGTGGAAAATGATGCGCCGGCGAGGATACCCGGAACGACCCTAGAGTGGCAGCTCAAGTTCGTATCCAGCGCGCTTTTACAGGTATAGTCGCCGAACAACAGTTTGTACGCACATGCCCTAACCTTAACCCTAGGTCAAAAAAGCCGATGCAGAAGAACCGACAGTCATCCATGTTGACGCGGTCGGTGTGGGTGCTGAAGATACCAAAGCCCCCCCTGCGCCAACAATAGAACCGATCGAGGAACTTCCAAGCACATCCGAGGTGCTGGCAACTCCTCAACGCGCGCTACCAACGAAGCGACGATTTTACTCCGGTCTGGATGCGGACGAATACGCGTCACCCGCGTTTATCAAACGCGCGCGAATGTCGTATGGCTCGCTTTTCGAGGGCGGATTCGACATTTTCGACGAAGATAAAGCTGCGACTTCTCGTAACCGTAGGCGTTCCGGATTTGCAAGAAATAGCAATGCATGGAGATATATGAGTGAATCTAGAAGCCCTACCCCGGAGTCCCCACCGGAAGCTGTCGAAGAAGTCCATCAGGAACTGCCAAGGAGCCCATCGCGCACGCCTCCGAAACCTCTCATGGCGGACGAGGGGGTCCAAACATCGGATATTGACATTCCAACTTCTCCAATACCGGCGAAAAAAGCAGTGCATGTCTCGGATGAGAGTCGCATAATGACGGAAACCGTCTCGGAAATGACAACCACAACGGGCAGCTCCGATCACCATGTTCTAATACCCGACCATTCAACGCTTCCTACATTAGATCGTGCTCACGAACCCCTTCCTCCGAGCTTTGTCCACTCTCCGACTAGAAATCGGTTCGCGCTGGAACACGATGATATCCCAGCTACCCACGATACCACAGCTTCTCCGCCAAGAAATGGCGACATTGGCTCACAGCCGTATCACACCGACGAGAACCAGCTTCCTGTAACCTCTCCGCCCAGCTTTCCTGATCACGCCACTCCTTGGGGCCAGGCACACTCGTACCCGCCTTTACCTGTTTCCCATGCAATGGAGGTACCCTCATTCGCGTCGCATTCCTCTATAGATTATCCCGATCTGCATTCTTCGCTTCCCCCAACCGTTGACCCTCATTTGGCCACTGAGCGTCATCTCCTTCCCTTTGAAGAAACCAGCCACGATGATGATCGGCGCCACCATGAGCCATACTTAATATCGTCTGACGTCCCATTAGCGGAAGAAGACCATGCAATGGGCGCCCCTGAGGAAGGCGGGTCGCGCGAAGATGAGAACACCGAAGAGCCTCAGACTTGCTTCCAGCAGAATATCGGTACGCTAGTCCGCGGCCCAGAACAGGAACAGGAGCCTCCAGTGCCCGCGGGTGATACAAAAGAGGAGGAAAATATCCCGCCTCTCGCTGGCTATGATGATCCCAATGTGGGAGGGGAAGAAAGCGAAGAGGAGGTTGAGGCGGAAGAGGAGGAAGCAGGAGGAGATTATGATACGCGGAATTACGCCGACGTGCAAGATGATGACGAAGGTAATGATTACGAAGATATGGAACGGGACGAGAATCCACACGACCCTGATGCGCAGACGTACGACGAAGATGAGGAGACGTATGAAGAGGAGGAGGCCGAGGCGGAGGAAGGTGCAGAACTTGACAGAGAGGAGATGATGGGTGCTAATGACGAGTATGGAGAGTATGAGGAGGGGGAGGAAGACGATGAGCGGTATCGGGGGGAGGAATATGGCGATGAGTACGAAGACGACTATTACGAGGACGAAGAGGTTGGGGGGGAGGATGAGGACGAAGACGAGGAGCCTTCGAGGTCGCCACAACCTGCGTCGTCAGCTCCGGTTTTTATTGATTTAATATCAGACTCGGAGGATGAGGAAGAAGAAGAAAAAGAGAAAGTTAAGCCAGCCGGAGGTGAAGGCGTTGAGGAGGAGGAAGCGCTGCAACCAAACGGGTATGATGATGATGATGATGATGAAGAAGAAGAAGAAGGAGAGGAGGAGGAGGAGGTAGAAGAGGAAGGGGAGGCTGAAGAGGAAGGGGAGGCTGAAAAGGAAGAGGAGGGAGAACAGGCGGATAAGGTAGGGGAACAAACGGAAGAAGAGGGGGGGGAGGAGGAGGAGGAGGAGGAAGACGATGCCGAGGAAGGCGAAGAGCAGGATGAAGCAGAGCTTGAGGATGATCACAAGGACGTGGTTCATAAGGATTCCCGAAAAGGTTCATCTCCTGCCCCTCCCTCTTCACCACATCAGCCTCATGAAATAGACGAGGAAGAAGTGCAAGTAAAATCGCCTACCCCTGAGCCGGTGGAACTGCTTCCATCGTCTCCTCCTACCACAGAGCAACCTCACGAAACCGAGCCAGAGCGGCCACCAATCTCATCACCGAAACCTTCTGAAAACTCAGGGGTTCCTGAAGCCGCCGAAGTCGAAAAGCCGCCGGACTCTGTTCCATTAGCTGACGAAGAACACGTCGCTGTAGAGGAATCGGAGCTCCAACAACCTACGGTGGAAGAGGCGGATGCGGATGAGGTAATGGAAGATGCCCCCATGGTCGAGAGTATGGAACCGGTAACCGAACAGCCAGAAATGAGGGAAGCTACGGATGAAGTCATGACCGATGGGCTAGACGCCGAGTTACTAGAAGATCAGGTCGATTTGATACAGAGGCCCCAGGACAAGCAGGATACGGACGAGTCCATGGCTGGGTCAGCTGTTGAGGAAACCGTTGAGGAGCAGATGCAAGCCGAGTTAGAGAAGCAGTACCAAGAGGAAATTTCACTTCTATTAGAGGCGGAAGATGAGGGTACTGGCATGGCTGAGGACAAAGACGAACAGACCCAACCAATCTCCATGGACTTTGCAGTACCGACCAAGGCTCGTGCAGCTGCGCCGGATGTACTGGCACTTGCGTCTCCTCCTTCGACTCAACATGCATCGCAGGGTGAGCCAGAACCCGAACAGGAAAGAGCACCCCAGGTAGATGGGGAGACTTACCCCGAGGCTCCCACCCTTCCCCAGCTGCCAACCCCAGATGCCTCCCAGGTACATCCGAGTACACAACTCTCGCAAGAAAGCAACAGGGAGGAAACCAAGGACGGTATTGTTGTACAGCTACCTCGGAGGACAACACCAGCGGAGGACATGACTGCTGAGGAGGGTGCAAACGAGCCGGCTTCCGGGGACGTTGCACAAAGTCCAGCTCCATCCGAGTCGCAGTCGACCATTGCGGCATCGATTGAAGTTGCAGAGGAAGTCCGGGAGGAATCGCACACGAGCTCAGCTGTCGCGCCGGATGGATATGCGATTACGGTGAAATCGCTCAGAAGCCGAAGTCACCGTCGCATTTCATCGACAGAAAGGGTCGAGAGCCCCATTCAAGATCCTAGTGCCCAGCTCGCCAGAGCATCATTAGCGGCGAGAAGATCGATTCTTCCGGTCGAGATGAGCCCTCCACAAGCGGTTGTCAGAGCCACGCGGTCACGGACGCAAAGCGTCCATATGAGCACGAGCCCCGAGCCAGCGACTCATATAGTCCCGCGCTCTCCCGCTGCTTCGCAATCGCAGCACTCAGAAGCGGCAGCTGAGGAGGAAAAGAGCGAGTCCATGTCGGCGCTAAAACTGCAACTGAATAAGGCTCTACGGTTTACGCTGCCCGACCTTACGGCCCTCAAGAACCTCCGACAAGTCGCCAACGCGAAGATCGACGTCATCGGTGTAGCGACGACCCAGCCCCCGCCCGCCCAGCGCCCAAAGCACGGGCCAAGAGACTACCTACTCGCCTTCAACATGACGGACCAGACGATGGCGCCCAACAACGTGATCGTCGTGCAAGTCTTCCGCCCCCACATCGAGTCCCTGCCCGTCGTCAGGGAAGGCGACGTTATCCTGCTACGGCAGTTCGTCGTTATGGCGATGCGAGGCCGCGATTTCGGCTTGCGGAGCTGCGACGCATCGAGTTGGGCCGTGTTCGAGAAGGATCGCGAAGATGGGCTTCCACAGATCAAGGGCCCGCCGGTGGAGGTTACGAAGGGGGAGGATGCGCAGGCGGCGTTGCTGCTTAGGTGGTATGCGGCGCTGGGACCTAAGGCTAGGGATAAGCTCGGTCTGGCGAACCAGAGGATGGATGGGGCGCCGGCGGCGTAGGGGGAGGGTGCGATTTGGTTTATGGGTGGGCGCATGAGGGTTTTGGCAGTGTGTTTGGGTCTTTGTATAATAATTTGGAGGGTACCCTGCTCGGTGACCTAGCGCCTATAGGCGTGGGGGTGAATATAACCGTCGAGACTGGAGATATATTCTTCTACTATTTGCCTAGTGATATCCAGACGATGAATTGCAGCGCCCCGCGGAGACCTGCTTCACTTCTTAGTCAACTAGGATCGGCCCATCTCATTCTGCAGGATCACCCTCGGGTTGACACGGGCGTTCTGGGTCTAGCAATGCAGCTCGAGACGTTGAACTCCACTACTGCAAGTCTCCAAAGGCGTAGTTAGACGCTGTGTTTTTTCCTGATCCCCGATGAATACAGCATAACCCGGATGGCAACTAGTATTCTCAATCTTTATGATATCCATCCTGTAGGCATGGGAACTAGGACCCGGGACCTAGCCACAGGCACCAAGTCTCTACTTCGTATACCACTACATGGAATGGCTGTAACTCTAAACTGACTTTCAACCTGTGATAACTCTCCCGAGTTTGACTCCCGGAAATGGGGCAGGGGTGTTTGATGGCTTGTCCTCCCGACATTAGCACCAACTCTATCACCTTATCGACGAATGTGAAAGCCACCCACGAAGGAAAGTCGGAGACTCACCGAAGCATACTAGAACTGGTATGGAGACTTCGAGAGTCCTTTGATGCCTTTCCATGGCTCCGAGAAGGCAAGGCGAGCCTCTTCCAGGAGACAAGCCAGTAGACAAGCTTCCACTATGAGACAGTTCAGCTTATATCAACATGGCTGAACCATATGACGATAATCAGTCTCAATTAGGTTGGCCTTATTCAACCTATCTGGTCCATCAGGGTTTGGCCCTCACTGTCGCCTCCGCCTTTCACAGACATGCGACCCACATACCCCAAGATATGCTCGCAGCCAAGGCTGACATTACCATGGAAGATGTTGGACTCTCACGTCATTGAGAAATATGCAAACAAAGGGTCCAGCCAAAGGGCCTTTTGAGGATGACGTACGCAGTACTGTCATCTTGGGGTAGTATGAAGTTTCTGACATTCCAACGGCCGGAGTGTCCTGGCCAGTGAGAACTCAGGAGGAAGAGCTTCTGTGGACTCTCCACCAAGCTTCAACATGCTCTCTGACACTTGGCTGTTTGTGAGGGCTTCTAGTGTCCACCGAGGATCCGTTTATACTCGGACAAAGAGGTAACTACATATTCGTATACGACATTTTCATCTAATAACCAGTGCGGAAGCCTCTCCAAGAGACATCGGCTGTCTTCCGAAAAAAGCAACCAGCCCAAATCAACGCACCACAGTCCAGTACCGGCATCGCGGTCCAATTGTTCCTGAGCCATACGGGTCCCCAAGAGCGGGACCGAACGGGTTCTCTCCCTCAAGGTTCCCCACTTGATTGGTGTTCTCTACTAAGGAAACAGAGCCACGCTACTACTGTGCTTCGATCTGGTCAGTTCGCGGATCTCACCCGGAGTCCCATTCCCTTTCTCAAACTCGAGATGGACAGGGTTAACCGTGATCTAGTTCAAAAATTGCTACTCTGGTGTCCTCCCGAAGAGACCTGGAAAAGCTCCCTATCACACTGAAGAGTGATTCGACGTCCCTTCGGTGTCGCGGACGACTCGACCACGGGGATTATCCGTGTAACAGCCACGAGGCCGGGTGTTCCGGCCAGCTTCCGCTTCATGCCCGGATGCTCCGGGCAGAATCTTGGAATTTTCCTTCAAGAAACAGGGCAAAGGGGATCCACATCTCAAACCCCAAACTTGAAATTCCAACTTCTTCACTCACCGAAAAGAGGTCGTAACCAAATCTCCCACGAACTCAGAAACGGCCCCCGCAAAGCGAGTCAGCGCGCCCTAGACCAAGCCCGACAGATTCGTCGAGATCTAAAGAACATACGGTGAAGAGAGGCTAGGCATGCTTCGGGGATAGATAGAGAGGCCGTTTCTTCAGCTGCTCATCAAGAAATATCGATGGCATGATGGCGAGGTGAGCTTAATTTCATTAGGGGACAGATTTCCATCTTTCCGGAGGCGTGTCGATATCGCGAAGGAGGCTAGCTAGTGCTCTGGGCGTACGAAGTAAAAGGGGTATCTCACGATAGTTACACTACACTACACTATAGTGGATCACTGGATATATGGAAGAGTAGCACGAACAAGCAGGAAGATGCAGTCTGACGATCTGGAAGGCCATCTCGACCAAAATGGGCGGCGGGCTTAGTTCGGGGAGCGAACCCACATCTTCCCCAAGGCTCTAAGCTGGGGCTAGCGATGCCCAAGAAGGATAGGAACAGGGGTGGGAAGAGATTGGGGTTGAGGAAAAAAAATCGGTATATATGTGGGGAAAGTGCCTGCACTAATCCACCGACAAGTCATGGTCGAGGCATAGGGGAGGCATTGGGAAAGCTAGTTTAACGTCCCCAGCTCCGATCATCGCTTCAAAACATGACTACAAACAGCTAGTGAATGCAACGTTCTCACCGTCAAGGTCTGAAGGATAAAGCGCCTCTGAGCGATGGCGGAATATAGGAGAGAACTTCGGTCAACGGGGAGAATCCCTAGTGACCAACCTCTCTGGCCAAGGATGAAACAGCCACCCTTTACAAAAGAGCTAAAAAAGCTATGATCAATGAGTGCGAAGTCGTTCCGGTGGTAGTCACGGTAGTTGCGGCAGTCTACACGCCAACTGGAGAGGCAGATGATGTCAGCTGTGGTCCGTGGGCACGTACATGAGTGAGGTCAAAGTGTACATACACTTGAACCTCCGAGTCGGAGTGTGATTTGAACTATGGTAGGGATGAGCATGTACATCGTACTCTTCAATACTTCGTGCATCGATAAAATGAGAATGCCTCATATTAAATTGCTTCCTCATCCTCGAATTTCGCTGCCCTCAGAAAACTCTCCGAAAAGACCCCAAGATTCTTGCATATACGAAGTATTCAGTACTCCTCCTCGCAAACGGGACCAACCGCGTTCTTTTGCGATTATTAACAGCAAAATGACGATGGACAAGGCATTGTGCTACCGTCATGAACGAATTGGATTGCATCAATTGGCTTTGGCTTCTCCAATGGTGGCGTCTCAGTACTGATGACATCCTCCAAAATTGGGCTTTGCACTATTGGCTGACGAAACCAAACCCCGCTACGGTCTGCCTCCCGATAAAGTACCAAGTACCTACACCGTGACCGGCCCCGTTGGCCCCTCCTGATCGTCCCCATCCGGCCGGACGCGTCGGAAGATGCACTTTGGTTTTGTGTCGCCAAGGATAATACGTACTCCGCGTCCGCATCCATCTGACTAAGGAAGGGAAGGGGTCGGAGGAGAAAAAGAACAATTGAAACAAATGACGAAAAAAGACTATACACTTGTCGGGTACGTACCACACCTCTTTTGAGCTCATGCCAGCCTGCCTCTTCGTGCTTGGGGAAGGAGGTGGGGCCAACCAACTTGGAATGCACTAAAAAGGGCAATTGGGCTCGTAACAATCTAAATCCAGACCAGGCCGATGCTCGGTCGCCGACCGGATCCGCAGCCTATGGCCGAGCTTTGGAGGGAAAAGCTTTTGCTGCTACCATCTGCTGATGGGTGCATTTCTCTTTGTTGGATCCCGGTCGCCTTTTGCCTCTCTCTTTGGACACACCTTGTGACACCTCAGTTTTCAGGGGGTGGGTTCATCCATATCTTTGTAAAGTTGAGGGTGGTTTAGTTCGTGTCGTGTGTGTATGTGTGTGTCTATGCCGTCTTATACATGCTAGATAGGAGGGGAGGGTGAAGTGAGGGTAAATAAGTGAGGTTTCATTTCGTCTTCCGTTCTTTTTCTGGCGGGATTTTTCCCCTTCTTTTTTTTCTGTACCAAGTATACTTTCCCCAGAAAAACCTTCTACCCCTTACTGATCGGTGATCGGTTTGTGTATTGGTGGATGTGAGGATTAGTCTGCGAACCCACCTTACCCCCTTGTCGAAGGGTCATGAGGGGTTCAAGCCTTTCTCCAAAATTCCCCAACACGAACGGAGCTGGAGTGGGAGGTGGGAGGAGACGAAAAAAAAAGGATTTCTGGGGTTTGGAGGGGAAGATCCCCAAATTTTGTGTGTTTGCCGTGCCCCATTCCCGTAGCCCCGGACGCGGGGCTGATTCGGTGTTTGGTGAGGGGTGGGGAGAAACACCACCAACAAGAAATTGGGGGAGGGGGAGTGGCGGAAGCAGAGTATTTGCGGTAAACCTTTCTCAGACGGAGGGAAAAAGGAAGTTGAGGGAAGCTAAGAGAAAAAAGATATGCATGCTCACGTAACTTTTTTGTACGTTATGGGGAGGGTATAATTCCGCAATGCACGGCGTATGAAAGTACGAAGACACTTCGCAGACCACACAATACCCTGCTGTCCTCCCCGCTTCAATTTGCTTGGCTGGCCCCTTTCCCGGAGCAAAGGGGAGCATCACTGGTGGGACGGGTCTCGGCCGCATGGATCCCCCCTGTCACTCATTATTGAAAACGAAAGCCCTCGGCAAATCCGAATTGGGAGAAAATCGGGGCCATCTATTCCAGGTTGTTGTCTTGCATTTCGATCGAGGCTGGAGATGGACCACTTGTTCTCGCCCCCTTGTCGTATTGCCCTCGTGACGATGAAAAAAAGAGAGATTTGAGACGCCGTTCAAAGCCCTTAACATTATTAGCTGAATGCTGAAATGCATACGAAATCGACGATGTTGTCAAAGAGTCAAACACGACCAAGGGGGAGGAGGGAACCCAGCATCTGGAAATAACCATTCGTCATTTTGCGTACGGAATATGCCACAATCAGCACCTGGTTATTTGGTACTCTGGATGCCAAGTCGGCATAGGGCTTAATGCTGTCAGTTATCGACCCCTCTCGACGGGTGATATCGGCGGGCAGCTGGCAGCCTGGAGGGAGACGCGTCGGCGCCTCCCGGAAAGTTGGCCCCCTCTTGAGGCTATCGTGAAGGATCATGTCCTACCGAAATGCTCTGCAAGTCGGTGGAACATTGACACATCCCAACCTAAAGTGGAAGAGCTGTCCTGGCATTATTCTCTCTCTCCTTCGTCCTGTGCAAAGGGAGGGGGTGAGTATAACCCGAGAAATACCGATCCCTGTTCGCATGCTGCCTCGTCGTGCCCGCAAACCAACACCTGGATTGGTAGGAAGCCGTTTGATGCGATTTAGTGCAATGCCGCAAAGTGGAGCGAACTCCTTTCACTAAGTAATTGTGCATTCATGCCTCCGGACATAGAATTATACACACTAATACCGGTATAACGTCCCCGATGAGAGAGATTGACGAAGTAGCTTCGGTTCCGAGGGGGTGAGCGGAGCAATTCTGTCTGCTCACACCCCGCCTCTTGGAGCGGTCGCCACAACCTCGTGAGGTGTGTCGCCGTCCATAGGTCGCTGAGTAGCTTATACTCATCGCGGGAAGGTCTAGCCAACAAGGCAAACCACGCGACCGCAGCCAATATCTTCTTGCGATCGAAAGCTGGGGGCTAAATCGCATCGATCGGTCGAACGGCGCTCGACGATCAGAAAATGAGGAGGCGGCTTGCTACCCCCCAGGTCGGCGGAAGATGGTGGAGTGTAGGGTAAGAGCTTCACGCTTAGTGTCATCACCAGGATATGACATCTGTGAGTGACCGCGTGAGGCTCTTGCGATTTGCAAGCCAGGGCTTGGATCCTTGATTGACCACCGCTGAGCAAGGAAGACCACGTTGCGCCCTCGTCCACAAACTCCAGGAAGCGAGGCAGGGACCAAATACCCCTGGCGTCTAAAAGGAATAGTGTAATGTACAAGTACTCCCCCAGATCCCTTCCCCGCCTCCAAAAACGGGGAACGTCAAAGTTACAGTTTCTGCAGGATCGTGGATGAATGTGATACCCTGAATCATTGGCCAATGAGGCGAAACCGGCCTCCAGATATCCATGATGATGGTCGTGGTGGTGGGAGTGTGTGTGTGGCCTGTGTGGTGTCGTCTTAGTCTGTCAAGATTGAGTGTTCGCCTCCAGGCTCCGGTTTTCTCCATTCGCCTCCATGCAAATTGATTTCCTCGCGTTTTGACTGGGTCGTAATGGTGGGGAAAGAGAACATGAGGAGAAAGATAATGGAGCTAAAGGAAGAGCACTGCCCTTCTGATAATCGATGAAGGGCGGCTACACTAGCGATAAGGGGTGGTAAGAATAGGTTTAGTCGAGGGCGTGAGGGCGCGGTACAAACTACAAAGCCGCAATTGATTGATTGATCAATGCATTGTTGAAAATGTTGGGGAAGCATGAGGAGCCGGAGGCGGAGGCGGAGAAGGAGAGCATTGTATCATCCACTAACAGTTGGTGCATGAAAAGAGAGGAAGATCGGGCTTTGCAAATTACAAAGTATTACGAAGTAGTACCTTGACGTTGCTACAATTCAATGAGGATGTAGGCATGTCAATGCATCGTAGTTCGAAGCGGGCTAACAGCCTACCAGGTACGAACTACGGAGTACTCGCTTCGCTTGCATCGTGGATTCGTGTCGTGATCGTGAACATGAGCAGGATGACTCAGACAGGGAAGAGCGAGCCAAGAAGGCAACGCCAAGAGAGGCCAAGTGATCGACAGCCATTGCCTTCAAAGCTTTCGGTATCAGACGACTGGTCATTCACGAAGTTTTTTTTTTTTTTTTTTTTTTTTTTTTTTTTTTTCTTCTTCTTTTCCTGCGCTGCCAAGCTGAAAGAGACCAAACACACCGATACTACGAAGTAGTTTAACTCGAAATTGAAGAAAGGTGAGGCCGCTGACCTGCCCGAACGTAGCAGCATGGAGCCCGCGCCATCTATATTAGACCAGTATTATCACGCATCTTGGATAGTGGATTCCTCTCGCAATGAGAGGCGATGCAGGCCAAGAGCTCTGTTTTGCAAACCATCCCTGGAAGGGACTAGACTCTTCTCGGTGGGACACACCCTGACCGACCTGGGGAGATTTGCTGAACTTTCACGGAGTTCGGAGTTTGACTCCACCTTCCTTTGGTCGTATCCATCCTCACTGCCTACCCTGCCTGCCTGCCTTGGTATGCTCTGCTGGTTGGTCTCCACGACGTGGAGAAGGAGAAGAGCGGATAGTGTACATTACGAAGTAGTGTAGTGTGCAATACGCATAGGAGGATTTTCAGAGGGACCATGCATGGGGTTTCCTGGAGTTTTGTGGGTGAGAAGTTATTAGCACAATTCCAAAACTGGGAAACTAGGAGAAATAATTCGTCGAACTGACGGAGACTTGCGGCTACTGTGCAGTCCTGGGTCTAGACTCCAGGCCTCCCGACTCCAGATTTCCAAGACATGAGGGCGGGAAAAAAAAAAGATCAATTTTGCTAGACAGTTCCTGAGGCGTGGACTGACCCAAATGGGCAACGGGCGAACGCCAATTGGCTGCGAGGAGAAACTGTGAACATGACGCCAAATCTTGCTCAATTTTGGTTGAAGTACGAAGTACTTCGTACATCAATTGATACTTGTTCCGGAAATATGTCCATCCAGGCAGGCAAATGGGCGGTGGTGGCAGACGGATGTCGAAACAGGGAGCTGATGGCAATTCCCCAACGCTTGGCGGGCGCTCCGACCATCCATCGAAGAATAGAGAACTTGACGATTGGAAACTTTTCAAGAGTCAGAGTATGCGTATTGACGCTAATCCCGCCGTAACGTTTTCCCTAGAAGAGGCATAATGGTGCCCCCGCTACCAGGTCATCTGGATGATCGACTTTTCTCCATTTCGCTGTTTATTTCAAGTCCGAAGTATCAGAGTCTTGTGCGGAGTAGGCTAATTAATGATCTTCGAAGGAAGAAGCCATTTGTCTTGTTGATAATAATACTCGCAGCACATTCACGGGAAGCTCATTAAAATAGACGTGTGCTGCTGCTTTGGGATCCTAATGTCATTGAAGTGGTTTATTTGAGGTGTCGAGTACGGCGAGAAACCTTTACAACAGACATCAAGTATCATGAATGTCCATTGTGTTAGCACAGGACGCTTCCCGCCCCACTACTCTGCCTCCCAACCCAGAGAAGAATCAATACGTCGTAGCTATGCCGGTGGTAGTTGATCCTGCGGAGAAGTACGTACGTATTCGCCGACCACGCATCTCTCACGTCTCTGGCCCGTACTTAGTACAATGCAAGTACGTTGGTTGGACCTCTGCATCTGGGAGGATTTTAAGTACCTTGCAAGACGCTGGCAGGACCTTGACCCTGTAAGAAAGGGTCCCTTACCCGAACGGAGCACCTTTCGGAATGGTTCTCGGAATACTCTTCGGGATTTTGTTGATCTTCGGAATCATCACAGCTTCCGTCTTCAGAGTCTTCGAACAACAAAGAGTATAAACCCCTTGATAAGGGAAACACTTCAACACTCGTGTCTCCTTGTGCCCTGTAGGCTGTAGCTAGGTTGAAAACAGAGATCAACTCCAAATTGACATTGATCCATTGATGTCCCACTTTTTTCTCGCGTCGTCTGAAGCTGGGAGACAATGGAACACGACCTTGACCCCAACATGCGTGGAGACTGGAGAGGACCACATGGCGCCTTCCCTGACGACACGACACATTCAAACGAAGGAGGAAAATTTTTTTGAATGCGACGGTCCGTTTTGAACTTGGATTCGGTACTTCGTACTTGTACGTAGCAACCCGTCAGAGTACAATTAGAATCGTGGATTGGGTCTTTATTGGATGTCTAGCATCGAGGCCAAACTATGGGGAAGGCACATTGCCGATGTCTAAGTGGTCCATGTACTCTTCAGTACCGGTTTCATTTGCTCTCGTCTCTTGGTCTCTTAGTGCAGCAAGTGGTAGCGTAGCCAATGTACACTAAACCAATGTGCGATCGCACTGTACTAAAATTGTACCCCGTCAATCCCAAATCCCAAATCCCATCATTAACCGTTCAATGTTCGATGTTTCCTATTAACCCTGATAGCCCCAAGTGCTTTTACGAAGGCAGTACACTACTAGTACTATTTGCTCTAGTTTCGAAAGCGTCGACTTTGCCCCAGGATTTGAGACGACCTACTTCGTACAGGGACTAGCTTTCGAAGCTGGAAAAAGTGGTCGAGATTTTGATTGACATGATTCTTCTCTCATCAAGGTTCAGAGTGCGGATCCGTCGGCCGCCCAGTATCTTTTGCGGCCTGTTTGCGGAATTTACACCTCAGCATGCACTGTAATCAACAGGTTGGGGGAACCGGCCGAGAGAAGCTTTATGATTTTCTCCAGGTCACCGGTCTGTGACACTCATCCTTCTCTCGGTGGCGCCAAGCCACAGGAAATATGACCTGCGTTGGGGGGGGTGGGTATCCGGGGGTCAGTTGGGGGTGGGAAAGGGGGGGCGTGTATCTGTAGCCGAGAGCGTACTAGTCTATTAGTCCAACACTACCAAGCACAACTCCAATGCTCAACTCTTCGCCTCGAGTGTCGTGGTGTACCTTGTACACAAAGCCTGCTCATAGTACACGCTACGACCACGAAGTAATACACCACAGCACAGGAGACCAATGTGTGCTTCACCCTTTTTCTCCAGATTCTGGCCAGGCAAATGGAGAGAACTGGAGAAGATCGAAAAAAGGCACAAAAGTATAATAACCAACGCCCCCCTCCCCCACCATCCATCGTTGTCTTCTTGGCCCTTTTTGGCCTTCTGAGGATCTCGAGCTTGGGCCTGTCAAGACATTCGCCTACCCCAACCCATGGTTTCCGGCTTCGTCATCTCTTCCAATTCCCTGTACAGTCACTAAGCGTAGTTGAAAGCTTCTTGCTCTTCCTCTCTTGCCCATCTTAAACTTGTCTTACCTTCAACATCATCATCCACTCACACACACCCCCCTTTCACATCGTCATCGTCGTGACTCGTCTTCCTCACCACGAACATCTTACACCACCCGCTCCTATTTCTTAAACTCGAGCCGTCCAATGCTCGAGACACTATCGGTAATCCTATCAAAGCAAAGGAGTGTTGAAGCTTCTTCCATGGGAAGCAGTCTGTCAGTTAGGTGTCATCGCACCCTAAGATCTCAACTTATACCTTAAAAGGTCGCATCTCATTCCGTCTTCGTCTTCGATGTCGCGATAACAACCAAAGGGCTCCTGAACAACATCTCCACTCAATTCACCACTTTTTTTTTTTCCAACTGCAAATTCCCAACACTCGAAAAGTTAGAAAAGGACAAAAAAAAATTAAATAAATAATACTCGAAAAAATCCGAAGCTTCTCTCGATCTCGCGTTAATACGTCGTCTGCTTCTACACCAACCAAACACCAGAGCCTACCTTGAAATTATCTCGACCTCGACCCCTTTTTCTACGAGAAACAGAAAACGGAAGAGCCATTTTGAATCTTAGAGCCGCGAACCAAGAACACCATGGCGTCTCAGGGTAATCCGACGCCGATTGCAATCAGCCCTGCCCCCGTGCTGGCGCCGGCGACCAGCAAGCCCGATGCCACATCAGTCCCGGGAGCCACCCTCACACCCGGAAAGACGACTCTGCAGAGGGCCTCATCGCCCCCGAATCCGAAGAAGCGCGCCTCTTCGAGCCCCGATGCTTCCGGTCCCGCCAAGGTCACCAAGAGGCGTGCGGCGAGGGCCTGCGTGTCATGCCGTGCTCGCAAGGTGCGGTGCGATGTTGTGGAGGGCGCGCCGTGCGGGAATTGCAGGTGGGACAACGTCGAGTGTATTGTGCAGGAATCTCGAAGGAGAAAGTGAGTTACATTTCCTTGGGTTTTCAATTCTTTTCATTCTGTCGTTCTCGCACCTCTTCCCCTCATTTTTTACTGTTTTATTCGATTTGGGATCTTGCAACCGTACGACTCCAAGCTTCCTCCATCTTGTGATCGCCTGTCAATTGCAGATGGATGCTTGAGCTGGTTGGTCTTCCCCCATCCTTTCCCCAGGATCCTGGCAGGCACTTCGGTGTACAGTACAACCAGGAACCATTGGTGACCTTTTGCTTTTGCTGGGTGGGTGTGGCGAAGACGGGTGAGCGGAAGTCCAGTCCCATGACCCTGCCACCACGGGACGAGGGGAGGAAATACCAGGATTGAATGCCCAGCAATGACGCAACCTGCATATCAATGCCAAAGACAGAGTGTTCCTTGTTTCCGTTTACTGGAACACTGGAACAATTCAAATGGCACCTTTCCGAAAAGGAAAAAACCCCATTGCTGTGCATGCACACCGAATTGTCATCTCACAACGAACGCGATGCTTCGAGAAGTACATTGAAATTGCCCAGAAACACTAACCAGTGCGCTTTGAATTTTTAGGAAGAATATCCATCAACTCGCTGCAAATGCTGCGGCCGCGAGGCACATGTCCTCGGGGGCCGAGGCCCAGGTGAAGCCTGTCTCCGCGATCGGCGCCAACCCAATCCCTATCACGAGCTCGCCGTCGCTACTTGGCACTGATGCGGCTGCTTCGCTGAATCCCGGCGCCGGGAACGCTGGCTTGTTTCTGGGTGCGGGATTGAGCGGTGCGTCGCCCAATCTGCTGTGTAAGTGTGCTTTAATCTATACTTTTTTTTCCCTGCATTTTCACATCCAATGTCACCCTGCCATCTTCACCTCGTACAGCAGACGCCGGTGACCACTCCTTTGGCTTCGTGGCGGTGGGTCACAAGTGCACGGGACGAGTCAAGTTGCAAGTTGCAATTGCTGCAGGCTCGGAGCAACCTCCTCTCCCCCCCCCCGCTGTCACATGTAAAGTCAAAGGAAAAACTGTGTCACGAAAGAAACGGAAAGGACCAGGAATGGCAAACTGAGCGAACGGAAGGTCGAAACGAAGGGGGGGAAGGACGAGTAATGAACGATTAACTAATCCGCATTAATCTCTAGACCAACAACCTGGCTACGGCAATATCACAGATGAGAACTCGCGCCGCCTATTGACGAGTCTTCTCAACCAGGTTGCCCTCTTCGGTGGAAATTCCCAATTCCTCGGGAACCCTGAGGAGCCCGATATCAGCACTCTTCTCCCGCCCTTCATCCGTCCATTCCCCGCAAAGGTCTCAGCCCAGGATGTGAAATTCCTGCGTGAGAAGGGCGCGCTCAGCCTGCCCAGCACTGCTCTCCAGAATGCGCTCGTCCAGGCCTACGCCGAGTACGTGCATCCTTACATGCCGCTCTTGGACATGCAAGACTTCCTCAGCCTTATCAACGCCCGCGACGGATCTCGTGGTCAGCTCAGCTTGTTCCTGTACCAGGCTGTCATGTTTGCCGCTACGGCTTTCGTCGACATGAAGCCGCTCCGGGAAGCTGGTTACCCCACTCGGAAGGCCGCCCGCAAGGCCTTCTTCCAGAGAACTAGGGTAAGCTTTGATTTTTAGCCCCCATGGCGGCGGTGTATGCTAGCTGCTTGCCCTTTAAAGTCAATCCTAATCGAGTTCGCAGTTGTTGTATGATTTCGACTACGAGTCCGACCGAGTTGTCCTTGTTCAGGGCCTCTTGCTGAAGACTTTCTGGTATGAGAGCCCAGACGATCAGAAGGACACCTGGCACTGGATGGGTGTGGCCATCAGCCTTGCCCACACCATTGGCCTCCACCGCAATCCCACGGCGTCGAACATGCCGCCCAAGAAGCAGAAGCTGTGGAAGCGAATCTGGTGGTCCTGCTTTATGAGGGACCGCCTTATCGCGCTTGGCATGAGGCGCCCAACTAGGATCAAGGACGAGGATTTCGATGTTCCCATGTTGGAAAAGACCGATTTCGACATCGAGTGCCTCCCTGACGACAACACCGTCGTCACCCCTGATTGCGCCGTTATGAGGGATCTCTCCGTCCAGGAAGACCTCGCTGAGTTGTGCGTTGCCAAGGCGCACCTCTGCATTCTCATCAGCCGTATGCTCAAGGCTCAGTACTCTGTCCTCGCAAGAGACAAGTCACAACCGGAGAACACGACCCATAGCACCATGATGCTGCTACCCAACAAGGCCAACAATGTGGAAATGGTCAAGACCGTTGACCTCGACCTCATTTCTTGGGAGAGCGCTCTTCCCGAGTCCTGCCAGTACCGCCCCCTCACACCTCTTGACGTTCGCGATGGAAAGTCGACCGTTGCCGTGCACCGCACGCTCCTCCACATGGTTTACCACACGACAGTGTCCGCTCTGCACCGACCTCAGTTCCTCCCCGCCTCGCCAGTCCACGCGCTCATGGCGTCTCGCCCCGTCCAAGAGATGGCGAGAATCCGAGTCCGCGATGCTGCCACTCGCATCACTCTGATGGCTGCAGACCTTCACCGATACAGGCTTGAGCGATATCTCCCCACATCTGGTGTTACCGTTGTTCTGCCCGCCATGATCATTCACCTTTTGGACATGAAGAACCCCGTACCCCAGACCCGCGAGCGGGCCATTCGGGGATTCAAGCAGTGCATGAAGGTCATGGAAAGGTTGCGAGATATTTACGCCGCGGCTGATTACGCGGCCGGTTTCCTGGACGGCGCGCTTCGCAAGGCCTCCATCGACCTCAGCGCCTCCTCCACACCCAACGTTACCGTACCACCGCCTCCTACCAAGTATACTCCTCATGGTGTTTCGGCGCAAACTCCTCCTCCAGAGAATGCGCCCTACATGACAACTCCCGAGGCGTCGTTGTACACGGCGAGCTACTCTCAAGAGCAGCCCGCCGCCGCCACCACTTTCACTCCTCCCGCGACTATGGCTACTCCCGTCGCGATGTCCGCCGCGTCCCCGCCTCACACGGAGAAGGACGTCGACTCCGCAACCTATGGACTCACTCCTAGCGCAAGCGGCTCATCTGAGGAGATGAACATGGACTACGACATGATGCAAAACGGGGGCCACAATGGCGTCTCTGGCCTCGGAGAGGGCAACTGGAACGCCGATGTGGATATGGATCAGTGGCTCCAGTTCCCTCCTGAAGGTGTCAGCAACTCTGATGACTCCTTCATGGCGGGCATGTTCAATGACGATTCCGCCGCGCAGTTGGCGCCTGAGCAGGTTCTTCCGTGGGCGACTGCGTTCTCAACGGAGGGTGCCTCTGTCGACCAGACCACTGTCGGCCCTATCGATGTGGCTGTTCAAATATAAAAAAACACTTGCTTTCTCTTTCCCCTGCCAGTACATCCCCCCTGCGGGGACTCTGGGCGTTCAAATCGGCTATCTAGCCCAAAGATACAAATCATGTAATCATTTCCTGTTGATTTCCTCTTTTTTTTTTTTTTTTTTTTATTTAACTTGTTCGAACACCCACGACGGGGACATTTTCTATTCTCATTATCTCGAGGGCTGGGAGAGGCACAAAAGCTATTCAGAAAAAGTTTTAGTTGGGACTTTTTAACGAGAAAGGAAGTTTCGGGGTTCCATGGAGTCGGGAAGGGATAAGGGAGTATTTATCTTGCTGTTGCCATGTTCTATATCTGGATGGACGGATTCTTTTTTTGCATTTTTTCTTTATATTTTACTGAGAACAGGCCGGTTCGAAGTGCCGTGCCAAAATACGAAGTGGGGCCGATGGCCCCGCATATGGCTCCGATTCTCGCCGGGATCCAAGCCCCGGCGAGATCGGTATTTATACGTTTGGATATGCTTTGTAGGAAGATGTATCTATCTATCTGAACTGGAGAGGGATGGGAGGGGGAAATCAAAACGAATATACGTTGCGAACATTGAAATTTGTTCTTTGCCTTGCTCGTGGTGATGTGAGTTGAGTGTGTGATGCATACCGATTAGCTGTTTAATCCGCAGATCCGGTGGCTATCGTTTTGAAGCTGAGGTGCTTTCTAGTCATACAGTTCGGAGTGCCCCGGAACTTTGGTGCTGGAAAACTGAATGATGGAATCAACGATTCCAAACCCATATTGGACGACAGGCATCCACCAGAGGCTCTATACTCCGTACTGGGGAGATACATGCGAGGAAGTCTGCTGACATGTGCTTCCGACATCCTCCGCCCACATCATCGATCTTACGGATTCTATGCACCTCTATAAACGCCCAGAATTTAGAGTACGAAGTACAAACTATTTTATCTGTCCACCTTTTAACAAGTGATCTTACGGCATACGTAACCTAACCCTTTAGGGTTTTCTTCCAAGAACCTGCCACCTTCTGTCAGGCTCGACAGAGGCCCCGCAACCGTCCCGACCTGGGGACGGGGCCTCCCCCGTAAAGACTCGGGGTTTCAAAACGTGGCTTTCGCGGTTGCCCCAACCAAATATCATGATGATTTTATGGGATAATAGCTTGGCTTATTACCGTTCCACTTGCCTTGGTTTACAGTTGTAATGTTTGCCTGAAGAAGAAGATCTTACAATGGTACGCTTGTTTCTTTCTGGGAGGTAAAAACGAAAGTCCGTCTCGTCTTGGTGCTCGCAGAGTTAGTTTGGCCATTCCCAATCAGAAAGCAGTTAAACTAAGTTTAGCTCGTTCCCAGCATTCCCCGCGAACTCAACACAGTGCCAGTTCGGATGAGATAAGATCCCTGTGGAGCTGAGCTGAGACACTTTTGAGCCCTTCCACAATCAGGACTCAAGGCCAGCTGTTGAGCCTCGAACCACTGCCTGCTCAGTTAACTGTGGGAGGGAACTCTCCCCTCTCCCCCACGCCACAACCTAGCCTGAGGAAGGAGCACACCGCCCCGCGGGGATGGCGACGCAAGCCTGAGATGACCTCATAATTGTATAGTCCAGGATTTGACTGGGATCTTTCACCGAAGTTGGTCGATGCGTCCACGTTGGTGCTGGCAGATTAGCCAAGCCCTTGTAGGTTCGAATGCAGGGACCTAATATTGAGTTGAGATGCCCCCAGCACAGCACGGCGGGAGAACACTCGAGCAGGCCGCCAGCAACGGGGGAAGTAGGCGACTCAGCTTCGGTGATCTTTTCTCTTGTGTTTTTCTTTCCTTTTTCTTTTCCTATGTGGTTTATTGGGCTGAGTGTCGCTTGAGAGGATTGAGACGCTGGTGACGCTAGTTTGGGTTGTTCAGGAGTCGTGATGCCGGGGCTTTGCGAACGATCAAATTACTGGGTAGTAAGGAAAGTTGAGTCAGTGGTATCTGCTATGACTTCCCTGGATACTGGAATGTACTAATGGGCAGACTGGACGAACACCGACTTTTACTTCGTACAAGTATCGAGAGATTGGGCGGTCTTGATCGACAAAACTGAGATATTCGTGCGATGGTTTTTTCTCCAAGGTTGTCCTCGGATACGACTTGGGTAATTTGATGGATGGCTGTCGATCATAGGGATTAGGCTATTGGAATTCTTCAGCTTATCCAGGGATCTTCAGAAGGCTATTTGGACTATCTGGACTATTTGAAGACTATGCTCATTTGGAGTTGTTGACTGGCGTCCTGTCCATCCAATACTGGACAAATCCACTACGAAGTAATGTACACCACCAATTTGCTGGGGGCCACAAACATGGTGACTATAAGGTACAGTTCCTAGGTACTAAGGTATACTAAGCAGGTGACTATGCGAGATGATACCTTTTCCGTTTCAAGAGGTACCCATGACACAGTCTTGGATGGTGGAGGTGGAGTCAGATCGATGCATTGTAATTTCTCAATCTCCGTTTGAAGAGATCAAACGTCATGCAAGGGTCTAACTTGTACCATACCAGCGTTACCTTGGCAGTATGCACTGTGTTCATCTGGTCTTATAGCGACCGTCTAACACCACTCAGAGGCCTTCCAGCATCCAAGACCCACCGGACTCACGAGATCTGAACCCACTTCAGGCACCAGTTCGTGTGAGTCTTACTGTGCCAGGTACTTGGGAGCGACCCAGCAAAAAGGTAGATTTGTCGTCGCAGTGTCCGATTGACGTACCACGCTGGATTGCAAATAATAATAGAATTGATTCATGGTTCATTCTGATCCCTGTTTTTGGTCAGTGGTCGTGTCCATTTCTCTTCAAAGCAATTTTTCCTTTTTTTCCTCGTTTTTATAAGTTTTGTCTCGCTTCCAGACACCGCATCTGTCCGATGGACGTCGTGGCAGAGCGTCGCTGTCCGAGACATCAACTCTCAACTCCCTTGCTGTGCCCACCTCCAGCCTTCTAGCAAACGGACTGGGTTTGGGGGACGACGACAAGTGCAGTGATCAGTGCTTTCGATGGTGTCCAGGCTTCATGTAGAAGCCACGGAATGACAAGGATCCTGCCGGACCGGGCAACTGCCTCATTTTTCCCCATCTTCATTTCCAACGTCTTCTCTCTTCTCCCTGAGAAAACCATCTGGTCCCTTACCTTAGACTTTCGCACTATTCCCCACCACCGTCGGCGGATTTCTCTCCTTTAGCACCTCCTAGAATCACGAGCACCTTCTCTTTTCTTGTTTCAGCTTTCTTTTACCTTTCGTCCCTCGCTTTACCTTTCCTCCTCGACCCGTCGTTCTCTCTGCCTGCCAAACCGATTTTCGATCCTTCTCCCGCATGTCCCAGCCACACTTCGATGATGCCGTTGTACAGATTTAACGACCTCTCAACGACCATGGGCATGTTTCCGATTGTCGACGTCGTCTTTCCTCCGGGGTCTTAGGGAACAACAAAACCTGCGAAAAACAGCACAAATTGCGAGATGCTTCGCGTCAGGGCCTTTCCTGCCGCGATAGTCCGACTAACCCAGATACAGCAGAGAACGAAAATCAACCCAATATACACACACACCTTTTTACTACCAAACTAAGCGACTGATCACGATCACACGACGACTGGCGAGGTCCACCTACCTCATTTTTTTTCTCTCCTAATCATTATGAACGACCCTCCTTTTCCCGGAATCTTTCCCACCGCGGGACAGCACCAACTTCGACCTACCCCGAGACGCCAATTTTCCCCTCAGACCCCGACCCGCCCGCGGCCCTCGGATGATCTCATAGCCGATTTAGCCCCGGGCTCTGCCGTTGCTGCCCTCCGCGATCCCTCTGTTACCCTTCAACGATGTTTAGATGGCGCCGCACCTTCCGAGAAGGCCTTTGTCATGCGAACCGCTGTCGCCTCGCAGACTATCCAGGAATGGCTGGATGAGCTCTCAGACTGGCCTTGGCCTGTGAGCGGCGGCTCCTCTGGCTTTCAGCTTTCCGTGACCGAGAGCCGTAGGACGATTGGCGGCACCGAGTTCTTCGATAGTATTCCCATTTCCGATACGTCACGATACGACCGAAGAATCGAGGAGATAAGCCACGAGATGGATCAGTTGGGGATAGAAGAGATCAAAGCCCACGTGCTTCACAACCACATCATGCCCCTTTCAAGGCCAGGCACGCCAATGTCGGTGATCTCGGACTCGTCTCGGATAACGACTTCATCGCTACTGTACACTCGGATGGAGGATATGACGGCTGTAGTCACGGCCATCGTCGTGCAGGCGCTACCGAACCTGTCAAGGTTAACGCGCATGCTCAACATTTGGAATATTCGAATCTCTGTTCTCCGCCTGATACCGAGCTTCTTAGAAGCTATCGAAGATGCCGAGGTTGCCCTTCGATCGGGGTGGGATGCGTTATTCTTACCGTCAAAGACAGTTCCCGGCGAAGATGTCAGCGTGCTCGGGGAAGATGTGGGCACGTTTACGACGATATCGAAGAAGGACTCTCAGATCATGCGGCTCGTGCTAGAGAAGAAGGTGACGAGTCCCGGCCGCATCCTCGATTACATGCTGGACTGTCTAGAGGGGCTTGACGACACACTGCCCGACGAGTGGCTGGATCGGATGGAGGCTGTGGAGCGTGGGTACAGCGATTGGGTTGTTGCTTGCGATGCTAAGATCCGCGAGGCCGAGTGGGCTAGAAGCGCAGCGGAGGAGCGGAGAAAGTCTCTTCTTCTTGTACAGCCTGAACAGCTCAAAGCTGTTGCACCCCCCGTGGCCCAGACAACAAATCCACCTGAGCCTGTCATTGATGTCATTGATGTGACGGTATCCGATGTCAACCCTGCGACTCCTAACGCTTCTACCGATCCTGAACTTAAACAGGTCGACACAGACGACGTCGTAGAAGCCAACGATACTGCGCGGGATGATGGGGGTGTATCGGTTGATGACTCCCATCCCAAGGATAGTGTACAGCCCAGCCAAGAACAGTCCATCTCCGACTCGGATAGCGAGGACTATGAGAGAGAGGGAGGAGTACTCATCGACGTTATCTCAGAGCGATCCACGTCATCCAAGGATGTCTCCGCAGACAAGCAGACCGGGGTGTCCTCGGACCGAGACCGAAGCACAGATGGAGAAAGCGAGGATGACGGAGAATTACCGCCTTTACCGAGCGACGTGAACTTATTAACTCCCGGAAGCGGCAAGGCTCCCGCTTTTTCGCCCGTCGGCATCGACGAAGAAGGATTACTCGATTCCTCTCCATCCCTCATCGCACGACCGAGTCAGCTAGATATGGAGGACGACGCAGTCAGCCTGTCTAGCTCCCCGCTTTTGCGCGCAAAGCCTCGGGCGTCCTCCGTGACGTTTAGCGAGTATCTCCCCATTCCTTCCATCGAAGAGGACGACGAGGACATGCGGCCTACCACGCCGTTTACGGAATCCTTCCTCGAAGATATGGACGAGTCTCCTAGTGTGTCCGGAACGCCGAACAAATCAGGAAGCGTAGACGATCAACTCCAGCAGCAGATTAGCGACATTCTGGAGGGCATTCCGGCCAAGTTTACCCTCACTTCCGAGCCTTCGCGCACCGTCAACCTCAACCCTCCCGACTTCAAAATGCCACAAATGCCGCGCATCAAGAAGTCCGCACCCACAAGAGATCCATTGCGGGATTCGCTGCGGAGTAGCATGTCCGGCGTTTCCTCTAGAGCATCGACCCCGGGCTTCACACTCGCGCCGGCGTTCTCGAAGAACCCGCGACCTCGACAAAAGAGCACGCAGCAGGACATCAAGGTCTACCACCTTTCGCGGCCGACGGGTGAGGCCCCGATCAAGCTCTTCATCCGGTGCGTGGGCGAGAACGGCGAGCGCGTCATGGTCCGGGTCGGCGGCGGCTGGGCGGACCTCGGTGAATATCTCAAGGAATACGCTTCGCACCACGGTCGGAGATCCAAGGGCGCCAACACGGACAAAATTGAGATTAGGGATCTCCCGCGCGCTGGATCCACGAGCAGAGGCGGTATCGGTTCCAGCCCGCCGAGCAGGCCCGCGTCGGCCCTCGATTACTCCCCCATGACGCCGCTTCACGTCAAGAAGACTAGGAAAAGCTTCGGCGCGGGCGACGATCTCGCCTCGACTGTGTCCTTCGCGCGACGACCGCCTATGCCTCCTCACACGCCCGTACCTAACAACAACAACAGCAGCAGCGCGCCGCAAGGGCAGGAACACACGCCGTCTTCCGGCGCGTCGAGTCGGTCTCGATCAAGCTCGCGACTTAGTTGGGGCGAGGCCGATAGTCCGATGCTCGGACTCGCCGGACCGACAAGCAAGCCCGTCGAGATGAGCGAGGAGAGCCGCGCTTGGGTGGAGAGCGTCAAGGAGAAGGTGCGGCTCGCTAGCGGCGAGCGTAAAGTCTCTACCGGCCTCGAGGGGAGAGAGCATCTGTTTGGGGAGATGGGGAAAATCGGTGGCACCAAGAGGTTGTTCCGAAAGACCTAGACTCACCCACTTACATCTACTGCTCTCAAGTGTGGTCATTGAACCATTGATGCAGAACATTCGATACCTACGCCCAGACTTTTACTCGACATTTTAATTTCACGACCTTTTTTTTTTTTTTCTCCTAACAACATTGGCGTACTCGGGGACATATGAACGGTGTCAAAAGGAAAGCAAATCCGACACGGAACGGCCACGGGGCATTCTCGGGAACTATTTCTAGCAGCGTACATGGAGAGGATCTCCTAATGTTTTCTCTTTTTTTTTTTTTTTTTTCCTTCTCTTTTCTTTTATTCTGGTTCTGCATTGCCAGACATACACACACTCATACCCTGCGAGCACACATTCGATCTTTCCTATCTGTTATCTTTTTCTTTTCAAACTCGATGCCGTTTCTGGTTTCTCTCTTACCACTCGATTGCTGTCAGTACTCGAGCAGCATCCTAGCATGGCCTTTTTAAGCCATTGCGTCCAGTCCTTGACTCTCTGTCTCTATCTCTCTTACACACCACACTGTTGATTCTCACACACAAAAGAGTTTCGTACTACTACTCCTTACTACTTACTGATGAGGGGAGGGGGGTGTCGGCTTTAGTTTTTGGTTTGCTTATTCTGTTGTTAGAAGGTAGATGGCATTGATGAATACCCAGTTTCTATTTCTTCTCTTGTTCAAACAGATTTGCAGAGTCACTTTGTGATGAATGTGATTGTTTCGGCGAATTAGGGAAGTGTCTATGAAGTTAACCTTGTCGAGAGAGACAAACAGAATGGAAAGAAGACGAAAATTAAACACAAAGTAGACACGACGACTGGGTTAAATTTAGCAGTCTAGTCTACTTCTCTAAACGAAAAGGGAAGAAATTAAATCAATGAAAATAAAAATAAAAATGAAACGAGGAAGAAGTCAAAATCTCTCTCTCTCTCTCTCTTTCCCAAAGAGCCCAAAAACGACAAGGACAGGATTCGAACCTGTGCGGCCGAAGCCATGTGATTTCTAGTCACACCCATTAACCACTCTGGCACCTTGCCTTGTATCTCTGATGTGGATTGGTGGATCTCTAAGTGGATTTATATTGCGATAATTGATCCAAATCATCGTAATGGCAATTAGGGATGGCAGCGGGTTACTGGGCTGGACTGCTCCTTTTTTCCCCTTTCTCGCTTCACCGGCTCTCCTTTCCTCCACAGACCCACACAACCCTCATTTTAAATGTCTCCATCACCGCCTTCTCGTCTCCACCACCCTCTTTTAAGCGTCGCATTAAACAGGACGGAGTACGCAAAACGCTACCAGGTATACAATCCCACTTAGCGGACCGAGAATCCAACAAGGTACGAGAAACCCTGGAACGGGGCGCATGGTTTAGTGGTATAATTCCTCTTTAGCATAGAGGCGGTCCCCGGTTCGATTCCGGGTGCGTCCAAGGATTTCTCTTTTTTGGCTGTTTCGCTTTTTTTTTTTTATTCTCTTGCTTCTCAACTCTTTTCTTTGTAGTGTGTTTATTTTTATCTTTTTTTAACATTTATTTTCCCCCTTTCCCTTCGGGTTGCTGGCTCTGAGTCTGATAATCGAAGGCTCCTCGGTGGCTTCAGTGGGAAATACTCTCTCAGCAGATCGGGAGGCAATCGAAGGAGAGACCGCACGAAGAATACCTTTGTGATAGATCCTATGACATGTTCACCTCGCTCTTGACAATGCTCTGTATCGAAAATGATAAATTGATTCCATGACGCTAGAAACTCCATGCTCCGAGAAGTGGTATAGCCGTAAAGGGACTGTAGCCATGAGCCAATCCAGAAAGAAAATAAAAATAAAAGAGAAAAAAACATCCTGAATCCCCTTTATCCCGTCCGCGAAACAAGTATCGAAAAAATTGAAACTGAAAACCACAGCAGCCCAATAATAGCTACACGAGCCCGCCGGCCCTCTATACCCTTTCACTCTCCCCCGGTTGGCCTTCCCAACTCTATAACACCACCAGCAAAACAAGCAACAGAATCAACGCAAAGATCAACACAGCAATACAGCAACTACTCAACGTATCCTCATTCCTCCGCATAATAAACTGCAGCTTCTGCATCCCCGTCTGCAACCTCCCGCCCACGCGATCCGCCATCTCATCCACCACGTCAAGCATATGACTTTGCTCCTCCAGCTCCCTCCCCATATCATCCGCCTGTCTCCTCAAGTTCCCCACCGTCTGGAAAACACCGTCGAGATGCGTGTCTTGCTCCCGGAGCATGTGCATCTGCTGCCTCTGCTCAAACTCGGCGTAATGATCCTCGTCCTCTTCCCCCTCATCCCCTAGCCCAAACTTATTAGGATCGGGTAATATCGAATCATCGGCTGGCGCCTTCCCGCGCGAGGTGTTTTTCCTCGCCCCTCCCTTTAGAATCTCCTCCTTCATATCGTCTATCTCCCCGCGTACTTCTTGCACCGTCCGTCGTCGCCGATCGACCTCGGCCTGGCTAAGCCCGAAGCGGTCGGGGGCCGACTCGGCGGCTGCCACGGCGTCGGAGAGGTCGGTAACATCTTCGGATAAGGAGGCGAGGGAGGATTCGAGGTCGGAGAGGGCGGATTTAAGTTCGGGGGTGGGGGAGGCGGCGTGGGTGGTTGTTGTGAGGGAGAGAATGCGGAGGTAGGAGGTGAAGAGTTGGCGGGTTGAGGAGAGCTGGGAGAGGACGTCTCTGTTTTTAGGCGCAGAATATTGGTTAGCTCTAGGGACATCAGATGGAGATCCGGGCTGAGAGGGAATGGTGGACGTACTGTTGTACTTGGAGGAAGGGGTCCTCCTCGTTAGTTGAGGACATCATGTTTGACAACCGCTACCTTTCGGATAGAGCCAGATCTATATTTTCATATCGAGAGAAACGTGGGACGCAGCTTGCGGCATCAGATGTCTTTTGCAGAGAACTTGTTAGGCTTCGATATTCGTTCGGATGCGCGCCGCATAAGGCCAAGGTGACGTTTGGGAGGTGCCTGGATGCTGGGCCGGTAATTCATCGGAATTGGATTCACATGCCTCGAGTCATTGTCGACACGTTCAAGCAGTGTCGATTATGTAATACGGCCTTTCACCTCGAAAATCTCGTATCCACATCTTTAAGTGGAAGGAAGCATCCAACAGCTTGTTTCCATTCCCTTGAATCACCACGCCAGAATTTTCTGAAGTAAAGACATATAACTAATTCCCCGACGCTGGGGTCACACCGAGTGGTCCGGGATGAAGCATCCTGAAGAGCACTCGGTGAAAACCTTGCGCTGAAATGCGGTTTTCATAGGCTTTCTATTCGAATTGGAGAGCCTGTTTTTGTTGGACTTTTTTTGGGGGACAACAACCTGCAAAAATGCAATGCTCGGCTAACTGAAAACTTTTGCTTTTGCATCCTTTGGGGGGGGATTTAATTTGCATTTCCTACAAACCCTGCCATTTAAACCATTCTTCAAGTTCGATTCCACCCTCCTTGGCTCGACTAAAACTCGAGGACTGGGCTGCTGCTGGTGAGCCTCGACTAAAACTCGAGGACTGGACTGCTGCTGGTGAGCATCAGCTGTCTTTGTTAGGAATTCCAACCTCAAAACAACAATATTTGTATATGAAAGAAAAGCCAAATAATAGCAATATTGGTAATTTTGGATGAAGGAGAAGAGAAGCAGAGGGATAACCAAGATTGAACCATAACTAGCTCTCACGGAAATGCTCTCAGTTTCCCCGGATATCACTTTACAGGCGCTTGGCGCTGGAAAGTAGCCGACTGGTCGTAAAAGGCGCTCGCGCTTACACCCGAACCAAGAGGGAAAAAAAATGGTTGAAAAAAAAAAAGACCCCGCATAACACCCAAAATTTCATCTCCGACTAACACACTCGCTCACTCTCACTCACCACCCCCGGATATATAAAACCTCCTCATCACGAAACCTCCACTCCCGTCTAACCCCCCTCCCCCCTCAAAATGATCCCCGAAAAACCTCTCCCCTACTCGGAAGAGTTTAACTCCCCAGAAGAATACATCAATGCCCTCCTCCACTTCAGCACCACATCCGACCTCTTCCAAATCCTCTGCGGCGGCGTCCACATCCTCGACTTCTTCACCTCGGAACCCGGGCTCTTCGCCACCGTTTTTGATCAAGAATGGCGCGAGTTCCTATTACAATGCGACATTATGGACTTTTTAGATCTTCTCATGAGAGATGATCTCGGCCAGGATAGAGGTGAGAACTTGACCAAATCGGGAGTGAAACCTCCAAAGGGCCTCGTAGAGTACATCGCGCAGATCCGCAGGTTATCCCTCGACCGGTCCTTCACGCCCAGGAAGCAGAAACTCCCCGTGTTACCCAGGAAAGTTGCGCTGGGGATGAAGACGAAGAAAATCCACGAAGTCACCAACTTCGCCGACTACGTCGACAGACTAGTCGAGGACATCTGCCAAAGTAATGATAACGACGGAAAGGCACAAAAGCAGCGGCAGGCCATCACGCACCTCGTCGACTTTGGCAGCGGCCAGAATTACCTCGGCAGGACCTTAGCCTGTCCGCCGTACAACCGGCACGTCGTCGCCGTCGAGGGCCGCGAGCACAACATCGCGGGGGCCAAGAACCTGGATCGGATGGCGGGCATCGCGAATATGCCCGAAGTCATCCGGAACAAGAAGCTCTACCAGCATCTCGTCGATATCCAGACGCCGGAGGAACAGCTGTCGCCGAAGGCGCGGAGGAGATTGGCTAAGGGTCTCGAGGCCCCCGTGGATCCCGTTGCTGATTTGCGGCCCCGCGAGCAGATTGGGTCGGAAGACTCTTCCTATGTGTACGAGGACGGTAAAGGTTCCGTCCAATATATCGTGGGCAGATTGGAAAACGGCCATCTCGGACACATCATCTCCAAGATAAAAACCCCCAAAACTAATGACGGTGGTGCCGGGCCCGACACGGAAGAGCAGCCCGCTCAAGGAGAGGAGAACGACGACCAAAGGCTAATGACCATCTCAATCCACTCGTGCGGGAACCTATCCAACTTTGGAATCCGCTCCCTCATCCTAAACCCCTCCATCCAAGCTGTCGCCATCGTAGGATGCTGCTACAACCTCCTGACCGAGAGACTCGGCCCCCCCGACTACAACTACCCTTATATGCGCCCAAGCCTACAACCTCTGAACGGACGCGTGGCTCGCGAGTCCGCCAAGTACGACCCCGAAGGGTTCCCCATGAGCGACAGGTTCGTCAACCACGGCGGGAATGGCGTGCGTTTTAACATCACCGCCCGCATGATGGCGTGCCAGGCCCCGCAGAATTGGACCGAGAACGACAGCGAGGATTTCTTTACGCGGCACTACTTCCGCGCCGTCCTGCAAAAGATTTTTCTCGACCGCGGCGTCGTTAGTAGAGTCCGCCACCACCCCGACGGTGGATCTACTACTGCAGCGGACTCGACCTCCGAGCAGCAGCAACAAGAGCAAGAGAGCCCGTTTGATATGAGCACGAATCCCGTCATCCTCGGGTCTTTGCGCAAGGGCTCCTACGACTCCTTCAAAAAGTACGTGAGAGCCGCCGTGGCCAAGCTGACCACGAACACCAGCTACAAGCAATACGCCGAGGTGATGGAGGAGAAGATGGCACGCATGACGGACGAAGAGATTGAGCACTACGAGAGGATCTACGAGCCCCGGAAAAAGGAAATTGCTATCGTCTGGAGCCTGATGGCTTTCAGCGCTGGCGTCGTCGAAGCTATGATTGTGACGGACCGATGGCTCTTCCTCAAGGAGCATACCGACATGGTTAAGCATTGTTGGGTAGAGTCGGTGTTTGATTATAAGCAGTCGCCGCGAAACCTCGTCATAGTCGGCATAAAGAAATGATGCCCCCTTGGCTGGCCTAGAAAGCCTACTGTGGGCAATAATTCTGGCTGCAAAATGAGGAATGAACAGTGAAGGGGAAAGAGGGAGAAAAAAAAAAAATAAACGAGAGGAAATGCCCAAGCTACTCAGAAGGCTCTGCAGCCTGTGTAACGTAGGAAACGTGGCCAGGACCGGGGGACCAATTCATTCTTGGTCCCAAGATCGCCATGTAGATTCGGCGAGATAGGTTTTCAGCACTCGAGTTTCAGGCGGCTATGGCGGCTGACAGGCCGGCACTCGACAAAGAGACATTGGCCCTCTTCTCGGATGCAAGGAATTCCTTGAAGCAGCTAGAAGCGTTCCAAATATACACGTAGCACCGAAGCGGAACAAGTGCAGAGGTACAGACAAGAGAGACAGCGATCGAGGTTTATACGGAGTCCATCAAATATGTCTGGGGATAAAGCTGAGGGAGAGAATTCGAGCGGTTGATGGGTTCCGATCACTGAGAACCGAAGCTCCGGCGGATGGACCTGCCCGTCTTAGGCGTGGGGGTTTTGACGCTATGTAGGTCAGCCATTTGTATCCACTGATAGGGGTCAGAGCCGGTGGAGAATCTCATTCACGACCACACGATCTATCTGCTGCGTTGAATAGCAACGCAAGATAAGGAGGGCGCATCGAGGGTGAACGGCAGAGCCAAACTCTCTGGCATACTGTACTGTGGCCCTGTCGAGTGGACCTTCGAAATCTCGGTGGTTCGGAAACCGTACAGAAAAGGTGCAGGTCTCCCCACACCCCCGCTCATTTCCCATCCGCCGACCACCTCTGTACTTGTATGTTGCCGATCATACTATTCGTATTGAAGACAGATACCGGTCGCAGCAGCGGCAAATCTGGCCGGGACTGAGTGGCTGGGAAGGATCAATTAAGTGATGTTGGTTCTGCGTTCATGGGCTTTGGGCTAATTTCGTGCAGGACATGGCTTGGTAGTGCTTTAGTATGTAGGTATGCGCCAAGCAGGTTAGCGAGAAGGGGCTTACCCACCTGGGCGGATATCCACAGCAAAAGTTGGAAGACAGCATGGACATCTCGATGATGAGAGTGCACTCCTACACTGGATCTCGAACGACCTAAAATCCTAGGACCCCAACCCGTATCCAGGTTGTCATCATCGTGGGTGGAGGCGAGCTGCTGTCAGACGGTGATCCCTATAACACGGCCCGTTTTATGAGTCCACATTGAGCGAGCTCTCAAGCTCGACGTCGTCGGTTGCGGTTGTTGTTAATGGTTGAAATACGAACTTGAGGGGCATGCTTCTCCTCTTTGGTCTTTCTCCTTTTCCCTATTTCCCCTTTCTTTTTTCTCACTCTCTTCTTCTCTGATCCTTTTTCTTTGTCTACCTATTTTATTCCATTTGAAATGAAAAATTTTTTCTTCTTGGCGACTGGATGCTTCCGCCAGGGTCTGTCGAAAGAAAGGTCTGGTCAACAATTGGTCGGTCAATTTGTGTGACAATGCAGTGATGATCATTGAAGATCGGAGAGGTCTGCGTCGAGTGCGTCCTCTGATCGCATCATCCGTTTGTCTCGGTTGCCATCATGCATCGTGTGGGCCTCTCAGCTAGCCAGGATGGAGATGTTGGAGGGTGTCACCTCGAGCATGGGTGCCTGTAAGCACCTAAGTTTGGAATTGATCTTGCATCGAGATGTCTTGGATTGTAAAAAGCCAAAAAATTTCACGCGTTGCTCGTTCGAGAAGTCGAGTTGCAACCAAAGGATGGTGGATCAACTCCAAAACTTGGTGGTTGCGTTGATGAGAGAACGGGATTCTCCAGATGGAATCCCCAAGAATATAACAGGTACATCCTTCTGGCTCAGATGAAGCAGTTCGGAGCATTCGAGATCAAGCACGTTGAGTCGCCTGCCAACATCCATGTCGCCGGATCAGCGGCTGTGCGTAAAAGCTCCCCCCGCCTTTTCTCCCGTGCTGTCAAGTTGTCAACCTCCCGGAACCCTGCAGAAGCAAGGAAAGTTGAAGAGAGGTGACGACCTTGCAGGGGTGACACCGTGACAGGCTCGTCCCCCCATCATCCCTGTCCCATCCCTATTCTGTCAAGTGGGATGTTGGATGTCAGGGAGAATTCAACACTTGGTTCAGGAGGTGGTGGCGGATTCCGAGGGATCAAAATCACGACATCAGCCCTAGGTCTTTCATCGACTCTGCATCAATGGGCGGATATTGAAAATGTCTGGCTGCTGAAATGAGGCTTCTCTTGCCAGCTTCCTCAAGGCGTGGTTGATCGTTGGGTCGAACCATATAAAAGTTATAAAGTCAGGTTCGGGAGATGCACGGCGATCACATGAAGTTACTACAATGTAGGAAGTAGTGTACACTGCGCATACCTCGAGTTTCACACTTCGTTCCTGCCTTCCCTCTTCCTGGATGATCTCGCTCTTGCCTTCCCAGTGTTTGAGACCGACTTCGTGGGGAAATGGTCTTTCTTGATTCGTATTGCATTCATCCTGAACCTTCCCTTCCACTCCAGTTACGACTTCCTCATATACTACAGTGGTTTGTAAAGTATTAGACAGTACTAATATCTTTGCTATAGAGATACCTTAATTCGAAACGTTGAACGTTGATCTCGACGGTTCGAGTGAGATCAACCTTGACGCTGTGTTCTCAACGCTGAACAAAATCGAAGGGCATTTGATACGACTGTCGCATCAATCTCCCACCACCCACCCCGCTCTCCCTCAGCCCCCCGCGAAAGCCCCGCAGGGGAATGGCACCAACAGACAGCAGACAGTATGCACTCTTTCCATTAGTGCAGGGTCCAGCGCAATATCCAAAGCACAGTACGAAGTACACTAGTGTGAAGTGCGTCATGCCGTTGTAATGGGGGGTCTAGACCAACTAGTGTAGTATAAGTACTTCGCGCAGTGTACTTCGTAGGGCGCATACGTTAGTGAAAGCGTGGGCTCTTCTGAGCCAGGCAGTACGGAGTAAGCACGCCCACTTATTGCCAGCGTTGGTCAGACTTCTGTCAATCGTCAAGACATTGATCGATCAATACTTCGTACATTGAGGTTTATCGTCACACAGGTCCTTGGAGCACGCACCCCACCCAGTCCTGCTCCGAATTGTAGACTAGGTTCAATGTTGTTATCCAGTGACGGTTGTACTTCGTAGTGTATGCACTAATTACTGGCTCCACGAAGTAGGCACGAGCTACGTCGGGTCGGGATATCCTCCCCTGCTTCGGGCTTCGGGCCACGGGGACCTACCTCGTCTGGGTCTGGCGTTATCGAGAACATAACGAGATCAAGCCCAGACATGTTCTAACAACATCCACTGTAAATTTTAAACTAGTGTGATGCCCCCCCCCCGATAAGATATTGCAGATGCCGATGTCAATATTATCATCGCTCCATTGTCATTGTCATTGCATCGAAATCAAAGGTCTTGCCATGTGGGCAAGGCCAAGGCTTCTCCCAACACAAAATGTATCCAATGTACAGAGGAATCTCGACTATCAATTGTGTAGTGTGTTTGTGTAATACTTAACCTCCAAAACCCGGAAATCTTCCCCTTCAACGCTTGCCACTACCAATAATAATACTCTTAAGAAGAGTCATCCTCGTGCCGGATTGATAAACACCATCTTCTCTTGTACTTCTTCTTACTCCTCGCCCGAATCCCAACTCCCCGCCATCTCGGATTCCTTTCGTCATTTCCCGTGATCTTGTCCACATTCTTCGTTCCGCGTCCTGCCCACCACCTAGACTAGTTTATACCATTTATACCATTTGGACGAGGCTTTGAACTTTGTGCCCTGGTATTCCTGCCTCGCCTGGCTATTCCATTGTCAGCCCTCGGCACGTTCTAGTGCGAGGCTTGTTGATGTCATAAAGCCCACGTTACTCGTCGACGTTACCTTCGTACTCTTCTTCGCCTTCCATCGGCATTCATTCCTCTATTTTTCCCTTTTTTCCTTTTCCTTTCTTTATTTTATCTTATTTTATTTTGGCAGCTATCCCCTCGAGCACCTACAAACGGACTCCTTCAATCTCGCAAAGAAGGACGAAAAAAAAAAAAAAAAAGAAGAAGAGAAATTGCAGAAACATTTACTTGTGTTCGTCTCATCGCATCTCGTCTCGGAAAACTGCAACTATCTTCCGGCGCCTCCTCCGCGGTCCCGATCTCCGAAACGCTTTCTCCCTGCTGCTCCCGGCCGGCTTTGCTTCCGAGTGAAGCCCTTGGTTTGATGTATACTGCATCGCTCCGCATGTCTCCCACGTCGCCTACGCTGCAACATCCCGTGCCGTCAACCGGAATTGGACAGAAGAAGACCCCGAAGTTTGCCTGAGCGCTACATTGTAACCAGACATTTCATTGATTATGAATGCTCAAATAAGTTTCCTCGTATGTTATTAATGCCAATGATTTCTCTCCATTGCTGTGAGGGCCGGTATTTGGAATGGAAAGGAGACCGTTACGCAAGATAGAAATAGTGCTACAATTTCTATTGTGTAGAGCTTCCCAGATATCATGGCCTGGGTCATCCTGAGTACATGCTGACTTTTCCCTCTGTCTCTTGATATAGGAAGGGACTTTTACCCTCATACACATCCCCCTCCAATCCTACCCGTGTCTCCTCCAACCCCTCATCCGCGTCCTCCTCCCCCAAACCCAATCGCTCAAGGGAACAACATCTCCCCCTAGCCGCGAGCGCGACGGCCTAACCACCGACGACCAACATGGCTTCCTCAACATCAGCGTGACCCCCCTCGAGTGCTCCGTCGTCTGCCACAGCTCCTGGGCCAAGAACGTCGTCGAGCCCGCCATAAAATGCCTTTCGAAAGCCGCCGCGAAAGCCGTTTCCGTCTCCACCGACGACTACCTCGTCATCTCCGTCATAAGCGCCGGCATGGATGCCGCGAGCCGAGTCATGGAGCTGACGTCGCCTCTCGCGCTGGCCGGAATCCCCATCTTCTTCATCGCCACGTATTATTCCGACTTTATCCTCGTGCCTAAAAAGGCGCAGCATGCCGTTACGCAGGCTTTGTTGGCGCGCGGTTTTCAGCTGGCGCAGAACGATTCCGATTATAGGTTTAGGGGCCACGAGAATGCGAGGACGACTGCCGCTTCGAGTCAGGCCCTGTCGACGACCGTGACGGAACTCCAAAATCGAGCGTTTGATCTTCTCCGAAAAAGCAACGTCGTCCCGTACATCGAAGAGGGCCTCCGCCTCGTGCAGTGCTCCGGACGCGAAGTAACCCATATCAACCAAGAGTTTTCTCGCCACTCGTCGTCGTCGCGCAGACCTGGGAACGGCCACACTCGCCGCCCGTCGTGGCTGGATAACGTAGACACGAAACTTTACACGGCCATGATATCGGCCTTCGTCTCGCAACCGCGATTCCTCTCCGTCACCTTGGCGAAAGATGACCCGCCCTCGCTACTCCTCGATAAATTCCTCTTAGACATCTTCGGCGACTCCCTCGTTGGCGATACCGAGGGCGAGCTCGTGCCCATCTTTTTGGATCTGTCTAGCCTCTCGTACGAGGCTACCGGTATCGTATGCGGCGTGGCTGGGAAGCTGGTGGGCGATATGGAGAGTCAGGGGAGCTCGGAATTGTCGTATCTCTCGACCGCGAGAGCTGGGGCTGTTATCCTCTCCACGAAGCAGGCTATCCGAGCGTTGGATATATTGAAACCGATGCTGGACAAGCAGGAGGGGAAGTAAAACGCTGGTTTACCAATGGGCGTCTTGGTATAGATTGCCCAGCTTGCGTTGTAACTGGGTTGAAGATGACGGGGAAAAAATAGGTGATGATGGAGTTAAGAAAAAGGGGGGGGGGGGGGGGGGGGGGTATTTCTTTGGTATAACTGATATTTTCGGTATCTGGCGGCAAAGCGAAGTAAAAGGAAAATAATCGGTGTACCAGTATAATATAGCCCTCTATAGGCCGCATGGAGTGGAATCTTGATATCATGAACCATGAAGTGAGAGCATGGGATGGTTGGTTCATGAACTCCACCCCGCTACCGTCTCGCTGACTTGGAGTTTGATATAAAAAGAAAAGAAAAGAATTCAAAAGAGGAAGAAAGTCGGCTTCTTTCCAAATCACCTCCCCTTCTTCTTCTTCTCATCCCCTTCCTTAACAAACCCCGCCCTCACAAACCCATCCCTCGCCGCCGTATTAATCAACGCAAACCTCCTCGGCCCCAACTTCAACCCGCCAAACCACCTCGTCACAACGACCATGACATCCCAAAGATCCATCGCCTGCATAAGATGCAGCAGCCGGCCCCCCGCCGCCGTCTCCCCGTCGTCGTCATAATCCTGAAACGACGTGCCGTTTGGCCCGCGGATGCGCCACGCCGTGATGTTATGCGTGGCCTGGCGCGCCTTGCGGTCTGTTGCTAGGAGGTGCTGCACGTATTGTGTCGCTTGCGCGGGGGATGAGACGGGAGCTATTCGTGCTAGGAAGGTGGAGCGATTTTCTGTTATGGGGAGGGAGAGAGTCCAGGGTGGTGGGGGCATGGAGGCGTAGTCTACCTCGGGCTCATCGTGGGCTTCTTGATTTTGGGCTCCTTGCGTTGGGTCCTCTTCTGCGCTGGCCTCATGAAGCGCTTCTTCTGATTCTAACAGGGAAGAGAGCTCTTCTACGGCGTCGTATAGACAGACGAGGCCCGGCTGGAAGACGGCAGAGATGGCCTGTCTGAAGAGGCGGAGTTCGGCCGCCGCTACGGGCCGGGAAGCTCCGCCTGAGCTAAAGGTGGAGTCGACCTCGGGCGGGACGTCCGGGTAGTTTGGGGGGATTGTGAGGCGGAGGGAGGACCGGTTGGTCCCTGGGAGATGGAGGATGAAGGAGGTGGGGGACTCGGTGGATGTGAGGGTTGAGTCGCCGTAGATGGAGTTGAGGGCCTCGATCTCATCTTGGATCTCGACGGATGCGGACATGGTGTAAGGAGTGTTGAGCAGAATACCTTCTAAATAAATTAATGAATTGTATTTTATGAAATTGACTTGATAATGTCGAGATGCAGTGTCGAAAATGCGGGCTGAAGTGAGAGAGAAGCTGGTGACGAGAATTCGGCAGTTGTGAAGTGGGTTGTCGAGATTGAGGTGTCGTTGATATCTCGCACGGAGTATCCAAGCAAGATTAAGCTGTATCTATACGGTATGAATACAGTATAAGAGCCATCATCAAGTCTTAATAATCAACAGATTTTGAATCAAAGAGTGAGCTCGAATCTACGAAGCATGAAATACTTCCACCAGTTTGAAACGCGAGACACGCAAACCGCTCGTCTTCTTGCAACATGAACATCATTCCAATTGACTTTCTCACTGCATTTATCATAAACATACACATTCATGACACTAGATACACTTTTTTGTCTTCGCTTCTAAAAAGTGAATCTTGTATACATGAGAAGAAGAAGTGAAAGAATATGGAGAGAATCAGAGAAGCGAAGTGATCAAAAGGGGGGCTCGGCCTCACCCCAATAAGCAGGCGAGGCCATGATAGAAATAAGAGACAGGGCGGCAATGCGGCATCTTGGGAAAAATAAAGTCAGGGGGAAAAAATATAGAAGGAAAGGAAAAGGAAAAGGAATAATAAAATATGAGGTAGAGAAGGGAAGAAGTCGTCGGGCCGCTCTGTCTCCGGCCACGGTCACGAAGGCAGCAACCAAGGTCTGGCCCTTGAAGGAGTCGATGGCTGGGAGCAAACCTGGAGGCTTCTTGCGCTGGAGTGATGTGCGAGAGTCGCTTAGTCGTCATCCTCATCATCATCATCGTCGTCGTCCCCGTCGTCCTTCTTGGGAGCTTCCTTCTTGGGCGGGGCCTTCTTAGGAGCCTCCTCCTCCTCCTCGTCATCATCACCATCATCCTTCTTGGGGGTTTCCTTCTTGGGCGGGGCCTTCTTAGGAGCCTCCTCCTCCTCGTCATCGTCACCATCATCCTTCTTGGGGGTTTCCTTCTTGGGGGTCTCCTTCTTGGGGGTTTCCTTCTTGGGAGCCTCCTCTTCGTCGTCCTCGCCGTCGTCCTTCTTGGGGGTTTCCTTCTTAGGCGCTTCCTTCTTGGGGGCTTCCTCCTCCTCATCGTCGTCACCCTTCTTAGGGGCTTCCTTCTTGGGGGTCTCCTTCTTGGGGGCTTCCTCCTCATCGTCGTCATCATCCTTCTTGGGGGTTTCCTTCTTGGGGGTCTCCTTCTTAGGGGTCTCCTTCTTGGGGGCCTCCTCTTCGTCGTCCTCGCCGTCATCCTTCTTAGGAGTTTCCTTCTTAGGGGGGGACTTCTTGGGGGCTTCCTCCTCCTCGTCGTCGTCACCATCATCCTTCTTAGGGGTTTCCTTCTTGGGGGCCTCCTTCTTAGGGGCTTCCTCCTCGTCATCGTCGCCCTTCTTGGGGGTCTCCTTCTTGGGGGTCTCCTTCTTGGGGGCCTCCTCCTCATCGTCGTCATCACCCTTCTTGGGGGCCTCCTTCTTAGGGGTTTCCTTCTTAGGAGCTTCCTCCTCGTCATCGTCGCCCTTCTTGGGGGTCTCCTTCTTAGGAGCTTCCTTCTTGGGGGCCTCCTCCTCATCGTCGTCATCGTCCTTCTTAGGGGCTTCCTTCTTAGGAGCTTCCTTCTTGGGGGCCTCCTCCTCATCGTCGGCATCCTTCTTGGGCGTAGACTTTCCCTTCTTAGGAGCCTCCTCCTCGTCGTCATCATCACCCTTCTTAGGGGTCTCCTTCTTGGGGGCCTCCTTCTTAGGGGCTTCCTCCTCATCATCATCATCATCCTTCTTGGGTGTTTCCTTCTTCGGGGGGGACTTCTTGGGGGCCTCCTCCTCCTCGTCGTCACCCTTCTTGGGGGTTTCCTTCTTAGGCGCTTCCTTCTTGGGGGCTTCCTCCTCGTCATCGTCACCATCATCCTTCTTGGGGGTTTCCTTCTTGGGGGTCTCCTTCTTGGGGGCCTCCTTCTTGGGCGCTTCTTCTTCGTCATCATCGCCCTTCTTCGGGGCTTCCTTCTTGGGAGCTTCTTTCTTAGGTGCCTCCTCCTCGTCGTCACCCTTCTTAGGAGCTTCCTTCTTAGGAGCCTCCTTCTTGGGGGCCTCCTCCTCATCATCTCCCTTCTTAGGGGCCTCCTTCTTGGGAGCCTCCTTCTTGGGAGCCTCCTTCTTGGGAGCCTCCTCTTCGTCGTCCTCGCCGTCGTCCTTCTTGGGGGTTTCCTTCTTAGGCGCTTCCTTCTTGGGGGCTTCCTCCTCCTCATCGTCGTCACCCTTCTTAGGGGCTTCCTTCTTGGGAGCTTCCTTCTTAGGTGCCTCCTCCTCCTCGTCATCACCCTTCTTGGGAGTCTCCTTCTTAGGAGCCTCCTTTACGGGCTCGGGAGTGGGCCTCTCGTCCTCCTCCTCATCATCCACGGGAGGATCGCGGCCGGGGCGCTCCTATTTGCCAAGTGTTAGTGCTCGCGCTCCTTTCCCCCCTCGAATAGCAGGGCAAGCCGAGTGATCAGTTTCTTCTTTCGAGATAAAACTCACCTCGTCATCCTGGCGACGCTGGAGACCACGGGGGTGCGGCTTGCGCGCCCTGGGCTTGCCAATGATGAACTTGTCCTCGGGCTCGCCATGGTGCTTGCTCTTGCTCTTCTTGCCCTTGGGCTTCGAGCCCTTCTTTTCCTTGTGGCCCTTCTACAATTTCGACACACCCATCAGCACTTGATTTATTCTGATGGGGTTGGGGTTAGAGACGTTGAGAGGCACTCACCTCGCCAGTGATCTCGGCGCGGGTCACAAGCACATCAATGGCCTCGCGGGCTTGGAGGTTGGCAGCATCGGCCTAAACAATGTCAGTGTCATGTTCCGCGTTTCTGGTTTCCCTCACGGTTGAGGCACGGCCTCCAACCACGAAACCGGCTCGGACATACGAAAGTGAGCTCTCGCTCACGGATGTTGGCAATCTCATTCTGGGCAGCCTCCGGGATAGCTCGTCCCAATACGTTGGGAGCGAGGAGGAGAGCGGCGACCAAAAGCTTGGATGCCATGGTGATAAAGGAGGGTGGTTCTTTTCTCAAAAGAGTGAAGAATATACGGCCAATCTATGACTCTGTTTTGTCGCTTACCCACAAGATTTCCCCGCTGGCGGTGGCTGAAGAGAGAAAGAAGAAGGGGGGATAGAAAGAGCCAAGCGAGCTTCAGAGGCCATGGGGGAGGCGTTTCGTCCCTCGTTCTTATATAGCCATCGCCCGGTGATGGGATTCCGGGAAGAGTCCATATTGGCGATAATTGCGGTCCGTTAAGTTTCGTTTGCTTTCTAGAACAGAAAAGGCACCTCGTTGTCGGGAAAACTGGGCTTACGTCGCCGTGAGGAGGTTCAATATAGGGTCAATATGGAAGAAAAGGGAGGGGGAGTGAGGACAGGTCGAAGAAGATGGGAGTTGACGGCTCCAAAGAGAGCAATGGCAGGGTTGTGGCGAGTTCGCCTTGCCAAGGAGTTGACAGTAAGTGAAATGCGGGAATAGTGCCGAGTTATGACGCCTTTCCTACGCGGGCCCGGGGTGCGTGTCCTTCGTGAGGAGGTATATGATGATGATGGGGGGATCGAGGCGCCAGGTGAAGACCTCATCCGGGTGAAGCTCGCATCTGTCCGTGGGGTCATAGACCGGTACGGCATAAAGGGCGGGAAGAGGGGTGTGATATTGAGGTTAGGAAATGAAATTTGGTCGAGGTCAGGCACGTTCTTGGTTGAAGACAACTAAAAAGTTATTCGCCAACTCAATTACCCATTCGCTTCTCCGGGAGCAGGCTGATGGAGATCCCATCATGGACCACACGCCTTCCACATGCCAGGGGCTCTTGGCCCCCGGATGGAGAAATACTGAAAGGCCATGTCGAAAGAAGCTCTATAGTCTGCAGGCTTGCAAGCACATTGAGCTAGAGACGGCCAATCGGACATGAGCGGCTGATTACGCCCAGGAGCGGGATGAAGTTCAGTGTGGGGAAGGGAATGGAAAGAGCGGCACCTCACGCCACAGCCTGCAAGGGCCATAAAGGTACGTGTGAGTCGAGGTGAATAAAGTGGGTGGAGAAAAGTGACGCCGGCCAGGAACAAGACCCAAGAGGTGGGTTGCAGGTGTGGCCATCTCGGTACAATACTGTACCTCTTAAGCAATTGTGACGAGGATGGCGTTCTCTGGCGGGAGATCATCACGCAAGAGCGGAGAGGAGACACGCAAATGGTCTTCCATTGGGCGAGAGGAAAGGCCAGAAAGGCAAGCGTCCAGCTTCATCCGGGTTCCTGACGATGCGATGGGCAATTCGGGGACGTAGAAGCAAATGAGCGGCTCACCGGCTCTAGGTAGGCATTTAGAGTCATGTGGGTGTGTGTGAGGACAGCTCGAGGGTTGTAGTTGACCCGAGAACGAGGCAAGTGCACGTCCTCCTGGGCTAGGGTATTGGCTCGCATGAGGTAACAAGTTTGCCATCGCAAATATCCCGTTATTAGAGTATGCCGGATATCGGATGGAATATCTCGGGTATTCCTCACAAAGGATCCCACCTTTCTAGTTTAGGGCGAGATTCATCCAACCCGGCTTTTCAAGGTGGTAAATCGGACAAGCCGCGGCGCTGATGAGAGACAGCAGCCGGATCAAACTTGACCCGCAGGGGAGGAGATGGAGGCAAAGGCCATCTAGCACCGTCTAGACCATCCAAGTCATGCGCAGACCTACCAAAGTGGCAAAGAATCAATACATGTTAAATGCTGCTGACACGGACGGGCTGAGAGCTGATGAGGCCAAGAACCAATGTCGGCCCTCTTCCACATGGCGCGGCAGATGAAAAAGTGGTGTATGAAGCTAAAGTGTGGGCTGCGTACGAGGGGAAAACTCGAGGTCAGGCAATTGACACCATCTTGCACTATAAACCAAAGTGCAGACTCATTGGCACGCAAGTGGGAAGTATTATCGGCTGCTACCACGGTTAGCAGGATGATTGGATAATGTGCTGGATTGGGAATACGGCTGGCTGCTCTTGGGCCTGCCAGAAAGACCAGCGAAAAGAGACGGAGCGGCGGATGTGCTGGAACAAATCTCGAAAGGGAGAACCTTTAATTGAGCTTGAGGGCGGACGGAGAAATGGGCTCTTGGCAAAATAGATGCTGGTTTGCTGACCAGCGCATCGTGGTCTTTGGCTGGTCCGGATGAATGCAAGAGCTTTTAGCCCCGTCGATCGAGAAACATTACGTGCCTATCCAAATTTTCGGATGAAATAAATGCCCATGCTGGGAATGGAGAATGTGGGAGTTAGAGAAGGCTCTAGAGGTCGACCAATACGAACGGGAAACTATCTGCACCTGAAATCTTGGCGCCTGGTCTAGGTGACGAATCGACTCGTTGGACGGTGGACGCAAGGGACGGGAGCATCAATTGATGTCTCCCCATCCTCCGGATCTTCAGGGTAGCGTCACATCGGGACTCCGAACAGGCAGGAGGGAGGGTCCGTTGAAAACGGCACCCAATGCCGGGCTGACGACAACCTCCTCAAACAACCGTCACGAGAGAAGTGGCGAGAGCTTCATGGAGCCTGCTGGCCGTGTAAGTCGTTCGCATGTAGCCCTGTCATACAGAAAGAGAGAGCTTTCACGCCGGTCTATAGAGTGTACGCGTGTGTCGACACGTGTAGGTGACCGACGTGAGTATAAAGTGGACTACGGCGGTTAAAATGTATCTGGAGCTAGCCCGGCGGCCTCTTTGGACGATATGTCACTCGATTCACCCGCATCGACGAGCAACCATCGCCACATAGACAAGTATGGCCTACATCGGTGTAGGACTCAGCGTTGAGCTGGGGATTGTCTGAGCAAATCCGCCATGTGAGGGAAGGGACAAGTCGAATCGTTTATCTCTTTCCTCAAACAAGAAATGCCGACATGGGAGCACTCTCGCGAAAACCTCAAATTAGAGAAATATCGCTAATGAGATGTTGTGAGGTTGGCATGCAGTAATTGCATCGAACATGGAGCTACCCAAACATCGACCATCGACCGTTGACGTTTGCAGGGCGGGATGAACACACGCCACTGGCGATGCTGCACTCATGAGTCTTCCCCTCTCAGGCACGTCTTTCTCGATAAATTAACAAATATTGCGACCCCTCCTTTAACGGGCATGTGGCATGGGCTAAGGAGGAAACACTCGAAGTCGAAGAGTGTTCGGAATGGCGCAAGGCTTTGTGAGAGGGTGACGATTGACAACGCACACCGGACCCTGGCGGTTGAAAACCAGGGATCTTCACGTCATCCTCTATACGGCTCATCTGGCCCCCTCATTTCGCTTGCCCTCGGTCATATAGAGAAATAAGGCGGAGACACGCAACCGTGATATTACACGACGTCCAACACCCAGAAGCACACAGAGGAGCCGGTGAGGTGCCCCCCCAAAAGGAAGGCAAGATCCGACGAGGTAGAGTCGGTTGGCAAAGAAGAATATAGCGTCTTGACTTCGGGCGATGGCGTTATATTGACTGATCCTAGCCTGGCCCCTTCACAGGCAATTATGTCGCATGCTGATGGCAATGACGACTACATCGTCAGGTATGAGGAAGCGCCCAATGGTGGTGGTCAGGAAAAGGTTGATATTAGAGAACTCCATCGGACACGCCATGATTCGAGACCGTGGTCTGGATCATCGTAGAGGTGGGTAGCTCATCCAACTCCAGGTCATTTCAGAACGTTAGAGAGACTGTCGATCCTCGTCCAAGACCAGGAAACGGACAGCCGGTTGAAAGCCCTGCTGTACGCGTACGTTCCTTGGCCATATATTTTGACCGGGGGGGCGGCGTGTGGTTGACTTATCCGAAGGCGTCTCATAAAAGGCAAAGAGTACGATATGCGCTCATGCTTAACGAGTCGTGCCTGCCTCCATATGTCCAAGCCCATATACCGCTCAATTAACGAGGGGACTATGGTGATGGATGTGAACCGAGACCCTCGCTGCCGAGTGCTAGGCGCTTGCGCTATACAAGAGCACCTCGAAAAGGGAGACTGCGGGAGAACCATCTAGAGGTAGAGTTAAGATAAATCTTGCAAGATCAAAAGGCCCTGAGCTAATAGCCACCGCATATGACGATATCCCGGTCTTGTATAGATGTAAATTGCTTCATAGCTTCCAACCTGGTCTTCCATTATCAAGAACGCTCATCTCTCGAGGGGATGAGGGGTTGGGCCACATGGGTCCATGGAGATGACCCCACTCGAATGCAAGAGTCGACTAACGACAATCCTGATATCAAAGAAAGGAGGCCGGAGAGAAGGCTAAACATTTGAGCTGAGCGGACAAATGCCGGTTGGCCGTCGCGAGGCCGTAAGGGCAGCCCCTCCACGGGCTTGTTGTCTTGGAACTGCCCGCAAGTCGGAGATAGAACCCACAAAAAAGCGGCCGTAGAAGGAAAAAAGAAAGATCGAATGGGCTCTGGCTCTGAGAGAAGGAGGAGGGGGTGTTCGATCTGATGGTCCCCGAGATTCTGAGAGAGTTATGATTCCTTCCTGATCCACTCAAAACCTTCTTCATCAACTTCCTCCTTCTTCCCACTCTGGATGACCACTCTCGCCGGAACTCGACGTCAATACCGTTCCTTAAACTTCGTAGCACACTTCAACATGATTACCGAGGGAAAAAAAAAAAAAAAAAAAAAAAAAAAAAAAGAAAAAAAAAAGAAAGAAAGAAAAAGGAGGGGAAGCCTAAATTATCCGGAGCATATGTTCTCGGCGTGGCAATCCAGAATACATTTCAGTCCCCACACTGCCCAACTATTGTTCAGTTCATATCACGGGCCTTGCAAAGAGCCGTGCTCAAACAGCGGAGTCCCCTAGGACGACAACACCGTGGCGAACTGTCTGGCAAGTGGACCGCTAGATGTGCCTATGTCCCGAGAGAGAGAGAACTAACCGGCTTGAGCCTTGAGTCGAAGAGCCGCTAGATAGGGACGTTCCTCCGCAGGTGGGTTCAGGGTGAAGGCCGTTTCGACGGTATATCCTTCACTTTTCTAGGTTGAAAAGGACGTAGCCTCTACTGCAAACAGAGCAGGGCCGTTAGGTAGGTCCGTTGATCATCGACGGTTGCTGTTTGAGAATCAGGATGCGAGTGTAAGTGGGTTTAATAGCCAGAGAAATGATGTAGAGGAAGGGCGTTGGGAATAGGTTAATAGATACTCATAACGAAAGAATCAACAAACACGAGAAGAGAGCCATGAGAGTGCAGTTTGCAGTTTCCATTGCGGCTAATAATGTACACAATCCTCCACCATACAGTTCCCTCTATATCTGAAGAGAATCCGAACTTGGAGAATCCAACCAGAAGACATGACAAGACATCCGAAGACCATTAACAACTCTTTAAAAGTGGGGTGTGTTTAAGGGGTTAAGGTAGGAGACAGCAGAAAGGTGGGCGGAAAGGCCGATGAATCCGCAGGGAGGACAAGGAAATCTATCGTTCGTGCAATGCTTTATGCGAAAAAATCTCGACGGAAAAAACCCGAAACCAAACACCCGAGACCACATGATTATAGCCTGGTGATGGCAAAGACAAGAAAAAACTGCTAAAAAAGACATGGCACCCGAGGTGCTGGAGAAGGGAAAAAAAAAGAGAAACAAAAAAGACACATGTGCTGGTACAACGATTTCTCATCGATTTCGAGGGTGTCTCCTAGTTTCCGGCCGTTATTGTTGGGGGTGAGATTAGGTCGTATTGTTTCGTGTGCCTGCCTTCTTCTGAGCTCTGCTGGGATACTTCGAAGCGTTCGGTTCATTGGTGGAGGATTGGATGTGTTGTCGAGGAGTACTGGACTTCTGATGTCGCTCAAGCGATCAGAAGAAAATACCTCGGCACCAGGTGGGAGAAATACATCTTATCATCTAGAAGGGGATGTTGAGAGACGGGGGTGCTTGACCCATCATCTCGTGCTGCTGCTCGAGCTCATCACTTCCACCCTCGACCGATACGCCGACGCCAACCTTGGCTTGTTGCTACAACAGAGACAGAAGAGTTAGCCAATGTATCAAAGGCGGGATTCACAAAGCGTCTTCTTATATGGAAGAACTTACCGCGAAGTGATCAACCTCGGCAGCGAATGTCATCATGACGGGAGGTGCAACTCGCTTCTCAACGAGCAGACCAATCTTGCCCTTGGAGTCGAACTGAGCACGGAAGGTGGACATCCTGAAGTCATACTTGACACCGACAGTGGTGGTTCCCTCCTTGGAGATTCCGCCTCCTAGAGGACCAGCCTGGCTGGGGACAAGGGCAAGAGACATGTCAACACCGGCCTGGACCTTCTCGGAGATACGACGCCAGTAGGTGGCCGAAAGAGCACCCTGGGTCTGAAGCTGAGCAGTGGCAACCCAATCATCCGACTTGTAGCGCGCACAGAGCGAGACGGCTGTCTCGGGGGGCTGGGTGAGGACACCGCGCTGCCAGACGGTCTCGAAGCCGAGGCCCAGCTTGGAGGTTACGGACTGAAGATAGCTTCCAACGAAGATGCCGGTCAGACCGCCGTTAAGGTACGAAGGGTTCAGCATCTTAAGCGAGGCGGTGAAGTCATCGCCGGTATACTCATTCTCGATCTGAGCCATGTTCGACCCGTCGTTGGAGAGTTGGAGCTGGGTCTTGCTCACAAACTTGTCGTGCCATCGCCAGTTGAATCGGCTCGACAATTGTCCCTCGTTATCCACTTGAGCTTGGAGGAAGACCTGGAGTGACGGGCGAGGTTTCCGTTAGCCAATGCTTGTAGTTTTCCGGTGAAGAAACCGTTTCACTCACATTGTTGGTGCCGTAAAGGGCCGCGAAATTGTAGGGGCTGAGACGCTCGCTCATAGCGAACTGGTGGGAGACCTGGAAAAGCGGCGAGACGCTGAACATCTTGGTCAGGTCGGCCTTGATGCCGGTGAACATGTATCCCTGAAGGAGAACATCGCGCTGGACTTCCTTGGCCAGGTTCTCGACAGTACCCGGGTTCGAGAGGCCGAGTTTAGCTCGTCGCTCGGAGAAGGAGTTCAACGCATCGGCAACGGTAGCCGCCACGGGGTTCGAAAAGAGGGTATCCCTCAAAGAATTTAACGTAGACGCCATGGTGAGAAACTGCTATGACAGGGGGAAGGGGAAAGAGCTGCAAGATCAATTGCGAGTTGATGGAAAGATGCAAGGTTGCGACAGGGAGTGCAAAGGGGTGAGTTGCAGAGGTGAGGGTGGAAGGAGACCAGCTACAGGCTGGAAAGAGTTGATTGTACAATATCCACTAGCCAAATAACTTGTGGATGGAAAACACAATCACCTGCTGTGACTGCTGCCTCTCCAATGCTTCGTGGTGGAGGCAGATTAGCTTGCAGACTGGGTGACGGCGTGGTCTTTCAAGCAGAGAAATTTGAACCTGGGAAAATTATTTCCTCAGCCTGTCAAAAAAAAGCCTTTGCCTCACCTCGGACTCCACAGGTTCTGCCCAGAAAAGAGAACCAGCCACAGTCCCACTTCAAGATTTTCCCAAATGTGGCTTAAGTAATACGTCATGCTCATTGGGTCCGTCCAAATTGTTTAGAGGGTGCGACCAAATAACTTTCATTGTTAGCGATGAATTTACCAGGGAATTACCGACTGTCGCTTTTGTCCAAGTTCAGTTCGGGAGGTATTATGTGACCATGACGACTCGGAGTAGTCCTTCCTTTCCGAATAAATTAATAGTGACATCGAATCCATATTTCTCTCGAGAATTGAGCCTCACCATGTGTGAAGTAGCATTGGAGGGTGTAGCTAAAGGGCACTCTTAAGGTCTGGCTGGTTATATGGACCAATAAATTGGTGATAGCAGCTTGAACATGGCAAGGAGCTTGAAATTCATTTGCGCTGCTGTCCCAACCATGCAGAGTGCTTCTATTTATATAATTTAGACAGACGAAGTACAATAAATACCTCGGTACCCTTGAACTGAAGAATTTTGCCCACATTGTTGAAGAGGCTCTTATCAATCCATCGTCGTTATCGACGAGATGTCGAAATGGTGTCTTGGTTTTCCGCAGGCAGTTCTTATCTACTCTATTCTTGATAGTCTAAGTCCGTCGATGTCGAATCTATTATATATGGAGGATACCTCCTCCGACGTTAACATTCTAATTTCTTGCTGGTTGGGGCTACTACGAAGGATTACTCCTGTTGGTGTTTCGTTTCATTGCCACCCTGTCATCCCAACACTCTGCGTTGCGTGCGCCGCGGTGCGGTGTGCAGGTGAGAACCCTGTCGGAAGCCTCACGCACGAGAGGTACCAAAGTGCTGGATCCCTGGTTTAATCTCGACCACATGCCATTCAAGCCGATTGCTCAATCGAGGTCCATATGCTAAATCATCTAACCTAGGAGATCTGCTAATGTAGCAGGCTCTCCCCGCCGCTCCCATGTTACAAGGGCGGTACCTGAAAGTACAATCGACTCAGCAAGCGATCCCGGATGCTTGTGGTCATCTTGACCTATCTCAGACTTACATCACCCAAACCCCTCCCACACAGCCCGCCACACATTGATATTTCGTCAAGTCACGATAGAATCTAGCTAGAGAGAGCTGACTCTCCCACTTACATAACTTGCTTTTTCCATCTCGAGGCTCACGCCCCATGATCCACGTCTTTTGCGACTGGCCCTTACCATTGACGCCTTCAACCGCAGCGCTTCCGACCCAGCCCGAGATTCCGGTCCATATATCTTAAAGCGGCCCCCCTTCCATGGTCACGTTGACCGCAACGCCAAGCAGAATTCTTTTCTCGCCTCTGTGCAATCATATTTCACCTGTTCCCTCCTGCGATTGTTCCAGTTCCAGTTCCAGCGCAAGACGCAGGTCCAAAGTCTTTTGCAGATTCAAGTTTGTGCGAGCAAACGAGGGCCAACCGGCTGTGACTTCCTCTTTTCGACTCACTGTTGTAAAGTGTTGGTGCATCTCTGAAGTACATCTGTACTCAGTACAGCTTGGCTTGGCGCTAACCGACGGTGCCTTCTTCGTACTTGCTTCAGGGTGGCTGACTCCTTCGTGTCCTTTGACCAGACCAAGAAACGGTACAAGTCTACAAAGTGACAAACCGTTGATATTGATCCCGTTTGAGAGTTCCGACAGAGTTGTGTCACTACCACTACCAGAACATTGAACTGGGTTAAGGCCTGAGGGAGCGAGTAGGTACGAAGTATTACTGGTTCCGTGTCAGTCAGCTTCAAGCCGTCAGGTGTTTCTGTGTCGCCACTGCCGGGCAGGCAATTACAGCCAGGCATCCACCGTCAGTTCGCCAGCAAAGCGAGCCCGGGATCAAGATCGCAACGTTGGACTCAGCTTGGAGTTCCACTTGTAGTTGAGTGATGCTTGGAGTCATCGGGGCGGCTTCACCGATTATCGATTGATCCAACAATTAAGAGTCATCAAAGCCTTTTCACCCGACAAACCCACAGGTTTCAATTGCGATTGCAACTAGCCGCCACGCCAACCACAGATCGATCAATTCGAATGAACTCATCCCAGCGCTCGGAACTACCGCCGCCCTGGTTCTCGCCTGAACAGTTCAACAGCTGGATTCCCGAACGGACCCGGTATTAATTGATTCCCCAGTCAGCTCCGGGACCAAAACACGTTGACCACTGGTCACCAGGGACAGCGAATTTTTTTTAGAAGAATTACCCTTACCCCACTCCAAGCATTCCATCAAGCCAAGATCCAACTCGGAGCGAAGCCATTGATGCGGCTCGTCTGTTCCTATCCTGCCCGACCTGATTGACCACAAGGAAGCGAACCGCCGCACACACACACACGCATCTAGGCACATCCACGTACACAGTCACATACACGCAAACGAAGGACCACGCATACCACCCGCACTCACACAACACACACACGTCGTCCCCGCTCACCCGAATTGCCCCAAACCTGGCTGGGTGCTGACCTCGCAGACTCCCGACTCATAACTACACTGCGATATTGACTAGGCCAAATTCTACTTCATACGTTCTAGTACAAAGCTTCCTCTTTAAGGACCGCCCTGCCGAGATTCCAAATCCAAGAGGTCCAGAACCCTTAACCGAAACGAAACCGCTTCGACCGAGCCAACCACTCACCAACATCGAAACACAACACCGAACCCACTCACCTTGCGTGCCGTGCCATACCGTCCCCATTATCCGTTTCGCCCATTAATCCTAGCTGAACTAGTTACTGGTTCCCATCGGTCGATAACATGGACACATTATTGTAAGTTCTTTTCACATTCGAGTCCGAAGCCTCTTGGTCTTCTTTTCTTTTACTTTCTTCCCCTTCCCTCAGTCTTCCTTCTTTTATTCCCTTGACATCCTCGGCCAATAGGGTCTTGCATTCGGTTGAAGCCATTTCCCCATTCCAACCTTATTCCTTTGCATTATTATACACTTCTCCAACATCCCTTCATACTTTCAATTCCCCAGTTCCAGCCGTTCCAATTCTAGTTCCGGCACCAACTCAGCTCCAATTAAACTCCCCACCTATTCTTTCAAGGCTGAGGAACCACCCCCAAACCACCCCCAATTCTCACCCGCAACCCACCCAACCATGTACCCTTCCGCACCCACTGCCGAGGATAGGCGTGAGAGTCTACAGAGTCGTCTGAGGGCTAGCCTTGGACCTCCACCTCTGGATATGGAGTCAGCTGTTGTCGATGATGACGATACTGCCGACAACGACAACGGCACCCGTACCCGTACCAGCAGTTCCAATTCCAATGGCAATTCCACTTCCGATACAACGTCCAACACAAGTGTCACTGCTTCTCTCTCGCCTCTTGTGTCTCCTAGGCCAGAGCTTGGTGTTGTCCATGATTATGACCATGCTCTCTCGTTGCTCGAAACTGACGATGACAGGACTGCCCAAATCGCAGCCAACGCCCCCCGCTACCGCCGGAAGAGCTCAACTTTCATAGATGCCATCCATGACACTCCTGAGGAGCAGGACAGGGCCCCGGCCCAGCTTTACAGCACTATGTCCGGCCGTCTTTTCCACTCTGGCCGCATTGCAATTGTGATGGTCGGCCTTCCGGCTCGTGGAAAAACGTAAGTTGGACTGACACTAGAAATTTTGCCTGTTGCAAATGGCAGTCACGTCGCATCCTATGAATGTGATTCGTGACTGTAGGAACTTTGCTCAGTTTCCTCGGAAATCCGTCCACCCCACCATGGCCTGTTGTTACGGACAAGCAAACAAGCACGACTAACTGTTTCCGTGCTATTCTAGCCACATCTGTGTCTCGCTATCGAGATACCTCCAATGGTAAGTTTGGATAATTAGCTTTCTAGTATTCTCTGCCTCTCTAGCCTTCTCTTAAGTCTCACGGCGATGCGTAACATTTCACTCACCTATCCATTGAAGGCTCGGTGTTAAGACCCGCATATTCCACCTCGGCGATTACCGGAGGGCAACTGTGGGTAATCACGGCGCCGTGCCCGAAGACTATTTCTTCCCAAATGCGTCGCCTGCATCTGTCATCCTCCGCCAAAAGATCCTGAAAAAGTGCCGTGAAGACATTTACGCCTGGCTCAACCACGAAAACGGCCAAGTCGCCATCTATGATGCCGTGAACCCAACTGCCGCTGGAAGGCGGTCTCTCGCCAAGGAGTTTTCTAGGCATGACGTTCAGGTACGTAGAGTGTTCGACAACTGACGCCCGCCATACAGTTTGTTGCCTGACTAACATGAACCCCAGACGCTTTTCATCGAATCTTTCGTAGATGACGAGCGTATATTGAATGAGAATGCCCGAAATGTCAAAATATCATCGCCAGATGTAAGTTCGCACCAACTCGAACAGCGCATCATGTTGTATCTAGATAAATTAATATGGGACGACGCAGTTCGAGGGCATGAACCCCGATGAGGCAGCCCGGCTCTATCTGAAGAGAATCGAGGCAAAAATCCCCGTTTTCGAGACTATGAACGAGACCGAGCTCAATTTCATTAAGATGATAAACGCCGGCCAAAAGTTCTTTTACAACAACGTCAGCTTCAACTATCTTTCTCACCGCATCGTCTTTTACCTCACCAACTTGCACATCAAGTCCCGGGCGACATACTTCGTCCGAGCCGGTGTGACCACTGAAGAGGACTCGTACAAAGCCGACGCGCCTCTATCGGAAGAAGGGTTCGCTTATGCGAGACGCATGTCTGAGACCCTTCTGAAGCACAGAGAAGAAAAGCGCAAGAAGGTCATTGATGAGGGCGGAGCCGATATTCCGCTCAAGCCGCTGACCGTTTGGACATCGACAAGGCTGAGAACAATCCAGACGGCCGAGTACCTCAAGGGCAAGGGCTACAAGGTACGGCAGCGATCGCAGATGAGTCAGATCAATCCGGGAGTGTGCGAGCGTCTTACCGAACGAACGATTCGTCGACGATACCCCGACGAAATTGAAAAGCATGAAAGGGATCCGTACCATCATCGGTACCCCAGGGCTGAGGTACGTTGTGCATTCATGTCCACTATTGGCCTGGCTAAAGTGCCCTGTCCCCATATGTCTAAAGAGCAAGCACTGACATGACTTTTGCTATTAGTCCTACCATGACCTTGCTGTGCGGCTAGAACCAATTATTCTAGAGCTTGAACGTGAGCAGAATGACCTCTTGATCATCGCTCATGAGTCAGTTCTAAGAGTTCTTTATGCCTACTTGATGCATTGCTCTACGATGGACATTCCGTTCCTCAAATTCCCTCGCGACGAGATTATCGAAATCATCCCCGCAGCCTACCAAAACGAGTCGAACCGTATTCATATCCCGGGTATCGATCCCAGAATTGTCCCTGGTTCTCCACAGGATATCCGCATCCCCGTTCCCCCGGGTGTCGGAAGCGGACAGATGAGCCCAATTCCGGGACTTTCGTCTCCCGCTGAACCGGCCGACAAGATTTTGGAGAAGTTTTCGTTTGACAAGCATAAGTTTGAGAAGAATAAGCCTCTTCAGACTCCACCTTCGGAAAAGCCCCCTTTCAAACTGATGGAGACAGTGGCGGATAAGATTCACGACGATGACTAGGGGAGACCATGTATGATGTTGGGTGATGGAGCCGCTGTCCCTATTATAGAGGAGCACAGGGGAACCATGACTTTCCCTTTTATCCTTCCAGCGAAGGACTATGTTTCATAGATGGGCGCATTGGAATCACTTATGCTACGGGAGTCAAGTCTAGGTTTGCTTTTTTTTTTTTTTTGCATGCATGGAAGGGTAGTCGAAAATATGCGAGACCGAGGAGAGTGTAGTTTTTGTGGGAGATTGTTCTTAATGACATTTCTCCCACTTCGATTCCAATAAATGAAAAATAAAATAAAATTTCAAGTCATTATTGTTTATTTCATCATCTACGTGAATAGCTAGCTAGCCATTGATCTAGCCACCGCCCGAGGGTATCGTGAGAAACGTCCGTTGTCCATGAAATAATGTTTATGCCACCCTTCTTAGCTTCCTCCTTCCCTTCAGCTCAAATACACATCTTTCTCTTTGCCCAAACCATTTCTTTTTCTTTTTCCCTTGCCGGCTTCAGATGCAGGTTGAAAATGCAAATGCAAAATGCATAACTGTTAAGAAAAATGCAAAAGAAAAAGAAAAAAAAAAAAAAAAAACAAGAAGCAAAAATACCTCCAGACAAAAAGGCGAGCTAAATGAATGGGCACCTTTATCATACAAGCTCCCCTCTGTTTGTTTCTTCTTCTTTTTTCTTCTTCTGCAATCCCCATCCTCCAAAATCAGAGGAAGGGAGAGAAGTCTAGGGACGATTTCTTCTGGGGGACGGCCATCGCTTCTACATGACGGTGCATTCCCGCTCGGATTCCTCTCCCTTCGCCTTCTTCTCCGCCGTCTTCGTCTTACTCTTCTTCTGCTTGGGGGGATTGCTGTTAGAGACGGACACCGCAGAACCTCCGGCGACCGCCGTGCTTTCTGCACCGCCCGTTTCCGGGAGAGAGAGTCCGCTTGTTGACTGCGCACCGCTCGCGCTACCGTCTCGGAGCGGCTCTTTACTCGAGCGCAGGAGGCCGAGTTGGCGGATAGTAGAGCTGATGCGTCCGTCGCCTTGCTGGCTGGGCGTTCTCGATTTGGATGCGCTACGCGAGAAGCGGGCGGCGGCTCTGGAGAGTCTCGTGGCTGTCGACTCCTCGCTGGGCCCAGGAGGTGGAGAATGGCTGCCTGTGGTGCCCACGGCTAGTAGCGAGTCGTTGGAAAACGGGTCGAGGAAGACGGCGCTCTGGCGGCGGCTGTTGTCGTGGGAACTGGTGGTGTAGAAGCCTTCGTCGCCTATGGATCGGGTCAAGTCCAGCTCTGTCGAGAGACGAATGCTGGGCTGGTTTGTGGAGTACGAGGCTGGTGTTGCGCTGACCGAGTTACTGGGCGAGCCTCCTTGGCTGCTAGACCCGTCGGCTTTCGTGCCTAGGTCTTTGTAGGACGGTGGTTCGGCGTCGCCGCTATAGGTGGATGCTGATACTTCGACGGTGGGGACAATCTGGTAGAATAGGAGGTATGGCATCTCGTCCTTGAGGGCCTGTCTGATGTCATCCACGTAGCTTACTCGGCTCTCTACGCAGAGATCGTCAAACTTGACCCATTGATCTTCTTCGTAGTCCGGAGGCGGATCAGGATCACATCTGCGGTTTTCAGTTAATAGCTTCGGGTTGACTCTAGCAAGCGCAATATAGTGTCCGCTCTGCAAGGAATCTCCGCGATGGCAGACGACCGACTGCAGCACAAGCTTGTATCCGGTGCTAAATCCGTGCGGGTCTTCCTCGACTCGCTCGTCGTCGTCAAGCATGAAGTTAGGTAGTCGGAGGACATCGGGGATATCGATGTAGGTGTTTTGTCGTTTCGGCAGGCCATCTTCTGTCATCATATAACGCTTCAGACATATGCCGAGGACTGGTCGCTGCCGGATATTCCTTTCGAGGTCGTCGATGTTTTCGGGTTGGTTTACGTGGCTCGATGAACTCGGCGTATGCCATGCTGTATTACGAACAGAGTTAGCCTGATATACTTGGTCTGGTAGCAAGGAAAATGCATACGCATGAGGCGGAAAAATTGCCAGGCCGGGATCGTTACAGCCTTGACGATAATGGAACCTTTGGTGGCTGTCCGGTGTAGGCTCGACAAGTGAGGGTCAGTTGCGGTGCGACCATCCTCACCAATAACCACCCGCTGAATCACTGTTGCAGCCCGTGGCCTAGACGGTGGCGGTGCTGATGAGGAAGATGCTTGGCTTTCTTCGGTAATAGGGAGCGGTATGGTCGCCCTCCTAGGAGAAAGGGGCGTGGGTGTGTTTTCCGCCGCATGGATGTCTCGATCTTCATCAGATACAAGACGAATAGTGGCCTTGGGCGAAGTTGGTGTTTCTATAGCGGCAGCTTTGTCGTCAAGGCTATCTCGGAACACATCGACCTGAGCATTGAAATAGTCTTCGAGGCAATCCTCTAGTTTGATTCCCTTGCCATCGGGATCCGGTGGGACGGCCAGATTCAGCAGCCGCTCATAGATGATCTTATGGTCATCTTCGTCGCTCTTGCCTTGATGGAAAAGATCGACTTTTAGAGATAATAGGGGCAGCTCGAGGGTCTCGGTGATGAAATTGAAGGCTTCCGACGTGTCTTGTTGTTCGAGCAGCTTTGCATCTATCCAGCCGCACTCGGCAAGTGTGTTCTGGATTAGTTCGGTCTAAGTTGGATTCGTTTAGCTGATCACGGTCGTCTCCAGGTTGGCGTAAACGTTAATGATTCGGAAGACTTACCGTATCGGTCTGAATGAGCTCGCCGGACCTGAGTAGGTTGACCCAGAGGCGCATAAGTGTGGCTAGCTTTTGGCGCGGCTCATTGTCAAACTCAATTCTTTTCAACATACGCTCAAAAGCATCAAACCGCGCGAACATGGCAAAGAACAACGAGTCAAGGTAGCAGGTCACGCTGCCGCGATTCACGGCGCCGAGCATTGTGACGTTGGGGTCATATCGAACAATCTTTCCAGCAGCGGCCTTTTGTTGAAAATCAATAAACTTGGCGGCCCTATCTACGTCGCCCGCAGCGAACTTGCTAGCAAGGGTTTCACGAATATATTCTGGTGTTGCACCCGTGATATTCAGCTCGGCCAATTTGGCGGCAACTTTCTCAATCTGGTCTGGGTGTTAGCTTTGCCGTCTCGAAGAAGAAGCATCCTATGTAACAGTCCTAAGATACCTTGGCAGCTTCCTGGTCTTTTCCTTTGAGGGTTTCATCCTTTGGCGCATGCCTCGCAGCCTCGGGTTTGAACAGAGAGAAGAAGAGCTCTGCCGAACGGGGGCGGGTCTGTTTATCGTTACGTCTTCAAGGTTAGCTTGGGGGAAAGAACCAAGGGGGGAGTGATGACAGCGTACCTTTGTGGCCCCTGGCTGCCCGGCATCTAAGTTCTTCTCCCGCCGCGAGCTGAGGCCGTTCTTGTCTCGTAGACTAAGGAGTTTTCGAGGATGCATGGTAACATGTGTCGCTGATAACAGTGAAATGGAATGACGAACAGGACAAAGGTCGACATTCGTGTTGTGGCTTTAACGGTATGGTAACCTCGGCGGCATCCTGGGTAGTTTGAAGTTGGGAGCTGATCGGTATCCAGGCTTGGAAGCCGTATTTTGAACGAGAGGTAGCAAGGAGCTATCTGGATGCCTAGCAATGGCCCCGAATTGTCGAAAAAAGGGAACCGCAATATGTATATCGGTGATTGACGTGGCGCAATGCGATTGCGATTAGAAGGGTCCTATGTAGAGCCTTGTTGATGCCTTGTTGATGCAGGTAAATCGACGCCTGGGTAAGGATCCAGGCGGATGGATGGATGGGTGGATGAATGGAGTCTCGATGGAGGGGGTTGTCGCAAAGGAGGGGCTCGAGCTGTTGCCCAAATTCAGTGGGGGGTGATGATCCTTGAGCAGATTGTTGGGGGAATGGACAGGGGCCCGCTGTCAGACTCTTAGTGATGTTGCGCCGATCGAAGGCGGATCGAAGGCGGGTGAAGAATTCCTTCAGCTGTTGTATTTCGAGGCGAGAGAGTTGAGGAGCGATGGTGATCTATTGAGGCGCCGAATGCATTCCTGGGTTCTGTGGAAGCGCCCTCCAACAAGTAATAAAGGCGGGAGAATCAATAATGCGGTGTCAATGGCTGGTCCCCGTTCGCTCTTTCTTTCTCGCACCGCTCTCTTAGTCTGGGACGCGCCTGCCGATAATTTTAGAAACTCAAGCACTTGGTCGGTCCGTCTCAATGCTGGTAAATGATCTCTGGAAAAGCCGGGGGCGGGGCAGTGGCAGTTGTAGTGTAGTTGCACAGGCAGGCATGCAGTCTCCTTGTATAGGACCCTGAATGATAGCCACGACTCTATTGATACTCGCCTGCGTTCTGGAATGCGGGCGGGTGATCTGGGATTCCAGTGTCAGAATGTGGCTTGAGCCCTGCCTCTTTCGCACACCGAAAGCGCTGGCGCGCTCTTCTTGTACTTTGCAGTGTTAGGCAGATTCCAATCAGGTCCCCCAACGGCTCGGTAAGACAAGACGGATATATGAGGTAAGAGACAAGGCCCTTGGACGGGAATGGGTGGTGGAGGTCCGGCCAACAGCCTCCATGCGGTCGTGGCCGGGAATCAGCTCAACCTCAGCTTTGCCTTAAGTCGAACCACTGGACCAGTCATCGAGTGCGGCATGGGGGCCGTTTTGGCGGTATCTGGGAGCTGGGATCCCGAGCCAAGACACCCAAGAAGATGCTTCTATTACCTAGTGCCCTGTTCCATGGTCTATCTAGGAAGGATATCACGAAACTATATGCCTCTTGACGTTATCTAGATCGATAATCCGCGCCAATCCCTGGACGGATCAAAGCATCGAGTAAATAGCGGGATGCATCGAGAGAATTCCAAGCGTCTAGGCATCTACTATTCCTTCCTTTTCCCTTCACTTCTCCCACGCCTGTCCGCCTAACGGTGATACCGAAGATGAAAATGGTAGTCGCTGACGACGACCTTCCATTCGTATCCTGTTTGCGGAACGAGAAAATTCCACGTCTCGGACTCGTTGTTTTTCCCGGGCGTCCTAAAGAGCTGCCTAATAAAGCCAACTGTGAGGGTAATCTTGGTACTCTCACGCTTATTACACACTTGACGTAAAGTGACGCCCTTGCCTTGAAATGAGTTGCCGAATGAATGTGCCCTCAACATGACGGGACTCTTTGTCTGTCGATGTGACTCGGTTAACAGAACCGAGGATCCAAGGGGGCGCCTGAGCCAGACATCCTCCTTCGTAAGAGATCACTAACTCGGAAATGCATCGATCACGTTGGCCGAAGAGATTAATTGTTTCTCATCACCGATGGCACCCCGCACGATCGTTGGATGCCGTTGTTCTGGGAAGCGCGCATGAACTAGGGTGGGATGGGATGGTCGCTCACCCCATCTTTTCGGACTACGAAGATTGGCCCATTCGATTTCCACGCGACCAGCGGAGTGAATTGAAGCCCGGAGCGGAATTTTGTCCATCGTGATGTGTGGAGTCGGAGTACGAAGTACTTTGTACAAGTCCGCAGACAAGGCATTTTCAATGTAATCTAAACGAGAGCGGCTTATTTGTGGCTACATCACGTGACAAATGTGGCTTGAACGCATCGCGTTTTCAAGTGTCAGTTGAGACCCGCGAAAATTTGTCCCAGCACCAGAAGCTTGACGAGTGACGAGACGTGGGAGCATCACCAGTCGCATTCATTTTGAATCACAATGTCGGCACTACGGGAAGGGTCTCGGGTGGCCCGCCACATATCCAATTGCCGTTCGACATTGCCATTGGCGTCGAAATACGCCAGGAGATTCGCAACATCTGCGGCCTCGTCCTCGGTTGATGCTAATCTGGCTGAGCTCGAAACTAGCACGACGACGCTTCCACCGCCGGATGAAAAGATAATCCAGGCCTTTAACTCGGAAAGCCGTGCCGGACGTCGGCTGCCGGGAAATAGGTGAGGAGCTGCTCCACGGCGGCCTCTTTGGAGTTGTTCCTGGCAACTCTGAGACTAACACGCCGCACCCAGGTATCAATATCATCCGCCCAAGTACGATCGTGGTCCGCTCCACCCCATACAATCTCCCGCACGATCCGACCCCGTCGCTCGAAACTTCATGCCCGGTCCTTTCAACCTGCCCCGTCTGAAGCAGACCTACGACCACACCATCTCGTCCGACCTCCTTACCCTCGCCTATCTCCACAAGCCTCCCGGCACTCCTAAGGCCCCCGAGCGAGAGCGTCTACGAAAGTGGGTTGGTGACTCGCCATACTTCGAGAACCGACCGCTGCGTGGTCCCCGAGGATCGTCGAATCTTCCTCTCCTCGAGAAGGACATTACCTTCAACAACATCCCTCAGATTCACGCCGTGCATATGAACTGCTTCGTACCCAAGGCTATCAAGGATTATGATCAGCTTTACGTTGCCCGAGCGGTAATTCAGTCCATCAGCGGACGCATCCCGAGGGTGACGTGGATCAAAACCGGTGTCGCCCAGTGGAAGACCCAAAATGGTGACAATTCTGGCTGCAAGGTGACCATATTCGGTGACCAAGCCATCGAGTTTGTTGATAAGCTTATCAACTTGGTGTTCCCTAAAATCAAGGATTGGCCTGGTCTTACTGGTATGAAGAGAAACGGAGTATACTTTACTTTGGCACTTGGGGGCGCATGCTGACTTGTTTCACAGCCGGTTTTGATGGCAGCGGCAACCTCAGTTTCGGTTTTGGCCCGACAGAAATGGCCCTGTTCCCTGAGATCGAGTATAACTTTGATGTAAGTTGTCATTAACTGCTAGCAGGTGATGAGACAGATTGGCTAACTCGGGTTTTTCTCTCTCCCTAGATGTACCCTCAAAAGGTTTGGACTACTCCCGCGCATTTGGACTCCTCCCGTTGATTTGCGCCATACCATGCGTGGCCTCTTACACATGGCATCATACTAACTTCATTTATAGAGCTTGCCTGGCTGCCACTTTATTTTGGAGACAACTGCTACCTCGGATCGCCAGGCGCAGTTGCTTCTACGTGCCCTCGGTATCCCTTTCAAGAGCGAGTAAAGATGGCAATTCGTGAAGACGGAATAATCTTGCAGAGACGGGCCACAGATATGAGGTAGAGCCTACGGAAGAAACCCGGCCTGTATAACCACCCTATGTACAATTACAATCTAGACTTGTATGAATCTCGAAAGAAGCGTTGAAATCACGTTATCACTCAGTTGAAGGTTCATGGATCAGTCACTCATGGTCAATGATTTGCATCTATTTTCAAGCCCGTCTCTTCTAATCTTTTATACCCATATGCCGCCGTATATTCCAAGCCTCCCCCGCTATAGTCCGATACTCCAGACGCCGAGTTTAAACCAACAGTTGCCGTCCCACCATTTTCCTTTTCGGGTAACATTCCAAGGATCACTGCGTCCCTGCAATGCTCTTCAGCGCATTCATGACAACGTCAACAGCATCCATGTCCAACGAATCAATCGTCCCATGCGAATGACCCCTCTTATCCAACTCCGTCGTGCACACATCCATAGCAGGCTGATAATTCCTACACGCCGAGCTTAGCGCATAGATAGCCTTGCGCCTCACGGTCTTATCCTCCTCATCACTCAGCACCGCATCAATCAACTTCGGTATGCCACCCATAGCAAGCAACTTCTCCTGGCTCTTGATGTTATTCTGCACGGCGGTGCCGACACACCACGCGGCCATCTTGCGCATCTCGCTCTCGTTGTGTTCGAGGCAGCCGAGCAGAGGCGTCCACAACTCGAGGTTGGCAAGGTTGTTCGCGTTGTCAAGGTTCTCGATGAGCTGTTCGAAGTTGTCAAAGGCAGTGAGCTTGGACTCGAGGGTGACTTCCGGGTCGGACGAGGTTATGACCTCCATGGCGGCTTTCATGAGCTCGGGCTCGCTGGGGCCGCCGAAGAGGGCTTCGAGGAGCTTGGGGTCGAGTGGGGTGCGTTCACTGGCGGGGGCAGCTGCGCCGTCGGGGGTTTCTTGGTTTTGGATGCTCCATTTTAGGAGGTCGTTGAGTCTCTTGTCTGATGCCATTTTTGGCGATTTTTGTGGGATTGTGGGATTTTAGAATCTGGTGATTATTCTATCTTTTGAAATTTGTTTTGGTTCGTGAAGTTATGCCTGAGCTTGCGAAAAATCGAGTCGCAAAATCGGTCACTTTTTTATCGGCGCTGGTCGCCGCCCAATTGGATTGATCCCGCTTCCGGAAGCTTCTTCATGGTGCTGGAACCGCAACAGCCCTTTGCATGGCGGTCACGTGGTCTGACGTTGCGGGGAACCCGGATTTGAACAATTCAGTGTTGAACAATGAACGCATCAAGATATGAATAATCAAACATTCCTTCATGATTGGCTCGTTGTTCATTATCTTAGTTGCTATCCATTAAGCCCAACATTCCGGTCACAAAAAACTTATCAGGGAAGCTATGGCATCATCACCCAGTATCAGGCCTGTTTGAATTGTTTGAATCCTGCTGGTTTGTCTCATGCCCGAAGACTCGTACGAGTAACCCGCGAAGCCTTCCCGATAAAATCCCTTGGGCCGGGAACGTTTTATTAGGGAAATGTTTCTTCAATTTCTTGCCCCCCATCATGAGAGAGGAAAAGGGGCTCTCGAACTAGGACGAAATTATACTAGTAAAGATCTTGAGCTGTCGGGTGCATTGGCCATGCAAAAGAACTCATCTTGCTTCCTGAGCGGACTGGACAAGTGGAGAGTAGGCAGCATTGGGTACGAAGTCAGTGCGAAGTAAACTTTCCTCCAAGTCCGTCCAATAATGGCCCAATGATCAGTGCTCCCGAACGTCCGTGAACTGCTCTACCCCACCTCAACATTGCCCCTCCTTTTTTGTGAAGTGGGATTTGATTTGCTTTGGTGCTCGACGTTAGTGGCAGTTTAATTCGTACTGTCCTGGGAGGGAACACAGAACAACAGCATCATGATTATGGGTTCCAGTCCGCCCCATGCCTCGGGGCGGGAACCGCTGGAGGCTGCAGCAATCGAGGTGCGACGGGGAGATGCCAGCTTCTCCCGCGTGTCAAAGGGGACTTCTTTTCCTTGGTGGGAAAGGGTTTGCGTTGGCAACAATAACGCACTCTCTTGATTGTAGTGTAATACGTGTAATACACACCCCACTCTGCACTCTAGATCCCTTGTAACCTGGCAATAATACCCCTGCCCTTCAAAATTATTGACCATATTTTTGTTGAGCACGCTGCCATGGCACAATACTTCCAAGGAGCAGAGATGGATGGATTGCCCTTGCAGACGAGGCAGGTTCAACTGGCTATAAAAAACATCAGGCTGCCCAATTTCTTTGTCACACGGAAATGATATGCGGCAAGACTTGGGTATCTATCTAGGTGCCTGCTTGGCAAAGACTTGGATTTAGAAGCATGCCATCAGAGCCATGTCATGTCTCTCCTTGAGAGAAGTACTTCCCACATAAACTTTCGGTGGGTAGCTACATCAGCCTTGGTAATGGTCTATGGACAAGGCGTCGGTGATCAACATGATCAAAGATTTTGAGGCCAGCATCAGTTCGCGCTTGGGGCGGAAGTCCGCCGTTGTCGCCTTCCGGGCCTTGTCGAACGGTTATCGAGATAGAATGCCTTGTAGACTATAGTGAAGGGTGGTATAGCATAAGATGGCACGGAACTATCCATGATCCAAAGCTCGGCTGAAGGATGACGCAGTTTCACATCTATCTATGCTTCGTACAACTTTCGCCGAGATTTGACATCCCAAGCTTCGACCAAGCACACCGAGCACGCCTAGGACTCGCCAAAGGAATGCGCAAACCCGCCATTGGCTCGGCGAATTATTAGGCCCCTAAAATGTTGCCTGCGGGAAGACGATGTTCTCGAAACGCGGCCTCGCCGACCCCAAAACACCAACAAGCGGCCGCCTCGTGATATGGTGAACGCGTAAGAACCGCCTCCCCACATAGTGCTAGGTGGCAATGGCCAATACCGATTCGTCGGAGTCAGCCCCAGCCACCTCGGAATGAATCTTATCTCCAGACTGCAGAGGATGGGTATGGCCAGTTTTCGGTGTAGATAGGTGAGGAGGTGAGGATCGTAAACTACAACGTCCTTCGTCGAAGTGCCACTGCATGTTCGAGAGCGGATTCGACAGTCGAGATTGCTCAATCGATGCCCTCTTTCAGGGTCCCGTGTCAATGGGCAGTGGGCGATGGGCAATAGGGGGCGAATTGAAAGCGGCTACCTATGTACAATTGGGTCAGTATTCCGTCGTCGTTTAGTTTGGCTAGTGCTAGCATAGCTTCTAGGCTTCCAGATTCCCGCCAGGCTTCAATATTCCCTAACACCTGCCCTCTAAGGGTCCCATCACCTGGTAACTTGGTAAGGTGAGAGGTACCACTACTAGCGCACAACTGTCCTCCCTGCTTTCTGGTCTAGGACTCGCAGCTAGCTGCCCCAGGCCACCAGATTCCTTCGTACCTGTACTTGTACCACACCCAACACCCCAAGCCAACACCCTCGCCCACGCCCACACACAACACTCTCCCCCCAATCTAGGACATCGACACCACTGAAATACTACAAAGTGTACTGCCTCCTTCGTACCTTAGTTCTTCCCTCATTACTACCACCCCCACCACCCGAATAAATTCCAAGTCTCCTCTATTTCCCCCCTTCTACCTCTCGACATCCCCAATCTAGAAAGCCACCGCCTCTTTCTTAAACCTCCTCACGACACTTCAAGCCCGCTTCTGCTCTCACGATCTGGATCGCGCGAGCTTCGTTAATTCCAGTTCTTTTCTCTTCTCTGAACGAATTTCTCTCATATTCTCCTATCTTCAGTAAACCGTCACAATGGAAGGTACGTCAGCGTCAAATTTTCCTGTATCTATCTCGGCTGCTCTGGCCACAAGTCAGATCAGCTTGTTCTCCGACCACAAGTCAACCGCGGACGTTCCCTTATCGAGATGCATCATTTGCTGATATTTGCTTCTCCCGACGACAGACGAAGTTGCCGCCCTCGTTATCGACAATGGGTAAGCTTCCTTTGCTCCCCCCCGCCGGCCCTTCTCACCGACCTTGGGCTAGCTCCCCACCCCCCCTTTTGAGACATCTCGTCCTTACCATCCCGACTGTCCCCAAATCCATTGCGAGGACCAGGGAACGAGTCTCAAAACTACGGGGTCCATCAATATTTGATAGATAATACTTCCTCGCGGTCTTCAGTATCTAATTCGGATGATAGTTCCGGCATGTGCAAGGCCGGTTTCGCCGGTGACGATGCCCCTCGTGCTGTCTTCCGTAAGTTTAGACCCCCGCCCTTTTCCCTGCCCTACATTTGATTCCATCTCCGCCTCTGGAGGGAAGTCGAAAAAGCTAGTCTCTTCATGTCAAGCATGATGTGCTGACCGCTGCTTGTAGCCTCTATCGTTGGCCGTCCTCGCCACCATGGGTATGTCCCTTTCCTCATGACCCTCCCCAAGCTGCGGCGGCAGCAGCCATGGCTCCGTCGCAGTTCCGCCTCACCACTCTCGAAAGAGACCTAAGAGAGCTCTTCCTAACCGCGTCTCGCGTAATCCAGTATCATGATTGGCATGGGCCAGAAGGACTCCTATGTCGGTGACGAGGCTCAGTCGAAGCGTGGTATTCTCACCCTCCGCTACCCTATTGAGCACGGTGTCGTCACCAACTGGGATGACATGGAGAAGATCTGGCACCACACCTTCTATAACGAGCTCCGTGTTGCCCCCGAGGAGCACCCCGTCCTCCTTACCGAGGCCCCCATCAACCCCAAGTCCAACCGTGAGAAGATGACCCAGATCGTCTTCGAGACCTTCAACGCCCCCGCCTTCTACGTCTCCATCCAGGCCGTCCTGTCTCTGTACGCCTCCGGTCGTACCACCGGTATTGTGCTCGACTCCGGTGATGGTGTGACCCACGTTGTCCCCATCTACGAGGGTTTCGCGCTTCCCCACGCCATTGCCCGTATCGACATGGCCGGTCGTGACTTGACTGACTACCTCATGAAGATCTTGGCTGAGCGAGGCTACTCCTTCTCCACCACGGCCGAGCGTGAAATCGTCCGTGATATCAAGGAGAAGCTCTGCTACGTCGCCCTTGACTTTGAGCAGGAGATCCAGACTGCTGCCCAGAGCTCCAGCTTGGAGAAGTCTTACGAGCTTCCTGATGGTCAGGTCATCACCATCGGCAACGAGCGATTCCGTGCCCCCGAAGCCCTCTTCCAGCCCTCTGTCCTCGGTCTTGAGAGCGGTGGTATCCACGTTACCACTTGGCAGTCGATCATGAAGTGTGACGTCGACGTTCGAAAGGATCTCTACGGCAACATCGTCATGGTATGTTATTCCTGGTGTCGAGGACGAGTTTTCTCCTGTCCACCATCACTTCTTTATCTATCTCTCTAGATGGATCGTGCTAACAAATGTTGCTTTAATAGTCTGGTGGTACTACCATGTACCCTGGTCTCTCCGACCGTATGCAGAAGGAGATCACTGCTCTTGCTCCTTCTTCGATGAAGGTCAAGATCATTGCTCCTCCTGAGCGAAAGTACTCCGTATGGATTGGTGGATCTATCTTGGCGTCTCTGTCGACCTTCCAGCAGATGTGGATCTCCAAGCAGGAGTACGACGAGAGCGGTCCCTCGATTGTCCACCGAAAGTGCTTCTAAGGTTAGAGACGACCATTACCAACCAGTTTGCGCTCTTTTTTTAGACAGTATATGAGGACAGGGAACTAATATTATAATTGTGTCGTTCATGTGTAGTTCACTTGGTCCCACGTCATACCCACTCTCTCTTCACGAGCCCACGCCGTCGTTCGGAGGTTGCGACCAATACTCAAAGCACTTGAGCCGCTACCCATGTATTCCTGTCGAGTCTCATAGTTAAACACACCAAAAAGTTTATTTTTTGACCTGGTCGGAGGGGGGGATTGGGCTTTCCCAAGCGTTGTTCGGTCACACGAAATTCACGAAATGCCCTCATTTCTTTTTTTCCCTTGTTCTTCTGTCCCTTTTTTTTTTCCCAATAGCCGGGAGGGATGCGCAGGTGCGCGGTTAGGAGTGGACTCGCTTAACAACAATTGTGGTTCATACAATACACATTGCTTCACCCTCTTTTATCTAGATGCGTCGAGGCGATGTTGCACAGTTGTAGTTTCTTTTGGTCGCATACTCGCGAAGAAATGTCAAAATTCGTGGGCTTCAAGATGTTGTTCTTCTGTTCTGTTTGCTGATTAGTCCTCGGTGTTTTGTGATGCTACGATGAGTGATGGCGATGGATCGGGGATGTATAGGCGCAGTGGATTGTACATGGTGTTACTGGTGATGGTGATGATACAGTCTACGGAGGTATTGGTTCTATTCCTATGTTATGCGTACAATTCTATAGTCGTATAAAAAGCAAAGGCGGTATGGTTACAGATCGTTCGGGTTGCTTGAAGATGTCTTCCCCTTCTCAGTGGCGGCAGGAGTATTCTCTTCGAGATGAGACGCAGACTCGTTGAGCTCCTGCGGCTTCTCTACGTCATCGTTGCCTTTCTCGCCGCTAGGCTCCCCGTTTAGTTCGTCCGTTCGACGGATTTCCTCGCTCTCTCTATCGCCGTCGTCCTCCTGAAGGCCCAGCGCAGCCCTCTTCTCCTCCTCGAGCTTTCGATACTTCCTCCTACTCTTCTTAGAAGCGCTCGCGCGCTTCTTCTGCTTGACATCCCCTACGATAGCCGACCGACTCTGCTCGCCGTTATATAACTCGTCGAGGCGCTGGGCGAGGATGTTGCGTGCGATAGCGCGGTTCTGGGAGCGCGAGCGGGTGGCTTGGGATTTTACGACGATGCCGGTTGGGAGGTGCTTTAGTTGGACGGCGGAGTTGGTTTTGTTCTAAGTTTTGTGTTTAGTCGGGCTTGCTGGGTTGAGGGGGAAGAGAGGAGAGACAGGGAAGGGCGTACGATTTTTTGGCCGCCGGGACCGCTGCCTTTTATGAAGACTTCTTCAATTTCAGAGTCAGGAGGAGGTTTTGGTCGGGGAGGGAGGATCTTGGAGAGCTGAGGCGTGGTGGTGAATAGGCGGCGTGGGAGAGTGGCACGGAGAGTGATGAAGGGGCGGGCGAGTGGCATGATGGGTACGTTCGATCACATTATCGATTAGGAGATCGAGCAGGGGGTGGAATTTGATGCTTCTTGAGCGCCTGGCGAGTGTTCAGTCGGGAAGAGTCGTCGATGGAGGGAGCTGGAGCATTGCGTCGTGATGCGCTCGATCTCGACGGATTCATCGATTCAATTGATACCAACCCTTGTCGGGAAAGCGAAGCTTTCCCAAGGAGTGTTTTGAGAATTCGTAGATTTCGAAGAACAATACGCAGGGAAAGCGCAGCTTGAGCAAGTTCAAATCGGTCCCCCACCCCCCCTTTTCTTCTATTCCATACCCCTCCCCATACCAGAAAAAAAAAAAGATGGCACAGACCACTTTGTTTCGCACTGATCGCTGATTGGGCGGTGAAAATTTTTTATTCCTGTCATTGGTCAGTAGTCACGGGAACATGGTAATGGCTCCGCAAAAAAGCGTCATAGTCACCTCTTGCTGGAGGTACGAAGTTAGTGTGCCACTTTTAGTACTGTTTCCAACATAACAGAAGCATGAAAAAATTACGCATCCAGGTTATTTGGAAAGAATGATATGGGTTATTGCTGACTTTTTTTTTCCTTCTTTCTTTTAACTAATATTTCATCGATTTCAGAAGTGGTTTTTTGAAAGTAGCTACTTTTCGGTGGGGTAGGGGGGCGTTTGGTGTAAAAGTGGAGAGGGGGTGAGGTTTCTGTCAGCTGGGGCCAGCCGCAGGCAAATGGGGGGGGGTTGAGGGGGGTCTCCCCCCTTATATTCTAAAAAGAAATGGGAATAGAAATGGGAACAGAAATGGGAACAGAAATGGGAACTGAAAATGGGAACTGAAATGAAGAAATCAAAATTGGAATGGCTTCAGCCATTCCAATTTCAACGTATGAACTCCGCAAAGCTTCAAGCTTTCCTGGAGTTCTGCTCGCACATATCAACGTCAGTGCGAGTAGAGAGTATTTTTCTTTGTACTTCGTACTTCGTACTCTGTAGTTGGGAAGGCCCCGCTGTATTTACTTTGGAAGAGTGATTGGGCGAAATTGTTAGCACGCTTTAGCCTTGAATTGAATTCCTTCGGGCTTCGGGCGTACTGACGTCCTCTGAAGCGCAAGATCAAATTAGTGCCAGGGGCACGCGAACCGTAAATAGAATCAGACCCTTTCGTTTCGAGAACCTCGTCCATTTTCTTCTATCTCTTTTACTCACCTCACCCCATTTTTCCTCGACGCAACAACCCTCGCAAACACCCAAGGTCTCTTTTTTTCTTTGATTATAAACCTGCGCATACGTGGAATTGAAGCGAGCACTCGTACCGAAAACACAATATTCCCTCCCAACCCGAGAGGAGAGGCCCGGCCACCGCGAACCAAACAGCCCTCTCTCTCCCCGAAAACCAACGACTCGATAGACAACCGCCCTCGCTTCTCGTCGAATCGCTCCCTACAATGGCTTTCCTCGCTTCGTTTGTCCGGTGGCTTGAGCTCAAGAAGTATCAGCTCGAAGTCACCTTTAGCGTCTACATCTACACCCCTTTCGAAAAGTTCATCTTCTGTACGCTTTCTCCCCCTTTCTTTCTCTTGCACCTTTGCGATTCAACCACAAAGGGAACAAAAAAAAAAAAAAAAAAAAAAAATCGGTTAGAGATAACACTTGAAGAAAAATCAACGAGATTAACGAAATGTGAAACAACAGGGTCCTTCGTCTTCCTCCTCGCCAGTCTCACCTTCATCGCAACGATCCTCTACCTCCCCCACCACATCATCTTCCTCATGAACCGCGCCTGGTTCTACGCCCACGGAGATAGCGTCGACGTCTTGGAATTGACAAAGGATGCCGTTCATACGCTTGCGCAGGGCGCCTTGAATGCGGGGACGTCGACGGCTAGTTCTGTTGCCGAGGCTGCGACGGAGATGATAAGGGACTTATGAACAAAATGCAAAGAGGTGGGGACGATTCGGCAGTTTTCTTTTCTTTTAGATGGTGGTGTAGAGTGCTTGGGGGAAAAGTTTTTTCTTTTTGCCTAGATCCCTAGGTCCCGCGGTAATGCTGGATGAGAGGAGAGAACTTCGGGCATACTGGAGGGTTGGGCGTTGAGGACTCGTTCTTCCTTGATTCTCGGGGCGCAAACGGGGAGGAGACTATTGTCACATCTCCGTTTCCTTTTCTTTGCTCTTTTATTCCTATAATGCCTTATAAATGCCCTAATGCGAATGTATATACTTTTCTGCCCCGGGGCTAATAATAGTAATAACCCATATCTCCGTTTTGTTCTACGCTTTATTCTCTCTCCTTTTTTGGTTTTATTTAGATGTCGTCAAAGTGGTATATCCGCAAACATGTATCCTCGCTAGCAATGGCTAGATCATGGCCCTCTGGTCTCTCTTCTGCTTTGGTTGGTCGCCAGGCAAGTTGGAGGACTGCCTTGGAAGGGCATAGGCTGTTGTACGGTTAGCAGGAAATAAGGATTGAAAAACAACGGAAAGACAAGGAGAACTCACGACTCATCCAGGTGTACTTCAGACACTATGGAAAGATCTCTGGTGTTGAGGGAGTAGATCGACAGTTGGCCAGCTTCGTTACCGACGGCGAGGACAGAGTGACCATCCCTGTTCCTCGTCCGGAGGATATCAATCGCAGTCACAGGATACTTCGAAGGAATCGTAGTAGCAGCCGAAAAGGCCAACTTCCCCTCAATGTCCTTCGCCAACCACGTCTTGACCTGCTTATCTCTACCGGCGGTAGCGAAAGCTCGAGGCCCATCCTCCTCACACGACGGAGCCCACGCGGCGTCAAGTATCATCCTCGCATGGCCCTTAGGGTTCAGCTGCAACGGCGCATACTTCGTCCGATCCTCCGCATCCCTTTCGAAAACGGCCCACTGCCTATCTCGCCCGACGCTCAGGAGAAATCTATCATCCGGCGAGAACCGCAAACGCGTGGCTGTCAGCGAGTGGGCGACAAGCGGGGGCTTGACCTCGGTCCACCGCTCCGTTTCGAAGAGCCGGATGACAGCGTGGTTCACCGAGCTGGCCTTGCAGGCGCTGGCGATGAGCGTGCCGTCGTTGCTTACGGCTAGGCAAGAGATTTCGTAGCCGTGGCCATAGAGCTTCTCGATCTCGGGCCAGAGCGTGTACTTGGACAGAGCGTCTTCGAAGGGCGGGCGATCGATATCGAGGGCCGACCGCAGTGCGGCGGTGGCCGTGTCTACTGTCTCACCACCGCCCTGGTTGTTGCCTGGGCCTGCGCCTGGACCGGCGATTTCGGGCGCGGAAGTGTCCTCGGCGTCGACGGCTTTGTTGGATAGACCAAGGACGGGAATGTTGGCGGCGTCGGGCATCTCCTCGACGCCGGACTGACCAAAGTCGCAGAGCTTGTTCAACAGGCGAGCCACGGCTCGAGGCTCCCTGAACACACGCATCAGCTTCTCGTCGGCTCCCGAGACGAACTCGGTATCCCTCAGCGAATCGATGCAGTTCAAGTCGTAGCCGTGGATTTGCGGTCTGGACATTTCGTGCCAGGTGTTCTGCCCTCCAGCCGTCCACGCCGCGTGGAGACGGGTGGTCTGATCGGAACTCGTGGACAAGAGGTATGCGCCGTTCCTTGACCAGGAAATGCCGGTAATGGCCTTCGTATGTCCTGTTACGGCGATGGCGGGATCCCATCTCTCGTTCGTTTCGCTATAATCCCAACGCCTCCAGCTTCCCGTGCGTCCGAGACAGACCATTGATTTCCCATCAGCCCTCCAGAGGCCCGTCCAGAAGCCACCGATACTGCCGGTCGCCGTCGTTGCTCCCTTGTCGCGGCTGATCTCGCCCAAGCGGGTCGTGCTCGCCCAGATACCGGTCACAGGATCAGGCTCCCAGATGGCGAGGGAGTTGTCCGCAGACGTTGAGAGCAACTTGGACACGCCATCTGCGCCGAGGTGCCACTGCACAGAGTAAATCCAATCCTCATGGCCCAAGAGTAGAGCCTCGAATGTGATGGAAAAGTCCCTATCGCGGACTCTTAATCTGTGGGCTTTGTTGGACGGGGCTTTCCCTGGGAGGTAGGCATTTCTTAGGGGATCTGAGGCAGCGGCGGCAGACAACTCGGGCAGTTGAGTACCTTCGTGGAGTCTCCAGAGACGGATATACTTGTCCTGGCTGGCAGAGGCCAATAGCAGGTCGCCGGGCCCGTCATCCCTCCTCTCGAGTGTGAAGTCGAGACATCGGATCCAATCTTCGTGGCCGGATAGTGTAGCCTGCGGTTTAAATTCGATAGTCTCATCAAGTACGCTGGCGGCATATACATGTATCGTCTTTCTCGTTCCTCCCACGGCAAGGACCAGGGTATTGCTATCGCTACCGAGCGTGGTCAGGGCCAGAGATAGCGGGATGTACCGAGGTTCCCGGTTGGTTTTGATGGTCTGGAGAGGATGGATCTGGCCGGCGTCGAACTTCCATATCCTAACGGTCTCGTCTGCACCGCCAGAAGCTAGAATCACAGGGCCAGGCTTGGACCATGACTTTAACACGGCGAGGGAGGTGATTGGTGTCGAGTGCGAGTCGACAGTGTGAAGGCACTTGCATTCAGAGAGGTCGCCATTTATCGACCACAGCTTGAGCTTCAGGTCGTCGGCGCCGGTGACGAGGTAGGATACTTGGTCTTCCTTAGCTCGAGGCAGAAACTTGACTACCTTGAGGACACCAGTGTGGCCGCTCAGGACAGTATTTATTCCCTTGGGAGAAGATGACTGATTTTAAGTTAGGTGTATTTCGTTTCATTTCATCCCCGACTTCCCTTGGAATCGACTCACCTCTGGCCTCCACAAAGCAACATTGTTGCTTGCACCGAAGGCCAAAACACCATCTGCACTCCAATCAGCAATGGAGCTGTGCCTGTTTGCACCTGTAGATAAATACTCTACTTTTGGTGATTTTTCTGTCATTTTGGGATGAAAAGAAAAAGTAATAAATAATTTCTCCCCTTTTCAGGTAGCAGTATCAGTGAAGTAGAAAATCCTCCACTAGATTTTGACCTGTTCTTGACGAGATGAGTCGCTGTGTGAAGATGAAGCCAATATCCTCCCCTCTCATTGGCTACTCACCGAAACCACCCTCGGTGAAGGAGAAAGTTAAAAAAGGCTGTCTGTGCACGGACCAATTGAATTTTTTGAGCGCGGTGTGAATTTTTGGCAGGCGTGATCGCATTTGAACTTGCTCTCTACAAGTTCTTGTTACTGCTGCGCTCCTTCCAACAGTCCATCTTCGACTCTTCGACATCACACACCGCTTTCGCTGCTCACAAGAAGACATACCAAGTCTATCGACGTTACCAGAAACACAATATCGCTCGAAGCCACACCAGTTTAATCCATCACAATGTCTCCCGTTTTCACCCTCTCCGAAGAGTCCAAGGTAACCACTCCTCCCGTTCGACCACGATAGCTTCCAAGTCGTGGTGCAGGCTTGCTGATATTGAGGAAACAGGAGCGCATTGGCCGCGTCATGGAGATCTCCAGGGTTGCCATCCACTAGTATGTCTTCATCCATCTCAGGCTTCCGAGTGCGAGCGATGCTAACCTGACCCTCCGTTTAGTGGCTACATCCCCCTGATCCTCTACCTTGGTACGGACCAAGATGCTGATTCACGATAAGAAGATTGTCTACTCACACTTCACATATAGGATACACCCGCAGCGAGCCCAGGCCGTCTCTCATCCGGTAAGACAACACAACAATCGCTCTGGCTACTTTGGTTTGGTCTAAGCTGACCCAACGACAGACTCATCTCTCCTCTCTTCTAAACATCAACCCAACCCATTCACCGAATAGCCATAATCAAAAATGCCACGGAACCCGATGATCGGAACCGCATTTTAGTCCACGAAGATGTCTTGATACGAAACGGAAAATAGGGGGATAGATGGCCATAAAGGCCCAGGTTGATGGATTCCACTCTGTTGCCGCACAAGAAGCCGGCGACGGATCTGTAACAATAGTCATGTTCTCTCTCCCTGTATGCATGTAGCAGGTTAACTCGAAATCATTTTTTAACTCGGGCATCTCTCTCTGTATTTCTCGTCCATTTTCTAAGTCTTCGAATGATGATGAATCCCTGCCGGGGCGCTTCTTCCTCTAAAAATTGTCCCGAAAATCTGACGGCAATTTCGGACGACGTCACAATTGATCTGCGCCTGCGCTACCCGAGCTCTGCCTCGAAGCTCGGCCTGGAAGAAAAAAAAATGTCCCTTACAAATCGCCTTCAAAGCACAACCCAGCGGCATCGCATCGCATCGCATCGCACCGCACCGCACCATCTCCCAACACTCGCTATCATGATAGCGACTTGGTAATGATCATGTACGAGTCAATATAAATACCAATTTACATGATCTTTCCATGGGTGCGTCCAAGCATGCGGGCCTTACTCCCGCTGGAGTCGAGTCCATCGCCGGCCTCACGGCTGGCTCAATAGCCACTCTGGTCGTGCATCCTCTCGACATTGTCAAGACTCGGATGCAAAGTTTGTGTTTCCCAGCCTTTCAGCCCCCAATCCGAGACCACGCCATTATACTAATTGCCCTTCCCTCCTCCCTGTCTAGTACACCGAAGCACCCTGAACGGAGGATCGCAAATCACCACAAAGGCCATCATCCGGGACATGATCCGCACCCCCCATCCGATTGCCTCCCTCTATCGCGGCTTAACTCCGAACCTCGTCGGAAACGCAGCGAGCTGGTCCATCTTCTTCTTCTTCAAGACCCGCGCCGAACGCACCCTCGCGACATGGAAGGGCCTAACTACGGACCATCCGTCTTCGTCTTCAATCAAGGCGAAGCTCAATCCGGCCGACTACTTCATAGCCTCCGGGATTGCGGGAGCCCTGACGCAGGTCATGACGAACCCCATCTGGGTGCTCAAGACGCGCATCCTCTCGTCGGACCGCTCAGCCCAGGGCGCTTACCCCGGCATGCTGTCCGGCGCAGCTCGGCTCTTCAAGACCGAAGGGATCTCCGGCTTCTACCGCGGCCTCGGCGTCAGTCTCCTCGGGGTATCCCACGGGGCCGTGCAATTCGCCGTGTACGAGCCGGCGAAACGCATGTACTTCGGACAGAGGGGACGGAGGGGTGAGAGTCAAAAGGAGATGATGACGACCGAGTCGACGCTTGTCATTTCGAGCTTGGCGAAGCTCGTCGCGGGCGCTGTGACGTATCCGCAGCAGGTGTTGAGGAGCAGGATGCAGAATTACGACGCCGACGAGAGGTTCGGGAGGGGCGTCCGCCAGGTTGTTGTGAGGATATGGCGGGAGGAGGGCGTTAGGGGGTTCTACAGGGGTCTCATGACTGGAGTTGTGAGAGTGCTTCCTGCTACTTGGGTGACGTTCTTGGTGTACGAGAACGTCAGGTTCTACCTTCCTCGATGGGTTGAGATCGTGTAGTGTCCGTTCCGCTAGCGTCGATCTACAGCTGCTTAGCGAAAGGTCCTGACGTTGGCACCGGCCACTTGGTCGGCGAAACGTACCCCTTGCTACGTCGCGACCTGCTCACGAGGTGCTCCCTTCGCAACCCCTAGTTTTGACATCTTGATCCCTCGCGAAGGCTACTTACCGCTCTCCTAGAAGCTCCGGCCAGCATGAGCCATTTCCGGCCTGCCAGTCTCGTCTCGTGCACAATCATCGGTGTCCGACCTGTACCATCACCATATACATACATTACTTACCTAGTCTACTATAGACAAGAATATACCGAGCGCTCACGCGCGCACTGAATAGAGAGCCATTCCACTTTGAACTTTTCACCTTACTACGACTTCTCTCTCGTGATCTTCCCGCGTCGCTTCGTGAGTGGCACGTGAGTTAATCACTGCACGCAAATGCTTCATGCCATGACGTGGAACGCAAGCTTCCACGAGAGACAGGATAACGAGATATCTCGAAAGATTACCCAAGACTGTCGGCCTTAATGGCTTCTGCTCTTGTTTCTCGGCTTTGCTTCCCCGAGACTCAACCAATGCAAAGCCAAGAATGCGGAGGCTGAGGACACTATCACTACACCCCGACCTATTGATCTGATTACGTGTTGTGTCAGAAGGTCTCTCCCTGGCACTATAGTTCTGGAACTTGCATGCATTTTCAAGATGCCCTAGTGTTTCGGCCTCTTCGCCCCTTCGTCCGCATTTCCCGTCCTGCTTTCCTAGTGCTCCTCAGGTGGACGGAGTCTACTACGGCACCAGTGTTTCTTGCTATCCGCTGGCGTCTCCATCCTCGGCGCAATGACAATGGCGTTGATGAATGGCGAGATATTTGCTGCAAGTTGTTGAGTTACTAGGGAAGCCTGGTATTGGTATTCTGTGCAGAATATCATCAGCCGACTGCGTGTTTCAGTGTTATTGGCCACCCTGCCGTTTCCATGGACACACTGATCTAGTTTTACTGCCACTAGCTATGGAGTACATCTGATCTCAACAATATCTGAGAACTGTAGGGCTTGGCCAACCCATTACGCTACAAGTGCACAAAGTGGAATGTACGGATTCCGAGAAAGAGTCTTCATTTCTCATCTCGCGTATCGTATTCCCATCTTCTTCGCTCTGCGAGATGTGATCGATCCAGACCTATTTCTCACCCCCATCCGCCTCACTCCCCATTCTTCCTCTGGAAGGGGGGGGGGGGTTCATCTTCAAGACCGACGCCATGACAGCCCCGCTGCCTGTCATCTCGGTTTTACTTCCTCGTCATAACCTCAACTACTTGTAGCTCCCCCAACTACCAAAAGGTGTAGGTCCACTTTCCAAGAACTGCTCATTACGCCATGAAGTAGCCCACCAACCTAAGAGAGGTAATGCAGTTCTTCTGATACGGCCATTGACTCCGTCCCGTGTTTGCGTGCTTTTTTTTTTCCTTCTTCCTTTTCTCCCCTTGGCCTTCTTTCTTTCGAAGATGAACAATAAGAAACAGCCGGGATCATTTCATGCGGGCATATGCAAAAATTTGCCCATTCTGTGGAGACACATTTTCGTCTTCTGAATCAAACAAATGGGTTTAACTCAACATGACAAGGTGCCCACCCTCCAGCTCCTCGAATCCCGACTTACACAGTAGTGTTGATAAAGTTCGATGCAGTGTGCTTCACCGTCTACATTCGCAACAAGGGAAGATGGTGGTCCCCGAGACGGGAAGATGTTGTTTCTGGCCCAAGCTCCAGCCTTTTAGCTCTTGCAGGGCTTGCACTCCCCCGGTGTTAGCAGTATTGATACTACATGCCCTCCCCTCCATCTTGCCTAGGAACTAGTGGCTCTTGGGGTGGATGGCCTCTCATCTTGGGGGGGGGGTGTCTGTCTAACACGGCCCACGGTTCGAAAACCCTCCCGCAAACCTGAAAGAAAAGCAACGTGAAGTGAGACCCGCAGTGCCAAGTTTCCTGTTCTTCGCCTCAAGACTGGACGCCTCCCCCTTCTCGCTACCAACCTCTCCTGCAATTTTGCCCTTTCTCCCGTTCACACTCCCTCCTCTTCCCCCACCCACCCACCCCCCCTTTTCTTTAGCCTTGGTGCATATACTGAACCCGGTGAGGACGCGAATATACTTGGTACCTCCCATATGTCTAAACTCGATGGTGGCGCAACTTGGCATTACGATGTGAGGAATCTGCTAGTTATATGGCACTGGACGCGGGTGGCGGGGGGGAAGTGCCAGGCGGGATGGGCTCGAATAGGGTTGTGGGGTTGGTTACGCAGGCCGTCTCTAATGGATTGGGGGTTCCTTGAAAGCGGAGGACTAGCTTCTGGTTGTCACCGATGCGCGCTCGGTTCCCGAAGAAAGCCTATCTCGCCGTCTTCATACTGTTTGTGGTGGTCCAGGATACCACTGCAAGCATGCCGAGATGCTGCTCGTTTCCCGTCGGGGAGGTGGGAGAGTACTTCGTAAAGAGGACGGCATCGGAAGAAGGGAGAAGGCGTGATCTGACTGAGACAGGCAAGGGCGAGGGCGAAGGCGAGAAGTATCTACGGAGAAGTATGAACCCATTCTTCTTTTCTACATCTTGGGCCAAGATGAGGTTGAGGAAAGAGTTGAGGTCTAGCCGTTATACAATATGAAGGCGGCCATCCTTGAGGGTTTCCCCTATAATACAGATATTAAGAGTTACGTCGCAGGAAGCTAAAAGCTCTCCCCGGATACCACAAGTAAGGTACGAATGCTACTCGAACATCCGGAGCTTTTTTGTCTCTGGTTTGCTCATATTTTATTTCGTGGTGAAGTCTGAGCCAATTTCTTTTTCACCTCATTTCCATCACAACTTCTTCTCTTCTCTTTTTCTTCCATTTTCGCAAGCATTTCCCTTTTGCCCATCACCGACATGAAGAACGAAGATACTAGAATACGAATCTCTCTCCAGATTGCCGGGATATCTGCAGCGAGATGAAACGAGCAAAAGCCCATTACCTCTTTCAGTTGTTCTTCTATGGTATGTCATCGGACATTGCAGGTGGCACACTTTTGTGGCTTGAACACCGAAACAAGACCTCGTTTTTGCTATCTCTTCCATGAGGGTCATCTCTGTCCTGAAATCGCGGGTTTCTCAAACTGGAAAGTCAAAGCTCCCACCTCTACGCCGAGATGGAGGTGGGGAGGAGGAGAGAAAGAGAGAGAGAGGAGAAGCGTAGTTGTCAGTATCATCACGCTGCGGGTTCTCAAGATTGCATGCGGCGGGTGAGCAAAATAGGGAACGGCTTTCCTCCAGCCTTGCAAGGTGGGTGTTAACATCGAGTCACCGAGACGTAAATAGGGAGGCAAGAGGAGGAGGGAGGACAGGCCAAAGGGAGGTCTGGGCATTGGCCTATGAAACAGAGAGAATAGACTTCGCCATATGCTGGCGTATGCAGTCTCGATCAACTATTGCCCCCCTACATGTCTTATGTGTCTTGCATCAAGAATAAATAAGTATAATAAATAAAGAACACAAGAGACGGAAGAACACAGCCTGGTCTTGCACCTTGTTCTGTTCTGCGGCTTGCGCGCCCGCAACGCCAACCGCACCAATGAGGCCCGTTGCGCTCGCCAAGGCGCGCTTTATGTCGGCGATAATAGTCCCTCTTTGGATGGTCCTCCTCCGAAATCATTGATGTCGACATCAAATCTTGCGGCCCATGTCCACTGCGACTGGTTACAGCGAGAATAGAGACCACCTTGCCACGACACTAGTAGGGCTCTTGACGAAGGTGCTGCGTTGCGTTCTCTCGGTCTGATCCATCAGGAGGTTTATTCACCATCTCCTGCGATCGACGGGGAAAAACGGAAGAAGAAAAAAAGGAAAAAAAATACCGAAGATGCAACTCTGGTCGGATATGGATATCCTGGGGATAAAATCACCTGTTGAAAGAATGGTTTTTCTCTTCACCGGGTTCATTGAGTTGCTGACGCTGACGACAGCGCTACTGCGAACAGGCAGACTCTTGTCAAAGAGGATGATGGGGAATACGACATCTTCGACCATCTCAATTGACCAAGATGAAAAAAAAAAAAAAAAAAAAAAAAAAAAAAAAAGGGTTCGTCTCGACAAACTCCTTGGCCCGACCGACTCTAAGGACAGGGGGTTACGAAGTAGGTTCATCTGCAATGTGACCCTGAGTAGGGCTTGTTCCGGTATCCCGGTGAAGCCATGAGGCTCTTCTGCAACCCTTCCAAGTTCCACAGCATGCGAAAAGAGGAGTTCCATCCTGTGGCAACCTCCTTCTCATTTCCTGGAATGGGGTAGATTACTACCCGTCCGGTGGGCGTAACACTTCCTCTTTGGGGTCGTGGTGGTGTGTGAGGGAGGTCCGGGGTTCTGCAGCATCGCATCCGTCAGATCGAGGGGGGGGACGCGGAACATGTGCACCAGCATGTGACTGAGCGACTGGAGGATGTCCGCTCTCGAGATGTTGACTTCTTCGAGACTTGGTGGTGGGAAGGGGGGAAGAGCTCCGACGTAGGAAGTCCTCTGTCAAGGGGTGTGTGTGTGTGAGAAATGCCGTTTGTGATAGTACGAAGTAGCTCTATGCGGAAGAGGCTTGCTCTCTCCATCGACTGCAAGCCTTCGAAGCTTCAAGGTAACCCCAATTACAGGACGTCTTATCAAGAGACGAGAGACAAGAGACACTATTCTCTGCCTTATGCTGCCATTTTCGTGTGCACGGATGCAGATTATCACGGACCCCGTCCCAACAATTGAACAAAAGTCGCAGCACCTAAAGTGAAATAGAGAAAACGAGGAGGACCACAAGGCGTCTATCTTACCTCACATGAACCCCCCTGTCCCTGGCTTTACTCCCAGAATACGACTCTGTCTGCGTTCCTTGTGCGACACTCTTTTTGAGTCTATTGCAAAACTCCTGTGGCTGCGCTGACGCTGCATGCCTTCCTCCCTCCCTCTTGCTCCATCCACGCCGCCCATCTTATTTACCCCTCTTCTAGAAAGCTCCCGTTGAGCGCCTCTTCGACATGTAATATCATGACTATCAAGATCAAGATTAAACGCCTCGTATCCGAAAGAGGCGAGGATCGCCGACATGCCTATCCGCCTATCCTTATTCGGATCGTAGAGAGTCCAATTTCAACCGCCTCATGTCGAGAGTGGATGAGCTCAGAGCTCAAAGAGGAAGCGGACAAAATAAAAAAGCAAACCGGGGGGGGACATGGAAAGGTGTCTTTGGCAGGGATCGCGAGGTCCACTTAGCTTGTGACGTTGTGACGTTGACATGGAAAAACATCTGATTCTCTTCTATCGTATTGTCGCCAAGTCTCAAGCAAACGTCAAGAAGAGGGCCAGAAGAGTGATTGGACTCCGGGCGGCCGATCGGACAGCAAGTGGGAAGAAAATGCTCGATGGCACAATGCGAGATGCTGCAGAATGACGAGGAAGATGGACGAGAGGAGATGAGAATGACATGCTTCGTAAGATGGAGATTGGCATACTTCCCCATTTGGGGAGCCTCACGTCGATCGATGTCCAGGATCCCTTTCCCATTCTCCCATTCTTGCCCAGTTCCTCAACCAGCGTCCTCCTTTCAGTCCCACACATGCATAGGCATATCCTGAGTACACACATGCATAGTACACATACTTCGTACAAGGAGGCGCAGGCACACAGACCAGGCACACAGACCAGGCAGAACCAGACACACACAGACACACGTCTCAATCAAGGCAAGTCCTGAACCTATCAAAAGCTTCGGGGTCCGGACCTCATCTTGGTCCGTGTTGAACCGAACCTTGAACTGCCGAACAATCTTACTTGACAACACGGCCCGGAAGCTGTCCACAAAGGAAGACCCGCCCACCAGGAACCACAATATCCGATAGTGGCAGGGGCCGAATGGAAAAGAGGATTGCCGAGTCAATCCTAACTTCATACCATGCAGCATATGCCACTCTCCGTTTACTTTACCAGTAGTTCATCTCTATCCTCCCTCCGTTCCCCAAACCGCCTCCTTGGTCATCCCAGCCCGGACGACCGTATCGCCTTCAACGACTCGATCTTCTCCCCACTCCCCTCCACTCCCCTCTTCTCTCTTTCCTCCGTCTGTTGTCACAAAACCAGGAGTACCTGGAGGGTGTGCGTTCTCATTCATCTGTACCAGGTACTTTGCTCTCATTCTCTCTCCTCCGCCTCCAGAACACTACACACCTCCCCGCAGCGCTCACTCACTCTCCCCACACCCCGGGCAAGAGAGCTCGATGATCACGAACCACCTCTGCCGTCTAGCTACGACGGGGTCTCCAACATGACGTTGCCAGATGTGCTGACTCTGACTCGCTTCGATGGCCTAACTGTGACTTCCGGGAGACCTTTCTCAGGACAGACTGAGAAAAGGCTAGAAGTGATTTGACGTCCGCCAAAATTCTTCCATCAGCAGCTTAGTGTGTAGAGCCATTCCTGAGTCTGATAGCCTGTCAATAAGAGACACAAACTGGCATGTGGGTCCAAAGAAGATAGTCAGAGGGAAAGTCCATCAAGAGCCATTGACAGATTCTTCTTTCCCTGTACCTGATTCTGGTCTGCTAGTCTCAAGACAAGAGATTCAAGTATCCACACGTCTTGGCCTACACCATTAGAAGAATCCTTACACCCATCTGCCCCTCAACGACGGCCGCTATCTGACATCTTCAACTGCATCGTCTCTCATCTGGTTTCCTCTTTCGAGCATCACCATCGCTAGATACGAGTCGCCTATCTTGCCTCTTCTCCATTTGTGGAAGTGGTACCGCGTAGTGCCTTTCGCTTCGGCATGTTGTTTCTTTTTCTAATTTCTTGTTTCTGTCTGCCTTGGCCCCGTCGTGCTTGATTTTTGCAAAACCTCTTCTGTGTAAACTGTAAGACAAAGGGGGAGTGTGGGTACATACCCTCGCGAGGTCTCATCACAATCCTCAGATAAGGGGTGGGCGTCTCCCTTTTACTCTCTCCCTCTCTATACAAGGCTGCGGAAGAAGAGAAAGGACACCCAAGAATATGGTGATATACGTCGGGGAATTTCCCTCGACTTTTCGCCGACGTATGCACACTTGTTGCTCAGGATCGACCGCACATCAAAGCTCTAAAAGAAGGGTTAGCACATTTGGGCCGAGTTTCGGTATCACGGCCATCCAGGCTCAGTCTGCTCTAGAAATCTCTACTCCTCCTCACATCCCCCGTTTCCCACTTCGTACCGGACGCGGGTCTGGCTGGGTCCCCCCTTGGCTCTGCGGATCAGTAGTGTATGCTAGAATATCTGGACTAACCTCGGTACTGACTGAGCCGTCTCGAGAGTTCAGCAAGGCAAGGTTGTTAATAAACGTCCGCTTAACCGAAGCAGTTTCCGCTAGTGTTGGTAGCCGAAGGGCCATGAACGGGAAAGAAAACGTTTGTGGATATCAAGCGATGTAAACTACGCCCGCTATGGTTGGCTTCCGCCGATTCCGAACTCGAGAGGGATTGATGCAGACTCACTCGGAGGGCCTAGTATGGTTACCGACGGATGAAAGATGGCAATATCCCATGACACCCTTCGCCTACTTCGTAGTAGTTACTACGCTTACTGTGAGTAGTAGAGGCTAAGAGTAGGTGGTCAGAAGCTAGGACGGAGTCGCCACTGGTTCTTCCCTGTGAGGTTGCATTGCCTCTCGGACAAACGATCAGCAGCAGCAGTGCCTTGCTGTAGTGTAGTGCACGGAAGTGGAGGCCGAACTGAAAATCCCATATCTTCAAAAACGGGGTTCTAGCCTTCCCACCCCCGAGCAAATACATCGAAAACGGGAAACGCAGCGAGTAGACTCGGGGTATTGTCGACACTTTCCTTGGAAAATATCCTTGCTCTGCTTTTGCTGGTTGGTTTTCTTCCCACCTCCTTCCCCTCTATCTTCAATCTGATTGCTATTTTAAGTTAGTCTCGTATCAAGCCGTCCTTCTCCAACAATGTAAACGTTTACTTCGTGGCTTGTTCCAATGTCAAGAGCCAGATCAGGAAATAGTCCGTTCCTGTAGCCCCGGCAATGGTGGGGCTCGCTTCCGTCATCGACATGCCTATTGCCTGTCCGCTCAATCGTGAGCTCCCATCAAAAATCCGGCGCCGGTCCCGTTCTTGCGATGGAGCACGCCAGCAAAAGGGAGCCAGCCAACTTTTTTTAATCGATTCCTACACTAATATTAGATTTAACTTCGGCTCATTGCCTCTCATTTCTCGCTGTATGCGTGTTTAGTCACAGTATTTGCTCGGGGGTTCTACTAGTGACTCTTGTTGCGTATGTCTCGGCTGAGGCCGAAATTAGCCCTCATCCACACTTCATACCACGTCACGTCTGGAAATCAGCTCGAGATCCCCTCGGCATAACCAGAATCACTATAGCAGTATGTAGACTTCAGCGCTGAATAATATCCAGTGCCACTCGCTGCGATCCTCGAAAGAAACCTATAATTGTGCATGCCACTTACATTCACCCTTCCTCCCTCGTGCTAACGGTATGGCGGGAGTTTGACGGAACCATTGCTCCGAAGGCGTTCCCTGAGCGGCTCGAGTAAGTTTCAGAATAGTGGCAAGAATACGCTCTCGTGATCCGTCTCAACCCGTGGGAACCACAAGAAAGCTGATCGGCGATGGCTTCTCTGCCCTCTTTCGCGGACTATTGGGACTGTCACAGGACAAGTCGCCTTCTAATTCGTAGTGGATAATGGAGAATGCAGCCATGTCGTCATACTTCCTACAAATCAAGGTCAACGAGACAAGAAGAAGATCGCCTGACACCGCAAGAGGCTGCGTAGTTCGAATCGCTTCCTGGGGTTGGGACCGGAAGGATGGCCAGAGGGGAAGTGACATACCATACCTTTTTTTTTTTTTTTTTTTTTTTTTTCCACCTGGATTCTCGATCCCCAGGTAGTGCCATACTTGGAATTGGATGAAGAACTCACCGCAGTAGTAGACGGTGTATGTGCAAGGTCGTCGTCGCGCTAGCTGTTGATCCAGGGCCATCAGGGCTGAGAGGAAATGGTGGAAATGCACGAGATTCTACTTATGAACAAGCCTCATGTAGTAGTACGCAAGTTAACCAGACGTGGTGTCTTGTCAGGAAGTATTCATACTCCTAGCTCGGTTGGCCGTGTACTGCCCATAAACGAGGGTCTGTTGGCACATTCTGTTACGAGAGAGATCGGTAACCCACCGTTCCCGATATGAACTATCTTGTACTTTTGACACTTGGGCTTGGCAGGGGAACGAGAGTACAAGTGTGCACCTTACTATATAACCTTGAAGTATTTTAAATAGAATTAACAAGAGAAATGGACAGGGGTTGTGGCAGCCCAATGAGGAGACAGATAACAGAATCCTGTTGACATTTCGGGAATTCACTTACAACCAGTCTCCGATATTTCAAATAGGAATAACCATTGGCATCATGGATGCGTTTCTGGAGAATCCTGGGTCCCTGTTTCCCAAGAAGCAGACTGAGAGCTGGTAAACTAGTTAAAATTCTTGACTGCCACATGTTGAAGCGAGTAGACTCCGCGGGATCTAGTTCCTATTGCAGCGTTCGACGCGGAGCGAGTAGAGAGACCTAGGCTCCAGCACTTCAAAGATCCCCGTCTTGCATGGTAATACGGCATAGCCGTCTGCAGCTGGGGTTAGTGGCCTGATTATCACCAGGTCCAGGTCAACAGGGCTTGGGAGACTAACGTCTTGGAACCTGCGAGATTGTCTAGACCTGCCACCTAGATATTTCAATGTCTTCGAGTTCTATCGATGACGGAGACGAAGCCGACATGCCCGTGGTGCCCCGTGCTTGGGGTCGGATTCCCGCCACATGGGTCACGGTTTCGGTCAGCACTAATGCTGAAGTCGGCACAATCGGTGAGTGATCGCCCGAGACCAAGGCAGTAATGTGCGTAGTTGTCTGGGCTTCTCGATCCTCCACGAAGGGATGGCCAGCCAGGGACCGGGGATCGGTTCTGGTGGCTTCAGTGGTGCGAACAAAAAGGCGACAGAAGGGGTGCAGCAGGCCTGCAGGGTTTAACTTCGGCGGCGAGATAGGTTGTCCCGAGAGAAGTGAGAATGCGACCAAAGTTCAAGTTGTGATACGAATACATGTAAGTGTATTCGAAGAGAGACTTGACCTCGTCGCACTCGTTGGTATCTCGATTCTTCCAAAGCCTAGCGACGGGGCGAGTAATGCCGAGCATCATCAAGTCCCAGCAGCTGCGACTGCTCGCAGCGGTTCCTTCTTGATGCGTCTCTCCTGTCTGCGACCTGCCTTCCAAACTCAGTCTCCACTCTTCACTGGACATTGCCATTACTCCGTACCTCCGACGTCGTTATGGAGCAGCATTGATCCATACTACATGGTACACGTCCATACGTACTGCCACTTTATGCAACCCTTTTGATCTCGACATGCACGATCAATGCGTCAGATCCCAGCTTCCCCATTTGCCCAATCGCAGAACTTAATCTCGTCCTCGTCTTCTCCCCTGTCCAAGGCCATACTCGGAGGGTACTCTGGACCATTGTGGAGACTCAAATCAGGCTTCAGTTGAGTTGGACAACACAGTTAACATGTGAACGCTGAGAAAATAGTTTACACGTCGATGGGTCATACCTCTTTCGCAAGCTCTACTCGGGTGCCGAACTCCTCTTTCCTGAACCGCACGGGAGGATACTTTGTCAAGGCGCCATGTGAAGTCCCCCCTGAGCATTGTCAGTGCTTGCGCCCTACAAAGTTCAATGTTCCTTCTTTCTGAGAAGCACGTCGCCAGTCTCAGCAGTCTTGCCCGATTGGCATGTGCTGATCGGCGTCGTGGCGCTCCACCATGAGTCCCTTGAGGCACCAGCAGTCCCACAATGCACTGTCAGATGTTTCTTCAACAGTCTCGGAGTCGGGAAATGAGCTGTCATTCATGGCTGCGCTTGCTGAAATCGTCGTGCAATGCAATAATACGCCTCCTTAAACGAGAGCCGCACACTTGATATTCAACATCTCGAATTACCATCACCAATTGCAAACGGCTAAGCTTTTGATTCCATTTGTTGAGCTTGCTTGTAAAGGCAAGGGCGATTCTGGGGCAAAGGTTTCATGCTCGGGAAGAATAATGCCGTCCCCTCATCGAGACATCAATTGATCAATGACATTCTGTTGACAGACGGACGGTGACGTCTTACTGAGGTACTTTGTGCTTTGAAATGGTGGGCAGAAGCAGTTTAAAACTGACAAGGGTCCTTAGCGTCTTTGGTGAAAACAGTTTGGGAACATTTCCTCCGGAGCGCAGACTTAGTTATCTCCATTGGTACAAGCGTAATCGTAGAAACGCTAAAGTTCAGTGGGATCCACCTCCTGTGTCCAGTCAATTAGCACTGCCACAGCCACTGCGAAGTGTTCGGTAATTGCTGAAGTACGTGAATGTGATGACACTGGGGCGTCTGAGTTCGCAGGAGCTTCCCATAATCACAGTTGGAGTAACCGCTGTTTCGAGCTCGATCTCAAATTCAGAGGAAGTACAAAGTACGAGGCGATCGTTCACCAAGCTTCGGGGCGCTATGACCTGTCCACCTGCATGACTCTTTCCATCTATGGACGGATCCGCTCACCTGATATCAGATGAGACAGAAGCTTATCACCTAATTCCGGTGCCTCTTGCTTGGAGGCGTGAAGATCGCCCTCAGCTGTTGCCTGCCGGGACGAAACATCTATTTCTGTAGGTGTCAAATTGAAGCCACAAAGACACCAGGAAACGCTTTGTCTTCTGCCTCTTGGCTATTTTCTGGAAAGTTCTCGTCATTTCACGGAGAAAAACCATGGTTCATTGACAGTAGCACGCATTCTGGAGCCTCGGGTTATATTCTATTCTACATACACTACTTCGTATAGTACGTACAGTTGGCTTCAGTGCTAACCTATCTGAGGTTTAGAGATCTCTGAGTTGGCGGGCCTGGCCTCTCGGTTTTGGCTTGAATTTGATGGTTCCTGTCGCACTGGGACCTGATAAAGCGGGGCAGCCTGGCTAGCGTAATGTAGCGCCTGGAGGACCAATGTTGGCGCATCACGGCAGGTGGGGAAGCCATCCGCGGAAGCCATCCGGCGCGGGAAGCGCTGACGCATCATTAGCTAACTTCAGCTAGCGCCGCTGGTTGTGCGTAAGGAGCATGATGGCATGGTCAAACACCACCCCTCTTTTTTCATCTCTGCGCAACTTTGATACGCACTTTGCCTCCTCTTCCTCCCCGGAGAATGGCCGGTGCCGATCGTCTTGGCTACACTCCAGGGGCGAATATATGCGGGCTTCAGGTCCGAGGTCGCGTCGGTAGGACGCCCGGAGCCACGCCCTATGGGTCTCCGGGTCTACGATTTACATCCTCGACTCCCTCTTTCCACAAGATCCCCCAATTCGGGCTCTTCGCTACATAGAGGGGCGTACCTCTCGAGTCATAGCACTTTTAAAGATCTGCAAGAAGGAAACTTCATGACTCGCCTCAGTTGGTCAATGTGCCGACAAGCCTGAGATCGGCGACATGGAGTCCCAAAATGCCCCAGATGATCGAGTACAACCCGGCTGTTTGCCCGTCATCCCTTATCTCGGTAGAATCAAAAATGCCTGCTAACCAATAGTAGGAAATCGGGAATTTTATCGAATCCGTATCCGTGATCCCTGGCCCTGTCCAAGCTAGTTATCCATTTCGGCAATAGTCTCTCGATCGATTGATCGCTTCTGGGATACCTCGCAAGCACATATTTGCTTTTGTCGATCTGAGTCAAGACGTGTCGACTAGGTTTCCTGGTGTCCTCTGCTTGGTCCAAGTGGCTCGACTACCAACACAGGTTTAGTTTAGCGGAAAGCCTCCTTCTCGGCGTATATATCTGTTTGGAGTTATGGCGGGGCGCCGGGCTCGATATTTTCCTTACCCCGAGCGGAGTAGCCCGGGCCAGAGCGAGACGCAGGGAGCGGACCGGATATGCATATCTCCTGGCATCACGCTTGGCTCCCCATTCCCTAGCGTAACGGATTGATGGGGCCTCTTGGGGTAGTTGTGGGAAGAGGGAAAGGGGGAGGAAAAGGCGAAACCCTTTTTCAATATTAACATGTTGATCTCTTGCTCAAGAAAGGTTGCGATTATCATGTCCGTACACCTCAAGAATAACCGTGATTCCTCCACTGCACACCATGTGCCTGAGTGTCGAGTCCCCTGCAGTGGTTTCTTTTTTTTTTCGATCATCCACAACGCTATTATGCAAGAAACATGCAAGTGAGAAAACATGGCTCATGTGAATGAGCTGTGGTAGAACTTCGCCCATCAGCTCTCCGTTCCGGCTCTATCTTCCTTGTCCTGTTTTCCCCACCCCTTCACACGGCGTCATATATTACCTCTTGTGGTGACACATGCAGCAAGTTAGCGATCACATTCGAATATCATAGCCTTGTGGCGATTGATGGGACGGGGGTGTCTCAAACCTCTTGATCGCAGCAGCCTCTTTCATGTTCCTCAATGCGGCGCCGTGAGGCGTACGGGTGCATGCCGAGGGTGCGACTTGCAGATCCCGGCGATTGTCTACTTCGTTAGTGGAACACATTCAGCATTGCTTCTTCGCAGTTGAGGATAGATAGTACTGCGGATAGTCTCCGACGATAGTTTCCCGATCCTGACAGGATTCTCTCAACTTGGCCATCGCCACCTCGTTGTCGAAGCCACTGCCTAGTCTAGGTATGATCCGGATCCGGCCCCGCGTCGCGTGAACCCACCCCACTCTCGACTGCAACGCATCTAGATGACAAATGAAGCGAAGCTGACTTTGCAAATAGTCTACAAGTTTCGAGAAAGCTGTCATGTTCGGCCCCTAGTCAGGATCGAGGGAGGAATACCACACATTCCATCAGCACTCTTGGGGTTAGGTAAAATATCTTGCTGTCGAAACCCTCAAATCTTCGGGATTCACCCGACGGAGAGAGCTTCCAAAGATTACAGACGACAGGCGATGCCCTTCTATTTTGCCACCACGGTACCCAGGACACTCCCGCATCGGTAGAAAACATTGGGCTGGGGTAAGGTCCGATACTTTGCATGGCTCGAGAGAGAAACTGTCGTGAGGGAAATAGCCCTCAATTTGAGCCGCCCAATCCGTAGAGGCTATGACGTTTGCAAGCCTACGAGTGTACTATTCAAGTTAGGCCCAGAATGGAGGCTGGAATACCCGGCCCTTAGAGGCCTACCTCGGGTTTTTCTCCTCCGCTGGGACAGACGGTAGTGTACCTGTAATAGTCCACACGAACGCTGGTGCTTCTCAGATACCGAGTTCTCCACTTCAATGAAGCATCTATCAATCACACAAAGTATGAAATACCCCGTCCACTTCAGACTCGGCCTGCCCTCTCCTCACCAGGTGGATATGTGGCAGTTGTCACAAATACCTTGGGCTGGGCAAACCTGGCTTTAATCCCTGTCGCTGCTGCTGCCCCGTGCGAAAGCAAGCTCCCCCACCTTCCCCTTCCAATATCGAGGTATTTCGGTTGGACCAATAAAAGGGATCGTTCCATGGCGTCGGTGTCAAATCACAATTCCAGGGTCGTACATTACCAAAGCCTTGGGTCATTGTTCTTTCTCGCCTACCTGCACGGACTCCTGCTGAAGAAGGGGGGGGAATGATCCAACCAGGGTCGACAGGAGACCTGCTTTGGGAAACTCTGTCATACATAATGGATTGATGCTATGAGGAACAAAGTAGTGCCAAATAGTAGATGGGACAACACACTCGAGGTTTCCTAAACTGACTGTTAGTACAAGTAGCGAGCGATTAGTTACACTATGCATATTCCGTACCTGCCGAGAGGTCCAGAACAAATACTACTCAACTTGCACTACGCAGATATGGAGCAATAGTCGTGCTCTAGGCTGTAAAACTTGACACTTAGGACCTCCCGGCCCAGCAGTAGCGGCTTTGGGAGCGCCATCCCCTCTGGGTTCATCACCTTTTTTTTTTTTACCCCTTCCTTTCCTGAGTTATGATATCCTGGCACACTTTCGATGTGATGGTGTGAAGAAAGTACGGATCATCGACAGGGGTGTTCCGCCAGTGCTACACCCATTCTGTTGGTGTATACACCACTTCAGACGCCGGCATACAAAAGACGGAAGCGTAAGCAATTACCGAGGCCCAAGGGTAGAACAATGGGATCTTATCAATTCACTGTGGGTATTACAAGTATTATTACCTTTTGATTGCAAAGAAATAGGAGATGCCAAACTACGAAAGGAGTGTACCAGTACAATCTGGGACCGTTCCTGACCAGCCAGGTCTCGAACAGAGGACAAATGGGGAATAAACAAACGAAAAAAAAATTTGGCCTTGAATGGACTCTGGGGGCTGCCGGATTTACGCAACAGACTGTAATTTCGAAGTTAAAGAGGATCCGTAGTACAATTGCAAATATTCGGGGACTGAGTGCATTGACCAACTTCATCGATGGGATCGGCAAAGTATTGGCATATTGTCGTCAGCTTCGAGAGTTCGCATTCACAGTCATGAGAGCTATATTTGGGAGGGATCGACGAGTTGAAGCTGCGGAGTAACCTTTTGCGCGCTGATCGAAGTAATTATCCGAGAGGGTCAAAAAATGCATGATGCCATGCGATACAAAGAGCAAAGAAAAGAAAGAATAAATGACACCTCAGGACATCTCTACCTTCTATGAAGTACGAAGTACCCGGAGGGGGAGGGCGGGGAAATGGGCTTGCTCATTCTCGAAGATGGTGGGCCAGGGGGGGGCAATGAACCTGTTCCCATGGCGCGGGAATATCTGGCACTGAACTGCTATTTACCGCGCTCCCAGTGATGCCCGGCTAGTTTTTTTTTTTTTTTTTTTTTTTTTTTTTTTATTATTATTATTATCTCGCTTGGCAGGGTGGCGCGTCTTTCAGCGACAGATCGATAGCTTTCCATAGAAACATCGCCATCCAGCCTCTTTGGGAAACCGCAACGAGCTTACACTTGGTAAGAGCGGTGATTAGGAGAGTTTTAATTGGATGGTCGGTGGCGGGCCATGTTTTACGCGATGCTCAGCTTCCTGGAACGCAACGGCGTCGTTATCGACGTTGTCAACAGTCTAATTACCGTGGGAGGCCCCGAGGCCCCGCCTAATAACGTGTCGAAGAGCTATACATTAGGTTGATCGCCCTCCGCCAATGCTACGCAAACTACTACTTTCGTACATGGTCTCCTCAGTAATACATAATAAGGATAGAATCTATAGTGTAATACACACATCATCAATCATTGAAGCCAGCTAGTTGAAGGGTGGTGGGGACCAGGGTTCAGCAGGCCAGGGGTCGTCACTTGGCCTGTCGTCATTTGGGACACTAACAACGCCCACCCGCCGGCGTTTCCAACCTTGCTTGCACGTAAACCCGGGGGTACCGAGCCACTCACTGGATACCTGTGTACACTAAACCGTGCAGCCGTGCAGGTAACTGCCTCCCGGCACTTCGCCAGGCTGGCTACTTGGTACTTTCGTAAAAGCAATGAGCAGTTACCACCCGCAAGAGTAGGACAGCGGGAGGCAAGGCACTGTGCTAGTGTGGTGCTCCTGTGGCTAGTTCTAAATGCGGTAAAATTGGGAAATTTGGCTTAAACGTCTTTATTTTTCTTTCCCGCTTCCCTGGACTGTGCCCTGGACAAAGCCAGGGAAGTGGAACTCGGTCAAACCCGACCTCTCCATCGTCTAGTGCTAGGGGCGTCCAAGGAAGGAGTTGAGAGGCTGTCGAATATTGCCACGAACCGAGGGGCTGGAAGAAAGATCAAGATGCATCGGAATATCCCCAAAGCGGCACTACTGTCTCTAGATGAACTATCTCGACTGGGCCTCCTCGCTCTTCTTGCTGAAGGCGCCGATAATCCGTATGTAGGCAGCTTCAACTGCGGTTTGGACTGACTCTCGGCCTCCAGTTCATCCGATGGCCTGTGTTGTAGATTCGCGAGAAGAAATAGCATGAACCAATACTTTCAGCAGAGGCAGGAATCAAACCGGAACCATGTTGCCGAGTTTCCTCCCGTAACATCACTGGGAGGCAAGTAAATTCCCAAGAAACAAACTCTGCAAATGCAAAGGATTTGATATCTCGACCACGGAAGAGCAATTAACGCGGAAATTTACCACAAAGCGGAGGCAATGCGCCGAACAAAGAAAATAGCTTCCTCAGCCATCCCAAACTGCCCACCACATGCTCTTCTGGAGAGGACCGATGTAATTGAGGTGCGAAATTTTGCGACCCCGGTCCGCAGCGATGGCCAATCCCCTCAGATTCCATGAGGAAGGAAGAACAGGGTGAAGCAGTATTATGAAGTACGTAACGCGCCAAGAAGAAGGAAGCCCCTCTGAGGCAACTCAAACCACCAAGTTTTAATGATTTGAATCTCTAGTTCCGGGCTATTGTTAGTGATACAGGAGCTGCATTCGCAGGGAGTCGATTCTTACAAGTTACCTCCGTTTCCCCTCGAACTTCTTGGGTCAATTGATGAATTAATACAAATGCACACCCACGATTACACACGTGCTCCCGCGAAGGACGAACTAAAGCAGACATCCTTGTGCAAAAATGTGAGTACTCACATCTAAGCCCGTGCTAGTGGTTTGAGTTAGCGAAAAAATCGGTCCCCCAAATCTTGAGCTTGGCATCGCGGGATGAAGGGGAAAAAAAGGAAAATCAACGGGACGAACCCCAGTCCGTGCATGGTAGATCAAAAACGCCACAAGCAGGGGACCACCCCTGTCAATGGCAGGGATAGTCTCCCACACCAGCTGCTTTTCTTTAAGTTTTAAGAGGACGTCTGGTCCCAGAGGTTCGGTCCAGAGATCGACTTTATTGTCCTTATCGTATTGAGATCTGGGATCGAAAGTCCGAATACCCACATTTTACTCGACGATGGCACAGCCTAGCCCTCATGTCACCGTCAGGAAACCACGCACCATGCCCTATTTTGGAACCGAAAGATGGAAATTGAGAACGGTGACATCCATTGGGAGAAGAGCCACGAACCCGGTAAACGAAACCATTTCTGACCCTCTGGAGCCCTCAATTGGCCATTTCGTCGCCGACAACCAACATCCAATATGAAGGGGACTCGGAGACTGCTTGACAACGACACTCTCCGGGAACTCTCTTCTGCTCGGACGTATAACCTCAAATTTTTATTTCTATTTTATTCTATTGATTTTTTTTATTATTTCTTCTTTTAGTTTTCTACCCCCCCCCCCCCCCCGACCGGCAGAAGGATCAATGAGTGTGGCATTCATCCCACCCAACTCCCAGGGGTACAAATCCATCCTTGAATTGAAGCCCCACTTCGTCGTTCACCAAAGATGAAAAATTGATATGAGGCAACATCAATCTAATTGATGTTATCCTGATGTGGATTTCTGCGGATAACAGCGGTATTACTTCCTCCTTTTCCAACACGAAAAGGGCCCCGAACCGGGCTAGGAGAATTGTTCAAAGTGGTGTAGGATCCATGTTGTAGGGTGCTCCGCACTTATCACGACCGTGGTACCGGCGCCCTCGATGAGTGGTGAGTGGTCAGCATGAGACATGCTCTGGTAAATCCGATCCTACAGAGGCATATATCAACATCGCAAATATAGGGACTGCTCTCGCCTCAGAGCATTGGGTATATTACAGGCGTTTAAAGAACGCCTTTTATACCGCTCTCTACGAAGTAAACCCGGAACTCGATTATAGTATGCAAGGGGTCACTTCTCTGGCAAATTTGGGCTGCAACAGCTCCGGAGGCTCCTAATAGTGAGGAGAAGGGCAGTGAAAGTATGAAGCGACAAGAGCGTGAAGGACTAAACACACAGGATCAGACAGTTTGGGCAGTTGCGTTGCGGATCATGCCCTTACCAGCAGGTCTCCCCCCTTTCCTCTTCATGTACGCCTGACAGGTCTGTCAAAGGAAGTGGGCGTCTTACTTCGTATAAGTGATAGATCCTTCTGCGTATCAAGCATACCCTTGCTTGCTACTTCAATTGGCGTTACTCGGCGGGTACCAAGTAAGAAAACGAATGTGAAAAGCGTGGGTGAGAGCGCCTCTTCAACGGTTAGGCTTCGATGGAATACTTCGTACATCCACCGCTGCTAATAGAGTGTGGCTTTCCGGCGCCAAGAGCGATCCCCCCCTTGGGACCGTACCGGAACCCATCAGGGCAAGACAGCATTATCGAATCGCCGAAACCACACCCATTCTATATTTCGTAGTTCAAGTTCAGCTTTGTATCAGGTAGTGGGAGGTGATTTCATTTGATGGCCGTCTACCTCAAAGTGCCGTAATGGTGTGGTGTTGGCGGATGTTACGTCCCCAGCAGCAACAACGAAGCGGGGTGGAGCTCTCCGTTTCCATGATCTACTTGTACTTCGAAGGAAACAAGAAGGGGTATGCCGAGTCTAACGTTCATGGATGATTTTCTCTGAGTTATTCCCTTGTTCACCGTTTTCCCTCCTCATCCATTCTCATCTGGCTGCAGTTTGGAACGGGAATCCATGACAAGCAGCAATCTCTGATGTTAGAAAAACCAGCCAGTAAGAAATCGAAGCTGAATCAAAAGAGCGAATTAGACTGCAGGTATGAGCAGGGGTAGCTTAGTTGGTGTCAAGCACAGTGTTTACTGCGCACATCCGCCCCTCGAAAGTTGTCTTCAGATCAAATGTGCCGCCTCGTTTTTCTCTGCGAGACGAGATTTGGAGAAGGGAGGGAGCAGAAAGGCCTACTCAATCAATATGATGACGATGCTGTTGGTCGAATCAGCCTGGCATGGGCGGTAGTGAAAACGGCGGCATTCGAGCACTCAGGCATTCCAGCTTCCGCCTCAAGTACTGCCGCTAAAGTACTTGACCCTAGTAATATTACGAAATAATGCCAAAACATCAGTAAGGAGCGATGGAATAAACTCCCAACAAATGAACAGCCAGCTTTCGAACAGGCAGTCACTACCGTAGTACGCACACAAGCAGGACAGCGGCATTGATCGACCTCGCAGATGTACAAAGTACTCAAGGCTAGGCCTGACCAGGTCACCAGGAAGGCACGCTGCCATTTAGTGTATAATACTTCGTAGTTATCCCGGTACAGCAACACGACCTCGCCTCACTCAACCCTAGTTTCATCACATCCATTCTGCGCAATACCACCATTCTCTTCAAGCCTGTGGTCCTCATCAAATGTCCCGCCGAAATCACAGTGTTGATGCATTCTCCGGTCTCTTTATTTGCCCCAATTTGTCTCTCGTTGGTGTCTTTACCGTACTCTTCCTCTCAGGCTAGATATCGTTTGCAGTATACACTTTATTACTACTATTCAATGCTGTCAAGTGCTTCCATTTCCTCCGCTCTTGGGCCAGTTTCTGATCTGGGGCTTACGGTTCTTTTTCCCGCCAGACACATTCCGAATATTCCTATGAGTCCAAGCTCGGAGACTCCCTGGTGCTGCTTTTTACAACTGAAGAAACACTGTCCACAACACCCACGTTATACCCCAGATAAAGAAGAAATATAGCCAAGTCAGATTTATCGATGGCACCATCATTGTTATGACAGTGTTTCTCTTACGTCTTGGATGTTGTTCGAGGAGCCGGGAGCCATTCTTACGTGTTTGAGTGCGGAGCCGACCATACATATCACTCACGCCAAGGAGAAGCCACATTTGGACTCAGCAACTCCATCGCTCTGTACCATCCCAAGGCTACGAGTAGACGACGGCGATACTCCTTGCCCTTATGCACCCAATGATGGCTTCGCATCTAGCTTGTTATCTCCACTCACAGCGGTCCCCCGCTACATCTTGGGAGTCTGAGTCTGTCTTGGTCATCTCGGGCACCCCTCGCTTGCCCGGTGTCTCGCTTTTCTGCCTTGGCCCAGCCCAGACTAAAGTTGGCGGGCGAGTGTCAGCCATTTCCCCAGCGTGTGTTCAATTACACCCAAGCGGTGGTGCGGTATCTACTTCGTGGTGTACGGAGAAGGGCAAAAGGTCTAGCTCGGTGGTCCTCTCGACACCAATGCAGGCCCGTCTCCCCGGCCCGGCTCTGTTGCTGCATGTTTAAGTCTCTACTGCATCCGAGTATTGAAGTGAGTCGCCATGAAAAAGCTGGGATGACCAATGATCCAAGACTTACAGAGGAGCAACTTGTGTGGTATCAATTGTCTACCTGTACTGAGGTACTTTGTCAAGTACTTTCACACACCCAATCAACACCACCCACCCCCACCCTGTCTTACACGCCCTCCCCCCTGCCAGCGCCTCCACTACCTCAAGTAACTCGATACCTGCGCTCCAACTACTAAGTCCAAAAGGAGGGCGAGGAGGGAGATGAATACTCAATCCGTCTAATATCTTGTTCCCAAGCCCTCTTTCTCTCTCCCGCACCCACATACACGCAGACACACGCAGTCTCTCCGTTTATTTTCCCAGGATGAATAGTGCACGTCGAATTTGTACTACAATTGTAGCGTAATAATGCCACCGCTCTACTGCCAGGCCATCAATGCTTTGTACACTCCTCAAACTCATCTTCCGTACCTCAGCGGTGGTACCGCCGGAGGTCTTGTCTCGTCCCTTGGCTGCAGCACTTGGTACTCAACTAACTATACCAGACGCAGTGCCTCCTGCGTAGCATTCCCTCACGCACACCCCAGTAATCGCGTATGCGTACCCCTACAGCCCTAGAGTCTCCAAGTTACGAAGTAGGCAGAGCTGCGCGATCCCTCTCGCTAACTACAAAGTAAGAAGCGGAAGTACATCAATGCATTCTCGCTTTCTTTTTTGCAGAGGTGGGGGTTCGATTAACGACGGTGAAGACGTACCTGAACCCGGCCCCAACGGAGGCCACCTCCACACATTAGGCAAACCGTTTTGTGGATGAAAGATCAACTGTTTTGAGTCGCTTGCCGTCTTGGGCTAGTATTGACCTTGTCTCTACCTGCACCCTTTCTAGTTTAGCACCCCTAGCCCCTGCCTCCTCTGACCTTGCGCAGTACACGACTCAGAGGGGGTGGCCGTAATGAGAATCCAGTACCTTTGGCCTTCTCGTCGATAAACTTAGCTCTCGGGAAGCAGCTGTAGTATGGATCTTCCACCCTGGTCTTTGGTGGTGTGTGCTGGAATCGACATCTATGGGGTACCACTCTGCACCTTTGGTAAAGATCTGCTGGCCACTCATATAATGAACCTCAAACCCCACGTCTTCGATAAACCGATGCTTTGACCTACCTCGACAACACGCTCGTGATAAGTCCAACAGCAGAAGGGGATCGCACCAACCTTTCCTTCACTACCTTTTTCTATATATACTATAAGAGTCTCCTCGTCCTCGTCCAGCTATATAACTTGTTTATTCCCCTTCATCTTATCCCAGAAGAAGGTGCTTTGCTTTCTGCTTCCACAACCCATCCGCCCATCAGTGGACAAATATATATACATATATCGATATATCTCTCAGCTACATATCGCCCAAACATCTGTCAGTCCCTTTCATCACTGGGATTCCTTCCTTGGTCGGCCATCTTCCAGCCCCAGGGATCACTTTGTCTCTGCTCCAGCAGGCAAAATGGCGTTGACGGCTCAGCCTCCTGGTCCCCCGACCTGGGACCGCTGGCATCAACCACATGGCAATCCAGACTATGTTATGATGGACGCGAGCATGATGCACTACGACTCTCGCTCCATCACTTCTAACTCTGCTCCTCACCGCGCACCGATGACACACTCGTTCATGGGCAACTCCTACAACGTTGCTCCGATTCCAAGCGCTGCGCCGCCCCACTACCCACCTCCGAATCCCTTCGCGTTTAACGGGTACAACCCGCCGACAGCAACCGTCCGGGACTCTTACAAGCAGCCTCCTCGCCCACAGTACCAGGAGCGACCGCCAATGCTTGTTATGCCACCTATGCCGGACCGGAACCGGATCCTAGCCCCGCCAAGGGAGATGCGCTCGCCTTACGAAGAACACAGTCAGAGTCCCTCGGTAAAAAGCGACGGTCAACCCAAGACATTGACGGTTCCGGACGGCGAGCTTCCCAAGGTCCCCCGCACCATCACGTCCAACGTCACGGTGAACCCGGAAGACGAGGTGTCTTTCTCAACTGACGTCGATACTTTGATGCGTGCTATCCAGGCTAAGCGAGAAACGGACACCATCGTCAAGGTTGCCGAAGACAAGATTAGAGCAGAAACCACAGACCACCTATCGCCGGAGGTAGGCTACTCGACCCTTTCGACACAGTTTCAACAGGAACACGACTTAACGCCAGATGACGAACAGGCTGGGTCCCCGGACAGCACTGGATCCGGTGGATCGAAATCCAAGTCGAGGGCCAACTGCAAGCGGTATACCTGCGACTTCCCGGACTGCAACAAGAGCTTCTGCCAGAAGACTCACCTGGACATTCACCGGAGAGCCCACACCGGAGACAAGCCCTATGTTAGTAGCGAGCGAGTATTCCTACTGCCTCTATGCTTTTCTACGTACTAATGGAAATCTCTCTTCAGACTTGCAAATTCTCAGGATGTGGTCAGAGGTTTTCTCAGCTCGGCAACTTGAAGGTAAAGATGATGTGAATCCCTTACGGGAGAGGGAAAGAGCCCCGCTAACCTAAATGGCTAAATTTAGACGCATGAGAGGCGACATACCGGAGAGCGACCCTATGAGTGTGCAGTCTGCGGGAAGAGATTTGCCCAGCGAGGCAACGTTCGAGCACACCAAGTAGTCCACCGCCAAACCAAACCATATGTGTGCAAGTTGGACAACTGCAACAAGGATTTTACCCAACGTGGAAATTTGAAGGTATATTTGTTAGAGTTTCCCATGGGATGATGGTTCTTTTGACGCTAAATCGTTTCCTTGCTTTTCACAGTCCCACCAGAACCGATTCCACGCCGAAGCCTTGAAGGCATTAACGCAGAAGTTTGCAACACTTGCCAATGCCACCAACGTCTCAGAGGCTGACCGAGAGCTCTGGGAATATTTTGCTACAACGTACAAGAATAGCAACAAAGGCATCAAGGGACGAGGCAAGGAGCGACGAACTGGAGTGTCCCAATCGCCCAAGAGCGCAGTGATGCCGCAATTCCCTGTCTGCTCTCCAACGGCACCGACCATGCACCACCGAGGATCATACTCTGCCGCTTCGCAGCACGTCACGCAGCAACCGATGCTGAGCCCGCCTCACGGTCTGGGCAACGCAACCATGGACCGGACCGATGGTCCTGGGATGCTCGGTACTCATCTTGGGAACGACATGGGTAGTCACACGACTGTGGGCCCGCCTAATCCCTCAGCCAGCATCTACGATGAGGCACCTCATCACGCCCAGTCGTTCCATGATCGGGGCTACTAGGCTTGGTTGGGAGTGACATGACAAAGCAAGACGGAGTACAAGCGAAAGGCGTATGATACCTCGATTCATTTATGGGACAAATATATACACGGACAGCGGCGTTTAAAAAGAGAACAGGAGGAACTTGTAGACTACGACGGCGCGAAATAACTGGCAAAGGCGAAAAAGGCGGGCGCTATGTACGAATGATGGAAGGAGGACTAATGCAAAGAGGGAACTGGAGAAGTAGGAATGGGATCTTGGAGTTGGGAAGAAACACGCGGGACAGCCGACTCACGGTGGACTGAATTTATCTAGGGAGGGAATTTTTTTCTCGTTTTTTTTTTTTCTTCGTGTTAGCATTTACAAACGGGTGAAGTGGGAGATCTGAATGGGACGGCTTTTGGACTCTCACGGTGGCTTTTTGTTTTCTCCTTTGCTTTTCTCTCTTCCCCTCTAGCTGTTGTTCTTTCAAGTTACGCACTTACCTTGTGTTGAATCTAGCTAGTCGGGTAGTATATTTCATGGCTTTACATGAGCTTCGCCGAGTTGAGATTCTTGTCTTGTTTGCGGATGTTGTGAACCCCAATCGAAGTAAAAAGCACACCGCTAGGTTGAACCACCCGCCAAAATAACATCCACTTACTAGATGTATTGTTATCGATGCTAGAAGTGCAGAGGAACTCCTCTTTGCCCAAGGTTGCCGTTATTTGCTCCAGACTCTTCCAACAGAGACTCTGCATTCTGCCATCTACGACGTGTCTTTAGTTTAGTGGCTTGCATCCCTCATGCTGCACATAGCTTTTTAAACTCGGGGGCTTCCGAACAGGGCTTCCGAGATTAACACGCAGCAAGGCATCTAGGCTCTGTTTTTGTCACTGATGACTAGCCATCTATCCACTCGCCTTGTACAGAGCCATTGATGGCAGACCATCGAAGTTCAATAGAAGGTTAGATGCTCTCGGGCCGCTACCGCTCTTTTGTTGTCGAGATAGGCTTACATCGATCCTTTACAAAGTCAACACACACCCCGAGGACAAAAGGACTTACACCCTCACATTCGCGTCCCCCCCTTCACCCACCCACTTTCGTAAGCTGGCGTTTTACATCTCAACAAAAAGGGATCGATTGAACCCCCTCCATGACGAAAAGGGAAGAGGGGTCAGCTGGGAGAGACGAGATGATACCGTGGCGTGGATGGAGAGAGGGAACGGACTGAGAGAGTTGTGATTGCTTGTGGGTTGAGGGGCGAGTGGACTTGGTTGCGTTTCGGTTGACATGATGGGAGCGTTTATTTACTTATTTATTCATTTCTTTTAATCCGTAGCGGCTATCTTATATATATATATATTACAACTCAGCGAGTTTCTGTTCTTTGTTTCCTTTTCTGTGTCGATTTCTGTTTCTTTCTTCTTCCAGGTCTGTTTATCGATGTTGAGTTTTGGGTATGGAGGTAAGAACCATGGACCCGGTTCAAGGATACAAACAAAAACCCGAAAGAGAGAGAAAGAGACCCATGGTGATGACGGGCTGCATCCAGAAAAGGGCAGGGAAAATAAAATGATGAGTCGCCGTGACCGGGCATCCGTGCATCTCGCCGTCTCTGGAGACCCTGTGATGACGACTTCTCCGTCTGCATCTCCTGAATACATTCCTCTTTCTTGCCTAACTCGGTGCTCGTTTAAGAATCGGGCATGTTGGTGGGGAAGAAGGATTGCAGAAGTTGCTGTATTCTTCTTCTTCTTCTTCTTCTACTTCTCCCATTCTTCACCGCTCATCTTCAAGGGAAACCCAACTAAGTGAATGGTTCTGTACCTACTTTCGTAGTTTCTGGTCTCGAATAGGGTCTCACACCTCCCTGGCAGACGGGCGAAATGGGAGAATAAATGTGCCATAAATTCTTTCCTGCGTTTTCCATTTGCATGCGCTGTAACGCTGCGAGGCACCGGAGTCTGTAAAGATGTGCCTGGATCGGGCGGGACCCTTGTCAGGATACTTGCCTCGAGAGACCCTGCCAGGCTCTGATACTGGGAAGTGGAAATAATACACTACGAAGTACGGTATGCGCGCCTGCCTCTCTTCCTGTGTTGGTCATTGTCTTCATTCGATCACAAGGCTCTCCTCACCGCCAAAACATGGTACTGTTCGTTGCGTAAGTGATTCCTGACGTGATGAAATGCAATTGGAGGGGTTGTGGTGCTTGAGCAAGCAACAAGGGGAAATAGAAAATGGGACATTGAGGCATTGGGGCGTCTGCCGAGTAACCCATTTCGTGCAAGCTTCTCCATCTCCATCACACTGACGGCGGTCAAATTCGACCGTCAAGCTCGCCTCCACTCTCAGTAATGATATGGCGGTGTCCGTGAGCTCGACTGATTGGGTTAACGATGCACGGCACTGCACACACCTCATACTGACAATACGCCACGGCCAAGATGAGCGTATGCGGGAGGGTGGGAATTGGGCAAAGAGACAGAACGGAGACGCACATCCTACGCGCAATGAATGCACTGCGAGAACAGAGTAGAAAAGAGGGGTGACCGTCGGCATGCATTGGTCGATCTCGAAAATGCCTGCATGTGCGACATCTCCCGCTGGCCTCTGATGTACGAAGCTACTACTGTAGCAGCAAATGCAGTGAAGTGGGAAATTCTGCAGCTGAGCTTAATGGGCGGCCACAACAACGAGGAGGCGCTGCCCGAGCTCGCTGCCCCCCCGTTTTGTCTTTCGATGAATTGGCCAACTAAAAGTTTACAAGCTGGCTCTCTCCTCGCCACCCATTTTTTGGGTTCCCTGCCTTACGTTGATGAATAAGAGATTGTAAAACAGCAAGGGTAAGCTCTCCAACCCTATGTTTTCACCATGCGACGCGTGAACGAGTGATGGGCAAAATAACAAAGGGGGCGTGTACAGATAGATCGAATCGACACCAAAGCAGGCCGAGATCCTGGCGTAATTTTCCTATGCACGACGTGGAACCCAATCTCTGGAGGTGCGAGATGAAAGTGAAAAAGACCGAATGCTGGCCTTGTACATTTCGTCTAAAGAATGATGCAGGCGTCTGTAACAGGTAACCGAACGACGACTTCCCACCGGGCACACCGAAAAAGCTTAGGCTAGATAATAGAGACAAGATCTATGTGGATGCAACTTATACGCCCCCATGCGAACGGGATGAAAAAAAGACGGCAACGAAAGAGGAAAAGAGGCCAAAGGAAAAAGGAAATCACAGCATTGAATATCTCGAGACCCGCATCAAATCTACCCGGGGGAGAGTCCGGAAGTGGGAGCCGGTTGTGGAACGGACCAGCTCCAGCTTCAGACATGCGTTATGAGATGAGAGCTCGCCTCCTTCATCATCACCAAAGACGGTTCGTATGGAAAAGGGGCGATTCATAGGACCGACCATCGTCATCGAGGCCACCCCTGGGGTAAGAATTGTGCCTTTGCCGCATCGTGGTCTAGGCTCTGAACTCATCTATGATTCGGAGCAAACAACAGAAGCGCCCTAGCGCGAGAACAACAGCCCACTATTTTTTGGGGCGCAAGCCATTGCCATTTCCTATTCCCCAATACCCAGAAAAGCTGTCAAGTCAGCTCATCGTTGCCTTGAGTCGGGGGACAACTAGCTCGTGGGGCGCCGCCCACTAAGTCGTTCATCTCGGCCATTTATCTCGTCATGGGTCCAAATTCACTCCCGCGAAGAGAGAGGGGGGCAGCTGCCAGGAGGTATTGGTTCAGACGCGACATCCATTGGGTGCCATCACCGTCATGGTGGTCCGCTTTAGGCGTGCATGAGTAAGTTGCTGGCCTTGCCCGGCCCCCCGAGTTACCGCCATCGCCACCTGATCTTTTGCTACCAGCCTGCTGAAAGTCGAGGCGAACAAGGTCTCCACTCTCGGTTGACCTCCTTAGCCTCCGTGAAGGGTCGAGACGAATAAGATGTTGTCGCCATTCTGGAGCTCGTACTCCTCCTCACCCTCAAGCTCCCAATCGGCATCGTTTATGAGCACTAGGATGCCCGGCCGGCTACGACCCGCAGAAGAGGAGAGACAGTTAGCATCCACTTTTTCGGGGAGGAGGGGATAAAACACCGTGTCCAGCTGACATCGAATGGACAAATGCGCAGCTCCTGACTGGCCGGTCACCTCTGACTGAGCTATTTCGCGAGCCGGTCCCCGGATGCTGATCACTTATACTTCTAAGATTAGAAACTAACTTACATATGACCGTCCAGAATGAAAAGTTCCTTGCGGGTATCCTTCATCGTATTCTCACAGAGGTAATCAATGAGAGAAGCGATAGTCGTAGGCTTCCCCTCGCTTGTGATAGAAGGTATACGGATAGAATGCTCCCGTTGATCGGAGAAGAGCATCTCCAGACCTCCGCTTTCATAGGTTGCCACATTAGTTTCATATCCCCACTTAAACGGTGAAAGTGCTGGCGCAAAAGAGGGTCAGATGCCAGCATCATGGACTTTCTCAAGTTGACCTACGTAAATTCCACCTTCAACGAGAGCCCTTGGGCATCACTGGCCTTGGTCTCTGTTGCTGTCGTTGTGGACATGTTTCCAACCCCGTTTTCTTAACGTGCGGCGCGCGCTTATTCTAAGTAAAGGGTTAAGGCTGAGGAAGAGCTGGGGTGTTTCAGGAGGATGAGACGACGAGCCGGGCGCAGATCTGAGGGCTTGAGTCCGATCGATCACGTTGCAGAGAGAGTGGGTGAGCCCGAGGACCAGGTTAATGAAGATGGAGGGGAGGTACCAAGGTACAAGGGTATTCCGTGAAGAGCGTCCAGAATGTTAGTAATCAACACAGTATTAATACACAGTATTAAATATCCTGGTAAACAGTATATTCATGCCACAACGCCACACAAGGCGGGCGTCAGGAACCCATCGCCACAAGTGCAAAAACGATTCCAACTCGTCAGCCTTGCCCACGGAAAATACATTGCCATCGCGATCTCGAACCTCGCAGCTCGGTCGCAAACAACTCCCAAGGTTGAGACATCCAAGGGTAAAAGAAATTTCGAGAAATAATAAATAATCGGGGAATATTTCCCGTCACTCACACGCGCAAACATGGCTCAAAATCGGCATTGGTATGTATCGCACCCTTTCTACACTGCCCATCAAGAACACCAAGAACATCGCTAACGAAGCTTTCCCCACAGGGAACAAGACAAAGATGCCACCGTCTACATAGGCAACATAGACGAGCGCGCCGACCCAGCCATGGTCTACGAGATCATGCTCCAGATGGGCCCCATCCACAACATCCACATGCCGCGCGACCGCGTAACCCAGAACCACCAGGGCTTCGGCTTCGTCGAGTTCCGTACGCCCCTCGACGCCGAATACGCTGCCAACGTCATGAACGGCGTCAAGCTCTACGGGAAATCCCTGCGCGTCAATAAGGCGTCCGCCGACAAGCAGAAGCAAGCCGAGGTGGGAGCCGAGCTGTACATCGGGAACCTAGACCCCGGGGTCGACGAGAAGCTTTTGTACGATACGTTTTCGAGGTTCGGGCCGTTGTTGTCGATACCGAAGGTGGCGAGGGATGATTCCGCCCAGTCTAAGGGTTTCGGGTTTGTTTCGTACGCCGACTTCGAGAGCTCGGATGCAGCGATTGCCAATTTGAATGGGCAGTATATTCTCAGCAAGGAGGTTTCGGTGCAGTACGCTTTCAAGAAGGACGGTCGCGGAGAGAGGCACGGTGATGACGCGGAGAGAGAACTTGCGAAACAGGCCAAGAAGCGTAATCTCGTCCCCGAAGCCGCTGCTATCCCCGCCGCTTTCCTCAACGCCCCGCCTGCGGCTCCTGCACCCGCTGCTGTCCCTCAGATCCCCTCCCGCCTCCCGGCCGCGGCTCCCGCTGCTGGCTTCGACGCTTCCTCCATGCCCAGCGCGCCGGGAATTCCAGCTGGCATGCCTCCCCCACGCATACCAGCTGGTTTCAACGTCCCCTCGCGGGGTGGCCCGCCTCCTCCTGGTTTCCCGGCCCCCATACCAGGCCACCCACAAGCAATTCCTCCGCACGGCTTGCAAGCAGGCCGTGGTGCCACTGTTCTCCCTCCCGCGCCGTCGGGTCTCCCTGCGCGTCCTCCGCAGGGCCAGAGAGGTTACACGAACCCCGCGGACTTCCACCCCGGTTCGTATCGTACTCCTCCCCCGGGAGGGGCTGCTGCTCCGCCACCACCACCTGGGTTCACCCCGCCTCCCGGGTTCGGTCCGCCTGGCACCGCTCCTGGTGCTCCTCCCGGTGCGCCGCCTGGGTTCATGCCACCGCCTCCTGGGTTTCAACCACCTCCGGGCTTTTCACGGAGGTAAAATGTGATCGTACAGTGTTGGGTAGAATCTAGTGAAGGGAGGACGATTTCGGTATTTCCCTCAATATATGGAATGGAGAGCCTGTTGGCTGTTCAAGATATTCTTGAAAGAGTGCCGTTCAGGATCATCTGTCCAAAGAAGAGCCTCGGTTCACAAAAGAAGGATATCTCCTCTTGTGACAAACACGAGAGTTAATTCGGATTGGGTTGTAAGGAAAGGCTAGACACAGTCGTGTTTAAAAGTATTTGCGGAAAGTATGGCGTTATTGGGGAGCAATGATGGGAATTTTCATGTATCAAGATAGTCATCAACGTTCTTCATCGTTCTTCATCGCGATTCATAGCAAGATAGCAAGCGAGGCCAGAGGAGTGATGGGTCGGCAACAGTTGAATCAAAAGCAAACCTCGGAAAAGAGATGATAAGCCAGTTTCAAGTCCCATTTGTTTGTATTTGAAGAACTTATGTCCTAGAGTGAATTCCACTAGATATAAAAAAGAAGCAAATCCTCCTGCCGATAGAGTTCCAACTCGTCTCCATGTCCCAGGTGATACAGTAATACACTATTCTACATCGACTATACCTCCCTTCATCACCTATTATTTTTTTTCTTTTGACCAGAAAGCACACCAAAGCTCTTCCGGTGCCTTTAGCCCCATGCCCACGCAAAACGCAGGGACGCTCAACACCACCATAACTATCTTAGGCATCAACCGCCTCAACGGGAGCCGCCTTCGCAGCCTCCTGCAAGAAGCTCTCCTCAATCGCCGACTTCCTCCTAAACACCCTCAGCCACCTCTCCGCCCAATCCCGCACATAAGTCTGCGAATCACCATCCGTCGCCTCGCCATTCGTGCCAGTTGACCAACCGATCAGAGCGTCCTCAAGGGCCCGGAAAAGCTCCCGCATGGCCTTAACCTCGTCCGATTGGGTTTCGGCATCAGGATTGCCGCGGGCCACGTCGCGGACTCTACCCGTGACTTTGGCAACGGTGTTGAAGACGAGCTCGAAGATGTGCCACTTGGCGAGAACGTCGCCGGTGCGCTTGCCTCCGGCATGACTGGTGCCGATGAGGGCCCAGTGGATGACGGACAGGGGTGTCAGGATCGAGTAGTTGAGAAGTTTCTCGATGATGGAGACCGCTACGCCTGGGTGGGCCTGCCAATAGTTCATGACGGAGGTGATGATCTGGGCACGAGCGCCCTCTGAAGCAGCACCGACGTCAACTAGCCGGCCCTTGGTACGGTCTATGCACGCAAGGACGTGAGACAGAGACTTCGAACCGACCCAGCAAACGGCCGTCATGAACACATCGGTGCTTGCGACGAGGGGGTCAACTCCGTTATCAAGCGCCGTCGAGTGGATTCGCTCAATGATCGGTTGGAAATCCTCATCTGGGGATTTACGCTTGAGAAGGGTGGCAATCTCTTGACCCTCTGCAGAGAAGGGAGTGTCTAGTAGGTCCAGTTAGCACGAACTGAACGAGGAACTGATGTGCTCGCCGAGATCGTGGTGGCGAATTGGAACTTACCAGGGTTGTTAAACTTGAAATCAGGAACATCCTTCTCCTTCTCAGGACCAATCAGGGACTGATACGCCGGGGGCAAGGTGCCCTTGATCCTCTGAGCAAAGCTGAGGCGGATCTCCTTGTCAAGAGCGCCGACGATGAAGGCCTTGCAGGGATCCAAGGAGGGCAATGACACGTCCTCCTCCCACTCCGTCCACTTCCATGTGAAACCGAAGTTGCTCAGGTGATGTGCGAACCAATCAACGAAACGGTAACCAAGTTCAGCATCCATACTCGCGGTATTCCTGTAGAGATATCGGATCGCCCTTCCAAGACTAGGCGCAATGGCGGCTGGGGCAATTTTACATGCCTCGGTCAGCACCGAATGGTAGTAGACTAGCTTATGCTCAGGGGCGGGAAGCTGGAGGAGCTGGGAGAACACTGTATCCACAGCCACGTCTTCCGGCTTCCAGGTCGACTTTGTCGGTTCAATATCCCGCAGACGATCAAAGGGTGTAGCTCTCTTGACGAACGTGCCCTCCGAGAAGTAGCAGTCTAAATCAATCAGGTACCGAGCAGTGACGTTGCGGTTGAAATCTAGGATATTGATCGTATCCAGAAGGCCGTCCCGGATCAGGGAAGCTGCAATATCTGTTGTAGGAGGCACCGACTCGACCTCTTGGTTGCCGTAGACAGAGAGGTATACCTCTGGAAAGAGGGGGCGAGGGCCAGCAATGACCGTTGAGGGAACCGAGATGGGTGGGAGATCATGCTTCGTCGCGTTCTCTAGTCGTTCCCTGGCCTCAACTTCTTCGAGAGGTAGATTCCACGGGCGGGGAAGGCATGCAAGTTTCCAATTGTTCGCTGCCTCAGCTTGTAGTTGCTTCTGGAGCAGGCCAATAACACTCATTGAGCCCACCACATCTTCTTGGCCGTTTCCAGCGTAGTGGAAATCAATAAGAGCCTGCAGCGCATGGGGCTCAGACGCGATAATATCGGTCTTATCCATGATATCCGCGGCCTTTTGCTGCCACTGACCAGGAGGCGACGCCGCCATGAGATAGGGTAGGGTCAGAAGAATGACCTTTACCAGTTCCGTTCCAATCGTCTGCAGGGAACAAACATTAATTCATGCAACTCGTATGAAAATCACGAGCCTCCGGGGCTATCAGGAATGGGAGGGCAGGGGAACCATACATCATCAGAGCTTGCAGTTTGGAGATCAACAGCTCGGCTAAAGAGCTCCTCCAGCACAGGGAACACACCATCCCCAGCAAGACAGCTCTGCAGACAAGCCAGTAGCTTCAGGTAGAGCTTGACATCCCTCCAATCGCCAACCTTGATCTTCTCTTCCAGCGCCGTCGCAACCTTGCCCAGGATATCATCGACGGCCTCGGGTTTCAAGGTGTTCAGAACGATAATAACGGCGGCAAGAAAGGGCGTCTTGAGCGGCTGTTCCACTGCGATTTGGAGGGTCAGGTTAATGAAGTTGTTGCGCAAGTCCTCGTTGTCGTAGTTATCCGCCACAGTCTGAGCTATCGACTGAACTTCTTCATGCCAGCGGCGCAGAGGGGACTCGGCGAGGGTGAGCATCTGCTTCCGGATCCGGACAGGGAGAGGCGCCGTGTCGAGCCGACGACGCGGGCCTCTGCGATCATGATAATCGTCGTCATCTAGAGATATATTTGGGTTAGTTGATGTTCCACGACGCGACGTTTGGAACTATGACAAAAGACCAGCTTAATCAAGTCCAGAAATATGCCATTGCCCATACCTCGATAGCGTCTCTTCCTATTGTAGCCGTAGCCTCCACCAGACTGTCGTCGGTCGTAGTCGGTCATTGTGGCGGCTTGAGATAAGTTTTGAGGTGTCAATCTTTAGAAATTGCCAATAACAGGATTGGAAACCCAATTTCTACATGCTGGGATAAAATACTGATGTGGTGGGGCAGGAATTCAGAGGACGGTTGTGAGAGCTCAAAGTTGCTCCCTGTTTTCAAGATCGCCCTGTTCGCGACTTCCAACGCAATTGATTCGAGCTCCAAACTCTCCTCTTGGTCACCTTTCACAGCTATGTGGCTTGATGTGGCTGGAGCTCCATTCTACACCTGAGGCGTAAAGGCAGAAAGAATGGCATGTCGATGACTAATCAAGGCTAGACTTGACCAACCTCAACCCTTCCGATATATTAACACTTCGTAGTTCGTTGTCACTCTTGCAGGAAGCCACTCTTGATAGACTTCGAATTGCAGAGTAGTAAACTAAACGTTGGCAAGGTAGGGATGAATTTTTTTCGATTCAAAAATCTTCCTGTGATGTACAGAAACGGGGGCTGTTCTACAGAGCGAGCCATCCATGCTCCAAACACCGAATTAGTCTCAGTCTGCGAATGCAATCCGGATCCATAATCGCTAGTCTCAATCACACAGGATCCTACAGCTTCGCAAAGGAATGCCAACGAGCGTTGTCTTAGCACGCATCACCTGGGCCATACCCGGCCCGGCTCGAGACGCATGTTCCATATTTCCACCCGTCTTGGAATTCGTACACTCGGGAAGGCGCTCGATTAGGAGCATTTGTGCATGTCTCCGCACAACTTGACACAGATTGGGTAGAAATCAAGGTAAGGGGCAAGCGGCATTCCGGTTCCACCGCAAAGCGGCCATTGTTTCCTCGAGCGTAAACAAGCGCAAACACGTCTCGCTGACAAGCAAACTTTGAACAAGTGAAGGCCAACCAAGGGATCATAAGAGACGTCTCTGTCATGCATCAAGGAAAGAAAAGATAGAGAGGGAAAAAAACATAAAAGCTGGGGAAAAATAGAAGAAGAAGAAAAAAGGTCTAAAAAGTGCGATTCCCTTTCATATGCATCAATGCAGCTTCGCGCATCTTGGCGAACGATCCCGACACTGTGAAGTCATGGAGTGCTCGGCAGGGGTGTCGACCACGAAGCCCGTCGATGCGGTTACAAGAATATACCCAAAGGCGTGCGGTCATGTAGGACAAGAACTGTCCATTCCGCCTTGTCCACGTCTCGGACGGTGTTGCTTGCCTTCGTCGTGGTTGACCTCTAGAACTTCCAACCTTCCCATATACTCATGTTAAGAAGCAAGATTGGGAACCTATGTCTCCCTCTCGTTCCGTTCCTTCAGTTCCATTACTTTGTTTTTCTTCTTCTTCTTAGTTCGCCCTACCTTATCCCTCCAATGACTATCTTTGAGTGTCGGATCAGAAGCCGCAATGATGTCGGGATCACGATATGTGATCATTCAGATCTTGAGCAAAAAACAACAACCCTAACCGAGGCGGCAGTGGGCTTAATCGAGCCTGGCCAGCATCTCTTCCTTCTTCATAGGCGTAAAGTCATCTATGTTGAGTCCACGAGCCGCAAGGGTGGCACGCATATGAGGGGGCACCAACTTGTGGTTGAGATGTGGTGCAATGGAGAGTTCTAATAGAAAAAAAAAGCCCTCAGAGGTTAGCGAGCTCGGTCTTTGGTAGTTTTTCAATGATACGAATGGAAAGACAGGTGAACACATACCATGACGGCTGAAATCGAAAAGGGGAGGCAGGTCTCGCAACTGGCCTGTTTGGTGCCTGGAGTCTGGTAGTTTGGTGTTGGGATCGCGGAGCTCGTCGAAAAACGGATGGACCATGGCTTCGATCGCCGACAATCTTTCCGTTGGGGTATACTCGAGAAGTTTGCTGATGAGGTCGATCGCGTTCGCGTCGGCTTTCCTAAACACCTTGCTGAATGGATGGGGCTTAATTTGAGGGAACTTGTGCTCCATGTAGTTGGGATTCATTGTTCGAATCTGTTCCCTCGTGGGTGTGCCCAAAACCTTGATGATCTCGACTAATTGGTCAATACCCGATTCACCGGGGAAGAGAGGTTGTCCGAGCATCAGTTCCGCCATTACACAACCTGTTGACCAGACGTCTATTTTCGGATGAGTTAGTCCAAAGTCATTTTGAAGTTCGCGTCAGCTGAGAAAACCTTACCAATCTTAGTGGCGTAATTCGTCGCACCAAAGATCAGCTCCGGCGCCCTGTAGTATCTGGAGCAGATGTATGATACGTTGGGTTCGTTCTCTACCAGTATCTTTGCACTACCAAAATCACAGAGCTTCAGAACGCCGGTGGAAGGGTCGAGGAGAAGGTTTTGAGGCTTGATGTCTCGATGGCAAATGCCCTGGGAGTGGATGTAGGCAAGGGCACGGAAGAGTTGGTAGATGTAGAGCTTGACCTCTAAGATCGGCATGGTCGTCTTCATCTTATTAAAGAATCGCGAAGCTCGATAAACTGTCTCGGGGACAAACTCTTGCACGAGATTGAGGTAAACTTCGTCCTTCTGCGATTTGTTCAACGGGAATGTTAGCCAGGGTCGTCCGGTAAATGAGGGGTAGTGCGACAGAAGCCGCAGCCTACACTGAGCTCACCCGTTCTCCATTGGAGTAATAGAATGCTTTCAGTTGAACAATGTTTGGGTGTCGAACGATGCGCATGATTTGGAGTTCGCGGTTCTGCTACGATCAGCTTCTCGAAACCAACAGTGCGTGCCCGGGTGCCGGGGTCGATGGGGTTTGGGGAATGAACGGCACGTACCTTGAAGCGTTTATCCTGAAGCACACGCTTGATGGCGGCATCCTCTCCAGAGGGCGACAATTTGGTTTGAAAAACAACACCGAATGATCCATTGCCCACAATCTTGCATTGCGTATACTGGAGCTCTCTTGTCTCTCCAGTAACTCCATCTTGGACCTTCTCGCGGATCACCTCTGAAGGGCAAAGTAACGGTTAGTCTAATGCCGGGAGATGCGCCAATCAGAAAGAGGGTTGAAGGCGCCAAAATGTGTTGTGCTCACCTCCCATCCGCAGGGTGTTGAAGGCTGAAGGCCGGCTCGAAGACATGATCGCGGCGGATTCTGCCACTCCAACACAGAAAAGGACTGGAAATTTCAGGGCGCTACGAGTCGAATATACAATCGTATCGATTTCGGCAGGAGATTGGACGACGTCGAGACGAAAATCTGCCGGGCCGCGTGTGTGAGGGTGGAAAGTCGAGTAGGATTAATGTCGCGGGGTGCAAGACAAGGCCGGTCGAGAGCAGGGTCCGGAAGACGTTTCGGCACAGAGGTAAATGGAACAGAAGGGGAAATGCGTGGTGTTTGTGGATGGCAGATTTGCTTGGTTTGGTCGCTAAGCAGCTCCTCGTGGGCACCAGCCTAATTGATCGGGGGCGGGCGTGCTTCCTTCAAGTCCGGACAGAGATGTATACAACCTGATGCTTTTTCCTTCAAAGAGTGGGAAAAGAAAAAGAAAAAGTTGGAGATAAAACAGACGGAAAATGGATGAAGAAGTAGGAGTTTGAGGGAGTAGGGGAAAAAGGAAGGGAAAGCGAGGCTGGTCGAGAGCTAAGAGACGGCAATTTAGCAAAGGTTTGTAAATCGTTAAAGCCGGATTGAATAGGCCATTTTCCTAGTCGAGGTTCCCTTCAATTCATTCAGTGGGCAAGAGGAGAGGGGGGAAAGATCAATCTAGACTAGATCACTCTTTCGCTGGAAGGTCTGCGTAGGAATGTGGAGCGTGGAGTATGGGGTGAAAGGTTGGTGGGTATTTTGCTCAGGTGGGGGGGGAGGAGAAGAGATGAGGTCGTTTTAGGTCAGCTGGGAAGGAGAGTGAAGGAAGAGAGGAAGAGGGAAAGGTGAGAAAAAAAATATTCAAAGTTGGACTTAGAAGCAAAATAAAGGAAACGGGTAACTATGACGGCGATGGTATTACTTGCCCAGCTGCCACGAGGTTCGGTTCAGACAGGCCAGGTCTGGGACGTGGTGGCAAGATACACCAGCAGATCCGGTGGGCTTTAAAAGAGAGGCAACCACAAAGCTGACAGGGGGACGGGGACTGGTGGACACGAGGGGCTGTAGTTGAGGGTAGTGGAGTGCGAGTATGTACTGCGCAGTGAAGGTGTACGAGGTGGAATAGGTTCAATCTGGTGTTGGCTCAGGCTCAGGCTCAGGTTTTGGGCTTGGGTAGAGGCGTGGTGGTGGTTTGATGCAGGTGTAGGTGTAGGAAGAGGAATGGCGCTCGACAGACACGCCGATGCATGCAGCCCCCAGCCAGCTAAGGTGAGGTGATTGCTGCTTGGTCCCTTCTTTCTCTGGTCGGCTCTTTAGAGGGGCGGAGGTGGGAAATAATCATAAAAAGGTCCAGGTACATGCAAGCAGTGCAACCAGCAAGTCCAACCCTTGCTCGAGCTTGACAAAAATTCAAGCCATGAGGAGAGAATAGAGAGAGAGCCCAGCGGGCGTGGGAGAAGCGATCCTGAAAGCTTGGAGAGCTTTTTCGTCGGAGATACGGGATACAGATTTACCAGGCGCTGCTTCTGAACGAGCAATCCACAATGGACCTCGCCCAACTCGATCAACGAGGTTCTCGAGAAATGACCCAAGGCATAAACTGGTTGATGAGAAAATGAGGGGTAACAGGGTAGCAGGGAAGTTTCGCAGCCAGCCGAACTACTCGACTAACCCCGGCAAAAAGGGCAGGAAACATTGAACTTGACGACTTTCCACGAAGACGAAAAGGAAAAAGAATGGACTTACACTTAGCCTAGACAATGAGACGCAGAGAAGGATCAAATCTTGAACAGGGAAGTGCTCGAGGAGGAGATAACTTCGTAGCCTGGCTTGGGGGGAGGAAGGAATCACATTGGCGAGCCCTGGCGCCCTGGCTTCCTGGATCGTGGAAGTCACGGGATGAGGGAGCAGTGCAAAAAATTGGACCAAGTGATTTAAGCCTTCCAAAGTTGTACTCTAGGCTGGTACTCGAGAATAGTACTACAAAGAAACTTGAAATTTAAGAGAAGGTGGTGAAATGGAGCACTCGCCGCCAAAGGTATTGGTACCTGCCACACACAGGCCAAGCCATGGTCAGCAGCAGCCCACTTATGTACACCATACCCGTCCTGGTTCTAGTGCCATCCTAATCCGGGTTTGAACCGAATTTGTGCTCGAAGCACCAAGCAACTGCAACCAGAAGGATGAGTCCTGCTTCGGAGTGTACATACAGCTTTGGAAGTAATCGAAATCGGGCTAGGTGCTTCGACAAAGGCGTCGGATTTGGTTTTTTTTTCTTACATTTATAGAGGGAAACTCGTCCAGACACAAATCGATACAGTCATATGAAAAATCCCAGGATGAGATCTACTTGCGTACCAACAATGCAAGGACACGGGATCGACTGAGCAGAAATGAGACGAAGGTGGGGTTCAAGAGCTCTCTCGACTGAGGCAACAGATTTGTGGATTTGTTGGTGGCGTCACTGGTCATTGGTGTGTGACCTTCGTAGCTTCAATGGTGCCAATCAGGAGCTGGGCCTGGAGAGACTGCCTGTTACGAAGGACGGAGTAGAGTCATTGAGGACTTTTCACAGCAAACTCCCAAAACTCATGATGACCCTGGAAGACACGCGCTGGTCATCGTTAACGTCATGCTCACCAGCTGCTCCCGCTTGATACCTAGTCACTGATCGATAATGCATTCTTAGCACCTCGGGACTGAGCAGCTTGAAAAATCTACAAGAGAGAAGATTGTTGATCAATGTATATACTAGTGCCGGTCCGCTAGGGGGCCTCTCCCGAGAAGGAGCTCTCCAAAAACCACGAACCTGTCAATTGGGTAGGTTTCGAGGTCTGCCCTCCGTCTTAATACTATGAGGTCATCCCTGTGAAAACTTAGCTTCTCACGATACTCCTGAGATCCGCGACCTCCCTCATTCCCCAGGCAGGAATGCGAGATGGCATTGTGAGACACATCCAGGATTCCTCAGAGCCTTCAAGTTTTGAAACCTGAGAGCTCATGCTTGGCAGGTGTGTGCTTCGTACTGCCAGCTAGGCTAAGATCAGAGCAGAGACTATCGTCTGCCTCACATTGAGGCTGAAATGGGGATGTAAAGCTTGAGAGCCCAAGAGGCTCGCATCAAGATGACAACATTTTCGGAAGAGCCATAGCAGTCAACTGAGTCTTACTTGAACATCAGGGCGGATCCCTCATGGTCGGGTAGTTTTTCCCTCTTTAACCGCGATTGAAAGCTAAAAGTGCCACTTTTTTAGGTTTTAAACAGGCTCGATCCCTCTGCTCGATAGACTGTCTCAAGAGCAAACCAAGATTTCTAATCTAGGCCCAAAGCTCCGAAGCAATATGGCTCCAAATGACACCTAAAGCTGCAGGCAGGTGGAGCTCTATACATAGACATTGCTTCCAGGTCCAAGGGAACCCCTCGACTTCTAGAGTCTCGATGATGCTAGCAGCTCAAGGCGCGATCTGCACAGTCTTCAGACGATCCAAATGTTAGGCGGGTCTCTAGCACTTGCACTTGAAAATCCAGTCTCCGCCAACGATCTCTCACCACAACCCACATCTCAATCTGATGCAAAACCTCTCTTCGCTTCTTCAATGCGCTCTCCAATCACCTGGCTGGGCGTGTTTTCCTTTCTTTCCTTTACATGAGCTTGAGCCTGAGGTGCCTGCCGCGTCCCTACTTTGAGAGCCTAGCGCGAGGATCTCATGCACAAGGTACCTCTAAGATATCGGTACTTCCAGGCGAGGGGCCAGGGTAGTTCAAATGCATTGACCAATAAGTGGTCATGGCTCCCGCCGTCGAGGATCCAACCTCCCTTGGCATTTCTCACAGCGGAAACGGCGAGGGAACTGATAACCTGCAGCACCACCGTCACCAATGATTAATTCCGTCTCCATGCGAGAGGAGCCAACTTTGTTCTCACCGAGGCTTTCACTACTATAAATCGACGATGGGCTGTCTTGACCGCGGCCTCTACCGACCCGGGAGAGGTAGGTAACTTCGTATGGTTCTACTTTCCAAGTTCCCAGTGATATTAGTACAAGGCTTGCTGAGTGGGCCTAGAGTTCTGCCTACGTCACCAGGAGTGTTGGTGGAGAGGTACAGTACATTATAACGGTGAGGTTTTGCGGGGAACTATTGAGAAGTCGAGACCTTCCAGGAGTGCTTTCTGACTTCGGTGAACTCTACACTACACTGGTCAAGTCCCGCCGATCTAGCCAACGTCAAATTGATTCATCAATCAATATTCCACTGTGCTGTCTTTGCTGTCTTTGCTGAAAGATGGTCCCACTATCCCCATAAATGCATCAATCCACACTCCCAGGAACCCGGAAGCTTGCGCTGGTCGTGACCCTGTGGAACCGTCGTGTTGAGTGGGGCTGGCGGATACTCCAGTTGAATCAATCAATGAGGACTGCAACAATTACGAAGCCTTGAAATCGTCCTGCCCGTTGTCCTTCCGTCCTTCGGAGTGCCTAGGTGGCAGGTGGCTGACCAACTCGCTGGGATTCGGGCTAATCCCAGACTACCTAATAATAGGCGCCTAAGAAACGGTCTCATGACCACGTCTGCAACATGCTATGAGTGGCTGGTCCAAGGAGACAGGGACCCGTCTCTGGCTAACCTTTCCAGCTGCCCCTCGTACCCAGCATGACCTGTTTTGGGATGAAATGGTCACCGGACGAAGGTGGTTTTGCATCTGATTGCGTTAGCCACTCCCTGTCCCTGTTAATTGGAAGTCACGATTGGCCCACTTCGCTACGTGTATTCGCCGTCTCAAGATCGACAGAGACCGCTGAAGCCTTGCCCACCCAAAACAATCATGTTCACATTGAGCCGCTGCCTGCTAGCTTCAAAAACAGCTCCCGCGATCATTTTCGGAATGTTATAGGGCTGATGGCTTGCCCCAATAACGAGGCCGGATCTTTTGATGACCTTTCCAGGGGGAACGGGAAGATCTGAAGAGACCAGGCGCCAAGCAAGTCCATCCATCCAAAACCGAATGCAGGAACAGCTGAACCGAATGATCTTGACAAACCTCACATACTCAGAAAAAAGTCTAAAGGTAAGATTATTTTGATATGCAGAATAGCCAGGCTTTTGGTGCTGTCTTGCAGTCCCGTGCTAGTGAATCAGAAGAGGAAGGAAAAACCCTTCAGCCCGCGTGATTTAGGTGACTGTATGTCTGCCAAAGATCCTCCCCGAGCCATAATCTATAGGAATAACTACTTGACATGTGATCGTTCGCATCAGTCGAAGAAACTACAATTGTAGTAGTAAACTAGGATTCGACCGGCACCTGTCTCTTAGGCGAAAAGATAGGGTAATATCAATTATTGACGGTCCGACAGTTGCCTTGTGAGGATGGTTGCCTACAACGAGTCTCGGCAAGGTCGATCCGTCCCTTGACTTTCCTTCTCTTCCCTAAGAGGAAGAGGGAGAAGAGAAACAAAGAAGGATGAATGAGCATCTCGGTGAGGCTGTAACAGGAGCAGGACCAACCGAAGCACTATTTCTCATCGTGAGCGATGCGGCGTTACCAGACCTCGAGTTCCTCCATGATAGGTATCGCTCCTTTCTGGACCAGCCTTTGGGAGGCATCATACCGGTGAGGGCAACTGCCCAGCCACGCCGAGCAAACCCACCTCCTCCATTTTAGGGGTTAGAAATATCGCCCAAACCAGACCCAGACACTTGCTGCTTCGTTGCCGGCGTCGGTGTCACAAATCTGACACCAACAGCATTATGGATTCTGCACTCCAGTGTCTCACCTCGCCGGCCTTTCCTTTACACAACGGAGTACTTCGAACACGTTGAGGATGCCATTAGTGCCAGGCTAGTGGCAACTAAGGCGTCGACGGCAGGGATCATGTTTAAAGTATTGAAAATTGACAAGACAATTGTCAAGATCAGTGGCTGGTTAATGGCACTAGAGACACCTCTTCTCGGTGTCTTGAGTTCTCTACTGACCCCGCCGCAGACCCAGAAGAAACCTGCAAGTAGCGACCTCGTGATCGTTAGATTTTTCTTTTATTTCCGTGTTACCCCTCACTCCACCCCACCCCCTGGAGGCTGGAACCCTAAATCATGGTTTTAATACGCGATGAAGAGACATCAACGACGAGTGCTAGCTTGACCGGTGGAGAAATGAAGAGTCGCCCCTATCTCGGCGACGTCCATTCTCGCCTTGCTCAGCCTCAATGGGTGGTTCTTGCGCGACCTCATCTTGAGGAGGATCAGAGCGATTGGCTTCTTGCCTTGTTCGGACGATCCATCAATTTCTCTGCAGCAGTGCCTGAAAAGGGGACCCTTACCTTGCCTAATACATTCCTGTGCCTGACGGATCGTTGGGTTGATTGGATCAGACAACCTGTCTTAAACAAATAAAGCCTACAAGTAGAGGTTGGTTCGGGGCATGTCCTAAACTACTTCGTAGAGTATCCCTAAATGTCTCGGATGAGGGTGGGCTGTTCTCTTGAATGCCTGTCCTCGTGCGGCTCCTGTCATGGCAAGTCGTTCCTGTCGATGGAGGGGTCCTGGCAAGTTTTGCAGGGGCTGAGAGTTCCGCTGCTAAGATCCAGATCTCCGATTCGCTTTCTGTTTCTGTTTCCCTCTTCCAAGCCTTGTCATTCCGTTATTCAATTGATTTACATCTTATCAGTCGCTGCCATTGGCAGGGTAGATTCCTGGGAAGCTGTGAGCATTTTAGAGCTTCAGACGGCTGTTTCACTCGGACTTGGCGCTGCTCTGCTTATTATGGAGGATCCATTTGGGCGACTTCATTTGGCAAAAGTCGATGGAGAAATCCCGGGCCTGTACGATGACGTGGTGAGCCCTACTAAGGGGGCCCCTGAAACCCACTGTTCCACGCCGGAGACAGGCCAAAGTTGTTCTGCTGCGCCGAGCCGGTCACTCGGCAAAGCTCTCAAAGATCCCCCCCGCGGCGACGATAATGCCTTCTCGCTTATCATCGAGCTCTCTCAAGTCTGTCCTGGACTCGGTTGCAACGTCTCAATCCGAAGCTAAGACTTTTAGGAAGTATAAAGCACAAGTATACAATATCACTCTCTCCTCCGCGTTTCGAATGGCACCATCCATAATTGCCGGTCGACTCGTCCAACCACATTGCCGGGTCGCAATTGGGAGTTCAGCTCGATTTACACTATTACACTAATACCCTTTCCACGAGAGCTTGTTCAAGGAGAGGACAGGGGTAGGTCGAAGCTCTTCAACATCATGCCAATGTCAATTCAGATTCCCACAACCCGAGATCCACTCCTATTGCCTACAGAAAGAGTGCAAGAGCCTCTCGCCAGTCAACGTTCTACGCAGTACGACCCTTCCTGCTGCTTCATTGAGATTCCCCGTTTTCGTCATGATCAGCCACGATGCTACCTCGTCTCTGAACTATGCAGCGGCCGTCATCATCCGACAAAGGATCTGAATCTCACTCGCCAATCCCAAGCTTGATGCCTGAATGATGCCATACCATATTGCGCACCACCATATCATTGCCACTGGCGACTTCGTAATACTCGTGCCCCGCACACACACACACAGCGTTGGGAGGTTGAAGCGAATCTCCTGCGGGCTGGCTGACTTGCATTTCTAGAGACTGTCCGACGTTCATGCTTCGCCAATCTGGAAGAGAGCTGTTGGTCGTTTGCTATCTTGGGATTGAAGCTAACTTTAGGTCGCCCATATCTCAATGCTACCTTGACTGAGTTGACAAAGGGCAGCTGCAACAAAGCTCTATGAAGCTCTACGAAGCTCCGTGCAGTCTTGTTAGGCCTCTTTTCCATCTTGTTTATATCCATTTTCTCCTTCTTTTGCACCCCTCCAGCTTAGCCGGGTTCGAGAATGCCCAATTGAAACTTTACCATTGCCTATGATTGATCCCTAACGGGTATTTTTGGCAATGCAGTCGCCTGCGTGCTGAAGGATGGCGCGTGCCCAAGCCGGCATCCACCACATCTGGTGCCATTCTTCCCCTTTGAGCGACCCGCAGCGCGGCAGCCTATGGATCTCCCTTCTTCCTACAGGAAAGGTCGCGCAACATGGGTTTACGGAGCGAAGAGGCATGCTTCGTCCACTTAGCTTGCCATGTGGGATGCGGTGCGGCCCTTCCATACCCTCAAACTGGGCCTCGACCGAGAACGTCGTTTTGCCTCAAGAAACCTTTTTCCGAGACCCCCGGGTAAGCCATCCCTGGAGCTGATTCTAACAAGACCGAATTGTCCAATGGCGCAGAGAGGATGGAGAGGCTTAGTCGGGATGTGCAATGCTGTGTTCACGCACGAAATGTAATCATTTCCTCTCTGTCTCACCAGAGGCAATGCCACTCCCAAGCACAGGTGTCGAGCCCAAGTTTCAATGATCAGCATGCTCTAACCCGGGACAAGCTTGAGGATCTGCATACTCCATCCTCATCAAAAGAAAGAAAAAAAGAAATTTCAAGAACGAACATGCGGAGCCCTTCAATTCAACGTTGCTCGTCCTGCTTCGTCGGATAATATAGCTCTCCACTTATTTTTTCCCTTGCCCTTGTCAAAGGTGTTGAGACAAGGTGGTAGCATGCTGCAGAGGTCCACCTTGGGGCAGGCAAAGAAATGGGACCTATCACATGCACGATGCGGAGTGACCTTGTTTCTGTTCGCACCTTGCTCCTCTCGTTCGCACAACTGCTTGCTGGGAATGGAGAACTGGCGTCAAGTCGAGTCTCAACAAAATGCAAGAGCTGCAGCTTCTACCAAAGGAACAGCATCCCAATGCGCCTGAGGTCAGAGGGGGAAGGGCGAGATGTCTAGCAATTGTGGGAATTTGCTGCGAATGGCTTCCTGCTGGTATCATTTCAATGCTTGGCATGGGAATGACGAAGTAAACTTTCACCGCAGTATTCAGCGATTCTCAAAATAGGAAATTCGATGCTCCCATGATTCGCTGATCCTCGACACTTGACCCCTCTTTCCCTAGAAAAGAACCCCGCAGTTTGAAATGGAGGTGTGTAACGTTTGTGGGGTCCAAAGCTAGATTACTGCCAATAGGATCGCGCTATTCTACGAGGTGCTGTCAGCGGTCCTGCCCAGGAGGTATATAGAGTCAAATACGAAATAACCGTAACAAGTCAAGTAACAAGCACGAATGGTTCAGGGGTAGAATACTTGCTTCCCAAGCAAGTGATCCGAGTTCGAGTCTCGGTTCGTGCATTTCATTTTTGCCTTTTCCGACTATTTTGTCTTATCTTTTCGGCCTCCATTCTTTTTTTTTTTGCGAATATCAATTTCATGTTTTGTTCAGACAGATAACGTGTTTCAGAGCTCTCTTTCATTCCTTCCCCTACTGAAACGTCACTGGCTACTAAAGCCGCCCTCTTCAGAGATGAGAGCTCTTTGATGTAGCTTGGGCACGCTATCTATATTTTACCGAGAATCATCCACAATGGAACGTGGAGGAACCAAGCCTGCCCCACCACAAGCGTAACAAGCACTGAGCTGGAGCTTGCGTCGTTCAAGGGACACAGAGCCCAAAGCCAGCAAACGACATTGCAAAGGAACCCTACCTCAAACTAACACTCACTCCCCCATCTCCCCGTCTCCAAAAGCATCGCCGACTTCTCAAGGGCCCACGATGAGCACCAACATCGAAAAGACAGTCGCAAGACTGCAGGAAAAGATCAAAGAGGGGCAGTATTACGAAGCGCAGCAACAAACGCGAGTCGTAGCGGCGAGGTATATCAAGGCCAAGAAGTGGGACGCGGCTGTGGACATCCTCTTCAATGTTGCGAAGGCGCTGCTGAGCGCGGGCCAGGGGGGCAGTGGCGGCGATTTGTGCAATTTGCTCGTGGAGGTCTACGAGAAGGCGGAGCTGGAGCCGGATGCGAATTCTAAGGGGAGGCTGTTGACGTGTTTGAGGTTATTTGATAGTGAGGAGCCGACGAGGAAGAAGTTTATTGGTGGTATGATTGGGTAAGTCTGCGCTGCTGGCATTTTATGGACATTATTCTTAAGACTCTCGGGTTTAACTCAATGCTAACTCTTTTTTTTTCTTTTCTATAAGATGGTCTAGCAAGTTTGGCGAGTTCCCAGCCGGCGACCCCGAACTCCACCACGTCGTAGGTTCAATATACGCAGAAGAGCACGAAGCCTACGACGCAGAACGACACCTAGTGCTAGGGACCAAGGATTCGCCCGAGATCCTCGCCCGGATGGAATATAAATGGTACAAAGAAAGCGACCCGCATCTCGCCGCCCAGTTCGCCGCCCGCGCGGTCATCCCATACCTCCTCGTCGGCAACGTCCGTGCGGCGAACGCCTCCTTCCGCATCTTCACCTCAGCGTTATTGCAAGATAACAAGGGCCTCTCCGTGCAGGACGTCAGCAGCCAGAGCAGCGACGTCAAGATCTTCCCCAGCATACCGCTCCTCAACTTCCTCTCGCTGCTCCTGCTGGCCGTGCAGAGGGGGAGCGCCGAGCTTTATAGGCAGCTGATTACCAAGTACGCGACGCATCTCAAGGAGACTGGTACGTGGTTCGATACGCTTGATGCCATTGCTGAGATGTACTTTGGCGTGAGGAGGCAGCGGCAGACGAATCCGCTGTTTGATATGATGGGTAGCTTGTTTGGTAGCGGCGGTGGTGGCAGTAGCCAGCCCGCGAGGAGACCCGCCAACCGAGTGGAGGCGCCTGCCCCCGAGGGACTGGACTGAAGAAAATCCACATTTTTTCGTGGACTTTTCTTGTCGGTGTTTGGGTGGGAGTGGATGAGCAGCTTGCCCATGCCTGTATATAATACCCCTCTTATAGAAAAACGCCTCGAAGCGTTGACGAGATAATTTTTGTTCATAACTGTTCAATGACGTGCCTGTGGTTCCGCTTCAAACATCCAGTTGTCGTCCGCTAAGGCCACAACCTTCGCTCGTAGACTAGCCTTCACCGATTCTAGAAGAACTGCTCCAATCGAAGCCACATGTATGTTAGGCCATCATACCTCCAATCCTCGTTTCCAAACGCTCGCGAAAGGACACACCTTCAGTTTGATCAGCCACCGCATTATGATTAATCTGATAAAGCTTTACAGCTTCCGCCAACCGCCGTCTCTCCTCTAGAAGTAAGAAAACGCGTAAGCTTAACATATCCCATCGAGGCGAATATAGTCGTTCTTACTCTCCATCTCAGCCCTTTCATCAACAACCCCATCCTCCTCGTCCTCCCCCGCGATCCCCAACGCAACAGCCTCCCCAACCTCCAACTCGCCCTGCTTATCCCTCACGACAATTTCGTCCGAGTCGGAAAGAACGTCAACGCAGCTATCCAGACGCAGGGTCTCCGTCGAGGTGGAGGCCGAGGACGGTGTCGGGCGGCGCGTCAGCTGGCTCTGGAAGAGGTTGCGGCGGACGCCGCTGGCGGCAGTGGGAGGGGGCGCGGCGCGCGTGCGGACTTGGTTGGGGGCGTTGGAGGGGTTTCGGCGGGATAGGTCGGGCATTTTGGCTTTGGGATTGGTTTGTTTGTTTTATCGCGTGGTGTTGTTCTTTAATTTGGGTTTGGTTGTCGGATATGCGATGTTGATGTTGGGGCAGCTTAGGAACGGGCTGCTTGGGCGGAGATAATGGGCGGATTTAAGGTTTGTTGGATCTTGAGAGCCTCAACCACCGCAATATCAAAAAAATTAAGTCGCAATCATTTGGGTGGTGTGTTTGAAAATTATACTTGACAATCAATTGATGAATACGTTTAGGTTAATTTATACAAAAAATTTATAAAGGGAAACAATTCTCTTCATCAAGGATGGGTACCGTGGTAAAGTCTACGAATCACCTTGTCGACGCTGGTCAATATGCTAGAGGACTAGAGTGTGTGAAGGGACAACGAGTATGAGCTGCAGCAATAATATGTAGTCTTCCCAGACGACCAGAGCGGCCATCTTTCTATCCTCCAGGTTTTGCAAGGAGCTCGTATAATTCTGTATAAGAAATCATGGATATATTGTGCCAACTCCTCTCGCGATGCAAGCCTGTCTGCTCAAAACCACCAGGTCTATCCGCCTCGTCCTAGTATACATTGATACATCTATAGTACAAAATTTACAGTAGATCCGCCACGTACAACAATAACCCTCTTCGCTGTCCTAATATCAGACGCACCCCCAGACAACTTAGCCGCTCCCTCCTCCGTCTTCAAGATCTCCTCAACGATCCACTCCTTGAGCGCGTCATCTTTAAGATCCGCCGGTGGAGGCGGGATCTCGACGACGGCTCTCAGCTTGCCCTTGATCTGCACGGCGCACTTTCGCTGTCGTGGCTGCAACAGGGGCAGGGTGCCATCGGGGGTCGGAAAAGTGGCAGAGGAAAAGATCGAGCCGGACGAGGGGTGGAGCTGGCTCCAGCACTCTTCTGTAAAGGCGGGAGCTATGGGTGCCATCATCTTGAGGAGAGCTGAGAGGCCCTCACGCCGGATGGCGGGGCTCGCTTCGTTCTCGACGAGTGTGTTGGTTAGGCTCATGAGATCCGACACAACTGTGTTGAGCCCATAGACCTCGCTATATGAAGAGGTCACGGAGGAGATCGTCTTCTGCACGTCGCGCCAGACTTGGGCATCTGTATCCCATTGAGCAAGCTCATCGGCGCTCATGGACCCTAGCTTCTTCGATTGTTCCTCGAGGAAACCCTTGGCCGAAATATCTACCGCGTTGCTGTCGGGTTTATCCAGTGTACCGACATAGTTGTATAGTCTGGACAGCCAGCGGGTGACACCAGAAATCTTCTCCTCATCCCAGTTCAAGGCCTCGCTGACAGGCGCTTGGAAGAGGATGTGGGCGCGAGTGGCATCGGCACCGTATTTTCCAATGAACCCAGTGGGATCTACCCCGTTGTGTTTGGATTTGGACATCTTTTCATACGTCATGTTTGCAACGGCACCGGTCGACTTGACCCTCGGTGTCTGTGGGTCCGACAAGTCGAGCTCATCAGGTGTGAGGAATATTCCGGTGTCGGGGTTGGAATACGTCTTGCCTTGAACCATTCCCTGCGTAATGAGTCGCGCAAAAGGCTCGGCAGTCGTCTCGGATGGATCTTGGGGATTGGGGAAGAGGGGAGTGGTGCTTAGGAATTTGTAAATGAACCGAGAGTAGAGTAAGTGTAGGATGGCATGCTCAATGCCGCCAATATATGTGCCGACGGGTAGATATTTCTCTGCCGCTTCCTTGGAGAAGAGCTGGTCTTTGTTCTTGGGATCGGCGAAGCGAGCAAAGTACCAACTTGAGTCCACAAAAGTGTCCATCGTGTCCGTGTCTCTCTTGGCAGGCCCGTTGCACTTGGGACAACTGGTGTTCACCCAATCGCTGGCATGCTCGAGAGGGTTTCCGGGTTTCCCTTCTTTCCAATGATTGTCGACCTCGGGAAGCTCAACTGGCAGCTGTTCTTCGGGCACGGGAACAGGACCACAGGTACCGCAGTGAACGATGGGAATCGGTGCGCCCCAATACCTCTGACGGCTGATAAGCCAGTCCCGAAGCCTCCACTTCTCGACTGGAGCCGCAAGATGCGCGGCCTCCAGCATGGCAATGAGCATCTTGCCACCCTCAACCGAGGATTTCCCCTTAAATGGGCCACTGCCTGCCGTCATGATACCGTGATTGACAAAGGGGTCGTTCGGAAGGGCCGTCGTGGACTCATCCTCCGATGCGGCGAGGACAACGCGGACGGGTTCGTCATATCGATGCTGTTTCCAGAAGGCATGGTCACGGACATCATGGGCCGGTACACCCATGACGGCACCCTCGCCGTAATCGCCGAGCACGTAAGGCGCAACATAAACCGGGAGTGATTCCTTAGTCGCGTCGGGAGTATGCTCGTGGTATGCAAGAGGATTTACGGCGCGGATATGCGGCAAAAGATAGCCAACCTTGGAATCAGGCGGCAGACCAGGTAATGTGTCCAAGAAGGCCTGCAACTCAGGGTCTACTTTCGAGAGTTTCTGGACAATAGGATGCGTGGATGCTAGAGCAATATACTGGACGCCGAACAAGGTGTCGGGGCGCGTTGTGTAAACCTCAACGGAGGAATGCACGTCATGTCCCATGGCCATGATGGGAAACTTGACCATAGCACCGGTCGACTTTCCAAGCCAATTCTTCTGCATAGACAGCACTCTTTCAGGCCAGGCGTTGTTCTTTTCGAGAATTGAGAGGTCTCGGAGCAGCGCCTCTCGGTATTCCGATATGCGGAGGAACCATTGCTTAAGCCTTCGCTTCTCGACCTTGGCTCCGGATCTCCAAGAGCAGCCATTGGCATCTACCTGCTCGTTTGCGACAACAGTCTTATCGACGGGGTCATAGTTGACTTCGGCCTCGGCCTGGTAGGCAAGGCCACGCTCATGCAGCATCAAGAAGAGCTTTTGGGTATGCTTGTAGAAATCGGGGTCGCACGTTGTTATTTCCTGCAAGACGGCGTCCGGGCAAAGAGTTAGCTGACGGTCGGTCCTCGCCGCGATGACCACAACCGAACAAGCGGTGAGAGAAGATAAGCACATACCCTGTCCCAGTCCCAGCTGGCGTTCATGTGCTGCAATTGATCTCTCATCTTCTGAATGTTGTCCTTCGTCCATCCGGCGGGCGGGAGTCCTCGAGCTAGCGCGGCATTCTCAGCGGGCAGACCAAAGGCATCCCAGCCCATTGGCAGGAGCACATCGTAACCTTGTAGCCTTCGGAAGCGAGCCACGACATCGGCAATCGTGTAGACGCGAAGATGGCCGAGATGGAGGTTACCGGAGGGGTAGGGGAACATGGGAAGGACGAATTGAGTTTCATTCTTGGCCGAGTGAGGTTTCGGTTCGGATTTCGACCAAGTTTCTCGCCATTTTCGGTCCAGAGCCGGCAGATCGAGCCTTGCGGTTGCGTAGAGTCGGGCGTGGCGCAACGTGGTTCGGCGGGGAGCAAGTGCAGCTGTGTGAGGGCGCTCCGGAGAGCACCTGACAAGGGAGACAAAACTCCGACGCGCCAAGGCCCTGCAGCTCGCCGGGGAGCTGACCAGTGATGTTCCGATTAGTAGCTGCATTGAGGCCGTATCATGGTCAAAACACGGGGGGTGTTTGTTGGGTTCCGCAGGGTTTTGCGGCTCGTCGCTGTGTTGGTGTGTGTGGACGGTGAGTTGAAGCTAGTCAGACCACACCGACAGAAGGTCGAGGTAGCCTGTAGCGGTCCGAAATTTATTTTTTTAGTGACCAGTCAGACTTGTTCTCCCGCGCCAGAGCCAATCCGAGCCGGCTGCAAGGTACCAAATGTGGCAGTTCGACGATGCGCCACAGGAAAATAGAGGGAAAGCCACAAGTGCTCCTTAGCACACGTGACGTCATGCAGGCTTCCCCCCCGCCATCAGTGCATCTCTGGACCCAATGGGATTGAATTAAATTGGGACTGAGAGTACCACTTGATTACCTATTGTTAAAAATTACCAAGAAAAATGCGCTGCCGCCCGCGTACATCTGCAGGGCTTTCCGTTCGCTATGACAAACCAGAACAGGAAACCCCCACCAAGAACGATCTGGTTGTCGTGCGGGGTGCTTGGAGATGGTGGGACAGGCCGGAGTTCGAAGGGAAGGGTCCGGCCAGAAACGCCAATGGCAGCAAGTTCAATTCCAGCAAATGGACAGGGAATTAAAACCCTCATTGTTCTGGAGCGTCTGGAGATGGGTATAGTGTAGTATCGTGCATTGCGCGAGCGTGGGAGGCAACTTAGAGCTTCACACCAAGGTGTCGATGTCGACGTGGTGGTGGACAGGGTCGCGTGGGCGAGAATTGATATAACGAAGAGGGTCCAGCTGCTTGTTTCGGAATCACTTGCTTCTTCATACGAGATGCAATATTGGGATTGAACTCCACGCCCACGGGCCACGACGAGACTCCCTACGATCAGACATGAGAATACATAGGCGAGAAGGAACCCGCGGAGAGTTATGATATTGACATGCGATGCTTACCTTCGGCATTTCTCTTCTGTCTCTTCTGTCTCCCCTATCGGCTCAAAGTCCATATTCTCTTTAAGACGGAAGGTCCCTTCTCTAGCCCTCTAGTCTTTGATCTATATAAGAGACTACAAGTGCTACCTCGGACATGTACAGACATCAATCAATTCTCGGGTTACAGCAATAGCCATAGTTCTTTCTTGTCAGACTTAATCAACTCCAAGTCTCTCAAACTCCGTCCACACTCACTTCCATTCTCCACTCATCTCCCCCTGTTCTTTGTTAAGCATTTCTTCCCGCAGCTTTCCCTTTATCCCCCTGTCGCTACCTCCGATTTGCCGCTGTGGCTTGCTTGTTCTTCAGTCTAAAAAACTGCCGGAAAGCTATTGGATCCCGGACAGCAACTTTAAGCCTTCTGAATCCGAGATCCCGAAATCGGAAAATACTGTGGTGCTCTAACTGCTCCAATTCCCCCAACTTCAGGACCCCTCCGACGATCCCTGGAGAGCTTCTTTCCTCTCTGGTTCTTCTCACTGAGCATTTGGCCTTGATTTTAGTCCATTGCATCATACATCCAACTCGCCAATTCGACTCAAACAATTTGGCCTCGCTCCTTTGAGTATCGCTCGTCTTATTTTAGTTGGTTTGAACTACTTAATAAGCCTGATATCGCAGTCAAGCTTTTTTTGCCGTCGTTTCCCTTTCTCAGGTACCATTGATATCAACATCTTGACCAGTGATAACCTCAACTCCAATTCCCCCGCCCCCACCAAACATCACCAACATCACCAAATATCGTCAGGCCGCCGCCATGGACAAAATCACAAACAAGATAGCGGCCCTACCGCCCGACGCGACCTATACGTCGCTCGAATTCTTCCCGCCCAAGACCGCCATGGGCTTTTCTAACCTGCGCGACCGGCTCGACCGCATGGAGCGTGCCCTGAAGCCCCTCTTCGTCAATGTCACCTGGGGCGCCGGCGGTTCAACAGCCCAAAAGTCTCTCGACCTTGCCGAGATCTGCCAGCGGGAGCTTGGCCTTACCACTTGCCTTCATCTAACGTGTACGAATATGAGCCGACGCTTATTGGACAGGGCATTGGAAGACGCCAAGGCCCTCGGTATTCGTAACATCCTAGCCCTGCGAGGCGATCCTCCCCGGCCGGACGAATACAGGGCCCTTGATGATGACGAGGTGACGGATTTTGCTTGGGCTGTCGACTTGGTCAAGTACATCAGGGCTACCTACGGCGACTATTTTTGCATTGGCGTGGCGGCGTATCCCCAGGGCCATGCTGATGGAAGCGCACCCGAGACGCAAAGCCTAGAATACGACCTGCCCTACCTCGTTGAGAAGGTCCAAGCCGGTGCAGACTTTATCATTACACAGCTCTTCTTCGACGTAGAAGCGTACGACAAGTTTGAAAAGACTCTGCGGGAGCACCCGAGCGGGGTCTTCAAGACTATTCCCATTATTCCCGGCCTCATGCCCATCCAAAGTTACCAGATGATCAAGCGCACGACAAAACTTAGCCACGCTTCTGTTCCGGACTCGATCATGGAGAGGCTAGATGCGGTCAAGGGAGACGACGAAAAGGTCAAATCAGTGGGTGTCGACATCGTCAGCGAGATCGTCGAGAAGGTCAAGAAGATCAAGGACAGGACGCCAGGGCCCAAGGGTTTCCACTTTTACACCCTGAACCTCGAAAAGGCCGTCTCCTTTATTCTCGAGAGGACCCATCTTATCCCGCAGTCGGACAGCGACGAGGAGGACGACGTGGCGGTTGGAGGCGTCGAGCCTATCCCCGTGGTCCGTGTTAATGGCGTTAACGGCGCCAATGAACTCGCCCGCAGCAGTACCCGCCGCCTCTCGACAGTCGGCTCGGATCCTCGTAACAGAGTAATCGTTTCTGGAGCCGAGGTGATGAACCCTGACTATGAAGCCAGCGCCCAGGAGGCCGGTATCCCCGCGGAGCCCGTCAACACCCGCGCCAACACCCTCGCCATATCCGAAGGCGAAGGCGTCCTCGGTCGCGAAGCCACCTGGGACGACTTCCCCAACGGCAGGTGGGGCGACGCCCGATCGCCCGCCTACGGCGAAATCGACGGCTACGGCGTAAGCCTGCACATGTCGACGACCCAAGCCGTCCAGCTCTGGGGTGCACCCACCTCTGTAGACAACATCAACGACATCTTCCTCCGCCACCTCCAGGGCACCCTCACTGCAATCCCCTGGAGCGAAGAGGGCCTCCTCCCCGAAACCAACGCCATCCAGAAACACCTCGTAAACCTCAACAACAAAGGCTGGTGGACCGTTGCGTCCCAACCCGCCGTCAACGGCCGCCGCTCCTCCGACCCCACCTTCGGCTGGGGTCCCGAAAACGGATTCGTCTTCCAAAAGGCGTTCGTCGAGTTCTTCCTCCCCTCGGCAGACTGGACCGCCCTCCGCGCCAAAATCCGCGACCCGGCCGTCGCCCAGTCCATCTCCTTCTACGCCGCGAACGCCAACGGCGACTTCGAGACCTCGGACGACGTGCCCCCCGGCGAAACCGCCACGCCTAGCACCAACGCTGTCACCTGGGGCGTCTTCCCCGGCAAGGAAATCATCACGCCCACCATCATAGAGGAGGTTAGTTTCCGCGCTTGGAGCGAGGAGGCCTTCGGTATCTGGGCTGAGTGGGCGAGGGTCTACGGGAAGGGATCCGCGAGCGAAAAGTTCCTCGATGGGATTAGGAAGGATTATTGGCTGGTGAATATTATACACCATGAGTTTATTGACGGGGAGGCGCTTTGGAAACTCCTGGAGGCGTAGGTCGCTTCGGGAGCCAAAATGGGACTCTCTGCATAAGGAAGAAATGATGAGCAAATGGGAAAGGATAGAGCAAATTTCACCGGGAAGTTTTTGGGGAGATTGGTCATGGTACAAAACGCATAGCGGATGAGGATACGTAGATGGAATCAATACCACCGGTTCAATGTTTATTTAACTGAAACAAACGAGGAGTTGCAAGTGGAACAACAAGCAAGATGCGGCCTTTTCCCTCTTTGCTGGTGGATGTTTAGTGAATGACTCGTGCTTTGCATTGATATCAGGGAAAGGAGGCGCGCATGAAGCATCTTGAACGTTTCTGCCGCCCTACTTGATTAGCCCGCCTTAATGTATGGTTGAATCTTGTTATATACTTGAAAAGGGTCCGAGGCCAACGTTAATTTCCAAGGTGAAGGCAACGGGTCCTATGCCTAGGGAAGAGTAAAGAGTCTGGGTTTCATAGATGTATTAAACACCAATGAATCGAATCGCACCACTCCTAGGTAGACTCAGCCGGTTTCTATGGCGAGACAAAACCGGCCTTATGCTACCCTGGGCGGTTACGATGGTGAGCAGGTCCCAAGATGGTGCGGACGGCACTCGGAGATGATAGTAGCGCCTACTGTGCTTAAACGGGGTTGAATTTTGAAGAGAGTCGAGAAATCAGAATAGAAGCGGTAGGTGGGACCAAGGAGGTCCATCATACTCTCTCGAAAAGGCAACCCAGCTGGAAAAGCTCCTGGGAGGGTATGTATGGAAAACCCACAGATATACTGACATATGTTACGGCTGGTATCTCGACCGTAGGGTGAAGTTTTTGAAGCCTCAGCTCTGATTGACGGCAAAGACTGAAGCCTGGACGGAGGCAGTTCGATTCCGGTCTAGACCACACACAATCTTCTACCTACACCAGATAGCATTGAGCACTAAGAATCACTCCACCGATAGTATAGAAAAGTTTCGTTCACCCAATATTTGACAGCATCAAGGGACATCACGGCAGTTGAGCTCGAGCAACACGAAAGTCACACAATCAAAGACTCCGAGACTCCGCCTCGGATTGTTTTGAGAATCAAGGTTTCAAAGCGCATAGTTCTCGAAAGGAGTAAGGGTAACATCAATGTTATTACTATAATGTCCTCGAGCCAGGAACTAGCTGTTGATCAAGATCGGGTTTGGTCGACAAGCTGCATATATCATTCAATGTCCACGGTCATGGCACCCCATTCAGTGATGGCAAGACGAAAATCAATAATGCCCTTGAGATGTGTTACCCTGCAGGTGCCATAAGAAACCGTTGGTTGCTTGTTTGCATACATCCGCGAAACCGAACCTGTTCCATTCATCTCTGGGCCAACCATTTCCCCTAGGTGACCAGTTCCTAGCTAGAGTACATTTTCCTCCCTCTCATGTCCAGAAAACAAGTGTGGAGTAAAAAAAAAACAAGACGTGAGGTGAGGTATAAAGCGAAGATATGCAGCCAGTCCTCGAAAAGAATCGAGCTGACACGGATGGTATCGTCGCTAAAAGGCCGTGCTTTGAAGAGAGACAAAAGAAAGAAAAGAAAGAAACGTCAAATGGCGTTGAAAAAAAGGAAACCCTGTGTCCGCCATAATCCATAAAACGCCGTCCATCACACAAAAGAGATTCGTCACAGAGGCCGGTACTTCGCCCAAAGAATAACTGAATGGACTCGAAACTCATTCGAGCCATAGCGAACCCCATAGCTTAAATCTCAAAGTTGCAGAGGTCCTGGTGGTACTTGTGCACATCCTCTGGAGCTAGAAGTGTCGAGTTCATAGAGTTTCCACTCTCGAAACTGTCCGTCTCGTAGAAGGACTGAGACAGAGTGGCCTTAGTATCGACGTCAGAGCCGGCAGGGAAGGACTGGCTAGCTGGGGTGAAGACACTCTCCGAGCTCTCCGACGTCATGTCGAAAGTCGCAGATCCCGACTTCTGCCTCTTGGGGGCCGGACGAGCGGTGGGCGTCGGGGTGAGGTCGCGAGCCTTATAATCAACCTCTTCCGAATCCTCCTCTTCAGAATCGCTGAACTCACGTTTCAAGGGAGTCGAAACAATCTTCTTGCGCGAAGTAGACTTGGGAGTGGCACGGGAGCGACCCGTCGTGGGGGTCGACTTCGCCGAAGCTCGGGACGATGGCGTTGACGGGTTCATGCTGAGAGCAGTCGTCGGGTCTTTTCCACTCTCCGCGGCAGCTCGAAGCGTGGCCGCATCCTTCTTGATCGTCCTAAACTGAAACTGGATACCATCAGGAGTGGACTCTCCGAAGTACTTGCAAATATCTACGAGAGAATAGTGGTTAGCTTAGTGAAACGACAGGCGGTGGCTGCTGTGAGTGTGATGCTGTGATAGAAAACACGAAAGGAAAATGAGGTGAAAGCCCATACTTGGGTCAATTTTATTTTGATCCTTCGGAAAGTTGGCTTCGGTAGGCATATCCTTGGGATCGTGACCTTCCTTCAAGCCGCGTCTGATAATCTCGGCCTGCGTCTTGAGGTGGCGCATTCGGTGGCCCAGCTTGGTCTCGTTCAAGTCAGAACCATAAGACTTGACGATGTCTGAGCTCAAGTAATCAGAATCCAGTCTAGGGGAAAGGGGGAGACCGCGTGGGAACAACTAGATCAAGTCGGGTGGGCTATCGCCGTGAAGGGAGAGTGGCATGGGATGTGTTGAAATATGAAGGACCCGGGGCCAACAGAAGGGAAGAAAAGAAAGAGGGCTAGGTTAACAATACGGAAGAACAGCACTTACCCTTGTAGTTCCACTTCACCTCAGGATGGGCGGCAACAATGGCCCTGAGGAGGCGAGCTTGGACGTCGAAAGTCCTGAAGTTCGTTTTGGGAGTCGTAGGAGCCATCTTGGTCTTTGTGGGATCCTGAGAGACGTTAGAAACTGTCCTAATACTTGGAAAAGACCCAGGTGAGGCTCATGAAATTAGTATCAAATGACTCGAAAGCTTACCAGAGCGCGGTGTAGTGTACGATGGTTGTGCGAAGCAAAGGAGCCAAGTTGGCGATAAACGAGAGGGGAGGTAAGGATGACTGATGGAATGCGAAAGTTAGAACGAGGTTGAGAGAGGAAATGAGAAGACAAGGTGACAGAAGGAAGATAGAAGGCAAAAGAGCGAGGCACGAGGCACGAGGATGAGAGTGGCGCCGAGGAAGTCGCGAAGCTAGAGCGCTTGGTAGAAAGGCAGGAAGGAGCGAGTGGACAGAGACCTCACTTACTTGGAAGAACTGAGGAAGAATGAGGTTTGGGAGAGGCTATTGCCAACTCGCGTTCTGAGAATGCGAGTTAAAGAGTACAGGGAGATGATGGCCTCGTCGGAGCGAAGGACTAGTCGGGGTTGAGAGCTCGAGTTCTCAAAATCGAGTGTGGATGATGCTGTTGCGATGCGTGAGTTTGATGGCCAAGCTCGGATGAAGAGTTGGTAAAGGAGATGGAGAGATGTGGAGGTTGGAACTCAAGAGATGCCGGGATGACGAGCTTTTATTCCAACACAGTCCAGACGGATCAAACTACGGAAGGCGCCCCCGACTCTATGAGAGGAAGCTGCAATCGACTTCGGTTCAAGATCTCAACCCGACACTAGACAAGTTGATTCCTGTTTCGCGACTGACCTACCGAATTGGGTAATAAACGGCGTGCTCGTAGGAGCGCGATTGGGGGTAAGATTTCTTGGAGATGCGGCCGTGGGGGTTTCGTTTATGGAAGCCGATCTTCAGGGTGCGATGCGCTCGCAACCAAACCCAATGGGTAGTATAGACCCTGGCGATGCGACTGTATGCGGCGATGCCAAACCAATATTGACTTGAAAGCGCGCTCGCTAGAGTCTGGGCTGGCGGAAGAGCCTAATAAAGAAACCGGGAGATGTGCCTGGATGAGATCCAAGGCGCTCGTGGTTGAACCTCTACTCGCCGAACAATTCTCTCCTTCTCGACTCGACGTGCTTGAGAGCAGGGGAAATGATCCCCTGTCCTTCTCTTAGCCGAGTTGGGTGCTGAAGCCGACTTTTTGTTGTAGGGATTGGATCCGTGTAAGTCGAGGTCGAGATAATCCGAACCGTACCCGTAGCTCCGGTCTAGTCTGGAAACGGTCCGAGCAATTAATACACCCGCACAATGCGAAGGTTTTGATGGAAGGTATTTGCTCAAGAATACTTGCAACTATGAGAAGAGGGCCTCAGGAGAGCGAGGCAGAGGTGCGAGTGTGTGGAGAGGTGAGTGGTGCCTGCCTGGGAAAATGGGGTGGCTGGGGAGAATCGCCTCTCGACTCGTACTGGTGTGAGGGAGTTGGTGAAGCCTAGATGGATGCTACTTGGCCGCAAAACAGCGAACTTTCCAATAATTCTGTTCTCTCTCCTTTTCCGCACTACTGCGGGGAATATTGGTTCAAAATGAGCAGCAGGAACTCGAGAGAAATTTTCTGCGATTCTAGAGGCCCTGGTTGTGGTACTGTCGAGGTGATATGCAGATTGCCCTTGGAGAGAGTTAAGTACCTGTTAACAGTCTATAACGCAGCGCTCCTGTGTCGAGAGTTCGAGATGCAGGGGGGCAACGACGCCTCGAAAAAAAGAGGAGCTGCCTGGGCAGAGCAAGCAACAGACCACTCGTCGCCCTCCACCAAACTCAATTGGCAACTGGGTGGGTGTAATTACCCCTGTCCATCTGACGTCTTGGCTATGGCATATCAAAGCCAAGCCATTGGTTGCCATTGAAAGTTGACTGTTTTGGGGCTCGAGGACAAACTTGAGCATCGACATTGTCTTAAGTTCGCACCTCCCGACGGGAGGGCTTCCATTCATCATTATTAGGGTTCTAGTACTATTGTATATGGATTTATATAGATTATATCGGCATTGACAATGCATTCGTGTGCAATATCCCACCCCCCATCCCCCATCCCCAAGCCGTGAACAATAAAACGCCGTTTCTATACGCCCAGAACTTTCCATGTCCAGTCATAGATCATTGATCCTCTTTCTCCCACTCCCTGAAGCACAACGAATCAGCTAAAACTTTTCCTCATTGACGCCAAATCGGCCCGTGGGGGTTGGACCATACTCAGTCGAAGACACCTTTGCAAGCCGGGGGCCCAAAAAATCACCGCCCGCAATATCGTCCATCAGGTGGTCTTTGACCACTTCGGGCTGGCCCTCGCCGTACATCAAGTATTGGACGCCCAGGAAAGAATCGCAGCAGGCCTGGAAGATGCCGCACATCTTGAAAGCGAAGGGGATCGTGCCGGGAGTCGTGAAGAACCAAAACATCTTCATGCTGTCGCCGATGAGCCAGCTAGCGAGCACGGAGAAGCGGAAGCCCTTGCAGGACTGAGACTGCGTATTCGCGAGAATCTGGGGGATGGGCAAGGTCGCCTCGATGGCAAGGCCCATGTATCCCAGGATCGATGCGTAGCCGGTGTAGACGGTACCCCAGGGGGATAGAAGAAACTCGCACAAGACCAATGCGACGAAGAGGTAAAGCAAGAAATTCCAGTATCTGGTTTTGTGTTAAATTTTTTCCATGTTAGAGCCCCATCCCACCTAGTGTCTTCACCCCAGGAAAACAGAGAAAAGAAGAAAAGAACACGAGGAAAATTCCTTACGGTTTGGGCGATCGCCATTGCCAAAAGTTGTAGGGCCTGGAGTACGCCCACCGTGGCTCGGTAGCGCCGGCAAAGGGAGTAGCAGCCTCCCCGCCCTTCGAGGACGGCGGAGGACGGTGATCGAGCGCAATCTTGAGCAAAGCAACTTGCATGAAGACCATCAGGACCGCCTGGGCGAGGAGACTTCCTTCAAAACGCGCGCTGGGCCAGTAGAAGATTCTAAAGCCGCACATCAATTAGCCTCCAACCTATTTGTAAGATACGGCGCTGATGCCATTTTTTTTCCCTCTTATTTTTCTCAATCCTTGTTCGGGCATCGGCGGGATATCACCAACTTTAAGAGCGAAGCCACGAGCATAATTAGGGGAATGTCGAGAGAAAAGCCCGCGCTCGACTTGTTCCTATGCATCGATACAGCCTGGTCGCCGTAGGACAAAATCGGCGACATGACGATAAATGCCGGGGCAAGAACGCCCGTGAGGTCTGTAAACCATCCCATCTTGGGTCTCGGATCGCGATGGGGAGCTTGCGCCGGAGTCGTCGGAACGGGCGGAGGAGAGGGTAAGTCGACGCCTCGGGTATCGAGGAACAGAGATCGGGCTCTGGCTGTACTACCGTCGGGTCATTCGCAGGCTTAGAGGTCTGCAGCGGCGATGGTTGGTCAAAGGAACAGGAACAGGCTTGCCCGTATCAGTATGGGTGGTGCGTTTTGGTTGAGGTGCGCTGTTGTCCTGCTCCTTTGCCTGTCACGCAGACTGGTGTGGAATACCGCAATACTTGGTACGAAGCAAATTAATACACTTGCGCAATCAAATTGTGACCAAGGCCCGGAAGTGGTGGAACGGACGGGAGCGCCCACCGTGGCGCAAATTTGAGGCGCGACAGGGGATCAAAATTTGCCCATCGTTTCCTGGTGCCCCATCAGACTCCGGTCACAAGCTCAACATGAACGAATAGAAAAAAATCTCTAAAATTTCACATCGAAATTTGTTACAGGAAAACCTTATATTGAAACAAGAACGGAGCTATTCAAACCCCAAACGGTGGACAGACAAATTGATGCATGGACATATTCCTTAGAAGGCTTGAATTCTACTTCGTCTGTTCTGATGTTGTCAGTTGTCAGTCAATTCGAGACGACCGTTAATGTAGATCCAGTGGACCAATTGATGACGGCTGTGGGGCCCTGCTCTCATTCCAGCATTGAGAAACAAAAGCCGTGGAGCCTCAACAAGTCACGCTTAACACTCTTCGACCCCAAGTAATATATTATCAACGACATGCGCATCACACTGTTTTCTCTGGCACGGATATGCCTTTGCATCTGTCCTTGGGTTGCAGGCATGAAGATTGGGACATGGCGAATAACAGTAGATGTCCTACCGAACGGCAATCAGATCTAAACCTTGCCCACTGCCACACATTGGATGGAGCAAGGCAAAAGAATCTTCTTATGGTTGGTTCTGCGGTAACCGTCACGGACGACGAAACTTGCGAGGTAGGACTTGTGTGTTTACTATATAAAGCTTTGGAAGGTTCCCTAAATTGTAAAACCATGCTCGACGAAATGGCGATTTGTTCTTTAGCAGTGGCACAAGTGGAACGGGGCGGTATCTATGAAGTAGGTTCGGCGATAGACTTCGGCGGTACTCCAGACACGAAGATCGAGGTTTCTTGTCTGGCTGTCTTTCCCCTTTCCAAGGCCGGAGATCTTTTCTTAAGCCCGCCAAGAGGGAATTGATATCAATTGATCGCCTCCTGGTCTGACCAAGATTGGGGAAAGCCTAACCTGGTGGGAAGGGGTAATATCGCACGCTTGGGGTGCTGATTCGTCCATCTGCGTTGTGACGTGGAGCCAACAGACTGTACAAAGTACTTCGAACCTTGTCAGTACCGAGGTACAAAGGTACTTGTTCTTGATTACCATTGCCGTCCGTCGCGGGTGGGTTCCACGAGTCCATGTGCTGTCATACTGCAGACGGATATGGCAGAGGATTTGCAACGTGCAGAAGACGAGAGGTTGAGATCGGCGAAATCTCCCTGCAGCATGAACTGTACAGTATGAGTGCTGCATTTCATCCATTCCAATTCAGGTACCGACATCAGCTGTGTCCAAATAAGGAGGAACCGGAAATCATTACCTGCGGACCTACGAAGTAGGTCTACGGTTGTAATTAGATGGTACTTGTAAATGGGCAAAAATCCCCAATTTCACACTTCGAGATGCTTTGTACCGATCGCCATCGGCCAGGGGATGTCATTCGGAGTTGCCCTGCTCTAAGACAACTTCAATCCATCGCCACAACCTCTCGTCTGCGAGAAGCCTGTGGTTGAGTTCCGACACCACCGTTAACTTCCGTGCAACTGCGAGTCTACTAGTTTTGATGGTCCGGTCACTGGGGAATGCAGCATCCTCTGCCTGCTTTACATCCTCTTCCGAAAGGTCATCTCCGCTCAGTTCAGAAAGGAGCTGCCTGTTATCCTCCCGTTTGGCTCGTTCGTAGAAGAGCCTGGGGATATCAACGCCTCCATCTTCCACCTTATAAACAAGTTCATATAGGATTCGAAAGAGCGTGTAGTCTTGTATGGAAAGCATACGAACCAGCTGATGAAAATGCCAGACCATGTTAGCATTCTCCCAGTAGTCGGGCCCGAGCTGTGATCCTTCGCCAAAGCCTGATCTGAAGGCAGTAATGAGCAACTCCGAAGGTGGCGAGACTGAGTTCCCCATTCTTGCCGCAGCGAGGAGCCCGGTAATGGGACCTGATGATGCAGAGCCCCAATCAATAATACATGTGATGTTGAGATTTTCGTCAACGAATATATTGCCAGGATGGAGGTCCGGATGAGGGAGAGTGAAAAAACCATTGGCGGTAGAAAGGCGAGGAATCATTTCACGCAGAAACTGGCCGGCGATACAATAGGAAAGCCGATTCTTGCTGTTGTCGATTTTCTCACCAACTACCACAAAGTCATTCCATCGGCTAACTGCTGCTTTATAGCTGGCCCAGTTGGGATATTCGGAAGGATCGGGAATTGGAGCGAAAAAGGCATGAGGCCTAAGTGGAAGCTCCCTAGCATGGGACACAAACGCTGAGGCAAGAGAGTCCAAATACCGGTCCTCTTCAATAAATGGGCCGCGGTCTATTCCATCAAGCTCATCCCTCCACTGCCAAAGGAGTGACGGGGAGAGGCACTCGCCAATTGAATAGTGGCCATCGCCATCCTCAAAAAGGGAACCGATCTTTTCAAAGCGAATCTTTGATAGCTGTTCCATTATGGCTGCTAGCTGTTTCATAACTTTCTCTCTACCCTGGTCAGAGAGAGGTAGTAGTGGGTGGAGTGATGGATACCCAGGTATTTGGCGGGAAATCTGGGTCCAGTCGTATTCTGAGAGAGGACGGCCAGGAGCCTTGCTCATGAGTATATACGGCACCCCAATATCATTGTCACGGGAGCCACTAGGAAAAAGTTAATACCACCAAAATCAAGGGAAAGGAAGACTAAGTATCAATTGATACCTATATGCGTAAACTACCGGAATAGGAACCGAGCTATTTGCCCTTAGATACTTTAATGTAGCGGCTTCGCTAATAAGCATCTTCGAAGCGGATTCATCACCAACGATTGCGTCGTGGCCACTACGCGGAGATCGAAAGACCCATTCGATCCCATCGTCGAAGCAGATGAAAATAGCCCAATTGAGGCTGCCAGCTTTTGGTTGCTTTGACGCATCGCAAGCGCATGGCCGCCCTCGAAGGGATTCTGCAAGGGATAGAAGTGCATTGAGATGGAATTTGGCGTAAAAGAAGATTCTCTCCGTCATACTGCCAGAGACATCTGTGCAGCAGGATGGATCATTGATGGTAGAGTTCATCCAGTGACCCTCAGCTTGGGGAGCCCATGGGAGAGCTCCGTCCTTCGTCTCTCGGCGCAGGTGGGAAGGAGGATACACACGTGATCAACACCCGAAAACCCAATTGATGTTTGACGTACCTGTGTACACAGGTAGACAAGATGTATCGCAAAGCATTTTAGCCACTCACTTCCGCGTGGCCTCGTGGGTAAAGATACGCTTTTATTACCCCGGACCTCGAAGACAGAGTTAGAATGCAAGTACGAAATCCAGGGGGTTTCGTCATTTCTGGACAATCAAGGAATGAATCTCACGTCCAGGTTGACCTTGACGACTGCACATGATGACAACTTGGCTCTGTCATTTGATCGCATTTACGTTCAGGGACGTGTATCGCGCGTAGAACGTTGCATGCAGCGTCCAAGTAGTTTACGAAGTAAACTGCTTCGTATGCACAAGCGCACCGTGGTTACGAGTCGAGAAGGTGGCAGAGCGATCATGCGTGCGGATGCAAAGCAGATCGGTTCCTGTTGCCAGCGTGGAGTACAAAGGTAGTGTAGGATCTGATTCAGCTGGAGACCTCAAAACTCTAATACAAAAGGGGGAAGACCTCGACTTGGTGGCGCCTCGCGCTGCAGTGGAGAATGTGTCCTGTCAGTGGGTCACTTCATCCAAAACCACACTGCTGTCGAGGATGTTGGTTGCGACACTCCCACAATCAGGGCAGCCCGCCACACTGCAGGTTCTTGACTCTTGAGTACTTCGTACTTGGTACGAATTACCTGGCTGGAGTGTAGTGCACACCGCAATTGGACACTACTTAGGTACAGTACTTTAGTCTAGTGGGTTTGCGCCCCTTAATTTACAGAGGGTTGCGGCTCTCTCATTGGTGAGCACTCCCAAAATACCACCACCCTCCCTCTTCCTCCTTGTCCAAGTTGAGTTCAAGTGCATAGTATCAAGTTGTGTCAGGCGAGACCGACTGGCTGAATTCCTCGCTCGGAGAATACCAATGGAACTAGTCAAGATGGTAGCTCTCCAAACCGGCGTCCTCAGTCTCTTGCCTACGTCTTTCTTTGCCGAGTACCATGTCTCTTTGGGAGTATCGTCTCGCCAAACAAGGGGAGACATTGGTTGATCTGACTCCAACAATACTCTCTGGAGGCTCGTCGATAGCAATGGAGTATGAAGCACGAAGAATATTGAGGACACGACCGCTTTGAGAGTACTTGGAGAGAGAGCTTTTGTCGTTGTCTGTTGCATGTTGAAATGTTGAACCAGGAGATATCAAATCTGAGATTAATTACAGGTATTCGGTACTACCCAGTCCTGGCCCTTCCGCACTCCTTCCAAATGTCTCCTTGGCTGCATTTCCCGATGGGAGGTACGAAGTAGAAGTTACCTCATTTTGTTTGTGCAGGGCCCAGTTTTGAAGCCGATGCCCTTTGCTGCTTTCTCCGCGAGACATAAAACTACTTTCCTGTATCAATAAAATATTAAACCATTTGATCTCTCTTGTGGCTCAGAATTTCTCTTGTCTTGAACCCTCCGGTGTCCAGTTCCAGTCTTGTTCAAGCCCCCCTATTCCTCATTCCCGATTCACTCGTTCACTCGTTCATAAGTTTATCTCGTTCTCTTCTCTCCTCTTCTTCTCTTTTCCTTTCCTTCTCCAAGTGCGAAGGAATACTGGCGTTTCGTGTCCTTCTCTGCACTTTCCCTTCCCGAAGCCAACAACCGCCTTGACTCCTTCCACTTTGTCATTGTGCGTGACTATCGACGACGCGCCCCTGCATAATACACTGCCAACAGTCGCGGACAGACCCGCCCACGTCCGAAGGCCAAAAGGACCAAAGGGAAACTAAATTCATTCCGCAAGAGGTGGGGAAAAAAGAAAAGAAGAAAGGAAGAGAAAAAGAAAATCACAAACGCGAAGATCCCGATTTGCAGCAGGGCAGCAAGCACCTACCAAACACTCTCGCGACGTGTTCCTCCGATACGACTCCTACACGTAATGTTCGGACTCTAACTCTCTTCTCTTGACCATTTTTCAAATTCTGCACGCATCACCCGTCGATTTCTCCTTGACAAACTTGCCGCAAATTATTCCATTTCCTCGGGACCCCTAGTGGAATTACGCTCGTTTCTCTCTTCCGGAGGTTTTCCTGGATAAAGTGATAAGGGAGCCACCGAACCGGCGGGACTGCTTCCTACTCTCTTTGCCAAGCACAAGGATCTCCTCCCGTCTGATTCATTCGACACATTCGCTTGACGACAGCACTCCTTCCTCTCCCGTCTACAACTACGCTTGATCCTATAGAGACAAGCGTCGCACTTCGACAATTCCGAACAGTTCCACGCACCGCTAGACAGATTTTAATTTTTTTTTTCTTTTCCTTCCTCCTTAACTGCCTTGCGAAAACGGCCAAATTACCTTAACGATGGCATCGTGGGTCAACCCCTGAATGGATGGATCTTGGAGGCGCTAAACCTCGGCGGTCTTGACGCTAATCTGCCCTTCGCTTCATAGATTCGGTGCCGCTTTGCGGTCATTCTGGCATACAATGACCAGTAATGACAGACGTGAGTAGCCATCTGCCCCTTTTTGCCTTTCAACGGTTTGTTTCTAATTAAAGAAACTCACTTATATCTGCGTATTAGACTCGACTTTTGACTCCCCATACCGCACTGGTCGCCATGTTCCTCTAGAGGGAAGGAATGGCATGCTGACCTCAGTGGCCACGGCCTCCGAATCCCGCGCCGATATCAACGCACCCTATCGCGACGATGGCACGAGAAGCTCCGATTTCAACGCCCCAATCTCTCCCTACACGCCGACCAATACCTCCTCTGGGCATTATTCACCTGGTCTACGATCGTCTAGCGCCCAACGCCTCAGCCAAAGCAATGATGGCTTTGAAGTCCAGGGGCAGGCTGCCGGAGATGTGCAGATGCAGTCATTCCAGGACGGACTCCCTCCTCCGCCGCCCGTAACTCATACGTGGAGACGAATCGACGCCTGGGCCGAAGACAACTATCCCGAACTCTTCGATCAGCTAGGAGAAGGTGCCACACAAAACGACCTCAACGAGCTCGAGCACATACTGGACTGCTCACTTCCTCAAGATGTCAGAGAGTCACTGATGGTCCATGATGGACAGGAACGCTTGGGCATGCCAACAGGTATCATATTCAGCTCAATGTTGCTAGACTGTGAAGAAATTGTTCAGGAATGGGAGAATTGGCGAAAGGTCACGTCGGAAATCCTGGACGATGCCGCCGCCTTGAGATCGCCCATTCCCGCGAAGCCTACAGTCAACGGCGCGAGCAGCAGCAGCAACGAGGCCTCCTCTTCCCGCTCCCACAGCTCTCCCAGGAACTCGGGATCATGGCGGCAGGATCTCATGGCTAGGCAGTCTTCGATTCCGCCCAATGCCATCCAGAAAACTTATGCCCACCCTGCCTGGATTCCCCTAGTTCGTGACTGGGGTGGCAACAATATCGCCGTGGACCTTGCTCCTGGCCCTGCCGGTAACTGGGGTCAAGTCATCCTCTTCGGTCGCGATTACGACACCAAGTACGTTGTGGCCCGCTCCTGGGCTGCTTTCCTCGCCGTCGTCGCAGACGATATGAGCAGTGGCAGGTGGTTCGTTGACGAGGACACCAACGAGTTGAAGCTGAAGGAGTTCAAGCAAGCCCGCGTAGAGCCATCGTACTTCGAGATTTTGCGGTGGAGGATGGATCAGAAACATGGTCGCCGCGCGGCGGCCGTAGCGGCAAAGCGGAAATCGATGGCACCGGGTCGTGGTAGTCCGACAGCCCCCGGATCGCCCACGAGCTCTCCCTACGCAAGCCCCACGGATCCGAACGCTGCCCAGCGTGGCAGGTCGATGCAGCGGCTCAGTAGCCACTCTCCCTTAACGAGCCCGAAGCCCGGCGCCTACGGGAAGTCTAGCCCCCTAGCGCGAGTCAACGAGGAGTCCCTAGCGCCCATCGTAACAACAGATCTAAAGCCGCCCAAGCTCGTTGAAGTCGACACACCCCGACCTAGTGAAGACGATCCGTCGACGAAAGCGACCGACCCGAAGAATGGTGATAGCGCCCAAGGCAAGGGCAAGGAAAACGAGGCTCCTGGAGCCAAACTCAACGGAAAGCTACCTGATGTCAACGACGGTGCGATGAGGACGATTGAGATTTGACAGCCGTCATAATGGGCAGCGACGCGAGTTCGTCATTTATTGCCTCTTTTTACAACAAACACCAAACGAACTTTTTTATGACGACTATGAGGACTACGGGTTTTCCTTCGAGGTGGCCGAGTGTGGTTGTTAACGGAAGGAGGACAAGTTCGAAGCATAAGACAATCGGTGTTCCAGGCGTCTTGAGCAGTTGCTTTCTGATTTCTCGCCATTCCACTTCTCTTTCTCCCTTTCGACCTGCTGGGGTTTCACAGCGCCGCGGTCCCCTTGTGTTCTAAACACCATACCATTATTGCATTCATGGACTAGGGGCTGGGAATATGTGGCACTTGAGGTGTGACAAAGCATCCATCGTCGATATACGAAGGGGAAGCAAAATCCCCGCCTTAATTTTCAGCATTCGACTCGAATTACTTTTCGATCGTCTTCTTTTTTTCCCATTCCTTTTTTTTTTTTCCCAATTTTCCTTTCATTCTTCTCCATCCGCTTTTCTCGCCCAGTTAGGAGAACCAAGGGACAGCTGGTCTCTAGATGGCAGACAAGTCGGCTAAGAACTAGGATGAAGGGCTGTCTGTAGTGGCAATGGCAACGGCCTTCCGTCTAGTCTTGCAGGAACTTAAGCTGACTGTGCCTGCTGTTACCGGCAGCCCACGGATCAGGAGCCTAGCTAAATCAGGGATTTTGTGTGTTGGGTGTAACGACCGCCTCCTGGCTTTATGTCCCTTGGTTTAAAGCGGGCATTGTACATTTTATATTTTACAGCGCCCCGTTTTGGGGATTACATTTACGGGGGGGAACCGCGATTAGAACATTGAACACCTGTGCATAATTAATGTACCATTAAAGAATTAAGCTGAATGGAAGGTTTTTAAAGAGCAGAGGCATCTAATATTTCTTCAATGCGAGTGCTCTTGACATATTACCTTCCAATGTTTTGTGTGCTAATCCAGGTCAACCGCCGTTAGCCGGAGGGTCCTACGTCATATCTCGCCCGTCTTCTTGAACCGATAGACACCAGCTAAATAAGTTAAATGGCCCAGAAGCTATATTTGCAGCATGTTATAGAATGAGGAGTGACAGCGAGCCAGATGCCGATAGGTCGGAAGGACGAAGTGCTGGAACTGGACTGAAGAGAGTTGGGGCCAAGTTCCGGAATTAAGAGTTTGGGAAGTTGGGGCTGAAATTCAAGATTCCAAATGGCCATTTCTTCTCAACAATGCGTAGTAAGTAAATAATAAAACTAAAGAGAGATTTTATGTAGCGGTGCATTGGAGCGTGCAGTGAGGCGAGAAATCAAGCCTGCAAAATGATGGTTCAATCATCGAACGAATGTGACTTGGACCTGTGGTGAGATGCAAGTGTTGCACGTGATACCAGAGACCTCCTTGATTGTTCAAGTCGCAATGTTGTGTCCAACAACTTGAGTGCGTCTAAGGTACATTGAAGCTTTTTTTAAAAACGCCAAGGAGGGGGAATAGACTAGTTCTCCGATTGCCGTATTGAGAAGGTGTTGATCGAGTCTTGGGCGGACCAGGTTAAAGACGGCGGGGGTGACCGAATTTACGAAAGGGTGACTGACATATATCGAGGCTGTGAGGCAAGGTCAAGAGGCGTGGAGACGACGACCATCATGGCAGCGAGATTTCCCATACGGAGCGGTGGATATCGACCTGGAGGGGGTCGGGGGTTGGTTACGAGGCCAACGGTGAGTCTTGGGCGGGAATATCGGCTGCCTCCCTTTTGATACCCATCATCCGTGTAGCATCAAGCTGTAGCTAACGGGGGAGAGGGGACGAACAGGAGTTTACCTGCTTCTCCTACGACGACAACCACGAGTTCAAACAAGACGCCTCTGGGCTAAGATGGTACTACCACAACCCGATGGATATCGGGGCCGACCTCTCGGCGGGCTTCGAGAGATTTGACAAGCATGATGATTCGCAACCAGAGCATCTTGTTGGCTTGCTGAGGTCGATTGTGGATTATGAGAAGAAGGAGGGGAGGAGGATTGATGCGCACCTTGTGACGTGGCGGGGGATGATGACCAAGGTTTGGATTCTCTCTTCTCTCGAGATATATTAGGGAGATGGGGATGTTATAAACTAACAAGAGGGGTGGACAGATACTGAGCTGTCCTTTTGAGTACCGTGACGGGTATGTTGTCTTCTTGATGCTTGGGGAATGCCAACTGACGAGGTGTGAGCAGATTCGAGATGAATGCCACTGTGTTTCAAGTACGAATCAAGATCCTATGCCAGCCTTTCCTCTTGACTATTTGTGAATAATACTGACGCTCTAATCATGATGAAGAATTGTCTGTGAGTCTCTTTTGCTATCGGGCCCATGTCTTGAGCACGTTTGGTATGCGAAGATGGTAGGTAGCGTCTCCTAATGAGTGGGCCAGTTTTATCGAAGAAAACCACGAATTCAAGATGGAGAGCAAGAGGAGACAGTCCCAGCAGAGACGGCGGGGAAGATTCACTCCCGAGCAGATGACATTTTGGGGTATAGTTATATATTCCATCTTCGATGGGCTGAGGATAAAACATGAAGCTCACCACTCGCCGGAAACACATAGGATACAAGTTCGAAACCCTCACCACCCTCCCCCGGCCCTGGGGCGAATCGACGCGCACGGAAATCGAATCCCGGCCCGAATCAACGGTGAGCAACAAAGCTCAATACTGCTCCATCGTAACCATGCATCTTGGCCGGACGAGACTCTGTCTAGCCGGTGAAATTGATGCCCGTAAGTTACCCCTTCTTTGTTTTCCACCTCTTCGTTCTTTTGACCCTTTCCTCGCCAGTCTGGGGCTCCAAACCAACCGACCCCTCCCACCCAACCGACTGGGTCGAGCTCAAAACCTCCGCCGACATCCAATCCGACCGCGACCTCTCCTTCTTCAACAACAAAGCCATGCGCTTCTGGATCCAGTCCTACCTCATCGGCGTGTCTCGCGTCGTCATCGGCTTCCGCAGCCACGACGGCAGGTTGGTGAGGGTGAAGGAGATGTATACGGCGGATTTGCCGGGCGTGAGTCCGAGGGATTGGGATGCGGATGTTTGTGTGGATTTTGCTGTGGAGTTTTTGGAGTGTGAGTGTTGCCCCCCTTTATATATATATATATATATATATATACACCTTTAGGGCCCGTAGCCTTTTTTTCGTCTCTAACACTTTTGCTAATTGCCGGCGGTCTCCTTCTAGGGCTGAAAGGTGTGATTAGGGGTGATGGTGTTTGGAGGATTAGGAGACAGGCCGGGGGTCATGATATTGAAGTGTTTAAAGTAGCCGAGCACGGTCATGGAGAGGTTCTTACAGAGGAGTTTATATCGTGGCGGAATAGTGACGCGATGAAGAATCCTGGCCAGCCGGGACAGCCGCAACAGCAGGCGCAGGAGCAGGCGCAGGAGCAGGCGCAGCAGCAGCCGTCATCATAGCTTTCTATGTACACACATCACCATTATCTAGGAGTCTGGGCAATGGGGAGCTATCTCATTCTTGGACTTGGGAAGAACCTTACGAATGGAAAGCGTCACAGGTTTTGGACAACACACAGAAAGTTTCCCGATGATGTTCTGTCTATTCGGGGCGGTAATTAACGGTATCTATCTACCAACACAATAAATCAGACATGCCAACCCTGGATTCCCTCCGATATCAAACCCAACTCAGTTCCCTCTCTTATGTCTCCTCCACTTGTTCAAGATGCTCCCTCTAAGAGTATCCATCCATATGAAAGAAAGGCCAAGTTCCAACATCCATATGTCTGAAACCTGAACCGAGATGAAAGAAGGAAAGAATAAACCGACAAAACGCCTGTTGTGCCCCGAGAACTCAAACAATGCAAACGCCGCGCAAAATACCAATGTCATGGGAAACAATCGTCAAAATCAAACATGCCATCATACATCACCAGCTATGCAGACTGGATCGAAAAAAAAATGAAAAGACTCTCCGCACTCACTCGAGCCTTAACGCCATGACACTCGTCAAGTCTGATATGTGTAATGTGTTTTGCTCTCCTCTTCTCCCTTCCGATGCGAATTATTAAGTGTTGATGTGTGCGTTGCGCCTTCGTATGCTCTATGACGCGCATGCGGGGAAAAAATGTGTGTATGCATATCGAAATCAATGCTTTTCGTCCTCGTACTCTTTTTCTTTTTGTGGTTCCGACCCTTCGTCGGGTGTGGAGGACATGAGCATCCATGATATCCTTCCGTTGAAGGGCCAAATGCAAAGGCGCTCGTCTATGCAATTCCATCGTACAGGATATTCTCACAATGCTTTTGTTTTGTATCGTTAGATGCTTCCCATAAAAGAAAGCCATCTGACGATGATGCGGAAAATGCGAAATTCGAACACAAAAAAAAAAAAGGAATACAGCCAACCCAAGGTAGGTTAACTGCTATCCTTTTTCTCATTCCATCTTCCTAATTTTCTTGTTGTTTAAACCGCAGGCCAGCGGAGACGCAGACCCTCAAGCCAACGTCCATAAAGAACATCAGAAAGCTGTCTGCAATGCTCCATGCCAGGTTGGGGCTCGTTGCCGGGATACTTGGCCTCAAGAGCGGCCTTCTCGTCCCTGTCGACGAAGTCGTGGGTGATCTCGGTCTGTCGACGGCGGTGGCTCCTCAGATGGGGATTGGCCTGGCTCAGGACCAGCTTCGTGGGGCTGTTGGGCGGGGCAGGCGTCGACGCGCTCTTAATGATAACGGTGCCCTGGGGTGTATTCGCCGAAGCGCCCTTCATGGCCGCCTGGCTGAGGAACGCGGCGTTGAGCTTGTTGTCCTGGGACACGGCGGTGACTAGGTTCTGGAGGAGGTGGTAAGCTCCCTCGGGGTCGACGGTGTCGAGGAGAGAAAATGCGTCGGAGAGCTTGGCCAAGGCCTCGCGCTTAGCCATGGCTGATGTCTGGGCGTGCAGCTCGGACAGAGTGGGGTCGACGGCCTTGGCGAAAAGGCGGCGACCAAGTAGTGCTTCCTTGCTAGAAGCCTCGACGGGGGCTGGGTGATGAGGGGGGTGGTTTTCATTGAAAACTGCACCGTCGGACGAATCGCCGACCTGGCCAGACGTCGAACCGTCAGAAGGTACTCGGCGGAAGAGCCGCATGGTCGAGCCAGAGTTGCCGAACGACATGTCAGGCTGCAGGGGGCGCTTAGCCACTGCGATCCGCGGCGAGGGGTTACCGGGGGTTCTCTGGGCCGACGAGGCGACACGTCTGACGGAACCGGTTTGGCTTTGCGCGTAGGCCGCCGACGGCTTGCGGCGAAGAGAGCCAGTGTTACCAGCCGAACTGTTGTATGACTCGTTGGCGGTCATGATGGATGGCTGGCGCCTCACCGTGGACCTACGAACAGTTCCCACTGGCGTAGAAGGTCGCAGGGGATCGTTCTCGAGCTCCAGCCTGCGCATAGCATCTTCGGCAGCGAAAATCGATGACGGCTTGCGAGAGCGGATGATGGTGGGGCGTTTGGGGGCCACGGACTTGACGGTATCGAAGGTCCACTCGTCGGCTTCATCCTTGGGCGAAATGTTCTGCAGGGTCTCCTGATAGAAGACGGGGTGCAACTTTCGGGTCTGGTTGGCGTCCCATGATTGCCTGCGAGCGATGAGCTCCTGGAGGGCTTCGACCTTGCCGGCGGATCGGATGAAGCGGTGGCGAAGGAGCTCCTTGGCGGTGGGTCGGCGCTCGGGGTCTTTGACGAGGCACTGAGCGATGAAGTCCTTGAACTCCTTGCTAAAGTTGCCCTGTAGTCGGGGAGGTTCGTTCTTGGGGATATGGAAAAGGACTTTCATGGGGTGAATGTGTGAAAGGGGAGGTTCGCCGTTGGCCATCTCCATGGCTGTGATGGCCAGAGACCAGATGTCGGCCTTGAAGCTGTAGCCGTCTTGCTGGATGACCTCGGGGGCCATCCAGAAGGGGGTTCCGACAAAAGTGTTGCGCTGAGACTTGATGTTGGTGAGCTGGGCGGCTACACCGAAGTCGGCCAGCTTGACCTTGCCCGTGTCGGAGAGCAAGACATTGGCAGCCTTGATGTCGCGGTGAATCTTGCCTTCTGCATGCAGGTAGTCGAGGCCGCGGAGGAGTTCTCGGCAGACGATGGCGATGTGGGATTCGGGGAAGTTTCCGGGTTTCAACTGCGCCATGCGGTGGTTAGTTAAGCTCGTCGCAAATACGCAACACCCAACTAGTGGGTGAAGAGAATGGACAGAGAATGTTACACATACCAGGTCTAGACAAGAACCGCCACCTAAATATTCCATGATGATCCAAAGCTTGTGACCGCGGAGGAAGCATCCCTTGTATTGCGTAACGAACGAGCTCGAGCAGGTGCTGAGCACGGAGATCTCGCCTTGGATTTCTTGGATGTCATCGTCGCTCGTTTCGAGGTCAATCTACGAAAGACGTGATGTCAGTCCCAGACTCAAGCCGAGTTGGCATCGAACGGCGATCGGTGTCTTGTATGGAACGGGAAGAAGCACTTACGTGTTTGATGGCGACGGTTTCGCCCGTGGCCTTGTCAATGCCCTTGTACACAACACCGAAGCTTCCACCTAAAGTAGCACGGGTGGTTAGCAACCGCGATGAAGTCTCAGGCTCGATCGAAGCCAACAAGCCGCGTTATCAGTACAGAACTGGGCGGGGGACTTACGGCCAAGCTCCTCCAGGACCTGGTAACTTTCGGCAACACCGTCGTCGGCCATGTTGCCTAATTGCGAAAGGATGTAATACTGCTTGCTTTCGGATGGTCTATTCGTCTGTTTGCGGGTTCGGTTATCGATGCGGGGAGAGTATGAAGTAATGTTGAAGTCGAGGTAAACAACAGAAAGAGAGGGACGGCTCGACGTAAACCAGGCGACGCGATTGTTGTTGAAACCGAGTCAGTTCTACAAGATGACAAGAAGGAAGGTGTGTAGTATGAAGGCAATGAAAGAGGTCTCGAAACAGGCTAACATCCACCGTTCAACGAGACTAGGACGCTGGGAGACGTCTGCAGATGCAAGTTGGGGAGGAGGAAGGAGATAGATTATCCCAAGAAGATGGAGGGTCCAACTTGTTAATATTTAGGGTGCCCAGGTTCCAGAACGGTTCCCATGGCGTGCAACTAACAGACTAATCCACTGATTGATCCATTTGCCTTTGCACCCATGGTGTGACGGAGGCGACGGGTATGCAAGAGGTATGTATAAAGTAGGGAAGAAGTGGGGGGGGTGTGTGTTTGATAGACTGAGAGTCTGAACGTGGATCTGGGCATCTACACTCGGCTTATACGGCGTACATTTTAATCAAACTAGGGTCAATTGGTCTCTTGGCTCCACAGGTTGTCCAGGACAGCCAAACTTCTGGGGCAGGTATCTAGGCTATTTAGGGTGCAGACCAGGGATTAGCTTCAAAGCGTCCAGGGGCTAAACCAGAGCAACTGTCCTAAGAAATAAGCCGTGGCGCTGGGGGGCCTGTCGCAAAGGTACCAAGACAGGGCAAAGTAGCAGATATTCTTTGTGATCTTTTGTACTAGTACACAAGGGAAGTGCGGATTGACGTGGTTGTCCGGGCTGTAGAGTTGCAGGGTCGCTGGTTGCTTTGTTTACTTTTATCCGCTTTGGGATAGCTTTTTCATGCTAATGCCCATTCTAGTACGACAAGTCAAAGCAGACAACACCTCTTTAGGACTGTCATCGGCGAGTCAGATCTGCGCCCAACCGGTTTCTGGGGCAGAGACATGAAAAACGAAGAACAAGACGACAAAAGTTAGTGTAATCTCGATGGCATTTCCGGGTCTGAACACCGGCGTCGAAAAAGTCAGTCTCTCAATTTTGCTTTTCAGGTCAGCTGAGGCCATCTGAGGCGGGTTGCCGACTGGAGACTTGCAGCGCACTAGCTTAAATGGAGACTAACGCAGGATCAAATGGCTGCGAATGGCGCTGTGAAGTATTACAGGCATGACGCTACTGGACCCTACTCGCCCACTGCACTGCGAATAGGGTTGTAGTTCCCTGGCAGTTGCCGAGTTGAACCGCAGATGTGGTATGATTGAATGCTCTAGCATCTGCAGTGCCGGGAGAGGGTAATTACCAGTGCAGCGCTTGCGTCCACATCGCGAGGACGATAAGGAACGATAAGTCTTGGCCTTGGATCCAAGACGAGCCGTGCAATGTGTTAGTACGATGGAATTTTTACGAAGTAAACCGGAGACAGCATCGTTCGAACGGTCCGGGCGGAATCGGACCAATGTATGGCGTGTGCTTTGGGATCGGAAGATTGAAGCTTCAACCACGGCGGCAGTGCTAGCGATAGCGACCCGAGGCGTCGGTTTGAAAGTGCAAACGAGAGAATTGTAATCATGCTGGGGGTTGCGGTGTCCGAAGTCCGAACTCAAGATTCCTGGCGACTGCACTTTGTACTTGGACTTGAGGCAGAGAGGGTGTGTGTGGGAAGAAGGCGTGGAGGCAGCTGAGAAGAGAGAGAATCGACGATTGCCCTGAGCAACAGCGCCGGAGTACGAAGGTACTTACTCTCTTCAAGTACGACAAAGTACAATGACGAACGAGTAATAAGAAGAAAGACTCCACTGGGTGGCTTCATCGCCGCGGGCAATACGCAATCAAGTAGACACTTCAAGCCTCAATCGGGAGGTTTCCACGCCTGACGTCTACTGAATCGGGTGAAATGTCTGTGAGGCAATTACTTACTTGGGCCATTCAATCATTCTGTTAACCTTGTTCAGCCTAGGCATCGCGAGTCTGTTCCCGCATCGCTGATCTTCTTCCGTTTCCCGTTGCGACGATGAATTGAGATGGACAAAATTTACAAAGTACTTCGTACTTCGTACCCCATCCAGTGAGCTTGTGCTGCAGGGACTGAGGTATAAAGGTACATTGGACGTATTGTAAGTTTACAAAATGGATGACGAAGGACTTGCAGTTTACGAGCATTTTCCTTGCGCGCTAAGCCACATGTGCATTTTGTGGCTTGCCAATCCTCAGTTGCCCCGTCGACGGCCCCTCTGTTTTGTTGCCCCCCTGGCCAGATGCCACCACCTGAATCTCCACCAGAAATCAACCAACCCGAGTCCAGGAACATTGACATGAATCCACACGACGACACACCGTCTCGACCTTCCCGTATTCGACCTTGTCGATATTATTTCCCTTGACGCCTGAGACTATTATACGTACTTCTCTATTCCTCGGCAAGTATTATACGAGGTTGTGGGAGAAAAGCTTCATACGATTGATCTTTCTCCCCTGGAAAGCAGAACCCTTGATTATATTGCACGACCCCGTGTTGTTTTTGGTGGTGTTGCTTGGGTGAAACTACCTTAACCTTGCCTCTTCTCCCACTTCCCCAGCTCACGAAGCTCGGGCAACCTTGACGGAAAACACCACAACACCACGACGAAAGACACCTAGCTGTACGAGGGATCGTGCAGCTTTCACCAAAGAAAAAAAAAAATCGAGCTCCGAGTCCGAGTTTTTAAGAAATCCCCGGCACCGCAGAACCACCGAGGCTGGCGAGAAGATAAGAAGAGAACGAAAAAAAACCGAAGGCTCCCAGGATCACTGAACCCGTTGCTGTCTCAGTGCTGGGCCAATTTTTGTTTCTCACGCCCGCGTGGGCGCTCGAGTTCCCGTCTTCATCCATTTCCATCCACAATTCGGCCTGTTCATCATGACATTAACACCGCCGCCTCTGCCAGCTCGGTTTCCGTGCTGGTGTAGAGCTGTATACTCGTGGGGAGGAGAGGTACGTTGGGTGTTGAGCTACCGAGGTCAAAGAGGTTCATGATACTGACTTCATAACCAACATGGCATATAGACAAAACGAGATCTCGGTTTCATCGAAGGCGACCTTATAGAATGTCTTAATGCTGGAGATGGTTCGTGGTGGACCGGAAGACTCTACCGGGACAGGAGGACTGTCGGCGTCTTCCCCTCCAACTTTGTCCAAGTCCTGCCCGATGACTTTCGACCCACGAGCCGCTCTGTAAGCCCGTTACCAGGAGGCAATACCCCGAGCCCGAAAGGCGCTCCTCAAAAGACGAAATCGTGGAGGAAACCTTTTGAGGCGTACGCGAAAGCGCCTCATTATACAACTGCGAAACAGCCTGAACAGTACCGCCCAGGGACGGTCCGATCAAGAGACACTTCCAACTCACCTCAGAAGCAGCCACAGCAACAACAGAGCAGGATAGGGAGGTCGGCATCGCCCATTCCCCCTTCTCAGTCGTCGTATGATCTGCGACGTGCGGCTTCGCCCGCGCCGCCTCCCCATTCACAACAGGCCTATCACTCTCATTCCCGGGGCCCTTCACCAGTTCCTCCACCCCAAGGTTATTCATCGAGAGCGGTCTCACCTATGCCTCCACCCGTCCGCGGATACCCAGACCGGGCCGTATCGCCAGCCCCATCCTTCAACCACCATCACCATCAACCGCACCACTCTCAAGATTTTGGAAGGGCAGACTCCCCGCCGCCTCCAGCGCCACCTCCACACCGTCATGTCGCCCGTCAAGGATCGAATGCCTCGTACAATCAAATGCCTCCCTCTATGCCCCGTCACGGCTCCAACGCATCCTTTGATAGCCGTCACCAGCCCTACCAGACCCCTGCGAGGCATGGATCCAACGCATCCTATGACCATCACCCTCACCCTGACCTCTCCCGTCATGGTTCTAACGCATCTTACGACCATCGCCAACCTGACCTCTCTCGCCACGGCTCCAACGTATCCTATGACCACCGCCAACCCGACATCTCTCGTCATGGCTCCAATGCTTCCTATGATCAGCCTCGTGTACCTCACCACCTAAACACCCAGCAACACCACGATGGCCGGCATCAATACCACACGCCTCGTGCAGCATCACCGTGTCCTCCGTCACCTGCTGGGAGCCATATGACACCTTCACCACTCCGTGAAGCTATGGACGGTGTCATTGAGCAGCTGGACGCGCTGGGGATGTCGAGAGGAACAGACACGTCAGAAGGGCCACCATTAGATCCATGGTCTCCCGAGTCATTCGACATGGTTTCCCGCCAGTCCCGAAAACGAGCTCAAAGCCGGCCTCATACGGCAATGGGATACCCGCACCCGGATGAAGGTTACGAGACCTGGAGTGGAGGATCTTCGCAAGATCCATCGTACCATAATGGATATGGCGAAAAGGACCATCCGCTTCCAGACTTGAACAACTACGTGGATCGGATGGAGAAGAGATTCCAGAAACTTCATGGTCAGAGCTCAAGCGTATCCGGGCCAGACGTCGACACGCCACCTATCCCGCCACCTAAGAACGTGCCTCGTGACCGCCCCAAGTCATCAATTGGGATGGCAGCACTAGACATGGACGGCCCAGGCCCCGTGATACCTGACCGGAAACTACGGCACCGAAAATCAGCCTACGAGGTCGGCCGGGAGGCGCTTGGCCGCACCTTCACCACTAAGACGAACTCGACGAGCGCCTCGTCGGGGAATCGCAGTACCGTCACAACAACGACCCAGAACAGTGACCGAAGTCTCATGAGCGGTTCATCAGCCGGCGCCATCAGTGCTACAAGTGCCGGCAGCTATGCTAGGAGGATGCAGCGTGCCCAAAGTGCCTTGGGAATGCGTGATCTCGACGACGATAGGCCCGAAACACCGTTTACCGGTGTCACGTATCATAGCAGCCATGCCTCCAACCAACCTCGTCCGCAGTCTCAGGTCGCTTTCCACGACGACGTTGGCGGACTTGGAGGACTTGTACAGCCAAAGCCACCGAAGAGGAGCATCTTCAAGAAGATTCTGGACTCCGCAAAGACTGGAGTTGCCAGTGGTCGTAGTCACATTGATGCGGTAAAATCATCACCGCTGAACAAGTCCACGCCATCAGGCCTCGCATCCAACGCAGCCGCCATGAGCAGCACCCCACACCTTGGCGGTAGCCGTCAAGGAGATGTCGCTAGAGAGATGGGGCTCGGCAACGCTGTGGACTGGGTTCAAGTTCGTCGGGACGTCAACCGTTCAAATTCGCTCAGCCGCCACGAGCGGGTTGAGCGACGCGAGCGAGCGCAAATGCTGGATTACCCGTCCATCAATGCCGCAGACGAACTCTACGACAGCATCAATGGCGATGAAGGGGCTGATGGCATGCCTGTGAATGAACCCATCAACTACCAAGCAATCAACCTCAGCCAGGTCGACAAGAACACACGGTTTGTCGCTAACCTGCCACCCACGACAACTGCGATCACCCTTGCCACGACCTATGTTTGTCGGCCGTATCGAAGCGATGTACAACGCCTCCGGGCCATTTTCACATATGTGTCAGAGAAGATCCTGTGGGAAGAAGACTTCGAAGGCGATGTCGACACAAGGCGTGTCGTTCAATCCGGCCGCGGCTGTGCCAAAGAAATTGCGGTCCTTGTTACGGAGATGTGTGCCGCAGTTGGCATTCAGAGTGAAGTCGTTCGGGGTTATCTTAAGACGCCTGGCGAAATCCCAGAGGTGTCGATTATGCCGAGGTCGAATCACTGGTGGAATGCTGTGGTTGTGGATGGGGAATGGAGGATACTCGACTGCTCGCTGGCTGCACCCTCAAACCCGCGACGGGCAGCGTACTCTTCGGTGGGCAGCTCCGTCGCAGATTCTTGGTGGTTCTTGACCCGACCCACGGAGATATGCTGGACTCACATACCCGAGCACCACAGCCAGCAACACATTGTTCCACCAGTGGCTCACGAGATCTTGCTCAACTTGCCCTGTGCCTGCCCCCCTTTCTTCCGGAATGGCCTTCAGATGTTCGACTACAACTCATCCCTTACCCGCATCGAGGATCTCGAAATGGTTCACATCAATTTCAACGTCCCCGCCGACGTTGAGGTGGCAGCCGAGGTGGAAGTCCGGGCCTTTACGCAAGACCCGGATGGCGACGTATTCGAGAGCGGCGAGGTTGTCAAGAAGCGAGCATTGGCTCAGGCCGAGTGGTTCAATGGCGTGAAGCGGTACGCCGTCAAGGCGCTTCTTCCCGGCGACGAAGGACAGGGTATCCTCAAGATCTATGCCGGCAAGAGGGGCCTGATGCATAGCATCAAGGACATTCCTCACCCGCTCGCCTTTGCCCTGCCCATCATCCACACGGGCGAGAACCCGCCTTACGAGTTCGTCACGCGACACCCGACGCCGCATGCTCAAAGGCATGACATCTACGTCGTCCAACCACAATGCCAGCGACTCGCTCTCAATAACACATTCGTCTTCGCCATCCGCCAGCACCCAAGCTCGACAGGTGCCTCGGTCCTCACGCCGTCGTCGAACCCCGGAAATGTTAGTCCTATTCCTTTCGCTCGACCGAGCTCGGCTTTGAGCATGACAGCATCGAGCGCCAGCGGTTCCAACCCCAGCACGGCCAGTTCGGGATACCCCGGCAACAAGAAACCGGCCAAGCTGGCTATCCAGACTCCCGGCGGGAAGATCCTTCGCCTCATGAGGAAGGATGATAAGAAAGGCGTCGGTGTCGGCAGTGCCCGCGCGGCTGGCGATGAGGAAGTCAGTGACGGTGGCACGTGGGAGACGATCATCAAGTGCTCGGAAAGGGGCACCTGGCGGGGCTTGGTCCTTGCGGACCGCACGGCGAGATGGTGTGTCTTTGCCGAGTGGGTTTGTGCCTAAGTTGAGTCTAGGCCTTTGTCTAGTTTTCGTCTTGTTTTTTTCTATTACTGTTTTTGCGTTCTCTCTTCTTGTTCATTTTCTTTTCTTTCTTCCGGGGCGCACTGCTCTCATTTGGATGGAGTACAGGGAAATATCTCTTTCTTTTTTCGTTTCTAAGCAACGGAGTTTCGAGTTTTCGCCAGCAAGAAAAAAGTACCGACCTTGCTTGGCTCAGCAGGTTTTTCTCCTTTCGGCATGGCATCTTGACGGAGTTTCTTTTCATGACTCGCCTTGTTTTGTTTCCGGAACTTTTGGGGGATGGGGACGAGGGAAACCACGGGAAATCATAGAGACACGATGATTTGGCGTGGGATATTGTTTAAAGTTTCGGGCAAAGAGGGGGGAGGTGGATCTGGGCATTCTTTAACCCCCCTTAGACGGGTTGATCAGGGTCGAAGATTTGGTTGTGTGTGTTGTTTTTTTGTTTGTTCTATTCGAGGATATTGGCATCCAGGTTCATTGGAGTATTTGGCCATGTACGATTACAAGTTGGTTTTTAGGACGTTTTTAGGCCCTGGGACCTTTTTAATGCTTATGCCTTTTGTGTTCTTCCGTTAATCCTATTTGTTGCTCTCCATCTCGGCCTAGACTCAACGTTGTCCGCGCCTTGAGATGTGGATTAGTGAATATTCCCCCGCTGAAAGCAAGAGCGAGGGCGTTGAAGCCTTTTGTCTCTCGAGGACCGTATTTGATTTTAGTCTCGTATAGATAGCCTTCGACGTTGTTACGGATCGGGTAGACGTAGATCAGGGTATCTGTTTCTTGACATCTATAAATTCTCCTAATACTGTAGTTCCTTAAATCAACATCCAAGCCTCCTTTTGTGACCCAACCTTCATACACCCTCCTCTCACCTCCATCATCTCACGTCCCCGGCCGGACCTCTTCAGCCAACCTTATTTATCTGCACCTGACGATCCTCACCGCCTGATATAATCCCCCAACTAGCATCCCACCTTACCCTCAACACCTTCCCCCCATTCCCATCAGGTTTCACCTTCGCATCCTTCATGCTCTCCCTCGGAATCGTATACACCACCTCGTCACACACCCTCCCGCCCCCTTCCTCCTTCGTACCCGCCCTCACGCTCCTCAAATCCCAAATCTTACACGTACTATCCCACGAGCCCGACACGAGACTATATTCATTCTCCGGGCTCGCGCTCACGCTCTCCACCCAGCCGAGGTGTCCCCTCAACGTCATGACGGACGTCGTGGCCGCCGACTGCCTAGGGTCGATGAGCGTGATGTGCCTGGCCGTGGTTCCTGCAGCTAGCAGCGGCGAGTTCGTCAGCGCGGCGAGGCAGCGGAGGGGATGCATCGTTGTGAGCGAAGACACGATCTTCTGCGTCGCAAGGTCGACGGTGCGCACGGAGCCGTCCATGGAGGAAGCATAGGCCACCGACGCGTCCGAAGGGTGAAATATCGCCGCCGTGACAGGCTTGTCCGACACCGTCGCCATGGCGAGCGGTCCGCGCTGCTGCAGCTTGACAGAACTCTTGACGCGCTTCGTGGAGCGCGAGGTCTGTTCGGGCGCTTCGTAGGCAGGAGCAGCCTTGCGCGAGGCCGTCCAGAGACCGACGCGGCCATCCGACGAGGCGGTGAGGAACTTGCCGCTGGCGTGGTGAACGGAAATGTCCCTAATCTGGTCGGCATGTGCGCAGAGTTCTAGCACGGGCTTGAGGGTTCCCCTTCCGGCGGTTTCGGCGTATTCCCAGACCAGAACCGTGCCCTCGATGCCGGCTGAGACGATCTTGGTAGGCGAGAGGAACTTGGCCGTGTTCACGCGCCTCCTGTGGCCTCCGTTCGCGGCGTCGGGTGAAACGGCGAGCATCTGGCCCGAGCGATCCCACACGCGCAGCAACTTGTCATAACTAGCGCTCAATAACCTCTCGCTCGCAACATCGAACTCCCCTTCACCATCCTGCTTGGCCAGGAGCGCCTTGACGGCCGGGGATGTGGAAGAGAGCACGTCGACGTCAGACACCCAGTCCTCGTGCAGGAAGCTATTTTCGTAAAAGGGCGGGAGGAGGCTAGGGACGTAGTCGAGCGTCACGGTGCCTTCGAGAGAGATTCCCGAGCGCTCGAGGTGCTCGGCGAGCGTGCCTTTGAGGAAGGATCCGTTTATGAGGAAGTCGAAGGGAATGGGGTGGGAGGTGGCGAGCATGTCCGAGTGGTTGAGGATCTGGGAGAGGCCATAGCGTTTAATGTCTGATAGAAGAGATCATAGAGTTAGGAAAAGCGCTTGGCGGAGTTGAGAGAGAGAGGCGGAGAGGATGTGCGAACGAACCTGAGGGAACGACTAGTTGCCTTTTTTCTTCGGGGAGCTCGATGTCTGTGTGTTTGGTCGTAAAAACGACCTTTACTTGGGCCGCAGCCATTGTGAGCCCCTTCTTATGATATGTCCAGAAAGAGTCGAGTGCAATTGATTAAAATTCTTTTTGGTGGGTTGGGAATTGGTAGTGATTTGGTCTGGTCGAGGAGAAAGTCGATTAGAAAAAAAAAATAAAGTTGCAAGAAAAAAAAATAATAATTTTTGGAAATTTTGCAAGGCTGGAAATGCCCCGCCATCAACACTAGTTCAGCCTTGCAGCGGTCGCAATGAGGGATCGACAATCCAACAACACCTTGTAATACGTAGATACATACAAAGGTAAATATGGATTCTTCTGCAGGGCCGGAAAGGAGTTCTCATCCATACTCTCCTCAACCAGCTCGGTCTTGCCCCAAGGCCCAAGACTGTAAACGAAAGGGTTGGACACTTCAACATATCTCACATCACGCGCACAAGTCTGTAATGAATCTCGCCTGTAGATTCTCTCCCTACCCAGACCCGTTCGTCTTCAACATGGAGGGTATTGTATGATATACACAACATAGTATCATCGCCATCTTAGCTCTCATACAGACATCCGGAAGAAGGCCGCTCGCCCCGAATGCGCATCCCCTCATAAATAAAAAAAGACCACACATCGTAGCGACAGACAGCTAGACCTACCAACACATCCTTCCCCTTTTCCCATTATATACCGAATGAAACACACATAAAAATAAGAAAGGAAAAAAAAAAAAACCAGCAAAAATCCTCTAGCTCTGCCACAAGAACTCGCTCAAATTCAACATCTTATCCGCCATCTCCCTCTTCGCCGCCGCCGTCACGCCCCTCTCAGGATCGTTCAACTGCTGGCTGTAACAGAGCTCCATCAAATCCTTGAGCTCATCATACGTAAACACTTCTCCGGCCGGCGCCGCCCCGTCCTCCTCCGCCGCCATCTTTTGCTGAATCTCCGAAACCTCCTTGGCCTTGGCGACAATGGCGTCGGGGCCCTTGTCGAAGAGGTCGAAGTAGTTGGAGGTTCGGGAGAGATTCACGCCGTCCTCGATGTTCTTGAGGTTTTGCTGGAGGACGAGGATGTTGAGCTGCATGCGGCCGCACCCGTTGGAGTTCATCGGCGATGCCATCCGCGCGTTGCCCACGAGGTATCTGTTGACGAGAAGGCCTAGGCCCGTGCGGATAAAAGATATTTCCTTCTCGCGGAGGTACCGTACGATAGTCTCGTCGGAAGCTACCAATTCGGAATTGAGGCTTAGAATCTCCGGATCGGGTTCCCGGACCTCCTGGTCGAGAACGTACGGCGCCGTCTCTGGGGAGAGGACGATGTGGAGAGAGTAGATAATCTTGCAGCGGGACTCCATGCGAAGCGTAAGGAGCGCTGCTTGCGCAAGGTCTTCGTACGATGACAGAATTCCGTCAAAAGTCCTGATGTCTTCGTCAGTATGCTGGGGTAGGAGAAGGAAAGCTTCAACAGAAAAAAAAAAAAAAAAAAAAAAAAAAAAAAAAAACGTACACTACGGTTTCTTGCGTCATAGGCAAGTGCACCGGGCCTTGATCGTCTGCAGCCTTGCCCGGATCATTCATCAGAGTCCACCTGCGATTAGACTGCCGTGGCAGGTTAGGCCTCGACGAGTCTGTATCCTGGTTCGTAATATGGCGCAGGCTCGCAATCTTGATGGACAGCCACTTCATGCTAGTATAGAGCAGGCACAAAGACGAAATAGTATCGCGATCTTGAATGATATCGCTCAGCTCGAAAGGGTTCTCGCTCGTCTGCTCCATGAGAAGCTGAATTTCCCGCTCCAACAACTCCGGGTCGGACTTCTCGCCGGCCCATATCTTCTTGACGATTTCGTTGATCGCGCTCTGTTCCAGCGCCATCTTCGCCGAGGCGCGCATGCTATGTTGCTCGCTGGGCTGCTCTTGCGCTTTCGTGACCAGGCTCTTATACCAGGCAAGGCAGCGCTCGTAGTACCGCATCATCTGCGTTATGATCAAGGTGCTCAGAGCCTGGTCGTGCGGTATCGTCGCGAGCATCTTGCAGAACGCCGTCACGACCGTGAAGAAAGCCGTCGTGCCCTTGAGCACCGGTCTCTTGGCAACCTTTCTCCAGTCTTGGTCTTGGAGGAAGGAATCCAGCTCGCCGAAGATTATCTCGCTCAGCTTGGCCAACGTCTCGTCGAGCTGCGGCTGGAAGACGTTAACCAGGAAGTTATCCAGGAACGACGTCAGCGTGCTCGTGGCTAAGTCGGAGCCTGGCGGTACGATGTTCTTCAGGCGCTGCAGGAAGACCAACGTCGGCGGCAAGAGGAGGCTCATGTTGAATACGCTGGGCTCCACAAGCGACTTGTACGTCTTGGCCGTCTGCCGATTTTCGTAGCTGGATTCGCTCTCCTTCCGGCTTCCACCACCGTCCATGAATGAGCGGATACCGATCAACGACGCTTTCTTATCTCCTCCCCGGCCCCCGCCGCTGGTCAAGCCTGGTACTGCGGATTGGATGATGTTCTCCAGTGCCTCGAACTCGGTCGTCATCTCCGTCGATTTCACATCGGCCTCGGAGAACTTGAACAAGTCCTTCTTCCCGTCCTTCTTTCCACCAATCGCCGCTCCTACATCAGCAGACGAGTTGAACTCGTAGACATCTGCGTCTGTTGTGACGTAGTTGTGCAGTAATGAGCGGATCTCGTTTTGGTAAAGGTTCCAGAGTTCCTTGAAACTACCTAGCAGGGCACTGTTATTGCCCGCGCCTTCACGTCGAATGAGTGCCTTGATAGATTCGTGGAAGACACGCTGGCCCTCGGCAATCGCTTCGAATTTGCCGTATAGTGTCCAGAGCAAATCGTAAATCACATCCGCTCTCATCTTTGTCTCGCGGCTGCCGTAGATGTGCAGCCCATGGCTGTTCGAGGAACCGCCGCGCAAGGAGCTGGGATGTCTCTGGTCTACCTCGTTTATCGTTTCGTTGACTACATTAAAGAGTTCAACGGGCAGCCTCTGCTTCAAAGTGTCCACGGCGTTCTGGAGGCGACCGAGTTTGTTCAGTGCCTCTACTAGTAAACCGATATAATAAAAAGTATCGGACTCGGGGTTTCTGGCAGGGTCTTCCGCCACAGTCTGCTCAAAGTCAATAGCTTCCATGAGCTGATGGAAGGGCGCGACCGTCACGGAATCGCCCCACGAGTCATGCGTAGTGCCTTGGTTCTTAGCCAGGCTCTGCCACCGCTCTTGACAGTAAGGGGACTTGAGGTACAGGTGCTCATGCAGCTCCTCCACAAGAATATCCATCAGCGCCGTCTCCTGATTCGCAAGATAGCTTCGCAGGTCACTCAGCGCCCCAATATCATCGAGCTCGGGTCTCCGAAGCTTGCGGAGCGCATTCTGCAGCACCTCGACCGCCGTCAGGAATCGCTTCTCGGAGATTCGAGCCTCCAACTGGTCCGGCACCTGGCGAAGCTCCTCGAGCTCATCAAAAAGCTGAATCAATTCGTCGTATTTTTGCGACGTCTTGGAAAGCTTCTGGAGCTCCGGATCGCTCTGGCAGAGGTTCGCCTTGGACGAGGCCAGAGACTCCTTGAGAGCGCGGACCCTCTTCTGCGACACCTGTATGCTTCCCTGGATCTTGTGGAACGTGCCGATGGAGCTGTTAAAACCTTGATGGTGCTCGTTCACGATATTCTTCAGCGACTCTTGGAGGAACTTGTGCGTCTTTTTGAAATTTCGATACTCGTGGGCGCGGCCGACGGAGCTGTTGTCGAGCAGCTGCAGCGCAAGCTGCACGGGTATACATTCGGCCTCGCAAAGGGCGGGCCACTCCTCCTTGATGACATCAACAACCTGGTTGATCTGTCGTTCCGCATTCGTCTCGCCCATCCTCGGTCGAGATGGCTGTCGAGATGGCTGTCGAGAGGCCTGAGCTTGAGCTTGAGCGTAGCCTCCGTTTCGCACTGGTGGTGGTGATCTCGTTCTTATCGCAGGCGGCGGCGGTGGGCCGTTGTTCGCATATCTGTTGTCGCTGCCGTAGGAATCTCCGTACGGATCGTAGTCGTCGTCGCGCCTGCTGCTGGCATAACCTCCTCCGCCGCCTCCCCCTCCGCTCCCACCACTACCTCCTCCTCCACCGTATCCGTTGGAACCGTAGCCGCCGTTACGGCCTGTTGTCATACCGTAACGCCTCGACATGTTGGTGGAACATGAATGCGATACTTCACTATTGTGCTACCGATGGGTCAATAGACTTGGGAGGTGCATGATCCTCCCTATGCAATTGGTGGGACAAGTGGTCTGTGGCTGCTTCTGAAATTACTGTTAGGTATCGTCGGGAGAAAAACAGAAACTAAAAATAGGTCAAAAAGGAGTGTTGTTTTCAGAATAGTGAGCCCAGTCAATCATCGCCGGTTCCTGGGCTACCCAAGTGAAACCTCGAGTTCTCTATCCCTGAAAGCGTCCGCTATTATTATTACTCGGTAGCTTGAGAGACGGCGGAAACACCTTGCTCCGTCCCAGTTCCCCAGATGAAGGTACAAAGGTACCTGGATTCGAGGAATCCACAGGCTTGTGACGGTCGAAGTCTAGTGGCTGCCAGTTGAAACCCACGTGACATAAAGCCTCTAACGATTTGGATCCGTTTCATTACGTGAGCAGCGAAGCTTGATCAGGATGGCCAAGGCGGCAGTAGCGACCGCCGTAGCCTTGAGCTTCGTCATGTCATCTCAACGACTAAGCGAAACACCGACCACCCCGATAACTTGATGATAGGCTCGGCCGAGCTCCCCAAGAATTGCACGTAAGATATCCTCGTACCCAAGCGACTGCGAAACCGAAGGCCGATATTCCGGATAACGTGCACCCAACCCGTCTCCTCCCGCCGTAGTACTACGAACCCAGCTCTACCCCCACCAACTCCGATCAACGAACCGGCGCTAGGCATCACCACAATGGAGGAAGAAAGACTCTGGAAATTCCGCAAGCCAGAATGGCTTAACAGCATCTGGGCCCGCAACGCCGGAGTCTACGCCGCAGGCGGCCTCGTAAGGCTCCCCTCCTCCAATTTTGTCCATCCTCCACATAAACGATTAGTTGCAGACAGTTAACCTCTCCAACCCAAATAGTTCTCCCTCGCCTTCTACGTCATGCTCGACTCAGCCGTCTGGTCCAAGTCGCCCAAAAACGGCGCCGAAGACGTCCACGTAGCCTTCGTCGACTGGCTCCCCTTCATCTTCTCCACCCTCGGCATGCTCATCATCAACAGCGTCGAGAAGCAGCGCCTCAGCTCCGACTGGAACAACGGCTTTGGTTCCTCGGGCGTAGCGTGGCAGGCCCGCGTTGTCCTCTTTATTGGCTTCGCTGCTCTCGCTGGCGGTATGGCTGGCGGCGTTACTGTCTTTGTTCTCAAGTTTGTTGTGAAGGATGTGAAGATGCCTGCCTTGGGCATGGGTATTGAAAATGTTGTTTCGAATGCGTTGGTCGGGCTGAGGTAGGGTTCTTCCATTCTTCTATTCCTCTCTTTCCCCCCTCTCCCGCTATTGCAGTCTCTGCGGGGATGAGAAGTTACTGACATTGTCCTTCTAAACTAGCTCCGCGGTGCTATGGGTAAGCCAGAACATGGAGGACGAGTACTCGTATAATCTCGCTCTATAAACGGGGCTGTAGTTCGGGTAGCTAGGATATATTAGGGATCGTGTGTGCGGGGCGATAGCTGTCACGGAGGCAATGGGTAGGTTTACAAAGGGGGAAACATGGGTCTGATGCACTGCGGGCGTCTTTTATTGTACCATACCGGACTACTTGTCCTCAAAGAAATTTTCTTTTTATCGTTTTTCTCTTATTCGACTCGATTCGGAGGTTAGGGAATAATGCATACGCTATATATCATTCCATGCTCTCATAATTTCGTTCACCGTCATTAAAACCATCACGCAAGATCCTTGCGCAAGACTCCAACTCGCGATCGGCCACCAGTCCTCTCCTCCTCAATCACGCGGATCCACTCGCTGTCACCGTCCATCTTGTGCTCTCCACAGGGGCAGACGAACTCGCCCGAGGGTCGGCAACGCCAAGGACCCGCCCAGAGGCAAATCTGCGTCTTGGACAGAGTCTCTCCGATCCACGCATCTCTGTCGGCCTTGGCCTGCGCGGGAGTCTGGCTCGGTGAGGCGGCGGCTCTGGAAGTGCGCTTGGGGCTACCGAGCCATGTCTCAAACAGACCAGGCTTCCGCTCACCTTTCGGCGGAGACGTACCGTTGGCTGGCTTTGTCGCACGGCCCGCACGACTGAGGGAAAGGGAGCGCGTAAGACTAAAGGTCGAGCGGGTGGCGTAACTCTCGAAGGAAGGGAACTCCTCGTAGCTCAAAATCTCCGATGCAGGGGTGCCGCTTCGTTCAATTTCCTGAGCTGAAGCCTGCTCGCTTTCGGCCGCATTATCTCCAGGGTCAGGAGGTGGGTTAGGTGATGATGTTGTAGATAAGAGGGCAGCCCTAGTGATGGCAGCTAGGGTGTCCCTGCTGAGCGAACGACTGTGTGCTAGATAGTTCGGCCTAGGAGTGGATTGGTGCGACACAACTGGCTCAGTAGACGTGGTTGTAGTGGGCTCTGGGGCGGTTATCAATGAGACGGTGGGCGGCACGGGATCTGGATCCGGAACCGGGTCCTCGCCCTGAGGAGTCGTCATGCTGCCACGGGGAAACAAGCTTCATTTGGGTCCTGTCCGTCCTTCTTTCGTTTCCGCTTCACGACCCAAGAATTGTTTCTGGGGCGCTAGGATAGCTAGACGTCAATGGGTGTACTGACTTGCCTTGGGCCTTGTTTATCTAGGGTGAATTGCTGTTGATACGAGTCAGATCGCTTCTTGACATGTGCGAGGACTTGTCTCGGTTTCCGGATTTGGTACGCGTAGTCGGCTAGGCATAACCAGACTAGAAGGATTGAATACTCGATGTTATGTGAGATGAAACTTGTCTTGTTTTGATGCTGGTTGTGATTGATTGTTGATAGAAGACTTGATGTCGAAACCTAGGTTATGGCCAGGCGCGACTGGAGGTCTCCGAGGACGTGGTGATGAGGAAACCAAGATGTTTGTTGTTTTGGGGAGTGTGATGAATAAAGGAATCCAAGAGATAGAAGGATCCAAGAAATATAGGAAGTTGGTGAAGTGGCACCTAGATTATCGCGGTGTGTCCATGTCTCGCTGTAAGTGAAACTGTAAGTGAAAGTACGAAAGGGTTTTGCACACTTATTCACACTCAATAGCCGGAGAACCAGGCTTTCCTCCTCCAGTAGCCTTTATTTCCACAGTGCTATTGTCCCTGGAAATCTGACTTGGTTCCCCATCTCGAGTGGCCTGGTGCAAATCCTTGTATAGTGATTGAGGAACATGGCTCAGAACCTCGTTTCTAAGCCTGTCTTTATCATAGGCCAGGCCCTCGAGCTTGATTGCCATCAGGATGTAGTTGACAACTGTAGAAGTTTGCAAAGGCGGATCTCGAAGTAACTTAGCAACGGCCTGGGGATCCAAGCTATTATCTTCACGCCAGACATAATACGCTCGGAGTTGGGCAGGGCGAGCATTAACTTTGGTCCTCTCAGCACAGTACTGCCTAACCCAGGTCTCAGCTGCGACAATGCGGTCATCGCTGGAAGAAACGCGCTTGGACACCCTGGGTTTCTTCGCAGGGCGTTTGTCCCTTACGCGGTCGCTGGGCGGAGACGTGCAGGCATTTGGGTTATTATCCACCGCAGCCTCGGGCGCTGCATCAGCCTCTCCAGTCTCCGTCAGGATTGTTGATTCCTCTCCCAGGGCAGCTGCGTCGCCGGCATCTGCGTCGGGTGCTCCATCAGTGTTGGCTACCGTTACATTGTAACTCAGCCGAATAGGCAGCTTAAGTTCGGCATGGAACGGGCGCGGGGGACATGGATCAAGGGACTCCCTCTCCTTTTCGAGAACATAGTAGAGCTGTAGGCCAACGTAGGCGTCTGATGCAGAGTCTAGATCACCGGTCTTAGTACAGGGGACCGGACAGGCGCTTCGTCAGAGAGTCATGGTGTGCTACTACTTACATATTATTTGGGCCATATTCAGTGGCTTCGACCATTTGCTAGATCGGACATCCTGGCCTTTGAATAGTGGCAGTCCAAGACATTCTTCCGTCTGCTTAGCTAGGGGGACAAGTTTCTTGTTTACCATGCGGGGCATCCCCAGACGGCTGTACTTGACGAGCCGATAGAGGTGACTGAGCTCAAAGAGGCCCTTGCAGTCTATTTTGAGGAATTTCGACAGACGTGTAGCGTCGTTGCTAATGGCTACACCGACCTTGGTAATCCCGGGATCTTCCATGAGTTTCTTGAAGGACGGCGCAACCATAGCGTCTCGGACAGGGAACTGAGAGATGTGGAAGAGGCCGATGCGGCTCGGGCTCGCAATTTGTATGAGCGACACATTCGATCGAGGGCCTTGATCAGCTGTAGCGTGCGCTTCCCACTCAATATCAAAGCCTATGACCTTCTCATCAAGGAAATACTGGCATGCTCTTTCAGTCGTGAACTTGGTCTTGCAATAGTGAACCTTGACTCTCTTCTCAATACCGTCCACGAGGGGGCCACGGTACATCGTATACGACCAAAACGACCCAGGGGTGCCCTCTTTCGCTGCCTTTGCATCCTTAAACAACTTTGTAGAAATGTTGTAATCTAGCGATGTGACGGGAGGCTCCACTTCGGCCCCCTCACTGCCAACCGTCTCAGTCTCGGAATCAAAGGAGCTCACGTCGTGTGTAGCTGGAATGTCAGAGGAGTTGAATGCAGGAGACGGCTCACGGGGCTCATCAGGTGCATCGGTAGCATCGGTGGCAGCGTTAGAAAACCTCCCCTCACCAGATATTTCCGTGCTGTAGAATCGGTAAGTGCTGAGGTCAGGGTAGACCACGACATCTTGCCTGGCGGTGAATCGAATCCCGCGGCTAGGATCCCATAGCTGGTTGGCCGGAGACGAGCTCATGTTGCAAAATTGGAGGTGATTCAATCCAAACTTCCAGTAAAGTGGCAAGGCAGATCTCCGAGAAACACCAAAAGATCGCATAGACCCTTTTGGCGCGAGGAGCACCATGGCTATGAAGTATCTTACACCAAGTTCCACGGCAGTTCGCCCATGTCGTCGAGGTTATTCGTTTAAAGGCTGAAAAGGAGCGTTTGATTGGTCATGATGAGAGAGTGCATGCAGAAAGAGGAGGAACTGTTCTAGGCAGCAGGAGCACCTGCAACATGTGAGCCTACCAGGGGTGAGTGACAATCGGTGTCCAAATTGACAAAATGACAGGTGCGAGCACTTTGAGTTATCAGTGGTTGATCAATTTCAATAATCGCAACGCAATATCGGATTAGGAGCTCGAAATTGCCCGTCAAACTTCACTGTTGGTAGTTCTGGTGCGGACTTGGTCCTAGACGAGCTCCAAGCTCCGAGCAGACATCGGCTTAGTCATCCAACCAAACTCTCCAGTTCCTCTCTCGACTCGCTGAATTCAATTCATCGTCGTAGCTGTGACTCTCTCAGAGCACCAACTCGACAGCGACAGGCTTGCCATTTCTTTCATCAAAGAGACATCGAGGTATACCGATCAGTTTCCCATTTCACCCATCGGTCTCGTCTCTAACAAGTCTCAGTAGCTGGCTCAGAGCCTCTGATTTTCACAATGGCTGCCCCACCAACCCAATTACTTCCTCTTGGTAAACTCAAAACACCCCACCAGTCTGTTCCCGAAATAAGGCAGGTCCTAACTGCCTACAGAACTCATCGATAAATGTGTTGGGTCCAAGATATGGGTCATCATGAAGGGAGACAAGGGTTCGCGTTTTCCTTTTTGGGCTTTTTAAAGCATCAGGATGAGTCTCTTGACTAACTACCTCCGGTTTGCAGAGTTCAGTGGAACGCTACTTGGATTCGATGACTATGTCAGTAAGTGACACTCCAGAACTCGCCCAGCATCTCTTTTGGTATATGAGTCTAATATGATCTTATAGACATGGTTCTCGAGGACGTGACGGAATTGTGAGATTCTCTCCTTTGCTCTACGACTACTCACTGTTCTCGGAACTGATTGTTGGGCTACAGTGATTACTCTGGCAACCACACCAAGCTCCCCAAGATCCTTCTGAACGGGAACAACATCTGCATGGTGAGTACTCTGAGTTTACTGCGATGAAAGTATCGGATTACTGACACGGCGACAGCTCATTCCTGGTGGAGAGGGACCAGTATCGTGAAAAGATTCTAGTCTTTGACGCTTTCATCTCCGAGCTTCGAGGTTTGAAATCACAACATCATGACGAGAGGAGAAGAGACGATGGCACGAGGACATGAATGACCCTTGACGTCGCTTGCTAATCTCCCACTCTAGAACATATTTTTGTTCCGATTTGATAAGAATCCTTGAGTTTGTATCTAGGTGGACTCACTGACACCTTCTGGAGTTGACGGGTTTGATGTCGGAAGAAGAATCGCATGCGGGTGCCCAAGAACAGTGTTCTCTATAAATGATGTCAATGAAGACCCAACTTCGCTTCTCAGTAGGCGAGGGATACTGCGCTATCCTGTTGTCGTAACATTGAAGAAGGATTCAGTCGGGCATAGACGCCGTTGTGTTTCATGTGTAAATGACTTGCGCAGTTTGGATCAAGAGTGCTCCCCAAATATGCATAGCCTTGCCCTTTATACCCGACTAATAGTCAAGCCCTCGGAGACTCTCACGGGCAGGTTCTAAGCGATTCATTTCCTTACCCCATCATAAGTTCGTCTGCGCTTTTACTAGATAATACTTAAATCCATCTCACTGATGGTTAAGAGGTGGTTCTGGAATACAAAGTACAAGGAGCTGTGGGGTTTACCCTCTTATGTAAGACTGAAAAATCAACCATGGAAGACAGCATTGGCCTGTGCTGAATCCATTGAGACCATCGCCGATAGTCAAGCCCGGGCCCGACCTCCAACGATATTAAAGCCTCGACCTCACCCCCCTCCGCCGGCCTACACCGCCGTCTCTTCACCTCCTCGAAATGAGTAAGAAGCGGAAGCTTTCGCGCTTCGGCGCTCCTCGGCCCACAAAACCGAACTCGACGAAGGCCCAGCAGAAACCCAAGGCCAAAGCCAACTCGAACAACCCGCAACAACCGCAGCAAAAAAAGCCGGCGCCACCTCCGCCTAAAGAACCACCAACGATCCCCTTCTCCCCGACCGACCGCATCCTCCTCGTCGGCGAAGGCGACCTCAGCTTCGCCGCCAGCCTCATAACACACCACAAATGCACGCGCGTAACGGCGACGGTGTGGGACAAGTCCCGCGCCGAGCTCCTCGAGAAATATCCCCACGCCGAAGCCCACATCGCCACGATTGAGGCGGCGGGTGCGAAGCTCCTCTACAACATTGATGCGACCAAGATGAGCGCGTTTGTGGAAAAGACGACCAGCGACCGTCAGGTCACGTCCGAGGACGTAGTGCTGCCACAAAAGAGGAAGAACAAGGCGGTCAAGAAACCTGCCATGGATCGCATCCTGTTCAACTTCCCCCACGTCGGCGGGAAGTCCACCGACGTGAACCGCCAGGTCCGGTATAACCAAGAACTCCTCGTCGGCTTCTTCCGCCGCGCCGAACCTAGCCTCGCACCGGGCGGCTCCATCGTCGTGACGCTGTTCGAGGGCGAGCCGTATACGCTGTGGAACATTAGGGATCTGGGCCGCCACTGCGGCTTACAGGTTGAGAGGAGCTTCCGGTTCCAGGCCGACGCGTATCCAGGATACGCGCACGCTCGCACGTTCGGCGTCGTGAGGAACAAGAAGGGAGAGACGGGTGGGGGGTGGAAGGGTGAGAATAGGTTGGCTAGGAGCTACGTCTTCGTGAGGAAAGGAGAGGTGGCCAGCGTGCCGGTCAAGCGGAAACGGGGCAGGGACGACGATGATTCGTCATCTGATTCCGATGAGGACGAAGACGCGACGCAACCGGGCATAGAGGGCGAGGACTCCGAGCTTGATGACTCTGAGATTGATTGATTCGAAACGTCCTCTGATCCCCCGTGTCTGTCGCCATTGCAGACGGACGCGCAGCACGAAAGGATTGGCTCTGCGAGACCGATGATGCAGCCCGTCGCACTGGAGAAGGCGACGAAACATTACATTCGATGCCATCCCAGCGTGCTTGACTACACTGTGGACTACTATACACTACAGTACGCTAGATTATACCCCCCTTTCTGGGATTGATTTTATGGAGGGAGGCGTCTGGGACAGGGAAAAGTGATTTTTCTTTTTTTTTCTTTTTTTTTTTTTTGGCGAGGTTCTCCGGTCGATGAGGTCTCGAGCTCTGGACTATCAATGTTAATTTACAACTGCATGCCCAGCGTGGTACAGCAATCAAATCAAGAGCTTCGTTGCCCCTCGTCGCACAAAATGTCGCAAGCCAGGAAACAGCCTTCGAGAACGCCTTGACCAGACGGCAGAACCAGCATAATGCCTTAGATGCGTGATCTATCTCCCCTCCCTCTTGTCTCTGCGGCCCGTCCTACCCCAACATCACATTGCCAACGGCAGCACCTCTCATCACACGAGGGGACATAAAAACTTTTATCCGAGAATGGCGACAACCAACAGGGGAGATTTTCATCTCCCCTCCTCTTGTGTAAGGGTGGGGTGCTAGGATCAATTCCTTTTCCCTTCCCATTCTCTTCACCCCCTATTTTTGTTTTCTTTCCCTAGGGCTCCCGATCGCCAACAGCTGTGCAATGCTTTCGGTGTTTAAGAAGTGGTGTGTTGGTGCTGTGGCAGGGGAGGCGGAATATCGGTTCCCAGATCCGAACGCCCCAGTGGCTCAGAACCAACCACAGGCCCAACAGACGATCGTAACACGAACAATATTCCGAATAACATTCCGAAAGAGAACGGGGGCGAAAAAATTGGCAGACACTAAATGGGCGTCCAAATGGAGTGCATGGTCAATCAGTCAGTATACTACGAGCGAGAGCGAGCGATGATGCCCTACGGATCAACACCCAGACAGCCCATGCCTTCCCACCTTTCCCTCAATCTCCTTGCTCTTTGCGAGTGCAATAGTTCCCGTTGTCACACGAGCAGGATATCAGGAGCACACCCTCTCTCCACCTTTTCCTTTTCGAATTGAGGGAGGGGTTCGCTTCGGAATATCCGTGATCTCGCCCGTCCTCTGAACACACCCTTCTGCATCTCGATCCTCCGGCCGTGCAGCCAAGTTATCGCCTATATTGGACAATCTCGCCACAGCATGGGGGAAGTATGCATCTTGACGCGTTAGATTGCCGACATATGGATGGGAGTCCGAGCTCGTATCTTGCTGTATATCCTCGACTACTTCCCGGGGTTAAGTTGAGGAGCGCAGAGCTTTCCAGGCGATGAACCGTCTCTCCGTATACCTATCAATGGTGTCGTCGCCCTCCGTTGCAAGCACCCAGCTCGTCCTCATGCTGTAGAACAGGACGATCTTGGATTGGTAATGTCGCGCTCCAGCTCGCGTTGCAGTCGCGGTAACTCGTAACATCCAACGCAGGAGCCCATGGAATTATCTACGTCCAAGCATTCCTGGTTGAGCCGAGTGCAGAGGTAGGGCGGGCCGGTAGTTACAGGACGGCCCGTGAATCAGTCTTCCAGCTTGAGCCACTTGAGCTTCTTCCCCGGTGGGAAGCGTCAACGGGGAAGTATCAACGAAAGCAGGCTTTTTTCCGACATTGGATTGTCGCTTCGTGTGGCCCAACGGGAGTGGCAGGCGTCCATGAAGGAGAGCATCTCCGGCTTCCTGAAAGGGGCGTGCTGTACAGCTGCCTCCGTATCACGCCCGACCCATCCTTCATCTTCTACTAGGAACCGATTCGTTTTCTTTACTCCATCTCGAAAAGGCATGCCGGCTCAAAAGGCCCCGTTGATCCTTGTCAGTTCCTCTCACAGTGAAAACCCCTGATGGATCTTACTCTCTGCTATAGCACAGGTGTCTTCTCACCCTTTGCTTCCCTTACTGAGGACCATGTCGGAAGCGGGCCCCGGACTTTCCTATCCTTGCACCTACAAACTAAACACCTAGCCATATCGCGACAGCTGAAAAAAAAACAATACCTTCACTTACTCTCATCCAAGGAGACAAAGTGGTATTTGGCTGTAGCGTTCTCACTTCCTTTCCTTCACAAACGCTCACCGTGCTGCGCTGGACAACGGGCGAACATCGAAGGTAGTGAACCTCCATGTACACTACATCGTCCCTGTCTTTCTCCCCCTTTGATAATTAGCTTTTATTACCCGGTTTAGTTCATGGCTCTGCGCATCCCCTCCGCGAACGCGGTTCCGCCTCGTCCGGAGGAATTCCTTCCTTGGCAAGGACTTTGCTAGACGCGGAGAGAGCTCGAACTGGACCGAACCGATTTGCCACCCTTTCTCGATGGCAATCATGCTGCTTGCTCTGCCAACTTCAGCACTCGTGAGGGAGCCCCTGGGACGCACCCTCACACAATTACACTACTGCTACTAATCCTCGGCCTCTCTTGTCTAATAACATGCCTACCATTCGTCCATTTACGGCCTCCCAGGTCCAGGGAACTACCTAGTGTCGGCGAGACTCCGACTAGGCCGGGTGGCGATAACCTTCTGCGCGGAAATGGCCCAGAGGCCTGTTGTGAGTGAGCAAGGCCGAGAAAATAAGCTATTCAATCTCGAGAAGCTCGGGATATCCATCCCCCCCGGGTCAGATAGAGCATTTGGGTCGCTGCCCTTGGTAGTCCTGCTTGGCATTATCCCTCCAAATCGAACATTCTGCCTGTTCAAGTATGGTGAATCGGTATCTGTACTTTGTATGTGCTCCAAAATGAGGGAAAGGGGGTGTGTATGACACTCGGCATATTTCCATGTCCGCTCCATTCAGGAGCTCGGCTTCATTGGAACCTAGTATCCCGGGCGCCGAAAATGACAAAAGGGGCCCGTCCCAACGATGAATAGGACCGGCCTGGTGGGTCAGCTCCGTTCGACTAGTTTTGGGCTCTGGTACCGTAGCAGTTGTAGACGAGAAAGAGAGCGTTAGCGTCCTTTGTACAAGCCACAAAGAGACTCTCTCTCTCATCCCATACGATCCAACCAAGACCTTTCCCCGCAATTCTTTCCGTCATATGTGTGCGTTATCGCGGAAAGAAGCCCATCATGACTGACCACCACGGCAACACTGCCGAGACCTGGTCCCATCCCATCAATCTTAGTGTCCACGTAAATCGGGCACGCACTAGCGTTATCACACAGGTTCCTCTAGCTCGATCCTTACTTGATAAAACCTATCATTTGCTTCGCAGGTAACTTATCCTAAACTATAGAAGGATTAAGTTGCGAACGAAAGGCACGAGAAACCACCTTGCACTTACTAGGGGGTTGGGGAAATGGAACGATTTCGACATATCAACGTCGCAACGAGTTGCATCCTTTCCTGGACATTTGCCGGAGGCAACGTGTGGAGTGCGTCTATCACAAGCCGAATTTCAAGGGTATGACAGGTATTACAGCATGCGATCAAACCCTTCCGGTAGGTAAATCATTGGATTCTCCTGCCCACTCGGAGGAGGCGTACAAAAGTGTGTGGCCTTCCTAGCGTGGTTTGACTCGAAGGCCGGAGTTAGCAAGAGGCCGGGGGGTGTGAAGTAGTACGATTCAGGGTCATTAGATACGATACGCCACGAGATTACCTCCCAATCCACCCGCTGCGAACGCCGCTCGGTCATACTCCAGGTATTCTGTGATGTCAAGGAGAATTCTCCCGCTGTCCGCTGTCAGCGTGAGTTCGGCCGTGGTGTCGGCGCGATTCCGTAATCTTGGTTAAGCAACATGTACTACTGCTGAGAAGCGCCGAGATCAAAACGGCCGACAGAGAAAAAAAAAAAATTGCTTCTAGATTGTACCCATGTTACTTCTATTCTGGGTTCTCGGTCGAACAATGGAAGAAAACGTACCAACTGCTAGTTTGGGTTGTTTTTGGCGGCGGGGCTGGCTGAAATGCCTCATCTGCTGGGCCTCGCGATGTCCACTATGATAGATGGTATGTATTAGTGTACAGTTGTCCTGGAGCCCAGTATCCTGCTACGTAACAGCTTGGCTAGCGATTTCGTACGATATAGTTAGCACGCTGCAGCAGTCGTGGTTGTAGTACTTCGTAGTGTAGTAAATGTAGTGTACACTAGTGTGGTACCGCACTATTATGTCGGCAGTCCTTTCTAAGAGCCCCCGTATTAGTGTTAGACCAGTGCTATGTTGATACGATGTGGGGTTATTTCCAACTCGAACTCTCAAACTTGATTTAGGGCGTATGTTTGGTGGGAGGTACACTAGTCGGAGAGTGAGTGATGCTTTTTGTTTCAAGAAACTGAAATTGCTTTTTTCCCGATGATTTGTCGCGTGGCGCAAAGAGAGCCGAAGCTACCGAGCCCAGCACGACATGAGTAAATGTCTATCTCGGAGAAGGTCTCAGTTGAAAGGAATGTGCACTTGTATCCTTCTATCAGAAACATACTTCGTAATCATTTTGCAAAGGCAAAGGCCCGGTCAGGCCTTGTTGACCACTCCATGCACCCTGGGATATCTGGTCACTTCCCCGTGGCAGACTGGCAAGTTGAGTTTCGTCGGATTCTATGTGCCGAGCAGAATACCGCTGCCGAATTGCCCCTCTCAACAAGGTTCTTTCAAGGGCACCCCCCAAACTAGTCTCCTTGTCCGTGACCAGGTGTCCTGGACCCCGAAAAGTGCTCCGTGAGACATGATAGTTTGCATTCTTTGGAGGAGGGTGGCGACTGAGCCCAACTAAAGAGGTTGGAGCAAGACCAGCCTCTCATTCTTACCTGCTAAGAGCGCGGGTAGTCTTGCCGAGCCCACCAATATCCTCGGAATTGTTGCCAGTGCCGAGTCCAAGGATTCAGCTGACAGTTTAGGCTCCCTGACTTCATGTATGACCGACCTTAGTGCCCACAGTCAACCGGTGTGCTCTAATTACGTACGTAGCCTCAGTCAATCGTAGCGTAGAGAACGCCACAACAACACATGGGGATGGAAGAGTAGCTGGCGGCGACCACTGCGCCGAGGTATCAAGCAAAAATAAAATGGAGGCTCGGACGTCTTGGCCACAATGAAGAGGATCGTTGCACGCAGACTTCGTCGTCCAGAGCACACATTGAGCTCCACGGGCCTGACGAAAAAAAAATTTCGTGCCCCTGCAGCGAATGCAACGAGGCAACAGGCCAAGAGCAGTGCAAGAGGCCGAATAGGGCAATCTTCAACTTTCGGTTGGATTTGTGGCATTCTGATCCAGGGTTCTTCTCCCAAGCCTGTCTGCCACCGTTGGCAATAGATCCATAACCATGGATGATGAGGTTGTTACATACAGGAGCAGGCTTGCAGGACTTATCGGCCCTACACTCCTGAGGGATTCCCCCGCCGGCGTTGTCACGATCCTTTTCCCTAGGACCAGATGCGAGCTCTTGCCTCGTCGCAGCCACTGGTGATTCAAAGGTGGAGAACTTGTCTTGTCTGCTTAAGCAGTGTAAGCCGTATCCACAAGAACCAAGAATTCTTCTGGAGAGGCCCTGGAGCAGAACGGAGAGCCCGAGATTTGGCAAGCCACAACAAGATGCCCTCGCAGCACGTCTTGCATCCGCAATGAGGGGTAGCGGCTGTAGTGTGGTTGTAGTGTACGGGCCTAGCACACACCAAGCTCGTGTTGTTGGCTACTTGATGCCAAGTTCAGTTTCGTTGTCCGTGGATGCATGGGACAATTGCATCGCGAAAGCATCTCCCCATCCAGGCAGATTATGGTGGCTAGGCACGCCGGGTTGTGGAGAGAGGAGGAGTCAAATCTTGTCTTACTTCGGCGGGTGGCCCAGCATGACAAGAAGACTCTCGGTCGAGGAAGCAGCCATCCGACGGTGGGTGTCAGGGAAGGAACTAGCCACCCCCACCTCACCCCTGATCCAAATATGTTCCTTCCTAAATGGAAACATAGGGCCGGCTTTCCAATGTTACAACAAAAGTCAATTTTGAGGCTCTCGGGAAGCGAGGTGGAAGGAGCGAAGGAGGGAGGGAACACGAGCCTTGAGAAAAGACCCATCGTCCACTTGATCTGGTTCGAGAGGGCTCCTTCCAATTGTTGATCCCATTCTGCCGCAGTGCGTTTACACTACAGCATTCGTCCCCATCAAAGGCGGTGGCTATCAGGGAAACTCGACATTACCAACCAACATTGAAGTGAGACAAACAGCCTCCAGTCACGAAGGAAACGAGGAAGCATGCACAAGGAGAGGATTGCCGAGACTAGCATGCAGGCGGAGGAACGAAGTAGCGTACTTGTACCATCGACAGTCTATTGAAATTCGTTATGTAAATTGTGCTGGGGTACACTCTAGTTCTATCCTTACGCACCTGCCAGTGTCGGTTGGTCATGCTGGGTTTGATGGGGCAGGAACCAATCTAGTTGAATCTTGAGGCAGGAGCAGGAGCAAAACCAAGTTTAAAGGGCCATTGCCGAATTATATCGCATCGGCATATGCGCCTGTCTAAGTACGAGGCAGACACATTATGATAACCCTGCCATCAAATCTTCTATCAAGGTTCGTTATGGTTCCGCTTTATAGCAACGGGCCAAGTTAATAGTGAACTGCTGGGGGGTGCGTTACTCGGAACTTGTCCGACGATGCCCACGAAGCAGTAGTTGCTGGAGGAGACGATGCTAGATGGATTGGTACTGCTATTATCTGATATCAAGCCCGTTCCGTTCTGTTGCCAGTTCTCGCAATCCCTTCCTTGCACGGACGACATTGAAGTGGCGTGTGACATGACACCCATCATTTCAATCATCGGATAGGCTCGAAGGACAGTAAATGGAGTCCGAGAGTCCCGTCCCTTACCCGACAAGATGGGTTGGCTTCGTGCAGGGTAAATTGACTTTTGGTTGACCGCCCTTGCTCGACACGGCTTTCTTTGTTCACGCGGGTCTTAGATTTCCAGCTTTCCAGCTGCCGACAGCCTCAGTCCGGACTTTATTGATTATTCCCACTCCAAGGCACCGAGCCGGAGAAATCATGCAACCTCCTCCATCTATTGATATTGATATTGATATTTCGAGCTTCACGGCTGCAAAACAGTGCTGGCTGTATATGCCCACGCAGCCGCCAAATTTTGCAACCGCTCGATATCTATAACCGGAAGCCACATCGTCTATGATTTGGTCCCGCCAGACACCTTGCCCAGACAACCCAGACAATGGAGGGTATTATTGAATCATTGATGCAATATTGCAATGCTTATAGATCCCTATACGGGAGCACGGCAATCCACGGCATCGCGCATCGAGGAATATTATTTTCCATCTAATGCCCATTATCTGGCCAGTCCTCGGGATTAACCTCCAATTCCCAGCCGTCCTTGTTCATGAATCCCCGGGCCGGGCTCATTCTTGTTAATCCCGGCCTGTAGCTTTTTTTATCCCAGTTCCGTCCCCTTCTCTACCATAGGATGGATAGGTTATAGGATAAGAACAAGTGGGATCAGGACGCACCCAATGCCGCTCTGGCATAATGTGTCACGACCAAGGCCGGTAGAAATTTACCATTCTCTGGACTTTGTCAATATATGTCGTACAGAGTCATAGAATCGCAGCTACACAATTCAGGCGCCCCAACGTCGCCATTGTAACGTCAACACATCTCCATGGCCTGGCCTCGAGTTGAGAAACTGCGCTAAGGTAGTTGTGTTATCAATCAATATTGATAACTCCCCTCACCATACCTCATCTTCTCCCATGGGGTGTCCGACGCCTCCAAGAAAAGAGGCGCGTCCTCGGGCCCCTCACCGCCCAGAACGCCAAAAAGACAAGTGCCAAGAAAGAAAAGGATTCCTGATCTGCCCCCTCTCGAACACCACAGATTTCCGGTCCTGGTCGCCGATGTCTAGACCTAACCTGATAATAAACCCGAAACCAGCGAGAAGGGATCAATGACAAGCGGTGGATTTTTTTTTCAGTGAGGTCGGCCGCTTCCATGTCGTTGACATCACACACCGAGAGAAGGTGGCATTCTTTTTTTGGACTTGGCTTTCGTTGTTCTTGCATGGATCCTTCAGCCTCCACAAGTATTATTGCGGTGCCCCCTTTAGACTCCTCATTTCGGCACTGACAAACGCAACGGCATTGAATGAGACGTAATCCCCGGCGGATAGTCGGAGCGATACGAGTCTCTCGGGGAAAATAAGGTAGGGAGTGGCCCGGCCAGAGCCATGATCTTCATTGCAGGGTCGCCCGTCTCCCGCCCCATCGGCTTATCGTGAATGAACTACTTCGTACGTACATACTAGTGTGTACAGGGGCCAGCCGTCTGGTTCCACCTTCCGCTTCAATGCCTCGAGAGGGCGCAGGCAAGCATCGGAATATTGAAACTGAAAACTCTTCTTATACTCAAAATGGAGGTAATCCCCGGAGTGTGGTCTAGAGAAAGCCGTCGGTGGAGTGCGCTAAATACGAGATCTTACTCTTAGTCCCGGCCCTTCTCGGCACATCATTGATGTGTTCTCCCAGACAGCCGAGTGACATATGCGCTTTGTTGTGGATGTTCCCGCAAAAAAGAACGGGCATCAATGAATTAAGTGATCGAATGCCGGAATTGAGCCTCGTGTAGTACAGCACCAAGGCAGAGAGGCTCCTTTCGCTACCAGCACTGTCACAAGGAGGGAAATGTCTCGTACATCACCAGCACACCATCTCGATTTCTTCCCTTACTTTTTCATCCCAACCCTGCTCCTAATCCCTCGATGAAGGCATCCCCCCCCCCCAAAATAATTTCAAAGAGTAGAGAGAGTTTGATGACGAGGCCTCACTTACTTTAGACAGTGGTATAGTGTTTGGTTCCTGACCGAGATTCATCTGTGGACTCGTTTATATCCCGTCAGAAATGTTGCTTTAATTAGAAATCTCCTCTATTATGTTCTTCCGTAGTATTTTCTCCTCATTTGCCCACGGTCAAGTAGTTAATTACGAGCCGTCCGTTCGGCTTGGGGTATTGGTTGTTGGAGAACATCTCGGGCAGACTGTTCCTCTTGCTGAGACGTGTCTCGGTATTCCCCACTCCTCCTCCTCTGTCTGCTCCATAAAAGATTAATATTTTCATACAACCTGGCCCGGCTCGCGGGTGTGGTGCCTTGAGGCTTACACGGAACCTGAGAGACGTATATACGTCCCACTTTCGTATAAACTAGGTGGATGCAATGTTGGTTGTATGTAGACAATATCGGCTCACCACCATCGTCGGCCCTTAATAAGGGCTTTCGCCGGGCCTAAGAAAATGCCGCCATATCAAACCCACACTTACGCATACTTAGACCTTACGTAGCTGCCCATCTACACACCAAGCTCTTACATAGATAGGTGTACCTGTGTACTACTCACACAGACAGCACCCGGAACTTGCCACCTGACATGAGCTGATTGGGGTTAACAAGCGAGGCTCCCCACAACAAGCACACCGTCTGGATATGTTCCTAAACACAAAGGGCCGATGAAGATAGGCGGGAGTCAAATATATGAGGAGTAGAAGCACGTATACGAGCCCGCGAAAATGCTTTTCCGCCGCGAGGTCTCCGAAGCCGACTGCGGCTTCCTCTATCAGAACTCCTCGTCGTGAGAACTTCCCCCTTGTACTTCGAGGAGGTCACCAACCCGTGCTGACATCCTCTTCCGTCGGCTTGCCCTCCTTGCCTACGTCTTGACAGCGGGAATGGGCTTCTTATTGGCTAGTCCCTGAATCTACTCTTGCGCACTCTTACCTGTTTTTCTCGGGTTATATCCCCCCCCCCCCCCCCCCCCCCCCCCCCCCCTTCTGTTGGTTTACAACTAGGCAATGTTGAACGATGCAGCGTTACAACCTGAACGTAGCATGAGAGGGGATGATGGTGATACCATGTTCACACAGCGCCATTTACCAGTAGAAGCAGGTGTAAACCATACAGAGACCTTAGCGTACGGGAGGAACTATTTTCTTGCCGCGTGGGGACCGTAATGCATCCGGCCTGGCGAACAGGAGCACTAGCGACGTAGATGTCGTGACGAAAGCCGGCCGAAACAGACGTAGGAAGACCTAGCAGTGCCGAATGGACCTGTCACCCCCTCACAAGCCACCTATCCTGCTCGCCTCATTGTGCGATAAGTGAGTGGTGGAAAAGGCTGGAGAATTTTATTTAGAAAAAATATATATATATATATAAAATAAAATAAAATAAAATAAAATAAACGTACTGTTGTCAGGACCGCCATATTATCCTGGATCGAAAATCCGTGACCAGGTGCAAGAAGGGTCACATTTAGATTGGCTGCAGACATCTTGGGTGCAGGGCAATACAGCCTGAATTGCCGAGATGTATATTTGCCGGAAGCGGGCAAGATGAGGACGACCGTCAAACCTGAGTTGTGGCAGACTCTGATCGTGTTGGTAGACCGAACACGACGGCGTCACAGCATCTCGAGCGGGAGTTTGTCCACCTACTGTAAGCAACCAACACCGTGTAGGTGAGTTTTCTGAACCGTTTCATATCAGCCGTATGTAGATATCACGGAGGGATTAGGCAAGATTGCAAAGAGAGGCGGGGAGGTCAGAAGACTTGATGCACGGCTGGGAAAAAGAGGAGCCGATAATTTGGGGAGAGTTCGCCTGGCTGCAAGTTGGTCCCAAAACCCAGTTTCAACTGATCCCGATTCTGCCAGCAGCCGGCCCTGCCAAGCGATCCTCGATCGACAATGCATTGCGTTGACAATGAGATGATTGTGATGCGACCCTCTTCAGGAGACATGTAACTGGCTAAGATATAACTAGATAGGCACCTTGTTCGTATCGACGAGCTGCAGTGCCACCGTTACTGAGAAGGATGGATGCGTGCAATGAAGCGAGAAGTTGTCGACAATCGCCGTGAAATGGCCGATAAGCTGAAAGTCTGGGATCGTGCCAATTCGCTGCTGTTTTTGAATTGTTCTCTCACGACTTGGACCTTTGACGTGGTTCTGGCGTGGCTTAATAAGCACATTAGTTGACACGCCTGGCTTCTCCGGTTTGGGTCAAAATGCCGTGGTGGGTCACCGACACCTTCGACTCATGGAAGCATTGATGAGTCCAGGGCCCCTGGGATTATGGACCGAGCTTCATTTATCATGAAATAAACCCGGCAATAAGATGTCCCCATTAAGCGATCGCGCTCCCGTTCCCACAATGCGATGATTAGAGCGCCATGGATAGCCGTGCATCTATCTCCGTCGAGCGCAGTGTGGTTCGGTCAAGGCTTGCAACACACCTGGGACGAGACGCATGCCGGGCCCTTGGCCTGAACCAAGCACCGCCCAGTCCTTCCGCTCCTTAGACGGGAGGTAGATGTGAAAGGCCCCGGCATGTTATAGGTGTATTGGTTGCTTGAGAGTGTCAATATCTTACTTTCCTCGTAGCAAAGATGTAATCCATTGAAGTACGTACACAATGCTCTAACCACTAACCATGGGGTGTACCTCAATTCCAACAACCAGAATCTCTCCTTCGGGACCAAAAAGTTTGTTCACCGAACAGCGCGGGTAAGGACCAATCAAGTTCGGCGAGGAAAGGGGTAACCAAGTTTTGACTCGTGTGCCTGTCTGGCGGGAAAAAGAAATGAGGGAGTGTCCGAGTGAGCCCCAAACCGCTTCCCGCTCCTATAATGGACTACGCGCATTTCATTATATGTGACATCCCTGATGATATGATAGTGTTGTAGTATTGTCAAATACGTACCTCGGTACCATTGATCCCTGGGGAGCTGGCTGGAGCCCAACGTTGATGGTCCCAGTACTATTTTCCTAGTACCTTCTTGGCGGACCAGTTGGCATGGTGCGGACTTTTAGATCAGTTCAGGACGCGAGTTCAGATCATGTTCTTTTGAATGATCAGCTACTTCGTAGTTACGGTTACATGCGAGGGCGCACCTCCCCACTTCTGGTGATGGATCGCGGAATTATGACTCTGGGGTGTTTGCGGGGAAACAAAAAGCGGACAAATTATGGACAGATGGAGGAGGGGAAGGGAGGGGAGGGGGAAATAAACGTAGACACTAGTAAAACTAATTACCTCGTACTGAGCTAAGGCGAGAGAGAAGGGGATCTATTGGAAAGATGTTGTGTGGAGAGACCCGCCTGGGTTGTCGACGAAGTGATAAACTACTTCGCACACACTACAATTTGATTGATGGCAATATTGATTGATCAACCCCAACCCTAAAAATAGACGAGAATGAATTCTTAAGTGGCACTCGGCATCTCGCCCACAAGTACGAAGTACGTACAAAGCACGAATATGGGCCGTGATATTTGCTTTTTCGACATGTAGGGTGGCATTCCAGAATCCTCAGGAACATGTACGGGACAGAGGGAGTACGGCATCTAGGAATCTGCCTCCCCCAAATCCAGAAGAAGATACATTTCGATCTCCGACGAGGCGAAGCATCCACCAATTGCCTTCTTCCGTTATGCATTTCGACCACACCCAGCCGAAGCCTATCACCGGGCACCGAGGAGAACATCCTAATGCGAGTGCTAATTTCACGGCATGATCGCGCTCTTGAAATTTTGTCGTATCAAGGAATCATCAATGGCGTGCGTAAACTAAGTGGAATGCTGATGCGCTCCCCGCAAGGATTTGCAGATCAAAGACGACGATGAGAGGTACTCGGAGAGAAGGATGCGCGAATCGGCGCTGCGGATATATTACACCCATGTTAGACTGTTGGAGAAAATCTGGGGGAATGGCCTGTTTCTTGATCCTAATGCTAGAACAACGAATCGTGAACCACAGAGAAGGGTTGTGCACATGTAATCTTGGAGCTATTGATGCGTCTTGGTATGGGTCGACATCTTACTCCGCAGCAACGGAGATATCGAGGGCGTGGCATCCATGTAGATACTACGTCTTCTTCAGATCTACCCCGGATTATGGGCAAGCAAAAACCGAAGGATCCTAGTTATTCCGACGGTAACAAGGAACCACCCCTCCCACAGCTTTTTTCTCCCTTTCTTTCGCTGCTCGTACTACCACATGCAAAGTACCGAGGTAGCCTGGGGGAAAGGGCTGAGGAAAGACAGAGCAAGGGATACGGGGAAGCCTACAGAGTCGCATTTTCAGAGCTGATGCGGACTAGTTGGCATGTCGGTATTCATCTCCGGCTTTTTACACGTGTCCCGGCAACCAAAAGGGCACAGCCAGCAAGCCGCGGCTATTGAATAAGGGTCTAGTGCAGTTGCAGCGTGCTGAGGTCGTTCGATTGGACTGGACATAAAGCCAAAACATTGACCCCAACCGACTAGCGACCTTATTATGCAGTGCCGCGTGGGGATAAGCCTCCTGCTGTACATCAAGATGGGACCTCCAACACCTCGCGAGCTGGCCAACCGGATCTCCATAACAGAGAGAGCAGAGAGGGGCTATGCGATGCTGGCATCAGTAGCGTCCAGAGTGAGGAGATTACCCCAGTCTGGGGTCTGGGGTCCGGGGGAGTGGACCTTTAGATTTGTTCTTATTTTTTTTTTTTAGCGTGCGAGCTTTGAGATTGAACTGGACTAGTGTATGAGTGCCCCGAATTTTCCCAGGTTGTTGTCGATCCCCAGCTTTTTTTTTGTCCTGCCCCTCCAAATACCCAACTGCCGCATGATTGATCGGATGGGGAAGAACCCTAGCTTTGTCTAAGCCTGCACATCACGGGAAGGATTGGAGTCTAGGGTATAATAGTGTCTGTCTTCATGCATACTGTTGAACCATTACGAAGTACGAAGTGTTGAAGGTTCTAAATTTTCACTCAATCAAATAAGCCGCTCCAACACGGACGGAGGACCTGCCTCGCAGGGTACTTTGGATCTCCAGCTTTGGAGTACGTTCCTAGTTGCAAGTGGACTCAATGCATTTACGAGATCAAATTGGAGAAGGTGCTGACTTAGCCTGTTGGACCCTGCCGCAATGCAAATGCAACGGCTACAACAGGCATAAGTTGAGACATCGAGCCAAATTCTGATGTTCTTTTGCTGGGGATCTTCGCTGGGCTTTTGCACATGTCCACAGAAAAACCCTCAACGGGAACAACGACGTGGAGCCATTCTGCCCTTGGTCGAGCGCCACCATTCGGGCAATGCCTCGCTCAGTACTACGGAAGAGGACCTACTTTCTACGGACGCAAGACCCGATAACCCGCTCCTCTATTCAGAACTTTTGAAGGACCCAGCAGTAAAAAAAATGCAATACCGGCTTAGCTAACCCGTCTGGTCGACTAGTTTAATGTGTTCCCCAGTCTTGCGATCGAAGACGGAGCATTATTACTCTATTAGTCCCCGGAGGTACTGGAATACATAGCCGAAGGAGCCGTGAAAAGACTTTGTCTGCAATCGTGCCAGAATCATCGACCGAGCGATGTCTTGGTTGCATTCTGGGGCGTTCTTCTTCAGCCCAACCGAGCCGGAGAAATCACCCACCGGAAGCCCATCTTCAAGAGGCAACTCCCTCTGCTTGGGGTCTCTCGGTCTGGAGGAACTTGCTCGCCGAGGGAACACTCCTGAGCCAATCCGCGACATGGGGGACCTGTAGGGAGTTGGAGGTGGCGCCCAGGGGGCCTCGAGCCTCTTGATCCTACGAAGCATTTCCTTGTGTATCCGGGATGGAGTGTTCGGCAAAGGGGCTGAAATGCCCTGTCCCAGCAATTTGTTACCTCGTAATTTTGCAGCCACCCTTACCACTTCGCGGGCGGGAGTACGGCAGACAAGCCCAATCCCCTTGCTCAAGTTGACACAGCACATCGTGATAATTTTACTTGGTAGACGCCACTTGTGTGCTCGACTTCTTGGTGTTATGGTTTACGACGATCATTACACCATTTTTAAAGATGAAGTACCGGACGGATAGCCAGAGTCGTACACTACCTCGGTACACGTACTCCCCTAGTAGGTACTACACTACACTACACTACACTACACTACACTACACTACTTTACGAAGGACGAAATATCAGTCGCTACTAAACCGCAGCTCTCCATTTCGGCACTTATGCTAGTCTCAGCCTCTCACTTTCTGTGAAGGGAAAAGGTTCAGAACAACCCCAGGAATAGTATCTTGTCGCGCTTTGAGATTTTCCTGATCCTCCCCTCCAAGGGCAGTGTTTGGTCGATATTTTGAGGGATCGCTCTTGCGGCTGCGGTTGCCGTCGTTGTGGATCGCCAATATTATGCCGTCCCTCAGCATAACCCGTGCAACGGGGTGGTTTGAGATGTGAGCTCAGCCTACTTCTCCTTCGGGATATAGTGTGTACAATAATATTATTTGATCAAATATAACATCGCTGTGGAAGGACCAGCAGTAGTATCGAGACCAGGCCAAGTCAGGAAGCACAATTGAACGGATTACGTACAACTGCGGTCCAATCCGGTTCCCTCGTGCGAGTTTCTCTCAAGCTCAGCGGTCTCAGCCTAGCTCCAGAGTCCACACCTTCTCCGGTAGAACTAGCGTCCTTCGTCGTCTCGTCCGAAGGGTGATACAGACGCCGCCATTTGTCATAGGTGAGCCATTACTTGGCAGATCCATGATCCATGTTCACCACCACGTACGGAGTACAATATCACCTTCCTTTTCTCCACCTCTTGGACCTTGCCCCCATCGGTAGCTAGGCGGCAGGGATGAGATGGTAACCTGCACGTGGCCCGTTTTGGTCTTGCTTTTTAGGTTCTAGAGCACCCTGCCATCTGCCATGGGATGCGAACCCTGGGAGACGGACCACACTCTGGGCTGCTGGAAGGCTCCCATGCGACATCCTTTAATTTCTTGCCTCGCACACTCCGGAGTGCATACATGATACAACATAATACGAGAAATCTCGTTTACTTCGTACGCCGTGTTGGTTTCACGCATGGCCTGTGAAATCTTGCATCTCCACTTCTCCAAGAAAAGTGGTCAATCGATCCGACTATCCCTCTCCCTGTCCTCCTCAGACACCAATTCGTACAACATGTGAACCCCGACCGACGGAACCATGCGAGAACCCGTACCTTTGTTTACTCATAGTCTCGTCCTGAGAGTGTGCTTCACCAGTTTCCGCGCTTAAACAGGCGCCCAACCAAAAAGGAGGCCATGTATCTGGTCATTCTGATGATGCCGATGATAAAAATGGGCAGTCGAGGAGACAAGCTCATATCAGACAATATTGTCCGGAGCGAAGACTCAATTTCCCGTAAGCAGGACCAGGATCTTTTCAACTACCCTGCACTCACGTTGTTCAGGGAGCTTCATGAGACGAGGATTAATCCTCCGTAAAACTGATCTGATCAAGTGCATGTGGGAACGGAGGTAGGGCGGGGTAGGGCCTGGCCAGGCCAGGCGTCAAGTAATATCTCGCAAATATTATTATTATAAGGTGAATCTCTGTGATATTACCCCTGGGAGGCCCTGGTTGCGCACCGTCCATCGTTGCCCACTTGCCATACCAATTGGCAAATAGATCAAGAGCCTCGATGCGGGCTAGACCCTTCCTTGGGCTTGGCTGCGGGCGGAAGGGGGAGGATGAATGTGCAGCTTTTTGACGATGCACAGAAGCTTGGGACGTGAGAAAGGAAAAAAAAAGGGCCACTTCTTCGAAGATTACCAGCACGAGCTCCTGCAGCAGCTCTCATCCTTTGATTGTTCTATGCATCTGGGCCCCACCTGACCGGACTGTCATCGCCATCCAAGCCTGTATGTGGAAGCACCCGAGCAAGCCATTGAACGCCACGCCCCCGCGTAGCGTGGACAGAATGTGACGATGAGGCCAATCTGGAAAAGGTGGCTTGAATCCTGCAGCGAACGGTGTTATTTGATAAGGGAGGAGTAGTTCGCCAGACGATCTATATTTCGAATTCCTTCCACCATGATGCCAAGCGTATGTTTTCCAGACTAGCCCCGAAGCAGAATGCAGTAGGCCGGCTCATCTCTCGATGTGCCTCCAAACATAGACTAGCGGAGTTGGACAGACGTTGGGAAATGGAGCCAGTGTCGCTATCAGCCCCAGTTTATCTCCTGCCCCTATCCCTGCCTGCCGAAGCACATCATTACCGCCCCCTCTGCCCCCCCCCCCCCTCTCCCTTTTACTCGATCCCCCTCCCCATATCAACATCATCCCGGGAGTCTTGCCTTGTTCCCCCATCAGGCAAATGGTTGCCGATCACCAAGCTTCGCCAGCCGGTATTTGGGGGCGCTACAATTCATGCGCCGAGGTTGGCGGTGGACAGCCTATGGCTGATATTTCCCGAATGCCGGGGCTTAAACACCAATGTTATAGGAGATCCTCCAGAGATCAATGGAAGATGCCTGCCGGGGATCCAGGAGCCAGGAGGCCACGCGTTGAACCTACGGAGTAGAGATAGCGTAAAACCGACTTACACTAATGTGCTGTAAGATTCGAAGCCTCTCTCGAGCGCCCTTAGATCTCAGCAGTGATTCCTTCAGGGTCTGCACTAGAGCTCTGTTTTTTCTCCGTAGTCGAGTGGGGTTCAGAACGAGGGAGCGCCCTAATATGTGCTCTTTGGTATTAGTATAGGAGTCCAGAAAATTGATCAATCAATTTCCTGGCCTCATGGCAGTGATCGTGCCACTGTGATGTCACGGTCCCTTCGTAGCGTCGTCCCATTATGCCCCTCCATGCTCATCCCTACAGCCGGCGTTGTGAGAGGGGGGGTCAAGCACCCTGGAAAGGAGACCGAGACCATAGTAGTGAAGTGTACTCCGTAGTGTAGAGTGCTATTCTTGTACTACTTTGGCAGCAAGTTTACTTCGTGCATCTACCGAGTCAGTCAGTCAGCGGCGAGCCCGCCCAGCACATGGCAGCACCCTATGTGCATACTAGCGCACAGCGCTATTTAATTGGGGGTCGGGAATGGGTTGATGTCTTTGATCCATGTGGTTCCGCTGCAAGTCCCAGCAAGGGTATGAGGGAGTTCTTCCAGGGGCTTCTTGGTCCTCCCAATTCCGTCAACCACACTGCTTCTCTCGCCTGCTTCATGTTAAATTTGAACACCGGGTAAAGCTCATCACTGCCTCACCGGTTTTTTCGTTTGAGCGTCACGACGCGTGTCTCAGCCTGACAAGAATGGTGATTTCCACGCTTCGTACTGGGGATCGTGCTTCGTATTTAATTTTTATTTTTCCCTGCCCCTTTTTCATTTCTTGTTGCATAAAGTTCACGGATTAACTGGAGCGAAATCTGTACGACATGCGGGATTTGGGACGATCTTGGGTGGTAGTGCAGAGCCTCCTTTGGGGAGGAGTTCAGATGTCAAGAGGCAGGCCCTGTTGGAAGTGTGCTATTTCTGCACACCGGAGCATCTGGGCCTTCCCCAGTCATTCTAGATTGTAACGACACGGAGGAAATTCCTTGATGGGCTAGTGAGGACAGGATGTCCACTACCACTCCACATTGTAGGCTTCGATTTCCGCTCTTGGAGCCTCAAATGCTGCATCCCCCTGGTTCGCGTAGCAGCATCCTTCTAGGGTCACACTCTCGTAAATGTATGTAGTGTATGTGAGATGTAGGCGACGTTACTTGGCTTTTCCCACTCGGTCTTGGTGTACATCAAATCTGAAATTCAGGAACCTTCACATTGTACCTTTGCCTGCCCTGTGTGTGTGTGTGTGTGTGTGTGTGTGTGTGTCTGTGTGCGGGCGCAGTCTCCCCATCGTCCCTTCCCATGGACAGTCCCAAACTAGTATCAATATTACATTCCAGCACGCAAGGACTCAGGAGGATGCGTGGGCGTAGCGTTGCACCAACCAAGACCAAGACGGCAGCGCGGAATTACGCGAAGGTCGTGCCTCTTCTCCCAGGAGTCGAGGACGAGTCCCTGATAATATGCAGACGTAATACAATACCTTCTCTATTATTTACAAACCCCTGAGCATAGCCGCGCCATTTTTCGCGTCGTGCGGTATGGTTCATTATGGCTGCTGCGGACAGGACGGCATGCAATGTTGATCTCGCTGATGGTCAATAGTTTCAGATGGTCTTGGATAATAAAGGGGCGAGTCGGTATAAGGAGTTTACTCTGATTCCGTGAGAAGGTTATCTTTTACCCCAACTCGGGATTAATGATAATAACTCGGTGGTGATATTACTAACGACATTAGAGCTGAGCCGTCTGCTCAAAATAGCCATCTAGTAATAATATCGTCGGCTCTTTCTGATTTATGATGTACTGGTACTGTTGGACGGCGAGGGCAGGCAGCAAGGGGACAATAAGCTCGCCGAATGGTTGAAAGGTTGGAGACAGCTCCTCCGTGGTGGTGTGTTGGGCTGGACGAACAGGGTAACGACGACCGTTTTTGCAGATAGAGTCGTTCCTTCGTCTGTGGATTTGCATGATGCCCTCCGCGACTTGACCGAGTACCCTTGTGGTACGTATCAATTTCTTCGAGATCAAATGAGATTCTCTCGTGCACCTTCATCGCCTCCGGCAGTGACCATCCACCATCCCAGTGCAGCGTAAAGAACACGAGGGTCAGGTAACAAGGGTCCAGGAAATGCAGACGCACGTGGGCGGAAAAGGCAAGTGCTGGCTCCTTCCGACTCACCCTTGGAACCCTTGGAACCCTTGGAACCATTGGTCTCCAGCGCCCCGCCTTAAAATCGTGCGTTCTACCACCATGTCCGGGTTGTTCGGTTTTTCTTTCCCATGGCGTCACTCGGTGTTTCTCTGTGCTGTCCAGCGAGACACTTTCCTTCTCGAGTAAAGAGTAGTCTCGGGGCCGGCATAATTCTTCGAGGAAGGAGAGTACAGGGATTAGGTTTAGTTCTTCCGTTGCACTCCACCACCGGATACCAGTGGAGTACTGTATCAATTGATCGAGAAGGGCAAAATTAAAAAAACAAGCCCAGAGCAGCTTGATACTTCGTCGTTCCGCCATGCAATAGCCAGGTGGGTTCTCTCCCTGATGGAGTGCACCATCATCCGTCAGAACGCAGTATGAGTACTCATGCATTCATTTTGTGTGGCGGAGGGAGGCCCGTTTTGTCGAATGCCATCTCGATACACAGGCGGTGACCATAAGCGAAGAACGCGTTAATTTTGCCATGAAACTCGGGCATTGGCCTGGCCAAGGTCTCAGTCGGGATGATTACGAAACCGGTAAGTGAGGAAGGGTTGCAAATCATTAGATGCTTTTTAACAGCCCATGAAATAGAAGCACGCACATCATCTTATCGGCAGTCCTTTCCTTGCTAAGTGTAGCCTGTGGCCTAGGCATCATCATCACTAATGATTGAATAACCTCCATACGAAGTAGTTTTCCCATGCAGTCTAGTCGCTCGGCCGGCGTGTGCTTGCTCTCCTTCTATTGAATACACGTGCGCACGTCGAGGACGGAATGTTGATGGATCCGAAGAGTTGGAAACTGGCTCCGCTTCACCACGAGGGGAGCTAGTGCAATGACTCGCTCGCCCGTTCACCTTATTTTTTATTGTTCTTTGGGTGTACACAGGTATTATGTCTTCCATTTGTTCCAGCTAGTGCTTCGTTGATGATCTTGGCGAGTACTCACACGGCCCTGCAAGGCACGCTAGGACGTTGACGCTGCGTCTTTTGATATTAGTCCTCGCACGATGCTCTGATCTCTGAGCGGCACGGATGGAACAGCGCGGAGGAACTCCGCTTCGGATTCCTGTGCTGCTTGTATGAATTACGGAGCATTTCTTGTATTTTCTTGAGCTTGCGTTTTCATACTGGCTCTGACGCCAGGAGGTGCTGGCCAGTGTGTTATTACCGGCTGCCTTTGTCCGCAGTACCGCTGCCAATTCACCCAAGAACCCAAATCTTGGATCCGGCGAGGAGTAGCGGCGATGAAGGCTAGCCGTCTTGAACCGCACGAGGTTATCAATAATCCGTTCTCTTCTCGCGATCCTAATATGCCGTGCTTGAAGTGTCCGAGTGCGAGTCCCCTCCCCCTAGTCTCCATCTATTAGTTTAAAATGGAGACTTCCCACGTGTAATGATAATAGCGTCTGGTGGCACTTTAGACCCCATTCCTGTCCTCATCCTCCATCTTGATCCCTCAATCTTGCACCCGCCCCTATCCTTACTTCATCGTCCAAGGAGTGCAGTAGAGGGAGGGAGCACTTGCTCTAGTTCAGACCACTCCCCACCCCTTCCTCCTCCTCCTTCCAACATCAATTGATCTGCCTGGGTGGAGGTGTGGCATCCTTCTCCAGTGTGTTTTGCTGCTAAGCCAAGCTGAGGAAGAAAGCCCATTCACTTCGTACTGGTAATATTCCCTTGGTAGGTCCACTATCCAATTGTCCTGTACTATACTAGACTAGTTTATGACTGCTGAGGCGTGCATAATACTTCGTCCACACCCACACGGGACCTGGGATGCGATTGCCGCCCAGCGGTTTGGAACCGCCAACGCATCGCCGCCAATAATTAGTGCAATATGGTACGGTACGTACATGCCCTCCCGTACCACCATTTCCCACCATCCTTGCGTTCCTTTGTTGATCTTTCCTGGTCGTTATAGCCCCGTCTAAATTATCCGGAATTTGAAGCACTGCAGCCCATTTCGGTCCACCGCGATGGAGTACGACTACTGCAATACGCCCTTGGATGAGCCTAGTCGTAGTTACCTCCCCTACCCTACCCTACCCTACCCTACCCTCCTAGTACAGTGGTACCTACCCCAACCATACCACGTCGATTAGTCCAACTCGTAGACCCCGGTGTGGGTTCTCTGCCGACAGTGTCCACACTACCTCCCACTACCTCCCACGCCCCCGTCCCCTCCCCCATCTGGTCCTTCCCCTTCACTCCAAGAGTGTACCTACTGTTGCTACTAACGCACTAGTACATTGCACTTCATTCTTTGCGCATGCTGCTCCTTCCCTGCTACAGGCTACCTGTCGCTGAGATGTACTTCGGATTTGCTCTCGTCTCTGCACTCCCCTGTCCACAATTGCATGTTGTGTACTTCGGGGGTCTTCTACTCCAAGAAGTAATAGCCTCTCTCTTCTCCCACCCCTGACCCTCAACCCTTGGCATGTAAGTGGGCAGGGTAGCCGTGTGTCCGCTGCGCCGCCTGTGGATCTTATCCGAACAAATATCTATCTGCCATTCCTCGCCCTGATCCCTCCCCTTGTTGCTGATACCTTCATTCCGGTCTTCTCTCTTCACCTTCCCCTTCACCTTCACCTTCGTGATATACCCGTTTCGTACGCCCACAACCGTACAGCCACACTTGAACGTTCGGATCCCAACGAAGATCATCAACGCGGGTAGTTTACCGGCATCAACGACCACAAGGGCAAGCCGCTCTTTGTAAGACAGCTTTGATATGCGTCATCCTTCTCACCTTCAACAATTCTAAAAGTTCACATCCATCCGACTCTTCCAATGGGGGTATTAAACTGCATGGAACCTCACCCTCGCTTGGCCGCACCAGATACTCCTCCAGAGCTGGTGAGCCCAACCTCATCTAGTTACTCCTCCAGGCCCTCCCCACCAGCGGACACCTGGAAATCAGCCACCATTCCCATCTCCCCTCCCTTGACCAGCTATGACCGACGTTCTGTGTCGACCATGTCATCTACTGGGAAGAGTATAGACGAGGGTCAGGCTCGGAGAGAAACTTCACAGCCCAGCTTTACCACCAAGCTGCCTCCGCTGAGCAGTTTATTTCCTCACCCGCCCGCGCGACCTTTGCCTTCCCCTCAGGAGCTCCACGGCTCCTTCGCATCGGTCCCCATCCTAGAACGCCCTCCTCGTGTCCCGTCTGCTCATGGAGACAGGCTACTCTACTCTGGTCCCTACGCAGGCGAAGCGACTGTGACCTCCCACCCTTCAGCCCAACCTCGCAGCACTTACGAGCCTAGGTACGACTCGGAAAGGACTCCTTCTCTTCATTCCCTTACGAGGTCTCTCTCTGGGCCGAACTCACCCCGCCACGACCATCTACGCGCCGAGCCGCTGCGTTTTGATAGCGCTCCGGCTCCGACGTGGTCTAGGGCTCACGAGCCTCGACGGCATGAGTACTCCCTCGGAGGAAGAGAGGTTCCCCCGCTTCCATCACCCCCAACCCGGCCATCACTGTCGTATCCCGGGTCCCGAGACCTTACCCCCAGCTTTACTCACGACCCGAGGGCCTCTCACCTCCCACCAACCAGCGTACCGTCCCTCCCAGGAAACCCAACAACCGCGGAGGGTGTTCCGGTGAAGGACGGACTTGGCCCGAAGATTTGGACAGGAACGCACTTCCTACCTCGCTTCGTTTGTGCCGCTGAGGTCCCTGGCGAAGGCATGTGTTACTTCTATGACGATGGTAGCCATTGCAAGACCGTCATCGATGGGGAGGCTGTTAATGCGCATTGGGGAGTAACGAAGGCTGGCAAGCCAAGGAAGAGGCTAGCTATCGCTTGCGTTACCTGCCGGGAGAAGAAGATTAAGTGTGACCCTGATTATCCACGATGTCTCCAGTGCGAAAAGTTTGGGCGCGTCTGCAAGTTCAAGAATGCGTGAGTACTCTGAATTCCAATGCGTGGACCTGAACGAGAAAAGAGGCCATGTAGTCTACTTCTGGGACATGTTGCTCTAACCTTTCTTTGGGAGTTATAGACCCCGAGGTGGACACAACACCTCCCCATCGACTCCTTCTGCTGAACTGGAAGACACAAGACGGCTAGGGTCCTCAAAACCAAACGATCCTTCTAGATCCGGACGACCGTCAAGCGCTTCGCTATCACCACGAACTGTGTTCCGGCCAACCGATCCTGAAGATACACCCCACAATAAGAGAATAAGGGTTGGTTATGGGAGCTACTCCCCAGTTCCTTCTGAGCCCCAGCGATTGCATCAAGCTCCAGAGGTTCACAAACCAGCCTGGCAGCCTCAAGGCATTGAGTTGCCTCGAATCCACGAGGACGTCCTTCATAGACCCTGGCAACCAGACCCGTATGTTACCAATCCCCGCACTACTGCCTCCAGGAAACGCCCAGCATCTCCTGCGCCTTGAGCCAGTGTATCCGTCGATCGAAAAAAGCAGTCGTTTTGGATTTTAGGAATACTCACATGTATGAATTCCAGGCGCGACTTCCGAAGATAATGACACCGTCTATTGTCCATTCCCGCGTTTCCGGTGGTAATATAGCGAAGAAGATCTTGAAAGCTTGCGAGTTTATATCTTTCGCCTATGGTGTTGCAGTCTGTTCCTATTTCTGCGCGGGATGACCCCAAAACCGAATCTCGGGGTGGACTGTTGCTCTGCTCGACCACTGCTTATCGTTGTTTTCGGCAAAGCAAGCGGACCGATCCACAACGGGGGTGGCTGCGAGCTGCGGGCTGCGGGAGCCGTACACCCCGCTACCAACCCCGCTTGAACAGATCGGTTCGCCTCGCTCCCCGGTCCGTGCCTACACCTTCTTTCGCCGAGTTAAGGATCTAAGTTACGTGTTGCGCTCTGGAAAATGATGACAGCAACCGTACACGACCCCAACTTGTCTCTCGAGCATAGCTACCGGGCGAGGAGGTCAGGTGTTCTGTTCACCACAGCAGCGGAGGCAAGCGGAGTCAGTGTGACTCGGAATAAAGTTGACGAGCCCGGTTCCCTGATTCTTTCACCCCACCCGCGAAACGACTCGCGACCATCAATCAAGTGGTTCGCTGGTAGCGGATGCGGTTACCACTACCACCCTTGTCGAAATCAAAGTCTCGAACTCAACGAGCATATTTCATCCTTTACCCGGTCTGCCTTTTTGGATTTCAGAGCTCCAGGAAGAATCACAGGGACTCCGCCCTTTCACGCGGCTGAATCCCAGTCATCATCGATTTCGTTTTGTTTTCTATTCGTTTTCTGTCATTTTCCACGCCCAAGTCTTTGCGCTCCCGTTTCTTTTATACTCGATATATCGCATGCATCGGCGTACTGGTTCAACTCCTTTCAAAATGGGTTTCTTATGGGTCATTGGTATTATGATTGGAATTTGGAGATGGATTGGTTAAAGAGCTCACTGAAGCATCATGGAGGTTGGCGCATGTCATGTCTACGGCCGAATCAAAAGGGAGCCATGTCAAAGGGACGACCATCTGGGTAACGGAAAGGATGCGAGGCGTTTCCTCGCTGGGTGGTCTTGTCCTTTCATTTTTCCTTTGTCTTTTTTTTTCGGCTCGAGTTCTCCCTTCTTATGTCACAACAAATACCCGATATACGAGGCGTGGCTTGGGGGGGGCTATAGCTGGGCGGTGGAGGTGATGCGCTAGATTTGGGGTCGGCTTTTGAACCATCTTGATAAAGATCAAGAGGTGCCAGAATCGGGACGGCGCCCTGTCTCATTTCTTGATTTCCCTATATGGGAGAGTGTATTAATATTATGGATGGTGTTTGAAGATTCAGAAACTGTCTTTGCTCATGCTTTACAAATACAGACAGCCCAAATACATGGGGACTTTTCCTAGGAGCTTCTCAACGTTCGCCGGGGTTGGAAGGTAACAGGTGACATGGGATACCAAAGGTTTGCATTCGAGTTATATGAATAGGACGTAAGGCACGAAGTAGGGATTGGGGTTTATGATATTAGACTCCGGAGGTGTAGATGTTGGGGACAGCCGTCGGACATTTGTTGCCGCCTGACCAATAATAGTCACCCCCTCGCTTTCTCGATAAACCAGTGCATTCAATACTATAAATTTAACGAAGCTCGGTCTTCATAAAACTCACACATCAACTCCAACTGTTCTCAGCGCGGAAGAGTGAAGTAGGTAAAATACGGAGCCTGGGGCTTCATTGTCATTTTGTCTTTCCGGCGTGACATGAGATGGTAATCGGCCGGATGGATAATATGAAGAAATGTCATTTCCGGAAAAACCAGTGGCCCAATTGCTGGGCGCGAATGGTGAGTCTGTTTCCATGCTTCAAGGATTCTTTACAACAACAGAGCGCTAACGAGTTTTGACAGGTCCTGTCCATGCCGTGACATACTCATCGTCGCCGGGGACGTATATCCTCACAGGCTCTTCGGACCGGTCCATACGGCTCTACAACCCCAGCACCACAGTCCCAGCCCCCGGCAACACCACTACCACCATCACGCCAGGGTCCCGGAGCTCACAGCCGTCGGTTCCCCAAGGAAAGCTCATCCAGACCTACTCAGCGCACGGCTACGAAGTGCTCAGCATTAGCGTCTCAACTGACAATGAGCGATTCGCGTCCTCGGGCGGGGACCGCCTCGTATTCCTCTGGGACGTGGCGACAGCGCAGACGATCCGGCGATTCGGCGGCGGGCCACATGGTCACTCGGCGCGGATTAACTGCGTGAGTTTCGGCGGCGAGGGGGACAGCGTCCTCGTATCCGGGGGCTTCGACACGTCGGTGCGGATCTGGGACGTGAAGAGCCAAAGCGCCAAGCCGATCCAGGTGCTCGACGAGGCTCGGGACGCCGTGACGTGTCTAGTTGTCCGAGGTCCCGAGATTATAGTGGGCAGCGTGGACGGCGTCGTGAGGGCGTACGATATACGCATGGGGACGTGCGTGAGCGACACGATGGGGGCGAGCGTCACGAGCTTGGATCTCACGAGGGACGGGACGGCCATGTTGGTGGGCACGCTGGATAGTAAGCTGAGGCTGATGGATAGGGAGAAGGGGACGTGTCTGAAGACTTTTGAGCATGGGGCTTGGTTGAATAAGGAGTTGAGGGTGCAGGCTGTGTTGGGCGGGAGGGAGAGGTATGTCGTCGCTGGGGATGAGTTGTTGGGGGCTGATGTGGCGACGCTGGAGAGTGGGGAGGGGAGGGTTTGGGCTTGGGATTTGCTTTCGGGGAAGGTTGTTGCGAGGATCCAGGTTCCTTGGGGTCCGATGGGGCAGCAGAATCGGAAGAGAGTTGTTGGGAGGGACGGGAAGGAGAAGAGGCAGAATAATGTGATAAGTTGTGTCGCGTGGAGGGAGGGCGGATGGGGAGACCAGTTTTGCGTGGGAGGCATGTCTGGTGTGGTAACGGCCTACGGAGCTGGGTAGGAGGATACCGGCAAAAGATGGAACTCATGCAGTCTTTACTCACAAAAACAAGGATTAGATGGTAATCACGCTGGCGCAGGTTTGGTTGTTTGCTTCTTCGAATCTATTTCCTCTCTCACTCTGTCACGCCAGAGTATTATTTCTACATTCGTACATGTACAGCTTATTATTTCCCGCTCGCTGGTGTAACTCCACTTGAGCTTCTCGGGGTAACTTCACCATCTTCTCTTCACAGCCAAGCCAAGCGACGGCTGTGAAGAGAACAAGTGAAGGGAACAAAAAAAGATGGTCCTGATCCAACGCCGAACACCCGCGAATGCCAACCCAATCAAGTTTCATTAATGCCGGGCAGTCAGCCAACCAAGACCTGGAAGACGACGGCTGTAGGCCAGCTTTCGTTCGCCGAAGAGTCGCGATTAAAATATAAAAACGATGTGCAGTTCCGTTCGTGGTTCATACAAAGTTCGGTGGGGTGTTTGTTCAGCCGGAACCAACGTACTTGAACCAGTTGGGTCGGCAGTCCTCATGACGGAGGAAGTCCTCGCCCTGGTACATCTTGCCAGTCTCGCAGCCCTTGCACTTGGGAGAGTTGGGACAGTTGAGGAAGGGTACGTGCTGATAGCCGATATCACGGAACCTAGGAAAGAGGGAGTATGATTAGCAAGCGGGCTTGACTAAGAGCGATTCTAGATGGAAGAAAAAAGAGAAGGTTCACACATACCAGTGAATACGGTTGGCGTCCTCGAAGAGTCCGAGACCGATACTGTGGACGGGCGCATCGCCCCAGCGCTCATAGAAGAAACCACCGGCTCGGTCGAGATGGTTGAAGTAGTCCTCGTACGCCTTGCTCCGCCAGAAATTCATGTCGCCAATTTCGAAGTTGCTCCAGAAATGGCATGTAGAGTAGCCGTTCGCCTTGGCGTTGTGGTTCGGGCGGCGGATGCTATCGGTGAGCCAGGACATGGCATTGTTCTCGTGGATGGTATCGGGGTTCGCAGCGATGAACTTGAGGGTCTCGGGCCAAAGAGTTTCGATGGACTTGGGGTCGTCGTAGAGGTTGATCGTGAAGCCGTAGGTCTTGTTGTTGTCCTGCATGAATCGGAACACATCGTAATCGACATCGCAGAAGAAGTGGACGTTGGGCTCGACGCGCCAGTAGTACTGGACGTCCTTGAGCGCGGGGTGCTTGTAGAACATGCCGCTGTTCCACCGACACATCTGGTGGTAAGAAGTCATCTTCGCATACTGGACACCGCTATCTTCGAGGAGTTTGGCCGAGGCATCTTGGAGGTCAGAGTTGATCCACGATGGCACTTCCCAGTGCTCCTTGGGGATAACCTCTATATCGAGCGCGCAATGGTTAGTCAAACGGAGGCGCAAATGACATTCCTTATCCCCTCTATGCACCATCACGTACCGTATCTACACTCGGCCTTTGTGGCAGCAGAGGTCTTGGCCTTGAACTCGTCGGAGAAGGCAACATCATTGAAGAAGGTCCAGGGGTAGTTGAACTTGTGGTTCCATGTTCGCTCCAGATCTTCCATCGCCTGGACCATTCCGTCCATCTCCTCGTTCCTTACAAGAGCTAGGAGTGTGGCGCTAATCCTGTCGGAGTCTTCGATGCCGGGCGCGTAGCGGTCGGAGGCACGGTGTAGGACTCCCTCGGGCTCTCCAGTAGCTATACAGAATTGAAAAAGGACGTTAGTGCACAGTTAATCTTGTCGTCGGATCTGCATCGTTCATTCAAAAGCCGGCTTAAGGGGGTGGACTTGACGTACGATCCCCCATAGGGTCGTGCTCCATATTTTCGAGCTTCGGATTGTCTGTCGACGGCGCTATCGGCTGGACGGTGGGCGAGAACATCTGATAGAGAAAGAAGCACCATAAGACGATGGCGGCGAGCCCAAGAGCTCGTACTGGCCTGGCTACAGCCATTTCAAAAGGATTGCGCGTGAGCTGGCGATATCAGCGCGTGGAAGGGGCAGCTAGGGCAGAATCTCCAAGATGGACCAAGTCACGTCGTTAAGTCGGGCTTTTGGAATTGAAGGCGCAAAGCGTAGCAAAAAGAAAGACGAAGAGAAAATAAACCACTCCGAGGATTAAAGGTCGTTAGGGGGGAAATGAGGAGATGCGCTCTTGATGTATCCTTCCTTTTCTCCTGGAGAGAAGAGAGACGGGTGGCGTTGAGGGCGGAACAAGAAGTTTGCAGGATCAGAGGACCTGATGGGAAAAAAAGGGGGCAATGTAATTGTAATGGAATGCACTAGGCCGTTGCGGACATCTCGGGCTTGTCAAACACTGGACGACGAGACACGGGAAGATAAAACGAAAAAAAGACAAGAGCAAGGCAAGAAAACAATGGCCTCCTGACCCTAAAACATTTATCGTCAACGAACAGTAGGAAACCCAGAAAAATTAGAAACCGAAGTGGAATGGCTTGGCTGGACGTGGGTCAGATCAGAGAGGGCGTCGAAGGATACAACGTAGAAGCAGGGGGGAAAAGCTTCGATCGACGATTTTCCAGGGTCGCATTGGCAATTGGCGGAGCCCAAGCCTTGTTGGAAAGAACAATAAGTTACTTGGTACATCGTACATCTAGATCTCCTAACAATTTATGACAGCGTCGCAAAGCGAATGATGAACATTGAGATGCACACACTTCAGCCTATATCAAATATATTTATCAAGATTTGACGTCCCTGAAGCAAAGGTAGGTCTTATTTAGAACAGAAACCAGGTTGACGCCAACAGACCAAGCGATCGGACACTCCCTCTCGTTGCCTTGAAGGGAGCATGTTGAAAGCATATCGAGAATATTGAAGAGTGTGCCTTGTCAATTGGCAACAATTGTATGAGATCCCAGTTCCCACGTTGTACAATTGTCTTGGGATTTTCTGTTAGTCAGCGCCATTCTTTCCTCCAAGCGACAATGGGTCGTCTTTGCTCTCAAAGCCTTAAACTGGCAATTCGCGTCGCGTTGAAGGGACACCAACAATTAAGCTGCCCCTCGTTTGTCGTTTGACCAGAGCTTTAAATCGACCTCTACAACCAAAATACCTTTAACCAGGTCCCACGCGCCTTCTCACATTCGATTTCGAAAAGTATCCTGTCCGCGTTAGGTATTGAAATGGATTGGCTTTTATTGCCAAGATGACCTTCGCCTGCCCACTTCCACTGGTAACACAATCAATAATTATCCGCAATGGCCTTCCAGGCAGAGCTTGCCGCACTCACAGGTGATCTCGTAAAAGCTATCACCGGTGTGTCCCAAAAGGTTCGTTGGCGAAACACCAGGCAGTACCGCTGAGCTAGCGTTATTTCCGTCGTGTTGCGTCCGTGGCCAGAGTTCTGACTCGCATTTATTTTTCAGTCCCAAGCCAAAAAGTTCAGCCAATACCGCGAACGCGCAGTGCGCCGCCTCCTCACTCATAATTTCCTCCGCACAAACCAGTTCGAGGTCGAGAAAACATTGAATGGCCTGGAAGAAACGTTTCGAATCCATCACCGCGAGGCTCTAGCGGATTCCTTACGCGAACGCCTAAACACCTTGGGTACCGTGGAAGCGCAATGGCACCCCGACTTTCTCCATCTTCTTCTAGAACTATCTGATCGCCCTCTTCAGAACACGAGGCTTGAAGACCTTGATGATCTCCGGCCGCCCGCTCCAGAACCCGAACCGCAATTGAGATGGGAGGACATCGCAAAGGAGGATGGATGGGCTAACGAACCGGACTTATGGGCGTCCATTGATTTTCACGATTCCGACGGTGACGCCTACGATGAGTTCTTGTCTGATTCTGGTAGCGAACCCGACTCGCCCGTGTCTGAACAAGTCCCAGACCCAACGCGGACTACAGAGGACCTGGTCGTCGACTGCCAAGACCGCCCAACCCTAGACGCCTTGACGAAAGCCCAGGAGTGGAGGTTACATACGCCGTTCCAACTCTCGGAGGACAAGTCTCGGAAGGTCGCCATCGACGAGTTACAGGTTCTCCGGGAATTCCTCTCCATGTTGAGAGGTCACAGCACGACCTTATTCTCAAAGGACTACGTTCCGAATTTTGCCTATCAAATATCCGACGTCTCGTGGGAGACGTACAAGTCTCTCATCACCTCTTTCGCTCAAACGGGGCGAAAATTGGGCGTCTTGCGTGCCTTTTCTGGGCGCTTTCAGACCGCACCTCACATACAGGTGTTTCAAGACTGCGTCACGCGGGTTTTGCATTCCTTTGATGGCCAGGTGACGGACATCGAGGCTCGCCTTATAGGCCTCGAACAGGACGTAATTGTCAGCCTGTTGGCCGTATCAGATGAGCTACGAGCTCCCCTGGAACCTCTGAACAAGCTCTCTGAAATCCTACAGCAGCTTGAGGAGCCAAATCAAGGCTCTTTTCGGTACCTTGAACTCCTATTCCAGGAGATCGGTATCGCTCAAGTCGCCGGAAGAAGGGCCACCTTCCAAGTTTTAGGGCGCATCTTCTTCGACTGCTTCCGTTACTACATGCGCCCAATTCGGCTTTGGATGCAGGAGGGCGAGCTGGTACCTGGAGATAAAATCTTCTTTGTGTCCCAGTCCGCAACTCATGTGCCACTCAATCAGATCTGGGCGAGCCAATTCAGGCTTAGGCGTACCGCGGATGGCAGCCTGTACGCTCCGGCCTTTCTCTCCCCGTCTGCCAACAAAATATTTATCGCTGGGAAAAGTATTGTGATTCTCAAGCATCTGGGCAAATATACTCGCGTGAGGAACGGCGGTCTCGGAGAAGACAAGACCCCCATCTTCGATTTCGACACCATGTTCGCCTCTTCGTCAGACCTCGCCCCATTTACCGAGCTCTTCGATAGCGCTTTTGAAAGATGGATTGAGAGCAAGCACCAAGCCACTGCGCTCGCCCTGAAAAACATCCTTTTGGAATCCTGCGGCCTGTGGACAGATCTCGAGGCTATGCAGGTCCTGTACTTTATGTCAGACGGTTACTTGGCGGACTCGTTTTGCACATCCATCTTTAAGAAACTTGATGCGCTGAACGTAGGCTGGCGCGACAGGTATGCGGTGACTGCGCTTGCACAGGAAGTGTACTCATCCCGCTTGGCCCATCACCGCATCTCCGTCATGATTGAGCCACGTGGTCGGCGCATTCCCGCCATCACGGCACGGGATTTTGTTCGAAAGCTCCTTCCGGAAGTCACCCTATCCTATACCGTCCGGTGGCCAGTCCAGATGATATTAGCGGAGGAAAGCATTGCGAGATACAAGAGTGTTTTCACGTTGCTTCTCCAGCTGCGCCGCGCATATTACATGCTGAAAAAGCACCGGCTCCTTGCCAACGATGTGACCGACGCAGAGAACTGGGACGATCGAAGCACCTATTATCTCGTCCGTTCCAAGTTACTCTGGTTCTGCAGCACCTTCCAGAGCTACTTGACAACTCTTGTGCTGGCCCCGAATTGTGGAAGATTGCGGGCTGATCTTGAAGAATCCCATGATGTCGATGCCATGACGGAGGTCCATCTCGCCTTCACGAAACGTGTGCTTGATGAATGTTGTCTGGGAAGCAAATTGAGGCCCATTCGCGACGGTATTCTCGACATCCTTGACTTGACGATTCAGTTAGAGAAGGCGTATGTTCTCAATGCGTTGAAAGAGAGCGAAGAGATGCAGGAAATATCTCGTCTATCAGTCATATCGTCGCCGGCTCGGCCTCCACTGAGGGCGACACCATCCCGTCGCACCACTGCTAGCTCGAGACGGAATGCCGACACTTCGGACGACGACGATGACGATGATGACGCGAGTGTCCATAGTCGGCTTGATGACAGCCATGACATGAGGTCGTTTAAGGATATTGTTTTGGGCATACATTCAGCCTTCGACAGACATCTCAAGTTTGTAAGCGACGGGTTGAGAGCCGTTGCAAGAGCAACAAGCGACCCAGCGGCTTCCAAGTGGGATTTACTTGCGGAGATGCTGGAGACCGGAATACGTGGCACCAGGTTCCAGGGCTGGGCCTAGGGTATGAAAACCCTAGAAACGTTGCAAGAGTTAGGGTATCATTTATGTAGACGACTTATGATGTACACGTTAATTACGCTATCTTACACGATCATCACTTCTTGCCTCTTTTCTTATGAGAATCGATCGGATATTCCCACATCCCATGACAGGGACCACTCTTTCGATACCTGAATCGTCCGTCACTCTAAGGGAAGCCCCTATCTCATCAACAACCACCTCGTCCAGGTGCAAGGGGTCCAAATCGGGGTAATCCCTCCACAATTCAAAATCCGCATTCCTCCCAAAAGGATGCGCCATCGCCATCCGAAGGACCCTCTTTCCCTGCTCTCCGCCTCCAAACTCGAAAACCACAGCGCCAGGGTCAAGAAGAACCGCGATGTCCAACAACGCGGCGTAAAACACGTCCTCGTGCCTGCAGCAATTCCCTGGTGGTAAGCGCACATCATCACCCGGCACAAGGGCAAGTTTCGGCTCGTACTTGCGCGCCGAGTAGCTGAGGCCCTCGCGGGCTAAGTTCCAAGCTTCCGAGGAGACGTAGGGCGGGTTCGAGATGAGGACGTCGTATTTCTTTCCAGAAAGGTGCGCGTCGATCCAGTCCTTGGACAGGACGTCCCCGTGATGGAAGGAGATGGATTGCGTAGGGCTTGGAGGGGGGATCTGAGCCGAGGAGAGGGCCGAGCGGAGGTTACGGTTGGAGAGGCGGAGGGCGGTGGGGGAGATGTCGATGCCGTGGATGGTGAGGTTTGGGAAGCGGTGGGCTAGGAGTGAGTAGAGGAGTAAAGGGATACAACCGGTGCCCGTGCAAAAGTCTATGATTCGAAGAGGCTGAGGATCCTTGGTGGGGGGGCTATCACGGGAACCTAGGAAATCTTTCTGTTTTAATAAGTGCGCGAGGTGAGCCGTGTACGCCTCAGTCTCGGGCCGTGGAATCAAAACGCCCGGAGCGCACTGGATGTCGAGGTCCCCGAATGGTTGGGTGCCGAGAATGTACTGGAGCGGAACGCCCCGACGCCGGCGCTCACACATCGTGGCCAGGTGGTGGCGCCGTCGTCGTCGGCCTGGGACGGGCGCATCTTGCGAGGCCGCGACGGCGTGCTCTTGGAGCCATCGGAGCTCGTTTTTGGCGGATGTGAGATCCCTACAGGCTGGTAGGAGGCGTGAGAGGAGGGGGGAAATAGTGTAGGCTTGGCGGAGTTGATGGAGGGAAATTCGGGGCATTAACTACGGAGTTGTATATACAATGAGATATACTTATAGAATTCCTTTTCGCCTTTTCCCGGTGTTGATATTATGTTTCGTTCGTCCAAGGGTCCTCGAGCTGTGTTCGAGCTTCTCAATGAAGCCTGGACAATGCCAAATGAGTCTTCGAGCTTGGTGAATCGCTTATGTAATCAACAAACCTGCATTCTCAACTTCTTCAGATCTCATCACCACGATAAAGATAATCCTTCCATCAACGACGAGATCCTCTCACTAACAACAACAAAATCTTCCTCATCATTTTATTCGAGAGCCAAAAAGGATTTGGGGGTTTAGTCCTTACAGGTCTTCCTTATTCCTTTTCGACTCTAATACTACCTCACAATAAGCCACCGAGCCTCATCAGTTTCCATAGTATTCTATTTGACGCCCCCATAAATTATCCAGTCCCTATTTTTAAAATATCTCTATAACAACTCCCCCGAGTCGCCAGGATGAACGCTCCCGATAGGTAAGTGTAATATGTGCTCGGATCCTGGGAATCTGCTCAAGGCTCTGGCCTGCCCTGATTGACGCGTTGGGACGCGGCTTGTCCCTCTTCATTTCTCGTCGCCCTATTCCCAGGTCTATTGTTTCTATATATAAGATATAAGAATGTGCAGTCTAATTACGAGATAGGTTCGAGCTGTTCCTCCTTGGAGAAGGGGAGAAGAAATGCGAGGAGGTTCCCTTCACTGGTACGTCCTTGATCTAACTCTCCATTATGCCAGGATTCTGGCCCATTTGGAGCCAAAACTGACCACTTCGAAGCCATTCCCAACTGTTCCGACTTTGTCATCAAGAAAGAAGACCACACCATTGGCAACCTAGTCTCGGAGCAGCTCAAGAAGCACCGAAACGTCCTGATGGCCGGATACAAAGGTACCTTATTCGAACGCATCATAGCCATAAACAGAGGCTAACGCAATCACTCAGTTTCTCACCCTAACGTGCCTGAGCTCTTTATCCGGATCCAAACAGACGGCACCATAACCCCCAAGGAAGCCCTCCTCTCCGTCCTCGAGAAGCTACTCAGGGATCTCAACCATCTCAGCCAAGAGTTCACTCGAGAGTGGGAACTCCGGCGTATGGTCACCGAGGGAGAACAAAACCAAAATGGCATTTGAAAGTTGTCAGAATAAGTTGACGATTTTTTTATTCTCTTTTCTTTTCTCCTTTTTCATGATGAGGATGGCATGGGGATCATTTTCAACGGAGTTACAGGTTTCTTTGTCTCTTAAGAGTTTACACATACGGTGTGTTTTATGGTCTGAGCGATACCGGCACACAAAATAAATGAGGGGTTCGTAAGGATTCAAAGGCTTGGGTTTACTTCGTTCATGTTTTATCTTGATTTCATTACTTCTGATGATCTTGATGCTCTGTGAGAGTACGAATATAGATCGGTTCTCTATCTTCTCAGGGTCTCTAAGGATCAAATCACGAGCCTTCCACTGCCCTCTGCCCAATTTCTTCGTTTTCATGGGGTATTCCCATGTTGTCACTCCTATAACCGAACAACAGGACCTACTGACACAAAACAGTTGAACTCAAAAGTTGTGTGTTCTATCATTGCCCTCGTGCTGTTCCTCTACATCTTTCCCACCTCTACGCTGAGAACAGACAGCTTCTATAACGGAGCCCTTAGCCTTGACCTTGTCCAACACAATTCCCTTGAGACAGCTCTATCGATTATGCACCACCAGTCTAGACAAATGGCAAGGAAAAAAACTCAGTTCCTTCCCGAATCGTCCCCGTTCTGCTTAGACGACGTGTCAATGTTCCTCCACAGATGCGCACCCGTCTCCCTAAGCAGCATCGCGCACTGCTTGTTCCCCGCACGCTCAGCCAGGAACAGCGGCGTATTATCCGCCCAGTTCCTCAAATGGACACTCGCGCCCTTCTCGAGAAGCAACCTCATGATATCCGGATTCGGCCCAAGGGCGGCGAGGTGAACGGCCGTGTTACCGGCGTAGTCGACTTTCTTAAGCATCGTCACCTCGTCCCCCGCTAAGATGTCCTTGACGGTGGGCAGGTCGCCGTTCCTAATAGCGTATCCGAGGGCGGTGAAGGCGGCGTCGGCGGCGGTGAGGAGGCTGGCGGCTGCGTCGATTGATTCTGCGGGGTGCGAGAATACCGGCAAGGATCGCTCGGTCATTTCGCCTCGGAGGGACCGGGACATTTGCTGCGATATCTCTGCCGGCGTCAATCCTTGGATGCCGAGAAGGTAGGATAGTTTCGTCAGGGCCGCTTCAATTGTGAGATCTAGGCCGAAGATAACACCGGCGCGACCTAGTTCGGTGCCGGGCCCGTAGATTGGGGATACGAACCCCGACGTGCACTGCGAGACGTTGACGACAATTACGCCTCTCTGGATCGCTTCCCGGATGACTCTCGTTAGGCCCCCGTCAACACCGCCGGGCGTGTTCCCCATACCGAACGAGGCCAGGACAAGGCCGCGTAGGTGAGGTAGACGTAGCACCGAGTCGACCATTTCTGGCTGGATTCCGGGGAATATCCAGAGGCATGCAACATGAGCGGTGTCGAGATTGGTCGAAATCCGGAACTCGGACAACCTCTTGGGTCGGTTGACGAGCGTCCAATTGACGTCAATACCAAGCCCATTGACCTTAGCTAGGGGCTCAAAATTGGGACTTTCAAAGGCCTCGAAAGAGGAAGCGGAGACCTTGGCCGTGCGGTTGCCTCGGAAGAGCTTGTGGTGGAAGAATAGGCATACTTCGGGAATAACAAACGTTCCCGCGATAATGAGAGATCCCAGGAGATTGTCGACGGCGTCGGATTGGAGGGCAAAGATGGGAGCCTGTGACCCGGTGAGAATCACGGGCTTTCCGAGATCGGACATCATGAAGGAGAGGGCCGATGCGCTATAAGACAGCGAATCCGTTCCATGAAGGATGACGAAACCGTCAAAGAGAGAGTAATTCTCCTTGACGGTCTCGGCGATGGCCTTCCATCCCTGGCACGAAATCGAGCTCGAATCGAGAAGGGGATTGAACTCAAGAATGCCGTAGCGTATGTGGCGGGAGTATGCGCTGGGAGGGGTCCGAAGACTGTCTAACGAAAGCTCCTTCCCTTTATGGAAAGCCTGCAGTTGGACTAGATATTATGTCTCGTGAGTCCTCTATTTTTTTTTTTTTTCCGCTTGGGGGTTTCACGACCCTAGGTCTATAGAGGAAAAGGGGAAGTTTACCATGAGGAGACGACTTGTCGTTGAAGCAGGGCCTGGGAGCCATGGCGCTCTCTAGGAAGCCGCCCATGGGCTGAAGGCCATCGGGAGTTGGCTGCATACAGATGGTTCCTCCCGTCGCAATGATCAGGACTCGGGATTCTGGATGGAGGCAGGGGTGCTCCATATCGGAGAGGGCATCCGGAAGCGCCATGTTGGGTGAAATGTTTAAATTTCAATCTTGAAAGGGGAGATAATCGAGAGGTAGATAACTGACTCGCCCAGGGATACAACTCAAGATAAGATACCACAAATAGACTTCACAAGCCTCCTGGGATTTCCAAGGTATTTCTCTGTTAACATATTCAATTGACATATATATTAGGGAATTCAACTCACCAGAAGTGTGCAAAATGCGGTGTGTGAGTGTGCAATGTTAAAAAGAATGAAGCTGATTTGATCCTGAGAGGGCGAAGGTGACCGAGCTCGGCTACCGTAGGTGAAAGAAGTGGTCGCTGTGCTCAGTACAATTGTACTGTAGCACTCACGATAGATGATGAATCATCAGCAATGCACTAATTTGGTACCTTTAGGTAAGTACTGCAATTGTTGAGTACGAGTCCATCCTTTGTAGACGTATCATTGATGCCGTTGGGGTGAGCGAATGTACAAAGGATGGGGAGAAACAGAATGGAGGTGGAGACGGAGACGAAGGTGCTGGCGATGATGGCGATGGCGATGGGTGTCCGGCTCGGTAGTCACGAAAACATCCATCGCCACCCCGCCGATGGACTAGAGAGGGACTGGAGCATGAAAAGTCGCGACTGACAACAACAGCCAGCCAGCCGTGCTCCAGATCAGACATGAAACCATGTTGGGCGGGTTTAAGCTTATCGGGGTAAACCTTGAAAAATTACATCAATCACATATAATCTGGCGGTCTGGCGGTCCCGATGTCTACGGCTGGAGGAAACAGGCCCTATGAAATAGATGGAGGAAAGATGTGGCACTATATTTCATTTGATGCAGGCATAATCTAGATCCATAATCAGGAAAGGTAAAAGACGAGGAGGGACGGAATCGATTGAACAAGCAAAAAAATCTTTAATTCCCGAGTATAATATGCAGTGCCGCGAGCCAGCCCCAACGCCTATGAGCATCAATAAGCCTTACGGTGTAGCATGACAAGTGCCCAGTGCTGGCTTTGGCTTAGGGCACGATCAAATATGATGTAACAGGCGTGGTCATGCGGCGGTCGTCACGGATCACGGATGTGGACGTGGATGTTCCAGCAGCTCAAGGTCACCATAACCTGGGATTTGTGAGAGGATGTTGATCTGTTCAAGTATTTTATCCCACTTAAGTGTTATTCTAGGCCAAGCCAGCCCAGCTCTCTCGTGTCATCTGGATTCTTCTCCGTTTCGAGGGATCAAAAACACGGGTCTCCCGTGATGACGACTTCGGAATGAATCTCTCCCCTCGTAGGATGTCCCTTCCACAAGAATTACACGACGATGCGCCGCGCAACATTACTCGCCTTGTAACGAAGCACTGCTCTATAACATCATAAGGCGGCCAGTGTGTCTCGTTTTAAGAAGGAAAATTGCAAATTCCTCCATACCTACCACGTTTGTCAAATAGCCAAACTCGGGTTTAGACGCGACTGGTCAAGGTCTGTTACACGACGATTGAAGCTTGATCCAGTCACACTTCTGGTCTTCCTTTTTGGGGGGCAATCGTCACCTGCTAGTCTCATGCAGCCCATCGGTCTCCGGCCCCGCTTGAGGGCGCGACGGTCGCTGGTGGACTTGCTGGTTGGATCTGGCCAGAATACCAATCATGTGCTATCACCATCCAGCCGACCTCCAAATCCAGAACTGGTAGCAGACGCGCTGGCGCAGGCTGCTGCCGAGGAGATGGAGGAGATGAGCCCTACCGGTAAAGTCGTGGATATGGATATTACAACTCTCAAGGAAAGAGACGAGATCGCAGAGGAACCGGCTGAAGAGAGCATACCGGATTCTGCGATGGGAGGACAGAAGCAGATGGTAGAGTCACACCCACAAACGACAGTAATGGGTATTAGAGACTTGGCTTTTGAGGCCGCACCACCGGAGCAAGGCGACACAAATCAACATCTCCTTGTGCAGACACCACATGCAGCAGCGGCGACAACAGCGGAAACAGAACAATTCGAAGGCAGCTTGGGCGAGACACCTGCTGAGTCACCCATTCTAGGCCCTCAAACAGCAGCTACCGGAGAGCTTGAGCCCCTCCCAGCTGCTGAATTAGGCCCTAAACCACCCCAGGAACAGCAATTGAAGTCACTCCAAGACCTAAAGCTGCAGCCTAGCGCCGAGTGTGATTTTCACAAGAGCGCCCCCGATTTACCCAATCTCGATCATTATACCAATTCTGCTAGTCCAAAGAGTCCAAAGACTGGGAAGACGTCATCCCCACCAGCGCCAGGCCCTGCCACCACATCTGAACGAGCCCAGCCATTGGCCCGCCAAGACATCGAAGCTATAACCTCCTGCCTTGTTCTCGACAAAGCTTCCCTGGTCTCCATCCCACCTCCTCCACCACCACCTCAACGACCGCATTCTCCTCCACAACCACCTCCTCTCCAACATCGCACACGGCCCGCCGCCTCTCCCACAACTACCCCGATATTATCAGGAGAGCCGTCTCCGTCCGTAGAATTATCCGCAACCTCCGAAACCGAGAGCCGTGATCCTGTCAAGATGGCGTCCGTACGTGATTTATCAGCCCCTCCAATCACCCCTCCATACCGCGGTGGCTCCTCGCCTGTGCTACCCTCACCACATGGCTACATATCCGGAGCCCTCCGATCGAATGTCCTAACATGGTGCGCAGAATAGCGAGAAGCGGGCCAAAGCAAAGGCCCTGGCTGCATCATCGGGGCCCGAGAGTTTCAAGCATGGTAGGCCGCTTCTCTCTGAAATCCGTATTCGAGCGAAATGGCCGTATCTAACTAAATAATGCTTTCCAGGTGTTATCTACTCCGTCTCCGGGTTAGTACAAGCCACATTCTCCCTCCGCCCAGTCCCTCCCTTTGCGACGTGATTGGGGATGCAGCGTCTGATCGAATCTGCCCTGCCCGCTAAATAATATATATATATATATATGTGGACGCCGTGCTGACAGCTGGACCTGTTGACTATAGACCTGTCGTGATTGCTGAGGATATGCTTGGTGTTGCTATGTACGAACTGGTAGGTTTTTTTCCGGCCTCCCTAGCATTTTTCTTCTACTTCGGCATGCTTGGGAATAATCGTGTTATGTCCATTCCACCTGCAGTGGCTGCTTTTGCTGACCTCAGTGCCTGCCGAATAGGTCCAAGTTGGCAACCAGAAACTGGCCGGCGAAGTTATTAGCATTCGCGAAGACCAAGCTACTATCCAGGTATACGAGGAGACTTGTAAGTAGCACCCCTCTGGCAGATAACTTACTTACTTCCATCGTCGGTGGCCTCGGCCCTCACAAGGAAGCTGACCCGAAAACTAGCCGGTCTACGAGTTGGAGATCCCGTCCGACGAACCGGAAAGCCCCTCTCCGTCGAACTTGGACCTGGCCTACTCGACAACATTTATGATGGTATTCAGCGACCTCTTGCAAAGATTGCGGAGATTACGAACAGCATCTATATTCCCCGCGGTATCGCCCTGCCCGCCCTCGACCGTACCAAGAAATGGGAGTTTACTCCTACGCTAAAGGTCGGAGACCACATTTCCAGTGGCGATGTCTGGGGCACCGTATACGAAAACTCCTTCATCCAAGTCCACCGTATTCTTTTCCCTCCGCGAAAAGTCGGCGGTGTCATCACTAAGATCGCCCCCAAAGGCGAATATACCGTCGAGGAGCCCCTCTTGACTGTGGAATTCCAGGGCCAAGTCTCGGAGTATCCCATGATGCAGTCCTGGCCCGTCCGTGTTCCGCGAATTACGAACGAGAAGCTTACCCCCGACCAGCCCTTCATCGTCGGTCAGCGTGTGCTCGACGCCTTGTTCCCGGCAGTCCAGGGCGGTACCATTGCCATTCCCGGGGCTTTCGGTTGCGGCAAGACTGTCATTAGTCAGTCCGTGTCCAAGTTCTCGAACAGTGACGTGATCGTCTACGTAGGATGTGGAGAGCGAGGAAACGAGATGGCTGAAGTCTTGAAGGACTTCCCAGAGCTCACCATCGAGGTCGATGGCAGGAAGGAGCCCATCATGAAGCGTACCTGCCTTATCGCCAACACGTCCAACATGCCCGTGGCCGCCCGAGAAGCGTCGATTTACACCGGTATCACGGTAGCCGAGTACTTCCGTGACCAGGGTCTCAACGTTGCTATGATGGCGGACTCTTCGTCTCGATGGGCCGAGGCTCTCCGCGAAATTTCCGGTCGTCTGGGTGAGATGCCGGCTGATCAAGGCTTCCCAGCCTATCTTGGTGCGAAGCTGGCCAGTTTCTACGAACGTGCGGGCAAGGCCGTTGCGCTGGGCTCTCCCGAGCGTGTCGGAAGCGTCAGCATCGTAGCTGCCGTCAGTCCTCCTGGTGGTGACTTTTCGGATCCCGTCACGAGCGCAACGCTCAGCATTGTCCAGGTCTTCTGGGGTCTTGACAAGAAGCTTGCGCAAAGAAAGCACTTCCCTTCGATCAACACCAAGCTCTCCTATTCCAAGTATACCGACGTACTAGACAAGTGGTACCAGGGTGATCACCCGGACTTTGCGCGCCTCCGTCTCGCCGTCAAGCAACTGCTCACCAAGTCCGAGGAGCTCGATCAGGTCGTGCAGCTCGTCGGTCGATCGGGTCTCGGCGACGAGGACACGCTCATCCTTGATATTGCCAGGATCATCAAGGACGACTTTTTGCAGCAGAACGGTTACTCGGACTACGATCAGTTCTGCCCTCTCTGGAAGACGGAGTGGATGATGAAGCTCATTGTCGGGTTTTACGATGAGTCCCTTAAGGCTATTGGGCAAGAGCAGAAGTGGTCTGACATTTCGGCCGCGACGAGCGAACTTCAGAATAAGCTGCGTCGGTTAAAGTTTGAGGTGCCTACGGAAGGAAAGGACGTTATCTGCAGGAGAGTAAGGATCTTTCCCTCTCTTTTTTTTTTTTCCCGTTTTCTTTTGCCCGTACCCTCCTTGTGTTACATCAATACCTCTGTTTATCCATTGCTAACATTTGACGACTTCTTCAGTACGCGGACATCCATCAAGAAATGACAAACAAGTTCGCCGATGTTTTGGGCGAGTAATATTGGAGAAAAGAAGAGATGGGCGCGCATGGCATTGGTTATAGTGGCATCAATAGTGCTGTTTTCTTGCGATAGTGTCAAATCGAACCTTGCTTTCTGATGGGGACGGGGGACTGGGCCTGCCATTTGTCGTCAGGGAATGGCTTATGGGGGACGAATTCTTCATCTCCGTTGGACCACTTTGGACGACAGTTGGTAGGCTCATGAAAGTCCGCATACCAAACCGACAGAGGATATAGCGCGGTTGTTCTCTATTGAAGCGAATCGGGATGATCAGAAACGGTCTTGTTGGGTTCAAAGTGTTTTGGTATCACGTGGGTTTAGCATGTGAACGCTGGCTCTAGTTCAAGTTGATTCTGTTTTCTTTTTTCTATTTATATTTACTCCAAGCATTTCATATGTCCAGCCTGTTGGTGAACACGTCACAAATCATACACGTATGGTGTAGCGTGAAGCCAAATATGTAGCGCGTAGGTTCTCCCCAATACCTGAATCTATATATGCACCTCAAGTAAATAAAACATTACGTTACAGCTTCATGTTCTCATCCAAAATACTCCCGCCGTGAAGTGAAAAAAGACGCTCAAGATCAGAATGTAGAAATAAGTCCAAACAACACCGCCAGCGACTCCAGTCCCCTCCATGCACCACCCGTCCCCTTAAAGCATCAAGGGAGCATTGTTCTCCAAAGCCCTCTTCTTCAACAAGCGGAGCGAATCCCTCCTAACAGCCAAAGAACCAATAGTGGCCCTCGACACAGAGATACCGCAGTCATCCCTCTCCTCGACGGGGTTCAGCGCCCTCTTACTGAAATGCACGCCAGGCTCGGGATCGTAGCAGTTATTCTCCGCACGACCGCCCCTCATGTAGCAGACCTCGTTGTCGCGGCAGGCACCGGCGCAAGACGAGTCGTCGGCCTTCCAGCCGCGGGACTTGCGGAGGACGTAGCCGTCAAAGGCGGACTGGTTAGCCGCGAAGGTCTCGGTGAGGCGGTGCCAGAAGGCAGGGGTGAGTTCCTCCGCGGGATCGGTGACGGGGGGGTTGACGAGGGGACCGTAAGTTTCCTTGGCCGAGTAGTATTTCTGCCACTTGGGCGTGGAGGTCTGGAACTCGGGCTTGGACATGTCGGCGATGTAGGTCACTGCGTCGAGGACGGCGAAGGTGTCCGGGTCGACGGAGTAGACCCTGAAGGAGGGCATGCCGCTGGTGGGGGTGAGAGAGGGCGCGATGTAAGAGATGGCGCGGGCGTCGTTGACATTGCGGGAGGCGCCGTTGCCGTAGGCGGCGTAGGAGACTTGGAATTCGTCGACGTGGGTGTGCCCGAAGAACATGGCGGCGATGGTATCAGAGTACCGCGCGACAAGCTGATCGATGTAGTTACTCTGATCATGGAAGGCGTCGCGATCACCAAGGGGCATGTGACCAATAACATACACGCGTTCCTTGTTGCGCTCGGCGGCGTCGAGCTCCGAGGCGAACCAGGCGATCTGCGACTCTGGGTCCCGCTCCATGTCACGCTGGTACAGCCAGTAGTTCTGCACGTAGTACATGTTGGTGTTGAGGCTGATGATGCGGAGCTTGCTGCCCGGGTGCAGGATGGAGTAGCGGCCCTGGCGCTGGGTCGTGGAGGCGGCGTCGGCGCCGATCCAGCGCGTCCAGGCATTGGAAAGGAGGGAGTAGACCCATTGGGCGTCGGAGTTGATGGACGACGGAGCAAAAGCGTTGGTTGGGTGGGCTTCGTGGTTGCCGGCTGCGCCGTAGACGGTGCCGAGGGCGGCGGCCATGCGGCTGTAGACGCCGTTGACTTGGAATAGTTAGTATGTTTTCAGTTCTCGGGGGAGATACGAGGTAAGGGGGGTTTACTCACTGGAAATGGTGTTGAATTCCTTGGAGGTGTTCCAGACGGTGTGGTCGACAATGTCGCCGGTGCAGATGGAGAAGGCGGCATCGGGCGCAAACTCGTTGATGGCGGCGTACATGCTTTGCTCGAGAGTGATAGGCGTGTCGCAGTGATGGTCACCGTTGGGACCGGCCGGGGAGTTGCTAACACCTGGAGCATCGTCCTTGGTGTAAGGCCTTTAGACAAGTTCCCCGAGTTGGTTAGCAAAAGAGAAAATCGCATCCCAAATCAAGAACGGAAGCCCCCCGTGGTGACGACGCCAGACATGGGGGTTGGCTTTTCTCTCACAGAATCTTACCTGCAGCAGATGGGCTTCGTACAGTTCGCCGTCGATCCAGGCGTGTACAAATGATCGGTGTGCACATCAGAGTAATGCACAATCTTGATCGGCGCCTTTCCGCTCGGGCCGGGCCTCGTCAAGCCGGCGGGCTTCTCGCTAGGCAGAGGGACTTGGAAGGGCGTGACGGCGGGGAAGTCGCAGACGCCGAGGAAGTTGAGGCAGAAGAGCTTGGAGGTCTGGCTGGGGACCTTCATGTTGCGGATGGAGCGGGCGATGATGGGGCCTTCGAGGCCGATGGCTCCCTCGCAGACGTCGTCGTCCTCGGCCTGGTGGGATGATTAGCACAGGTCTTGGAAATTTAAAAGGCTCAAGGCGGGTGTTAGTTTACGTTGGACAGCTTGCAGATTTCTTGCAGAGTCTTGACGAAGATCTTGTCTCCCAAGAGAGCGAGACCCTTGAGCAGGATGATGATGGCCTAAGAACGATGCCAGTGTAAGTCCATGTCTACAACCATTTTTTTTTTTTTTATCTCCTTTCATCTCTTAAACAAAACTTACCTCACAGCCAGCGCAAGACGCGCCGTCTTTAATCTCGTCCCAGAGATCCTCGGCAAGTCCCCTCTCGACGAGAGACTGCAACTCCGCTCGGGGCTCGACATCCGGAGCCGCGGTGGACAGGGCGACGGCCCGGCCAAGGCCGAGAGCCACGCATGCGACGCGAAGGAAACGCATCGTGAGAGTAGAAGCACAAAGATGTAACACGAGGACAACAAGTAATATCTAAGAAAGACAATAAAATCCGGAAGGGGATCTTCGAAGCTCCCGAGATCTCTGGACGCCGAGCTCACTGATGAGAATATCTGTAAAAGAAAAGAAATAAATAAGTCGACGGTCTCCGTTCCCTCTTATACCAAATCATTTCCTCTTTGGGGACGGGATCGTCTTCAACACTCCACACGACCTTGGCGACTAAGGCAAACCCTCCATTGTCCCTCACAGCTCTCACACCCCTGCCACCTTGACTCTGATCCCACCCACCACCTGGACAGGTCACGTCCCTGTATCCCGATCAACCCTACATGTTCACAAAAAGGCAAATCCCGATGCTAAATGTGCAGCTAAGCATCGGGCCCTTCGACGGAAATCTTCACCGGACCATGATCCCGTGTGAGCCAGTTCTTCACGATCGTCCGGCACCCGGCAGTGTCGCGAGAAGCCTTAAAGAAGCTCTTCGACGAATACGACGCTGAAATCTAGCATCTCGACCCAATGGTAGAGAAGAATCCCGACATGTTGCTTAAGGGCTGCGAATGGCTTGCCGAGCAATCCGTCCTCTCCTCTCGTTCAAGATTGTCGATTTTTCATATTTTGCATGTGGCCTTCGTTTACGTTTCTTTCTCTCGTGCAAAAAAGATGCAAAAGAACGATTCTAGCCTCGGTCGAGAAAAGAAAAACAAAAAAAAGGAGGAGAAATCAATAAAATCAAGAGAAACAAAAAGGCCTACTGCAAGTAATTCTCAATACGTCCCCAAAAAAAAATGCGACCATCTCCATGTAAAGAAGGTTTCTCTCGGTCTTCCTTTCTGGTATCCCAACCCGGACGCGGACATGGACATTATCGAATAAGAGTCCGTCCATTCCTCCACGCCCTCTAGATCTTGGCGGAAAAGCGAGGGAGGGTATCTGCGACGATGACGGCTGCAATCGAGGGACCTGCCTTCTCTGGTTACTGGACGGGAGGATCTGCGCCCCTAATTCGCTACAACCCTCCGCCTGGGATGCGCCTCTCTGGGGTGCCGAGAGGGGTCGTCATTGGGTGGGTCGCGCGGGTGTTCAGGGGACGCGGAAGTGAGGTGCGGAGCTTTAATCTTAGCTTCGATCAATGAGAAACAGGGAGCTCATCGATCGGCGGACAGAGGTTCGGAGCATTCTTGACAGACCAGACATCGTACTCGTATGGGGTCATCGGAATTGGGATGAGGAATCAAAAGCATTTCCGAACGGGCCTTTTGAACTGAACTGTAGATGAATGGACCGAATTGGGAAGCTAATGATGCTAAGAAGACTCCAGCCCTGTTTTTGTGTGGCTTGAAAGGAGGCTCGAGCCGGAGTGGAGACCGTTTGTAGTGTACGAAGTACGAGGACGAAGGAAAACAAAGACTTCAATGTTATGTGTTTGTGTTGTGCAAACGATTAATGCGCAAGAGAAGGCATCTCGTCGTTTATTCAATATCACATCCTTCTCGTATCCTTTCCGTTTGCCTACCATTTTTAAGTCCGCCCCTTCCCTACATGCAAACCAACCCGAGATACCGCCTGACCAAAAGAGTAAACGCCGAAGGACTCTCCGAAAAGAAGAAAAGAAAAGCCAAAAAAGGAGGGGAAAAAAACAAAAGAAAGGGAGAGCAAAAGCAAGAAAGTAGAGGGCTAGGGGGAGGCAAAAGAGGGGAAGAAAGAAAAAGCAATAAGACACTCTCAAAACGCCATGCCAGCCTTCAAACTAAGGGTATCAGGTCCATGTCCACCAAGTTGATGAATCCATTAAGAGACGTCCCAACAATAGCTACAATGCATGTGGAGTGACGAAGTGCTGGCCATCATCACACCCGTTAGAACAATAGGCCATGCTTCTTCTGGATCGCCTGTGGTCGATTAGGATCGCGTTTCGCCTGCTCCCGTCCGCCGACCTGCTTCAACTTTTCTAATAGATAACTGCAGACATGTAAAGTTAGCAGATGGTGACTTGTTTGCCCCGAGACCGGCCTACGCAAAAGAGGCAGGAATCAAAACTTACTCAATAGATGGATGACCGGTTGCCCGGCCCTCAGCCATGGCCAACCGAACCTTACGGCTCCTATCCTCATGCTCATGGAGATGCATGCGGACCGCCTCCTGGCCCTCGGGTTCATCCGCGCAACGAATAACATGCCCACAGTCTTCGTTCTCGCACACCCAGGTACCATTGGGCCCCATAGGACTCGTGGACGGGAGGTCCTCGACTTCAAGGACTATGCGAGCGGGGACTTGGTCGGGCTCGCCATCGGACACGGCCATGTCCTCGGAAGATTCGGAGCTCTCGCTCTCTATGTTCATACCGTCCGCATCTTCCCCTCCGATGCCCCCGTAGTCTTCTTCCTCCTCCAAGTCATTAACAGCCATGCGTGAGCGCTTGGAACCTGTCGTCCCCTTCCCGCTGGACGCCGGGCTGTTCGCGTCCGAGTGAGGCCGCTTCTTGGGGTTCGCCAAGCGTAGGCCGGCAACCTTTCCGGAGAGTCGGCCTCGGCGGGGCCTAGTTAGGGACGAACTGGTGTCCGATGCGCTCTGGTAACCGGCCGGAGGGGGCGCTTTGCCCGAGGGTTTCGCAGTTGGAGCCGTGTTCGACGGCGCGGGTGGATCTCCGTTAGCATTTTTCGGGAGGCGCCTAACCAGAGAAGTATCGATTTGTTCGGGTCTTATGTGTTGTAATTCGTCCGGGAGTAGTGGCACGTCTATTGACGCAAGAGTTGCGTAGAACGGGGTCATTCGCCACTTGGCGGCGAGCGCATTGTCGGCATTCATGAGACGAACGAGGTCCTGAGCGTAATATCTCATCGCCTCCGGCACCCCCTTGTAGGCGGAAAACTTGAACTTGTAAAATACATTGCCGCCCACACGAGGAAGAGTGACCCTGCCAATCTGCTTTGCATCCATCTTGTCCAGTTCGTCTGTTTCCACAATGGCCTGATACAGCTTTAAAGCGATGGCCTCGGATCTCTCGCTTGACGTGACGGGGGCTGGCGCCGTGGCAGCTGGGAGCTTCGGGGTCTCAGTCCGCGCTGCTGGAACAGGAGAGGTAGGGCGTTGCGTTTCAGCTGTTTTGGTAGCGGGGCTCTGGGATTTGGCAGATGCGGTAGATTCTTGCCGTACTGACCTAGCCCGGGAAGGCTTGTGCGCCTGTTGTTCGTCGTTAGGCGGGGCGGGAGGTTGAAGATACGGAAGCGGCCGGTGTGGCAAAGTACCCGGGTGCTTCTTTTGATGCCTCTGCCAGGATATTAGTTCCCTGTTCCCGAGCTGGTACAACAGTAACGGATGGGCCAGAGGGAGAATGGGGGAAGGACCCACCCAGATGCCTTTGATGTATTTTGTAAAATCCTTCCCAGCCCAATGAAACTCTTCTTCCTTTTCGAAATGGGACGCAAGGAACTGAGCGTGCTCGTGACATCTGTTGATGGCCTCTTCTCTTACTATGGCCTCTCCTGTGTGGAGCATGTACTGAAGCAAGTGTCAGTATTGGCGGCATGCAAGGACGAAGGGGTGGGCGGAGGTATTCAGGAGGAGAAGCCTACTCTGAAAAGGACTTCGTCGAGGCCTTGTAACTTCTCCCCAGCCTCTTCGGCTTCACCGTAGATGGCCTGAACCGAGTAGTACAGAGTGACAGCTTCTATCATGCTGTTGAACATGGGCGCGTACTCGTGGCTTGCATGGATGAGTTCGAAGAAGCCGTAGTCGCTGGCTACCCAGATACGCGGGCCGTCAATCCAGCCTATCGACATGCGGACGCCGGTAATTTCGATGTCTATGTTTCGGGGAGGACGGCGAGCGCGGGCTAGGGGTCGGAGAAAAAGAGATGAAGCACGTTAGCTACAATTGGAACCTAACATGCTGCAAGGGAGCCAACAAGGCAAGGGCGGTGAGTGCCAGCGCGATTGCGGGAAAAGGGAGGGTCCTTGAGTAGGGCTGTATCTCTTACTTGCGCTCATCTGGAGTTTGTCTTCGAAATCGACGAGGAGACGACCCTGGACTTTGAACGGCCCCCTCGTCTCGACTAATAGCAAATTCTCGTTTGCTTCGTTGCCGCGGATGCTAGTAACCGCGGCATCTTTCAGGAGGAAGGTCGGCCACTCGTTATCCGGTAGGCTCTTATCGACCGGGAAGAGGACCTCACTTTCCTTTGCCCTATTGCTCTTTGAGTCGTTGTCCGAAAGCGGCGGTGCGGGCGAGGCCTCTGATTGCAGCCTAGTCCTCCTGGACATGGCGAAGGTAGGCTCGTATCGTAACGACGACGTAGAAGGGGGGGGTGAACGGGGCGCGGTGTTCGATGCCAGGTGATCGTGTGGGTGTTCGTTGAGGAGGACTGCTGGGGTGAAGGCGTTTCAGACGGCTTCGCGACAGATATTAGCGCCGGGATTCGAAGTGTATTCTGGCCGGCAGTGGACGCCCATCTCCAGGACTAGGTAGGAAGATGGGAAAGGTTGAAGAGGGGAGGAGGAATGAGAAGCTTCAAGGCGTGGCCCCGCTCCCGTTCGATGTTTGTCGCGTGGTTTCCGTCTCTTTGAGCGGGCTCGCGGTCTCTGATGCAATTGCATTTTAGGACGTTGGAGGTCGGCTGTACGTCAGTGTGCCCAGGTACATTGTACATTGTGTACTTCGTACTGCCCGCCCAGCATTACACAGTCCCAGCGCTGGATTAGTGACAAAGTACGAAGTATATGTACATACACTACTTGCCTGCCAGCAAGCCTCACCAGGCCAGTAGTTAGTGACCAACCACCGACGGAACATCTCCGCCGAGTTGGCCTGAGCAATTTGGATTTAGGGCCTAGACTTCCCCCACCACATGTAAAAATAAGCCAATCGATAAGCTCGGACCAGCCCCACCGATAATCGATAAGACCCTCCTTTCGACTTTTTTTTTTTTTTTTTTTTTTCCTCGCTTATTCTTTTGCCCATTTTTGCATTAACCTTTCTGACGTTTGCGAGGTCTCGGGTCAGGGACAACGAACAGGCAGTCGCTAAAGCCTTCTGAGTAGGGTTTCCGGGGGGCAAAAATATTTCCCTTAATCTCTAGATACAACCTGCGGGCCATTGGCTTGTTTCGTTTCCCTTTTTTACTTCAGCCCTTTCCTCCCTTCCCTGGTCGCATCTCGCCCTAGTATATGGCCGCTGCGTTCCGTCGAAGTTGGAAAATGGCCAAAGATGCGATCCTGGATGGCGTCTTTGGTTCGTCGCCCTCTCTTTCCCCCCCGTTGGCCGTTTACTCGACGCGCGCATTTGAACTTAACTAACACCCCTCACCTACAGCCATCAACAAGCCTGTCGGCGTCAGTTCCGCCCAGGTAATCCGCGACTGCCAAACCCAATTCAACCCCTCCACCTTTTTCGCCCCGATGATAAACCAAGAGCGCGAGAAGCGCGCGGCCGAAGGCCCCAAGCTCTTCAACAGGCGCAGCAAAGCGAAGAGGGATCTCCGGGTGAAGATGGGTCACGGCGGCACCCTCGACCCCCTCGCGAGCGGCGTCCTCATCCTCGGCCTCGGATCGGGCACAAAATCGCTGCAGTCCTTCCTCGACTGCACCAAGACTTACGAGACGATCGTCCTGTTCGGCGCGAGCACGGATACGTACGATCGGGTGGGGAGGATATTAACGCGGCGGAGCTACGCGCACATCACCAAGGACATGGTGCTGGAGGCGCTGGGGTCGTTTAGGGGGAAGATTAAGCAGATTCCGCCGCTGTATTCAGCGCTGAAGATGGAGGGTAAGCCGTTGTACGAGTATGCTAGGGAGGGGAAGCCTATTCCGAGGGAGATTCCGACGCGCGAGGTTGAAGTGCAGGCTCTTGAGCTTGTCGAGTGGTACGAGCCCGGAACTCACAGCCACCGTTGGCCTACGGAAGAGGCCGAGGATGCCGAACGCCAATTGGCCGAGAGGGTTTGGAAACAACAGGAAAACAGAAAGTCTCTAACCCCCGAGGAGGAGAAGGAAGAGGCCGAGGCCCTTGCGGCGCATGAGGCCGTCAAGCGTAAGCATGAGTCCGACGTCGACAGCCTCGTCAGGGACAGGCCGCCTTCCAAGAGGCAGAAGAAGATGAACAACAGGAACCCCAGGAATGAAAAGGAAGTTCTGATGTCCGGCGCTCTAGGCCAGCCCTCCAACAACAACTCGGATAATTCGAATTCAAACAAGGGATCTAACTTAATACCACCTACTGATCCCAATGCGCCACCCCCTTGGAAAGGCGAGGGCCCAGCAGCCGTCAAGATACGGATGACGGTCACATCTGGTTTCTACGTCAGGAGTTTCTGCCACGACCTCGGCGTCAAGGTCAACTCGGCGGCGATGATGGCCGAACTCTGCCGTTCTCGACAGGGCGCGTTCGAGGTGGGGGGCCCGAATTGCCTCGAGTACAGCGATATCGAAAAGGGAGAGGAGGTGTGGGCTCCCAAGGTGGCCAAAATGCTGGCGAACTGGGCCGAGAGGGGAAATGCCCCTGTAGATGCCGCACCTTTAGTGGTGGACCCTGTTCAAGTATCCAACGAAGTCGCTGCCGAGAAGGCTAGAGAGAGCAGTACCGGACCCGATGCTCCTCTGCCGCTGCCGGCGGATGCCGAGACGGTTCCCCAGTCTGTCGAGTCTGAGGAGGTTGCGGTTCAAGCGTCGGCTAGCAATGGTGTCGAGGTGGAGGGACTTGCGCCCCCGAAGAAAGACGATGATGAAGTATCGTGGAATGGATTCCAAGACTAGAGGCGAAGGAAGCCCTTTCCGTGATTCTGTTGCATGTTGATACAGATTTCAACGAATCAAATGTACATGTACATATCAAAAAAGAAGAAGGAACAAGAAAACGTGCCGATCACAGGCCATATACATATGGGGGCCTCACTCAAAAGCATCAATGGCAAGGGCAGGGTAGCAATAATATCCATTTTTGAAATACCTGGCGATTCCTCTTTTGATTTCCCATCTCTATATCCATATCCTTTGTCTATCCTTGCCATTCTTCCAGTTTTCTCATTATCATAATGTTCATTACCCTTCGTAAATATCCCAACCGTGCCGTCTTTTTTTTTTTTTTTTTTTTTTTTTTTTTTTTTTAGGAGCTCAGGCGGCGTATTGTGTGACCTCGACCTCGACTTCGGTAATCGTGACTGTTGTTGCCCGAGAGAGGTCTGTCGTCGCAGACACCCTCTTTTCCGCAAGCTCAGTCACGGGCGGGCTCCCATGCGCGCCAGTCAGATCTGAACCTCTCTCGCCGTCCACGCGCTTCGTAGACGTATTCGCCGCTGCCGAAAAATCCACTTTAATCGGCCCCTCAGCGGACTCCCTCACACCCTCCGATCTCCTCCTCTCGATTTCCACCTCCCGCTCCTTTTCCTTTTCCCTCTGCTCCTCCAAAACCTCCCTAGCCCTCTGCATCCTCCCCACCGCCTCCTCCAAAACCTCCAGCCTCCTCCTCTTCGCCCCCTCCCTCGCCTCTAGCACCTCAACCCTCTCCTCCAGCTTCGCCCGCGCCCTCCTCTCCCCGGCAACCATCTCGTTCGCCTGCTCGAACAAAGCGGCGCTCAGCTCCTCGACCTCGGCGCTCGTGCGTCGCAGGCGCGCCTCGGCTTCTTCGCGGAGGGAGTGTTCGCGCGCCAGGGCGGCCGTTAGGTCTTCGAGGGAGGCGGAGGAGGCGTCGAGGCCGGCGACGCGGAGGTTGGGGGTTGACTTTCGGGGGGCAAGGAGGGAGGAGATGCGGCGCGGCGAGGGGAGGAAGGAGGAGCGGATAGGACTTGTTGCGGGTTGGGGGTTAGGAATGGTGGCCTTGCGCGGGCGTGGCGGTGGTGGAGGAGATGGGAGGGGGGAGGGGTTCGTTGATGGGGCGGTTAGGGTGGTGGGGGATTGGAGGGAGAGGGAGCCGCGGAGGCGGGAGAGTTCGTTTTCGTAGTCGGCCCAGCGGTAGATTGCTGCCGTGGCCTTTTCGTTGAGTTCTTTGATTTGGGTCTCTAGGTCTGCGATGTGGTGGCGGGCCTTGGCGAGTTCGAGCTCGGCCGTCGAAGGAGTAGTGGTAGGTTGCGCCGCGGGTTCATCATCGGTAGTGCTAGTGGCCGTGGTGGCGACCGTTACGGCGGTTGGGGGACTAGTGCTGGAGCCGGAGCCGGAGCTGTGGCCGGGGTTGGAGAGAAGAAGGGCTGCGGGGAGGCTAAAGCCGCAGTTGGGACAGCACGGACTAGTGCTGTGCGAGGCGGACGTGGAAGGAGGAGATGGAGGCGGGCTTGCGATTGTGAGTGTCATGGCGGTGGACATGAGAGTGTGCGATTGTTGTATTGTTCGAGTATGATTGAGTCGCTGGAATGGCGCGGCGTTCTCTTCCTTTTTTCCCTTTCTTTTATTCCAGGAATTGGGCGTGCTGTGTAGGCCCCTTGCCGGGGGATTCGTGCCACGTTTTACGACGTGAGGTGACGATGAAGATGGTGGATACAGTTACAGAGTCAATAAACTCAGGTCTCTGGTGCGGCGCGATGTCATCGGGCCAAAACATTGGTGTGTCGCAGTTCCAAGTTCAGGAGCCGAACTAGTGTCGCAGTAGGCGCATCGCGTTGCAGTGTGTTCCTGACTAGGGCCAGCCAAGCTGAATGGAATGCTAGAAGGGAGGTGGTTCGGAATAAGCACTGCACGTCACTCTGGGTCATTTGAGAGTGAAAATACGAAGTAGGTTGAATAGGATTTGCCGTGGAATGGAATGGGTCGTGTCGAGGGGGGTTCCCGGGCATTAATACAAGTACGGATTGATCAATACGACTCTGCGCCAGGTCCAGGCATTCTACTTTTTTTTTTTTTTTTCCTTTTTCTCCGTGTGCAGAAATAGAAATTAAGAACGGACCATCACAGGTGGAAGGGCGGAGCAGGCTTAGCACAAGTCGGAAGTTTGGGGATAGACTGGGCATCAAAGAGGAAAGCAGCGCAGTCCCTGTTCCACATAGTATTACCATTATTACCATGGATATGGGTGGGCTGGTTCATCTATCGATTCAGGTGAAGGGAGGCGAGTGAGCATCAATAGTGAATGAGCATGAGTATTGCTGAGGCTGTGAAGTAGTTGTACGCGACTTTGGTTCGTCCTCCGTCGAGGAGCGGGATCGTCATTGATTTGCGCGTCACACCAGGGAAGAAGGGAAGAAGGGAAGAAGAGAAGAAGAGAACAGAAGAGGTTCGACAGAGGAAACTACTTAACACCTGCCCATTAACGGCCCGGCTATGTGCTTCGTACTTCTACACTAACCCCAGCCCTGTTTACCAGCCAGGCGTACCTCAGTGCTTCGTAGTACAAGTATTATTACTTCGTACCTCGCGTAAAAATAGCCTGGCACTATCAATAGCAATACACTAGATTCCAGTCTGGTCCATTTTGATGCCCCTGGCTCAGCCCTGCTCATCGCCAAGTATGAAGTACATACAGGTCCATTACCGACTTGGATTAATCCTTGTTCTTGGATCACACTTGCATGTCGATGAGAGAGGCTCGAGGTTTGAGTCCAGATTCAGATTTGCATATCCATATCCACAGAGACGTCGAAAAATTGTCCCATCTTTCCACCCGTCAGGCCCAAGTTGTGAGCACATGTTCTATTGACAATTGAGGCCTACAATTGTCGCATTGTCCTGTTTTGTAGGCAAGAACGACGAAGATATTTGATATCGATATCGAGGAGGGAAAAAGACCGCCCCGAAGCGAATTAGCCGTTGATATTTCACATTGAGATCGAAGCCTACCGACGCGGAAAATGATATATCGAATCTATAGCAGTCTAGGAATAACATACTTTGTATAATACAATCGATATATACGAAGGTATGCATATAGATTATACATTCTCGCTGAAGACATTCAATCGCCGTCACTTTCGACTGAGCCGCGCCGTCGAAAGACAATGACGACGGCGATTCACGTAAGAAACGCAACACTGAGGCGCATAAACCACGATAGGGTCATGTTTTCTTCCAAATCGTTTACAATTATTGACAGTTTGTATACACCGTGGCGATCATAGCACGCCCAGTCCATGCTCCGCCACCACATCCGGGCAAAGGAGAGAAAGAAAAACGGGCTCACCTGGCTCAGAAACGTCACCTATTTCACTCCTTCCGTCGATCATTCATGCCCACTCGCATCTCGGCAGCGAGAATTATGCATTGAGCGCTCAAAGGAACGGAGTCATTGCACGTCAAATCCCGGAACTTTCTATCAGCTGTTCACCCACCTTTTCATATAGTATATTAGGTGCCTGCCCCTGATAGCACTTGGAATTGTTGTCGTATACGTCCACCTCGATTTGTCAATCCGGGCGAATCGGCGAGCACCGATGCATCTCGCAGCACATCAAACCTCCGTCATCGTTCTTTTTCTCATCAAGGAAACATCAAAACAGCTTCTAGATCGTTCTTACCAGTCTGGTAGCTGGTTCGTCTTGCATGTTGCATGAGAGTTCTCATGAGACGATGTGATCTTGTTCGCCATGATAGAGCACGCAAATTCGGCTGTTCGGCCTGCCCGATGCCATCCATCTCAAAGTTTTTGATTTCGTCATTCCTACTTTTTTTTTTTTCATTGCATTTCATCACTCGCGTTCTAGCTCTAGTCCGGCTTCGCAACCTTCCTCAACTCGCTGACGCCGGTAACGGGATCCTTAAACTCCTTCCAACTCACAGGCACCATGTCGTTGCCGGCTTCGCTCGTGGCCATGATGACACCTAGCTCGTTGGATGCCGTTGATAGGTAGTAGTTTGCTTGGTCACCAAGCGATATCTAGTTGAGGACGTAGTTAGCAACAGGGTCGGAGACAAAAGATCAGTTGCAGGGCTCAGCGCTTAAACGTCGAAAACATACCACCTGCGCCCTAACCGCATCACCAGGCTTAAACGACTCATAAATCTTAACCTTATCCTTCTCCGTAGCCCTAACGTCCTGCGCCCGAATAACCCCCTGCCACTCCGTATCCAACACCGTGCTCCCAACCTGCTGAATCGACACGATCGCCTGCTTGGGCACCAGCCTCACCACGCGGCAGAGCACCACGTTCCCCACGTCCGGCAGCACCTCGCGCCGCCTCTCGTGCCGCGCCACCGAAATCGTCGGCAGCTCCTCCGCCGTCCGCGACGTTATCTTGGTTAGCCGCTTGAGGGGCGCCGGGCCTTTGCTGGGCGCTTGCGTCACCGTCACGCGACCGAGGAGCGAGGACACGATTTGGCCTTCGTGGATGTGTGTGCCGTGGCCTGCGTGGTAGTGGATTGCGAGGCCGAGGGGCGTGCCGGGGACGGCGGTGGTGGGGACTTTGCTGTCCGAGGCCATGGTGGAGGGGGAGGAGGGGGATGCTGCTGGTGTGTTTTTTTTCCTTTATTTTTCTTTGGCACTTGGCAGGGTGAATGAACGTCGAGTTCGCTATGGTACCGGCGATAAGGATATTACTCTTTTTTTCGTTGTTGGGGTTGAAGTGCCGAGTCGCAATTTCGGTTTCCGCGGGCACCTTGAAAATTCAAGATTTGATATTGGCAAAATCAACGTTGAAGCTTGGCGCAAAGACAGAAGATGGAAGAGACTGTCCCAAAGCTTGTAGAATCAGGAAGGCGGTGAATATTTTTGGGGGAGAAGCCAGGCACCGAAATAATTCAACAACAGGGTCCAAGGTACGTACCCAACCTCGAACCCGAACCCGAACGCTCATTGATCAATTGAACTTTTCTTTCGCATTCGGAAATTCCCTTCCCGGACTCGTGCGATTTTCTTCCTTGAATCCGCATCGCGAAAACCGAATAACACACAAGGGGGTCCCATTCACCTTGTGGACTTTTTGATTTTTGCGATCGCAGGAAGAGAACTTCGCTGCACGCTCTTTTCTTCTCAATTTCCCTTTCTTTCGTTTCAATTCCCGTTGTTCCTTCCGTGTCTTTGTACAGACCTCAATCCTAACCTACACGATGGCTCCCCCCAAGTCCTCCTCCACCGGCTGCGGCGGCTGCTCTATCACCGGCTGGATGAAGTTCCTCGCCATCGCCCTCGTCATCTTCACGCCCCTCGTCTCCCTCGCCGAGCGCTACCACGACAGCTTCTGCATCTTCGACGACAAGGAGCTCCACGAGCTCGCCCAGCGCGCCATCGCCGCTCACCCCGAGGACACCAAGGCCATTGTCGACTTCATCGTCTCTGACCTCCACGAGAAGCACCCCAAGAACGTCAACCTCCACCAGGAGTGGATCTTTAACAATGCCGGCGGTGCCATGGGCGCCATGTACGTGATTCACGCCAGTATGTATCCCCCCTTCTCCTCTTTTCCCCTTTTCCTTTTTCCTTCGGCGCACAGCTCTCGCTAACAACCCCGTCAAGGCATCACCGAATACCTCATCATCTTCGGCACTGCCATCGGAACTGAGGGCCACACCGGCCGCCACACCGCAGACGACTACTTCAACATCCTCACCGGAACCCAGCTCGCCTACACCGCCGGCACCTTCGAGCCCGAGGTCTACCCTCCCGGCTCCGTCCACCACCTCCAGCGCGGAACCGTCAAGCAGTATCGCATGCCCGAGGGCTGCTTCGCGCTCGAGTACGCCCGCGGCTGGATCCCTCCCATGCTCTTCTTTGGCTTCGCCGATGGCCTCTCAAGCACCCTTGACTTCCCCACGCTTTGGAGGACAACGTATGTTACGGGCCGGGAGATGATCGGCAACCTCTTGACTGGAAAGTTTTAAGGGAGGCCCTTGACGCTCCTCGATTCTCTTCTTCTTTATATATATATATATATATATATATATATTTCCATTTATTTTGATGAAGAAAAAATAATTGGGTTAGGGGAACATCTAGACTCGGTTGTGGAGAACGGATGCGGCGTTTTCTGATGGGAGGAGCAACGTTAGGTCTGTTCGACTGGATATGAGATCAGGCTCCACGCCTCACCTCTATTTCGGACGATGGTAATTTTTAATACAACGGGCAACAAATTTAATTCCCCGAACTTGCTATCTTAGCCGGGCCCCTATACCCGTGTCGCGGCTGAGGTCGTGAACCTTGGAACCTTGAACGGTCACGAAAAGCTACTCTGTTGCATGGGCTAGAGAAGGTAGCCTCGCCGCTCAATTGTTGATTACAGTACAGGCATACAATATACGTTACATCACATACTTCACTTCATATGCTGCACATTCACAGGATTCACAGTCGCAAGCAAGATTGGCACAAAGCAACATGCGTGGATCGGCGGGCTTGCGATGGACATCCATCGCAACCAGACGCCGTATTAAACCAGCAGGCCAACGAATCACTGGCCGAGTCTCGAACTACCAGCCCCTTTCGAATCGGGCTTATCCCTCAGTCTCTCCCTGTGTCGCTCGTAAAAATAGAAAAACAAGAGAAGATCTTGCGCGCCCCGTCAACTTTTTTCGCCCGTTTAGGGAGGTTACCCTCCGGCAATGTCGCTTGTAAATCAATAGTCGTCAGCGTAACCAAAATTGATAAACTCGGTCTCTTCTTCATGGGCCGACGTGAAATCCCAGCACCAAACGCCGTTTGTATGGCAAAGCGGTTAGTCGTCCAACGGTATTTTTAAAGGGGGGTTTTGTTTCGGTGTTGTTGTGCGTGTTCTCCTTGCTATCGGTCACACGCTAACGCCCTCGTCAGCCTTGAATAAATCGCCAAACCACCCCATTCTTGTCATAACGAAGCAAAGCAGAAACCCTTCAAAGGGCGGATCAAAAGTTTTCGAGGCGTTGAGGGGGGAGTGGGTATATGTTTGGAGGATTAACCCCGGACAGCACACATTTGCTCGCCGTGTCCCCGAACGTCCTTCTCATATCACTGGATATTGAAAGACGGGGCAGACAGTACGGTCGTAAAAGACAGATGCCCCACTCCCGTTTCCAGTTCGGTTTATGAACGCTGGGACGGCAAACGACTGGTGGTTCCTGCTTCCGAGATGGTCCCTCTTCTGGAGGAGTCAAACTCCAACATGCATGTGCATGTCCGTATGTGTTCGTATGTGTGAGTGTGTGAGAGAGTGTGTGTGTTGGCAGAGAGAGGGGAGTTGTGTGCGGGGGGCTCTATTGTGTAAACGTGTTTGAATATGGATATAATGTGTGTTTGAGGGAACTATTTTCTGGTCAGGTGCTCTCTCCCATGCAGGCTAACAACCAATGCATGCCTTCTAGTCAGTGCCCTGGACCCTGTATATTGACAATATCACAGGGGGGAACGTGGCTAGGTGAGATGCAGCGGGGGAAGCCGGCAAAAAGCAGACTGTCAAGGGAGACGTATCCGCACCCCCCCAGCCTGACCAGACAATGCCCGACGAAGGGAGGAGGCGAAGTCTAAAGATGAACCAATTTAGGAAAGGAAGAAGAAAAACGGCAAGTAGAACAAGAGCGCGTGGGTGGTTAACCAATCAACTGCCTCGACCAAGTCATGCATACCTATTGCTGGCATGGCGGCTCCCTGAGGCTCCCCAGAAGGCAGCATCGTGAAACTAGCCGCTCCTGCTCGAACCATTGCTGTTCCTCATGACTAATCCCTCGTCTGCATCTTCGGAATATTCGCCATCGTCGGTATCGTCATTGCCGTCGTATCGCCGGTGACCATTTCCATTGATTTTTGCACCGTTTTGCCCATGCCCAGGATTTGAATCATCCGTATCTTCTTCTTCTTCTTCTCCTTCCTCATCTTCGTCATCATCCTCTTCCATCCACCGGAGACCATTGGCATATTCCTCAAGCGGGAAAATTTCGCGAGCGTACTCTTCCATGCCACGGGGACCCTCCCACAGCAACAATGCCTGAGACGGACAGTCCTTCTCCATCGCCGCGTCTGCGAAGTAGGGAGGGGGCTGCCTCTTCGGGTCGTCCTTGCCAATGGTGAACAGCTTTTCCAAAGTTTCCAGCTGGTCCCTATAACCTTCAGGAATAGATACCCTCACCTCAATCGGTCCACGAACATAATGAACCGGACGACCGACGCCTCGGGAGAAAGCCTCGCAAACCTCGATTGGCGTCAACATCTCATAAGCGAGGCCGATGCGGTGCTGGCCCCACTTGCTTGGACCCTCCTTAAAAATCTGATAAACAGCTGGACCGACATCATGCTCAGCGTCTAACCAGGGGATTTTAGCGTCTTCTTTGAACGGTGCTTGCCATAGGAAGGACCCGTCCGGTTGCAATTCCATGCAGAAGAGTGGGTACGGAAGAGAGGTAAAATTATTATTGTAAATTCCGGTGTAGACGAAGGTAGCAGGCAGGCCGATCTCGCGAATGTACTGCTCAACCTTGAACTTCGAGGACCAGAGGGGACAGGAAGGCCATTCAGGGTTGTGCAGGGCGTGGTCGGGCATGGAGGAGTATATGTAATGCTGGATACCGGCTTTCTTGGCGGCGTCGGCGAGAGCCTTGCCGATCTGGACCTCATTGCCGTAGTAGGTGGTGTTTATGAAGGCGAGATGAGCGCCACGGAAGAGCTCATTGATGAGGTCGTAGTTGACGCCGACTCCCGAAAGCGGTCCATTCCGGGAGACATCCTTATTCTCTTCGGTCGGTTTGTGCCTCGTGTAGAGCTCACCAATGAGACATTCAACATTGGGATTAGTCGAGACCTCGGTCGCAATTACACCTTCCAGGTTCCTCATCTGGGCGCGGACGGTGTAGCCTAGCACAGTCACGACGCGAATCAGCGACGCAGCCTGGCGGCCGCTGGCGTTGATGACAGCGATAGTCTTGTCTGGGGTAGGCATCTGACGCTTGGCAGGGCGGAAGGTCAAGGAGTTGTTCCGCGAGACGATAGGGGAGGATTCTGAGTAGGAAGACCTCGCGTGCTTCTGCTTTTTGCCCAAGGTAGGAGAGGACGACAGGATATCGTTCTGCCTGTTTCGGTTTGGAGCCTGTCGGATGGGGAGGCCGACCCCATTCATCTGGGACAGCATTGAGCAAGAAGCTCTCTGTAACTTTTTTTTCCTCTTAGGTAGGGGGAGGGGTTGAGGTTCTGGCGCAGGCACAGAAGCCAGGGTAAAATGAGCCAAGGCGGGGCAGGATAGTGGGGGATGACAGGACTTTTAAGACATCGATACGGCCCGAGGCCGGCCAGCGATACTGGGTCCCAGGCGAATCGCGAAATGCCCAAGGCGAGGGAAGCAGCACGAGGTCAAAAGGCAGCGGAGGTAGTAGTGTTACTGCAGTGAGGGAGTCCAAGCGACTTCGTCTCACGTATGTTGCAAGTCGTTTTACTGGTCTACCTGGTCAGGTGAAGAGGTAGTGTGCGTGGCGGAAGAGCGCTAAGGAGAGTCGTATCTTTGCCCTTTTCTTCCTTGTGGCATTCCACGTCGCGATCCGAGGGATGAGGCGCGAGTTCCGGTGAGGCCGCATAGAGCGGCAGGGGTGTTGGTGTAAAAGAGGGTCTAAACGAATCAAGTCGAGTCAAACCAGGCCTGCCACAGTAGAGCGATGGCGGCCGAGGGGGATATAACTTCACGGGAAGTCTTAGTGGAATGGGAATGCGGGGGGAAGAATATGTTGCTTCTACTGAAGGAACAGCAGCGACGAGATAAAAGAAAGAGGAAAAAAAGTTGGAGGAAGAAATAGAATGGTAAAATCGGCGGAGAACGGAATGGCGGAGGCAAGAGTGACTGGGAGAAGCGCAAAGGCGTAATGATGGGGGGGGGACCGAATACGGAGTCAACTTTTTTTTACAGTGTTTGTCCATTCAAGACGGAGGGGCAAGGACCTGCTTCGTAGAAAGGAGCCGAGCTGACTGTTGGTGACACCATGGACCCGGAGGGGTACCAGAGCCCATCTCCAGCGCTTCTCCAAATCAAATGTAGTACGAAAGTATTTCACAGTGGAGCCGCCACCATCTCAGTTGCCTCAAAAAGATGAGCGAGGCTTGTCAGCCAGCTTAGCTCCTTTGAGTGGTTTAACTTTTTCCTCACCCGTACCTGCCACGCGTAGATATAGTGTAGTAAGTGTACGCTGCTTGTACAACGGGGGACTTGTTGACTGGTTGGATTTGGATTCGATGGTCCTCAAATTTTAGTCGGCGACGGGAGAGTGCAAGGGTAGGGCGAGGGCTGTACAAGAAGCGAGCTTCGATTGATCCTAAGCCCAAATGCCAATATCAACAACCGTGCAGTATCTAACAAAAGTGCATTCCGTTTTCTCAGCGAGTTTCGGAGTCTCGCTGCCGAGAGTGGCATGAACACCAGCAAGGTACCGAGAGAATACCCAGAGGTACAAGTTGCGGAGCGTTCGAGACCCTGTTATCACGAGATATTAGGCCACCTTCTTCAAATAAAATGTAAACTTACGAAGTACCGAGTAGCCTAGCGAAGCGTCAATGCTGCAGTGGCTATCTGTCCCATGATCGAGATCAATCTACCCCCGGGTTCGGTGGTCTGCATTGTAAACTACAACAACGGGTGTAAATGGCGATTTTAGTGTAGTCGTAGGGACAAAAAACCTGCGCATCGAGCGGAAACGGACTTTGTATAACCTACGCCTACTGTATAGCTCCCGAGGCGTGCTCTATCAAGACTATCGACAGCATTGAAGGAGTACTTCGTACTATTAGAGAGTGTAGGAAGTAGAGAGGGTAGTACCGGTCCAGTGCACCTTCAGGTTGAGGGTTGAGAAGGACGAGTTAAGATTACACGAGATCCTTATCTTTCGCCCATCAGTCACATTCGAAATGATTGGCCGGGAAGGAGGGGGAAAGGAAGAAAAGAAAAAGAAAAGAAAAACGAGGAAGGTGACATGTCACAGCATGTCGTCAGGTCCGTCCCTGACGAGACCGCGAAAACGGAATATGGAACAAGACACCGAGATTATGGGGAGGCGAAGACGATACGATAATTTAGATCTGTTTTTTTTTTCTGCCTTTTTTGAGAGTCAGCTGGTCAACTGCCCCGTGGAGTTTTTCTAAACTACACTAGCTATCTGCTAGTAAAATTAGAGGTAATTACTGCGCTTCTCAGCAATGCGTACCCTTCTCGAAGTTTACGAAGTAGTGTACACTCCTTTCCCAAATCACGGTGTACGTCGATTTCCCTACTAGAAATACTGCTCAAGGTCGAGGCACAAGGCCCGCTACCCGCGTGGAAATGGGACCATTTCCACAAACCAACCCCCCAGAATTCCTCCGAGATAATATGCAGTGTGCGGCCTGGCAAGGTAACTACACAGTATTGCCCTTCAATGCTGATAAAATATGGCGATATCGTCGGCGCAAAGGGAGCAGCGGTGAAAGAAGTATCGAAGCATTGAGGAAGCATAGCGCAACCCAACGACTCCATATCATATCCCGGCAAGTCTTGGGTATTCGAGCTTGACTTCAATAATCGACGCTATCGTCGCTGGTTCCTTTGACGCGCTCAGGAACCAAACGAATCAGCGACTGACCTGACGCCGATGCCAGTCAGGTGGCAGGCAAGAATGGTAAAAACGGTGAAAGGAACTTTGAAGAATGTGCGTCGTGGTTCCACAATGGGTCAGGTCTTGGTCAACATTTGAAGTCTCTCGCGGACCTTTGTGGATACCCGGCCCACCACCTGGATCGTCCATTGTCACTGAATAGCGTGAGATCGAGGAGACCACGAAGTACGAAGTATTGATGCCGTGTACACGAGTTTACTTACACTCTTCTGCGCTACTGCACAGCTCTGTTGGACGACCGGGCCCCAGATTCGCCTCGAACTAATCGGCCGAATCGCCCACAACTGCCAAAAAGAGGTTCAAATTAGGTAAAAAAATAATGGCCAATCGACGACCCCTTTTCCCAACGCCGTGCTAGCGCAGGAGGTCCTGCTGATTGAATCCCATTGCTTGGTCCTGTCAAAAAAAATCAAATCTTCCTCGCCCGCCTGGACGCGGACTTTGGAAGCCCTGCAGGGTCCGCAGCCCCGCACGATACCCCGCGATGGTTGTCTCGCGGGCGACATCCAGGTGCCTGTCAAGTCCGCACGTTCAAGACATCTCAGCCTCCCTGGATGGCAGTGGAGTGGAGGGGGATGTGCACGGTTTGGCTGGAAATTATCACACTCAGTACATTCTCTCTGTACACCCTTCTCTGTTACCGTTTTCGTGTTCGAGAAGCTTTCGGTGTCTTAGATTCCGCCGTTCAGGTGGATAAGGACAAGGTCTTATAGTGGTGGGTTGGAGTTCTGATCTACCCCAATCTATTACGTACAAGTTGCCTCGATGCCGTCATCTCGTGGCCTGAGTTTGGTATTTCCGCGGACATTTTGAGTCGACTATGCAATATGCGAACATTGGCTCAAGCCACTTATTAAGCGCACCTTCCACGAAACTTTGCTTGTACATGTGCCTGACTTCCACATGCACTTTGACTTCTTCTAGTCCCTCAGTAGTGTTGATGGCGACAGCCCGAAATGGAGGCCTTACAAAACTGTAGGCAAAAATTCTCGATCAAGATGTCGATTTGTCCGGATGCGAAAAAGGGCACGAGAGAAGGTTATCCCAAACCTTGAAGCCGCAAAGGTACGCGGGCTTGTTACTCGTCCCTGACATGCCGGGGACGGCTCAATGCCACAGTCCACCACTCATCAGTCCAGTCATCATCACGATATCCACCGTTTCGGGGATTATAACGGAAACCCCGCAACCTGGCTCTGGAGAGACTGAATGCACGCCCCAGGCATTTCTCTTCACCCCCCGCGAATTGACCTCTGCCCCAGTTGTCCTCTGAGTTTGCTTCGTATGACTAACAATAACACGACTGGCTACCCGACTCCGATATCCGGGCCCAGGCTTTTTTCTCCGGTCTCCTTGACGATGCATTAACACAGAATTCAGGAACCGAATTGGGGAAAGCCATAGCGGTGTCATCATATTACTCCATTCTGGCCTCTTTATGCGTGCGTGCAAAGCTCCCAGGGCACCTCTCACATACATGACCGATGCAATCCGAGACCTGGATCCTCACACGGGAGCAAAGAAATTGACAACCATTCGCTCTTCGAGCTGCGCTCCCTTCTTTCCTCGACGCAAGACATCCGCTTTGGCCCGAATCTCGTACGTAATGATATCCGCTCTCTTGCTGTTCTACTTGGGGACAACTCATCGCATGGGACCTCCATCGACCTTGCTTCGTTTTCTGTGGAATCCCATCATCGTGGGCCCCTCGATCGCCATCGTTTTCGATTCGATTTGAACCGGGAGTTACTGCAGAATAGCCAGGGAGCGGCTTCTCTGTCCTCTTGCCTGATGAGTTCAGTATTACAATGTGACAGGGGTGTTGTTACTCAATTCCATTCGAGGAGTTTCCTTATCAGCAGCCCGATATCAGCTCTCGAAAAAGCTGCTGATAAGCTTTCAACTCGATGTTTGCAACCAACTAAGTGTAACACCCATTTTCTCAAGTATCTATTGCAGCTATAGAGGCTATTATAAAGCATAGCTATGATTCAAGCAAAATAGAATCATCATCACCACCTTACAATATTGGAGAATCCTTAAACCTCTAATCCTCTGATACGCTTCTTCAGTTGGCGAATCTTAGCACACTAACTAGGAAGGATACCGAAACTGCGACACCTCAGCCTCCAATAGGAAAAATAAGCAGGGGTAAGAGCCCCAATAGTCTTTGGGAATCTAGATCAATTACCTCCAGCTCTCGACCCTTTCTCATCCCGTTTGGTGGGACGGGGCTTTCCGCGCGAACAAGTGGATTCGTTGTCGAGGTGGGGATCTCTATTGCTGCGGAATATTCCATTCTCCTTTGTTCGAGCCTAGAGCCGTTTCGCATGGTACAGATGGGGATTGGGAAGAATGGAGGTTTTCCGGCTAACTACACTTGCCAAGGTCAGTCCAAACTTCGGGGGTTGTTTTGAGCTGTAGGGTTATCGTCGGAAGTGACAGCGGTCTCAGTGAGAGGAACGGGGCAAGACAGGTTATGAACCCTGGCCTGTATCTCGAGACGTGGCAACGCGGTTTGCTTCGGGTTACGATAACACGAGTGAATGCGTATTCGGCTTGAAATTATTCCGTGAGTGTTTAATGGTTATAGTGAACGACACTAGAGATGTAGGGATGAAATCGATGTACTTTTTAGATGCCTCTTTTTCATACTTGTGGGCCGGGGGGGACAAAGATCTACGTATATCTCCCTTCCTGGACGGACGTACAATTCTCCCGTCCTTTTCAAACCGAACTGAACGAAAAGGGAACGGGCACTCGGGAGCTATCACGTCCTACAGCCTACAAGGAGTCTGGAGCTAAAGGCACTATTACGAGCCCGGCTTTGAAATAGCCTGCCGCCGAATGGGGCTCAACCCCTGGATGGGGTGGGTTGGCTCCAAGACTTGCCCATATCGTGCTAATGGAAGCTGCTGCCCTGTACAGCATGGATGAGCTTCTGCGGGCCAGGTCCGGAGACGTGGAACTCGCGTCTAAGCCTGGCAGCCTACGCATTGTCGAGAACTGGATCGTAAACTAGTTTATCTCAATCGGGCCTGGGTGGTGCGGACGGAGAAGTGTCTAAGGAGGCGGCATGTGGTCACCACCGGGTCCCGGTTGCCCCTTCCCGGAGACTATCTGGAGCCGCATAACCACCACCCGGCGATAGGCACCCATTTCCCGCCCGCCGAGTAGGAGGGATACTGTTTCGCTCGGTCACGCGTGACCCACAGGCGCGCTTGGCAGGCAGATCTATCCGGGCCCGCAAATATACCAACAAATGCCGTCGTCTCTGCCTTCAAATTTGCAACGCCTCTCCTCCACAAACAGACTCCAGCAGCCCCTGTGGTAGAAACAGAAACAGAGTCTGTAAAGAGGCATCTGAATGAAGTTACTCACCTGGAGAATAGTGAGCCAAGAAGGATTAGACGTAAATCATCGTTAGCATAAATGTTGTGTCTATCTAAGCCCCCAAGATCCTAAACCCTATTAATTTGAGGGTTGCATAAACACCAAAACTCCCACAGAGAAAGATGAGAAAAACAGGGCCCCAATAAGCGAAAATCTGCGTCTTCTGGTTCACCCCCGCCATCATTGAGGAGCACCCGGCATGTTCTCAATCACATACTTTCCCCTGCCTACCTTCATGATGGGTACGCCAGGAATCTTCCTCAACCGCCTCTGAAGATCCTTGTCGTCTGTCCCAACAATGAAGATGCGGGATTTCGAGACACGATCGAAGATACAGTCATCGGCATAGATACCCTTATGTTGACACTTGAGAACCTCGAAATTCTCACTCTTGGCAACACGAAGAGCCAACCTATACTTGGGTCCGAGCTTTTCCAACTCTAGAAAGAGGGGCGGGTTCTTGTCAGTCACAGGTCCACAGCGCGCCATTCACGATTCATAGGCGCTCCAGAGGAAAGCGGGAAAGGTTAAACCTACCGGCAAGAACACATGTGGTGATATACATGTTGACCTTGGCATAAAGGAGATCCATGCTAGCCTGGACAAGAGACAGCTTCCGCTGGACGGAGTGCCTGGAAAGGAAGTGTTAGTTTTCAAGCTGAGGGATAGCAAGGAACCGGTTGGGGGTCTTTGGATATCATACGTGATGAAGTTGGTATCAACGAGGCAGTTGTAGGGAGGAACAAGGGCGGTATTGTGAGAGAAGAACATTTGAACAGGCATCTCCTTCCTATAAACGATGTTAATACGTGTCGATTTCCGAATGCAAGCCTTTGAGCAAGTCGGAAATGACATACACTTCTCTCACAACCTCATCGGTAGCGGCTTCAGCTGCCTTCTTCTTGTTGATAGCCGCATCTTTGCCCTGGTTCTGTTTTAACCTGGCATCGCCTGTGAAAAGAGTTAGAATGAGGATTCACTAATTGAGAAAACATTACATATGACTACTACTTACGCTTTCCAATTATACGCTTAACCTAGAGGTCCGGTGTCGTGGATCAGTGAATGCTCATGACGGAGGCTTGCACTTTTCAAGATTCCTTATCGATAAGGCACCTGGGGTGGGATAAAGTTACCTGGGCGAATTTTCGAGTGCGTTTGGCGACACCCATGATGGAGATTGTTCGTAGAAACCGCAATAGGATTCAGATAGGAGAATCTCAGTATCGCTCTAGAGTGGTGAGTGTCTTGTTGATGGTATCGGATTCGAGATCGGCTCCTATTACGAGGTAGGTCGTTGATTGATCGCATTGATGAAGATTTCATAAAAATTTCGGATTGGAGGTTTTAGGTCGATGAAGGCAATTTGCGGCGTCATGCGGACCCTGGGAGTTGCCAGTGCCGACAGCTGTAAGAGCACGGACCAAGTAGCTTATCTCACGCTTGGCGGGTGTGTTTCGATTTCATTTAACCGCGTCCGGCGTTGCTAAGAGGGTACCTACAACATAGTGTTAATATCTGGGTTTACGGAGCCTGGCCTCCATACTGACCCAAGATTTTAGCGGAAAGGGTCGCCAAAATCTCTTGCTTTTCATTCCTGATCCACCGTTACCCGGTGAACATAGTTGGCTGGATACTGTGCCATCCCAAGTCCCCCATTATTGTTCCGGACGATGCGACACAGCACGTCAGACACAGAATGGGTATTCCAGGGCAGGTTCTTCGAAATATGGGCCTATTGCAGAGTGGGAACGGAGCTGAACAATGGAAGCGAATTTGCCAGATTGGTATCCTCGTATTTGGGGTACAAAGAAGCCCTAGTAATCTAGGAGAGCAAGGGGGTACCATGTACCATCAATTGTGACAAGTAACATTGAACATTGATGAAGTAGACTTGGCCTCTGTCGATTCCAACTGTCAAGTGCCCATTGCCCACTGCCCAGTCTCTAGCGTCCAGTGTCCAATCCCCCTGCCTCCTTTCCCCATCATCATCTCCCTCAATCTCTCTCGCTTCATCGAATTTTACGATGAATACCATCGCTCAATAGCCCGCCCAGGGACCATACTAGACATTTATTCTCCTCGCTCATTCTAGTGTAATTGCTTTCGGTAGTCTTTCATTTTCATTCTTCGTTCTTTTCACCCAGCCAGTGTTTGCTTATTCGGATTATTCGGCCTGACTCCGCCACATCCTTCTCTGATCGCTCGTGTCCCATCCACCTCATTAAACTCGCCTGTTTTTCCTCGCCCGATCGTGATCGATTCCAACTCTGTTCGTTGAACCGACAAGAAAATCCGTTAGAACCGGCGACCCTCTTGCTTTGGCCTACCTCGACCCGACTCTTCGGCACGAATTATTCCGTCTTTCGTCATCTTTTAATTCTCGCGGCGTTGTTGTTTTCCACAACAATCGTCACAGCCTCGAGTCGAAATGAGACCCTCTTTTGCCATGAGACCATGGGGTCTCGAAAATGTCGCTCTCCTGTCGATGTTCTCCGCTGTCGTCCTTGCCCAAGGGAATGGGAATAACAACAACGACGACAACAACAATGACACGCCGACCACTCAGCCCAACAACCGCCCGACTACCACACCGACACAGGGGAACGGGAACACCAATCGACCGACAACACCGACAACGCCAACGCAGCGAGACCAAACCACGCGAACGACCGAGACCAAAACTACACCTACCGCGGCCCTGCCTACTATTCCAACCGCAGACATGCCCACTATATCCGATACCACGGGGGCTCCTTTTCCTACCATTGACGGCGGCTTCACCCGTCCTGTGCCAGCCGTGCCACCTACCGTAGACGCGCCCTTCATGCAGCGGTCTACCATGCCATCAGGCACAGTTTTCATCGCCGTCGGTGCCATCCTCGGTGCCTTTGGTCTTGCCGTGCTCGTATGGCGCGCCATCGTCGCCTGTCTTCTCCACCGTTCGGTCGAACGCGCCGCCGCCGCCCAGCACCTCGCCAACGAAAAGTCGACGTATCTCGCACCTCCCGCCGCGTTCTACAAGAACAACGACCGCGATCCGTCACCCCCTGGTGGCAGTCGAAACCGCCGAACCACCCGTGGTCCCATTCCTTCGTCTACGCCTAGCCAGTCGAACCTGTTCTTCTCACCCACCGCCGCTGGTTCTGCTGCTATGGGTGGCAACCGCGACTCCCGCTATCTCCCCTCTGGTTTCTACGCTGCCGGCACCTCCCCGTCCCCGGCTATGGGACCCCCTTCGTCCCTGGGCTACTCGAATCTTAGGCCTGACTCGAGAGGCGGAGGCGGATACTCGCGTAACACAATGAGAGAACACAGCCCCGAGGGTTCACCTCAATTCGCCGTTCGCCAGGATCCAAGCATGAGCTCCCTCAACCTCAACCGACCTCCCAGCCAGCGTGCTCCCAGCGCCTACCTCGATGACCTCCTCGATGAGAACCCCCAGATGTTCCCGCCCGCGCAGATGCCGCCCCAAGCGGCACATGGCTCGTCGAGACATAACCAAAACTTTAGCCACTCTTCGCAAGGAAGGTATTAGGAGAATCTCGTGGACTACTTGTGAACGCCGACGAAGGCTGCGATTAGAGCTTGTTTTGGATGTTTCCTTTTTCTTCTTCTCGGCGCGTCCCTCCCGATGACCTCTTTTCGCATCCACTCATTGTTGAACTTTTGAGGATGAAGGAGTCGCGCCAGATGTTGTCGGCAACGAGGGTTGATGATACGTATGCTTTGGTTTTTACACATTTACAACTTTTCCGAGGAAGGACAGGGGAGGAGGGCTGTCATCTGCGATAATCATGCCTCTGCTCTCCGTCTCATTTCCCAGCGAGGTTCTTCTCACTCACCACAGATGCCAGCCCTTGGAGGGAGGCGCTTTCATTACAGGAACTGGAAACAGGGCCTTCGAATCCGTACTGTAATAGTACAGGTATATTGGTATAGGGCATTAGAATAGGAGTCATGGTTTTTTTTTTTTTTTTCTTTCTTTTTTTAGTCTTCCCTGGTAACGCTTTCTTTTTTGTCTTTTTTTCTATACTCTTTTACTTTTTTGAAAAGAAAAGTGGCCCTCGTCTATATTTGTTTAGTACTTACACCCCTTTTATTTTTACTTGCTTTTGGTGGCTTTTGTCCTCGCCTGTCTTTAAGCTTAGCCGAGCTTCAGCGGTAGTTTTTTCCCCTTTGCGTTAGGATTCCCCTTGGAAGTAGGGAAGAAGGGGGAGATATTAAAATGGTTTAATAAAATGTTCGAAATCAAACTTGTTTCCAACGTCCTAGACATGGACCGAGTATGTCGGGTGAAGACAAAACGAGAAATAGAAGTACAAGGAGCAGGCCCCCTTGATGATGTTAGCTACTTTCCTGGACGCTGGTCCTCGGGAGAGGTTGTATCCGTTCGGGTTACCTTAGTATGGGCGGTGGAGATGGATGTCGTGGCATGCAGGATGCGGTATCGATCGAATGTCCGAGACAGTTTCGTGGCGAGACGAACACGTGTATTGCGTCCAAGTTGTCTTTACTTCATTTTCTAATTTTTTTTTCTATCTTTCTTTTGTAGTCTTGGAAGGGAAAGGGATATGTATGCACGCCACGCCAGGGCAAAAAATCAAGATTATTTACTCGGAAAATAGCCAATCCTCCTTTTTGTTCATCATCAAGCCTCACCCAACCCATCTAGTCCTCCTTCTCTACCTCCGCACCCTTGATATCCTCCACCCGAATCCCACTCCTCTCACACATCCCCCTAAACAACCCATCCCTAACCCACAACTCCAATGGCGTCCCCAACTCAGCAATCCTCCCCGAATCCATGACGCAGATGCGATCGTACCCAATAATGGTGCGCAGCCTGTGAGCGATGCAGAGGAGGGTCTTGCCCTTGAAGCCCGTGGCGATGGTGTTTTGGATCTTGTCGTCGGTTTCCATATCGACGGAGGAGGTGGCTTCGTCGCAGACGATGATCTGGCTGTTGCGGACGAGGGCGCGGGCGAGGGCCATGAGTTGGCGTTGGCCGAGGGAGAAGTTGAGGCCGTCTTCTTCGACGACGGAGTCGAGGTGGATGGAGGGTTGTTGGTCGCGGGCTTGGGGGGAGGAGGGGGGCAACTCCTTCTCGGTTGTGCCGTCGGGGTTGGGCTCGGTGGTGGTGGTGGTGGGGGATGTTGGGGCGGCGGGAGGCTGGTCCTGGACGAGATCCGCTTGCCGTAGGGCGGACCAGAGTTCGAGGTCGGTGTGCTCGCCGAAGGGGTCGAGGTTGCTCCTCACAGTACCGCGGAAGAGCGTAGGATCCTGCGGAATGATGGCGAGTCGGGACCGGAGGTCGTGTAACCCAATGGTGGAAATATCGACACCGTCGATGGTGATGTGACCGCCCGACAGCTCAACAAGCCTGAAAAGCGTCGACATGATGGAACTCTTCCCGGCTCCCGTTCGCCCCACGATACCGATCCTCTCACCTCCCTTGATGTGGATGTCGAAATCTTGGAGCACGAGGGGTAGGTTCTCGCGATACCGCATCTGCACGTGGTCGAAGATGATTTCTCCCTTTTCGGGCCATGTGTCGCGCACTTCGATGGTGTGCAGCGGGGCCTCTTCCTCGAGGTTCTTTCCGTAGTATCGTAGTCGCTCAACGGCGTTCATGCCATTCTCGACTTCGGCGAGCTGCCGCACTGTGAACTGGATCATCATGACGATGGAGAGGATGTAACTCAGGACGAGACCAGCGATAGAAGGCGACACGTTGAACCGCGAGGTGACGACGAGGATACCCGTCGTGAAGACCAAGCAGTTGCCGATTAGGTCGAGCCGAACAGCGAGCCAACGCTGATTCGAAAAGGTAAGATAGTAAGCGGCATCCATCTCGTCGATGGACTGCCTTAGTTCTTTGATAAATCGATTCTGCAGGCCGTAGGCGCGGATGGAAGCCACGCCAGTGAGACCCTCTCCGAACTTAGCAAAGACAGTAGAACGGAGCACTGATTCGAAGCGCTTGACCTCACGCGCCGATGCGCGGTAGTACGACGCCGAGAAGATGAAGAGAAAGAAGAGCGGTACGAGAGCGATGGCGAAGTAGTGGAAATATGCGATGATGAGAATAAAGACAGACAAAAGCATAGACAGCGTAAAGAAGTACATTCGCATGGCATCCGTTAGGTTGTTGTCCATGACATCGACATCTCGAGAGAACCGATTCGTGATTCGTCCGAGGGGTGTCGTATCAAAGAAGGACATGGGTGCCCGCAACACTCGGGTGACGGCTTCCTGCAACATCTTCTTACTGGCCGTCGTGCCAAAGATCGAGAGGAGGACTGAGAAGGTGAACATGAGGAGCACCTGCACGGCACCGAGACCTGCATAACCTCCGATGTATTGTCCCGTAGAGAAACCGAACTTGTTCGAAGTCCACCAAGACAGCCACAATCCAGTCACAATATTCGTGCCTTGGGCTATTACGAGAGCGATAAGAAGGATAGGGGCATTAAAGTAGGACCCGGAGGCGCGAATATAAGCGGAATAAACGGACCAAGGAACACTGGCAACGGCACGCTCTTCCTGTTGCATGAGCGCGGCTCCCTTCTTTTTCTTCTTCTTCTTGTCTGGATCGCCCGCCCCAAGATCTCCAGCGCCGGGTTGATCTAATCCCTCACGCTTTTCCTCGACCGCCGTCGTTTCCATAAGCTGCTGGAATCCGGCATGATCCCGCATGAGATTGTCAAATGTGTCAACGGCCTGGATCCTACCGGCTTCCATCCAGATGATTCGATCACACCTGTTGAGGACCCAGAGCTGATGAGTCGCCAAGATCCTGCACTTGTCCTTAAGCAGGCCCAGGATAGCGTTATCAAAGATGTGGCGGCCAACGTGGGCATCGACGGCACTGAGCGGGTCATCCATGATGACAATGTCGGCGTCGAAGTAAATGGCTCGAGCAATGTTGAGGCGCTGCTTCTGTCCACCGGAGATGGTGATGCCTCGTTCACCAATTTCAGTCATGTCTCCATTGGGAAGCATGTCCAGATCCTGCTGAAGAGCACAACTGCATGAAAATAATGTTAGCAGCGAGTACCTCACGATGAGATGGAAGGGGTGGAGGGGGAAAAAAAAGAAAAAAAAAAGCTCACGCTCGGATAACCTCCTTATACCAGTCCTTATCCATATCCTTGCCAAACAGGATGTTGTTCCGAACAGTCGCATTTTGGATCCAGGCATACTGAGGACAAAAGGCTCTATCGGCACCAAGGATAACCTCTCCACTTGTTTTTCTCATGTCTCCCGCGAGAGCAGCCAACAACGAGCTCTTTCCACTCCCCACAGTTCCAATGACGGCGACTAGCTCATTCCGCTTGATGGAAAAATCGAGATTGTGTAACTTAAACGGCTCTCTCTCCGCGAGTGTGGTCGAAGTTCCGTCGGACTCGTGCCCCGACGAAGCAGGTCTCCGGCCCTTGTCTCCCGCCGCCTTCTTGACTTCGGTCTCCTGGGTAGGAGTCCGTTCCCAAGTAAACGACGCATCGCGAACCTCTACAGCGTCCTCAGCATCGGGTTTGTGAATGACCGTGTCTTCCATTTCCTCGGCGAGGAGGAATTCCTGAATACGCTTGATGGACGACCACGCATCGACGGCCTGGCCGAGGACGAGGGGAAGCATGTTGAGCGGAATACGCAGGCCATTGAAGAGAGCGAGAGAGGAGAAGACCTGGGCAGGCTTCATGCTGTTGTCGGTGAGAGAGTACGTAATGAAGGAAAGCATGGAGGCAAAGACGGGAAGAGACATGCTGATGGCGTTGATGCCGTTACGGATAGCCAAGAGGACTTGAATGCCGTGAATCTCACGGCTTCGGATGTCCTCGAGACGCTTTAAGAAGGAGCTCTCCCAGCCAAAGTACTTGACGAAGCGGACGGACTGCAGAATTTCCTGGGTCAAACTAACTCGCTGGTCGGTGATCTTGTTGATCCTTTTACGGCGAACGAAGAGACTGCGGATGGCACGAGTCAGGGCAGGTACGCCGACGACAAGAAGCGCGAAGCCAGCGAGAGCACTGTATGTCAAGTTGACAATGAGCACGACAAGGGTGATGATGCATCCGATGGGGGCGGTCCATGCAATGTGGAGGAGGGCAGAAGCCTGGTCAATACGATAGGTATCAACGCTCATCAAGTTGACGACACGACCGTTTCCCCAACCGGCACCGTCTCCAGCTATACCGGGTGTATTGCCAGCTCCTTTCTTGCCTTTCTTCTTCTTCTCGTCGTCACTCGGCTTTTTCTGGTCCTTCTTTTCCGAATCTTCTTCGGCTTCCTGAGCACCGGCGTCCTGCTCCTTGGCGCCTCCGGCTCTCGCGCGTCCAGACAAAACCATGGATTTTTCAAAGATGAGACCAATTAGGACCGCTCTCGCTTCACCACCGATCATCATGCCACGGTAGATGAAATGATTCGTACACAAGCTCTGGAGAATCTGCATGGCCGTGACTCCGAGGACGAGGCCAATGCCCCGTCCAATGGGGGGCGCGGGAAGGTTTTGGATGTTCGCGATATAGGCGTCGGTGGCGAACTGGATGAGGAAACGGAGGGTGAAGGGTGACATGACTTGAAGGATGGTAGAGATGAGCTGGACGAGGCCACCTAGCCAGAATTCAAAACGGAAGGTTTCTTGAATGGCCCAGAGAAGGGGATACTTTTCGCCCTTGGCAACTCTGCGCTTGAAGGCGGCGCGGAGTTTGTCAGTCATGGGCTCCGCGGCGCGGTTTGGATTGACGGACCACAGATCATTTTCCTGAAGCGGCCGCCTATAGCCAACCTGGAGGAGAGCGTCAGCTGCCTCGCATGAATGAGGAAAGGGAAAAGGCTGCGGGAGTAGTAAAGGTGTTTGCGAAGGAGATATAAATGCGGTTGTCCCCTTGCAATACATGTCAGTTTGATTCATTTACTTACTGTCATCAGAGGCGTCATCCATTGAAAGGTTAGCAAGCTAAAGAAGCCGGCTTTGTGCTCCGGACACGGCAGCCGCTCAGTCGGAAGCGGTGGAGACTCTCCCCATCTCAGAGGATTTGTCCTGTACCACTTCTTTTTCTTTGGGTCGGTGTGGCTAGGCACGGTGGTGGCCTGAGTGGTGGCCGAGGCATCAGTGGCATGGCTCTGGATGAGATTCAACTCGGGACGGCGCACTTCGGCCCCGGCCTTGATCTCCTCCTTCTCGACGGAAATGCGATCCTCATCGGGGTCCCGGTCTGAGTTTGAGGTGGATTGGACATGTGGATCCGGGGCCTTGGCATCACTGGGCTGATCTACCATTCTTTGGCGTGCGAGCGCGGTTCCGGGGCCGGCGAGTCGAGCTCCGAGAACGAATGGGACAGGATTGGGGGGGAAGAAGGTTGTTGGTGGGAGGTGTGAAGATGTAAACCCTCAACGACAGCCACGGGAGAATAACAATAATATTGCACGACTTTTGGTTCTTCTACTCCGTACTTCGTACTTGGTTGAGTCTATCCCTCCTCTCTCAAGGTGGGTACGTATTCATGAGAAGTAGACAATGGGGAAGTACTGAGGTACGAAGTGAGTGTACCAGGACACAAGGTCCGTTTTATCGGTGACGGCAACGGCAGCGGATGGTGGGGACCAACGGCAACCCAGACTTTGATAATTGACAATGGAAACGAAGGGATTGATCAATTGATTTCTTGATTTGTAATTGAAGTCCGGGGTTTTTTTGACTGGGCCTTATTTCCGCTGGGTTGCTACGAAAAACCTGGCATTCCGATGGGGCTAGAAGTGGAAGGAGAAAGACTTATAGAGACCCAAGTATGCGTATGCGAAGTAAACCGGAAGCTAGAAGCCGTAAAAGGAAACGGGTGGCGCTGGATGAAGACCGCCTCGGGGAAGGGAACGAAATTGTCTGGGGGAACTGAAAATGAGTGGAGGAGGACCGAGGAGAGGTGAGAAGTGAAGTGTAAGGAGTACGCATAAGTATGGCGATGATGATAAATTGATATACGATTGTATCATAGCATCAATGAACTAAACTATTGAAAACAATCCCCGATATTTTTTTTATTTTATTTTTATTTTTATTTTTATTTTTTTAGTTCTTAACGCGTGCCGGGCACTGGACTTTGGCGAGATAAAATTGACTGCCTGTGGAAGAAACAGGAAACCCGGCTCGCGTTCGGGCAGTCGGAGTTAAGGTGCCGACGCTAGAGTTAGGCACTTGCTCTAGCACTCTAGGTACACAAGTACTGACGCATTCGATGTCCACACCCCCCAATTTCATGTTCCAATCATTGAACTGATGTTTGGATGAAGTCCGGTTCGGTTGGTGTGTTGGATCAAAAGACTGATGCGCCCACTTCCCGAGCCGGAAGAGGGAGGAGGGAAGAGAAGGAAGGATCATCGCCACCCTCCATCAACGAATTTAAGTATCGCCATGTCATACGTATGATGTAGCATTACAAGACATGGCCCCTTTTTCTTTGATCACAAATTCGTTTACCTCGTTTTTAGTTTGCGTTCTTGGTCAGCTTGGCTTCTTCGGATTGGCAGTTTCAACGCCCCAAAGGCGCAAAGGTGGAGTGTGGAATACGTGAAATGTCTGCCTGCCGGACTCCCGACAGAAGTTTGTTCGTTTGGCCTGAGGCTTTTGTCGCCCATTGGATTCCGAAATCCGATCTGATGATATCCTCTTGCATTGGGATTGTTTCAAGAAGCGCCAGGAAAAAAAAAAAAAAAAAAACCTGGTCGATAATGGACTGGGTGTCGGATACTTGCTTGTACCTCCACGCTTCGGACTACATTGAAACATCCCACGCTAATATGATATGCATCAATTTAGAGAATCAATTGGGGTAACAAGTGATTTATCTATGTGATTTCTGTGGGCGAGAGAAATGCAATGGTTGATGTTTCGACAGGGGGCGTGGTGTCGTCATGATAGCTTCATTGACGTCTTGGTGGGAAAGAGCTTCTCAAAGAGATATTAAACGATTTTCCTAGGCTCAAGAGTCCAGACTCTTTCCACCTTTTTCAGCTTGGAAAAAGATGCCCTCCATTGGGGGCGTCTCGAGTCTTGGCTTCCTGTACACCCAACCAAGCCACTGTAACCCCCCGGCTAACACGGCAATCCAGGCTCCCATCCTCAAGACATCAACCTTTCTGGGCGAGTGGTTGTGGGAGCAAAATCCACGGATTTGACCCAATCCGGCTCCAATTCTATCTCTATCAACAACGGAAGATGACCGAGAGCTCTTGACTCCAGTCCTCGATCCTATCTCGAGTTGACGGCCCAAACGACACATCTCACAGGCTGGCGGTCGGGTCTCTAGATCACGGCAACTTGTCGCCGAGTGGTTTGACGTTTCCAACCATCGAATCTGGATAACACTCGTAGCTCGCTGAACTGATCTGACGCCATCTTTTCAACGCCCCCGCGTCTTTCTTGGGTGAGGATACTACGATATGGCGTCGTTTTCGCGGTTATCACAGATATGGACCTGCGCGACATCCAGAACACACAGGACCAGGTGAAGCACAGCCGCATTTTCATGCAGGCTATCATCGGCCATATTTGAGCGTCTCGAGTCGTGGGGAGATCATGGAAAGAAACCTATTAAACTTATCCTTCATTTCAAAGGTTCCCATGTTGACTGAGCTGATATTCTAATCTGGGCGCTTTACCCGTTACCTCCCATTGCCTGTCGAGAAGGGCCATGGCAGCAAAGCACAATGGCCCGTAGGAGTATTTCAGGGATTCGAGCCCGTTGGAAGCCCACTTCAGAGTTAGGAAAGGCTCATGAAGGACCATCCCACGAGTTCTGTTTCAATATGAAGGTCTTCACAGTCTTAAGAGAGGACGGATGGGCAGTTTCAGTGTGGCAAGGGCCAGAAGCTTTAGATCTGTTATCATTTCTTTTTCCGCGCCTCCCCTTCCTTCTCTTGTTCTCTGTGCTTCTCAGAATTTACACCACTTTCGTAACCTCCAGCTGGGCCTCCTCATCTCCCACAGCATCTAAGAACCCACCCGCCTCAAGCTTCTTCTTCCACTTGGTGCTCTCATACCGAGCAAGAATCATAGTCATCCTCAGCGTAGTCTTATCACTTGACTCGTGCTCCCCCACCTCCTCGGCCACCGGCGTAAACGTCCATCGACCAAACGCCCAATTGAGAATGTATCTCCCCCGAGGGTGCGGCGGCGTAGGCATCTTCTGGTCCTCGTCCGAGTTCTCAGGCTCGCTCGAGAGCGTGAGCACCGATTTTATCCTGTACACCTCGTCCTTCGGAGCCGTCTTCAGCAGCGACATGAGCTTCGCCGTGTCTATTGACGAGTCCTCCTTGGCGCTCTTGACCTCAATGGACAGAACTTCCACTTCAGTCTGGTGATTGTGCTTGTGGTCATGACCGTGACCATGGTCATCATGGTGCTCAGTAAGGTCCTTCGCAAGTGCGCCGTCCACGCCGAATATCAAATCCGACGAGACCCATCCCTTCTTACTCTTAACCCACGCAACATCCACCTCCAAATCCCCCAACCGATCCAAACAGACATCAAACCTCCTCTCCGAGCACAGCTCCCACTTATTAAACACCACCAAATCCGTATACCTCGCCTGAATCCTCGCCGTGTAGCTCGTATCCTCGTACCCCTCCCAGTTCTCCACGTCAATCACGCTGATCACCCCGTCGAGCGCGTAGTGTCCCGATTCCCTCGCCAACCTATTTACCTCCAACGCCAGCGTCGCCGGGAACGCCGACCCGGACGTCTCCACGATGATGCGGTCGGGCTTGACAGTCTCGCGGAGCTGTTCCAACGCCTCGCTGAGCTGCCCCACGAGGTTGCAGCAGATGCAGCCGTTGAGGAGCTCGCGCACGCCCGAGATGGCGTTGGATGAGGCGAGCTGCGAGTCTACGGCTAGGTCGCCGAATTCGTTTTTGAGGAGCGCGAGTTTGTAGTCCGGGCTTTGTTCCTTGAGTTGTGGGATGAGGTTGAGGATTAGAGTGGTTTTTCCGGCGCCGAGAAAGCCCGTTATGATCGTGATGGGGATGGCGGGCATGGTTTTCTTTTCTCTAAAGAAAGAAGGGAGAAAAAAAAAAAAAAAAAAAAGGTCCCTTTTCTTCTTCTTTTTTCCCCCTCTTTTTTTTTGGAGGCTTGAGATTTCAGGTCCCCTCGTTATGGTGGGGTTGTACGAAGGGATCTGAAAATGTCCACTCTTATCGTTGCCCCCAAGCAGAAAGTGTCTTCTTGCGTGGGGATTGATATTATGAGGAGATATATTTTCTTCAACTCACGAAAAGCTGGCTAAAATATTGTAGGTGGAGAGGAGAGGTTCACAATAAATACGGTCAGAAAAATCGCGCCATGTGAGTCGCCTCTGGCTTCTAAGGTGATGCGAAACAAGGCGTAGTAACCCGCTATCTCGGAGCCGACGTGTGGGCACGCTCTTGGCATCGATTCGTCGAGGAGCCACAGTGGAATAGATAGGAAAAGACTTCAATGGTCTCGTTCGTAAGAAACGAATTCAGACACACGAAAGGTGAGCACATCCGAACTGACAAAAGCTCAACGAAGGTAACAGCTGCCCTCTTGGATGAAGGAGTCTACCAAGGCATTTCTAGAGCCCAACTCTCTCATCAAAGCGCCTCTGCCTCTCACCAAGATTACATGGCACGGCAAGTCGAAACAACAACCTGCTGGATCCAATCCAACATTGAGCCTCGGCCAAGCGATCTCCTTTCTCCAGATCGAGGCCCTCATTCAGCGATTAAGCTCTACAATTACGGAACCAGGCCTTGTCGTACGAGCCCAGGACACCTCGTCCTCGAAGACGAACAAAATAGCACACACAAAGTTGTCACAAATAGCATGTGCCCTATCTTTTGGCATCTCTTCAACCGACGGAATAGCAACGGAAAGAGACTTCCTATCAAGGGTAGGCTTCCTCTCCTGAGCGATCCTCCTCGAGGGAGGAAGGCAACTCGACACTGTAGATTCGAAATGTCGGTCGTGGCAGCTCAGTGAAATGCTTTTTGATACAGAAGGAAAAGAAAAAGAGGAAAAAGCTTCGCTGGTTCGCGCAGGCGTGTGTGCTTTTATGCATTGGAAAAAAAATTGGGTTTGATGATGACTAATCAGGACTTTTCAAGGAGTGTTGGTGACCCGGCTGGCTGCCGCCAGCTGGCCTGAGCTGCCGAACCTCACACCAAGTAGGGCACCGTTTTTTCCTAGTTCCACCAGGAAATTCCTTTCCTGGTCAACAACGTTTGTTCCCACAAGGAGGTCGGCATTCTCGGCTGGTGCCGGTTGGCTACTGGAATGTGCTCTCGATTCACGGAAGGAGTATTCCGTAGGCAACTCTTCATCGAATCATTTTCTTCATCACACATTGTATTATCATCAAGAACTTCTCTTGTGCTCATGCACTAGCAGGTCATTCCAACGCATAGTACCATGTATATATATCTCACCCTGCAGGTATTACGGGGTCCGGTTCACGGCCTCTTAAACCCTCTCCCCAATAGCTCTGACCCGACCTCGATAATGAGCTTCTGGTCAGGGAAGGCCTTCCTCTTCCCAGTAACCGTAGACTCCGCATCCAACGCCAACAACAGATCTGCAAGCTCTCCATCCACAGGAGCCTCATACGCAAGATGGCCCAGTGCCGCGAGCATCCCGTGAAGCGCCTCAGGAGAAGTCTCCTCTTGGCCAATGGCTTCGAGCACCGAAGCAGCCAGTTCCACCTGGTCATCCTCAGGCAAGGGCTTCCCGTGACCTCCGTGGCTCACCTGCTTATGGGCGAGAGTTACGTTGAAAAAGAGGGATGCGGCTGATACACGGGTATTGCTATGCACGTCGTCGAGAAAGCTGGACGATATGAGCTGGATAATCTGCTCCCTTTGGTCGTCTTTACCTAGGATCTCGTCGGCGTAGAGATGTGACGAGAAGAGATTGCAAGCCATCTGCAACGTGACGAGCCTTAGGGCATAGGGGCACTCGGCTGCTTGGTTGACTTTGGTGAGGATGCTGGTGACTGTCTTGTGGTCCTTTTCCTCGGCGAAGAATCCGCTGATCCTGGGATCGGCGAGAGCGCATCTGAATAGATCCACGACGGAAAAGAGTGCTCCTATTGGTAGCGAATCCGTGGATTCTTGGATAAAGGCAGCGACTGTGCTCATCTCGGGTAAAATAGCGGAGGCTGGACCATCTTTTTGGCGGGATTCGATGAACCGGGTGAGATCAGTAACAGCGGGGTTTTGTGATGTAGGTCCCATCTTGGCCAGTAGTTTGGGTATCGGCGGCACCTTAGAGTAGATGACGGGTTTTTGGGATGATCCTGAGAAACTCGGCAGGTTAAGTGACCTGTGTGGATGTACGGGCCACGCCATCTGGACAAGGAGTTCGATGTTGCCTCGTAACTCGGCGGGATTCGCCCCGCTCCAGCTATTTTCCTGCTCTCCTTTCAGAAACGTAATGAAAGTAGGAGTCGCCCGTATCGAGTAACGATATCCAACGTCGAAGGCCTGGCCTACGTCAACCTTGATCAGATATCCCTTATCACCAACCTCGGCTGCGAGCTGGTCGTAAACTGGATACATCATCTTGCAGGGTGGGCAGGTCGCTGATGTGAAGAAGATGACAGCACATGAGGACTTGGCCTGCTCTAATATATCATCTAGCTCCCGAACATTATTGACGACCCTTACGGTTCCCCCTTGCTTGCCATGTGCGATGGGAGCCGGGCCTCGTGAGCTCTCCCCGATGCCGAGAATGGACCCAGTCTGTCTGGTCACATTCACATTTTGAGTAAGTTGCGGGAGGAGCATCCTGCCGATAGGAGAGTCCAATACTGCCTGGGGCATGTGAAGGATGTGGTCGGGGATGCCTTTCCCGATGAGAAATGTTGCAAACGAATCAGAAAAGTTGTTGCAGTTATGCTTGAATAGGTCATATGCCTAGCTTCTGAGTTAGAGCAAACTACTAGAAATATAGCAAAAACAGTAAGAAGGCCGGAAGTGATGGTAAACTACCTCAACAGTAAATATCGACCTGAGCGAATCGAGATATTCCTCCACAACATCCATCGGGAGTTCAGTCGTCCCTAAAAGTAGTCTCTCGAGCGGCTGGCCAAGGTGTGAAGAACCCGGGATAATGGACACAATTCCGCCATCGTAGACGTATTCGCGGCCGTTCAATTGTATGGATGTGTGGTATATAGCATCGAGTTGAATCCCAATGAGAGACATGGACATGTTGCGCGCAAGACCTTGGGACAGGTCATAGACAAGGAGATGGACCTCCATGGCCATGAGTGAGGGTGTGGCGTCTTAACAACAGGAGATAAAAGCGCCGTCGGGGATGGAAGTAGTACAATCCAGAGGGATCTGATAATTTAAATGCTGGCGGATTTACGATGCGAGGGAGACAGTAAAAGACGTGCGGGTTCCGATTATGAGATGAAGGTTGGTGATGTTTGCGAGAGGATGATGAGGGAGTTTGAGGTTTTCAAACCGGGCGTAATCGTCCGCCATTTCTGTATTCTACACTCAACGTGACCTCGTTCGTCATTCCAAAGGCAGCAACGGCTTGCGCAAAAAAATGAAACTAGAAGGTTCTCGTCCACCATCCGCCACTGCACCCAATTTGAATCAATTTACACAATAAAAAGAAAACGCGGAATCAAAATTCTATTCAATGTTTGTAGCCCTTGTCATAAACCCAAGGCTGTTGAAATACGTTTGGAACGCCCCTTCCCAGTTTTGAGAGTGGCAGTTTTGCTTGTTTGTGTCTATGTGTTATATATGAAATCTTGGGTCAGGATTCTCAACCTCTCATGGAAGCTCGAGCGGTCGAGCGGTGACGCACTGCTTGTAAACTACTTCCGCAAGCCCCCGGCGTGGAACCCGATCTGGTCAAACCATGAGACGTGGAGGAAATTTTGGGAACTGGGGAGGGAGGAGTGGGAATGGATCTCCCCCCCCTTTTTTTTCGGCTAGATTTATCTATATTATGCTAGATATTTTTCTTTTCTTCCTTTCCGCGAGGGAATCTCTTGTCAGGCGGCTCTGTTGAGGTTGTGATAGTTCGAGGCCGGAGATCCTTGGGGTGGAGGTGAGGTGAGGGTGGAAGGTTGTAGAGATCGTTGGTTCGAAATGAGTCGGTGGGGTTTGTGTTTTTCTCTCATAATTATCATATACTCATGCCTCTAGACTGTTATGCTAAATTATACAGGACCAGCCTCGTTCATTACAGGAAAGGGAGACGCAACCCGTTGTGAAATGAAATGCAAGGTGATATGGCTGACGAGGTGATAGACAGGCCCGCACTATCTCGTATAACTCAAATCCTCTTCCAGCAGAGCCACAACTCCAGCATACACTTCTTGGCAAAAATCATCATCCTCCAAGTTGAGATCCGGTGTCTTAAACTGTTGATTTATGCAGCGACGTACAGCGCTTGCATAATTCGAGCTCGACTGGTAAATGTCGTGGACCAACCGTTCCGCTGTCATGTAGTCGGCAAGAACACTGGATTCAGGGTCGAGCATCTCTTTCGGGGTTCGGAGGGAATCTATGGTCTGGCCGCGAATAAGTTCGATAAGCAATATACCGAGCGCAAGCAGTGCTGGGCTACGGATTATACAGGAGGGCTTTGCCCAAGCTTGGGAGGGAGGGCTGTCTGCCATAACGAAGGCATGGTCATAATAGACAGAGTCTCCCCTCTTTAGGAAGAAAACGTTGCGGCTGCCTAAGGCGGGTGGCATCCATGGGCTATTGTGGAGTTGAAGCACGCTCAAGGCTATTGCAGAGGCCAGGTGAAGACGCTCTTTATATGTGGGCGGTTGGAGATCTCCTTGACCTTCTAGAACGTCGCGCAGGGACACCATTTGCAAGGGGCTTGGGTTCTCGAAAGAGAGGATTGACGGGAGAAAGATGTTGTAGCTCCGTGGATTTAAAGATGGCCGATCAATGATCGTCCCAAAGATGTCTAATGACTTGCCGTGAGCAAGAAACCTCTTCAGCTCCTCGCATAGTTTCAGGCATGAATCGGAGCCAGAGAAGGACCTGCTTTTTGCCTGCAGCGTAAGTCCAGACAACGAAGTGGACAAGGAAGTGGCTAGAGAGGTAGTGGTCGGTGTCTCCACTAAAGTGGTACAAGATGAAGACGATCGAGTGGCGAAAGAGACGGTCATCCTCTTGCGTCCGGTGGGTTTGGCTATGCAGGCAGAAACGGCGTGAGAGTGGACATGTGAGATTTTCGGAATCGGGTTTGCTTGGATGAGGACTTCCTCCCAACTTTGGGGTTTCACCGAATCGGCCTCGGGATCCTCGCCGCCGAATGACTGAGAAAGAGCGAGATGAAACTTTATGCTCTGAATCACTCGTTCCAAGTCATCCGCTGGTGTGATTTCGCCATGCGAGCTCGAAAGGCGCAGGGAGATGTCGTGCTTGCATGTGCAGGTTAAACTTGACCTGATAGCTCGATAGATGCTCGACGAGACGCCACGCAGCACAGACAGCAGTTTCACACGAGATCTTAGGCGACGTGGCGGCTCAAGTTCGATGTTTGTGGTTGTGAGAGACTCGAGGCTCGAGATACCGTCTTTGATAGTCGACATTATATCGGCATAAGCGCTCCGACTTAGCGTAAAGTTCATTCGTTTTAGCTCTCTTGAGATCGAAGTGCCGTCCAGCCATGATGCCTAAAACAATACCGTCGTCTTGGTAAGAGTCGCTTGGCCAATAGATGCAACAAAGTGTGTACAACTTAGCCTACCTTGTCTTTCCCTCCGAGTCTCTCCATCATCTCCTCGATAGCAGCGTTCATGTCTATCGCGGTCTGCTCAAAAACTCCCCAGGACCGCCATAACCTAGCCCGTATCTTCTTTTGTATCTCTTCATCCGACCACAAATCTCCGAAAGGGTTCTCAACCATCTCATCAATGCGAGACAGCGGGACGAGCCCCTCAAGGAGCTTCTCGCAAACATTCTGGAGCTTCGCTTGCTCCGTCCTGAGGTTTCGGATGAGACTCTGCAATTCCCTGTCGTACTTTCGCAACCTTTGGATCGTTCGCAGCCCGCCTTGATAATGCTCGAGGAGCGAGATCACTAGGGGAATGCTCCCAAGCACGACCCCTGCAATCTCAAACCCCGACATGGTGACGATGGCAAAACCGTGGGATTTAATTCGGAAATGAAAACTGGGTGAGAGAAGTTGGATGCGACTGAGCCTACTTACGAGGCGGTGCGGGGTATAAGCGGGAAGAACTTGGTTGGAATTGTCGCATGATACGGGATTGGATGGGCTTACGGAGGAGGATCAGGCTGCGAGGTGTGACTGTAGATTGGCTGCTACTTCCACTTGCTCCTCATTGACTCCGCGGCCTCTTCTGCCGTCCTCATTGCCCATGAGACAACTACCGGCACAGAAACGACGGGAAACTGAAATCTGAGATGTCGAACGAGTATGGGCGATAGTAGCATTTCAATATTGGTTACGACCTGCCTCCGCCTATTCGAAAGACTTATTGCGCTCGAACCGCAAACTTTCGGCGTCTCTGAGCGTTCAGCCCTGGCGGCTTTCGAGGAAGAGCACGTCCGATGCAGGGTATGGGCCGGAAACATTGGTGCGCACAAATCCGGCAGAAGCTCTTTGCAGTACCGTCTTCGAGATGCGTCGCATCTACAGGAGCAGGTCGTATCGCTCTTCGACGACCTCACGGCGTTGCTTGAAGATGCTGTCGCTATAGTCTCTGGTGACAAGATTCCGTGGGACAGGCTAGAGGATGATGACGACGACAACGGTGAATTCGTATTTGATGACGGCGACTCTAAGCGAGAGCGTAGAGACAACGATTTCCCCGAAACGGAACTGGGCCAGATCGCCACTGATGTCGCCGACGTTATCAACTGCCTCCTACGCCTTAGCGTAGCCATCAGAAACCCCGCTCCCCATGATCGCTTCAAGGCATCGGTCCCAGTAGACACTTCCCATTTTGAAGCTTTCGACATTCAGTATGTTCGAGACAAGTTCCGTGAAGTTGACGACTCCCTGGCGGAGAGACTTGGAAAGGCGATTTCTAGGCGGCGACAATATTTCAAATATCGGGAAAGCCACCATAACAAACTAGTTGCTGGGTTGGAGGCGGAAAACCAAACCCAAAGGGATGCCGAGAGCACCATTGCTTCTTCAATACCGGACCGGATGAAAACAACCTCCTTCAACCCAACACTTTCGGCTATGGATGAGGACGCCCTCTCAGACTCTGGGGTGTCCCAGACGTCGTTCGCATCGTCGAATGCGGATGATGCGAAACTTAAAGTTCCACCGCTCCCCAGAGAAGCCGACAAAGGGCCGTTTGAGTGCCCTTTTTGTTTTATGATGATTGCAGCGACAAATACTATCTCCTGGAGGTGAGTTGGCCGCCCTATTCGAGCGCCAGAAACGGGGCTAAACAAAAGGTCATAGACGGCATGTTTTTGGAGACCTGCGACCTTACGTTTGCCTGTCATCTGAATGCGAAGAAGCCGGAAAAGAGTTCTCTCGGAGGCATGAGTGGACGGCTCACGAGCTTCAGAACCATTGGAAGACGTATTATTGCCCATACGGCTGTGGGAAGAGGTTCCTTTCCGCCTCGAAATGCAGAGACCACTTGACAGAATTTCACCCGGAATCGGCATCGGGAGACCAATTGAACGCACTGATAAGGCTCGCTGCGAGGCCTAGATCCTCGGACCAAGGCATTGCCTGTCCTCTATGTGAGGAGGAGCCACTGTCTTCCTTTAAACAATACCAGCGTCATGTCGGTCGCCATCAAGAACAGCTAGCTCTTTTCGCTCTCCCGTCCTTGACACCGCGCGAAAACGAGACGGGCGATGAACACAATAGCAATCTAAGTGGTATTGATGTTGAGTCAGAAGCCCAGCATCAACCACACGAGGGCGGAGAAGGTAGCGCGGCCGCCGAGAGTGACCATCAGCCGTCCTTCCCTGACCCCGTAACTGAATCTGTTGCTGCCCGTGGCCCCAACTCCGCATTCGAAGCGCCGAGAGAACTAGGCGGCGTCATTAACCTCGGGGACACTGCCCCTGAAGAAGAGTGGTATTTACTGGAGTTAAGCATGAAACACAAAGACAAGAAGGGTACAGCAATGTGGGATAGCATGGCGGTTGATTTTGCCGAACGCTTCGGCAGGAAGCCCGAGAAAGCAACACTGCAAATGATGTTTAGACGGGCGAAGCAGAGATGGGTCACTTGGCCCCCGAAAGATGTAAGTGAACCAATTGTGCCTCCCCCTTTAGATTCATCCGTTGTAAAACTTATGTCTAATTATGTATGACGTTCTTACTCCCCAGATCCCGGGGTCTTATGGTGACCTTTCTTATGGTGACGATTTCGAGTTCGCTGCAACGCTAAGAGCGGGCTTAAAAGCTGCCGGATTTGATGATAATATTGTCATCGAAGACGCTGAGTACCGACGCCGTGACTCGCCTCCAGGTTCCAATGATGAACTTGGCCCTGGCACAACATCTAAATCGTCGCCTGTGCTCGACAGGGAGCCGGTAGCGGACGAGCGGGGAAGCATGTTCAGGGGAGAGAAAAAGAAGAAGAAGAAGAGTCGCAGGAAGCAAGCTGAGGATCTTCTACCACAAGCCTCGTTCTCCGATGTGGCATCGGCATCGCACACGGGTCGTTTCGGGGACATAGGGCTGATGAAACGAGAGGATCTTCTACCACAAGCCTCGTCCTCCGATGTGGCGTCGGCATCGTACACGGGTCGTTTCGGGGACATAGGGCTGATGAAACGAGAGGATCTTCTACCACAAGCCTCGTCCTCCGATGTGATGTCGGCATCGTACACGGGTCGTTTCGGGGACATAGAGCTGATGAAACGAGAGCCGAATATCGGTTGGGTAGATTCCAGCAGCCTAACTAATTCTGGGCCGGGAAACTCCAGCACCGTACAAGCATCTGGAGACCTTGCCAATATGGGCTACGTCCAGACACATCACCTTCATCGTTCGCAGCAGCACCAATACGTGAAGAAACCCAACTTATCCGGAAACCAGCAAAACATAAGTGGGGGCGGGCGCCGGTCCGCTCAGCGTTTTAGCAGGTGGGGACCGCCGGCCCCTTCCGCTGCTAAACCCGTCCTAACCGACAGCCGGCAGACGTCGATGGAGTCAATGTCATCTGCACCACCGGACAAAGCCGCTATGTTACTTGCACGCCTAGGACGCGCCCTTGGGCCGACCTCATATGATCGTTACGACCGGATACGTTCGGGCGGTGTCGCGACCGCCCCCCAGAACAGCGGCCATACCACAACCAAGTCTCCCGGCCGGGACCAGGGATCGCATCAGCGGGCTGGACAGACATTGTGGCCCCACTCTCCTGGGTCGAAGGAAGACTTCACTAAGGCTAGGACCCTTGACCATGGGCCGGAAGAACAAAAACCGAGACGCAAGGCAACCGACGAAGTACTCGATCGTTTTTGGGACTTTACTGATACTTCTCTGGCAGAAGAGGAGAGAAAATACAGGCTTTCGTTATCGGATAGTCTTGGTAAATCCGGCCCCAACAAGCAACAAGCCACTGACGATGCAATGGAGGAGAGACCTACACATACGCGGATGGCCCGAAGACATGTTTCTTTGGAAACACTAAGAACTTTTGATATAGAACATACTATTGACGAAGAGGTATGTTCTCATGTTCTCCTGGAGGTTGTGGTTTTATAAGGCCTAATCGTGCCTTTCCATTTTTCACTAATATGTTGACGGTTTCGTTAGGACGCGGACTACGTGATTGTAAAGCGCTGGGTGCCGGAATGGGAACAAGCCGATTTATGGGAACATACGAAACGTCTACGAGAAAAGAGACTTCAAGGTGGCCCGTCAGCGGGCGAGGCAAAGCCAAACCGCTCTTTTCCGACGAAGAAGGGTGGCAAGAAGACGACCAAGAAGGAACCAAACTGGTTGTTCCCGTCCAAACAAGGAGGAGGGGAGGTCAAAGCGAAGTCCAAGTCCGGGAGTTTCATTTCAAAGGACTTGCATGGCGAAGCTGATTCATCGTGATTGGAACTTTGCTATGCGAGTCTCTTTGCTGCAAGACAGCCAAGAGAAGATTGGGGCTAGCCGTCACGGGTCAGCATCTGCCCTAGAAGTCAAACCAGGATTTTTACCCGATTCCAGGCGGGTCCATAGAGCTTATAGGAGAATCAGGTAGTTGACGGCGCCGATACCTGTGTATAAACGGATGAATTGCGAATCTCGTGTCTTTCTCTGTCCGCTCTTAAGTTTGAGGGCGTGAAGCTGCCGAGTGGCGGGAAGAGGCCACCTGCCACCGGCTGTGATCTGATCGCGCCACGATTCCCACTCTGTCTGCGCCCACCATGGTTTCACGGAACTGGGGGGTATATTTTAGGTGGGAAATTCCGCTTTTAGATTGGCTGAAGAGGTTCTGATTTACGTAGTGCTAGACTAGTTCCGCACGCAGTTATGGGGCGCCCCTGGATCAATTAAAATCAATCCACGTCGAAGGCGAGATTGTTGGACGTGTCCGGGCGAAGTGCGAAGTCAGTACGAAGGAATTACGTGAGGACAACGTTGAAATCATTACTTCATCAATCTGGCTGCTTTCCCCTATTTTTTGCCTTGATTTTTACATCGGATTTTTCCTGACTTCGTATCTCCCCTGCACTCTCCTCTTCCTCTTCCTCTTCCTCATCCCCATCCCTTTCTCTCCATTCGCATACTTTTGATTTTGGCGCATTCTTTCCTTGTGCCTTACCTTTTTCTCTCAATACAATTCTTGTAATCGAGACACTGAAATCTCTTCAGTTTCCCACTCGTTTTAATTGCGACCTCTTTCGTGCCCTCGTTATCTTCTTTTTTCTCTTTTCCTTCTGACACTCGCTTCATTACACCAAGACATCTTCTGATGCCTATCTTTTCTTCCACCCATCGACGACGATCATCCTCGTAAACTTCATTTCCCGACTCCCGCGAATCGAGCATTTCGCCCCTTTTCAACGAGAGAGGTTATGCGGCGTACGTCAGTTTCGCTGCCTACTAAGCACGTAGCTCACGACCCGCACGAGAAGCCCGGCCGATACGGACACGGCGTTCGAAACCACGGATTATTTGCCAGTTTAAAGGCCATCTGGATGTCTCAAGCACAGAAAGCCCGGTGGATCAAGACAGCGGCGATAGTATTCGTCCTGCTGGCTTGCTTCTACTGGATTTCTCCCAAGGGCGTCGATCTCTACAATGGTGGTTCGTACAGCGCCGTTCCCTTGTTGTCCTTTTTCTTCCCTGCGTAATCTGCCACCCAGAGTGTGTACAAAACGCTAACTGGGCCCATCTAGCCGTCTCCGGTTCCGGGTCCGGAAACTCCCAGGGCCAGGTCCCCTCCGACTCGTCGTACGGAACGGATCGATGCACGCGCTCCAGCTCCAAGGATAAGCCCATCGTCCAATATGTCCTGATGATCGACGCCGGTAGCACTGGATCCCGAATCCACGTCTACAAGTTCAACAACTGCGGTCCTACCCCCGAGCTCGAGCACGAGGAGTTCAAGATGACCGAGAAAGAGGTCGGCGGCCTCAGCAAGTATAAGGACGACCCCGAGGCCGCTGCTCACACTCTTGACGCCCTTATGGAGGTTGCCATGCGCACTGTTCCCGATAAGCTCAAGGCCTGCAGCCCCGTTGCCGTAAAGGCGACCGCTGGTCTTCGCATGATTGGTGCCGAGAGCGCGCAGAAGATTCTCGATACGGTTCGCACCCATCTGGAGACCAAGTACCCGTTCCCCGTTGTCTCCAAGGAGGACCACGGTGTCGACATCATGGATGGATCTGACGAGGGTGTCTACGCTTGGATCACTACCAACTACCTCCTTGGTAAGATTGGCGGTCCGGATAAGAGCCCCACTGCCGCCGTTTTCGACCTTGGCGGTGGTTCCACTCAGATTGTCTTCGAGCCTACTTTCAAGGAGACTGCTCATGGTGGCATGCCCGAGAAGCTTGCTGAGGGCGACCACAAGTACGAGCTCTCTTTCGGAGGTCGTCAGTTCACCTTGTACCAGCACTCTCACCTTGGCTACGGCTTGATGGCTGCTCGTGAAGCCGTTCACAAGGCCTTGGTTCACGGTATTTACGAGGCCCAGGAGGAGGACAGCAACTGGATGAAGAAGCCCGTTGTTCACCCCTGCATTGCCCCCGGCATGACCCGTGAGATCACCGTCAAGATGGGCGACGGCCACCCTCTCGGAGAGGCCGTAACCGTCAACATGACCGGCCCCTCGCACCCCGCCCCCGCCCAGTGCAGGAACCTCGCCGAGCAGATTCTCAACAAGGAGGCCTCTTGCACGCTCGCCCCTTGCTCCTTCAACGGCGTCCACCAGCCTCTCCTTTCCAAGACCTTCTCGAGCGAGGATGTCTACATCTTCTCCTATTTCTACGACCGCACGAAACCCCTCGGCATGCCCGACTCCTTCACCCTCCGCGAGATGCACGACCTCACCAACAGCGTCTGCTCGGGTGAGGAGGGCTGGGATGTCTTCTCCACCGTCCCCAAGGCTCTCGACGAGCTCCGCGATAGGCCCGAGCACTGTCTCGACCTTAACTTTATGATGGCCCTCCTTCATACCGGCTATGATATGCCTATTGAGCGTGAGGTCCGCATTGCCAAGAAGATTAAGGGCAATGAATTGGGTTGGTGTCTCGGCGCTAGGTATGTTACTTTCCCCGAAGCTCCATTTTTTCGTGTTTCGCGGCTTGTTTTTGCTAACGGACTGTGTCTAGTCTCCCTCTTCTTGAACCCGGTTCGGGATGGAAGTGCAGGATCACCGAGGTTCACTAAATGCGATTTCCCTGTTGCTAGAAAGCATGAGCCAGTGGCCAAGCTTCTATATTATACAATTCAGGAATTTTATTGGGGTTGAAATAACATTGAAACAAAGGAGAGGGTTTCTCACAGTTTTAAATCATGACACGACATAAGAAGATCAGCCCGGTTTGCCATTGAACATACGCCAGGGCCAGAAAAAAAAATTACGACCGATAGGGGAAAAAAAGGCAAAAGGCAATGGGCAATGGGGGCACAAGCTTAAAGGATTCGATTGTATGACGGCCACTTTAAGGCTTCATGTATCATATTATAACTCTTAATTTAAAGGAAATGGAAACTTCATAACGAAAGACAGAAGAACAGCACGGGGTATCATAACGGAGGTGCCACCATCCCCAACACATCCTCAATCACATCCTCCGGTCCAACCCCTTCCAACAGAGCCTCAACAGCCTCAATCTTACTCCCCCACTGCACGCTCCGCTCGTGCGCCGGCTCGACGACCTCGACGCGATGGAGGTATATCTTGCGGGCGGCCAGGGCGACGAGGGCGGGGGTGACGTAGTCGACCTTGTGGAGGGGTGCGAGGCAGCGGACGAGGCGGTCGAAGTGCTTCGTGGCGGTGGGGGAGGCGCCGCGGGAGAGGGCGCGGTGCATGCGGAGGAAGGAGATGATGTTCATTTGGTAGCGGAGGACGTCGATGTCGATTTTGACGTTTTGGCTTAGTTCAGAGAGGCGGCTTATATCCTGTATGAAAGAGCCATGCGTGTTAAAACGTGTTAAAACCTAGCTTGGGCTGTGCGGATTTGTAGAAGGGAACCCTGCAGGGGATTTATTTAGCATACCGCTTCTGAGAGAAGAGGGTCGATCTTGGGATCCACGCCGGCGCCTCTCTTCACTACTACCACGCTCTCTGTAGACGCCGTCTCCGTGCCATCGCCTACATCGAATTCGTCATCGAGATGGGCGAAACCATCCTCTAGGTCGTGATAATGTGAGATGAAGAATAGATCGTTCAGCTGCGGGGTTAGCCCAATGGTCGTCCGGCTGCCATTGCGACCACGTCCGGTGGCGAGCACCGGTACGAAGAGGAACGTCTTGGGGGCCGAGTGCACGGCGGTTCGGGTAAAGACTCGTCTCGTGCGGAGGAGCTCGAGGGCTTGGATCTGAACGGCTTTCGGGGCGCGGTCGAGGTTTCGGGCGAGGACGACTTTGGCTATGGAGAAGGGGTTTGTGGTGGCAGCGGCGGCGGGGTGGGTTTCTCCTGGCGTGTAGGATGCAGGTGAGAGCGGTGGGTTTATCGGAGAGAGAGGTGCGAGGCCCGAAGCGCCGGCGCCGCGGGTATGGGAGTGAGAGTGAGAGTGAGAGTGTGAGTGCGAGTGCGAGTGGAAGTATGGGTCGGAGCGCGGGAGGAAGGGGGATGGGGTTCGTGAGGGGGGCGGGTGGTTTGGTAGGAGGAGGGCAGAGACGAAGTCGTCGAGAGTGGTGGTGGGCTGGCAGTCGACAATGACAGTGTTGAGGCCGAAGGTCTTAGAAGCAATCTGTCGAGGGGTAGAATGAGTGAATGTTCGAGATACGCGGTATGGAATAACAATGGATGGCAACGGCGGTGAATGGGCGGCTACGAACTAATTGAAGCTCTTCCAAGAGGTCGTCGAGAGCTGAGGGATGCGCAGTGATGATGCAGTGCTCCCGACTCATTAGGCTCACGAGAAAGGCGAGCTCCAGGTCACTGAGCCCCTGGACCTTGGCGAGCAGCCCCTCGTCGGCGGCGGACATGTTCGAGACTAAAAGCCGGGATGGAGAGGTACTAGAGCCGAAGCGCTGCTGGTCATGATCGGTTGACCAGCAGCAGTCGCCGCTACCTCGGGCTGGGCAGCGTTTGGAGCATTTGATGCTGGCCGGATGTCGGTGTGCATTCAACAAATTGCGCTGATGGGAGCTTGCATGGCCCGCGATCACTGTCTGCAGCAGGCGTCGTCTTGGGCCGTTTCGTTATTATCTTTCAACAAATTGAAGTCATTCTCCACTGTAAATCACGTGGGAATCCCACTGATAGGTACAATGACGCTAACTTCCTGGGATGTCCCAGCAGCCTCCGGGCAATTCCGTCCTTAGGTTATTACGCTGTAGTCATTTGATTCCTCTTCATTAGGCGGCGGGCTTTATTTGACTGCCGTGGCGCTGGCTACCACCTCCAAGTCTCCAACCAACCTCCGACCTTAACCTTGCCAAACAAACTCCAAAGTCCCGAAGCTCGTTCTACTAGTATCCTCAACGATTTGCGACGATATTCCCACCCGAGGATTTCGAACTTCGAATACAGATATCTCTTCTTTCACTCCTGCCGACGATTCGTATTTCTATCTGCCTGCGAACCGAACCTCTGTTGTTATTCCGTCTGAAACACTTGCCTTCGTAGCAGCGATAAATCGCAACGAGCTCCGCTCATAACGTCATCGGTCGAAAAATCAGTCACACGAGTTAGAAGCCCAACATGGCGACGAGGAAGAAGGTTTTGCTCAAGGTTCGCATGCACGCACGAACTATATCTGCGCGTTGAATTATGAGGCTGATGAGGCGTTTGCGCTCTGGCAGGTTATTATTCTTGGAGACAGCGGGGTCGGGAAGACGAGTTTGATGAACCAATATGTACGACAACTCTCGTGGACCTCCAAACTGGGTCTCCTCCCCTCGCGCTCGATAAATGATCCAGTCTAACGGCTGGGGGATTCTCCCCCAATTACAGGTCAACAAGAAGTTTAGTGCGAGCTACAAGGCGACTATCGGTGCCGATTTCCTGACGCGAGAGGTCCTTGTTGATGATCGCCAAGTCACAATGCAGCTTTGGGATACCGCGGGCCAGGAGCGATTCCAGTCTCTAGGCGTTGCGTTTTACCGAGGTGCCGACTGCTGCGTCCTCGTCTTCGATGTCAACAATTCGAAGAGCTTTGATGCCCTAGATAGCTGGAGGGACGAGTTCCTCATCCAAGCTTCACCTAGGGATCCGGATAACTTCCCATTCGTATGCCCAATCCGCGATAACAAGACCTAACTACCGATACGCTAACTCCCGTCTAGGTCGTCCTCGGAAACAAGATTGACGTTGAAGAGAGCAAGCGAGTAATCTCTACGAAGCGCGCGATGACCTTTTGCCAATCCAAGGGTGGTATCCCCTACTTCGAGACCAGCGCGAAGGAGGCCATCAATGTCGAGCAGGCGTTTGAAGTCATCGCTCGTAACGCCCTCGCTCAGGAGGAATCGGAAGAGTTTAGCGGAGACTTCCAGGACCCCATCAACATCCACATCGATCCCGACCGCGACGGGTGTGCCTGCTAAACATGAACGGTTCTAAGAGGGGCCTCTTGTGATTTTATCAAACGACTATCGGGCATTTTTCTCTTGTCTCTTTTCCTTTTTCCGGGTTCACCATTTGTTCGAGTTTGTTTGCTCATGCATGCCATTGCCTGATCCGTCGTTGCAGCCTGAGAAGATGCTTAGCAAATCTGGAACTGTGCCAACCAGGGGCCAGCATGTAGTATATGGAGTGTTTTTGTCTCGGGTTGCCTGTTCATGGGCGCGACTTGGTTTTTGATCCCTTTTCCTTTTGCCCTTTCTTTTTTTTCTTTTTTTCTTCTTTTTCTTCTTCTTTCCGTTTCTTTTGCGTAATTGGGTGAAGGGCGTTAGCATATATCACTCTTAGCTAGTACAAGACGTCCATACCATTGACCAAGGAAAGCTGGAGTTGATTCTGTTAGATAATATACGTGTATTCGATCCAAAGTGTGAAGATCAAAGATGTTATGTCGTCGATAATGCATCAAGTGCATGCTGAATCAAACGACTCCTTTGCTAGATTAGGAGATTCAGCAGGCAGGGAGGTCATGGATGGATTGTTTGGAGAGGTTGAGGGGCGAGGTTTGCCAGCTCGGGAAGGTCGTCTGACCTGCAACGAGGATCAATGATCTCAAGGGTGCACCACTTGGGGATGCACATGCAGGTCCATTCCCCCCACCCCACGAAGTAATCTACACTAGATCTTCAGATATGGCAACAATAATTCAGAAATGGCGTACTCCGTAGAAGTAGTGCTGGGGTGGACATTGATATTCAGATGTACCCTCACAGAAATAAAGGGTCTACTGAGTAGTTGGATCCGATAGTACTATGGGCTTGATATGTCCAGACGAAAGCCACTCCTTACTTCTACAGAGGATCCGAATCATTCATGGCATTTGAATCGTCCTTGGGATAGGCAGCCAATTTTGGCCCCTGATCACGACCGGACGTGACGTGGGGCACCCTCTATGGCGCAGCATAAATTCGGGGTTTTACAGGAAGCCGAGCGACCGATCAATTGTCATCTTTATGAGCGTTCATCAACTCAATGTTGACTGATGTTGCGTACTGTAGGCAGTGGGGGGGTGTTTCAGGAGTGATGGCAGTTGCCAAGCCAAAGCCCAAGATTAGCGATGAGCAACGCTGAGAACATTGAAGACACCTCAACTTTCATTCGATCCAATTTATTTGTCAATTTAATTCCGCCTCCACATCCAGGTCCACGCAACGTAATCCGACCCTGCCGATCTGCGAACTTATAGACTTGGAAAACGCTTTTCCGTCTATTTACTTTCTTCTGTGATGCGATTTCAGAACGGCGAGTAAGCGCTGGTTTCTAAACTTGAGATTTTTGAGGCCTGGCGACCGCGAAATAGGAGCGACTTTAGATTGATATCCCGATAAGGCAGGCCGGTTTTCGGGTTCGAAAAGACTCGTGTGCCCACCTCCACACGAGCAAAGTTCACCAGCAACGACAGAGCAACGACAGAGCGACGACAGACTTCCCCATCAAAGGGAACTTAGAGTTTCGGCGACCGACTCTATACGAAGAAACGTTACAAAAAACAGTATTCTAGATACAGTGATACCCAATGATACCGACGTGGACCCGATAGCAACTCTGACCTCGAACCTCATCTTGAACTCCCCCCCTGTGCACTCGTGCCGACACATCTCCACACCATGGCCGCCAATGAGCCAATACTATATACACCAGCAGATACCGAACCGCGCGAGGCCAGGTTATCGACTTCCGTCGGCCGACCTAGTAGCGATGGCCACCGGTTGTCGATGCAGAGTTCAACCCGCAAGTACGGCGGCGCCCACGGGCTATTGGCCCGTCTAGGATTAGGGGGCGTCGCGAGGCGGACACTGGGAATATGTCTGCTTCTAGTCACAGTATTTCTCTGGACTCTGGCCAATTTCCTGGCGAGTGTGAGTTCTGCGCAATTTCCGCCGCGAGATCCCTTTTTGGCCACAGTTCGCGGCTAACAACGCTTGCTCTTCCCTCGATAGTCCATCTACTCTGATAATACCTACGACAAGCCTTTCCTCGTCGTTTACGTTAATAGCTCAGCCTTTGCCATCTCGCTAGGCGTAATGACAATACGCTACATCATAAAAAATGGCTGGCCGCACTTCAAGTCCGAGGCGGCGCAGGTCTGGCAAGAATACAAGACGGGCGTGCGATCCAGGATCCCCACGATCGAAGACGACGACCTAACGGTCGGCGAACAACTCCTCGGCGACGAGGACGGCAGCCTCGAGATTTTCGACCCGCAGTTCAGCGATGACGGCAAGCTGACCTTTCTCGAGACGGCGAAGCTCAGCCTCGAATTCTCCATGTTATGGTTCTCTGCGAACTACTTTGCCTCGGCGTGTCTCGAGTACACGAGCGTCGGCAGCGTGACGATCCTGACGTCGACCAGCAGTGTCTGGACGCTCATCTTCTGCGCGCTGATGCGCGTGGAGTCCTTCTCGACGAGGAAGCTTATAGGGGTGCTGGCGTCCCTTGCTGGCGTGGTTCTAATTTCGACGGTGGACCTGACGGGCTCGAACGAGGAGAACCGCGGGTCGTTCCCGCATAAGACGCTTGCGCAGATTGCCATCGGCGACTCGATGGCGTTTGTGAGCGCTATCATCTATGGGCTCTACGTGACGGTGATGAAGCTAAGGGTTGGTGACGAGGACAGGGTTAACATGCCCCTCTTCTTTGGCTTGGTGGGCGTGTACTGTCTTGTGTTGCTCTGGCCCTTGTTCTTCGTCCTTCACTTCACGGGACTGGAGCCGGTAAGTCGTGTTCCACTGGTCCACTCTTTAACAAGGGAGTGAGTGTGGTTTTTAGCAGAATCCTAACTATCATCATAGTTTGTGATGCCGCCGTCGGCGAAGATCTGGGCAATTGTCCTGGTAAGTCTACAGCCTACCCTTGCACGCCGTTCTCGATCACAGAATGCGGGCTAACGCAGTCTTGTCTCTCTTAGGGTAACTCGGTGGCTTCCTTTGTCAGCGACATCTCATGGGCGTATGCCATGCTGTTGACTACGCCCCTCGTGGTCACTGTTGGACTGTCCCTGACGATCCCGCTCTCCTTGATTGGGGAAATGATTCAGTACTCGCAGTATTCGAGCGTAGTATACTGGATTGGGGCAGCGGTTGTTTTTGTCTCTTTCCTTTTTATCAACCATGAGAGCCACGAGGACCCAGCAAGCAAGGCGCAGGAATCTGTGGATGGGGTATAAATTGCCTTCGCATTCGTGGTGTTCGGTGTCACCTCTTTTTTCCTTGGGCTTATCTTTCTTTTCTTCTCCGTTGTATTTATTTAATGCGAGTGGCAGCATCAACAGTGTTGGCTTCTTTTCCAGGATGCAATTTGGGTTTGATCTAAATACACCAATTCTTGCCCATCATGAAGCTAGTCGAGCATTTTGCGGTGAAGGCACTTATGAGGGGGTTTGTTGGAGACTACGCTACTCCAATCCTTTTCTCAACCAATGCGAGGCCATTTCCCCGACTCCGAACAAGTCCGTCTCCAAAAAAATGGACTCGTCGCCAGCTAACTCGACTGAGAATAATCCACAGTGGATGTCCAGCAGAGTGGCGACCAATCAAGCTTAGACCCGTTCCCCCTGTCGATGCAAGTGAAGCGCATAAAGGGTACTGGCGTGAAGTCGTACAGATTGATGAGAAGGAATGAGAGATCGATACAATCCCGAAGCAAAATCACCGAGCTAATGTACTGTAGGCTGCTGCTGAGAGGACATGGGCTCATGTACCAATTCTGCCTGCTCCGGTCCGGCGGGGTTCAACAAAGACACATTCCGTCAACAGATTGGCGGGAACGTCCACCACACCGACCCGAGACCTCTGCGCTGCGAAGGAGCGTGGAATTGAAAGCTAATATTAGCCATTGCAGTGTACGCTACGTACGAAGTAGTGGCAGTGTAATAGGGCATGGAAAACTCGTTTCTCTTTACGTCTGGAAGAGTCGTTTGGCTTGAGAGTCAACAACAGTTCTTTTGCACCCCTGTCTTTTCCCAATTTTTTTTTTTTTTCTCTTCTTTTTTTTTTTTTTCCTGCAGCTCTTATCCCGAAGAGGCTATGGCAAGGATGGAGCCCACAATCCAACCTGCGTATTCCGGGTTATAGCGAAACACGAGGAGGGCCTACCGTAACATTCTAGACGGTTCCTGCGAGCACTTTGGCTAACTACTAGATTCGAATAGCCAAAAAAAAGAAAGAGAAGAAAGGCATCCCGTTTCGCCGTCAGCCTGGCAGTCCCTTTTCTTGTTTCCCCGAAGGCTTACCTCGTCCTTGTAGCAAAGGCCGAAGCAATGACCGAAGTGTGCGAAGTACGAAGTAGTGTACGAAGTAGTTTAGAGTCATTCACCACGTTCACTATGGGAGACTGGTGACGGGTCTCGACCGGGGTCGCGCCTCCCTTGCACCCTAGCGGCTTTCCGATATCGACCTTCTCCTTCTCTTTCTTGTGGCCTGGGGAAGGCCACTTCCCCTCATGGAAAGGGACTGCCTGAAGTATCGTCACAATTGTATTTGTGTCTTCCTTCAGCTGGGGTCAGCCTCTTGCCCTTTTCTTGCCCCTGCCCCTTCCCCCTTCCCCCTTGCCTCTTGGGGTCTCCAAGTCCCTCCAAGTCCAGCCCGTGGCTTCATCCCACCTTCACCTTCCCCGAATGCTGGTGTCATTCGGCTCGGATCTCTCCATTCCTTCCTCGCACCACACTTCCAGTTTTGCACATTTCGCACATCCACCCCAAGGGGCATCCCCAGGCACACAGTTCATTGTACCTGCCTCAAGAACCCCAGCCGAGTGGGGGGACCTTTTCCTCTTGCTGCTCCAGCTCGAAACTACGGAGTACTTTCATTGTCAATCGTTCTTGTCTTCTTGTACAACCCTCCACCTCCATTGACCTCTTCATCTGTTGCTCTCAAGGCCGATGATGCCTCTATCTCTCCCTTCTTTGTGATTTCAACTCTCCTCAACTGTTTGCATTTCTTTTTACAATAGATTATTTCTGATACCCCGTCACGAGTTTCGTTTGCCCTGTACGCTTGAACCACAACCTGGGCTTGAACTGTCCTGTACTTCCTTTGTCTTCCTTTAACACGCCTCCTAGAACACGCCATCCGCACCAACTCCGGATACTCTTGGACCAAGACCTACTCCCTTGCTTTGCGACATTGAACTTGCCACTCTTCTCTCCCAATTCTATCTGCGAAACCATGGCCCCCGCGACGAGGCCCGCCCAAGCGGCAAGCCCAAAGACTCTCTCCACATCACTAAGACGGGCGACGAGATCGATGCACAAGGATCTTAACAAGTTCATCGTCTCTCGCCTCCCCTTGGCGCTCCCGCCACTGACGACCAATCCTTCCGTATACGCATCAGGCCTTCTCCATATTGCGCCCATCTATGTTACTTTTGAGAGCCTCTGGCAGGAGATTGTGAACAGCCCTGCTGGTCGGGCGCCCGCTACTAACACGAGTCTAGCTGGCTCGCAGAGCCTGGAGCTCGACCTTGCACCGGAACCACTGAAGAGCTCTGGCAGCACTCAGCTTCCGTCCTTGGAGACCGGTAGAATCACTGTCCCTGAAAGAGTACGGTCGTTACTTTCGGATCTTCGCTTACCCGGCCTCCAACGAGCGGATGCGCTGTGGCGTGACTTGCAACGAATGACGGGATGGTCCGCCACGGAAGTGGATGCCCAGCTTCGCCAAGTATCGTCCAAGGGCGCCTTGCAAGATTTCACATCCGTCATCCGGAACTCGATACAGGAACGTCCCCATGTTCTTATCGCTTATGGATATATTCTCCACATGGCCTTGTGCGCCCGTGCGAGATATATTAGAGCTCCCCTCGAAGCTGCCGGTGATGAGTTTTGGGCCTACAAAGCTTCTTGGCTTGGCTTGACGACAACCGCCTCCCAAGATCAAGTCGACACACCAGCTGTTTCTCCAATGTCTTCCCTACCCCCTCATAGCTCAACACACGAGGGTTCCTTCCTCACCGATAGCCCGCGTTCATTTTCTCGGCTTCCTCTTGATTTCTTACACTTCAACACTCCCCGCGATGGTGAGGAGCTCAAAGAGGAATACAAACGACGCCTCCTCGACGCCGAGTTCACGTTCACCTCCGCTGAAAAGGACGAGATAACACAAGAAGTGGTGGTCATTTTTGGCCAGATGCAAGCCGTCCTCCAACAGCTCGACGACCTCTTGACTCCTCCCGACACCCAAGCCAATGCTCTCCTGAATCCCGAATACTCACTGCGCTCCGAACGGCTCCGTAACAGTGTCGTCGTCACAAAGGAGCGCAATGAAAGACGAGCCGCGAGAAGTAGTGAAGAGTCTTACGCCTGCGAAAACGAGATATCAGAGCCAAAAGTTATCCCAAGTACCCTAAAGAAAGCTGGAAGGAGAAGCGAAGACAGCACAGCATCCAAGAAATCCGTCCGCTTCGTCGATCAGCTTCCTCCTTCGGAAAAACGTAAGCAGGCTTTCACCTACGACGGGCAAGATGAAGGCGACGAAGCTGCTGAGGGCTACCAAGCTCTTCGACCAAGGTATCAGAGCGATGCGGTTCTGAGGACGGTCCTGTTGGTGCTGGCTTATGTGGCCGCACTGATTGGATTTGGCCTCAGCGCTGCGATTATCATCACGGGCTACTACATGGGGAGGCCAGGAACTCCGAAAGCCATCGCCAGGGCTGCTGCGAAGGCTGCTGCCGAAGCTGCTGCACGAGAGGCGGCTGGGATGGGTCAATTGGAGTTGTGACCATGCAAGACACTTGGATATCGCTAAGCGGGTGTGCTCTTTCTTTTGGGAAGAGAAACAGGGGGCCTTCCTGGAAGGGTTTAGGACAAGCAGCAATGATTCTGCATAGCTGGGAATTTCTCGAGGAATAGACTTATCATTTATTGTATAGCAGTTAGAGATTGATGTTCATACCTAGTCGTTATACCCAATCAGCATTGATTCTATACTTTCAGATACAGTTCGTTGCATTCGATATCACAGAAGTGCTTGATTCTTGAACAAGGACTGAATGTTGAGTTGGCTGGCATTTCAGTGATTCCCACTCTCACCATCTAAATCGCAACATGCAAAAGCCCAGAACCCGTCCCAGATAATCCCTACTAACGCCGAAAAACGCCATTTCCCATATTTACAGATGCAATGCTTCAATGACGCTAAACCATCCTTCTACCTGTGAAGAACCAACCAAAAAAAAAAAAAGAGTCGAGAACAAAAGAAATCGATCACTCATCATAAGGCGTATCCACCACATCCGCCCAACCAGCACCGAACCGCAACCCTCCAAAATCGCCACAATTCCTCAAGTACCGCGCCCGCTCCGCATCGGCGGACCAGAAACGAATAGAGTAGTCGTCCGAAATGGACACGAGCTGGCCGTCGGGGGTCCACTTGACGGAGCTGACTTCGCGGGAGGTGCCTTCGACGAGGGCGACGCCGTTGCGGACGATGGGGGTGCGGGAGGGTGAGAAAGACGAGGTAAGGTCTGAGGTTTGGGAGGAGAAGGAGAGGGGTATGGTGGGGTCGGATTGAGAGGAGGATGTGAAAGTGGAGGAAGGGTGGGATTCGAGAAGGGGCCACTGGGAGCGGATGGAGGATTCGTCGGTGGGGAAGAGGATGGGACAGTTATCTGAGCTTCCGACGGCGAGCATCTCCGTGCCCATGACGTGCTGAGGCAGGATGGAGCACTTGATAAAAAATGTGTTCACCTTGAGCCGGTCGTGGCGGAAACCGTAGATGGGTCCCAGGCCCTCGACGTTCCGCCCGTTGCGGGGTCGCGGCGTCTCGAGCGTGGCGAGCTCGGGCCCGTGGCCGAGGATAAGGTGGCTGGTCGAGTAGGCGTAGACGGTGCCGTTCTTGCAGACGGCGTAGAGGCGCGAGGCATCCGAGTTGAGCGCCAGGGAGGTGATGCCGTAGGGCCGGCGGATGTGGTCGCTAGGCTGGGCCGTGTAGGCTAGGGGCTTCGGCTTGTCGTCCCGCGTGTAGCTGATGTAGCGGGAGTCCCAGAGCTTGATTGTCGAGTCGGCTTCGGAGGCGGATAGGAGAAGGTGGCTTTGACCCGGGGAAAGCCACTGGAGAGATGTCACGGAGGCTAAGTTGTAGTCCCGCTTGCGGTAGTGGCCGGCCCAGATGGTGTTGATGGGGTCACCGAAGGTCGAGGAGGTTGACTCTGAAAGGACGGTTCCGTCGGGCTGGACCAAGACTTCCTCCGGGATTGTGCTGACTGACCGCTTATATCTTGTGTCCCATATCTGGATCCTGCTAGTTCGATCGGATGTGGCCAAGATGTGGCCGCCGCCATTTCCCGGTTGGAACTTGACCTGTCTCAGGCAGCTATCATGTCCCCCAGTAAGGTTGAAGAGTAAGCTTTGAGACACGACGTCAAGAACTCTCGCGCTCCTGTCTCCGGCAGCAGTTGCGAGATGAGTACCGGAGGGTGACCAGTCGAGGTCCATGATAGCGTTAGCATGGGCTTGCCAGAAATATTCAGGCGCAAGCTCATCATCGTTCTGCCTCGTAATAAACCGGACATAACCTTCCTCATCCCCTACTGCCGTTACCAATTTCCCTTGATCTGTTACCGTCACTATTTAGCAACAGTCTTATTGACCGGAAACAACTCCTTTTCAAGGGCACTTACTGGTTGAGGTAGCTAGGCTGAACGGGATGAGTTGCGATTCGTTTTTGAAACTCGTACATTGGATCACGTCGTTACTCCTGCTGCAGAAAGAGGAGAGATCGGGGTGGACATCGGGAACGGGGCATTGATAGGTGCTCGGGAGCATGCGGGTGGAATGGCCAAATTCGCGAACGAGTAGTCGGCTGTGGAAATTTGTGGCTCGGAATCGTTTAATGGGCTGGGGAGGGGGGACGGGTTCTTCGATATCCTGCGAGCATTAGAACGTTAGAGATATGTGGATAACTGCAGCTAGGTTTTAAAAACATACCATTCCTTCGTCATCGAGGGCGTCTATATCGGAGGTGTTTTCGAAGCTGCGGCCGAAAGACTTCATTATACCTTCCCGGCGGGCTCTGGCTCCTCTCGAACACGGCCAGAAGTCATTCTGATTCTCATCCGTCAACTACGAAACTAGAGAACCCGACGGGGGAAGCAGACTTACTAGAGTCTTCGGTTGGAGATCATCAATGTCTTGGGGGAAGGGTGGAGGGCTCGAAGGTACACACGGCGAAGATGGGATTGCATCGTCCTATGAATATATATGTCAGCGAGCGCAACGAGAGTAGCCACCAAGGGTTTGGAGGGAACCAGACATACCTCAAGAGTGTGCTGGGCTCCAGAAAGACGGTGGGAGAAGGACGGGATGTTCTCATCGCTGAATGGATGAGGGTTGCTGTCCTGAACCCTCACACGCTTCATCAAGGGCTCGGGTTCCGGGAGAGATAGAGTGAGCGAGTGTGAGCTGGACTCAAACAGCTTCCTCTTGACTGTAGAACCCTGGTGGTTTGTCACAGAATCACCCATCTCATTTAATGCCGGTCGGGGATCGAGTCCGGACGTAGAAGAGTTCCCGGCAAGCATGGGACCGAAGAAGCGGGCGAATCTCCGGGGAGTAACGGAAGGGTTCCTCCTTTCCCTCCTCCTGGGAGGGGAGAGAAAGGCATTTCGATTCGGGGTACTATGGCTTGCCCCGGAAGCGAGCGGAGGCTCTTGTGAGGACGTGGGAATATCGTCGAGGTCCATGGTGGCGGTCATGGTGGTGAGAAAGGAGGGGAGTGTGGGATATCGGAGGTCGGAGGAAGGGCACGGAGGTATGTTGAGAGGACTGAATGCTCGGAAGGATAGTGGCCGAGAGACAGTCCTACTTTTAAAATATATGTCACCAAGTCATACCAGAATTACAAGAAAAGGTCAATCTAGGGTTAGAAAAGAATTCCACAAAGGGTTGGGGTTGAACTTCGGATTTCAAGATCAAATCTCAGTCTGGGAGGCTGGACTTGCAGGGCACAGAACAAATCTTAGAGGCTGCAGTTGGTGGACTTATATGAGGAGACACTTAACGCGGGTGCGGGTGCTGAACGCCACTATAAACGCGATGAGGTGGATTCGTGACAGGCCAATGGCGACGCGAGGACCCACTTCGACAGGGACCAAATTGGAAACTTTTAGCAAGGTGGTCGGCGCGGTACAGCCCACTGTAGCGTAGCTGTACCCGGTACCGAGGTGCCTCAACACACAAGCCTCAAGCCTCAATTGACTGGCAACCCCACTCGATTCCCCTTCTAAACCGAATATTTTCCGTTATCGCACCCACCGCCTTTCTTATCGCACTGACGAGCCACAGTGTTGAAAGAAAAAAAAAATTTCGAACGTCTCTACCTCGCGGGGCTGCAAAGAGAACCAAGACAAGGAGGACTGGGAGATTGCCGCCATCACATCCTTCCGTCCCAGAACTCAACTACAACTCGGCCCTCCATCCACCAATTATCAGCTGGCGGCTTGACGGAAGATGGCGATCCAAAAGAAGCACGGCAAAGGCCGTCTCGACAAGTGGTACAAGCTTGCAAAGGAAAAGGGCTATCGTGCTCGTGCTGCCTTTAAGCTTATCCAACTCAACAAGAAATATGGCTTCCTCGAGAAGAGCAAAGTTCTCATCGATCTCTGCGCTGCGCCAGGTGTATGTTCATCAGCCTAGCTTTCGTCTCCCCCTTATGTTCTAATGCTAAAGCTTAAATCTCTGCAGTCATGGTGTCAAGTTGCAGCCGAAACGATGCCGGTCAACAGTTTGATTGTCGGTGTCGATTTGTCCCCGATCAAGCCTATTCCCCGAGTCATTACCTTCCAAGGCGATATTACGACAGACAAGTGCCGAGCGACTATTCGACAGCATCTCAAGACATGGAAAGCCGATACCGTTCTGCACGATGGTGCTCCCAACGTTGGTACTGCCTGGAACCAGGATTCGTTCAACCAGGCCGAACTAGTCCTACAATCAATGAAGCTCGCTACGGAATTCTTGGTGGAGGGTGGTACTTTCGTCACCAAAGTTTTCCGTTCCAAGGACTACAACCCTCTTCTCTGGGTCTTCAACCAGCTCTTCACCAAAGTCGAGGCCACGAAGCCACCCTCCTCTCGAAACGTATCCGCCGAAATTTTCGTCGTCTGCAGAGGCTTCAAGGCACCCAAGCGCATTGATCCCCGCTTCCTTGACCCCCGATCAGTCTTTGCCGAACTCTCCAACCCCACCCCCAACAATGAGGCCAAGGTGTACAACCCCGAGACGAAGAAGCGAAAGCGAGAGGGTTACGAGGAGGGCGACTACACTCAGTTTAAGGAAGTGACCGCTAGTGAATTCATACAGACGACAGATCCCCTAGCCATCCTAGCCAATTGCAACACGTTGAGTTTTGCACAACCCCCCAACGGCGACGTTGCCTTGGCAGCTTTGGAGAAGCTCCCCGAGACCACGGAGGACATCCGGAACTGCTGTGCGGACCTTAAGGTCCTTGGCCGAAAGGAGTTCAAGCTGCTGCTCAAGTGGCGTCTTCGGGTCCGAGAAATATTTGGGTTGGCCACCAAGAAGACTGAGGAAACTACAGAAGAGGTCGCCGAGGTGGAGTCCATGGACGAAGAGCTGAAGATCCAAGAAGAGCTTCAGAATCTCAAAGATAAGGAGAGTGCAAAGAGGAAGCGAGAGAGGCGCAAGGAGAATGAGCGAAAGCAAAAGGAGATTGTCCGGATGCAAATGCACATGACGGCGCCCATGGATATCGGAATGGAGCAAGATAACCAGATGGGAGAGGGTTCCATGTTCAGGCTCAAGTCGATAGATGAGACGGACGCCCTAAGGCATATTGCCCGCGGAAAGATGGCTACATTCACCAAACCCGAGAAGAAACCCGAGCTCGACAGCGGTATCGGCTCATCCGACGAGGAAGACGAGACGGAGGATCGTCTCGAGCAAGAGCTCGATGCCATGTACGATCAGTATAGGGAGCGAAAGTCTGACGCCGACCCTAAATACCGTGCGAAGCGGTCCCGGGAGGAGTTTGACGATGAGTGGGAGGGTCTATCGGCTGTGGGTAGTGCGGACGAGGGAAGCGATGATTCCGAGCTCGAAGAAGAGAGTGGCGATGAGATGGGTGACGATTCGGAGGGTATTGGAAAGTCGCTGTTAAGAGACCTCGATGATGAGCCGGCGGATAGTGCCCTGTCCAAGCGGGCGCGGAATTTCTTCAACCAGGACATCTTTAAAGATGTCTTGGGCATCCAAGATGATGAAGACACGGAAATGACCGAGGCCCCCAAGAAGGAGAAGAAGACGAAGAAGGAGGAGGCTAAGAAGAAGAAGGCCGAAGCTGCCCCTTCTGCCAAGGAGACTACTAAAGCCAAATCCCAAGCCGTTGAGTCTGATTCCGATTCGGAGAACAGCGAGGAGGAAGACACTTTCGAAGTTGTAAAGAATAACAAGGATGATGACTGGGAAGAAGAAGACAAGCGTCGGTCAGATGGCAAGATCGGTATGTTATTTAATTTCCCCCTAACCCACGCCTCACTCATGGGATATACTAACTATTGGTTAGACATTGATATCGTGACTGCCGAAGCCATGACGCTAGCCCATGACCTTGCCACTGGCAAGAAGACGAAGAGCGATCTCATCGACGAAGGATTCAACAAGTGGGCGTTCCGGGACCGCGACGGCCTTCCCGACTGGTTCCTCGACGACGAGGTTCGGCACGACAAGCCTCTCAAGCCCATCACGAAGGAGGCGGCGGCAGCTATCAAGCAGAAACTACGAGCACTGAACGCGCGACCGATCAAGAAGGTGCAGGAGGCCAAGGCGAGGAAGAAGTTCAAGGCAGCGCAGAGGCTGGAGAAGCTGAAGAAGAAGTCGGATCTCCTCAACGACGACGAGGGCATGACGGAGAGGGAGAAGGCAGATAGTATCACGAAGCTGATGGCTAAGGCTAACCAGAAGAAGCCGAGGAAGCCTGTCAAGGTCGTCGTGGCGAAGAATGCGAATAGGGGTATTCAGGGTAGGCCGAAGGGTGTTAAGGGACGATATCGCATGGTGGATCCTCGTATGAAGAAGGAGTTGAGGGCGCAGAAGAGGATAGCCAAGAGGAAGTAAAATGGAAGAAGAGAAAAGTGTACGAGGCTTTTTACTCTAGGCATAGGACGGGCGCATATAAAATGATTTTGGACATGACCTTGCCTCTTTAGGTGTATAGGGGTTAAGCATGATATTCATTTTGGACCTTGTAAAGCAGAACTCATGGTCCTCACGAGGTTGGTAAGAGGATACAATGGCCCGCTGTAATCCATATCGTACCTGTCACAGAGTGAGATGAGGCACGTAGAAGGATAAATAAGCGAGGGAGATGGGAAACATACCAGTAATTGACTGCAAGAACGAAACCTTCGTCGTCTTCGCTGCACGACTGGGACACCTTATGATACCTATCAACCCCGTTAGACGATTCATATCCCAGCCCAGCTCACTCTGTGATAACATCGCACGTACCATATGGCAGGGAGATACAACATATCCCCTGGCTCCAAAGTAACCCTCATCGGCTGAACGAACTCCGCAAACACATTCCCCTCAACCGTCCCTCTCCCCTCAATCCCCTCCCGCCCCCCAACCGCCACGCCATCAGGATCCCACGTAGGAAACGGCACGCGTGCATCCTCATCTCCACCTTCAACAACGTCCCTCTCAAGCACCAACTTCCCAGTCCCTTCCTCCCTCCGATACGTAGCCGGATCCAACCTAAGCTCCCGCACAGCGGGGGCGCACAGTGCCGGCATGAGGACAAAGTGCTTCCGCCCTCGGATCTGGACGTACAGGTTCTCGTAGCCGTCGCGGTGCATGGCGGTGACGGAGCGGGAGTTGCCGATCCAGAGGTTTAGGGCGTCGGGGGCACGGCCGAGGGCGATGCGAGCGAAGGGGATGGTTGTGGGGAGGTGGGGGAGAAGGGGGGAATATTCGTCGTGGAGGTTGTTGTTTTCTGGAGGAGATGTATGTGTAAGTGAGATATTGCATACGACGAGAACGGGCGTGAGGAAAGGGGAAGACGTTACGGGTTTGAGCGTAGCGGATTTCTGAGCCTTGGGAGGATGGATTCTTTTCTTGGTTGATGACATAGTTTAGGAATTCTTCGAAGTCTTGGTCTTCCTCGTGCGGTTTTGCGAAGACGAGGGAACCGTCTTCCATCTGAGTCGGTGCGTCGGCATTCCTATCCATTCAAACAAGGAATCTTCAGTCTCACAATCCTCTCATCCCACCGACACCCAATCTCAAAACAAAAGAAGAAAGGACGCAGAGTCTCATTGTCCAGGAGGGAGATTCAATCATTCACTCACCCCCTTGGCGTAACGGCGACATTCACCTTCCTACCCCTCATAGTGTCAACCAGGAACTCCTTGTCCCAGAGCCGGAACGCCTCCCAGTCTGGCACACAGCCCCTCACGACAAATGGCGTATTGCGCGCCACGTAGCGCATGAATTCGAGCGCGCTGGGCTCTTCATCTAGCTCGTCGATTACGGTGCTATTCAGGTCATTGTACGTGGTGATGAGGTCTCCGAGGAGAGGGTTCGGGGCCCGGCCCGGCCCGGCGTCGGCGTTAGTGTGCTGCGGGGTCATTGATTCGGAAAAAAGGAATACTGCACGGAATGGCTCAAAGAGCTGTGTTTTGCGCCGAGCTGCTTCTACTTGGTTTGCGGGATTCGCATATGTAACCTGCTTCGGAGAGGTGTGCTGATTCGAGTTTCCGTCGTGATGGATGATGGAAATGGCCTGATGAGAAAATTTCCGTCCCACCTAGAGAAAGGGTTAGGGTTCATCCTCACTTCTCAAGCCCAACGGCTTGTGAACCTAACATCACCAACTACCGCAACCCGAGTTCATCGGGGAACTTGTCGATCTTGAATAATTTAGTGCAAAAAATCCTATTTCAAATATTCATTGAAGTCTAACTAGACATACGCACTCAGCGACCCGGGTGTGGAAGAATGAGAAGGGCAAGACCACGGCCTGGATTCTATGACGAGAGGATTCAGGATATCACACTCTATCCTGATATAAGCCGGAGATTTAAATATAACACATCAGTCTATTATGTTCCAGACTCACCTCAAACCTCGACAGCACGTCTAACAGCGAGACAAAACCCCCACGTGAAATGATGTCAAGACAGGAATGTGCAAACAGCAATTCTTAGCACTACAAGCCCTAGACGAACCTCGACACCAGAATCTAATTCGAAACATGGTGTCCGGGAGTAACTGGGTGCCAGGTTCTTCAACGTGGCTTTCTGCGTCGTGTTTCCCATCCGTCGCATAGCTTCCGCGAGGTTTGCTTAGTGGTCTCACTTGAGAGTGAAAGAGGAATGGTCGGATCTCGGAGTAAAATAAAAAGATGTCATATTACCACGCGCTGATGGGCACGGGCTGATGGGAATCGAAAAGCCAAATCCATATTGCCCAAGAAACCGCCTGTTTCCAGGTGACCGAGCATAAGGAGCGCTCACGTATGACTCGACTCCAGCGTTTCATGGGAATGTCGGACGTACAATCCCATAAAGAGGGTACTGTGAAGAAGAAGAATCCAATAGCAATATAACAGAGGCTGTAATGCCCCCGTAAGCAAATATGCTATGCGAAGCCATCATCCAGGGCTGACGAGAGATATACGACGGCCGAGCCGGCGGCGGCGAGGGGCAGTTAAGCGGGCGCACATCAAGATGACCCACTCCAGAGCTGGCCTGGGAGGCAAATAAAAAGGATCGCAAAGGCTGACACTTCAAGTGCGGTACCCCAGATTAACCTACATTCTGTCAGCCCGCAGCACCACAACGATCAGATCATTGGCTCATCTGATGGTCCCCATTGAGCGGGCAGACGTGGAGATTGGGTTCTCGGTGTCCATCCGTTGCCATTAACCATATCAACAACCGATAGGGCTGGGCTACAAGAAGCGTTGGAATCCGGAATCGATTGTGCTCTGGATGAGCCCACTAAAGGAAGGTCAGAGCCCTTTCGAGTCTCAGCAACCCCTCTCCTTCGCTGCAGCGTAAGATGTCAGTTACACAGCATATACCAACCAAAGATCCCTCCACAAACGTTCTCAACGGGCCGCGATCTGGTTCCCTCAAATAACGGCTTCGCTTCATTGGAAAGCAATCCGAGCCGTTCCCCCGGCGCTGGAGTTTGGGAGCATAGGCCATATTTCCTCACCGCCAGTTTCAGACCTGGTTCTTGGGCCACAGATGTGCATCAGTTGTCATTGCTCGCAACGTCTTTGGGTCGTCAATGTCCTTCGCAAAGAATTCCAAACAGGGTGATCGTTGAACCACCTTTTCATCAGTTGTAAATTCCGCCACAAACCAGTCCAGGTCGGCAAACGACCGGTGATTGCATGCGGCAGAAATGGTGCGCGCATGGTCGCATCTCGAAAGGCCAAGCGTGGTGGAGTGAATGTTGCACTGGGCTGGCTGATAACGCTAGAATTAACACCGACTCCACCTGAAGTGTTTCGAGTCCATCGTGTCTGCTTCGTAAGTTTGACAGAAACCGAACTCGATACCTTTCTAGAGATCGAGGCGCTTCAGACGAATCAATCCGAAGCGTGTCATGGGCGAGTTTACTCCTGCTGTGGAATTTGCGCCAAATGCATCTATTGGTGCTTCCAAGAGCAATAGCGACATTCTTGGGAGCAGGTATTGCGAAAATTCGTGCTGTCGTTTGAGGCACCCAGTCGCGACGGAAAAAAAGAGGTGGCTGGTGGTGGGTTGATATGGACACGTCTTGGGTGGTGTGTGGTGCTCATGAAGCCGGGTTGTACCGCAATATTGAGCCCGTAATGCCTTGGCCTCAGCTGCATCGGGTGTCAATCGTAGACATCAGCTCGGGAAACTTTCAACATGACCCTTTCGTGTCTTTCATACCTCCCAATACTCTGATTGCAGCGCTCCATCTCCACTTTTACTGGGCTGGAGCGCCTCACGTTGAACATTGAAGTGAAGCGCGAAATGAAGCCACTAGCAGGTGGCACGCTACCCACTAATCTGTCCAGCTTGCTCAACCTAAAAAGGCTCCCGAGCTGGCTCCTCGGTAGAAGGAGCACCATCAATCTTAGTAGTGGGTAGGTTCGTTCGTCAAACACCACCACCGCCAGACTAAGAAGCAAAACGTTTGAATGAGACTATCCTCTTCGCGGCTCCATCATCCGCATTTGTCCGCAATCGCAATGTCACGCGAGTATCACGAACCTCGACGATTCGTACGAGGGACATTGCGGGGAGCCCAGGGCGCACTCAGCTTGGGGTTTCGGAACAGTCCAACTCTTTAGCGTTCCTTTCTACCAGGCCAGGTTCCCTCACGCCGCATCTCTCCTGCAAGCACCTTCACTGCATGTGAGCCGTGAGCATGTCTGACGATAGATCGTTTCAACTGGAAGTAACCCCAGGTAACCTGCAGGTTATGGACGGGAAATGTCTCGGGCGAATGAACTCTCTGATGGTGCGGTCAAGAATGAATCATCGGTACGACGTAGTTACCCAAACTCGCTGTAAGATAGGCGAGACAGATTAGATGGCGTCTATCCGGATAAGACAGCGGCGTCCGAGAAAATGTTAACTGCTGGTTTAGCAAAGAGAAGCCTTTTCTTGGTAGGGGGTCCAGGGGGAAAGAAAAAGAAAGGTCGTGGATGTCGCTGAATGACAATTGTTCTCGCTCCGGGCTGGCATACCTCATCTACCACAATTCCTACACTATTACAGAGGTATATTAAACTACTACTGTAAGTATATATAAGTAAGGTCAGTGCGGATGGCATCGTCGAGGGGTGAGGGAAGGCGGGTATTAACACGAAATACCTGTGTACCGCTCAGCCTTTCAGATATGATGATAACTTGACAAGTGACTGACAACATAACTCACTCAGTGAAGCACTTTAAACGGCTGCCCAGGGGGTGACATTGAAGCCACCAACGAAGCTTCAATGTTGAGCCAGGGGGTTGAACCGTGCCAGGGGTAAAGAGAAAAGGGACAAAAGAGCTGCTCTCGCCTGTGGTACGAAGTACATTCAATCACCGGTATTAGAATATGCTGCGCTGCGGCATTTGCGGCGCATAACACGCGTTGGTGACAGGGGGTAGAAGATATCAAATCTGATGAGAACGCGATTCCAATCGCGGAAGATTTAGACCTATGCGTACGCGGTAGGGATTGTACATACTTCGTACGTCGTAGCTGCCCCCATCGCACATTGCATGGAACAGGCGTGATCCTGGATGAATGAACATGATGTGAGCGGAAAGCGGTGTCTACGAAGTATGAAAATTCATTTCTCCACGTTCGAGACTGCCGAGGCTTACCAGACTACAAGTAGAGACTCCTACAAAGTCTGATTGCCATAAAATTACCTCCTTCGTATTTTGCTCCTGCTCCCTCCCGAGTAAGGTTATTGAGGTCATCCCGCGCTGAGCATCAATTGATCCTGGTTCGGGTTACCCTTCGACGCCAGGAACTACTATTGATGGACAGTACTTGTTCTTTGGATGTGATTTTGCTTTTTAGGTCTACGTCTACGAAGTACTTTGTTTGTGGTGCCCTTCATTCCACTCATCCAAGGGAGAGAGCTGTCATAGTAATATTGTTTCTTCATCTAAGCCATCCTTGTCTTGAACAAACGCGTTTATCATTTTCATCGCCTCTTGAATAAGCTCCCTCCCGATTCCCCCTCGCCGGCACCTTCCCAAGCTCCGCCAGTCCACATATCTCCGTCACAGTGACGTGTCTGCCGAGATTTGATGTTTAATGTACTTCGTACTTCGTACTTTCTTTTCGTGGAGGTGGTGGTAATACACTAGAGGAATGGATCAGCTGCAATGGTTACTTTAATGCTGGAACATAATAATGTTGTCCAGTATTGATTTTATGAACGAATGTTACAGACCGTACATTAGCCTAGCATGAGTACTTCGCGGGAAGCAACATCTAATCGAGTCCGTTCCTACTTCCTACTTCGTCCTGGCACACACTTGCTCTTTTCCCAATGTTTTTCCTCAGTACTTCGTACACACCCCCTGCTGGCTGCTCACACTCCGTCTCCCACCACCCACCTTCAGCGCAACACGTCCAGTAATTCCTTCCCCTTCTCTTATTTGACAAGACTCACTTTGCTCTTTCCACGACGCAATTGAACAACTCATCGTGCAGGTGCACCGCACCCTCCACCATCCACCGTGCCTTCCTGCCTTCCAACGTCTCGAACCCCCAATTGAACATCGAAGCTTGACCTTCGCCCGTCACTCGTTTGGGTGTTATGCTTTCGTGTCTCTTGGAGTCCCTAATTGCAGGTTAGAGCGCATCACGTTCGTTTCTTACTTTCGATTCCATCGTCTGCAAGGGCTTGCTCGTTCTTGAGGCCCGTCGCTCGTTCCATGACGAGGACTGCATTGGCTGCCCCTTTAACGTGAACTGCCTCCGTGTCCTCGCTTCTCCCAGGATTCCTACTTTTGCTCGCCGAGCCCCCCAAACTCTCAGCCCTAACCCTTGGAAGGCCACTCGGAGACAACTCGCCTTCCCAATTGGCCCGCATCTCATCGTGCGTCGCGTCAATTGATCTCAGCAAGGCCTCACTCTTCGCCCCTGCCTCTTTTCCCGACACGTTGGTAGGAACCCGGGGAAACCGACTTGTTCATGGGTGAGCCGAGCTGTCGTTGGACGCTCTTGGTTGGCAATCCGTGATCTCCTTCGTACGGAAGCCTCTCTTACTCACCTCCACCAAGCTCTCCTCCCAATGCCTTGATCTAGTTCATTGATTGGCACTATCAACTCCCATCAGGACCTCTCACGCAAAGCCCAACTTGCATCGCCCGTCTTGCCACCCAATTCTCAGAGTCCTGGCACAGAGCACTTGACCTTCGTGTTCGGGGCGCTCGCCTCGCTCTTTCTGCCCAATTTTGGAAAGCTACTCATCCTCTCCGAGTCGCACGCGTCAGGTCCCGTTATTTGACCAGGCCAATCCGACATTATCCCCGCGTTGAACCCAAACCTGGCCTCGGTTCCTCCGGCCGCTGAGGGTAGCTCTCCTGGTTGTCGGAATTTTTGTATCCACCAGGTGGCCGTGGCCGTGGCCGTGACCGTGGCCGTGTAAACAAAGGCCGCCCTCTGTTGAGCTTCGTGTAATCACCACCTCCCTGACATTGGACACGTCGACATGCTACGTGTGAGGTTATTCATATTCACCCCTAATCTCACCTATACTTATTGCCGACATCCTCACCTTCTCAATTGACGCCTTACTTGCTACGGACGCCGTCACCAAGAGCTTACTGCGCCCCATACGTTACGCCTTCGGTCTCTTTAGTAGCTCGGCCCCTGACCAGTCTGATATTTCTGCCCGACTCTTTTGCCTGCTTCGACGGTGATCCCTCGAGACTCCACAGCTAGTTGTCCCCTAGCATCATTGACCCGTTGCTCATCCGCTTCCTCTCCGAAATCTAGGCTCGCTTCGCTCGTTCCCCTAACACTCGCCACCACCTAACTAGCACCTATTATCCACCACACCATCCAACGATCCTTTGACCAGACGACCGTGGGCGGGGCCGATTCAGAACGAATGGCTTCCTCCGAGGTTGACCAGAAATTTCTGGGCAAACTGGCCAAGATGGTCGAGCCAAGCAACCCGTTACTAGCCTCCATCCTCTTCAAGATCCTTGGTCTTTCTCTTAATCTAGCTGACCAACTTGTCACCGCAAAGAAGCAACGCCGACACCAGGCAGAACAGACACCAGAGTTCCTCAAGCTTGTTCTCCATATCATTTGGCTATCAAGGGAAGGCCTCAAAATGCTCGATCAATATGTGATACCCAGCGTTGGTCATGGAGTGGTCGAACTCAGAGTGCTCGCGTACAAGCTCCGCGCCTCATTCTACCACATATTTGTCTTGTTTCACAACAGCCCACCAGTTTCCGACCTCGCCATTTCCACCCCAGATATCCTTGCCGGAGCTGCCGCCGGCCTTGCAACGCCACCAAAAATCTATAAAGGCAAGGGAATAGCCCGGGACGACGATCTAGAGTCTCTTAACTCTTCGATACAGCCAACTCATCCAATGGAAGGCGGCCCTGTCGGTCCCCCACCTGGTTTTGCGGCAGAATCACCCGCCTCTTTTCTCATCCCTGCCACGGATTATCTTCCAGTGGCGCACAAGTCATTCAAAGAAGCCGTTGTCCTTGCGGAGGAGTTATTATGGGGCTCTCATTCACTCCGATTATCTGTCAAGACGGAGTACGCTGCTTTCCTGTACGAATGCGTCCACGACCCCGAGGCAAGCCGGGCCCTAGCGAAGAAGACGATTGCCGAAGTGTATGATGCCCAGGAAGGGATGGATGATGATATGTTCGCTGATGCATGCGAGCTTGTTACCGTCCTCGGAAAGATGATGAAGAGGGGCTTGGGAGCGAGTAACACGCCTAGTAATCGACAAACCCCAACGCCAGCAGGACCACCTCCCGGAATGGAGAATCCCATATGACGTTTCCATCACCCGCCCAAACCGTATTTCGAGCGCCAAAGGGTTTTCAGAGTTTGGCGGATTCCGCACTTATATCTAGTATCTAGTTTCGACGACTCCGTACCGACAGTGGGTTTCGTCCATTAATACGATACTCCGCGACAGCATAGCCTGCATAACATCACATCACCATCTCCTGCGGCCCCAGCATCTCCCCGCCTGGACCACCTTAATTTGAGCCGGAGTCGACTAAGCAACCATGACGATTCCGTATATATTCGCATCTATCCTTCACAATAGTATTTGAGCAGTTGGGATCTATTATTCTTTTCTTTTCTGTTTTACATTGAGCATACTGCACGGCGCAACGAGGTCTTTTTCACACACATAGAACCGGAGCAGGACCAGTGGAAGAAACTTGTTGCAGACATCAAGTGAGCGTTGGCTTTGTACTTGTATTCGCAAACAGGATTTTGTACCAAAAAAAAGTTTGAAGGGAAAGGGGAACGTTTTTTTTTTTTTTAATACTTTCAGGACCAAATGTCGTATAGACTATTTATTCGTGTTTCCCGTTTTTCTGCCCCTTTTCTTTTTCGCGCGGGAGGTTTTTCGATCTTCTCGTTCTATGTTGATACCCAAACTTGTTCCTGTATCGAAGGGCGTCACCTTTGGTTTGTTGAGCTTGGATCTTCATGTCCGCGTTCTATTTTCCCAAGCGAACTTTCTTCGTCTTCACCTAGCTTCGCTTCAAGATTGTTCCTAGGTCCCTTGTCAATGCAACCCCCGACGTCTTCGATGTGTCCCTTTTTTTTATTACTCCGACATCCTGTTGTGAGACAACGTGAGTGACTTTTTACGATTCATTAGCATTTACAAGGGGTTTGTGTATTATCACCAATGCTACGCGAGAGGAGCGCACGGCAGAAAGAAATACTTGTGTGTTAAATAGCGTCTCGATTGAATTGATGTATGATGCTTATCTTCGAGAGAAGCAGATGTAATATGCTTGCTCGCCAGTTGAGACAGCGAGTTGTCAAACTGTCAATGATAACTGTTCATCCTCGAGGACTTGGTCTCTGTGTCTACCATCTAAACACCCCTGCTCCGCCTGATCTTGTTCTAACTCTATGCTGTATGGTGCCGAGAAGATGCGATGCTCTTGGGGAAGAAAGGGAATGAAAAGAAAAAGAGAAAAAAAGGAACAATTTCAGTGAAAAAATAACATATAAAGAAAACAAACAGGGAAATTTTGAGAAAAACGAAACCTCGTGGGAGGACACAAGCCGCCGTCTAAGAAATGCCCACCCATCTTACACTCACCCCTTATTTTGTTCTCCCGTCTCGAGATGCACCATCTTATGCCAACTTTCGAGAACAGGAAAAAGAAAAGAAAAAGGATGGATCCGTGATGCCGTCGAGATCTGTCCGCCAAAGGTTCTCGCTCTTATCGAAAAAAAAGATCAATGGACCAGATCGCCGTGTCAACCGAGTTCTCCGCCATCGTCTATCGCAAACCCCATCGTCTTGAATGACAGTGTGTCGGTTTGTCGTGTCGCCACCATTTCTATTTTTTTTTCTCAAATGAGACACCAAGTTAAAGAAAATCAGGATAAAATCGTGCCGCGGTCAGAAGGTTCGAAGGGGTCAAGTTGTTTATGCTGGTCCAGTCCAGCCATCCAGGTTGAAATCTTGCCGTCTCGCACGACGGCATATTGCTCAGCCTCGGCAGCCTCGCATCTATCGCGGAAGACACTCAGTGGGAGCATCTGTCCGGTAGCATTGAAGAAGTTTGCTTGCATCTCCAGCCACTTTCCTCGCTTCATCTTACTGTCCATGGACGCGAGGACCTCGCAATCGCGCTTTGTGTAGTGGCTGCCCAGATATGGAGGATGCAAATTCTCCTTAATCTGATTCTCGACGTACAGTTGCCGACCCACGTCAGACTCTTCATCCTGCGACCTCTTCGAGTGGTAATTCGTTTTCCGACATTGGGTGGCGGCAGACTTGAGCTTCCGCATGAGCTTCTTGAAACGTCGCTGCGCCCGTCTCTTTCCGGTTCCCAGGACTTCGGCGATAAATGACCAGGTCTCACCATCTTCTTTCAAGCTCATGAGGAGTGCGTCCTGGGACTCAGTCCAGGCACTCTAGGCCTTTTTGCGTCCTTGGCCTCGCGAGCCCTTCAACCTGTCACGGGGATAATCAGCGGCGCCAGCACCAGAGGATACCGAGCGGCCCTTGCGTTCGCTCGAGTATTCGCCTTCGCTGTCTATGGAACCAGAAAGTGATGCCGACTCTGACGCGGATCGATGATGGTCGTTGGCATGAGGGCTGCTTCCGGGAGAAGCAGCAATGGATTCGGAAGAGTCTTCAATGTCAGGGGTCTCCTGCTCTCCTGTCTCTCTTGATTCTGCGCTTGAGGAGACAACGGAGGAGTCAAAGTCCAAACGCCGATCAGAAGTCTCGTCACTTTCTCCACTGTCTTTATATTCCTCATTCTCATCTTCGCGGGATTTAGTGTCGCTGGACGAGGAGTCGTGGTGGGGCAGTCGGCCATTGAATGACAGTGTACGGAAACGATGACCTCTGGGGAAGTTCTTCACCATTGTACCATTATACTCCTGGTTGTTCACTTTGTGACGAAAAGAAAATACAACCTTTGTGGATCCAGAGATCTGAGATTCCGAAGCCCGACTCCGGGGATAGGACTTCACAACAAACGATGTGTGAGGCGCCATGATCTCACGTTCCAAGAGGGTTATGCGCATAAAACAAGCTCAAGGTCTGAACCCGCCGTACTTCAGAAGGCACAGGCACTCCCAGTATGGAATGAGTAGCGTCCCGGGTGTCCTATTCTAGATCGTCAGCATACAAGGTGGTAAAACGATGGGATATGCTACAGGATTATTGCTTGTGTGACACCGTGGGGCGTTGCACCGCCGGGGGAAAGAGACCTCGACCGTTAGTAGACTTACGAGACGACGTGTATGCGCGGCTTCTTTCAGTAGCGCGCGGGTTAATCTATGGTGGGGAGAAGGGTGAGGCTAGTTCTTCGGAGAGAGATTAACGCAGAATGGTGGGGATGTTGAATTGTCGAAGAGGGCGGTTACAGTGACTGCTTTTATATTAGAAGAGTGTTCAAGCCCCGCGAAGACTGAATCATTTACAAACGAAGGTCGAATCCTATCGCAATAGCTCAATCGCTATTGTTCCTCTTTCCGCGATTGTTGATGATGAGAGAATGAGGGAATGTGGAGAGGGCATGACCAGGATTGGACGTTGGAATCACTCGATTGGGATGGCCTGCAGAGCGGGAAGGCGCGCTGGGGGCCAGTGAAGTGAGTCGTTCTCAACAAAGATCCAACCTGAGGATGGAAGGGCTTTGGGCTCCGACAAGGGAGCGGTCGTGTGATATGCGCAGATCGAATAGCCCAGAAGCATTAACTATAGCCCAATTATACGTTGAGTCGAGGTTTGTTGGAAGATCGGGGAAGATCGGGGGTTTCGATCAATGCCACGTGGTGAGTGACGTGCAGGAGTCCTTGAAACACCAAGATCGAATTGTGCGATGAGGATCGAAAACGAGGAAATGAGGCAGGGTGAGATCAAATATGTAGGAAGTAAACGCGTCGCGTGTGGCAAGCTGAAGCGGGTAGGCGCTTCTATTTTTGGAGAAGGCGTGGCTGAGACTCTCAAGTCATTGGGGACAAAGCAGGAAGGACCCATTCAACGCGAATGAAGGAATAGGGAAATCCTTCGAGTATCGAGTGCCGCACATGTCATCATTGATGTCCTCCCGTGGGGCGTTCCTACCCCAAAAGAAATGTAGAGATCTAAAGGAAGCAGCACAACCCTGCAACTTCCATCGCTGTTACTCAGGAAGGAGGGATCCATCCTGGGAATACATCAGGCTACCCCAAAGTAACTAACAACGAAGCATTGTTAAAGAATTTGATGTAAGTGATCTCCTCAGTGCTCGGTCTCGATGATCCTCGACGATCCCATTCAAATACCAAGTCCATGTCAGTGTTACTCCGGAGAATGGACTCAAGACGTTTCTCTTGACGAATCCGGAGAAACTTGTATTCTTCTAGTTGGTGCTGTCGAGGGGGACGATATCATCGGGTTCCTCGGTCGAGATTTTACCACCTTGAGCGACCAACACAGCTCTTCAGAAATCATGGAATCTCTGGAATTCCATTCAGTGGAATAGACCTTTCATCTGTCGTCTCCAGATACCAGCCACCTCTGATCATAGACCGCTATCAACCTGCTCCAAAGCGCCCTCACCTTGGACATGACTGGATCCTATTCCTTTAAAGTCTCTAATTCTTAGACGCCAACGGCGGAAACAGGATTGGAACATTGAGAGGAAAGGGGAGTATCAAGTGAGCGAGAACCGGGGTGGGTGATAGAGTTGCAAGGCTTGGACCAAGTGTAGTCTTGGCCGTCCACTTCCATGATTTGGGGATAGGAATATTGAGCAACCGACAGTTTCATTGAAGACTAAAATTATTTGCCAAGACCCGAGAGCCTCTGGTCTGTGCTATGCATAGAACTGCCGTTTATGCATGAGTTGCGACACACGGTCCTGGGATGAAGATGCTGCCGCTGACTCATCCAATCACGCAACCGAACATTCAAATTTGAATGCACCCTTGACGGTGATTGAGAATAATGAATCTACTGAAAGGTGACGTTACTTCGTCCCATCAATATCTCGCTATGGCCAAGTTACCCGACCTACCTCCAAACTATGCGAAAGCCTTGGAGCTGATCGATGCAGCTCACGCCCTCGATCCTCGCCAAGCCGCAGACACAAGTCCCTTCGAGCTTCATTATGCCAAACACATGACTCAATGGCTCACCTTGAGATGTCCTGATGCCTCACCAGCGCTTCAACTCGCCTGTCGAGCGCAACACTTCCGACGGTAAATATAACCCCACCTCCAAAGACCTTCGGACAGCAGCACATGGCCCAATTGCATGGCTATATGTGCAGAGGAAGAATGCAGTTTAACTTACAGTCTCGAACCTCTGGCTACCCAGATGGGAAAACCCCCGGAGCAATTACCCCATGACCAGGGCCGGCTATCTCACCTGGCGCGCCAAGCTTAAATCGCTCGCCGCTACCCAAGTCGCCGAGCTCCTGGCCTCTCCGGAAATCGAGCCGCCGATCCCCGCGGACGACGTTTCCCGTATCGCGGGGCTCATTCGCAAGGAAAATTTGACGACGAACGAGGAGACGCAAGTGCTCGAGGACGTGGCGTGCCTGGTGTTCCTGGACGATCAGTTTGACGAATTTGAGAAGTCGTCCGGAATTGACGAGGAGAAGATGGTGGGCATTCTGAGGAAGACGTGGGGCAAGATGAGCGACAAGGGAAAGGAATTGGCTTTGGGGATGGAGCTCAGCGATAGAGCGAAGACGCTTATTGGAAAGGCATTAGAATCTTGAGAAAATACAAGCAAGGTTTGCTCATTTTTTTTTTTTTCTTCTTTATCCTTCTTTATTTATTTATTTATTTTTTTTTTTCTGGCTGCTGTATCTACAGAGAGGTACATGCATGCATCTCCAAATAAGATGCTAGAAAGTCGTATCGAATGTTCCAATGCGCAAACTCTGCGTAATAGGAATTCCGATGCCTCTGGTTCGGTGCAATTAGGACCGACAGCTTCTCCGAGATGCGGAGAAATTGGCTGCGGAGTGGGACATCGCCAATCACGACGACCATCGACAACATCGCGGAACCGTAGTTGATCTTTATAAATAAGTCGACAACGACGCTGAAGCCAAGAACCGGGCGAGTGCGGACACTGCAGTAGTATATCGCGGTGACGCCAATATCCGAAGTAGTCGTCAAGAATTACTTGGATTGTATTAACACCCAGCTGATCTGTTTTGCATATAATAACTTATGCCGGGATCATGGACACCAAATTCGACACCAAAAACCAACCACCCAAACCACCTCTGTCGTCCCTCATAAATGTCCACGATTTCCAACTCGCTGCCGAGAAATCATTCACCCCCAAAGCCTGGGCCTTCGTCACCTCCGCCGCCACGGACCTCTATACCAAGCACCGCAACAGCTCCACCTACTCCTCAATAACCCTACGCCCTCGCGTCCTTCGCGACGTCAGTGCCGTCGACACGCAATGCTCCATGTTTGGTCGGACCACCCGTCTTCCCATCTTTTGTTCGCCAACCTCAATGGCTCGAACGATTCATCCCGAAGGTGAGAAGGAACTAGCGAGAGGTTTGAAAGCCACGGGAGTGCCCATGTGCGTTTCTTCCAGCGCATCGTTTCCGCTGGTGGATATTATGAATGAAATTCGAGGGACTGAGGCACACGATGGCGACCAACTGCCGGTTTTCTTGCAGCTTTATGTGGATAGGAATCGGTCGAATTCCGAGAACCTGATGAAGAATGCGAAGGAGCAGGGTATCGATGCCCTGTTCCTTACTGTAGATTCTGCCTTGCCGGGGAAGAGGGAGGCGGATGAGCGAATACAATCGGATGAGTCGCTTTCCTCTCCCATATCTGGCCTGAAGGCTCGCAATGACGCAAAGGGAGGGGCCCTAGGCCGGATCATGGGTGGTTTTATCGATCCGTCACTGTCATGGGACGATATTCCCTGGCTTCGGAAGCATCTCCTTGGCATCCCTATCGTGCTAAAAGGGATTCAGACGTCAATGGATGCGGTCAAGGCCATGGAAATGGGCGTCGATGGTATCGTGCTGTCGAATCATGGTGGTCGCAACCTAGACACTGCCCCAGCGACCATCATGGTGTTGCTCGAGCTAAGGAAGAACTGTCCCGAGGTGTTCGATAAGATGGAAGTCTACATCGACGGAGGGATAACTCGTGGGACCGACATTTTCAAGGCTCTGTGTCTTGGGGCAAAAGCTGTTGGACTTGGTCGAGGGTTCCTATATGCCTTGAATTATGGCGCGGAAGGTGTCCGGAAATTCGTGGACAGTAAGCGTCATCCCCTTCCCTGAAACAGAAATGCACTTGTGCGAATCTCCCAAGATTTGCAACATCCACTGATATCATTATCCAGTCCTCCAAGATGAACTGGAGACGACGATGAAATTGTGCGGTGTTACAAGTCTGGAGGAGCTCCACCCAGGGTATCTGAACACTCTGGCTGTGGATCACTTAATACCGTGTCCAGAAAGTCACCTTCCTCATTATGATCGTCAGTTTCCGAGCAAATTGTAGATACCTACTTCATGGAGTGAACGTCTTTCCGTATAGGTATTGCCATAGCCTTTTCTCGGTTCGTGCTTGTCACTTCTGTCTATGAATGCGGTGTCGAACATGCTTCACGGGGACTTGGAGGACCACGGTATATATTGGCTTCCTCATTTACGTATACGGCACGATGTTAATATTGTGTACGCGATTCACGGACAAACACGGAGGACTGAGGCGGGATACACCCCCTATGTCCATCTATACTCAAGGGAGTACGTACGATTCCTATCAATATTATCGCACAAGTCAGACTTGAGAACCCTATTCCGCCGTCGTGCTCGTTAATTCCTCATTACATTCCGCTTCTCTCTTCCGCTTATCACTATGTTTATCGATACCCAGCCGCCGCGGGGAGACGCGGTATCGGGTCATACGGTTGCGGATAAGGACCCGATGGCTGCATCTGCATAAACGGTGGAGCTCCCTGAGGGTTTAGGTGTATAAAGCTCGTGGGCTGCGGCTGCGGCTGTCCTGGGGACACAGGGCTTATTAGAGACTGCAGGAAAGAATACTGGCTCTGCCTCGGAGCGGAGTCAGCAGAGACGATAGGCTGCTGCTGTTGCATTGGCGGTTGCTGGGAGTGAGGCTGTTGGGCTTGGGCTGCTTTCCGCTTTCGCAAGAAAAAGAATGCTGCGATGCCAATGAGGAATAGGCCAACTATTGGGAGAGGTTAGAGAATTTTCCTCTTTTTTTTCTTCTTTTTTCTTCTCTCTCTCTCTTGTTCAAACCCTTCTGTAAGTAGGTTCGTTTTGAGAGACTTACTGATACTGCCGAGTACGCCGCCGACGATTTTCGCGGTATCATTATTATCTTCGAATATCAGCACAAACTTTCCATGCAAGTGATAAAAGTCTGAAGTCAGAGGGCGCCGACTTCTTCATGGCGCTTGAGATACACGTACTTGACTTTACATTCGGAGCTGGGGGCGTAGGTGTGGGTGTGGGTGTAGCAGTCACAGGACCCGGGGTTCTCGGCTCAAATATTGAGGTCGGATCGACAATCCGCGTCGTCGTCGGTGATGTTGGCGGTTGTCGAGAGGTATGAGTGGTTGTCGCCCGCGCATAGACAGTCTCTATGGTTTTCGTAGTGCTGCACCCATATCCTATCATACCATCCCTGATGCCTCCGCTGTGAAAATAAGTAACGCATCTAGATGAATAACTAGGGCTTTAAATCAAAAGTCCAAAATAGTCAGCGACATGGCACAATAGTCCGGCGAGCCACGAGAAGGAGAGGAAAAGGAGGTGGCTTAAAGAGAGAGTGGAGGCTCGCTCGTTTCAGGAACTTACCACAAGAGGACGCGGGCCCGCGAAAGAGATGGTAGACGGGAGTATGCAGAGGATTGAGTGTAGTCGTAGCAATCGGTCCTGAGAGAGCACCGGCCTGAAGTCGTACAGCAACCGACGATGCTGGCGATTATTTCATATGCGCACGTATATCCCGAGTGGCAACCGATTTCCGAGGCTAAGTTTGATTAATAGTTGAGTATAGTTTCTCGTCATCAACGAAGTCATCATGATTAGGCAGCTGTGAGTATCGCTGAAGGGAAATGGAAAAGAGAGAAATGGACAGGAAACTCACATATATTCCCGTCCGCATAGCCGCAGACATCACTGAGCAATTGACGCTTTTCGAGTCGAGCCTTAACATCTTGTTGAGTAGGTGGCGAGGTAGGTTCAGGGCCGGTCTCGTATAGCTTCGTGAGTAGTACAGCATAAGCCGTTTCCTCGGCAGGAGCCTACGACGAAGATCCGTCGTCGCGATTCCAGATCAAGGCCTGAGACTTCGCGATGCTGAAGACCCCGAAAAGTACCGCACCAAGTCGCATTGCGGCTCTCATTTTCTTTGGTCCTTGAGTCACACTTCGGCGAAAGCTATCTGTGTAGGATGGAATCAAGAATCTCGCTATTACGGACTAATACTTGAAACGGAAAGTAGCCGAAAATGAGGAAAAGTCGAAGATAGGGAAGGGGGGAGAAGTGAGAGAATGTGCCGATGTGAAGAGTTCTGCTCCTCGTTTTCCCTCATCCATTATCCCATCTTCGCGTAGCACAAGCACCACTTGGGCGCAAGGCTGCGCTAGTGCTAGAAGAGGTTTCTATTGAATTGGAAAGTTTTTGGCCTGCATTGTATTGCATGGCGATGACCAACTTGGTGTCAAGGACGGCGGAGCCTTGCGGTCCCTGCTCCTACTCTTATAGCTGTTGTCAACTTCTGAGATGGCGACACTTCATGATCCCTGTAAGTTTGGGAATACTCTTCGCTCCATAGGGGCCAAGACTCGGGGGCTGGCCAGGCGAGTTCACTAACGGAACGCCATAGTAAGGTAGGTATTATTGGGTCCAAGCCAGTATTAGGTTGTAATGGCCTCGATCAAACAGTTGCGGACACAGTTAGCTCTCTTGTACGAAGTAATAAGAAACATTAGTATATTGTTATTATTATTCTCGGCATTTTTTTTTCCGCGTAGGCACAGGGTTGGGGGCAGGTTCATGAGCAGGATGGACTGATCGTTGACGAATTTATCGGATGGGCTCGCCCGGATTGCCAACAGTTATGTATCCTTACGCATCTCACCAAAGCTGTAGGTCGGGAATTACTGACCGAAGAGCTGTGCTTTGTAGTCAGGTTCCCGTGGTTACGGTAAGTTGGGAGGATCCGGCAAGGGGATAAGCGCCGTCCGCCGCCCCGACGCCGAACGTTGGACGGAGCACTGACCCGGAGCCGGCGCCGGAGAACTTTGGCTCCACTAAAAGCCCCGACATCAAAGATTCACAAGAAAAAAAAACCGACTCAACCGCCGAGGGTAGTATTTTGAGACGCTCTTCCAACTCCGGGGCCGATCGGCACGGTAGACAAACTTTCAGCTTGGTGCATCCTCTACTACATGGCCGGGCTCTACGTCACATTGATCATTGATGCTCTGGCAAGCTGAGAAAACCCCTCTCATATCGGCCATACTTTTAACGATTTGTCTTGAAATGTCGTTCAGACGGCCGGAAGAGGAACATTCTTGTGATAAATCGAACCCGTAGTCCCCTTAGGGAAGATGATCTGCAGCGAGAAAGCTAGGTTAGCCCTATATTCTCGGGGATTTACGTACCCCGGACCTGACGATCACTCATCCTAGTTGCCCACGCCCTCCTTCGACGATATCCGAAGAGTACGCCATCAGCACCAGTATTCTGCTCCACAGGGATTATATAGACTGGCCCGAGACTGGATGTGGTAGCGGGAGTACACATCATATATTGATCTACGGATGGGCTTCAGCCACACCACACAACGAGCTCACATCATGATCGCTGCCGTGCACTGGCCACTTCCCCAAAAACCCTTTCCCACGCCTGGGGAAGATAATCATTGTTGATTACCATGCTTGTGAAGAAAAGCCACCCCGCCATGCGATATCCGAGGACCGGGGAGCCATGTATAATCGGAAAGAAGCACATCGTTCCAAAATAGGCGTATAAAAGTCTGAAATGGTTGAGAGTGGGCAGCCCCCAGGGATCTTCCGGCGAAACTTTGGAAAGTACCACCGAAAGAACAGGCATGCTCAAAAAATCACGAAGGTCATGATGCTGTTCGGTGTAGGCGGCGTGATTCCATGACCGCGTCCAGATTTGTTGGCATTTGATGTCACAGATATGACGAGGCCCCGCCAAGCGCCCGAACTAGAAGTTGGTATTAGTTTCTCCGCGGATAGTAGTAGAACCTGAAATTTGAAGCTGAATAGCCATCGTATGTGGGGAATATACCGCAACCACTCTTCACCTTCAAGCCAGTGAATATGGAGGGTACCATGGGCTACTTTGCCTGCCTCGGCTTTCTTCTTCGTTACTCTGGTTTTCTCCAATATCCCAAACCCTCACCGATTCAGCTCCCAATTCCAACACTACACTCCATTGCAGCATGATCGTAGACATCGCATGCCGATTCCCCTCCGTCATGTCGTCTAGGTCATGTCTACATTCAAAGGGATGTTCCATCGTGCTTTCAACGTAGCCGACGTGCCACAAATTTTGATCTGGGTCAGAGTTGCGCCTTTCCAGCTGAACAAGCTTCCACATCGGGATCTTAATCAACCTTCCCGCTGCCGCCTGGCTCCAGACCATATGCATGGTGTGCCTTTCCCGAAGCAGCTTTCGGCGTTAGGCCAAAGAATCAGAGACAGACTTCTAGATCTTAGCTCCGTTTCGTCTGGCTTGCAGGAGCTACCCTTACCCGAGAGCTCTGGGCTCACTTTGTTCGATTCACACACCCAGACATGGCCCAATCAGTGATGCAGTCTTGTTTGGGAATCTCACATGGAACCTTGCGAAGATCCGGCTCGGGCATTAAAGCACCACCGGGCCACGGCTTTCCTAGTCTGAACGATCCCTCGTCTTCGCCGACGCAGACTTATGCACCCTGAGTAGTGCAGGTGTCCGCCTGGGATCTATGCTTCAATCTCCCGTCTTCCAAGTGCGTCATCTCCTGCTCCACGCATCTCTAGCTCCCGCCAGCTGAAACAACCGGGTATATTCTTATTTCAGCATGCGGATGGCAGGTAGGACTGGCCAAGGAGTCCATCTCGCGCACCAGTGCGCCTCACTGCCGGAAATTCACAGAGCCAGGAGAGCCAGAAACACTACTATCTACATGTGAACTAATATTCAGGTGTTCTACTGCATTCTTGCTCAAGTCCGCGGATTCCTCACCGCCGCCTTGAGGTCTCGAAAAGCAGAAGTAAGCTGAAGAAGGAACCTGAGGGCAAAAGCTCACTGCGGTTCAACATGCCCGGTGTGGGATGTGAATCGGTGCACAGACGATCATAATTGCGGCACATCATCAGCTAGCTTGCCACTCGGCTCCTCCCCGAGATGCAGGATGCTTGATCAAGGAAAGACTTGGTTGCCGCCCTGTGACATGATTGAGTTGGAATCGCCTGGGTCTAAAAATGCTTTGTAAAACAGAGGTAAGCGAGATGCCCCATTGAAACATGCGCAAAGTTTTATGAGGCTTTAGTGTACGATACTAGATATGGTCAATGGATTGACTTTGACACGGCAACGGGGCAAGTACACACACGTATTAAACCCTTGCTCAAGTATTCCGCAGTCTAGTACGTCAATGTGGTATCCCCGACATCATACCTCAACCCCACCAACATGCAGAAGAACACAATCAAGGCCTGGCCTTGACCGTTGAGGCTTTTCAGACGTGCATGTACCGCAGTACTTCGTGGTTCGCTTCGCCTTCCGACTCAAGACGCTATGCTCCAAGATCGGGAAAGTATGGGTCCCCTGTTTGGCGTGCATTTAAGCTACAAGTAACTCTAGTTCCGGAGATACGGAGTAAACGGTACATGTACTTGGTAGACGCTGTTATGGCCCAAGACTGCGGGGGTGTCCGTGACGTAACAAAGTACAAGTACCAACGTCTATTGATCCTAAGGTACTCACGTCGACTCAGTCCAGTGTCGCTGATTCTACAGATTAAACTCAAGAAGGGTACCCGTGTAATGAAGTACACAGGTAATACACAGGCTGCACTACATAGACCCTCACTTGTGGGAATTTTCTTGCCTTGCCTAATCCGGCAACGACTCGCAGAAGAGAGTCTGCCAGAAATTCTGCCTACCAACCCCAGCTGAACCATGACGCGTCTGTAGCATTTTTGCCAGAGATCTTTCAGCACCCACACGCCCTGACGTGCAGATTGAAAACATTTGACTAAATCCGAGCCGAAAAACAAAAATTTCGTACATGACACAGGAGGGCATCTTGGAAATGCCCTCAAGTGCTGATTCAAAATTATCTAATTCCTCAGAGAAGCAGAAAGGGCCCCTGGCGACATTGATCGATTGCAACCATGCACATGAGGGAGCGCCTAAAATCACCGAAAAGGTAAGTTCGGGGCTGTCGAGCATCCCAGCCACGAGGCGGGCGCACAACCCAATTGATCCTTCGCACTTCGTAGACGCCAATTACAGGTCGATTACAGCAGAGTACCACGAGGTAAGTACACTACTGTAGACTTATCGAGGTTGATGTACTTCTGAGGAGTAAAACGAAACACATGGGGGGGAAAGCAAATTTGGTGGGGTCGGTCAAATCCTCGGATCGCTGGGGCACAACTTCACCCTGTCACCAAGTCGTCCGGGATGGAGGGTGCATCGCAGTGGGAATGCTAGCCGAGATGCAGTGTTTCCCAGACCCTGAAACACTTCTGATCTAGATTTTCATCTCATCCCATACAGTGAGTCGTAGGGAAAAGTGATTCGCTACTTCGTAAGTTGGTGATGGGCCTCTGTTGCGCACTGTCGAGTGAAAATATCATCGAGGTCTCTTGACTGGACTCTCCTTGCAAGCTACGTGCCGGTTAAGCTCCTGGTGGGGTGGGGGTCTGACGACAACCATTGAAGGACCGACCCTGGATAACATAGAGACTGACCGCTTGAAGAGTCGAAGACTTCGCAACCGGGGTCACCGGCGGTGCCCAATGATGCGCCTGGCTGTACATTGACACTCCACGAGTCCGCAACGCCACTTGAGTGTTTAGCGCGTGCGACATGAACCTTGCGCTATCCCCCCACTCGTCCCCCGAAACGGCTTGACATAACCAGAAAACCGGAAACTGTCAGGCTTCCACTAAGGAAGGGTCTACTTGTACTGGCGTGTGTGTAAACCAGCAATGTATGCGGCGTGCTATGTACATACTAGGGGAGAACCGGCGGAAGCTGCCCCAATGAACAGTGGATCTACTTCTTACAATGTACGAATTGACATCCGGCATAGCATAGGTTCACCCCCTCCATCCCGATGACAACTCCATCAGTCATTGGAACATTGAATAAAGGTAACACACTACACTAGCCCAGGAGACCACGCGACAGAAAGGAGGGCCCCAGAATTTTCCGACTGGTTACCAAGAGCTCCAACTTCAGCTGCTCTGGATAAGCCGAGGGGAGATCCGTGAACATCTCCCGAACCCGGTGGCTCAAAACAAGAAGGTTGCAGTCGGCGGTTTAACAAATAGAAGAAAAAAACTGGCAGGCGGAGGCAAATGGCGATAACCCCGTCATCATTGCCACTCTCCTAAAAGGAGGTAGGATAAAAATACCAAGATTAAAAGAAAAAATATTTTTCTGGTGGCAATATTGATTGATGTCTGATGAGTTTGTCCGGGAGAGTGGGCGTGGGGGGTTCACCGATGAGAAGCCTCAAGACTTTGAATTTTCCCATACTCGAAAAAGAGAAGAAGAGGAGATCTATAAAAGATATAAGTTCCATGGAAAGAGGATCGTATTTCTTTTCTAAAAGAGTGGCTGACGTTTGCAAAATCTTATCCTCTAAAATACTAGGTTCCGGTGCAAAACCGTATTATGCAATATCGCCCGCGACAAGCTCGACATCGATATCAATCCTGTTGATCAGCTAGTAATGATTCTCCACCGCTCCCTGGAGCTACACTGGTCCTCCGGCGGCGATATTGGCCAAGTCGTAAAGTTCTGAAATTGATGTTACAATCCAGGAGAAAGCAATGATTGGAACACAAGAACTCGTCGTCCCTGCCCTATACTAGACATATTATCATCGCTCTGAGATAGCTTCTCCGGCTATTCGCTCGGTGTATATTGGTGTTTAATTCTGGACCGTTGAGTCAAATATGCCCTGCTCAGCTCTCATGCGGCGTACCATCCATGATATTTAGATCGATATCATGGCCGTTGTCCAGTATCTTCGCGCGATGCCTCCCCCAACCAGGGCCGCCATAGTGCGAGCTGTCTTAAAAACTTCTTTCCATACCCAGTATTAATATTGTGGTTATTAGTTATTAGTTTGGGAATTAGCCTTTTGGGGCAACTTCCGCACAGATCTGTCCTTGTTAGCCTAGTCTGGTAAGGTTCTGCTGATTGAGCAGCCGCGTGACAATACTACTCTGCCGGCCGGCAAAGGATCAGCAAATGACATGTCGATCTCATACATTCACTAAACACAGAAAACTTTTCAGGACCACGAAAGGTAGTATCACATGTCGTCGTACGAAAGCTCCTTGAATAAATGACGAGAATAAAAATTTCCGAGGTTTACCGACTCGGTCTTTTTGTCCATGAGAGCTGAGCTGAGGTGTAGGAGTGGCCTCACCGTAGAAATGGTTCTTGGCAACGTCTTGAATAATGACAAGGCGACACGTCACTTTCTGCGATCAGGGCGTCATCGCTCAAGTGTCCGGGTTCGGAACTGGAAGCGAAGTGGGCAAGGCTTGGGTGTATCAAGTGTATCAAAACGTAAAATAACACTTGCAGAGGGTAAAAAAAGAAAAAATAAAAAATAAAAATAAAAAATAAAATCTCGCTCCACTTATGAAGTAAAACAGAGTCTCTTCAGTCATGTCTTTGTCAAGCCTGATCAAAGAACGAGAACGGTCGTTCTCCAGTGTGTCTCATCCTCGAAAAGCAATGTTGAGCAGGAACAATAAGATTGGGACCCCAGTAAATGTCCTTGCTCTTCCTAACCGGGTGCGTGGCGTGGAAGCTTCGTTCAACTGCCGCTTCCAGGTTAGCTGCGGCAGGTGGAAACCCCTGTCCACTACTTCGGAGGGTACATACTATGAAGTCCTTTACTGAGGTTGACCGATCAATCCTTTGGGTGAATCTAATCTATCGAGTTATTGATCAATTGATTGATGCAGGTATTGAGGTTATAGCTTCATACAAGTACACCAGCACACAGAGTTGGAGCTGAATGATAGGAGTCGGACGCGTTTAGTCTTGCTGCCAAGGATGTACGAGGTACAAGGTACGGCGACGCCGCCGATCTCACCCACCATTCACCGCCCCCCGCTTAGCCTGGGGCTTGTGCTGTCCCGGGTCCTTGGTAAAATCCTAAACATGCTATCGGCGAACTCCTGTTGGTCTCCTTCCATTCCGGAACACTACCCGATCGCCCAATAAAGACACGCCGATCGTTTACCTAATTCTTACGGGGGACGCAATTGTTGCAGCTGGCGACAATTAATCTTTTCGGCTCGGTTACGTGAGTATTATCCAAAACATTAATTTTTCAACCTCTTGTCCTTGGCTTGGTTTTTGAGGACGAGAAACGGCATCGTAATACTCATCAAATATGCTGATAAATCCCGAAAACCTTGCTTCGTCCGATATTTGGTGCTTGGTGACCGCCGTCAAGTCTGCAGCCCCCGCTTCAATACCTGCTGAACTTGAGGGTGGGAAAGGGGACTAACAGCTGGGCTGAGGTGTTAATAACGTAATCTAGGGTTGTCGTGGGCTGGCAATTGATGTCAAGTGCGCCGGATCCCGACTCGACAAGCGCACATGTGGGTGACCGTTTAACAGCGCAGGGCTGGAACGTGCTTCAAGTTAGCGCTGGGTACCTCGTCAACACGCCTAAGTGTGCGGTGTCTCTTGGCATCCAGTCTAGACGCCACAGATGCGTCATGTTTGCCGAACATCTACTCATGCCAGATCCTCTCACTATTGCAGAGCGAGTATTGATGGTCGTCTCTCCTGCATGGTGACCCAATCCCACCTGACGTAGTGGCTTGTTGGCTGCAGGTCGTAGCCTGCTGCGCAGAGGAGGGGGGTTGCCGACCCCACTGATGTTCCCCCCCAGGTGCATTTGATCACCATGGACCGGCGGCATCTGGAAATGAATGTGGTTGATCCAGGCGGTGGTAGCTACGCCCAAGAGCCTTGATGTTCCCGGAGAGAGGGGTCAAATTTTAGCCACTTTCCTTTATGATAAAATGTTCCTGCAATTAAATTACGCTACGCGTGGCAAAGCAACCAAAGAAAATAGAAAAATCCGAGAAGCGCCGAGTATTTTTTACGTATGAGAAATCATTCATTGATCTGAATCGTTGAGCTATCCGTTTCTGGACAGGGGTGAAGGCGGCTCGCACTGGGAGGAAGCACCTGAACGTCGCTGCGTGAAGGAGGGGAACAAATTTTCAATTTTGATGGATCCCGGATATGCTTGGTGACCACAGAGTTGCATGGTCCACCTCGATCGAAGGTGGGGCCGCTTGGGTCGATTCGGCCGCCCTCCCGAATGCCACCTCGGAGCCGCATATGCTGTGTACTTCACAAGTTGAGTTGGAGACTCCTTCATACTTTCGTAAATTTCTCACACTCACGTACACCCCAATCTTCCATTTTCCTTGGCTAGAGTTATATTCTTGAAATGTATCTTTGGTTACATTCATCGTACAGTTTCCAATAAGAGGTTCAGACTCAAAATCCCCGCCAAACGCAGGTAGGTTAGAGAGTGAGTATTGTCCAGAAAAGAAAGACAAGGGCCCAGCCAGACTCCGTGGCAACTTTGGAGACACTTCCAACAAGCCCAGTCGTTGTCAGTAGACCAGTTTTCACCACACCCCATCCCGTGAACCCAGCTATGGATATTTCTCACCTACCTCCCGCCTCATGCACTTCAATTGTTCTATCACATGGAGGAATTGAGTATCAATTAGCTATAGCTTCTGTCCACTCAAGGATTTTTATGCCGCCCTGTAGTTTCCCGTGACTTTATCACCAGGGGAATGTGTCATTCGAGCTGGTTCCTCTCCTTTCCTCTTCCCTTTCTGACCCCTCTGCCTTCTCCTGGCTATATTGCAGTCCTTTGGGGGACGCATTAGCAAACCTTGGTTGATGTGATATCGACAGCAGGAGGACTTCTGTTCCATGGCGCCTCGAGCTGTGGAGGGTCCACATTCAGCTCTCCTCAGCCATTGCAAAATTGCACGATCAATTCATCAGGTCTCTGCAAGAGGAGGACCCTGCGATACACCGACGCTATCATGAGCCTACTGTATGGTAGCTAAAGGAATGATCCATGAGTTATATTTTTTTTTCTCTTTTCTTATTTTATTTTCTTTTATTTATTTATTTATTTATTTATTTTTTTCATCCAGGGTATTGTTAGTCTTCTGCACAGATCAATACCCCTGGTTAAACTTTGTTCTTAGGTTGTGCTTATTAAGGCCCTTGTAAGGCCTAAAATCTCCAAGTCCAGGGTCGTTGCCAGCGCCCAGGCCATATCAAAGTCAAACGAGGTCGATCAGATTGTGGTATCATTATACCGAAGCGGACTACTTCGTACGCGAGGCGAGGTGAAAGAGAGAATGAGGGTGAAATAAAAAGCAAAATCGTAGTACACAGGTGAATGTGGAACGAACATGTCAGACGAACCGGGGAAGACCTGTGGCCCTAACAGTTGAAGTCAGACAACCTGAGATTAGCGGTGGTGGTCGGTGTTGGGGGCCATTTCCGGACATCAATATCGAGGTACCTCAACTTTGACACCTCACTTTTTGCAATTCAGCATCAATGGCATTCAACATTGCATCTGATTCATTGGACTCCAAGCAATCTCAACTTTTGCGAGTCCACAAGTCCATTGATGGCGGATTCCCAAATGGTACAGTGGTACAATGGTACATGGTACAGCATTGATGGTCGCACCGTTGCGACGACAGCCGATCCAGTGAGCGAGGTAGGAAGTAGCCAGCTGGGCATGGGGGTGCTAGGGTGTACCTGCATCTACACCAACCCAGTCGGGTACGGGAACCTCGAAACGATACAAGTCTACACCCAGATAGTAGGTCACTCGCATTTCGCTCTATCCCCATCCAAGTCCCCCAACCCCGACTGAGCTGGGACGGCCTCCACCCTACGTTCACCTAACGTCTTGTCATGCCGAGCGTAGATATCCCACACAGCACTGACGTGCGCCAGCGTCGCAATGGCTCAACGCTCCAGAGTAGTCTTGTCTAGATCAAGCTGGTTAGGGACGTCTCTCGAGAGTATATATTAATACCCTCGGTGCTGACCTTACCCGGCCTCCTCAAGTCACTAACCTCCGCACTCGTCTATCGTATCTCCTCCACGAATTGCCATCATCAGTTAGTCTTATCTATACTCTCCAGCCTAGGAGCTCGCCTCCCTACCTAAACTACCAAACTCAGTCCTCACAGCCACTATCCGTTGCCTCGCTTCGGCCTCGTACGTATCAGGACTAACCCGGTACTAGCCTAGTCCGTACCGGCCCCGCGCTGTCAGGTCGCTCGCAGTGGTCCCTTCTGCATTAAGCTCGAGGCAACACCAGCTCTCCCTTGTGTCTGCATCCTAGGAAGGCGCCTCTATCCTAGCGTACATTTTAGTGCGAATCGTTACTTGGCTTTAAGGTATTAGGCCATCACACCTTCCGCGGTTGCATTGCGTCGACTGTATCCCTCTTTTTCAAAGCCGACACGGCCGTTATCCATAAGACCAGGCGTGCTTCCGGCTGGATCTAGACCCCGACGACTTCCGTTTCACTCTTTGGTCTTTGCGCATGTGACGTTCTGACTGGCTGTTCCAGTTTACTAGTCTGGTATGTCCCTTCTGTCTCCTTTCCGTCACTAGCTGCACCTTCAGCTTCTACTAAGCGGAGCCCCCCTGCTACTTAGCTGCTTAGCTGCTTAACCGCTGCGTAGGCGAACCACAATCCTTCAATGTTGGTTCCTCTGCAGCTGTCTCGCAGCAACTCTGCTTGTGGTGGTCCAGTTTATTACCAACCGGACCACTAATGTGGCAGCCTGACCTTGATCAATGTACTCAATCTTTTCAATGTTCCCATCGCTCAACCTTTCCAAGTACATTGATTTCACCCGGTCCTCGTCTCCGAGTCGATTCTGACAAACCACCATCTTTGGACTACACACTTAGACACTTTGCCTTAGTCTACTCGCTTTCATCCGTGCTCCGGACTTCCATCCACCCCTGCTAGCTCATCACCCAACATGGCTGTTCCGGGAGGATCCCAACAGCAATTCCACCAGGTATGTCCGAACCCCGCCGAAGTGACGTACCCTCCACAAAGGCGGTGGACTGCCATCTGATCCTTTTCCTTTCCCGTGGCGAGTCATGCAACCCAGCCATGCACCGAGGTCCGCGGTGCATTAACCTTGTTCGATCTAACTATCCTGACAGAACATACAGGGAACTCAATTCGATCTCTTCGAATGGCACCCCAAGTTCCAGTCGTGCCTTCGCTACTTCCTAGATGAAGCCCAATACACCCCGCCCGTTCAGGTCGTAGCCTCCTTCATCAACATCCAACTTCCCTTCCAGCATCCGATCCATCCCGTCTACTCCTACAGCCCAACGGTGGGTGCGCCAGGCCCTGCCGCGACCCCGCGACCAGCTGCCCTCGGCCCGGCCCCCGCAAAGCGCGCACTCGTCCCCGTGAACGTCACTTTGATCCCATACGTCCGCCGCCTCATAGTTACCGGTTTCGATTTCCCCGCCGTCCTGCACGGCTTCTTCGGCGATGACTGGGCTGAGGGCATCGGTCCAATACACGAAACCGAGCGCAAGAACTACCTCTTCGCTGCCAAGAGCGAGAACTGGCTGAAGGTCAAGGCCGACTATGATATGGCCGATGGCCAGTACGTCCCTTTCCTCAAGCCTCTTCAAGAAGTTACAGAGAAGGAGATCCAATCTGCAGAAGCTACCTGGAGCGAGTGGTTGGCTATGCAAGACTGGATGCTTGGCCCGAGGGCACCCGATATTACCAGGGCTAGCGGAGTCCACATCAAGCAGGAGAGACGACAATAATGGAGTGAGTGATTTCTGGAGAATGAACAAAGGCATTTGGAAACTTGATTCCCGCAACATAACGATTTGAATGCATTCTTTCTTTCATTCCTTTTTTTTTTCTTGGGCGCGTAGGCAACTACGACGAGGCCGACACTCTATGTTGAGGATAGGCATATTCACGATACCTCCTAGAGATAGTGGGATGGAGTTTAACAGATGGTCTTCACAGTTGCGAATGTGTCTTGTAGACAAGACCTTCGCAAAGAGGGGTGAGAAGCGCTGGAAGAGCCGAGGAGAAGGAAGGCGCTTGCCATACCCAATTGGAGTAGAAGGGTTCGAATAACTCACGCTGGATGGAGAGCTGGATCTTATGTTCTTATTTCTGGGAAAATAAAGTCGGTCTGTGTTTCGTTCACAATACGTTCTTGCGCTTCTCTCGTGCTAATCTGACTGGGTTGAGCTCGAGGGCCGGTAGTGCTCGAGAGACCTCGATTACTAGTTTTTCGTTTGGGAAAAGTGTTGTCAAGATACCGACAAGATGCGAACTTCAAGCCTGGGTATCCATGGTAGAGAAAGTCCGATCGGGCGTTAATATTCTATTTAGGACGTCCCCTGAATTCGAAGGACTAGAAACACACACACTGTCCATACTCCTCGTGCTCTTCAGAGAACCCGATTGCTTGCCTGGTGATTCCGATATCCAGTTCTTCCTTCGTAGTTAGTGACTAGATAGTTGGCGTTCTCGTCGGCTTCTCTACGGTCCCCAAGAACGCTCGTTCCAGGAGGGGCAGACAGCAGTACAGCATCCGTGGAAATGATGGACATGGGCGCGTAAACTGGAACGAACATGGCTTGGACGGATACTACTACGTGTGGCGAGCACTTGAACTTGAACTTAGACTTGGACTTGGACATCAATCAACGACCACAAAGCAACAAGTGCCTTTCTCTTCGCATTCAGAGCACTCCTTCGTACTCTCGCCTCACCGACATCTCTAACTACATTAAGGGAGAATAGGGGGGGTTCAGAAGAACCCTCGACAAAGCAGAAAAACACCAAACCCCGATGAAACCCATCACCCTCCCCCGAATTTTTTTTTGTGTGCGTCGTTTCGTCCACACCTCTTTTGCAATCCCCTCCATAATTTGCAGAACCCCATGACACCGATCAAGAAAGAGAAAGGAGTTATGATGCACCCAGAGTATATATGTCAGAAGAGAAAAGACAACCATGATCCAAACGTCAATAAAAAGTAAGACGCAGAAGAGAAAAATAAAAAGTAAATGCATCGAACTTGACCTAGACCGTGACCGTGCAGTGACCGTGATATTGATAGAAAATGGAATTGTAAAAAGAGAGAAAGGGTGTTGGTGAGGAGTAAGGAGTGAGGACAGAACCAGCCTTGAGCATAGTAGGCAACTGTTGAAGTGTTGCTTGGTATTGCTTATGCTAGTTGAAACCTCTTCCGTCTTTTCTTCATCCAGGATGAACAAACACAGTGAGCAAAAAAGGAAAAAAAAAATATGAAAAAAGAACTCCTATCATGCCGGAGAGAATACAAGAGGTCCGAGAGTAGTCCCGATGACAACACTAATAAAAGTGACAATAAGTCTTCCAAGCAGAAGTCATGACAATAGAAAAACACATCGAAGCCCAGGAAGGGAGAGGTGAAAAAACGTAGAACCCTCGCCTGCGCCGAGAATGATGAAGATGCTTGCCAAAAAAAAAAAACGCTTAGTTGAGGAAGCCTTTACATGCCGCCGTACCGCAGAGACAGGGAATCCGATCCAAGCTTCCGATCTCCCGTTCGAACTTGTAGTCGTAGGTCAACTCCTCATCTACGAAGTAGTGTTAGTTAAGAAACGCAAATTACCATAGGATGGGAAGAATACGGAGAATGGTCACTTACTCATGGCTATATCGCGAAGCGCATAGATGACGATGCGCTTGCTGCCATCGACTTTGATAATCTTGGCAGTACAGTTAGGCATGCAACTGTGGTTGATGAACCGTGCGATGCCTCCCTTCTTCGTCGCATCAATCACCGTATTTTCGTCGATACGGAAGAGGTAACTACTTCCAATGCCACTCTTAAGGTATCTGTTCTCTCGGATCTCGGCAATCTGCTGTCGAACTTCCTCACCCACGTACTCGATAATCATGTCGTCCTTGGGGATATTCTCCATAGCATAAAGGCCCCAGTTGTGGATGGCAGACCTGGCAAACTTGACGGGCTTCTTCCGCTTCTTAAGCTGGTTGAACTTGAACACGTCCGAGTCCTGCCCCAGAGTCTTCTTCTGATCGTTGAGATCGGCCACAAAGCGTCGGTTGTTGGCACGGTTGGCTCGCGAGTTGCCCTTCGCGAGGAGCTTCTCCGCCGCAATCTTGGCAGCTTCAGCGGCGGCCGCAGCCAGGTCCTTCCCGTCCTTCTTGACACGCGCTTCACGCTCTTCTCTGGCCTTTTGTACCTTGATGTGATGGGGAAGATATTTCGACTTCTCCGAGTTCAGAATCTTCTTGATGCCTTCCGTCCGGGCGCATCCAGTGGGGTTGGGAACGTAATAGCCTTCGATTATGCCGACAGGACGATCAACAGAGCCATCCACGTTGTTCAACTCCCTAATACGATTGCGCTTCCAAAGCCACAGCCCTACATCACCCAAATCGCTCGGCTTGTGCTTTTTGCACAATCTCGCGACATCAGGCGCATCCCTAGAGCCAAGGGAGAGCTGTTCGAAGGCGCTGATTTCCAAAGCAAAGTCGTCCGGTAACTCCATGGCAGGTTGCGGCTTGGTAGGATATAAGTTCTCGTCTGGAAATGGCTTTTCAGGTTCTTCGGTCACCTTTCTCTGGTCATCACCTACAGCGGCGTCATCAGTCAGTGACTTTTCGGTCTTGACACTGGCCACTTCCGCTTCTTGCAGTTTTCTAAGGGCTTCCTGCTCCTCGAGCAACTGCTTCTTCGTCTTCTTCTTGGTCTTTGGAGCCTTCTTCTTTGCGCCCTTCGCACTAGGAGGAACTGGTGTTTCGGAACGTGAGGGTGTCTCTTTGTCCTCGATTATCTCGATAGTTGGCGGTGGCTCCTCGGAAACATCCTTGGACGGTATGATAGTTTCAACGCGATCAAAGGTTACACCGAAGAGTTCTTCGTCCGATTTCTTCTGTCTCTTTAGGGCAGCCTCAACGGATAGACCCAATTTCCGCTTTCGTACAGCGGGGCCAGTATCGTTGATAACGAAACTGGACTCGGTCATAGAATCATCATCCCCTGGGCCCCAGGAAGCCAGATCATCCTTGGAGACTTCATCATCGGTACTCATTCGGCTTCGGGGACGGGATTCTGGTTCTTCTGTGTCCCTGGTAAGGGACGTCCGTTGCTCATTCTCATCGTCTGACTCGACGTCGCTGTCTAGACCTTTGAGGCGATAATGGAGCGATCGGAATGCGTTGCGAGCTGTAGGCGGCCGTTTGCGAGCGAAAGGATCCGTGAACCCGACATTCCGCTGTCCGGCGCCTTTGGCTTTCCGGATACGAGGCAAGGCTGACACTCCTAGGCGTCCCGTGCGTCTTTCGATAGGGTCTGCTCGGGAATTAGGGGTGGCGGCCCGTGAGCTGTCGTCGCCATCTTCGAATGAACCCGCTAATGGATCAGTTTCCGGCCCTTCCAGGTTAAGCCGTCGTCTCTTGGCACTGTGGTTGACGGGATCCAGGTAATTGAAGAGCGCCGGCGCAGCTACCTTCATCCGAATATGCTTGATGAGATGCTCCACCATCTCCCGACGGACAACTGCAACGGCTTCCATCACTGGATCAAAGTTTTTGGCCCGTTGTTTCTTCTCTTCCTCGATATCTGCCTCGACCTCGCGACGTTCACGATCTTTATCATGCCTCAAGCTAGAGTCGGTCCTGAGTTTCGTGTCGGGCGCCGGGGAGCGATTTTGATTTTGCGTTGACGATCCGGATTCGCGGCGAGGCGGTCGTGGGAGTCGCAGCTTCATGCCCATCTTGTACGTAAAAAGATCAGTGTCGTGAGCGGCCCTGTAACACTTCTCCGCCTCATGCCTTCCGTGACTCGTATTCTGAAAGATGATGAAGTAACCCGATCGATCGAGGCGAATATCTTCGAATCGGAAGGCCTTTAATCGCTTCTTCATATGGGGAATAGTAGTCGCCATTACGGGTACGAATGTTTTCGAGATGAAGATGTGGGGGTCATCGGCGACCTGCGGCTCTATCGGTTGGTCTTCGATGAGGGAGAATCGCTTCGACTGAGAGAGAGGGGCCCATGAAGGGGCAGCAACGCTCCCTTGCCGTGTCGTCGAGGTTCCCACGGGAACCTGCCTGTGCGCGGCTGGGCCTTTGGGTGCCGTCGGAGGGGGTGCCGGGACGCCATCTGAATTACGAGGGCCAGCAGAAGCCGCTCGCGAGGCTGCAAGTGCCTGCTCTGCCTTCTCCCTGCTTTTGCTTAGGACCTCTTCCAGCATGCGACCACTCTTCTTGCCTTCAGGATCGAATTCTACACGAATTCGGTTCGCTTCAAGCCGGCTTCCATTCAACGACCTCACGGCTCTTCTTGCTGCATCGGCACCCGGGATACCGGCGGGCCATTGCCGGCTGGGTCTAGCATCGCGATACCTGAAGGTTGCAAATCCAAGGTAACTTCCGTCCTCAGGATGCAGCTTGTTACTGCTCTCTGCAATGTCGCCGAAGCTGGAGAACAAGGCGGTGACTTTCGAAAATGATACAAGCGGATTGAAACCAGTGACAACAACTTGGGTTGGCGGCCCGGGCCCGATAGACGTTTTGGGGTCAAAAGGATACGGCTTCAGGTTGTAGGGCGTATGTCGGAGGCGAGCTTTGGGGAAATGGAAGTCGACATTGATATAGTTGAGCCTGCCACCCTTTGCCAGCCGGGGGTCTACAGGGGGGGCGTCATCGTCCTAATTGCCGAAAAAATATTAGCTTCATGTTCACAGAAAGCATTGCGATGACGCCCCCCCTTCCAGTATAGAGTGGGTGGTATATAGTATCATATATGTATCACGTACCAATCCGAACTCCTTGAATTGTGGTTTTGTGTCTTTCTTCGACGACTTAGCAAGGTTTCGGTCGATTAGAGGGTCATAGATGCATCTGATCCCCTGAATTGCTCGAGCAGGATTTCGGGCGGAGACGCGACCGGCATATACCGATGATTGGCCATTAGTCGACACTGGAGAGTCTGTGGCGTGGAAGTAACCTTCTCGTGAGGAGATGTCGGGATTATTAGGATGCGATGGCAAAGGCTTCGCGACAGACATGGCGGCGGAATGTAATGGGGAATCTGAGGAGGTGGGGGGTGAGTGAATGGCGGCGGGTGGTCGAGTGGACGCACTTGGGGCGGCCTGGAGAGCGGAGGCGGGGGCGCTGAAGATGGAAGAGACAGTGCTAGCATGAGAACTCGCAGACCTGGTGCCATTAGGAATATCACCAGGAATGGACTCGCTATCATCAGTCGGGGGTAAAGAGGTATCCGAAAAAGGCATATCTGGGGGTCGACCGAGGCCGTCTGGCTGGTCGGCCCGCGACGAGGCGTGGGAGGTGAAAATTTGAGAATTTGGAGATGGCGTTTCAGACGATTCGTGCGATTGCTTCTTCGCCCTCTCTGCTCTTTCCCGCTCCGTCATGCGGTCTTTCACCGCTCGAGGAGCCGCAGGAAAGAACTGGGCGAAGCCCGCCCCCCCAGGCGGGCGAGTCATCGTGAGAATTGCGCAGTTTCTACCTTGGCCGCCGTCCTCCAACCATCATACCCTGAATAGTCACTGGTAGTGAGGACCATACAGGCCGATTTAAGCAAAAAGTGGCGGATATAGGGAGGAGGTACGCGAACTGGTAAGGCTTCACGCGACAATGTCCACGGTGTCGAGAAAACTTGGAAACCCGGGGGCAGGGTGGCTAAATCGGCGGGTAATGCAGTCGCGCAACGCCAGGGGACGAGAAAATTAGGAAAAGGAGGCCGAAGCCGTGTGATGAATTAATGAGCGACGCGATAGGTGGCGCTGAGGGCAATGGCGGGAGCGAGTAAAGGTTGAGGTTTGAGACTTTCATGATGGAGAATTGTCTAGTGGTCAGGGATGACAATCCACTTTTGAGTGCTTGGATTGCAACTGCAGGGGCGCTGGGGTCAGACTGCGTCATGTGATACTTAAGGTGGAAGTACCTTTTCCTCATTTCTGCTATTCAGTCTCCAATACAGTACCTTCTGTTTATGTACCGATACAGGCATCCTTAACGCGCCCATCATTGGTCGGGATTTTGTAATCACGTGACTATGAGGCACATCGATTCGGTCATGATTTCAAGATCTCAGCCCAGCCAGCCAGAACCCCTTCCCTACTTACACACTTTGCTCGCCTCCGTTCGACTATTGCCGACTTTCTTCCTCGAATTCAATTGCATCTCGTTTGGCCTGCCGTCTACAGGAGCCGCTGTTCCTCTTTCTTTCCTAGACATGGTAATATTTGGCAGCTATAGCGAGCAAAAGAGTCTCCGGCACTCGTCGAATACTACGATGCTGTCCGTTAACAGCTAAGCCGGCGAAGAGGCATTCATACAAGGCGAAAATAGATATCTCCGGGGCTATTGCGGCAGGGATAATGTGCAAGCGAAGGAGGAACATCATGAACTTTTCCACGATGGATGCCCGATTGCTATACCAGAATCCGCAAGAGAAGCTCGCATGATGAGAACGGGAAGAGTATTCCGTATATTTATCACAAGTCCTTCGGCACTAGGATACCTATCCATGTGAACTGGGAGAGCGCATTTAAGTTCGCAAGCGTGAGTTATCGGAGAGAAGAGCTGATAAAGTGTAGCTATTTGTGCTACTTAGTTCATCAACGGCCCCTTGACCATCGAATGCTCAACATGTTGATACAACCGTCCAAGAGAACCTTGTTATATATCTCGACAATACCTCCCTCGCCGTGGCTTCGGTCCGCCAGTCTTCCCCGATGACTGACGGAAGATGACTTGCGCTGTGGTCTTCCTGGAATACATTGCAGTAGTCCCTGAGCGCTGGCATCCGTCCAACTAGATCCTCAGATACTTTGAGAACGCGATATTAGACAGGAGAGAATGAAGTTTCCGGCCAAACGGTCCTGGGTTTGGATGATACCGGGATAAGCTACGACCGGGACTCTGTGATCCTCCCACTACCAAACCCAGAAACTACCTGGAATGGGTGTTCTTGCGGACGACGACCTCATCTCGCGGCTCCTACCTCAAGCCTCCCCAACAGTCGCATCCGATTCCTTGGCGTGCGCGACCAAGGATATCAGGCAATTCTTTAAACCTCCAGAACCGAACGGCACCCTCGGTAGTTTCCTCGGCTCATAGTTTATGTTCTCCAGCTCCTCGAACCTTGCACGCGCACGGGCCGGGACCGAATCGCCTACCCCTTCCCCGAGTACTCGCTGTGGTGCGGCTTCTCGACGGCGGCTTCGAGTTCTGTGCTCTCAGACTACTCAGCCTACGCGAGCAAGGCCTCGTCCTGGTTATCCGAGATCATCGCGTCGGCCGTCGCCTTTGCCGAGGAATGTCTTTTACTTGATGGGAGCATGTGGATGATATCCCTTGGGCGGTGGACGGGGCTTGCACGCCACTATTGCCATAGCTAGCTGCTATGCCGAGGCGCAGGTTGCGGGGGATCCAACTCCCATTCTCGGCCCGACGACGACGAGGTCGTCACCTGATGGAAGTTCTCATCGGGGACAGCGTCTAGATATTCCGATGGTCGTCGGGATAGGGCTGGCTGCTGCTTTTACCAACACTGCTTTTCTCGGTTGATGGGAGAATCTGGGAATGGGAGGGGCTTCAATCCATATTAAATCACTTTGGCCAACACTAGTCCACATATAAAACCCAACTTAATCCTAATTCATAATTGGTTAGCCTGGAGATAATGGAAGTGATAAAAGTCCATAGAAGCCGACCACGAACGGACTAGTTGGAGAACATTAGCGAACTCCCGGAAGTGGAGGAGAGCAACATTGGCTAGGACCTGTGCAAGCTTCTTATGTGAAGTTCATAATCATCAATGTTGAATTCGAGTAGAATATACATATTAAAACACAAAATAATCGCCGTTCATACCCTCTTTCCCGCCGGCTCCGTCATGGCCGATTGTGCCGCCGTCTAATCGATATTCTTGTAACCATTTTTGAGAAACAACACGAATGCGGCCGAGCCCTTTAGGATTAATGTCGCCGATAACGCCGTCAAAAAAATAAAACGTAAAGCCTGCAATCCTCCTCCGCCGTCGCTAGCCCCCTGGCCGAGGTTGGCCTTGATTATTTTTCATCTCAGTTATCATCCAGCTTAAGTTGGAAGTCCTCGAATTCATCAACAATATTGTCGAAGTTGGGAGTATGGGCGTCATCATCAGACTCCGCATTAACATCGAAGATATTGAGGAACTGGGGCTGAGGCCATTGGTCACATTGGCTTGCCTTTGCCTCCTGAGTCTTGCGGAAGTTGGCAGGGGTAATGGTCGCATCGGAGCTGTCTGATGAGACTGATGCTCCGGATACCGAGCGGGCGAGCGTTTGTCGGGCCCTGATCGCCGAGGATGCGGAGCGGCCCTTCGAGTACCCCAACGTGCTCCTCGATACGGCCTCCCCAATGGCACTCTCCGGAAGAGACTTGGTAGGCTCGATCGGCTTCGAGACTTTGCGTCCAGACGGCAAGAAAGAAGTCGGCTTCTTCGCCTGTGTCACTGTTGTGAGAGCTGGTCGAGGCTTTCTCTCTCTGACGGTGGAGGCCATGGATAGGGCGCTCGCAGCACGTCGGGAGTTAAGTGTTTGGGGGTGTTGCGCAGATGTGCGACCGAGCGGCCTAGTCTGCTCAGATTTTTGTGGTCGAGCCATATGCTTCGTTTCGGGTACGTCCGAGACCGACCAGTCTGTGTTTTCAATATCTCGAAGGATCCTTTCATCGCCTTTCTTGAGCGCCTTTTGAAGATTTTCTTCAAATCTCTTGTCCTTGAGTCGGATTCCATTCTCGTCCACGGGGTCATGGTACCGTTCATAGTAGCCCTTGAGCAAGTTCTCAGGCTTCAACCCTTCAAATGTCAAGACGCCGTCCGGAAAAACATCCGACTCGTAAGGCAGGTCTTGAGGCTTCGGTGGCGCGTATTCAATATCAAGGTCGTCGGACTGCTGTTCGTCGCTTCTGACTGCGAACTTCAACGGGGAGACACTTGCAGGCTTTGGCTTCGGCTTCTGGATGCTCGGCTGCTTGATCTGGCTCTTCTCAAATTCCTGAACTATGCCCTTAACGGTTCCGGTTGGAGGAGCCGCGCGCGCCTTCGCGTTGGTGGTTTTGTTTCCCAAGGGTGCTCGGGGCCGAGTTCCTACACGTGAGAAGTTAGGCTAATCGCAATCTCGCAGCCAACAGTGTCCAGTGAAGAGTAAAGATAAAAGAAAACTTACCGATTGGAGTTGCCAGAGCCTGCTTCTTTCCAAGGGTATTCCGGCCGGTTCCCAGGAGAGCTTTGCCCCCTGTGATGTGAGGGCCATTCTCGTCATTCAGCGGCACCTTCAAAGGCGTCTTCGGATATCGCGCCCCGGGTGTTTTGGGGGCAAAGTGCTTCGAGCCACCGCTCTTCGTTGGAACCTGGTGACTGTGAACCAGGTTTTCCTGGTCGCGATGTGCCGCCAGCATGTTGCTAGAGACCGAATTGGCGATGTCCTTCTTCCGGGGAGCTGAACTGGATGGAGTCAATTACGGGGGTGATTGTTGAGTTGATATTTCCGGCACGAATTAGCTTTTTTGGGGTCACGAAATTGACCCCCTTTTCCGAAGTGGAGAGAATGTCGATTCTATTCCCAAAATGATTGTCACCGATCTTGACTGGAAATTGAAGCGTGCAAGGTTGAAATGGATGTTGGGACGAGTAACGAGCTGTGCTCTTGACTATGGCAAGGATTGTTGAAATGCACGGACCATTTAGCGTTGGCCAGGAAACCAAACCCATGTCGATCAGGCGGGACCTGAGACCCCTTGCAACACAAGTTGCGCTGAACCGTTGCGGTTGGGTTGTCATTGTCAGCACCCCTCGTACGAAATTCAGGTGCCTAATACCATTGGAGAGCCGTTTGTGGTGTACCTTCGTCCGTGAGCAGGCACTGTACATGAACCTGTACGTAAATCTGTACATCCTGCAATGTACACTGCAGTACTTCGCAGGGAGGGGCAGCAGGGAACATTAAGTATTACCTTTTATTCTCGACGCTTCCTCCAAACTCCCCTCTTTCCATCTATCAGAATTCCGAAATTCGACATCTCCCAGTTCCACCTTTTACGCGTTTGGAATTATTTCCACCTGTCCTTCTTCAGTTCACCTTTTCTAATCCATCAGACTATCCGCCCAAAACTCAGCCATGGACCGCATCAAGGAGGTAACAGACATTCCGCTTGCTGATGGTTTACCCCACCATGTATAACCGGAGGGGCACGCCGTCATCTCACCTCTTCTCCCCCCCTTTGAGATATTCCAAACGAACCAACGCAACACGCGCTAACGTGATGCTTTCCGCGACAGAAAATGAACCAGCTCCGTCTGGATGCTGACACCGCCAACTCGAAGGTCGACGAGCTCCAGGCCAAGGTCAAGACTCTCGAGCAAGAAAATCTCGCCAAGGAGCAGGAGATCACCTCCTTGCAGCACAAGAATAACGTTCTTGAGGGACAAGTGGAGAAGCTCGAGGGCGACGTTGACAAGTACAAGAAGATTGCTGATGAGGGAAGTGGCTCCCTTACGCAAAACGAGGCGCTCCAGCGGAGACTGCAGCTCCTCGAGGAAGAGGCCGAAGAGGCCGACAAGACCCTCCGTGAGGCTAACGAGAAGTACGTCACTCAACCAAAGCTTGAGCCTAGCTACCCCCTTTTTTTTTAGACTCCTTACCCTTCTCTCCCATATTTCACCCTTTCCCCCCAATCACCGGTGCTCGCCCTACGGTCGCTAACCTAATTTTTCTTTCTCCCCCTTATTAGGCTCCGACAGACCGATGTGAAGGCCGGACACTTCGAGCGAAAGGTGCAGGCCCTTGAGAACGAGCGAGACCAATGGGAGTCCAAGTATGAGGAGATGGCCAAGAAGTACAACGAGGTCCAGAAGGAGCTCGAGGACTTCCAGCGCGAGATTGGTACTCTCTAAACCTGCAAGACCCGACCTTTTTCGACCAACTCGAGCGGAGGAAGGAGATGGCACTACTGGAGAGACGGATCATCTTGTGAGGTATTGGTCCCGGAACTTGATTATTTTGGGCTGCGTTGATGTGTGGCTGGAGAACGTATTCGTTGTTAGATCAGCAGTGGCAGCAAAGGCTATCTTCCACAATCGACAGTCTTCTTGCCAGGAGTAAGAAAAGGAGGGAATTATGCGCCTCCCTGGTGGATGCCCTTTTTGTGTTATTCTACCTGGACTGATTTCTCGCCTTCTTCTTCGCCTTTAGCTTCTGCTGCGTGATCTGCCTCTCTATCTTCGACTCGTATCTGAACTTCTTCTTCGGTTGCTTTGGCGGTCTCTTCTTCTCTTTCGTCTGTTCTGCCTCCCTTCTCTTGGCTTCTTCCGTATCTCCTTCGTCCTCCGATTCCTCCAATTTTGGTTTATGAAGTCCGTCTCTTGTTACCGAGACCGATTCAACGGTCACCGTGGTGTATCTGTCCTCGTCTATGTACTCGTCCTCGTGGTCTATAATATCGTTCGTTGGTGGGTCTTCGATCCCCTCCCACTCTGACCCCTCCGAGTCAGATTCCTCGTTGACTATCGCACCGGCCACTTCCGATTGCCGCAGGAGGGCGTTGACTTTTTGCACATGCTCTTCGACCTCGCGTTGTCTCTCCTCTCTCATCTGAAAAACCGTATCGTGTTAATACTGCAGATGAGATACATTCCAGTGGCACCATTTAGGCATGTTCATTACCTGTTTCCGCAATTCTCTCCGTTCTTCCTTTGCCTTCCTCGCCGCCTCCTCCTGCGCACGTTTTATGCGCTGCTGCTTCCTCTTGCGGAATCCAGTGAGGTACTCTTGGCGGTCATCGGGGTTGAAAGAGATCTCCTCCACGGTGTGTTCGATCTTGCGCTTCTTAATGGGGGGCGGAAGCAGGCTCTTCTTTACTCTCGGTGTGGCGAACATTTTGCGTGAATTCGAATGCGTACGAGTTCTTTCTTTCTTTCTTGAGGACAACCGGTCTCTATCTTTGGTGTTGGCGGTGTCGTTTATCGAAGGGTCGTCAAAATTTCATTGGAGCACCTGCATATCAAATGCAAGCATGCTCAAAATTATTGAGGTTTTGGCGGCTGCCGGCGGGCGGACGCGGTGCTCTTGCGGACCCAGACAGTTGACCACGGACTATGATTATGTAATGATCTGCACCTTCAATGATGCTCCAATTGTCCTGCAACAACAGGTCTCTGATCCTGGAAACTTTACATCACAGGTCGAAGCACTCTAGGCGACAACATTCCGAGCGTCAACTCGACCTCGATCTGCATCAACTCGCCATGCGTCTCTCCTTTGTCGCTAGCGCGCTGGCGCTATCTTCCTCTGCTCTTGCTTTCTCAGACACATCTCCATTCATTCTCATTTCAACTGCTCGGTACGTTGTATTACCTCAACTCGATAACCTCGTCCAAGCTCTCAGCTTGAGGAAACTACTAACCCGAGCTCTCTTCCCCATCCAATAGCTTCGCCGACGCCCCCAGCCAGAACCAACTACAAACATCTTCCCAAGTCGAGGGATCCGCGAAGAGCTTCCTAGAGTCATGCCCAACCGACCGATACCTTGTCGTGCTGCAGCCGAAATTAAACACCAACGACTTCCGAGGAGCAAATGGCAAGTCGGTACCGAACCTCCAGCGAGCCCTATCCCACGAGAATGTCGCGACGGCCTGGAGTGTTGCCAGTGTTGCTGGCGAGGTGTCGGCCGATGGGATTGCCGATTATATAAATAAGGCCTGCGCGAAGGCGGACAAGACTCCCGCTGTGGAGCAGATGAACCTGCCTGCGCTCCCATCTCAGAACTCTGCTAGCAAGCTTGCTGAGAATGGTGTGTTTCTGTCAACACGACTACGGGCTGTATACAACTTCTGGATGGCGTGTGGCTAACAGTGTCATAGATCATGCTCTCGCCGAGTCGATCAAGACCGTTCAATCTGGCGGATCTTACACAATTGTTTACCTTTCAACACCTGGCGAGGCTCCTGAGGTGCAAAGAGAGCCTGTCCATCAAGAGTTGAAGAAGCGAGCAACATATTCTCAGGTTGTTCGGAGGGAGGATGAGGGTGACACTGAAAGGGATACAAGACCTCTTTTCGAGAAGTACGAGTTCTTCAACAAAGGTATGCGCTGAATGTCTCCCCTCGTTGATGCCCGCAAGTTTAACAAGGAATTTTCCAGGACTTTTCATGACACTTTTCGCATCCCTGTTCTTCGTGACGATTCTGAGCTTTGGCATTCGTGCGCTCGCGAGCCTCGAGGTTTCGTACGGAGCTTTCACGAAGGAGATGGGTCCAGGTGCTCAGAAGAAGCAGCAGTAAGATGTAAGATCATGTAAGGCGGAATCACGGGTGCATTGGATCGAGGACACGTCCGTAGGGCAGTGTGGGAGTTTTTGCGTTTCATTTTGGGAATCATTTAGAAACAGGCCTTAATCGCATGCTTGATCACGAAGCCCCTCTTCTATCGTCTGTGATGCGAAGTCTTCCTCATCCCCAAGCCCGAGTTCCTTCCCCTATTCATGCCGGCCTTTTTTTTACCCCAGTCAACGCCGTGACGCCATTTGTATGCTTCTCCTCTAACCATGAAAGCAACTAGCACACCTTCCTTCAAGTGAATCCCAAACCTTCAACGGCCGACCCCGCCATCAACTCCCGTCTTCCCTTTTCCCAGCAGATTCCCCATTACACCAAGTGACTTGGGAGTAAGAAATTGGGAATCCCTTCTCGAATGGGATACTCCCGCCCACAGCTCCCGCATGTCAACTTGCCCTCAACGATATGAGTCTCCATAAGCAAGCGGTGCAGGTCAGCTGCAAGCTTTTCATCGGCCTGGAGCGCCTCTACGGTTGGAGGGTTTTCAGGAAGCTCGGGGAACCCCAGCTTTTATAACAAGGGCGGCGTTAGCACATTCTTATATCATTTTCCTCATTCTCACCACCGGGAAGTGAGACCCGGTAGACGCGAAAGCAGCAATAAAACTGGTTTGCGAGGTACGGAGAATTAAAAAGAACACATGCGCAAAACTCACCTCGGTGCATGTAGTCCTCAAGGCAGCCCAGTCAAGTCGGGGAAGAAGGCCGACGAGGATCTCGGGCCTGTACTTGGCATCATCGTCCTGGGCGAGTTCGGCGTCCTTGGGATGGAGGGGGAAGGATTGGTTGGAGACCTTGCAGGTCTTGACGGCGCAAGAGAAGAAGTTTAGATTTAGAACCCTCATTTTCACCGATATATATATCTTTCACGGAATAGACAGCGGTATGAACCAGAGTAAAATTCCTCTGAAGGAAGATATTCGAACTCGAGAGACTTGGCGTTCTTGGGTTGGGAATGTGTGTTATCAAGCGATCAATTGATAGCTTTTTTGAAGATTTGATTTTTGAGTCCAAAATGCGGGGCACGTGATAGTTACAAGTCGCCAACATCAGAACGCAGAAATGCGAGACGACGGGAAGAACGCCAGCACCAAAGTAAGGCAACAGAATAATTTGAAAATCAAAGGCTCGAGGGTACCATTTGCGAATCTGCACTTGTGCAAACACTTTACGAATACTTCTCATCACTAGCGCTCCTGCGCATCCGCCTGGCGTATACTGTGACAACAGCGGCGCAAAAGACGCCCGCCATAACAGCCTTTCCAAGGAAAGAGATGCCTCCAGAGCCGCTATCGAGTTTAACTGGGATATCTTCTCCGTTTAGGCCAGAGGCCCAGGATGCATTTCCGTAAAGACCTGGAGGAGGAAGTGGGTGCGAACACGAATCAGCGAGTTCCTTTTTTTTTGTGCAATGGCAAAGTGAAAAGAAAATAGAAAGAAAATAGAGGAAGACAGTGACACGGCTAGAGAGCCTCATATTTGATTGCTTTGTAGTCATCGGAGAATATACATGCGTTGACTGTCCATCTTCATCTTTCAGGTATGGAAGAGTGTACAGGTATGACAAATAGACAGAGTGTCTTGACTTAAAGCTCTACGTGGATACCTTCTTCAGGGACGGGAAGTTCGCCGGACTTGGCGATCTTGACCGTCTTGACGGGGCGGTCGCCAGGTTGAGTCTGGACCTTCTCAATCTTCTCGACGACATCGTAACCCTCGAGAACCTCGCCGAAGACGACATGGCGGCCATCGAGCCAGCTGCAAGAAGAGTGCGTTAGTATGGGTTGCGGGGGGACAAGTGTTCGCTTTCCGGGGGTAGAGGTAGCCTACGAGGTGACGACGGTGGTGATGAAGAACTGCGAGCCGTTGGTGTCCTTGCCAGCGTTGGCCATGGAGAGGAGGCCGGGCTTGGAGTGCTTGAGCTTGAAGTTCTCATCGGGGAACTTGTCGCCGTAGACTAGGAAACACGAAAGCCGTTAGTACATTGGTGGCCCGCGAGAAGAAATTAAAGACCATCTAAGACGGGGGAAACTTACTGGACTTGCCACCAGTGCCATCGCCCTTGGTGAAGTCACCACCCTGGATCATGAACTGCTTGATGACACGATGGAAGGTCGAACCCTCGTAGCCGAAGCCCTTCTCTCCCGTAGCGAGAGCCCTGAAGTTCTCGGCGGTCTTGGGGACAGTCTTTCCGTAGAGGCCGAAGACGACGCGGCCCAATGGCTCATCGCCGTGGGTGATGTCGAAGTAGACCTTGTTGGTGATCTTGGGGCCCTTGGCAGCTTCGGCGGGCTGGGCGAGGAAGACCATGCTCACTCCGAGGAGGAGCAGGGCGGAGAGGAAAATCCGCCTGACGTTGAACATTTTTTCGGTTGGGTGGATGGGTTTGCACGAAGTGAGGAGGTGGTGATTGCAAGACTCCAAGCTTCAAATGAAGGATTGTTGTCGCAGTTCAGCCTGGTGTTTTGGAGAGGGAGAGGGGGGGGTTGAAGAATATACGCGTGCTCTGTTGCTATTGCTCAATTGCTAGCGTCCAAGAGGACAGGTCACTAGCTTCGCTGTTGCTGCTGGACGATGGCGGGTGGGCCAGTGTTTCAAGTGCCTTTCTCAGCCAGTTTCTCCAGGAATAGGAGCAGTGGAAATGAGTATCAGAGCATCAGTGAGCGTTATAGACCCCTGCAAGTACTTTGTACAGAATATTACTGGCTGATCATGGCCTGATTCATTCAAGGTGTTGAGGTACTAAGTACTTAGGAGTTTAGAAAGGACAGGATGGAATCGCTGTCGAGGCTGGTGTTGTGGCTTGATGATAAGTTGTGGCTAATCTGGGCTGCTAAAAATTGATGGACCAAAACCACGCCTCATGATGCCGAATTGAACCTCACACCACCCAGAGTAGCAAAGACTGAGTCGGGTATCACTTCAAGATGGTAGGTTGACCAATCCCTCTAACGGGAAACCTAAATCTTTAGCTGACACAATTGGACTCTCTAGGTTTTCATTCTAGGTGTCAACTTCAAGGCGCGCATGCCGGTAAAGGTAGGAGGATCTGGCTCCCGCAATCCTCCCAGTCCCCAAATCTTGCCTAACTTCGAGCTCCCAATCATTTAGAAAGCGCTCGAGTGCTTCTATGCCCTCGGACCAACGACATCCTCGCGCATCATGGCAAAATACTCCATCTTCCCCCTCGCAAAGGTCGGCGCTCTCTCAGCCAAGACCGTTACAGCCCTGACAGCAGAGCTGTCCCAAATGACGATCGAAAACGACGCGAAGCGAATTCTGCACGAGAATCTAAAGCGACTGAAAGATATGGGAAGTTACCGCGGAAGGAGACACGCAATGGGTCTACCGGCCCGTGGACAGAGGACGAGGAACCAGATTTACACCGCACGGAAGCTCAACAGACTGGACCGCCGTGGTTGATCGAGCCGATCTTTGGGCTAGGGTGATGCCCAACAAAAATTTTCTGATTCGACTCGACTCTACCTATGACCGTGGCGTCTTACATTCACTGCGTGGTCAGTTTCGATTGCGATTTGGAAAGGGAGCGAGTCACCTTCGGGCTGGCAGATAGATGTCAGCCCCTGTACAACACACATGGACATCGAGACGATGGAGGAAGATTTGGATGTGGACATATCGCTGGGGTGATTTCCGCACTCAATATACAAGAACTTATGATTATAAATCTGTTAGAATACAAATGTTCTAGTCCAAATTCTTATCTGTACAGGGTTATAATTGCGAGGACGGGTCGGGTTACTACGAGTCACTCCAGAGACTTGGTAAATCATCCTCCAAGATAGGCGCGCCCGCTGCCTGTAGGCGAGATGCAACTTCATCTACATCACGCCAGACACGTAGAAGATTCCCTCCCACAACCTTTGCGACATCCTCATCACTGACGCCTTGGCGTAGAAGCTCAGCGACGAGAGCGGGATACTTGGATACATCTTCAAGACCTTCGGGCGTCTTCTCAATGCCGTCGAAATCGCTGCCCAAGCCGACATAGTCGTATCCAATCAAGTTCCCGATATGCACGATGTGCTTGACGACCTGATGAAGGTTGGCGTCCTCGGGCACATATTTAGGCAGGCCGTTGTTGTTGTCGGATTCAGTACATGCGATGAATGGGGGATTGAAGTTGATCATGACGAGGGAGTTACGCTCTTTGACGAGCTGGAGGACGCTGTCTTTGACGTTTCGAGGATGCGGGCAGACGCTATATGCCGAGCTATGGCTGAAGATGACTGGTGCATGGCTTCCCTTCCAGTCGTCTCTGCCGCCGAGCACATGTATCATGGTGTCCTCACTAACGGGTGGGTGTCAGTGAATGAGCACAGGGAATTTTATCTAGCGTGGGCTACAAACCTGGTGTGGGACAGATCGACAATTAAGCCGAGCCGGTTCATCTCTGCGATGAGCTTCTTGCCTTCGGCGCTCACGCCGTGCCATTTCGGCTCTGCCTTGCGAATGGGATGCTCGAGGAGGGCGGCATCGGCATACTTGTTGTGGCAGTTATGGGTAAGAGTAGCATATCGAACACCCAAGGCTTGGAACCTGCGCAGATTCGCAACGGAGTTGCCAATCTGATGAAGTCCTTCGATTCCTAAGGGGGAGATGAGCTGGCCATTCTTGAACGCATCGAGAGCATTGCTGCTATCGACGCTTCCGGAAAAGTCACTCGGATAGGCCTCTTTCAATCGAGTTGCTAAGTCAATTTGCTGCAAAGTAAACTGGACGCCTGATGAAAATTGACCGTTAGCGCTTGAAGTTACTGTACGCAACACGCAGGCCTACTCACTCTCGGCGTAGTTTTCATCAGAGAAATCAGCACCATCAGCGGGGCATGGCACAAAGACGCTCCAGAAGAAGCCGCCATTCAATCCATCCCTTAGACGGGGTATGTCAACATGGCCAACGAGACCACCCTTTTCGAAGGGCGTGGTGAAGTTGTCTTGATAGATGTGGTTGTTGTACCAGCCACGGATCAGAATTGGCAAATCGTTATGCCCATCTAGTACAGTTGTTCTTTAGTAATAGCTCTTCCATGAGCACGACGTGCGGGGAACTGGGGGGAAGGATGAGATACCAATCAATGGGGTGTGGGAGAGTATATGTTGGACACGGTCATCGATTGACTTGGGGTTCTTGGAGTCTAAAGATGGCGATGGCCGATGTCTCGTGGGCACTACATTGCGATAATTATCGGCTAGTGGTCTGAATAAAAGACTTATAGAGAGCAAGGACAGCGCTGCCGCTAGGACGCGCTTCTTCGTGAGATGGCGAGACTGTGAACGGCCGTTCACGGAGCCGGGGGGCCGGTTGGGGTCAACAGCCGGACTCTCCGGTTTTGATAAGGGGAGATGGGAACGACGGTCCTTGAAGGACATTGTATAAAGAATTATGTGACTACGCTTGACGATATAAGCATATATAATCTACTACGTAGACAATCTGTGCGCTGCGTCGATGAAGATATAGGAATTGATGATATGAAGTGAGGTGAAAGATAAGGATGAGTCGTTTGAAGAGGAATTGACGTGCTTGGCGGAGTGAAGTTCAACCGATGCTCTCAATTCCACCAACTTTGACAGTTTAAGACTGCCAAGCTCAACAACGAAACAGTTTTCATCTCGAAACGACGTCCAATACCAAACATCTTTCCAACTACTGCTTAGTTTAAGAATATCATAAGTCGTATTTTTCTTTTTTTTTTTCTTTTCTCGAAATTCACGTCTTCGCTCGGACCAGATCTCACGAACAGTCTACAGTCAAGAAGAGGTTAATGCCATTGTCAGGGTTGACGTACACACTGGGTCACAATTGGCGGTGGATCAAGACTTGGAAGATTAGCCGCGCGTTTCTGGCTCCAGCTTTTATCGTCGTGGATCTGTCCATTGGGGCTTGGGAACTTGTCGATGCTCGATGCATAAGGACGGGCGGCACTGATCGGCAGGGCCTCATAGTTTCCGTCTTATGCTCCGGGAGGCAATCAATGGTGTCCGTGGTGCCTGGTATTAGTGAAGGACATCCATTGGGTCCAGGAGCCAACTAAGTCTCCGTCTAAGTCGACGAGACGGTGGAAGGCCTCCTCGGAGGCAGGGTGCGGGCACGAGCAGCCAGTTCCAAAATTGGAGAGTCTTCTCGATCTATTCTTCCGACTTGGGGATGCCCAGGGAGGTTGATAGAACTCTTTCCTTCTAGATCAAGGCTGTCCAGTTCTATCCTCTGTCGCAGATACGAAGTACCTCGTACTTCATTGATTGTTCGTGTTTCAGGGGTGAGCGGATATTTATAGTGCGCCCACGTATTGAACGGGCTGGCACTATTGCTCGATCAGTGGCTAAGGCCAGCCCAGGCCCAGGATCTGCGCCTTATTGGGAGTGGGTACGCCAGGGGTTCAGGCGGCGTGTTCGAGGATTGACCTTTGTTCATTGATGAGTGTGCTCGAGTCGAGTCTTTTGCAGGTCCAGTGGCTCAAGTACTTTAGCTTTCCATCTGACGATGATGCGCCCATAAGGCATAGAAAAAGGAATAAAAAGAAAAAAAGAAGAAAAATTGGGCAAGTTCGACGTCTCGCATCTCCGGTCGGGCATGCTCAGAACTACACGATTCGATGTAGCCATCAATCAATTCAGAGGTCATCACTGATCGGACAGAGTTGAGCCTGATCCTTCAATGCTGAGTTACGCTCTCTTTCCTGCCTGGTCGCGCTGTCTCCTTGTTGGCGGCAACGATACCTGCTTGGTACATGCAATGTTATTCGAACACAGCCATTCGTCCAATATTTGCAAAGTACGTACTTTGTACTTTACCCTGATGCTAGAATCCATCAATGAGGACTCCAACGAGTCCAACCATTGATTCCCAAAACGACATGACATGCGTACTCGTGTACATTTGTATGTACATTTGTATGCACGAAGTACTCCGTACACGACGAACTAGCACCTGCCTCCGCAGTCCACGCCAACCATCACCATTGGATTCCAGCCGCAGACGAAGCTGACCTGTCCTTGTCTCCTTGTTCCTGCCCTGTTACGTCCTCTAATTCTGTATTACCTTCTTGCCCAAGAACTGTGCCTGGCGCCTCCTTTGAAACCCATTTTGATCTTCTTTGATACTTGTAGTCAATGGTCTGCATATGCCGGCGTCATCAATACTTGCTTCGTAGTTGCGTCTCCGGAGGAAAATAATTTCCTAGTCAGCAACAGCCTCGTCGTCCGCTACGTCCTGCCTCCTGTCTCCTGCATCCTGGACCCGCAACACGTCAAACGAAACAACTTCTCACCGACTGTGTAACGACCTTTTTTTCTTCCTTTTCCTACCTTTAGAAGCTACCTCTACACAGCGCGGCCAAACCTGCGATTATCCAAATTTCGCCAATCGTTCTTGTCAAGCACAGCGCGATCCACTTGCCATGCCGAGCTTCGCGGATTCGTTCTGGTCTGCCGACTATGCGGCAGGTGCGTCATTGCGACTCTCATTTGATCCAGCCTTGGGGCTATCTGCTCACGGCGCCTGTGGTTGCGTGGCTAACTGGTGTCTGCCCCCTCTTTCTAGGCCTTGGGGTTTTGTTCGGAAAGCTCCAGCAGGGAGTCCTGGAGAACCGCCAGGTCCTCACCGTTGCGCGGATGCGAGCCGAGGCCGAGGAGATTTACGGTCAACGGTTAGCAGAGATCGCCCCGGCCGCCGACAAAATCACCGGCGGATTTAGCAAAGATGATGGAGCCAGCGTTCGCAAGGTGGGGATGCAACGGACCGCCAGTCCTTAGCCTGATGGATGCAATAACAGATTGACTAACCAGTTCGTAACCCTCCACAGGCCTACGAGGGCGTTCGAACCAACATGGACGACGCCGGCAAGTCCCACAAGAAAATCGCCCAGAATATCCGAGACCTCGTTGTCAACCCCTTCTCTCGATGGTGCGATGCCCACGAAGCCCGCATCCAAGATTCCCAGGACGAGCTGCAAGCGCGAATCAAGGCCCACGACCGGCAGTTCGAGGCCGTCAAGAAGCTTCGGAGCAACTACCTAAACAAGTGCCGTCTTGTAGAAGATCTCGAAGAAGAAAACAAGTTGGCCTTCCGGGACCCTGAGTCGAGTCCAAAGGCCGCCATCCCCGAGATCAAGGTATCCGAGAACCAGGAGCCACCCATCGAAGAGGCCGATGAGGATATATACGAGATTGGCGACGAAGTCTATGGCGCCGAACAGTTGAAGAAGATACTCGCCCATATGCTCACTACCATCAAGCTCGGGGAGACCAAGGTACCGGTGCTCGGCACATACCAAAACACTTCCGCCGGTACCGATATCGTCGAATATCTCCAGCGACATATGGGCACGTCGAGCATAAGCTACGCCGAGCGCATCGGTCAGGACCTCGTGTCGAACGGCTTCTTGCGTCTCGTGGGCAATGTTGGCAACACATTCGCCAATAGCTCGAGGATGTTCTACCAGTGGCGCCCCAAGGCTTTCCAAATCTCCGGCGTGCCAGAGAAGAAGCTCACGACCTCCAGGACTATGTCCTTCCCCGTCTCCGACGGGTCCGATTCCCCCGTGGTTGGTGCCGTGAGCGAATACCTATCGAACTGGAACCCCCTCAACAACCCGCATACCAATGAGACTCCCTCGGAAAGACTCCAGCGGGAAGCTCGGGAAGCGGACGAGAAGTACAAAGCCGGCGTCCAGAAGCTAGACGAGATGCGTTGTGAGCTTGAGGAAGCTATTATACTCCATCTCAAATTCCTTGAGCGGTGCGAGCTGGATAGGCTAAAGGCTATCAAGACGGTCTTGCTGGACTTCTCCGGAACCGTTAGCAACGTCATCCCCAGCCTCCAGTCTACCGTCGACAACATGATGCTGTTCCAGGAGGCTGTTCAGCCCGCGAACGATCTTCGTTACTTGATTGAAAACTACCGCACGGGAAGTTTCTTCCCAAAGGTCGTCGTCTACGGAAACTACTATAACAAGGTCGACCAACAAACCTTTGGTGTTGATCTAGAAGCTCGAGCAACCGCCGATAAGAAGCGCGTGCCCAGCATTGTCACCACCATTCTTACCTACCTGGATAACCACTATCCCGATCTCGAGGATGATGCGGCGATGCGAGGTGTTTGGCTCGTTGATGTGCCACTGACCCAGACCCACAAGCTCCGCGCCAGGGTTAACGACGGCAAGCCCGTCTCCCCCGAAGCCTTTGCTGATTTTGACGTCCCGACTGTTGCTAGCCTGTTGAAGCTTTATCTACTCGAGCTGCCTGGTAGGTGGTCAAACATGGCCTGGAGAACTCCAAGTCGATGGATCCAGCGACATTAACTAACCATTTTTACACTAGATTCTTTAATCTCATCTCACGTTTATGAAATTGTCCGGACCATCTACTCAAACACCTCACCCGACACCGCAGACGCCGCTCGCGTTGCAGTGTTACAGCAGACCCTCTCGCAGCTGCGCCTTTCTAACATTGCTACACTCGATGCTTGCATGAACCACTTTACACGCCTCATCGACCTCACATCCGCCGATGAAGCCTACATCTCCGCCCTCGCTGCCAACATTGCGCCATGTATTCTCCGGCCCAAGACCGAGACCTCGCTCACCATGGAGGAGAAGCACGCCTACCGCCTCATCCGAGACCTCTTCGCTCACAAGGACGCCATCTTCAACGAGCTCAAGCGCATGTCCACTCCCGGCTACTCTGGTTCTCTCGGTCGATCAGCGCCGAGACCGAGAGCTATCAGCACCGATGAAAGCAACCGGAAAGCCAACATGGAAGAGCGCAATCGACTCCTCCTAGAGAAGGCAGGCGCCGCCCCCGGATCCAGTCGCAGCCGCGCCACTAGTCCCGCGCCGGGCCCTCGCGGTCACAGACGTGATCGCTCCACCGGCGGTCCCGAGACCCGATTCCCCATCGCCAGCCCCACGGTTCCGAATGAGCGCCACCGCTCCAGCCTGGGAAGCGGCGTGGGCGGCTTTAAGAGGCAGTCTCTCGAGGTGCCCGGATCCGAGTCTACGGGTTCTCCGGTCGAGGCGGCAGCTGCCGCTAACGGTAGCGAGAGCATAAGCTACGCCTCAAGGTCCGACGCTGCCCTTTCGGAGTCTCCTATCGAGAAGAGGAATAGCTTATCACGCAGCGGAGCGCGCTTCTCGACCGGAAGGAGGATCCCGGTTGCGCTGCCCGAGTCGCCTAGGCAGCGCTCCGAGACTCTTACGCATAGGGCTGTGACGTTGGAAGATAAGCCTATGGTCGATTAAGTGTTTTATTTTGGATTATTGGAATTAGTGGCTGTGGGAGAGAGAACAAAGAGGAGGAAGGCGGGCGGGAGGGTTAAAAGGCAGGCACTAGGATTTTTCTTAAAACACACCGAGGTGTATGAGTGATGGGTTTTTTTTATCGTCTATGGGAATGAGGAAATGGTTTTTGCCTTGCTTTATAGTCTTATTCTTTTGTCGTTCCTTTTTTTACTTCTTTTCTTTGTTAGGTGTGAATGCTGGTTTCAAGATAATCGGCACGGCACGCGAGGATGCTACATCAAGTGGATTTGATTTTCCTTCCGTATCAGAGGGGATTGCATTGGAGAGAAGCTGGAGGGGAGATGCCGAGGCAGAAAGCAGGGGAGAAGGTGATTTCGTTTTTGTGTTGTTTTTCTCTCGGGAAGATATCATGTATGACAGCGTTGCAAAGTAAAAGAACAACATTCGTCCCTCGCTTTCTCTCTCCCCCCCTTTGACGCGAAGACTCGTACGGGGATCTGACTCGTCTTTTTGGCGCATATACTGGCAAGTTTGTTTCTCTATCCCCAGCCAGCAGGAGACCTCCGCATGGGCAGATGCCATATAATCTTCAAAACATCATAAATGACTTCCATTTTATTTTCCCAACCCTGTATCCCCTTTCACTCTTCTATCTCAACAGGCGGCTTGACCTTCTTTTTCTTCTTCTTCACCACCACCACAGCATCACCTCCTCCAATAGCAGCATCCTCAATCCCGTTCCCGCTCGCAGGACCCGCCTCTCCAACTGCAGCGGGAGCAGCTTTCTTCTTTTTCTTGGTCCCAGCAACTCCCTTCTTCGTCCCCTTCTTCACCTTCTTCTTCACAACCGTACCCTCGACGTCCACACCCTGCGCGACCTGAATCCTCTCATTCGCCCTCTGCATCTCCAGCCGCAACCTCTCCACCTCCTTCATCGCCTTAGCCATCTCCTCGTCGTCCCTCGCGCGCGCATCCTCCGTCGGCGCCCCGGCCTCTAGGCTGAGCGACTCGATGCCTGAGGAGCTGACCTTGAGGATAGACGACGAGTTCTTCGACCGTCCTCCCGCTCCCCGACCATGCCGCGACTCGTCCGAATCATGGGTGCGCGGCGTTGATCGCCCGCTTCCGCCGAGCGTCTCGTCCTGCGCGACTACGATTTGCCGGCGGGCGCTGGGGGTTGCTAGTGGCTTTGCATGGTGTCTGGCAGAGGAGGTCGGCAATGTGTCGGCGGCGAGCTTGTCGATGTCGAGCTGCATGATGGGGATGGAGTCGATGTCTAGCTCGGGACCGTTGGTGGATTGAAGGATTCTGTGAATGGGCGTGGAAGACTTGCTGACGTCGCTGCCGCCGATGTAAAACGGATCGTCTCGGTTGCGATCGAGTCTTTCGGCCCGCCGCCTCGCCACGATATCAGCATCGAGGTAGCTCTCCTCAGTCACTTGCTGCTGGTAAGAGCTCGTGAATTCTTCGGGCGCGCCGCCTAGCCTGCTAATCGCGGGCATAGACATCTCCGAGGAGATAGATGTTGCCGCAGGCTTCTTGTAGTAGTACGAGGTAAAGTCGTCGCTTTCCTCATTCTTGAGGAATGGCAGGTCTGCTTCTGCCAGGAGTCGTTCCAAATCTGGATGGATAGGATTGTCCAAGTCCAAGCCATCCGGTATTGGTACATTTGATTGAGCACCTACAGCCACAGAGTTCAAATCCCAGCCGGCGAAGAGAGACGGGATGGCTTGAGTTAGTAGAAGGGGTGGATCTTGCTGTGTCTCATCCGTAGATGGAGGGTGCCCAGACACCGCCTCAGAGGTAAGCTTCAGAAGCTCCACGAATTCGACGGAGCGTTCCTGAACCTCGAGGTTTGGGTGTTGAGTCAGCGGCTCGAACGCATCAATGACTCGAGCCATGAGCAGAGAGATACTGCTCTTGCGTTCAGCTGTCCACGGCTGGTACTGGTCACCAGCTATTAGTGCAAATATCTTTGCGGTAGCTTGGAGGCAGGTGATGAGAATAATGGGAGAGGATGCTCTCGGGATGAGCTGCAGGATCGATGCGAGCGTGGTATCAGGGGATGCTAGTGATGTGGCATACTCGCCGAGAAGCCAGGCTATCGACTTGAGTGCGGCAGAGGAGATAGAATTTTGGTTGGGCGTATCTAGGAGAAGCTGCTGCACTATGAGGTCGGCGGCCCTCACCGCAGAGCCTCTCATGGCCTTGACCTTGACGGCGATGTTCCTTAACTCGTCCCCGATCGTCTCAGTTACGTCCACAGCCGAGGAGCGAGATGCGGGCAGGTAAGGGTCTTGTTCAAATGCCCGAGGAGCCGGGGCCAGTCGCACGAGCTGCGTCAAAACATCGATATACCAGTCGAAGTCGAAGATGGAGTTGTAATTATTCTGGGAGCACATCTTTAGAATTCTGCCAATAATGTCGATTTGATACTCTTCCGGTAATGCTTCACTAGTCGACGTCGATACCCTTGGAGAATCGTTGTTTGAGCCCTCATCTGAATCGGCAGTCCATGTACTGGATTGCTGAGTGGCAAAGCCCTGGGTTTGCTTAGAGGGCTGGCAAGCCCTTAGCTGCTTCATCAGCCGGCCAACGATAGACAAGAGATTCTCTGAGGAAACCATGTCCTGGACTAGGTCCAAGGCCTTGATTCGGATAGTAATATCAGGACTATCGATGCATTCTAGGATTACGTCTTCTTGCTGAGACACTAAGAAAGGATGGGTTACGACGATCTTGTTGAAGGCGAGGAGCGCAACGTATTTCACTGTGGCGCCCGGTTAGACCAACAGACAGATACGGGAAACGGTTGGAAGGACGTACAATTCGGGTCGCCGTCCACCAGAATCATGCTTCTCAGCTTGTCGACGCAAAGAGACGCAATCTCCTCCCTACCGGATATGTCATCTGCGCTTCCAAGGATACCTCCTTGAATGATACCATTTATACATTCGTATAATAGAGACATGGCTGGCGTAGTACGGATAATCTCGGTCAAGGGAGGAAGCAGTTTGCGGACGAGACGAGGTTCTAACGGCGTGAGAGTAGCAAACTAAAAGTGCCCGGTTAGACGGAAACGTTTAGCAGAAAGACGGTGTCCCATAATGATGCACGCACGAGCTTGATGAGCTTAATGGCCATCCAATTATTCCCTCCGTCCACAAGAAGTTCGAATAACCGGGGCGCAAGGGGCAAAAAATCATGAGGCCGTCGCCATCCGAGCTCGCAAATAACGTTGACAATAGCGGCAGTAACGCTAGGGTCTTCATCCTTGTCCATCAGGCGCTCCTTTATCCTAGGCCAAGCGGCGAGGAGGGTCTCTGGGTACACGAGGGCGAGGCGGTAGAGTGTGATAATGGTCTTCTTGCGCACGTTCGGATGCGAGTGGCCCAGACGGGAAAGCATCTCGCTTTGCACGGAGAGGGCCAAGGAGGGGGTGATGATATGCGGGAGGGTCGTGATCGGTAGGGACATAATGGGGATCGAGGTGGACGCCAGATCCTGCGAAACGACGAGTCAGACAACGAACACTTCCAAACACAACAGTGGGCGGCCTTCTAGGACGCCTCCGCACCTTCTTAAGAAGATTCGTCGCCAGCATGAGAACTTCCGTGTCGGGTCGAAAGCTTTGGGCAGCACCGAGATATCCAACCCGCTTCTGGTGGTACTTGGGTGACGACATGACTTCGAGGACATGGAAAGACGCCCAAGACATGTCATGGCCAACCATCTCGAGGTAAATGAGCTTGAGTAATGCGATCGCCTTGAGGTCTGGATAGTGAAGCTCCGTCAGCACTTAGACCTAGACCACAGTAAGGGAAAAAGCAGTGAGAAGGTCTTGGGAGTGCTTACCCATATCGGCGCTCCGGATTTCCGACCGACATTCCTTGAGGCAGTTCTGGATGTACTCGCGCTCATTCCCCTTATGGTTCCTCAGACCTCGAATGAGGTCGTATAGTGACTTTTCGAACCTGTTCGCCTAGTTAGGTGTCGATCCACGGCTCGAGATCGAAGTAAGTCCTACGCACATTGTCGCAAGGTAATACCCCACGTGGGGTCTCTCCGTTGTTGGCCGGCGGTGGTGTTGGAGGCCCAAAGTGAGAAGGGGGATCGGTTCGAGATGCTAAGGGGAGCTGGTTGTATCAAGACGCATGGCCATCCTCGATCGCGCAGTCACTTTCTCGGCGGGATTCGCATCGACGGGGACCCGCGGTCCTGGGTGATGGTAGGGCAAGGCACGAAGGTTGAGAGATTGAGGTTGCCAGCGATATTGCATTGCCTGTCTGGTGGTGGATTGATGGTGACATAATGGTACATAGCACTGGTACCTTAGCTAATTCAACTACCAGCAATAGTATCATTTCGGCTGTGCACACTGTAGCTGCGCACCCTACCTCCCACCTACGGCAACAACACTGAATTGGACGTGGACTTAAAAGATCTGAGCCTCCCTCAGTCCTACAAGCGGAAGGCCAATTCGGCCAATTCAGCGTGGACATGTGAGGCCGATTGTTGCTGAACTCGACGTTCAATCCAGTCCGTTGATCCAAAGCCAGCTGGGAGCAGGCAAGATTCCAGAAGAGGCGGAAAAGCGTATCAAAGGCCAACAACCTCAATTCAAAGATGAAGACAAGTATAGGTAACCCTCGATGTCTTGCGCGAGGACTCGGGGTGTCTTTCAATGGCGCCCTTCGTCCTCAGAAAGAGGATGTTGGAGAATCCGTTTTATACCGACTTTCTACTTGACTGGATATAATAGTATCACTTTTCAACTTCACTGTTTCGTAATATGGGATCAAGACTTCAAATTTCCAGTTACTTCTGCTAGCTAGAAGGGAAATGGTAAATAAATTAAAATAAAAAGAAAGACAGCGGAGAGAATAAATAAATAAATAAATAAATCACGAAAAGAGATGGTGGATGAAGGCCGTGTAAGCTAATATCGCGGGAAAATCTTTTATCGGGAATGGCACCCTTTTTCTTACAGGTCAACCGACCGCATTAAGTATTCCAATCCTCCAAATCACCAATGCGATAAACCTCAACTACCCAATCTCACAGCCCCCCCCTCCACCGAGCCTTCGAACCATCCATCCCAAATGCCGCCCCGGCTCCTCCTGCGCGCCGCCCCCCCGCGCCTCCCATTCACCATGCCTCTCCGCCGCCGCCTCGCCCCAACAATCTCCTCCCGACCCTTCATCACCCTCCCCGGCACTTCACCAAGCCCGCAAACCCTCACCGCCAGCCGCACCCTCCCCTACGCCCCAAAAGCTCTCTACGAAATAATCTCCAACATCGACTCCTACTCGACCTTCGTCCCCTTCTGCAGCGCCTCCAAAGTAACCCACTGGTCCGAACCCTCGACCACTGACAACCACAACCGGCGCTCCCCGACACAGGCCACCCTCCGCGTAGGCTGGGCCGGCTTCGAAGAATCCTTCACCTCCCGCGTCAACTGCGTCCCCTTCTCCCTCGTCGAAGCCGTCAGCGGCGCATCCGCCCAGCTCGTCGCCGACCCGGGGAGGAAACTCGCCTCCAACAACTCCTCCGTCCTTCGAACCCTCGTCACGCGCTGGAGCCTAACCCCCAGGAACGTCGCGGGGAAGGAGGGTGCCGAGGTCAACTTGACCATACGCTTCGAGTTTGCTAATCCGATCTATGCGGCTTTTTCGGCGGCCGTTTCGGAGACGATTGCTGCGCGGATGATTGAGGCTTTTGAGAATCATGCGAGGAGGGTGCTGGATAAGAATGTGCGACCTCGCGCGCCTTTATGAAAGTGGTATCACCGATCGGATACACTTGACCAAGTGAATTAATGATGAACGGGCCTCTTGATGTTGACATATGGGTTCCTCCTCCTCTCCACTCACTCTGTACAAAATAAACGAAGGAAGTGATGCACGTATAGATATTAGATATTTTCGGGGCGTTCTGGCAATGGAGCTCCTTGGATGGGTTCTCCTGTTCTCCTTATAGACTGTTTTTAAGCATATAGACTCCAATTGATATGCTATCTCTCTTCGCCAACTTTCGATCTACGTACAAGATCTTTTTGTCCAGCCCATATACAGTTTCGAGATGTTCAAGATCGCTGCATTCGTTTTTCCACTTTTCCTTTCCTTTTTGGGAAAACATGAAAGGAAAGGGACCACACCAACACCCCAAGTTCCAATGTATCCTCGTACCTCACGCTCCTTTGCCGAGTAGACCATGCAAGCCAACTAGAAAACAAGAGGGCTAACCACGTCAGGATAAAACTCGAAGAAAGGTAGCGATAGTCAGGGACTGAAGGTCGAATTTCTACCATTCCGCGTTTATGCCACACGCCTTCCAACCATGAGACTCCGTTGTCCGCCCATGGGTGCCCTTTTCTTTTCTTTGGAAAGGAGAGGGGATTGTCCACCCAGCTGAGAAAAAAAAATAAAATGAAATAAAACCAACAAAAACAAACATAAGTACTTCTTCTCTGCAACGAGAGAGAGGGAGAGAATGCAAGCGGAAGAGAGAGCGGAGAAAAAGAAAGGGGGAAAAAATAGATGGAGAGTCGAGGTATCATTCAACAGAAAAAAAGAAGAAGAAATATGGCAAAAACAACAACAGCGCATAATCCACAGAAATACCAGATCTAAGAATGGTCTGGCTGAGAAAAATGTCAGGGAAAAGACGTCGCTAGATAACGTTGCCATGAGCACGCAGATGTATTTCCTCCCTGTCCATGCCAGATAAAACTCATAAAACTCCCAAAGTTGGCTCGCAATCAAACACCCCAACAATTGTAACAAACATCGCCACCCATCAAACTACAAAAGGGATCAATCTTGCAAATTTATTTCTTCCTGTAGACGAACATTAGGTTAGCATCCAATGGTTCATAGGTAGGCAAGATCTTAGAATGCTAAAATCAATGGAGTCGAAGGGTTAATCTTGACTTACTTCTTGCTACTCTTCTTGGGCTGCGTTCCAGACATCCAGTTCAGGAACGCTCCTCCGCTCGACTTCTTGGACCGCTTTTCCTTTTCAACGTTGACGATATCGACGCCTACGGGGATGTTCGATCGCCCGCCAGGAGGCTTTGGAGGGGCACCACGCCAATCGGGAGGCGGTGGGGGGTTCCCCATTGCTCCCCCTGCGCGTCGACCGATGGGAGGCTGGATAGAGATTCCGGGGCGGCCAGGGATTCCTCCTCGAAGACGGAAGTGTGGGTGGTCGGGATGCAGCTTCTCCCTATTCGCAGGAGGCCACATAACCATGGTAATTTGCCAGTCCGGCTCGATGACCTTTTCCCAAACCTGGGGGAGGATAATCTCTCCGTTGGGTCCGATGAGATCAAACATGCCACGCTGAACTAGTGGCCCAATGACATCAACGGATTGGAATGCTTGCTTAATTAATTCCTCCATTCCCTAGAAGAAGAGGTTAGTATTACCGTATCACTGCGCGATAATAACAGCAACCTTCGAAAAAGGGTGGGAGGCAGGAGAGGGTTATGCCGCTTACAGGCCAGGTCTGGCAAAGATGAAACGGGAAGCTGAACTTCCTGCCAACAGCATCCTTAAACTTGATGGGGGCCTTCTCTGCCGCCTTCTTCGCCTCAGCGGCAACCTTCGCTCTCGTCTCTTCTTGCACCCGCTTCTTCAGAGCCTCTTCCTCCTGCTTCTTCGCCTCTGCAGCAGCCGCCGCCGCCGCAGCTTCTTCCTTTTCCTTTTCTATCTTTTGGCGCGCCTCGAGTTCCGCCTTGATCTTGGACTCTTCCTCTAGCCTCTTCTTGTAGGCTTCTTCCTCGGCTGCCTTCTTCGCTGCCTTAGCCTTAGCCTCCTCCTCGAGCCTCCTCTCCATCTCGAGTCGCATCCTGGCAGCTTCTTCGGCATGCTTTATAGCCTCCTCTTCCCGTTTCTTCGCTGCTGCCCTAGCTTCTTCCTCAAGCTTCCGTTCCATCTCGAGCCGCAACCTAGCAGCTTCCTCAGCGCGTCGTACGGCCTCTTCCTCGCGCCTCTTCGCCTCAGCTTGGGCCTTCAGCTCGGCCTCGAATTTTTCGCGGGCTTCCCTTTGAACACGCTTGATTTCTTCCTCTCGGAAACGTCTCTGTTCTTCTTGAGCTCTCTTTTCTGCCTCGATCGCTTCAGCTTGGGCCTTCAGCTCGGCTTCGAATTTTTCGCGGGCTTCCCTTTGAACACGCTTGATCTCTTCCTCTCGGATCCGCCTCTGTTCTTCTTGAGCTCTCCGTTCTGCCTCGATGGCTTCGCGAGCTGCCTTCTCCGCTTCTCTCTTTGCCCTCGCAATCTCTTTCTGAGTTTCTTCTTGCGCCAGCTTCATGGCCTCAAGTTTCCTGGCAATGGCTTCTTCGGTATCCTTGCGAATCTTCTCCTCCAGTTCCTTTCGCTTCTCAGCCTCGACTTTCATCCGTTGCTCTTCCCTGTACAGTTGAAGTTCGGCCTTCATTTTAATCATTTCGGGACTCGGGCTCGGCTCCTTCGGTGGCGGGGCTGGCGTAGCGGGTTTGGGCGCAGGAGCTTCTGTCGGTGGTGGCGGCGGAGGGTAAGTCTGAAGGTATTGCTGCATATGCGGGGGAACGCCAACACCGTAGCCGCCGTAGCCGTAATGGCCGTTAGGCTGGTACGGGGCGACGCCATAGCTATCTCTGGGGTCGCCGAAGTAATTGGCGCCGCCGTTGCTCGACATAGGCGTGAAGGGGTTCGGGTAATTGTAGGGAATTACCTGATTACCCTGGTGGTAGGGAGCCGGACCCGGACCCGGCGGCATGAAGCCTCCAACGGTGCTCTGCGGGTATCCTGCTCCTGGAGGTCCGCCCCGTCCCCCATAGAAGGCACCCGGAGGGGGTCCATATCCACCACGCGCCCCCCACGGGGCCGGGTAGTCATCTGATTGATCCAGACTGTCGGATTGGGTCGGCGGCGGCCGATGGAAGGAGTTACGATCGTAGAGTCTATGCTGGCGGTAGGGGTTGGCCGACCGGGAACGTGAGCGTGAGCGTGATCGTGATCGCCGGTCTTGACTCACGGACGCCGAGTCGGAAGGGTCGACCTCGTCGTCGTCGTAACCGTCCCAAGTCTCGTCCTGCTCGTCGTCGTAGCTAGAGTCCTCTTGTTGGGAAGATTCCTCCTCCTCGCTAGAGCTATGCACCGGGTGATGGTGCTTGATTGTTATGTGACGGGCTCCTCCTCGGCTACTACAATCAGGTCAGGATTTATGTTAGTGACTTTAAACTTGCAACCACGGTTGTACTTGGACAGAAACAAAGTTAGACAAAAGGGGGTCAAAAGAACATTCAAGGAAGCCCGAATGAAAATAAAATAAAAACAAAATGTGTGGCCACAAGAGGAACAAGACTGGGGGGGAAGAGGCCGTCGCAGGAACAGGGTGACTAACGTCATGGTCGGAAGTAGCAATATGCACCCTTTACTCACGACAATCTGAACAGAAAGTCGGAGCAAAGGTACACGAAAGGGAGGGGGGGATGTTCAGCAAAAACGCAATGAAGCCTGCTTCGAGGCGGGGAGGGAGAGCGGACAGCCAGAGCCCACGGCGTCTTCTCCACCCAACTCCGTAGTTTTTTTTTTTTTTTTTTTTTAAGTTTGAACGGTTGAGTCGGGTTGTGGGATCGACTACCGTAAAGAGATTGGGGGACAGGCACACTGGATCTAGCGATGACCTGTCAGATAGACTTCCGCTTCAAATCGTGGGTGGCTTGGCGGACGAAGGCTTCTGCTGGCTGGAGCACAATGTTGGTGGTGTGTGTGTCAATGACTCTACTTTGGTCGCGACGACGTTAAAAGAAGTGGTGCGGGTGCGGGGGCAGTGCCAGCCAAGTAAAACGGAGCGAAGCAAAACCAACACAACACAGGAATTGGTCTTCTTTGCTGAGCGGGTTCAACTTGGAGAGAGGTCTAGAGGTCTCGCGGCGGAGTGTTGCAGTGTTCAAATGTTGCAGGGTGCAGAGCAATGCAGCGAATGATGAGGTAGCCGACGGGTAGTACAATTGCAGCGCGAAGGGAGAAAGTAAGCAGACAAGAGTGATTAAGTGGGATTGGTGTGTGGACTTGGTGTGGATTGGATTGGGGATCAAGTGGTAGAAAAAAATTTGAATGGCGGAGAACGAAGACTGATGCGCTTTTTGGCAACAAACAAGAGCGATTTCCAGAAGAAGAGCTTACTGTACAGCAGCTGAGGACGCAGCACGGGAGAGTGTGTTGCTTTTAAACGGGTAACGGGTGATGCTGTTGGGCTGTAATGCCGGCGATTGGGTGCCAGAAACGGTGTGCGGTGTAGGAAGAATCGGGGGATCAAGTTGTCTTGTTTAGTTGACGATGGGCCCTGGAAAGTGGAAGAAGAGGCGGCGGAATCCACAGGGTGCTGCTGGTTGCAGGTTGCACTGCCAGGGTGGTGGGTCGGTCTGGCGTGTAGACTGTGCAGGTGTACTTCGTATGTCGGATCAAGTATTGATCAAAGTCGTCCCAGGACGTCCAGTCTGGTCTTGGTCTGGTCTGCGGACAGATGCAGAGATGCAGAGATACAGGTGTACTTGGTCCAGCGCAGACCAGAGCGAGGCACCGGATAAGGCGACAGCAGAAACGAATCCAAACAATAGGACCAGATCAGGGCGGACTCGCAATTGAACAGAGGAAGGGCGGTGGCGGGGAGGGCGAAGGCGGGGTTCGGGATTGATGCTTGATTGGAGCCCAAGGTGAGATGGCGAAGAGGATTGGGAATCAAGAGCCGGGATCAATTTCGTCGAACTCGTCTTGGTGATATGCACGACCAGGGCGAAGTGGGAAAGAGCGACAACGAACAACAGATTGAGCGGATCGGGGAGGTGAAAACAACAACGAACGGTGTGTTAATATTCGATGGGAAGGGCGAGGTCATGTATCAATATCAGATTCAATAACACTATCCGCCTGTACCTTTGTAATAATAGTGCTTTTGCTTTCCGCAATCAATCCGATCAATTGACGAGAGGTACGAGGGTACTGATGTGGTCAACAACGTTGGCAGTGTGTAGGAAGTAGGAAGTACTTGTACAATTGTGGTGTCCTTGAATGATAGTGGAGTGGGACGAGCGAAGAAGGACAAGGAGGGGCTTGGGAACTTGGACCGGAAGAGAAGCGGGGAGAGATGGAGAAGACGGGTTGCTGGGATTCACGAAGTATTAGTGTAGAATCCTGGAGAAAGCGCTCAAGCTACCAGTACAGCTCAGCCTGTGGCCAGCCAGTAACAATTATTAGTGTACGAAGTACTCGTACCAGTGCTTTTTGGAACGATGATCGCGGTGAGATTGATGTACGAAGTACTGCGTGCGGTACATCCAGCCGCTACAGCCTAATACTGTGAAGAGAACCTGGATGATCGAGGCACAATATTGTTGGACTGGAGGTTGATGTTTCGCCTGGCTGACTACCTTCGTCCTGCAAGTACAAGGAAGGAGGCAGAACCAGGATCGTCAAAGTAGAGTAACTTAACTCTCTTGCCCCGAAACTCTCCTACTTCAGGCCGCTGGTGGTTTAGGATGAGTGCGTATTATTACATTGATGCACCATACTCATACACTACTCTGGTGAACATTCTGCGCCGCTTTATTGTTTAATGCTGAGAACGTTGCAGGTGACCTGTCTACCAGTAGTCCTGGAACTAGATTATGAAGTCTCGGCTCTCTCGTTGGTGAACACCAAAAATGCGATCACGCTATGACGGAAAGGATGTAACTTAAGCTAAGGTCTATTTTGGACAAGTCGCACCCTTAAAGGACAGCCGGCATTGGTCAGGCACAATGTTCGTCGGGACCATTCGACGTATCCTACAGCCAGCAATGCAAGCCCTTGCTTCTTCTTACTGGCGGCCACCCTGTTTCCCTTCCGGAGACAACGGACGAAATACATGATCGAAGCAGACGCAGCAAATCGGGCGAACCAGCTGATGATTGGGGGTGGAGGGGCAGGCGTCGGGTTTGTTGGGGTGCAGGCTTCCAGCTGGAAAGGGCAGTATGAGGGATGAAGTTCGCGAACCACGGAAACATCAAATGAGGTCAAAGTGGCAGAAGTCCCCCTCCCTCCCCCATCCCCCCAATACCACGACTGCATCTTGTCCTGCGCCCTCTCCTCTTAAGGCCAACCGAGCTCTGCGGCGCTGCTTTTGCCTGGCAGAATATTCCAGACTTAATTGGATCAAGCTACGATGGTGCCTGTAGAACTGCAGTGTTGACGTATCAACGTATTATTGTTCCTTTTTCATTTGCTACTTCGGAGAATCGACCCGCTTCAGCCAGGTCTCGAAGAACGCGTGCACAAGTCGGCTCGTTGTCCTCCAGACCGCCTTCTGGCGCATTCGACCCGATGTCTTGTCGGCAAAGACCGCTCTGAAGAGGAGGAGTGGGGTGTGCGCGGAGAGTGCCGGAGACATTAATTGATCCTTGCGGTTCCAGACGACCCGAAGTATTAAGCATAATTCGTGACTAAGCCCCAATGCTGCCCCTGGCAACAATCGATTGTTGACTTTAAGTTGTTCCCCGCTCGACACTTTTGTCCAGCTGCCCCGGACTCCAGCATCCAAACTAATTAAACAGAAACGGGCTCCTTAGATGGGAAAGTTACGCCGAGCATTTAGCTCATCGGTCAAAATATCCCCTCGAAACCGGCTACCAAACGAAGTAAGTAAAGTTCTCTGCAAGCGAATCTCCTTCGCCCCTGCTGAGAGGGTGTCGAGCGTCTTTGAGAAGTAGATACCAAACAAATATTAGCTCAGTTCATTCCAGTGTGTCTTGCCAAGAGAGGTATTATGGGTTAGACAGCAAGGAAGAACAGCTATCTCTCATTATCCCCCTCAGGCCCTGAGACGAATTAGCGAGGAATGACAACCTTGAGCACCGCTATATTGGTAAAAAGAGTTGTGATACCGACATGTATTTGTTGAACCAGCATCTACAGAATCCTGGCTCCATGCCATTTTCCCATTGACAATACCCAGCAATATATGGATGGAGGAATACGCGCTCCGTTAATACCATTAAGCATTATGCATTCAAGATATATACAAAGTAAAATAATCTTGTGGCCCATAGAGGTATAAGAAAACGAAGGGCACAGTAACCGGCTCTCTAATTATAAACATAGCTCATCCACAAATCTTCCAAAAAGCCCAGAGAGCCATCATATCCTCTCCATCAAGCGAACACCCCGCCCTCACTTAGAAAATGTTAAAGCAGTTGGCGTAAAAGGTAACAGTGGCGCTCCAGTCAGAGAAGACACCCCGAACCTTGACATCCTGAGCAAGGACGTGGAGGAGCTTGTAGACGTCACCGTCCTTGTTGATAGCATCAGCGATGGTAGAGTAGTAATAGCCGCCGTGCGAGCCGTCGCCGAGGAAAGCAGACCTCTCGAGCGACCAGGTGATGATGTCGAGGCCGAGCTCCTGGGCCTTCTTAGCATAGGCACTAGGGATGATGTTCTTGTTCTCGTCGAGAGTGACGAGGTACTGAAGAGGAGGAGCGACGATACGGACACCGTCGGCTGCGCGCTGAGTGAGCTTCTCAGTGGCGACGGGGAGTGTCTCAGGAGTCTCGCCCTCCGAGTCGAGGAAGACGGCCTGCTTGCCAAACTCGGGCTCGTTCTTGATCCAGTACAAGATGTCATCGTAGAGGAAGGACTGGGCGAACACGCGCGAGGGATGAACGCCAGCAGCCTTGTACTCGTCAATCATCTGCTGGGCGTACTTCTCCTGGGTGTAGTCACCCTCGAAGGGCATGGGGACCTCGGGGGTCTTGAGCTCGGGGGTGAAGCGAAGACCGAGGCCCTTGACGAGCTCAATGTGCTCCTTGTGCGTCAAGACGGTGGCGCAGGTAGCGTACAAATCCGTCTGATGGCGGGCGGTGCCACGGAGGAACTCCTCAGGGGTGGTGGCCGCCTTGTTAGAGCCGTCCACCTTGGCGCAGAGCGTCTTGTACTCGGCGAGGGTGATGTCGCTGGTGCAGCACTTGGCGCTGGCAGGCTTGCCGTCGGCAGCAGGAGCGAAGGGCTGCGTGCACTTGGCGTTGAGCTCGGGAATCGCAACGATGTTAGTGGTGGTCGCCAAGTCGCACTGGGAGTGACGGCAGACGAGTTCCCGGTCCTTGGTGAAGGCAACGTCGCACTCGAGGACACCGGCACCCATGCGAGCGCCGGCCATGTTGGACTGAAGGCTGTGCTCGGGCATCATGAGGGTGCCACCACCACGGTGGGCGACGCTCCAGACCGAAGGCTTGAAGGTCTTCTTGCTCATGCAAGAGGTGAGCTTCTCCTTGAGGGGCCCAGCTTCCAGGTCATCGACGAGGAAGAAGGGACGAGGACCCAATTGGGCGGTCTTGATTACTCCAGTAGAGGGCTTGCAGGACGACGTCTTGTTGGAAGGCGCGGCAGCGGCCAGGCCGAGGCCGAGCGCAAGGGTGGCGTACTTCAACTGCATCTTTTGCTGTTGATGATGTCCCAAGTTGGTATATTAAAACTGGAGTAAAAGATAAGATTGATCTTGCTAAGCCCAACAAGACCTTAATCTGGGGTAAGAAGAACTTGTGTAAAAGAGCGACTGGAGCTTGATGATCAGAGCTTATCTTCCGGAGGTCAAGATCAGCACTCCATCCAAGGTCCGGGCAGACAGCTCCTTAAGTTGTCGAGCGGTTGCGGTCTGAATTGTCCCGAAGCATGTGCCCTACCAGCGCAGAATGCCGTGGGATGCTGCGATGCATGCTGCGATGCATGTTTTCCTCTCATTTAACATCCTACCCACCCTCGGTCAAGAATATTTCTATTGTAGGTTAATTAAATATTCCTACCCGGACAAAGATTCCCTGTATCACCGTTTGGATTTCCCATGAAGGAAGGTAATTACCGCAGCAGGTTAGGGCCGTCAGCGCCATTCTGCGGGAAGCCGTGGATCGCCAGAGAGCACGTGGAGGAGCCCGTTGGTAATTAAGATCCGAACAGACCAACATCCAATGCAATCCCAGGATGTCGGCGCCCGGAATGTTTCCCCTCCCCGCGTCCCCCCATCGCATGTAGGGTAGCATTAGCCCTGATTATAATAACATTCGAAGTGTTGCCGAAAGCGTGCTATATTGCAAGAGTATTATTTGCCATCGCAATGTGCCATCCCACGGAGGTATCTCGCGTCTCGCGAAATACTCCACGACGGCATCAAGGCAACAGGGAGAAATCCACAAGTGGAAGAGAAATATCGCCTGTGTGTGGTGCGCTTCATATTATTCCCACATCGCGGATCACACATATAACAAGTATAGGGTGTGGACCAGATCCGCTCTGTCGGTGCTTTTGTCGCACGCAAACAGTATTCTCCTTTGAAGCCGTCCGAGGCCTGGTGCGGCGGCCCGAAAGAACAAGAGGGCTAGAATAACAAGCAAAAGCAAAGAAAGAAAAAGAACGCTGACTAGTGTCATTACACATTACTTATCGTACAACCTGGGCTTCATCCTTGGCAAGGAGCTGTCGGGTGGCCTCAATTTCCGCCGCATCATACCCTTGCCAATGGACATCTCCCGTGCTGTATCGCCGCACAATCTCGCCAAGCTTCGCCGTCGCTTTCTCGTTTAATGCCTCCAGGGTTTTCTTGGGAGGGAGGGCCATGCCCTCCCCATCCGCCTGCTTGGACGGTTTGAGGAGCTTGGGATCGCTCAATAGAGTACCCGTGACCTTGAGACGTGCATTAGCATTCGTATTCAATCGCTCACTTCGATTGATATTGCGGAGTAGTGGCACGGCCTTACCTGCTTCAGGCCATAGTATCCACGTAGATAGTCATCGCAGAGCTCAATGCTCCGGCAGAACCTCTTTACTGACTCCGCGAAATACCTATTTGAACTACCATCTGCCAGCTCGGTGGCCGCCATATATAGGATCTCTCCCAGCCTAGCGTGCATCTACAGACTCAAAAGTTAGTATCAACTTAGCAATTGGCCGGAAATCATGACTTACGTTCCAAGAGTTTGCTTGTAGGACAAGAACCTCCTCGAGAGCATAGATTGCTTGCGCGTACAAGCCTTGAGAAAGATAGAGATCTGACAACTCCGACCACCCCTCGGCGTCCGTCGGCGAGTAATCCAATAGCTTAACCAAGGACGCTATCGCTTCCGATTTTCGTCCTATCGACTTAAGTAATGCAATCCGGCGCTTCGCAACTGGCTAAGAAAGAGTCCCGATTAGCACGAGCAGCTTCCCTTAAACCTTCCCTACCAACTTTTGGGGGGAGGGAGGGCGCTTACAATGTTCGTTTCGCTTTCCGCTTGGCCAGATAGGAGCGAGTCGTATTCTTTAAGAATAGCCTCGAGCTCCGCATTGTTGGCGGCCTTCGCTTCCTTTGCCAGCCCCTTTAGGGCCATTATCCTCTCGTTCTCACCGCCAAACCTCTGGATAAGCCTTTCCAGAATTTCAAAGGCGGACTGGTCATCGCCCGTCCTGAGGCAGGCTATTAACAGGTTCTCGTAGATCATCCATAACTCTGGCGTTTCCGACGCAGTAAAGAGGGAGACTAGCGGTGATGTCGAGAAGGCCTTGGGGTTGTTGCGGAGGATGTTGGGAGCTTGCTGAGCGAGTTCGAGGACTTCTTTGTTCGACAGATATGCCTGGGGGCGAAGGAGAGACGGCGTCATGATGCAGGTAGTTGGAGTTCCGGAGAGGCAAATGCGAAGGTGGGTGCAGTTCTATGTCTACTCTCGTCTTGGGGCAGAGCTCTGCCAAGCTCAGCGCGACTGGTGTGTTCGAAACCGTTCAATTGTTGTCATTAAGACTGTGGGGGTTCTTCCGATATTCCTCCGAAAGGGTAACTTGGCGGCGCTGAGTGGTCACTTTCCTCCAAGCTACAGTGATGACGTCGTACCTGCACACCTCGATAATTCCCCCCCAACGGCCAAGACGATCGATTTTCTTTTATTTTTAATTTTAATTTTTGTCCTCTCATCTTTAAAGAAAGCACTACGTTCTACCCTTCGTCTCTCCTCAATTTGAGAGCCGAAAAAATGGGCTCGCACTACTTCGATCACTGTCTTCCTGAGCAGCGCTTCACCATGTCGGGCTGTATACCCTACTTAAGTGGTGTCCTGTGGTACGTGGAGGATTGGGATCAACGGCGGCTCATCCTGGTGTATTCGCCCGTCGAGAAATATGACGATGATTTCATATTTAGTGCCCTCGCCAAATTTGTCGATGATCTCCCAGCGGACGCCCTGCGGGTGAGCATCTCGGATGACGGCACGTTTTTGTCTAGCAAATCGGACATCACGGAAGATTTTGCGTTCGTCCCTTTCTATCCATCACTCGCCGATTTTCCCACGGGAACCGCTACAGTAAGCCGCGGTGACCTCACCGAGGTGGATCGTCTTGGGCTTATGGTAGACCTGACGACCTACCAACCTCGCCCTGGCGTAACTAAGAAGGTCGTTTTCAAGTATTTCGTGAATGTTGCGAATAGGGCCTCCATCTGGCACGAGACCAACTGTGTTATGCGAATACCTAAGCATCCGAACATTGTCCCCTTCGATGCACTCGTTGTCGATGTAGTTGAGGGCGATGATAAAGTCGTTGGTTTTGTTACGCAGTACGTCCCAGGTGGTACACTCGATGAGAACGACGATCGCGTCTTCAAGCTGAAATACCTTAAACAACTTATTCAGGTTTGTATTTCTTGCCCGTCTCGCATATTGAACCAATAATAAGAAGAAGGTTGTCGATTATCTCAACCTCCACTTAGGCATCGTTCATGGCGATATCTGCCCATGGAACCTTCTCATCAACCCAGAGACGGATAGTATCCAAGTCTTCGATTTCAACTCAGCCGCGAAGCTAGGCTGGGGAGGAGACGAGGCGAACGACTTCGTCTTTGGGTACGATGAAGCTTGCAACGATGTTAAGTTCGTCGTTTTTACCCTCTACGAGATCATTACGCGCGAGTTTAGCTTTCGCAGAGAATTTTACCCAAACGAGCTAGATATGACCAAGGTACTCATGAAGCGAGAGTGGGAAAAGCACCCAGATGTGAAGCTGGATAGCCCCGTAACTGAGTATCGTCTTATCCTCGAAGAATGGGTAAATCGGAGGAAGACTGTTGACGAGAGGATCAACCATTTCACGAAGGCATCGGAGCCTCTAGATTGGCCCCCGGTGCCAGGCTTTCCATCCCATGACATAGCCGGTAGGCCTCTCGACTGTGCCTGCCAGCTTCGCTTCCTGTTGGTGAAGGAAGGCCGTGACTTTTTGAAGTGGCAGCGCCCGCCGACCCGAGACCTTCCACTCCCCGAAGGCCGACGACTCCTTGCTACTGGAGAGATTGTCAGCGATGACGATTCTTGACTGTTTGCTTAGAGTTCCGTGCTGCGTTACGGGCTGAGCTACCGGCTGTGCCTCTTGTACATCTCTGCTGTCTCCTGCCTTAGCTTTCTTTGGTACCGTTCGTGTTCTGCCTTTTCTTCTTGTTTTGGCAGGCAAAGAGGAGATATTTACCTTGGTAATGAAGATAGGAATCGAGGCACCCGAATCGTTTCTTAGCTATCGACACCATCTTTATGCCAAGTTGACCCGGCCTTAGCATTTGCATCTAGTTAACCTCTCTACGTCGACTAGAAGGGGCAAGGGAATGCCTCCGGCTCCCCGCACTCTAACTTAGAACTTCCAGTTGATCTACTTGAGAGGGAGGATAGAAGGGAGCTTACAGACCCCGATGTTCACGGCTACCTCGATGGCACGCTGGCAAACTAAGGTTTGTATGCTCTACACCTTGCCATTCTAAACTGTCATTGGCATTTTTCACGCGCAGGCATCACATACATTTGCCTGAATGGCCCGGTCAGCACAAATGAAGTCGTCTAAGCTCCGGCTTGGTGCATCCAATGTACGCCAGCGTAGCGGTGGGCATGAATCGTCGTGAATCTTCTGAGACTTCTAGCCGGTAGTAGCCTTCGTGGGAGCATTTTACACTGACGCAGCGTCAGAACCTATGTATTCACAATCGTTTGTCAATTGCGACTCCCCACAATCGGCCATGCCTATAGGGTTGGGCCGCACCTGAAACGACTACGAAGTATGTGACTCTACAAAAAATGGAAAACCATCGATGAATTCCTGGAAGCCTGTCACACTCTGAGCCAGGTCAATAAGGTTGCGTGCCTGCCGACGATGAAATACAAATCCAACCAGTTTTATCACGCCCGGAGTCGGGTTGTTTGTCAAGCGGAAGGGGAGCCTCGTGTCTCTAAACTCCATAGCCACTCCAGAATAAACAACATCTAGGAATCCGCTTGAAATGAATTGCATTGACCAAGGCAGCGAGAGTGCTAAATAGGTATCATTGGGCCAGCCTCGGTGAGCCATGCTGCTAGCAGTAGTACAGAAGCAAACACTGGTAGCTGTGGCCCGGAGTTAGCCAGATGGAAGATGTAATCTCCCTGGACGTTCAGTTATCGAAACCGAAAATTCTCTTTTCATAAGACGTTCAGAGTAGCTGCCCCCGAAACAGACTGCTAGACCATTATCATCAAAGAATGTGCTCACCAAAGAGGCACGTCGCGAGTCACCGGGATATCCAGCATCAGAAATATCAAAAGCCCTTGCTGGCCAGGTAATACCCAAAGTTAAAGACAACCCTGCAGTGGTCAGGCATCAGAAGAGGTCGAGCGAGACAAACTCTCCCACGAAGGGCGTTGCGGATCGCAAATACGGGCCTTGTCGGCATGCCGCCAACTGGACAACCACGACCCAACCACGGCCTGAGTCAATACGGCCTTTCCCATACCCCAGACCCTATGACTCTACAAAACCAATAAAGTCAACGAGGTACCGACGTGCGCGCTTTCGCAGGTGCGCTTGGGCGGACGTGAATACATTCGTAGGGACTTCCAAGATAACCCAGGTGTTGCACATCTATGCGCAAGCGATGCAACCAAGACGATACAGTAGCATCGCCGAACTCGCTGATGTAGTGTATAGCTTCGCTTGGAAACAAAACTTGGCGAACAAGCCTGATATAGCGCTTGTAGATGCTAACATCCCAGATGCTGGTGAGACGGCCGCCCGCAACACATAAGTCGTTTGCATTGAGTTGAATGGTGGAAAGAGTGTTAGCCCAAAGATTGTTAGCCCAGCTCATTATAGCCTCGAAGCGCGCCGAAACAGCCAAACTAGTCATCAGATTTAGATCCCCACATGTTGCGCTCTAAGGAGTCAATCTTGGAATTGGAGATCCAAGGCTCTGGAAAGAAAAGCAGCGAGCACGGCGTGGGTTATGAATACGCCGTAGGGAGGGTGCAGACTCACATAAGAGTGATGCCACCGGCAGCACCTCCCTCAGCTAGAGATTAGAAGAAACAGCTCTTTATCCTTGAAAAGCTGCTTCCCACACATCTTCCGCATAGCCAGATCTCGGTTCCGGTATCATTGCCCTCTCACCTCGCTATCAGTAGCATTCCCAAATCGTCCGTTCCCCTTTTGGCTCTATACATCAGTTGTTCCAACTGTCGAGTCAAATCAGTTCTTCAATCCTATCCTTTTCTCCTTAGCCGTGCGCATCATGGCTAACCAGCAATTGACCCAATTCGTCCAAGGAATTATTCAAGACCATTCCGATGCTCGTGAGGGGAGCTTTGCAGTTCACTGGGAAACCTCGAGCCCGGCATACAACTGCTTCGCGTTCGCTGTGGGCGACGACACCCGCTGGTTGACGCCTATGAATCTTCTGGACCTGGAATGGATGTGTAAGTCCAAATTGATCTAATCAGCGCTCAGCATGTTCAAGGCTAATAGGAACACAAGACGCCCAATATGGTTATTTTAGGGTTGCAGAGGGCTCTCCCCAGGTTAACGATGTAGAGGTCTATGCCAGAGGTGGCATGCCTCTGCATGCCCACAAGATCTCGAGTGCCTTGCCGGGGGACAGGCAGTGTGACTCGAAGATGGGACAAGGGCCCATCATCTCCCACTCTAGGGGGATGCTGCAGTCCCCAATGCGGCACCGGTCAACCGAGCGAAGGTACGGCACCATTGTGGCTCGATACCGGTATAACAAACAGAAGCAAAAAGAGTGGCAGGAGGAGCATCGTATGTATCTCTTTAAGTTTTCCTATCATCAGAACTAGGCTCTCAAGCATCCTCCCATCCGAGTATCTGGGCTAACAAAGTACTTGTCAGTAACCAAAACTTCAAGGGGCCGCACAATCTTGAAGCATGGAGCTGCTGCGACTGGATCGGGTGCGATCATCCATGTCGGCGACCTAGGCAGGACGAAGTCGGGAAGGATCGTGAGGAAGCCGACGAGGTATGGAGCGCCGATTGCCAAGAAAGGGGAGACAGTCCCAGTAACTCGGGAAGATGGAGGGAATGGTGGAGAGGCTGTAGGTGGGGACTAAGTATATTAGGTATTGTCAAGCTTGACTCGAATTCCGCATTGGGGATTGGAGTTGTTTCGGAAAAACAACACTCCCGAGGTTCAATTTGTTGTGAAGAGTGGGGACCAACCTATATGGCAACAGCTGGAGGCGGGTGTAGGCATAACAGGAGCACACAGCCCCTGTTCCCCCCACTCCAAGCTGTCAATAAAAAGATTTTTCTTGGGAGATTGACTCAACACCAACTTCGCTTTCTTTCCTCCTTCTCTCAACCCCAAACCCCGAAGTTCAATCCAACAGAATTTGTATCCATTCACGCAGCCTGTCCTTACCCCAGGATCTTTCATTGGAAGAAACCAAGGAAATTACCGTGGCTTATTCTGCAAACGCGATTATCTGGGCAGGCACCGATACATAATGACGGTTGCGGAGGCCGCACCTTTGGCGCCGGAAGTGCCAAAGACTGGTGACGATCTGGTCCAGCAGACCGAGGAGCTAAACCTTAAGCAAGAATCGAAACCCGGGGAGCAGGACTTCCCGGCCCACAGGTCCCATGACCCGGAGAAGAACAAGAAGAGATCCGATCCATTTCAGTTTGGAAACCGGTACCTTGGCGAGCAGGACGACGTGTTCGAGTTCAATGCCTGGGATCATGTCGAGACTGACGATGCGTATAAGGAGTTTGCCCAGGCTCAGTATGAGAAGCAGCGTCAGTCTCCAGCAAATGACTTTGATAAAAGTGAGTCTACTTTTTTTTTTTTTTTCTTTTCTTTTTCTTCTTTCTCTTGTTTCTTGACTGGAACCAACCCACCGATGCGGTGATGAGCCTTCAAAAATGCATAGTTCATCTGACAATACCGTTGATGACCAACTTATTCTTCTTTCGCTCCCATCTGATGCATCATCTCTTTCCACCTCTTGTCTATACGCATACCAGTTTTGCAATGGCGTTGTTAGCTAACAGCTTGCCCTGTTCAGAGAGATTTAATACCGATCCTGCTAAGTGGTGGAATCTATTCTACAAGAATAATGCCGCAAACTTCTTCAAAGACCGGAAATGGCTCCAACAAGAGTTTCCCATTCTCGAAGACGTAACAAAAGAAGATGCCGGCCCCCAGGTCGTCCTGGAGGTCGGCGCAGGTGCCGGAAATACGGCTTTCCCACTGATTGCCAGGAACAAAAACCCGCAACTAAAAGTACACGCGTGTGATTACTCCAAGAAGGCCGTAGAGGTGATGCGCAGCCAAGAGGCGTATAACACGGATGTCATGCAAGCTGATGTCTGGGACGTGACGGGAGATGAGCTCCCTCCCGGACTCACCGAGGGCTCCGTGGACGTTGTCGTTTTGATCTTTATATTCTCTGCCCTCTCCCCAACTGAGTGGGACAAGGCCGTGGATAACATTCATCGACTGCTGAAGCCTGACGGGCACGTCTGCTTCCGAGACTATGGAAGAGGGGACCTCGCTCAGGTGCGGTTCAAGAAGAATCGCTATCTTGACGAGAACTTTTACGTTAGGGGTGACGGGACGAGAGTCTACTTTTTCGAGGAAGACGAGTTGACCAAGATTTGGTCTGATAAGTTTGAGATCGACGCCCTAGGGCGGGATAATAGGCTTTTAGTGAACAGGGCGTCGCGTATCAAGATGTACCGATGCTGGATACAGGGTCGGTTTAGGAGAAAATAGAAGAAGAAGAAAAAAAAAAAAAAATATCAAAAATTTCCGCTGCGCTTTTAATGTGCCCACTCGTTCTCCCATAATATTGAGTACATGTTGCTTTATGATACGTGCTTTGTCAAAGGACTCCTCCAGCTAATACAACAGCGTTTCTCTTATGGCTGTTCTCTCTTCCAGGGTGACGCCTATAAAGTCCAAGTAGGCGTCTATTCCTCCGTACTTTTCCTGGATAAAAGTCTCGACTCTCTCAACCATGTCCTTCGCCGTGTAGGCCCAGGAGGGCGGCAGTCCAGTATACGCGATTTCTTTGAGGATGACGTCTCTCTTGGGTTCGACCTCGACATCGGTGCGGGCGTAGTCATATTCGATAGCCCGTCTCGGTACACCTAGAGTCATGAGGATGAGAGCCACGACAAGACCTGTGCGGTCTTTGCCAAGAGTGCAATGTGTGACCATGGGGAAATGGGCTGGTGTCGCGAAAACGCGGAGGGCCTGCATTCGTCGTTAGGCCGGGCAAGTGACAGAGAGGCCAGTTAGGCAAATAGGTTGGGGGTTGGCGTTGGCGTTGGGGTAAGAGAAAGCGAGAAGAAAAAGTGACGGTGCTTACGGTTGCTACATCAGCGCCGCAGTGTTCCATGGTATCCAACTGCGTGCCGACCAGACCGCGCGGTACCATGACCTCGCGGACAATGATATGAACAACGCGATGGCGCTGGCGGAAGATAAAGAGGATGATGATCCATCTGGAGGAGGAACAAGACGACGAAGTTAGCGAATAAAGCTCTACTAAACTTGTGCGGGATGTGTTCTCTGTTTCTTACATGAAGGTCAGCCATGATAGCTGGCCCAACAGGAGCCTCTCATAGGCTTTCCCGGCGAGTGAAATATGAAAGTAGTGTTCTACAGGGAGTGTGGCAGAGGGCGAACGTGAGGCACGATGAGCACCGTGCTTTTCCGCCTGGTCGATCCTCTCGGTGCTGCCGGCTTGTTAGTGTCACACGTGCTGCGTTATTGTTGGCATGGACACATGGGAGAACTGACTTTGAGCGGAGATCTAGGATGGACTTGAGGCCAATGTCATTGATGAGGACATCTTTATCCTCAGGTCTTGCATCGTCTTGCATAGTTAGAATCCCATGTGTCAGTCAATGGCACGCTAGAGCACCTTGTTCCCCGTCGAAGGTCTCAGTTGACACACCTAGCCTAGCTGATCGGTAGAAGAGCCCTTCGCGAAGTCGTCTGCGTCATGCAGTTAGCACGCGCCTGTGCAGGTATGCCGACCAGAGATGCATCTTGCAATTGCTCTCGCTTGGCCTTTCGGCGGTGTGTATCATACCTTTCACCAAGAAAGCCATTGATGGACTTGCCGACATCTCGGAAATTGACCACACCGTGGATTTCGGGTACTTTTGATGACGGCATTCTCGGGGAGGCTTCCAGACCCGGACGGTGGTTTAGATTAGTTACTATATACCTTTACCCCCCTTTTAAAAAGAGACAAGAAACTTGGGTATCTACTTTGCAGCGGATTTAGACCAGAGAAAGAAATGAGCCGAAATAGGCACCGATGAGAAAGGAACTGGCGAAATAGATATCAATATCCCTTTCCTAGGCACCAGAAGCGGTGAACCGTATCTGCAGATCACTCTCGTCCACGACGTGCGGCGCGGTCAGGCAGAAGGAAACGAATTGACAAAAGCAAAGCCAGGCCTTGCCTCCACTTCGTACAACCCGCGAAATTCGGAAAAGACCGTGGATAGACAGCAACCCGACATCGAGACTCCTCTATATGTGAGATTCAAGATGAGACGAAAAACAGCATTCGAGCGATGCGAAGTCAGCTTCGGCCTTACGGGGCTAATGTTCGGAGAATTCTTTCATGTGCATATTGACAGCAAATTAACACTGAGCACTACCTTTGCACAACAAGGAAGACCAAGGATTGATACATCCAGATTTCGTATAGTCGCAAGCTCGGACTCCGAAGCAGTAGAGAAATCTGGTGTTGAAGACTGCAGGAGTAATAGCGGTTTGCACAAACCTGGAGCATTTGATGAAGGTTCGTTCGTTTTGGTTGAGGCGCGTTACCCGCCTACTCCGTACCGTACCATACTGTTTCAGAAGGCTCAATTGATCCGGATCGGGCCCGAGTGCTCTCCCGCGTTTGGATCCACGTCTCTGAAAGAGGAAAACAAGAAAATCTCGGGTTCCATTTCGGGATCATCGTTTCCTAGATTACGTATTCTTCTTCGACGCCTCGACGCTTCATCGGGCTCCTCGTGTCCCTAAACAGTATAAAGTCGCCACGATCGTATAAACTAGAATAGTCCAATGTTGCTATTGTGGGAAGTCTCCTGGGAAGCTCGGCCCAGACGGAATCGAATCCAAGTCGTGGTTTATCAATTGAATTCGAAGCCTCTTCCAAAAAGAGGACTCGAGTAGCCGCTAACAGAAGCCTGTCCATAGGTCTAATACCGATTTGGTAGAGATGGGCCAGGCTTGGAGTCATGGAGGTGGACTACGAAGCAAACCAATAATCTACTCCGTACGTACTACGAGTTGACGAAGCAAGCCCGTCCATGCCAATAATAGCCAGACTGAAGCAATACGCAAGGTCCCTTGGCCCATCTTGTGGCACCATTCCATCTACTCCGTAGTCTCAGGCTCCCAGAACATCAATGATAGCTTCGTACTTGCCTATATTACGTGACGTGAGTAATAGTTCCCTTCGTAAACTGGTTTGCTTCAACGTTGGAGCCGGCTGGCGTAAACTAGAAAATCGTCGATTGTGGGGAAGCAGTGGCGATGACGTAGTGCCTGTGCCTCCTGATCCAGGGTTGCATCGCGGGTGTGCGTATGTGTACAAGTACTTATTATCGCGAACGCCAGTTTACGATTTCCAGTCCATGTCCATGACCAATTATACGTACGACAAGGGAGGCGCGGCAGTCCTCTTCGGTACCACGAATGCCGTGTGATTGCCGTGAACACCGATGCTGTTTTGACAACCGCAGTCAAGTTCATCGCTTGGGCTCAGAGGCGAGAGAGCTAAGAATATCAAGACCAATGACACCTTCCATCGTGATGACTCTAATTATATCACTAACACACTTCGTATATTTTGCTATTCTTTCGCCTTGTTTTCTTGTGGCGATAAGCAAGACCAGAGCCTCGATATCAAATTCTATGTACCTCAACTTCATTTACGAAAAGACTAGCATGCTGCTGCCTCTTTTCTTCTTCGACAAGGATCAATCATCAGTTGGGAGAGCCTCCAACCTCCCTCCTTTTGATAGCTGCATGCACCTTTCGAATTTAGAGACACGCTATGGTTACAACTAAGAACTAGCCTGGCATGCTGCCGCAAGTGCTCTCCTCACCTTAACTCCTACTTGTGCCCTCCTGCATTGCTAGGTAGGCAGATGCTCCAATCATCAATGACTCCCATCACAGCCTGGCGTGGTACATGTACACTCTACTCGGCTCAGCTAGTTGGGGGCCTTAACAACCGACCGCGTGATGCCCTTGGCCAAATCCAGGCGAAGCTTTCAACGCCACATCAGGAAGTTCTGGATGATTGACTGCCTGTTCCTCCCTGCTCCCCCGAATCGATTGCTTGCGTCCCGAGTGCCGCTCGCACAAAGACCACCTGAAAATGTACTGCTACCTGGTCTGCCCCCGCGACCTCCAACCCGATGGGACGTCATTGATACCTCAATCAATCAGATCAATGCCTGGCGAGGTCTGGCCTCGCCCCATAAGTTAGCGACCTCGAACTAACGCCCCCGACGATGCCAAGATAGTCCAGTGCAGCGGGTGATGATGCAACCTTCAATGATCGATCAATCAACTTTACACCCACTCACTGCTCCTCCATCGTATGTAGCTCAATACCTGCGCGGCCAGCGCCGGGGGTCTGGGTGTCCTGCAACGGGCACCTCGCCTCACTTGATTGCTGCTGCGGCTTTCTCGGTCAAGTATTGTTAAACTTTCGTAATTGTCAAGATCTGTGGCATTGATCTTCTCTTTTCTTTTTTCTTATTTTTTTTTCTTTCTCTTCCTTTTTTTCGCCCCCATACGTTCTATTTCAAACGAAGAGTTCCATCGTCAACCCAAGATATACTTTCTCACCTCCTCCCTTGAAACACAACCTCAGGTTCAATTCTTGTCCTCAGGAGAGCATCTTAGTCAACTTGAACGACACCAGTTTGATATCTGCCTTCCGTCTCACGTACCTGACATCCACATCTAAACCCCGCCACCCAAACTTCCTCCCCGCTCCACCTAGTTCAGATCAGATGGAGAGTAAATATCGTGGGAGAAGAAGTAAATGAATTAATATCATCAATATTCAAATTTTGAACTGCCGCTCGTTTTTTTTTACCCATCTATGCCGTCATGGCGCACGTCCAACAGGAGCAACCAAGCTCATGTAAGTGGTCCGATGAGCCCCTCATACACCTTCATCTCCGCATAGACGAGCCCTCTGCTGACTTTTTAATCGCCCCCATTCAAACAGCACCAGGATCCAGGCGATTCAGATATGCCGATCCGAAGAGTTTACCTAGCTACCCTTCTCTCGGCCTGCCGAGTGACGCCTCAGCTTCAGCAGCGGCTACCGTTGGATGGTCCCGGAGACAGAGTCCCCGTCCGCCTTCGGTCAAACCCACACCCGAAAGGACTGTCCGGTCATCAGCGGCTGCTGCGGCCTCTTTCGCCGCGGACTCGAAGGGATCGCAAAAACGCAACCAGGCCGTCCGCGAGCTAGCCACGAATACCGGCACGACCGCCTCCCCGCACCGTAATAGTTTCTCTCAAGAAAACTGGGGGAGCTCGGCGGCATGCTTAGCCTTCAAGTCTCAATCCGCGCAGGCCACTCAAAGCACTAAGATGAGACCTCGCCTCGATAGCCGCTCGTCGCTGATGGCAGCGCAAGAGGCAACGGCCTCGCGGCCGAGATCAATGTCGTCACCTCTCATCAAGCAGCGTGCCGGTGGTGTGTCTGACACTAGTGCGGGCCAGAAATGGTCTTTCGTTCCAGAGCTATCCCCTTCGGCGGAATCCGGCGCTATCCCGGCTACGGCCTTGGATCGCAGCATGTATACGTCTCACCCCCCGGTGAGCATCGAGGTTGAAGAGAAGAGAAGGGCCAGCGAAATCCACTCCTCGGCTGTAGCACTAGCGAGACAGGCATATCTACAACAACAGAAACTAGCGGAACAGCAGGCTCACGATGATGCTTACTCCGATGATATGCGCAGTAGCACAGATCTAGGCCAGCCTGAACCCGTGAATCTTCACGAGGCGGCATACAAGCTAGCACAAGAGCGACTGGAAAAACTCCAAGAAGAATTTCGGAAGAACCGCGAACTTCAAGAGCAGAACACTCCCGATCAAATTCCAGCCCCTCTCCACCGAGTCGCCAACGCCCTGAGAATACGTCACAGGTCCTCAAGTGATAGCGATTTACAACTTCGACGCCACAATAGGACGTCGAGAGCCACGGCCATTTTGCCGCCATTGCAATCCAAAGCCGACGAAGAGCAACGTCGAAAAGACCGCGAAGCCGTGCTCGCCGCGGCCCGGAAAAACGTCGAGTCTCAGCTCAGGGGCATCGACGAAAGCATATACGAAGAGACGGGAAAGGTTCCCCCGTGTAAATTGGCCGAATGGGCTCCCAGGGCCGAGGCCATCGCCCTGGCCAAGGTGGCGTCGGAGATGCCTCCGCCGGGAAAGCGAGATGTCGGGGGAGGAATGTACGTAGCGCAGGACGAAATCGACGCCGTTGCTGTCCGTAAGGTTAAGCCGATTTTGAGGGAGATGGACGTTCGTGCGGAGAAGGAGCATGAGCGCCAACGAGTGTTGAAAGAAGAGCAGGCCGAGAAGCAGCTGGAGGCGAAAACAAAGAAGGTACATCAGAGAGAGATAAGAGACATTTACCGGAAGCTCAAAGGTATAGTGAAATATTTCAAGTTAAGGCAACTGAAGTTGTATGCGGCAAAGCTAATCGGTGTAACAGAAGGTCAGAAGAAAAAGGATAAGGAGAGAGAGCAAGTACTTGAAGAAGAAGATCGGAAATGGAAGTCGGGCGACAGGGTCCTGCGGATGGAGGAGGTGGAAGCGGCCCTCGTCGGCCCCACTGCTGCTCCCCGTGCCCCTTCCGGTACTGCCCTCGGTACTGCTGCCGTTAATGCTTCCGCTACTGCTCCCGTCCCTGCTCCTGATAATCGCAGTATAACATCCACCGAAATTGCGGAATTTCGACTTATAGCAATGTCGGGTACTCAGAATGGCGAGGCAGTCCCTACTCACCCAGAACCGTCACACGCCCTCCCACCGGTTCAAGAGCCGGAGAATGCCTCCACCCCGAGAAGTATTACCCCCGTCGAGGAGGATTCTCCCGGTCACAGTAAAGAACCAGCCTTGTCACCAGGAAAGGTCAAGAACTGGATCAAGGCAAGACTCTCCCGGCAGAAAGGATCTCCAAAGGCTCTCGAGGAGTCAGAGAAGGGATTTGTCGGCGGTTACACGGCGAAACTGCGGACTCCAGGTGGAAGTACGCACAGCCTTGTACCTGTCTCGTCGATGAGGGAAGTGGCCGTCGCGGGAAGGGATAGCCTGCCTCTCGGTGAGGCGCGAGAGAGCGAGGCCAAGACTGGTGACGCCGCAGCGGGACCGCAGTTGACTCGTATATCGAGCGCAAGCTCGGGCGGATCGGATGAGAGGTTTGTCGATGCGAGAGAGACTCAATCGCCGGCGACGCTTTCGCCTACTGATATACCGACGAGGGCTGTTTGGACGCCGCCGATTGGGAAGAGTAGAAGTCCCGGGCGGGGCTCGCGGTTCAAAGAAATTATCGATTGAACACATCTTGTTTGTCAAGTTTTGTATAATGTTGGGCAGTCTGTACTTGGCGTTTTTGGGGATATGTTTGAAAGGAAATATTGGCATTATAGATGCATATGGCCGCGCGGCTGGGATATGGCAAGCTCAACTGCGGTCTTGTTTTGTTCGCATTTGAAGAGAATGGCAGGTTCCAAGGGCTGTACTATACGACGGTTTATATACACACACGAATCTACCTCTCGGCGTAGGGGATACTCTCGCATCTTCCGCTCACTTCATATCAAGATAATAATAGTTTGATTTATTAACTTTTAATGTAACATTGAACCTGGTGATTCAGTTGAATATGCGTGCATACGCTGCTTTATACTATGTATGACGAGCGATGATATATAACAGAGTATTGGTCTCGCTCGTCGAATCTAGTCATGGAGGGGATTCTTATGAATGAGAGAAGACGAAAAACCGACAACTCCTCGACCATGCCCCTAAGAAACACTCTCTAAAATGGTAGGAACGCCAGGAAAGAAAAAAAAAAAAAAAAAAAAAAAAAAAAAAGAAACAAACGCCTTCCCACCATCTAAGCCACCGACTCTAAATGCAGTTTTCCTCTCCCTTCAACGTCCTCGACCTTGCACTCCTCTATACGAAGAAATGAAGTAAAGAAGATAACAAACCACCGCAATAAGAACACAGAAAAGAATAAAAAGAAAGAAGAATTATGGATTAAAAATTGTCCGACACCCGATTCATATGTGCCTGTCGCGGCTGCACAGGCACTGTATCATGACGAGCCTCCTCCATCTCCATCGGCGTCCAATCCCTGAGCTGTGTCGAACCCGAACTAGAGGGACACACGGCGGCGCCGCTGTTGTTATCCCCGTTCGGCATGCCCAAGTCACGGCGGCGCACGCGGCTGCCACGTTCGGGTTTCGTGTGCATGGCGGGCCACAGGTCGACGATGAAGGAGAAGACGTAGGCGGAGAAGATGAAAGCGATGACCCACTCGAGGACGGCAGCGGCGTTACGCTTCTTGATGCGCGAGCAGACGGCGAAGGAGATGATGAGGGCGAGTTCGAGGAGGACGAAGCCGAGTTTTATGTGGAAGGAGGTGCGAAGGATCCTGTGTTCTCGGTGGTCTGGTTGACTAGTCAGAGGATATGCCCAAAGTGTAGTAATGTCAGGGACTGCAGAGAAATGGGAGTGGGAAGGGGGGAAACCTACTCCTCCTTAGTCTCCGGTACTCGAGGCATATGAAAATGGCACTGATCAGGTACCCGCCAATAAAGAGACCCAGAAATATGTTGTGCAGACGCTGGTGATTTGCCGTGTCGAAGATGGATAGCATAATTAAACCAACGGTGCCGATGATGGCGAATACAATGCTCAAGCCCGAGAACACCTTTTCGCCGACGGTGGTGTTGGGGACCAGACGACCCCTGTGCCGTAGCCACCAGTCCGAAGCGAAGGAGAGATCGAGGAAGACAGTGGTGATGACGCAGCCGGCGATGAAGAGTGGTTTCATCTCATGCGCGCCGATGTTACTGATGAAAGGAATTGTGGCATACGGGCTCATCGACGGGTATCGCTTCTTATGCTCGTCTACTGCCCATTCTAGGAGCAGACCTAGCAGGGTGGCTAGCCATACCACACCCGAAATGATGGGCAGAACCTAGATGTTCCCGTTTCAATTAGCAATTTTTATTCCTTTTTCTCATGGGGCATCTTCGCACGCGAGCGCTGTCTCGTCATTCTTGGGATTTGAAGTAAAAAGCCGTCAAAAAGTGGCTTGGGACATACCCAATAAGAGAATCTCACTCTCATTCTTTTGCGAAGCTTTACACTTGGGGGTTGGAGTGGATGAATGATAATGTCGCCAGACTAATGACGGGTCTCGAGTGTCATTCACTTGATTTTGGTTGTCTTTTCTTATAGTATGACAGCTTGCGCATGGTCGCCGGTCGTGCCGAAGCAATGGCGCAAACTACACAGGTATGGAAGCCCAATTGTGAAAAGGATTTGATGCCCGGAAACGTCACCAAGGTGGGCTTGGCTGGGTGAAGAAGGGGTTAAATTATGAAAATCCCATGCTCGGAAGCTGGCGCCCAGCTGGTCAGGAATGGTGCTCAAGCCTCACACGACACTCGGCTCAGGCAATATTACTGAAAACTATTGTCCTGCGCATGCTGAATGCAGGACCGGATTTTTAATACAGGACAAAGCAGGACGGTCCCGGGATTGGTGTAGTGGCCTCTAACACAGCACGGGATGACGTAGACGGCGGCGAAGCAGGCCTGGAAACACGCGTTTTTGGGATCGAGAAGCCTAGGGTGCTTGGAGGGGTGGCGTAAGGGCGTAAGGGGAGAGGTCAGAATGGACCAGGGTGACGAATCTCGAATCTCGGGTTCGGACTCGGCCCTTTCCCGTTGGTCCTGCCGCCGGAGTTTACGGGCTTAATTTGGACAGATGGCGTCAGCTGTCATCAACGACATGCGGATGAGCTTATCGATAAGGATCTTTCAATTCGTCGCCTCCAGTCAATTGCAGGCAAGATCTCAGCTCCAACATTTCATTGCCTTCCTTTCACATTCCCCCAGGCAACGAAGCACTTTGCATTGCTGGTGTTTTCCGCCTGCATAGCCAATACCCGTTTCATCTAAACTGAATCCGCAACCACGAATCTCGAAAATTTCGAAAATCTAACGAGTCACCCTCGCTCGAACGCCACCGACATCGTCGACGCCGTTTGCCCTCTCCGGCACCTCCCAACGCGAAGATGTCAGGCTCTCCCCTCGTGGCACGTCCGTCGGACATCCCGTCTGGCGGCCGGTTTATTTCGGCCTCACCCCTCAAGACCAACTCCGGACAGGGATCCTCAACGAGCACCCCTCGGCCCCACCCCCCCGCTCTACCTCTAGCTTCCATCCCGCCCAGCCTCGACCTTTCAGAGATGATGAACGAGGAGGAGAAGCGAAAATACGTGAGAGGAAAGAAACTCGGAGAGGGTACTTACGCTATCGTATATCTCGGATCGCTGCGAAGTAACCCCTCGGTGCGCGTGGCGATCAAGAAGATCAAGGTTCAGAAGGAATACACGGACGGTCTGCCGCCTGATGCCGTGCGCGAAATCAAGCACCTGCAAGAGCTGCAACACCCGAATATCATCAGCCTCCTTTCCGTATTTTCTTCAAAGGATCAGAATCTTAACCTCGTCCTAGAGTACCTCCCTCTGGGCGATCTCGAGATGCTGATCCGGGATTCACACTCTATCCATTATGGTACCGCCGATATTAAGGCATGGATGGGCATGCTCACCCGCGCCGTCTGGTTCTGCCATGAGAACTATGTACTTCATCGCGATATCAAACCCAACAACTTGTTGATCGCCGCCGACGGAGAGATCAAGCTTGCCGATTTCGGTCTTGCCCGAAGCTTCGCAGACCCCCACCAAATCATGACCTCCAACGTCATCACCCGCTGGTACCGGCCCCCCGAGCTCCTCTTCGGCACGAAGCACTATAGCGGCGCCGTCGACGTCTGGTCCGTCGGCATCGTCTTCGCCGAGCTCGTCCTCCGCAACCCCTACCTACCCGGCGAAACGGACATAGGCCAAATCGAGCTAATCTGCCGACACCTCGGCACGCCTACCGAGGAGAACTGGCCCGGCGTGTCGAAGCTGCGCGAGTACGGCGCCATCCCCGCGGAGATCTACCCGGTCCCGCCTAGAGAGCAGTTCCGTGGACTCTTCCCCGTCGGTGCGGATGGCGTCGACCTTCTCATGAGGACGCTTGTCCTCGATCCGAAGAAGCGCATCACGGCTGCGGAGATGCTGAGACATGAATGGTGGAGCGCCGCGCCGAAGCCTACGAGGAAGGAGGAATTGCCGAGGAAGAGGGGAGGGGAGGAGAAGATGGGGGCTGATCTTAAGAGGAGACCTGGTGTTGTGGATGAAGATCGGGGGAAGAAGGTGGCGAGGAAGCTGGATTTCGGACAGAGGTAGGGGGTTGGCTTTTTACTTTTCTTTTTTCTTGGTGATGTGTGTAAGATAAGGTGACTGGCGCGTATGGAAAACCATGATGATACACGAGGGGCGTACGATTTGATGCCTTGATTCAAAAACTAGGGGCGGTTATTCAAGAGAGAAGGCGACGGCTATACAAACGAATAATATTAAATGGTCACGATATGACTGAAATTCAAGATACATCCACTGTAAGTGAAGATCTCTGCGTATTTTCTGAGCTAAATTTAAGTCTAGCTTGCTTCATCTACAGGAACGAAGAAGTTCACCTGGTCTATAAGAATAACCACTAAAGTCGACCACCAGCACATACGCTCAACGCCATTCGCTTCCTCACCTCCCAGACCGGAATCAAGAACCTCTCCCCTGCCTCTCAAGTCCAACAGAAGTTTGGAGTTCATTCCGTTCCAAGTGTGCCATTACCCTTTTATAACAGAAAACAAAAAAACGCCGATTCCATGCAACATCTAAAGGAAAGCTAATGCTTCCCAGGCAAAATAAAAAGAAGTCCTTCCTAGCCTGCGCAGACCAGGAAGAAGAAAAAAATAGAAGCGATAACCTCGAAAACTAAAGAACGCTCATTCATAAAGCGAAGTGCCGTTAGAAATAATTGAAACAAGATGCAGTCAATGCCGCTATCAACACCATCCCCGACGCAACAACGGTTTTGCCTCCGGACACAAAGGTCGCAGAGATGGGGAAGTTACAGGTCCCTTCGCTACGTTGTGCGTAGCTGAACTTGAAGTTATCATCTTCAGGAACAGGGCATTTGAACCCCATGGACGCCGGGCAGCTTTGGACGATTTGATAACACAGGTCGTCGCAAGGCAGGATCTCCTTGTAAGGCCCCGGGGCGATCACTTCATCGATCCACGAATGCCTGGAAAACAAAACACCCGGGCCCTCGGTTTCTCGGAGATTATTAACGAAGGATTCGTCAAGCTTGGTTCCGTTGGGGAACTCTTGTTGGGCGTTCCTGATAAGCGCATTCGCGTTGGTGGAGGAGAGGTCCTCGCAGCGGGGGATCGCGACTGTGCAGAGCCAGTTTTTGTAGGCCACTTTGCAGTCGTCGCAGGTTCGGGCTAATGAATACCGGGCAGTTACCGGAGCTTCGCAGGGGACTTGTTGCATGGCCTTCTCGAAGTTGGCGTACATAGTCTTCGCAAAGTCGTCGTAAGCCTTAGCTAAAGCGGATGTGTTGCTAAACTTGTTACTGTTGGTCGGCACGGCATACTCTACTTCATTACAGAACTCTAGGTCTGTGATGACTCGGCAATTGTCTCCTGATAAACTTGTTAGCAACACTTTGAACAACAGACAAATAAAATGCTTGCTAGGAGTCTAGCTTGCAGCCTTACCTTCCGTGGTTTGGAACTGGAACTCTGGGAAGACTTGGATGACGCCGGTATTGGCACCCGTATTCTGCCTCTTTGCTAGCACACTGGTTTTGGACTTGACTAAAATCCCCGTATACTTAGTGCTAGAGTTGAGGCCCCCAAACCAGAATTGCTGTTTGGGGAAATTGCCCAACCCACGTGTAGTCATGCTCATCAGCATTTGTTCGGTCGGCTTGTCGTTCTTCGTGGAAGCAATTCCAGCGTAGTTCTGCAGCCCACAAAAGGAGCGCCGCACTCCGTCAAGGCTTCGCGACTGGGAAGCGTCGACGAAGAGAGTGAAAGGCAGCCCAGGAGTTGTCATCAGAACACTAGCCTCCACCCTGCTTTCCGTCAAGTTTTTCGTCATGAGGAGTGCGGATCCGCCATCGACATCTGCAGCCCAGAGCATGCCATTACCCTCTCCAGATTCTTCGACATAGCTATGATACCAGCCATCATCGGATACAGCCACTTCGAGATTCCATTCCCCTTTAAAATCATCCGGCACAGGTGGCGCTTCGATGCTGAAATAAACGGTACCCGAAGATATGGATATGCTCTGCATTGCTGAGCCCTCGAAGAATATTACGTTTTGTGTCGTAGCCTTGGTGCTATTCGGAAATTGATCGTCAGGGTCAGAGGAAACGATGAGATGCAGCGCCGGCGGTTGATCATCGGTGTTCCTCTCAGGGTGACGGCAAACATTAGCCGAAATAAAGACAGTTCGTTCTGTCTGTCGTTTGAATAAATCCTCGATCAATGGGTTAGGACTCTGCCCCACGCTGCTCGCCGATTCGAGGTCAGGCTCGAAAGGTGCCGCTCTCGGTGTTAGCCCGTCGACGGAAAAGGCAAAGAAGGCTATCGATGCCGGATCCATAGAGAACCGCTGAGGGCTGTTGTTCCCTAGAACTTTGATATTTTCCGCCTGCCTCGCTATGAGCGTCCTTTCAAACGAGACAAACTGTGGTTCGTACAACACCTCCGCACTCCTTCCCGCCACATCTCTGTCTATTATTAGGCCATCTAGTGCGGCGGTTTTAGGAGCGTCTTCGATACCGAGAGAAAGGACAAAGGATGGGAGGAGAAGGGCCAAGTAGATCAAGGAGAGCATCATCGAAGTCCCGGCAGATGCGCTTGCCCGCGTTTGCAATGGTATTCGCGGCATTGCAAACGCGTGGCCACCGGGAGGGCAGTCGCTAGAAACGCAAGAACGGGCAGGGAAAGCAGGTCGAGCGACGGGAATGTAGGCTTGAAATCCTAGCACGGTCGCGCGAAAGGGGGGTTTTGATCCAGCAAAACCCAGAGTCGCGGCGATCGTGAGATAAAGACGGGGGTGAGACGGAGAAACGAGTGGACGTCGAACCTAGACTCGGTGGACAGGATTGGCGCTATTCGCGGAAAGAAGGGTAATCTCGAAGAAGACTCATGGTTTCGCCTCCGCAGGTTTGGGTTGCGGATATCGTGAGGTTTCTGTTTTTCTCGTCCAGGCACGCTGGATTGAGAAGGGGCTGTTGAAATGGTGTTGGCGTCGAGTGGAAAGGGATGACATGCTCTAGTGAGTTTCAAAACGAGTTTGGTACAAGTTACACCTCGTAATCCTCCGGGCGCACCCATCTCCGATAGTCTGGCGTTCTGACTGGCTCCAACATGGAGCAAGTTATAGCGCAACTGTGGTTATTATTAGAAGTCGATAAAGTCCACGCCCAAAGTATGAACGACGAATTAAGTACCTCGTACCCAAGGACTCTGCGTCGGGTACTTGTACACACGAAGATACCACGAAGTAGTTCCCAAGATGCATATTACTGCATATGCGTCCTGTGCTCGGGAATAAATAAGATCAATCTGATTGATGAACTCTGAGAAGACCCTTGAGTCGCTAGATTTTTGACGTTGAACACTGCGGAATTTCGACTTTCACGAATCCAGTCGGGCGGTAGGTACTTTCGGTACACTGAAAATTGGTACCAGACCCTCTGATAGTAAGGGATAATAATCCTTTGACGATACTCGGTATCCTTCATAGTCTGGGATGCCACTAAGCAGGGACGATATCCAAGTTCAGGATGATGTTCACAGTCGTAATTTACGAAAGTACGCAGTGTTCTCAAGCGGAAGCATGGGGCATCGGCAGCGGGAGCTAGTGCAGATTTCCATCAACAGATCAGATGCCGGACGAAGTAAACTATTGATTGATGAGTGCGCTGGCGGGCATACGTAATCGTGCCACCTTGGCAGATCGCACTTTGACTCTCTTCCATGAGACCACGCTCGCCAGATATCCATGACCAAACACCGCTGACTGGCAACGTCTCGAGGCCTGGTTCATTGCAATATAGACTACACCTCGACAAGGTTTTAGGCTCTATGAGGACTCGGCGGTGAGGACATAATTTTGCTGGAGTTCTAAGTTAGTTCAGCCGAGGCTGTCAACTTCCAATGAGCACAGTACATAATTCAAGCACTGGTCTTAACACAGAGGCCATAGGAGAAGGGCAATAGAATGCAAGTAAAGAAAGAAAACAGAGAGTGCATTTGTGACGATCACGATAACCATTAACAAAGCCCCATCAGGATCCAGCGTACAGAACCACGCCCCCCTGTTCTACAAAAATATAACCCATGAAAGACATCCGTTGTATCCTATCCTTAACTCGTTCACATCGTAAGCTTTGGCAGGGTGTCCAGGTCATAATCATTTGGCAGTTGAAGATCAAGAGCCTCCTAGGGCACAAAGAGGTGACTGCACCCTAGACTAGTCTCAAACATCTATAGACCTTTGAATAGGCCAATTGAGCAACTATTGGAAGGTTGACAATTTAGTCGCTCTTAGCAGCACCCTCAGCTCTAGCACGAAGGTTGGAGGCGGTCGAGGGAGACTGGAAGTATCGGGAAAGCATGGGGGCCAAGAAAGATCGGAAAATGAACTCGGCACCACTACAAGAAGGATGATTAGCACTAAATCCTCGTTTTTTTAACCCACCATCTAGCGGTGTTCGAGAGGGAAAGCGAGCATACCGGAAAGTGGGGAGCGAGAGCCAGAGGAGGAAGATAAACTTGAAAGTGAAGTAGAAGGGGAACCAGTAGACAACGCTGACAAGGCTCTCAATAACACTAGACAAAGCACATGTTAGCATCGACTGAGGCAGCCTCGGGCTGTGGGAAGCATGTTGGCCACGTACGAGAAGAAGGCGAAGACGACCCAGTACTAGGAAGAAGAACGTTAGCTTCCGTCGAAAATCCTGCGCGCGGGCGTATTTCTTCCTTGGTTCAAAACTTACGGTGAGCCACTGAGTATCATCCGCCGTGTTCGTGGTGAACAGAGCGTTCAGAGAGTAGTATCCAGGGATAACGAAGCCGGCGATGTTGGTGAGGAGCTGGCCACCCAAGTTAAAGATAATGAGGAATAGGTAGAGCGCAGCGAAGCCGATGGCAGCATACGCCTTGGGAACACCGGTGGTCTTCTCGAGATTGGCGATGGTAGGGTACTTGGCGAGCTGTGGAGAGAAGCCAGGGCTTGTTAGAAAGCGGTCACGCCCAGGGGAAGACGCCTGTTGCCTGAAGAACAGCTTCGGAGACATACCTCTCGATCGAGAACACCGACGTACTGCTGCACGCGATCCTGAGCAGAAGACATGATGGCGACGACTTTTGCTACGTTGATGAAGTCTAGATCCGACGTTATTCGGTTAGATGCTGTTTCGAGCACTCTTGCGACGCGAGGGCGAGGATACGGACAGAGTATTGATCGTTAGGTCTAGGAGAGTCAAAAAACCAATAAACGTGGCTGCAAAAGCAGAGCTCGTGTTATATTTGATTTCTTCGAATGTTTTGGTTGAGAAAGAAGAGAATTGCAAAATGAGTTTGTCTCAGAGTAATGGAGATGACTTGTAGTCCAGTGATGATGAGATAGCAGGTGATCACAAACTGGGTGGATAGAAAATGTGTGAGTTGGAAATGCTGTCGGCACAGCAGAATCAGGAATGACGAAGGGGGTCTGCGACAAGAGCTGCAAAATACAAAAAGTCCGTTTCGAGGTGATGGCAGGAGAGCTTGGGGGGGTTCAGGGAGTTTAGGGAGTGTCAAGTAGTGCCGTCATATCGGTACCTTATGTGAATATAGCTTCATCGCCCAAGTAGAGGTATTATTGCCTGTTGGAGTACTTTTACGGAATCACCAAAACGACCAAGTGTCCACTAGCAGTGTCCGGTCCTACGCTGTACAGCAGCCCCTGCATATTAGGTCATGGGCTGTGAGATTGTGAAGGCCCAACTGGCATGGGCAGCGCAGATTGACCCATTTATGGAGAACTGTGCCGGCCTGTGCTTGTTGACTGGACCGGCAGTGCAGGTCCCAAGGGAGCAGCTTGTGGTCTTGGCCTTGGGGACACTTCTCGAGCTCTGGAACTGTGATTTCCAATCACGTGATGGGGTCTTTGCCTATTAGCAATCACGGGGTGGTCCCCGCTTCTGTCCTTCGTAATCAAACCTGATCTAGCATGGCCTAAGGCAGCAAGGCCTCATATTTACACTCGAGTGGAGCGTGCACTCCGCTCGCATCCGGTTGGTTAAACGAAATCGTGGTTACCGCAACAACATTAGATTTCAAAATAAACCCGCCAAATCCTGCGAGACATCCAGTCTCTCAAAAATACGACTCGGCTACCACACAGTCGACAAGGTGTGTATTTCTCAGGAGTTCCGTCGAGTACTTTGAAAGACGCCATCAGGCTTTCCCTCTTTCGATACCCTGTCGTTCATTCATTCTCCTCAACCATTCTTCCTCTTCTTTGCCCCTGCTTGTGCCAACAAGTGGTGTTGTGGCCAAAAAGGCACACTTTTGATTCTCCTCTCGGCGTCGCACCCCCGATGTTTGTTGTCGCATATACACCTTGACACGGAGAGAAACCAACTAACCCGCAGGAACAAGATATGGATAAAGGTGAGAGCTCTAGAGTCCCTCGACCTTACATCTTTCCACCGTCACCAGCAATTCACCTTCGCGTCTTCTTGGCCGCGGCCATCAAGCTTGACCCCACGCGCTAATCGAGATGTCCGCGTCGACAGATCCTTCAGCGATAGCGAAGGCGAGGCGGAGGACTCTGTCTCGAGCCTCGACCGCCTCAATTCACAGTATCAGCACCCAGCCCAACTTGGATCAGAGCTTTGCAGACGCCCAGGAAGTCTACGCCAGCCAGTGGGCTAGCAGCATGCACGGCGCGGCGAAGGCGCTTGTCGCTACGGCCCAAATGTCTCCCGAGGACGCTATTCTCCAAGCCGCTTCCCATATGCAATCAGCAGGGAGGGAATACCAAATGGATCCGTCAATGGATGCTTCCATGGCGCACTCCGTCTCTTTTCAACACGACGGCAGCTTCGTCAGACGTGACATGTCTGCGAGCCTATCGATGACCGACCTTGGAGCCTTCACCGATCACGACAGCCAGATGATGGATGCTAAGAATGGAGATATGATGGAGGTTACCACTTCTCAACCTGTTGTTCTTAAGCCTGCCGCAAGCCGCAGCAGCGCGAATAACGAGCGAGAGATGCAGCAGTTGTTCATGGCCAACAAGCACCGATCGCTCCAGGATATTGCTCGGGAGCTCCATGGTAACGAGCGCGGTCCCAATTCCGAGCGGCAACGACAAGTCTTTGCAATGCTCTGGTAAGTCGATTAGCATCAGGACGCCTTGTCGTCGAGTTATATTCGGCAACACATATGCTAACCAAGACACCCATCTCCCATGTAGGATTAACCAAGTATGCGCCCGAGGCAAAGGATCTGTACCCCGAGGCCGCGTGTATGCCAATTACGCATCGAGGTGTGCCACGGAAAGAATAACAGTTCTCAACCCCGCCAGCTTCGGAAAGCTTGTTCGCGTCCTGTTCCCAGGCCTAAAGACGCGGCGTCTTGGTGTCCGCGGCGAGTCCAAGTATCATTATGTTAACTTCACGTTAACCGAAGACCAAGCGGATCTGGTCGAACCCGAGCCTCCACAGCCCTTGGCATTACCTGAAGTATCCAGCTTCTCCCAGAGTTTCAAGTATGTTCCCAGTCCATGCTCCAGCTCTTCGCTCAGATGGCCTTGGCTAACCGTGATAACCACAGTTCTTTCCCCGCACCAGCGAATTCAGTCTCGGCAGATAAAGGAAACATTCCCTCGCCCGAGGAGCAGACGGGCGGCGCTGTCCAGCAATTGACAAATCACACATCCTCGCATAGTTTGTACAATGTTCCCGGGGTCACAACCGTGGACCAGCTCCACTCAACAACAGCGAAAACCAGCCTCGACCTAGCCTTCTCTCCAACTGCAGAAGAACAGCTTCAGCAAAGTGAAGCAATTATCCTTCCCCGAATAGAACCCTTCCTCCCCAAGGGTACAGATCCGGATGCAGCAAAGTCTCTTGCTGCCCTTTATCGATCTCACTGTACCTCTCTTGTAGAGTGCATTCGCTACTGCAAGGAGAAGACCTTCTTTCACCTTTACACATCCTTTCAAGGCACTCTTACCATGCCTGTCCACAAGCTCCTAGGTTCACCGAGTGTTGCGCAGTGGATTGAAGAGTGTGACTTCATCCTATATCAACGAATGATGCGAATCATTTCCAGTTTGACACTCCAAGTAGTGCCAAAACCTGTCCTAGATACACTTAGGAGCATCTCGGAACGACTCGTGCCTCATATCCGCGAATCCTTCCAAGGTCAACCCCCCCATGTCATCAGGGCGAAGGAGGCTCCGGCGACGATTTTTGCGGCGCTCATTGACCGCGCTTTACGGGTGAATCTTACCGCTCACGCGGCGGCGAATATGCTCTCCAACCCCGCCAATCGCGACCAGATGTACCACGACTGGATTTCCATGGTGCGAGTGAGAAAGGTAGCCGAATGTGTACCAACCCGTGGCATGGACGACCTCGTGAAGCTCCTTCTCTCGGAGATCCGAGACCTATTAAACCCGGTCAACGTGCAATGGGAGTTCGAGTGCATGACGATCTATGGGGACGTCGCAGCTCGTAACGGGCGACAAGGAAGCGGAGAGGAAAGCGCCTCGACAGAATCCCATAACGTTCTCGACCGATGGGTTGCTTTCCTCCGATCACTCCCCGGCCGGTTTCCCTATGCTTCAGCGACTGATATTGTCTGGTGTGTCCAGCGTGTGGGCACGGCGGTCATGAGGGATCTCACCCTTGCACAAGGCAAGAGCTTCGGCTCCTGGTGGGTTACGAAATGCTGGATTGATGAGATGGTTAGTTTTATGGCGGAACATGGAGGGTTCATGAAGCAGAAGAGCACACAGGCTTCGTTGGCTACCCAAAGACCTCGAGCTGCCACAAAGGAGGCGGCCAGGCAGGGGCCAGGATCTGGTCCTCGGTACAACAGTGAAAGCGATGACTTTCACCTATCCAACCTCTCTCAGGCGCAGCCAGACAAGGCACAGTTTCCTCAAAGAGGGAACGGCGCTCAAGATGCCAATCTTGAGGCTGACGGAAACCCTCATGATGATAGCGGCATCGGCATCCGAACTCCCGAAGAGGATTTCCCGCTCGACAAGTACGGGTTCATAACAACAGACGAGAGCCGGCTCCTAACCCAGCAAAGCACGACCACCTTATAGACAGACGGGAGTTGAACGGGTTCTCCCGGCATTTGGGACCATTGTTTCGGCGCGGCGTCATCTTTTTTTACTCCGGACTCATATAATCATCTTCGCCTCATCCCTTTTACTGCGTCTAGCCGCCGCCCGGCCCAGCTCTGCGGGTGGACGGGTGTGTCTTGATGCCAGGGATTATCTTCCCCGTTGTGGGATTCTATTGGGGCGACATGTTCCTTTCTCTCTCTACCTCCTTAGCATGTCTCGCCGGCGTGCATTAAAAATCTGATGAAGAAATGAATGAATGACGACGAGTGAGCTTCTTTCGGGAGCCTTGGGGACCACCTTCTACGGATGTGTGGTCGATTCTTGTTGGCTTATTGGGGGTTTGGTGGGAGTCGGTTTGGCGACTGGGGGTCTTTGTGACTTTGTTTGCACTTTGGGTTTTCAACTCCTGTGACTTTTTGTTTCGCGCTTTTCAGGCATCCTCTGTTTCTCGGTACATATATCACAGTATAACTTTTGTTACCTCGATTCTTTGGGGTTTTCTCTCTCTTTGGGTCAGGTATACTGCGTTTATTCGACGAGAACCAATGATGGTCCTTGTTTTACTAGGTTTAATGATGCCACCATTTTTCAAGAGGATTTGGGTTTCCAGTGGATATTCGTGTGCCTAGGACTATATGGCTGAGTTTTGGATGGGCGATGGGCATCATGAGCCAGGGGCCAGAGCTTGGAATTCAAGCCTCGGGCTTCCCCCTCTGTTCTGTGTACTGTGGTAGTTAATAAAGGCGGGAGGGCCAATGTGGTGTTTGACAGATGCAGCTCCATCAGAAGGAAATCTTGTTTGAATGATTGAGGCTATCACGACTTGATGGCCTGTCTTTGCTCTCTTTATCCGATGATGTCTACAAGGGTGCCTAGTACGACCACGCCATAATCCCTGGGTTTCGTTTCTGCCACATCATATTGGGGGCCCTTGTTCTCTTGCCGATGCCACAGTACATTCACGTCAAATACTAATCAAATACTAATCACTTCCCTTCATCTCCATCCGCGTCTCCTCTTCACCACTTCATGGAGGTCGAGAGGAGCGGGATGATAGGACGGCTACCATGTCCGTATGAGGTTAGCGTGGAGCAACCGCATGCACCACGATGAATGCAGGCTGGCGCGGGGACAAAGAAGATGCGGAGGGCACAAGGGCGTCGTGTCTACTTGTCAATGCATCCACCCACTGCTGAACGCGCAGGCAGCTGCGGGATGAGATGATCCTAGTGGGTGGTGCATTTACGGAGGATATTTACTGAGGGATTAGTTTACGAAGTACCGGTGGGGTGAGCCAGCACAGGCATTATCAATCTTGGCGAAGCCCCAGGTTTTGGCTGGCTGTTTCGAGGCCATTCCAGAGGATGCCCGAGAGACTTAAACAAACAGCGAAAAAACACTCATATTTGCATATATCGATATCGAGTGAACAATCACGAGCTGCAACTGACGACGAAGATATCACTGATCGCTAGCTTCTGCCAGAGGCGATGAAGATGATGATCGGTCGGAGTGCGCGAGTACCGCACTTATACAGTCAACTTCAACAGCAACTGCAGGCACTTGACGTGTCACCGGAAAGTCACCATCGGGGTTAATGCCTCATTGATCATCATTTAGTTTTCGGTTACATCACGGTGCGTCGGAGTTCAGTATCGGTTACCACGTGAGGTCAAGTATCTCGATGATGGGTATTCCCACTGGTGGGTTGATGTTACAACAAAAACGGTCGACTCTGATTGATTCATTGATTACTGATATGGAGTTTGGCGGGCTCCGTTATTTTTACAGGGAATGAAACAGTATGGAATACCATCAGCCATTCAATTGGGACCCAGAGTGTCTGGCAACAGCGATTAAATGTAGTTACTGAGTGTTAGCCTTTTACCGCGGGTATGGACCAATGGTGGATATGGTCTCTTTTTTTTTAAGTTTCTGATGCCGAAATTCTTGCTCCCGACGCAAAAAATTTTCCCGAAGAAAAAAAAAGTATGACTCGCGCTTCATAGAAGTCAATCCATTGATGGCGACCAAAGTACAATGTAGATGTAGAGTCATAGAGTGATAGACTTTAAAAATGTTGTCCCTGGCCTGGATTCCCGAATTCAGATTGCAAAATGCAACACCGAATTTGAATAACCTCTGCAGACTCGACGCCTCATTTTCTTCTCTCTCTCGGTTTCCCTCCCTCCCATGTGTTTGAAACTACAAATACCAATCTACAAATCAACAAATCCCACAACTCCCAGCAACCAACGCGGGCTATGCGCGGAGTACTTTGACCCGAATTGACCTTACTTGACGGACTGGAAGTTTATTATTCTCGCAGAGGCCCTGTAGGAGACCCAAACCGGCAAACTGTTACCTTCCAGACTGCGCGTCAACCCTCGTCTCCGTCTTCGTGTAAGTCGACCAAAAAGTCAAATCACACAGTCGCTGTCCACTATTGGGCCCGAGACATGTGCTCCGTCTCAGCCATGCTCCGATATCCCACGCTGCCTCGATCCATTGCCCACTTCGGCCAGTGAGGCGTGTATTCTATTTTCCTCGAGTGCTCCCTGCAGCCATTAGGGTCCCTTTCTGGTCCCTCTCTTGGCCAGTGTCATTCAGTGTCATTCCGTCTGTCCATTGATCTGCCTCGGGTTCTCGACGCAAGCCTCAACGCCTCACTCCATCAACGTTTTTTGTACTTAAGGGACCGGAGCGTCCACTTTTCTTCACCTTCGGGACTGCTAGCCGACTAACTAGACTCTTGTGACTAGACCCTTTCTGATCTTGAGAAATCCCTCGATCCGACTATCCAAGGTTATTTTGCCAATTCATCATCATCCTCGATCCTTATAACTTCTGCTTTCCCTTCTCCCTTCTGCCAACTCCAAGTCCCTCTTCACCGCACGCACTCCCCCACCGAGAACTGGCAGACCGGATTAGCTTTATCCACTCCGGAGCAGGAACCCGCCCGCGCTATCAATTTCCCTGCCGCGGAACAAAACTGACAAACTCACACCCTCCATTCAACCATTCATTCAACCATTCAGCGGCTCTTAATTTAGCTGCTGCTTTATTTTAGTTCAATTTATTTTTCTCTCTTTTCCTTGACTCTGTCACCTTTCAAACACACCCTGCGACTTTGCACAGCCGAGCGCATCATCAAGTCACTTCGGTGTACTTCGTAGGTGGGAAAATTAAACCACTTGCCTGCTCTTATTTGATTGATCCTTGCTTTCATTTTCTTCTTCGTTTTTTCGAGCGAGGGGCAATTCTCTGGCCTTTTCCACCCCACCACATCCCCTCCCCCACCTTCGTTTCGTTTCCGATCCGCACGCCGGTCCGCCGCTGTGCTACATTCTCACGGACTTCGAGCGAGTGAGGATCTGTGAGGCACCCGGGTAGTTCTCATTTTTTTTTTTCTCTTTACCAACCATCATCGTACACTCCTCGACTACCATCCTCCCTTTTCGGTTTTGTTACTTTGCCTCGTCCTCTCCGGCAGGACTATTTTTTCAACCATGGTTTCCGCAATTGACCCTCAGACCGTGCTGAGGAATTCAAGGGCCTCTGCGTACCCTTGGGTGGTTCAGAAGTTTGGCGGGACGAGCGTGGGCAAGTTCCCCGACAAGGTAGGGCCTCCCTTTCTCCTCTTTCTGTGCCAATTCTTTTTTTTTGCGTTGTTGGGCACGATGAGAATCCTACCCGATTGAATTTGAAATGGCTGCCAAGGATCTCTGCCTGGAATTTTCGCGCACTTGCGCTCCGCTCGGCATGGAGAGATGCCGTGCTGAATTGGTCAGCGACTTGCTGCTAACTTTTTTCTGCTTCACCGTCTAGATTGCTAGAGATATTGTCCGGTATGTTGATTGAACCCTTGGTGAAGTCGGCATCTGTCACTGCCAGAGTGTCTTGGCCAGACCGACTGCTGGTTTCACCGAAATCGGCATTGTTTCATTTTTCTGAAAACTTGCTTTTTACTGACGTCTTGACGCTATAGCGACTACCTTTATCGGAATAGAGTCATTGTGGTATGTTCGGCGAGGAGCATTGGAAAGAAGGCTGAAGGCACAACGAGCAGGTGAGTCATCATCATCCCTAGATCAGAGTGTCGCGGCAACGAGCGACACCGATTTTTCACTCCTCCATCAGAGCTCAAGCACTGACGCAGCACATAGGCTATTAGTAGTATTTGAGAAGCTAGAAGCTATCAGTGCTGCGCCCTGCCAAGAGGAAATCCAAAATGCCCTCCTCGACGAAGCCAAAGACCTCATTCACGCCATCTGCGTCGATCATAGGGTGGCAGCCCAGACTTTTGTGAGGGATGAACTATTAAGAGCAGATCTGTGCAGGCAGGTCGAGGATGAATGTGACGAACTAGTTGAGTATATCGTGGCTGCGAAACGCTTCAATCTCGAGGCGAACTCGCGGTCGAAGGACAGAATCGTCAGCATTGGCGAGAAGTTGAGCTGCAAGTTCATGACTACCTTGCTCAAGGATACGGTATGCATATTTATTTCGTCTTATTTTATTCTTTTTTTTTTATTTATTTATTTATTTTTTTTTTTATTAATTTTACTGACAAAACCGTTAGGGAGTGGACGCCGAGTATGTAGATCTCAGCGATGCCTTCCGTTTCCCCCCCTCCAGCCGCATCGACACCGCCTTCTACAAGGCCGTCACGGCTGCGCTAAAAGAACGCCTCTCGGACTGCGGGGAAAAGGTCCCCGTGGTAACGGGCTTCTTCGGAAATGTGCCGGGGAGCCTCATCGACGGAGACATCGGCCGCGGGTATACCGACCTTTGCTCGGCTCTTTGCGCCGTTGCCACCAAGGCCGATGAGCTTCAAGTGTGGAAAGAAGTCGACGGCATTTTCACGGCCGACCCCACCAAAGTACCGACCGCGCGCCTGCTTCCAAGCATCACCCCCTCCGAAGCCGCCGAACTCACCTTTTACGGTTCCGAAGTCATCCACCACCTCACCATGGACCAAGTCATGCACGCCACGCCTCCCATCCCCATTAGGATCAAGAACGTCAAAAACGCTAGGGGCTCCGGTACCATAGTCATTCCCGATATCGTCAAATCCCCGAGCCAGTCAATACAGCGACAGAATGGCTACAGGCCATCTTACCCCGCCAAGGGAAAGACGCCAAAGAGGCCCACCGCCGTTACTATCAAGGACAAAATCTCCGTCATCAACGTGTACTCGAATAAGAGATCTCTATCCCATGGCTTCTACGCGAGCGTATTCTCCATCCTGCACTTCCACAACATATCCGTCGATCTCATCTCTACGAGTGAGGTCCACGTGTCCATGGCTATCCACTTGGGCAGCAGCGAGAGCAAGGCGTTCCTACAGGCCACGGAAGAGCTTGGCGAGATCGGCGATGTTAGTGTCAGGCATAGCATGGCTATTCTTAGCCTTGTGGGTGCTGATATGAAGAATATGGTCGGTATTGCTGGGAAAATGTTCTCGACTCTTGGTGAACACAACGTAAACATTGAAATGATCTCACAAGGTATGTGCTTTTCTCTCCGATCGTGTCCGTTGTAAGGTGAGGCGATCTCATGCTAACTGCGTCCCAAACAGGTGCGAGCGAGATTAACATATCCTGCGTCATCGAGGCCAGGGACGCCACGAGGGCAATGAATGTCCTTCACACTCATCTTTTCACCTTTCTTGAATAGAGGAGGGGCCGTGTGCCCCTGAAGCTTGGCGGTTGTTGCTTTGAAAATAGATTGACCGTGGGCTTATCAGAGCTCACGGCGTGAGACGGCACGTACATTTGGGACTAGATTGGGATTTATTTTTCTTCTTCTTCTTCTTTTTTTCTTTTCTTTTTTTTACATATTCATCGGCAGCATATGCGTGGTAGAGGAAAGTTAGCATTGATTCGCGTTTGATTTTTAGATGACGGGGTTGCATGAAGTGGTTCGTCGGATACACATGCATGTGCATTCTTCGAATAGAACTCGGCACGCAGTTGAGCGTTGGCATTATACAAAAATCCTTTTACCATATCTTATATCACGGGCAAAATCGTCATGAATCCTCGGTATTCTAATACATGTCGTTTCTGAACAAACCGTGTTCTTCCGAGCTTTGTGGGATCGAAAGAGATCAATGGTGTTGTGATGAGCTCTATTAGGACAACTGGTATCAGCTGGAGACAGCTGCGAATATACTTCACCCCTTAAACTCGACCCCCCAAATCTGAGGGATCACTCGACAATGATGCAGGGTGCTCCTCCTGCAAGGGTATACGATCTTCAACAACTTGGCCTCTCCACCGTAAACATGAGTAGTCCGGGCATTCTTTCTTCTCAATAGCTTATCATGGTCCAGCACCGCTTGACAATCCTTTTCTCTGCTCTTCAAGTTCTCAGGTCACTGCTGTGAGCCACTCCAACTAACCGACCGAGAATTGGTCTCTCGGGAGCTATCGAGCTCATCTGGACGTCACCATGTCGTCCAAAATGTACAAGCCGCCCGTGTCGCCCAACCGCAATTCCAGCATTCTCAATGCTTTGAAGGCGACCGAGATGCTGGATACTCGGCCGGCACTTCCTGCAGGTATGTTAATGAGTTGGAACTTCTCGTTTTTGCGTTCGACGGTGTGCTAAACACGGTGAAACCTGCCCCGCCAACTTGATTGCTAACTGCCCTGCCTCTTCTATAACAGAGATTCTTGTAACCATACTCGACTACCTGCCGGTATCCGACCTGATGCGAGCCGCGCGAGCCTCGAGACGCCTTCGGGAGATGGTCTACGACGATACACGATGGGTATCCCGGTTAAAAAGCATGGGGTGCTGGGATGAGGTGGAAGCAAAGCGACGCTTCGAGGAGGCCGTGAGGAGGAGGAGAGAAGCTGCCCAGCGGGCCAACGGGCCACCCGGCGCACCGGCAGCGCCGGCTAACACGACCATCTTTGACGCCGTGGCTGAAGTCGAGAAGCGCCAGCTTCCTCCCGTTGTAGACAAGGTCGCCGACGGCTTCGAGACGATGTCGCTCGCTCCTTCCAAGACCTCCAACCAGGATTCGGGGGCGATACTCAACGTATTCCAAAACGCGAAGAGCATCAGGGGTTATGCAAGGCAGGAATATGGGAAGATTTATGGCGCGCTGGCGCCTTTCTATTATGATTTGATACACGCGGCGAGCCATGCTGATCCGATCGTCTTCAAAGTGTTCAGAGACCCAGAGAGGCAGGCGAGGATGCTGGCGAACCTCAAAGTATTCGCAAAGAGCGACTGGGCTCAAGGGTGGAATCAACGAGAGGAAAAGCTCCTAACTATGACGGGCGTATTTGAGAGCGCCGTCCTCCGTGAGTTTGAGCAAGGATACGAGTTCTGGGATATCGACGGGCGCATGAAGCGCTATGCGACTGTGTTGTATCACCTAAATGGAGGCGCCGCGGGTGTGAATCTTTTCATCGACAAACACCCGATTTTCCCGGAGATGCAGCTGTCGATGAACCCTGTTGAATGCCTCGATCAAGCAACGACAGATGGGATCACGTTGGACCCGTCCCGCGTGTTCCTGGAAACGCTGGCGAAAAAGGTCAATGAGCAGTCTGCGGTAATCGAGAGAATATTCCCCGAACCCGCATCCGTCTTCTGGGGCTTCGTTGATAAAATACGAGAAGATGTTATTATGGAATACTGCACCCCACTATTCGACGAGGCCCACGAGCGGAATATACTGGCGTACCTACAAGCCGTGTCGGGGATGTCGGAGCAGTGCATGTGGTTTTTCCAGTCCTTAGCACCCCCGTCATCTTGGAAGGATGATATCGATGTCAAGGCTAAGGAGCTGACGTTGAGGACGTTTGAGCCTCATCTTGATCTCTATTTCCAGGAGGAGCTAGACTACTTTACGAAAAAGGCGGAGGCTGAAGTGGATAGTTGGGAGAAGAAGCTTTCGGAGCAAGACGCATCCGTCGAGTCGTTCTACATGAGCAATTTCAACCGGCAGGCGGATAAGAAAGATTTCTTGAGCTCTTTCAAGAAGGTGGTAATGATGCCGGTTACGGTGCTTCCAACCTTTCCGATTGGCTCGCCGTTCACCTCGAGCAAGCCAGCATCCAATGCGGCATCATCATCAGCAGCAGCAACACCATCTGCCAACGACTCGAACTCTCTTCAACCAGTTCAACCGAAGCCGGCTCCCGCTTTTCCGGGAACGGGCGTTGACGGACGGAAGACTCCGTTGCCCACCGAGGCACCGACGGACGAACTTGCGGCGAAAGCTGCCTTGATGACGTCTCGTCTTGATGGGATCAAAAGTCTCTTTAGCATCGAGGTCGCGCTCGATCTCGTCCACGCGGCGAAAACTAGTCTTGGGAGGACCGCCGTCTTTATCAAGCTCGGAGGTCAGTCTGGCGAGGAGGCGAGGGAGCAATGTGCTACGATATTCGTGGTATTGCTTCGCATCCTAGGGTCTGGACATGTGAAGAGTGGATTCGACAAAGCCGTGGATCACCTCTCGCAGTACAACCCTCGTGCGGTCAACGATCACAACCAAGCGGGTGTGGCTCCCCTAGTGACGTTTATCGAGCTTGTCAACGTGGGAGACCTCATCTCGCAAATGATCGACGTCTTCTACGAGCAGCAGCTAGCAGCGCCGAAGATTGCGGATAAGAACGACTTCTTGGATCCCGCCGGTCTGGCCAAGAAGAAGTTCGAGCAGATGCTCGACGAGAGCGTCGCCGCCGGGTTGAACAAGGGCATCGACGTGCTGATGGACGAGGTCGAGTATCTCCACGGCACTACGCAGCTCCCCACAGACTACAACCCGACCTTGTCGGAAAACGGCATGCCGAGCCCCGACTTCGACATCGGCCCGACCACGACGGCCAAGCGAATCGTCGAGCTCGTGTCGGGCCACACGCGCATGCTGGTCGGCACGACGGAAAAATCCATGCTCGACGTCTTCAACGGCGAGGTGGGCCTCCGGCTCTTCACGGCCGTCTGCAAGCACCTCAAGCGCCAGCGCATCAGCACCGATGGCGCCATCAAGCTCATCGCCGACATGAACCTGTACTTCGACTACATCCGCACCCTGAAGAACCAGGATCTGCTGGCGTATTTCGGCGCGCTGAGGGAGCTTTCGCAGGTTTACCTTATCGATGCGGCGCATGCTAAGGAGATGGCGACGGTGATTGCGGATGGGGATAGGTTTAAGGGGATATTTAGGGCCGAGGAGGTTTATGAGTTTGCGCAGAGGAGGGCGGATTGGTATCAGGTTCGGAGGGATGTGGAGAGGGCTATGTATGGGTTGGAGTGTTTGCTGATGTGAGGAAAGATATATACTTGAATTTTACGACATGAGAAACAATAAATAAGTACCTGATTGATTCCCTTGTACTCGTAACAACTCTATTCAGATCACTACTAGAGAGAGAAATGTCCATCAAACTGTACTAACATGTAGTACATTGGCTCTAAATAGTCGCATTCCCGTTTACTTCCTCTTCTTGACCTGCCTCTTCTCCGCACCCGTCGCGGTAGCACCCTCAGCCGCCTCCTCACCAGACGTGGTCTTGGGTATAGCCTCGACCTTCTCCTTCTCCTCCTTCTCCTTCTTCTTCAGCTCCTCCACGACATCCTCACCATCCTGACCAAACTCGTTGACACGAGTGTAGTCAACACGGTACGCCCATCGCTGATAAAGATAGATGAAGAAAATAATGTCATCTCGGAAAGTCGCGAGGCGGTGGAGCAAGGGCATCTTAATGGTGAAAGCGAAGAGGTCGTCGATGAAGGTGTTGAGGAACTTGTACATCATGGCCTTTGCGGGCATGTGAGCGACGCTCTTGAGGCGGTAGTTGATGTACAGGGAGGGGACCATGAGGAGGAAGCCGTAGGCGTAGACGGAGCCGACGAGGGTGGTGATGATGTACGAGTACCACGACTTGTGGGAGTCGTAGATGAGCGAGTAGATGGCGTAGGCGATGAGAAGGGGCACGCCGGCGATGTACATGTACTTGAAGGCGATCTCGTCGTATTCCTTCGTCTTCTCCTCGGTCTCGGAGAGCTTCTGCTTGTCCTCCAGGATGATGCCGTAGGGGAGCCAAGAACCCGGCGGAAGGGGTCCGAACTTGACGTTGACGATGGTGGTGATCTTCCAAAACTCGATGAGGATACCGACCGCCTGGGAGCCGAGGATCATCCAGCTTGTGTTTTGTTGGTTGTCGATGAGGTAAAGGAGGATAACCGTCTGCATGAAGACGTTGGCGAGGATGGAGCGGACGGAGATGCCGACGTTGTCCTTCTTCTTGCGGTAGTGGGCGATGTCGGATCCGAAGGCGAGGGTCTCGAGGATAATGTGGGCGACGGATACGACGCCCGTGATGGCGAGAAGGATAGGGTTGGTGTCGATGAAGATTTCCTTGATCATCTCGATCTCGGAACCGTCGCTTCCTCCCGCCACCGAGTTACCGAAGGCGGACTGGCGCGCGGCTTCCTTGGAGGTGAGCTCGAGGGAGGCCATGATCTTGAATTGCCAGCTTCGGAGGTTGCCGAGGTCTACGTGGATTGGGAGAGTGGTGACGGTGTCATTGAGAAGGGTCATGTGGCTCTTGAGCTGCCAGAAAGTGTTGACGAAGAGAATTGGGTCTACAAAATGACGAGCTCCGTTAGCGGTCGCGTAAGCGCTCGGGTTAGAATAGGAGTAACTTACAGTACCACGAGTTCTGACCAGTACCGTCTCGCGCACCAGTAGGCTGCTGAATGTTAGCGGAGATGGCTTGTGTGGTTGAAAAAGAGTCTTTTCACGTACCTCGAGGTGCATATAGTGTCGGACTGCGGGATGCTGATTGGCATAATCCATGACACCAGAATTGGGGATCAAGGAGAGGGTGATATTGGGGTGGTAATAGTTGGCGATAACGGGACCGGCAGTATCTTCCTCTTCCTCTTCGACAACTGGGGGAGGCAAATCATCCAAGAGGTTTCTAGTCTTTGCAATCTTTTTCTTAGGAAGGTAATGAGTCAACGGGTAAGTGAAGTGATAAGCAGACGCGGGATTGAAGCCTGGCTGGAGGAAATCAAGCTCGCTTCCGGACAACCCGATGTAGAAATGACCCCAAAGTGTTCCGTTGTGCTGGATACGGTCGGGAACGGCGAAGTTTCCGTCGTAGGATCGCTTGTCACTATAGTTGCTAAGTTGGAAGCGCTTCTCGTCGAGGACAATCATATCCGCCGGCGTTTCGGAGATGGGGTCCGGGTTGAACGACGGAGCTAGGGTGACGATGATGTCGAGGTAGCTGTCCATGGGCCAGATCGGCGCGACTTTGTTGGGGACATTGCGGAAAGTGGCGCCGGAGTCTAGCGTCTTGGGTCGGAGGAGATACGGCGGGATGTCTTCCGTGTTAGCCGGGACGGTGATGATGTTCCCAGCCGGATCGGTAACCTGGATCCCATTCTGTTCTTTGGCGAAATACCAGCCCATGGCGAGATTGATGAGCAAATAGACGCCTCCGCCGAGGAGTAATCGCATCATTCCGCTTGGACCCTTTATTAAAACGGCATGTTAGTTTGGGATTCGAAACCCAGACTGTGTTGAAGAAGATGAGAGGGAGCTCCTACAGATGATTGTTCCTGTCGCTGCTGGCCACCTTGCGCGGCGTTACCGCCTGCGCGGACGGCAGCGCCGCCGGTATCTTGAGGCATATCGGTAGTTCGGATTTCGGATCGGCGTCTGGTTAAAGTGATGCCCGTTCGGATGAGTTGGGATCAATGTATTGGAGGACGGTTCGCGAAGGATACAATCAACTCGAGCCTCGCGTGTTGTCAAAGCAAGGTTGCGGTTAGAGTTGAGATAGCAACAGAATTAGGAATAGCTTAATTTCGGTTGCACTTTGTTTGACCCTGTGTGTGTTTATTAGTTATTCTAACACGCTCTTCATCCGCAACACAGAGCAAGTTGAGAGATATTAAAAGTCGTGATGGGGATGAGAGTTTCCTCCTCTTGTCGCAATGGAAGGAGCGAAGGTGTTGGAGGGAAGCCCTGTGCAGCTACCCTATTTTTCAGCAAGCAAGCATTGAAAATCAATATGCCGCATGACGAATTGGAGCAGCTTCCACTAACACGCCCATTAATCTCATACTTGTCATCAAGGGGCAGGGTACAGTACCTCAGTACCGTTGTACCTCCCACTAAGTACAATTATTGTGAGCTGCACATGTGCCTTTGGCTTTGTCCACTAACAATCAAAATTACTGGTGCCCCCCACTACGCCACTGACACTAATATGTGCAAATTCGCTGCACTCAAGACGTAACATTGGAAAAGTATACAAAAAATCAGGCCAGCTATCTGCAAAAGCAAAAAAATCCCATGTCAGCAGGGAGATCGTTTCTGACTAAGCTGCGGCCCCGGACGTTTTCCCTAGTGCGAAGGAACACCTCGACACTTCCCGTCGTGAACAAGCGAGCAGGGGATCTCCTTTTCGAAATTTCTCTTTCCATCAACTGATTTCCCAACCCAGAAGCGCCTCTTCTGCATAATTTTCTTTTCTTCTTTCTTCATCTTGTGCTTCTGTGGTTATATACTTCATTGGGAATTTCGAATGCTTGCCATGGAGTCCAGCTCTTGCCTTTGAAATTGAAGCGTATCTCTAATTCCAGTTCCTCGACTACCCTGTTTCCACACGTGTTTCTTCGCCATTCGTCCCTATCCCGAGTATCGAGAATCGGCGACATGGCCTCGGCCGACTCATTCGCGTCATGGCACCCTGCTTTCCGGCCAAACTCCGACGCCATAGATGTTTCGGCGCCGATCGAAGTACCCGCTATAAAGCCAGTTAATGCGACGATCGAGATCGAGAATATCCCCTCTGAACCATCCTTTGAAGAGCTTGCCAAGGAGGATGTGACCACCCAGAATGTCGACGCATGGTTCTCGGAGGACACAAATGCCGATGAAGACAACTGGCTTCCTGACTACCAAGACCGGCCAGTCGAGTCCGCTGTTGAATCGCAACCTCTCGAAAAACCAGAACCGGAAGCGCCAGAAGCGCAACCGCTCGAACCCCAGGCGCCAGAATCTCATGCGCCAGCTCCCACAAGCGATGAGTCTACCCAAGGTGCGGCAGCTGAAGCGCCTGTAATAACCAAGACCGAAACCGAGGCCATCACTGAGGCTGAAGCTCCCAAGCAGATGAACTGGGACGACGGCGATGCAGGCGTGGATGACGGGACAGACTGGTTTCTTAACCGTTCCGAGTCCAACGACCCTCTCCAGTTTTTACCTGCCTCCGATCGGTCAAATTCGTTTCCTGCTGTGCCGCCTCTTGACCAGCCCGTCGCTGCTCAGAAGGACCGGTCTCTACCCCGAAGTCAGGTGGAGGACTTAATGGAAGAGAAGGAACATAATAGCGATGCGATTTTCACGAGCACAGGGATGGAAGAAGATGTGTCTGCCGCGCGATATGAAGAGGGACTTCCTCTAATTTCTCAAGTTTCATCACATGCGCTCCCTCCAAGCGAGGCGGAACCTACGGCTGCTCGTGTGGACGATGCCTTCGTTGATGAAGAGGATGATTTCTTTAGCAATGTCGTCCACAACGCGAAACCTAGCTTTGAACCGCGTCCCCTTGATCGGAAGTCTACATTCCAGGCCATGGGCCAGCCCAAGACGAGCGCTGCGCAAGTGTCGGCTCTAGGAGCCACTCTTGAAGAGGAAATAGTCGAAGAATCACAACCTGAGGCTTCTCAACAATCCCTGCAGGACGGAAAGCCCCATGTCGAGGCCCCGGCTGTGGCTGACGCGACTCCCGTCACTGCTGAAGGGGAACCCAACGAGGACTCAAAGGTTACCGATGAGGATGCACTGGCTGCAAAGTGGAGTGAGGCATTTGCCGACGACGAGCTTCTTGAGGACGAATTCCTCCCGGATGATGTTGCGACAGAGTCGAAGGGCGCTAAAGAAATTGATCCAGCGGCTTTCTTTGGTAGCGATGACGAGGGCTTCCTGGATGATGTGGAGGATGAGAAACCATCATCCGCGCCGGTACTGGCCCAAGTGCCTGCCGCCGCCGCTCCCTCTCCGACGACTGCACCCAGCGCTTCTCAGAATCGATATGCCCCTCAAATACCTCCCGCTTCTAAGGCTTCGAATCCTTACGCGCCAACTACCACGCCAAATGCATTTAATCCTCCTCCGGTGATACCACACCCTGTCGGCTACTCCGCGACCGCGCCACCACAGGCGACGCTGTACGGTGGGCCTCCACCGAGGCCCTCGAGTCAACCCAAGGCTCAAAGCTTCGTGGACAAATCAAAAGGCGGGTACACGTCGCCGTACGACCTTCCTATGGATGTTGTGGACGCCGTAAAGCCGAGGAAGAGGCCTAGCTTGCAACAACGTTCCTCCAGCATTGGGCCTGCTAGCCCACCGAGTGCTCCTCCTCGGAGTGCAAGCGCGTATGGCCATGGCCCTCCTCCTCATGCTGGCCCACCGTCTCCAGTGGCCGCAGGCGCTTCAACTCCCCCGCATCTTCATAGGACACCTTCTGTACCGCCTAAGGCTAAGGAGAGCTTCTTCGAGGAGCTTCCCATCACTTCGAAACCCCGGCCAAGCTCCCGCCACGGTCGTACCTCATCACCCGCACCTGTGAGCCCATTGGTCGGGCCTCCTCCTGGTCCTCTTCCCCCCCCAAGCCGGGCTTTGTCCTTGTCAGCCGCTCCGCCGCTTGCTCCGCCGCCTTCACATCCCCCCGTGCAGTCAACTACCCACAGTGCCGTTCCTGGTGCTGGCCTTGTAGCTCCTGAGTTGGTGAACCCATATGCCCCTCCCCCTACGGCGCCTCATTCCACTCCTATGGGGCCGCCCGGAGTCGCGAATCTTGTGCAGCCAGAAAGAGTCAACCCATATGCGCCCATGCCGAGCCAGTTAAACTCAAGCCCTTCTGTAACTATGGCCGGCCATCGGTACTCCCCTTCGCCGGACCAGCTACCACCGCATCTTAATGGCACTGCTACTTCCACCATCTCGAACCGATACTCACCAGCCCCTACCGGTTCCAGGCAACCATCTGCTCACTATGCTGCTCCGCCCGTCGCGGCGCATCCTCCTGCCATCCTACCCCACCAGCCTCGAACCTCCAGTCCTCTTGCACATTTTGAGATATCTGCAAACCGCGCGAGTCATATTGCTCCCGGTCCTAATGGCGAGATTGTCCATGGCGATCGTCGTACTAGCCTGCCGCATGAGCCTAGGATTCATAGGATACCTTCTCTCCCGCCGACGCGTGAGGTTGACGAAGAGCAGGAGCAGGCATCTCCGAAGTCAAACCATTCTGCGCGCGCCGCCTCGGCTTCCATTGCTGGTGCCAGATACAGCCCCGTAACGGTTCCCGGCCCTAGGTCGACGCCGCCCCCACCGTTGCAGCCCAACCCAGCTCAGACAACTCTCTCTCCACCCAAGAGATCGCCATACACACCCCTGTCCACTCAGTCTTCTGGTGCCAAGGAACACAGCTTTCCTCCCCCACCTCGGTCTTTCTCCCAGTCTCCCACTTCTCTACAGCGTAGTATGAACGGGCAGATTCCCCACGAGTCCCCTCGACGATCTGCTCCAGCTCAGGCCCCTGTATCTCCCAAGACCTCTCAGCCACCAGCCGCGCCCGCATATGTCCCGACGCATCGACCGCGGGCTCCTTCATTGGCCATGAACATGGTGCCACCCACCGACGGTCGGGAGCGTGATCCTCTTCAGCGGTGGAAGGGAGTTCCTATACTTGTTTGGGGAGTTGGGGGAACCATTGTCTCCACGTTCCCCAAGAGCGTACCGCGCTATGGTATTAGCCAGACTGCCCCGATGATCGTTCGAACTCCGGGTGAGGTCAAGATTAAGCATGTCAAGGACATTCTTCCACTTGAGGAGAGATTGTCTAAGTTCCCCGGTCCGCTCAAGGGAAAGTCAAAGAAGAAGGAAACCCTAGCCTGGCTTTCCTCCGGCATCGACTCCCTGACCATCGAGGTGCCTGACTTGACTTATAGTCAGAATCCCTCTCACGAAGAGAAGCGATCTGTTGAGCGACTTGTTTTGTGGAAGATCCTCCGAGTGTTCATCGAAAATGATGGTGTCCTTGAAGGAAACCCCGCGGTTCAGAAGGCTGTCAGAGATATCTTGATGCCAGGCCTGGATGAAAAGGCATCGGAGAACGCGCTTGCATTTGGTGCAGGCCAGTCTGCTGCAACTTTGCATCAGAGCGGCGCTGGTATCGTGCAGGCTGATGCCGTCGACGGCGCCGGTATTGAGGTGATCCGAAAGCATCTGCTCGTCGGCGATAGAGAAAAAGCTGCTTGGGCTGCTGTTGATAAGCGGCTTTGGGGGCACGCGATGCTTATCGCAAACACCGTCTCCCCTGATCTGTACAAGCAAGTTGCTCAGGAGTTCGTCCGCAAGGAAGTTAACTACCCAGGCCACAACAACGAGTCCATCGCCGCACTCTATAAGGTGCTCTCAGGAAATCATGATGAATGCGTGGACGAGCTAGTTCCTGTACATGCTCGCGCTGGGCTCCAGCTTATAGCCGCTTCGTCAACAAACACCTCGACCACGGATTCTCTTGGTGGCCTTGACAAGTGGCGTGAGACCCTATGTCTCGTCCTTGGTAATAGATCACCCGAAGACATCCGAGCGATTAATGCATTGGGAGGCCTACTTGCCAGTTATGGACGGGCAGAGGCCGCTCATGTCTGCTTCATCTTCGCGAGGCACGCATCCGTATTTGGCGGCATCGATGATCCTCGATCAAATTTCGTTCTCATCGGATCCGATCACCGGGGCCAGGCTGATCGCTTTTTTAAAGATGCCGAAGCCTTGTTGCTCAGCGAGGTTTACGAGTATGGTCTGTCTCTTTCGGGCACCGGGTTGCCATTTGCACCCCACTTGGCCGGATACAAGCTGCAGCTCGCTAGCACCCTTGCCGAATATGGACAGCGAGACAGAGCGCTTCAGTATTGCGAAGGCATTCTCAACGCCATGGGCTCACAGACCAAGAGATCCCCTTATCACCACCCCATGCTAGAGCAAGCGGTCGAAGACTTTATCAAGCGCCTTAAGCAGGCTCCTAAGGAAGAGTCGAACTCTTGGATTCCGAAGCCAAGCATGAACAAGGTGTCAGACACGATGTGGAGCACATTCAATAAGTTTGTCTCGGGCGACGATAACGACGGCTCCGGCAACGGAACTAACGGCGACGTGGGCGCGGAATCCGGACCATTTGCCAAGATTGCCGGCGGTACCCCGACCATCAGCCGCTCGCCATCTGTGTCTAACTTTGAATCCTATGGTACAAGCCAGGCTGGATATCCAATGGGGCCCGCCCCTACAGGCATGAATGCGCCTAGCTTCGCCGCGGCTCCTGCTCCACCGGCTTCAAGAACTGCCTCCCGCTATGCTCCGCTCCCGCAACAAGGGCAAGCGACGGCGCCAGCCAACCCATATGAGCCCACTTCATCCTACACACCTCGTTCCTCAAGTGAAGTTGCCCGCCATCAGCCCAATCATTACGAGCCTAGTCGACCATCAACGGGTTATCAGCCGCAGCCCCCGCAGCAGCAGCAATATAACCCAGCACCGGTCTCTCAACAAGGCTACCAGCCCACTCCAACAGTGCCTGCACCCCAACCCACAGTCTCTCAAGGCCCTTCTTATCCCCTGCCAACTCAGACAGAGGCGCCGTCCTATCCCGGCCAGGCTCCGGCGGCTACCTCATCGGCCTACGCTCCTCTAGGTGTCCAAGAGTCAACCTATAACCCTACGCCCTCCCAAGAACCAGCCGGGGGAAATGCTATGAGCAATGGTCAGATCCAGGATAGCTATCAGACCCCTTCTTATGGCTACCAACCACCTAGCTTCACTCCGGCTGCCGCGGCGGACACGCCAGTTGAGGCCGCAGCAGAGACTGCTGGGGGTGAACAAACCACCTCGAGTGGCGGATATGAGCCCCCTTCGTTCCAGTCATATGGATATGAGCCGCCATCTTACGAGCCTCAGTCTGAGCCTTCTGCGGAGGAAGAAGACGGACCAGCACCTAGACCTAAGAAGAAGGGTATCATGTACGATGATGATGATGATGATGATGACATTCCCGGGCTGAAGCCTCGCGAGAAGACCAAGGCAGAGAAGGACCGAGAGAACGAGGAGATGATCAGGAGGGTCGCTGAAGAAGAGGGTAAGCCTAACTAAGATTTCCTCGGTGACAATGTCAGATTTCGAGTAAGCTAACTGTGGAACAGCGAAACGTGCAGCAGAGAAACAAGCGACCAAGAAGGGCTGGGGATTCGGCAGCTGGTTTGGAGGCGGAAAGAAGGAGACACCTGCGGAGCAGTCCAACAAGCCCATCAAGGCCAATCTCGGAGAGCAAAGTAGCTTCGTCTACGATCCCGACCTCAAGCGATGGGTCAACAAGAAGGCCGGAGCGGAAACCACCGAGGCCAAGAAGGCTACGCCTCCACCGCCCAGGGGGCCCCCTCGTTCGGCCAACTCCACGCCGCCCCCGCGTATGGCGGGAACGCCGCCTCCACCTAGCTCCGCCACGGCTGGCGTAGGTCGCTTCTCCGCGCCTCCGGGAGGACCGCTCGGCGCACCGCGTCGAGTGGGTACTGCGCCTGCTCTCGGGGAGTCTCTTAGTCAGGATAGCCTCAGCATCCCCCCGCCCATGGCCAGGTCGGTCTCGAACCAGAGCGCAGCGGGCCCCCCTAGTGGACCTCCTAGCAGGCCGACAACGAGCATGAGCAATGCCAGCAGCATTGACGATCTTATTGGTGCTGCGGCGCCGAGGAAACCTGGGCAGAAGAAGCCCCGGAAAGGTGGACGTTATATCGATGTGATGGGTCAGTAGAGTGTGTGTGTGGCGTTTAGAGGAAGTTGATAATATGGGTTGGGAGTTGATTCTTTTAGGAGGTGCTGTTTTTTGGTAACCGCCCCGTGCCATGGCTAGGTCGGGTTTTCTTGTATTCTTTTTTTTATTTCTCTTTCTATTTCTATTTCTCTTTCTTGCTCATGTTCTTTTTTCATTTTATTTTTTTCGCTTATTCTTAGATTCTTTCGGGACCGTCGGACTTTTCATCTCTCTGGAGGAGGATTAGAGATTGAAACTTGGGCAGGCGCATGAAGACGTCTCTGTGTAATATGTAGACATGTATCACGTATAGCCTCTTATGGGTTGATTATAATAATGCCGCCGAAGCGATTGGGCGAGGTTTTCTTTTACAAACACTCTCGTTACTTTTTGAGGATTATGTCCTTCGTTTGTGAGAGCTTGATGGCGAGTCATTTCGAGAAAGCTTAGCGGACCGGAGATTTACTGATGCCTTGATTCTCTCGTCGCGTTGCCTACAGCCTGCCTATTTATAATCTGATATTCAATGCAATTAACTCCTCGCGTGTCGGTCAGCCTCTCGCGTGCAACACGGCTCTGGCATTGTCATTCAATGCCTTATAGGAATCGAATAACAGCAAGTTACACTGGCGGATGCCTGGCGAAAGCTCAGCAACCGTCCAGTTGTAACCATTCATTCAGTTGGATCGATGGCCAGGAATCTCTCGAGGATGAGGGGGGTTAGGCAACAGCCCACCCGGTGTTGAACTTAAGGAGGCTCGACACGTTTGTCCTACCCCTACTTGGGGAACTTCAGCTCATGGATACCTCGACAAGATTGGAGTACTGCTTTGTAGTAGTCAATCTCCTGCTGGGCGCACGTAGACTTAGAAAGTCGCAAGGCTGCCTCATTCAGGAACTGTGTCTTTGTGATCCCTGCTCTGTACAAATCAGTCACCAGCCACTCCTGACGAATAATATTAAGCTCCATATCGCCCATCCAAGATGTGCACTGAATATGTGATGAAAACCATGTGGAGTGGAGGAGGCTGCCAAATGGGCAAGTGCGACAGGATCGAATATAAAGCCGAGCACTGTCCCGATAAACCTGCAGAGGGTATTCGACATTGCCATCGTTACAAAATGATTCACTCTGGCTCGAGTCGACGGAAAGGACCTCGACCTGGGCACACTCATGAGCAGAAAAAATAGTAGGTATATCCAACATCTCCCTATCACGATCGATCTATTGATGCATGATATAGGAGGCAGCAGGGGCAACGAACATGATATTCCCGAGTCAACGCTAGTGCCTCAGACGATCTAGGATTTGTTCCGCTGAGGTATACTGGCCGGTCCAGCAACCCATAATGATATTTCCCATCAGCAGAGGCTGGACGGAGGGGAATACTTGTCTCGAGAAATTGGATTCGATAACGTCGTCTTCTTCACCGTTATATGGTCGTGAACCCGTCACAAGCTCGTATAGCGACGATCCTAGCGCGAATAAATCCGATCCCACAGTGCTGTCTTGATCCCAATCGCGGGGGAGACAATGTGATGCGCATTCAATGCTAGTAGCTGGCGTATATTCCAAGCCCAGGTCCGGCTGGCTGTCGAAACCGGATCCATTAAAATCAGCTAGACGAGGCTGGAGGTCTTCATCGAGGAGCCATTGATCTAGTCGAAGGTCTGCGTGTCTAATCCCCTTCGAGTGGATGTATGCCACACTCTCTACGAGCTGGCAGGCCCAAGTCTTGAGCTGCTCGTCTGAGACATGCGATCGATTCGAAGAGACGTAATCTCGTAATGTTCCTCGATGATAGAATTTCAGATCTACATAGCTCTTGGCAGGGCCTGTAGAAAGACACTTTACGATGAGAGGGTGTTCACCGAGAATTAAGTATACGTTGGCTTCGGTTTCTGCGGCCTTCATATTGGCCTTCATTATGTCTGTATCCGTATCAGCGCGATATACTTTCCGGACTATATCTCCAATTCGCCAAGTCTCCGACGTGTTCCCAATCATGAGCAACTTGGGCGGCGGCGGCGAGGTGATCCCCAAAAGGAGGCCTGGAGGGGGGGAGATAACGTCTATAGCATCGCAATCCTTCGAAAATGCAGGTTAGTACGTTTAAATCTATTGTAATAGTTGTAACGGAAGAAACACATAATCCTGGGCGACGAACTGGTGGTAACTCTGGCTCGCACTTGCTGGCAACAAGAGATGGGAAAACCAAGCGGATCATGCGAAGCATAAAGCTCCACGCCCTAGTCCTCCATCGGACAGTGATGATGCGCAATAATCGAAGTCTCAAAAGTATCTCGGAGAAACGATCAACAACCGAGATCATTGTTCTCAAGCTGTTGGCACATTGTCTCCTTAGGCGGCTTTGCGTGTGCGTGCATGTGAGAAGCAGGATCAAAGCTCTAGTGCTGCGTCTACAGTAGTAAGGCTGGTGAGAAGTAGAGCCGATGGTCGATGATGCTCAAAAAAACCGTTCAGGTCTTCTTCCCAAGTTGATCAAGAAGCAGAAGCGCTGCAAATTGTAGGACAGAGACTCGCAAACCTAAGTAAGCTCATTGGATTGTCTCGTCGGAAGGAGCTTCCGGACTGCTGGATCATCCCTGAAGGATGGTCCGTGCGGATTGGCTGAATTGACAGTTGCGGTCGACTGAGACAGTCCGATTGACCAATGTCATGGTCTGTCAGTGAGGGATTAGTGAGTTCCAGCGTCCAATTGTACCAGACCAGGCCCTCCCCAGTCGCAGCAAACCCTCTGCTCTCCCCACACTCCTCAGACTGATCTCCACCAGCTTCTCCTGCTCACCTAAGGCCAGATTGCATCCAGCTCGAGCTTCCCATATTAAAAATCCCACAGCAAATTAACAACACGCCCTGCTTCTGGGACCACACGCGATCTCCTTTTCTCCATCCCCACCCCCCCAATTAGCCTCTCCTCCCATCACGAATCTATTTCCTTCATGTTCAATTCATCTCATTGAGTGTTTCGCTACATTCTTTGCCCTTTCTTCACCCGAGATACTCTCTGTGCTGTCCTTGTTTGCTCCGCTCAACGGTCCCCGGTCATCATGCAGTTCAAGGCGACCTCGCTCTTTGCGCTCCTCGCCATGCCCATTCTTGGCGCATTGGCTCAGGATGATGCTTCGGTACGATTGTCCCATCGAATTACCATCTCTCAATCATGATCTTTTTTCGACTCAACGCCGTTTCCCCGCTTCTACGCTGAGCAACCCTCGCAACGAAGCATTATTCCGTCTCTAACCTTGCTTCTCATTCTCTCAGGTCCCCCCTGTCGTCGATGAGGCTGATATCGCCTTCGACGCGACCGCCGCACCCTCCACGCTCCTCGCCGATTTCGAAGCCACCTTCCCCGAGGCTGACATCTTCGGCGTCAAGCTCATCAACGGCAAGCCCACCAAGGCCCTCATCGATGTGACCAACCGTGAGGAAGGCTACATCTCCGTCGAGTTCATCACCGGCGTCCTGGCGACCCTCAAGCAACTCCCCCCTGACTCGCCCCCCATGGCCGCTATCGTGAAGAACCTCACCGCCGTGTCGTACGGGGCCAAGGTTGCGCCCGGCGAGAAGCTCAGCTTGCCCTACTCGTTTGCGCTGGACATGTTCCCCCAGGATGTCGAGTTGAGGATTCTCGCCGTTGTTTCGAACTCGGAGGGCGCCGTTTTCCAGGTTCATGTTGGCAACTCGACCGCTAGCATTGTTGATCCCCCGGTCAGCATCTTTGATCCTCAAATGTAAGATTTCACTTCTCCAAACCCTGCGCCAAGCGGAGTTATGTTGGTGAGCCTGATATAGAAGTAGCTGACCTTTGTGTTCGTTCTTTAGCATCTTCCTGTACCTCTTCCTCACTGGTGCCTTCGCTGGAACTCTCTACTTCGTCTACAAGACCTGGATCGAGGCCCTGTTCCCCCAGGCTCGCCGCGCGCCCCGCAAGACCAAGAAGGTCGAGCCCGCTCCCGACGCTAACGTCTCCGGCTCTGAGTCCACCGGCGTCTCGACTGGCAAGGCCTACGACGAAAGCTGGATTCCCGAACATCACATTCGACCTGCCGCCAAGCGCACCAAGAAGGGCCGCTCTGAGTAAGATGTATCTTTTCTCGGCGTGCGCTGGATCTAGGAAGCGTGGTGGACCCCGGCGTTTTGTGCCCGGGAAAGAAGACTTCGGAAACTGTAATGCCTTTTCTGCTTTTGTGACGGGTGCCAAACAATCGTGGCGGCTTTTCTTCCGTCGAGTTGGTCTTATCGGGATGTTCTTTCCATCATGTGTATTATGTGGTGTACAGACAAGCTCAAGCAAAACAAGGAGGGAAGGTTGATAGGTTTCATTTTTTGTTCCCTCTTGTCAGGCGCAACATAACGAATGGTTTCTGGCAGAAATGAAAAGGAATAGAAATGTAATATATGTGAACGCTAATCCAACGAGTCTGGATGGGGGTCTATGCCTGTCCAAAAATCTTTTTCATCCACCACTCTTTCTTTTTTTTCCCTTTTGCTTGTACGGTAAACCAGTAAACCACACGCTTTTTCCAAGTAGAAACAAGACCCAGACTCCCTATCATGCAATCCATCACCACCCCAGCCCACTCTCTAACCCCAATGGAGAAAAGGACTCCTTCGTCAGTAAAACAAAACCACAGTGCAGACAATATGCCAGCTCATTTCCATTTCCACCTCCTTCCTTCCCCTCCGCCCCATCAACCTGCGACTCTCCCTCCACCTAAGCCGACAAAGTCCCCTTGGTACTCGGCACCTCCCCTTCCCTTCCCGCAACCTTGGTCGTAGCCGTCCTCAACGCAACAGCCAAAGCCTTGAAGGCGCTCTCGGCCCTATGGTGGTCGTTCTCGCCCCTCAGGCAATCGACGTGCAGGGTGATGCGGGCGCCCTGGGCAAAGGACTGCATGCAGTGGGGGATCATCTCGCAGCTGAGGTCGCCGATCTTCTCGCGGCGGAGGCCAAGGTCGATAACGGAGTAGGGGCGGTTAGAGAGGTCGACTACGGCGCGGGAGAGGGCCTCGTCGAGGGGGGCGTAGGCGGTGCCGAAGCGGGCGAGGCCGATGGGGGCGCCGAGGGCTTGGTGGAAGGCTGTGCCGAGGGCGATGCAGACGTCTTCGGCGGTGTGGTGGTCGTCAACTATTAAGAAAAGAGTGTGTTAGGAGGCGGGAAGGTGAAAAGCAGAAGAAGGGGCTTGGGAGACGTACTGTGAAGATCACCTTTGCAGGCTATGGCGAGACTCCAGCCGGCGTGTTTAGAGAGAGCGTGGAGCATGTGGTCGAGGAAGCCGATGCCCGTGTTGATGTTGATGGTCTGGCTCTTGCTGGCTTGTTTGGCGTGGTCGTCGCCAGTGGAGAGGAGGCGAGGGTCGGTTGTGGGGGGGAAGGCGCCTCCGTCGAGGTTGAGGGCCAGTTGGATCTTGGTCTCGTTGGTGTCGCGGGCGATGGCGGCCCACCGGGGGGTTGAGGAGGCCATTGTGACTGGTATTGTCTTCTGGAAAGAGTGCGCAAAGGGTGGACGTAAGTGTGGGTTTGAGGAATGCGGAAGGCTGAGAGCGAGAGGAGGGGATATGAATGGCAACAATCAATAAAAGCGATCAATGATGTCTCTAGGCGCACATGTAGTAGATGAAGTAGTACTTCAGGGTATCAATGCATAAGCAGATTTACTGGCGGTGTGGATGGCCCAGCTGAGACTTTGTTGTGATTGATCAATTGAAACTGAACAATTCTCCATGTGTTTAGCGGGGTCGAGTCAGTCTTGTCTTATCGTGGAGGGGTTCCAATTTTTTTTTTTCCTTTATCGATCGCTGCGGTTTCGGCGCCCCTCAAATGTTCTGTTGTGGTGGTCTGTGACTCAGTGAGGTACCTCAAATTCTATTTGATGTTGGAGCTCCAGCAGCTTCTCTCACGGTATCAATCTCTGTTACTCCAAGCTTTTAACCCAGGAGAACCAGCTGGCCCTCTTTTCTCCCTCCCCCCTCCACCCGAATCATCTCCTGGGCCCAATTCGCTTCCGACAGCCATGGCCTCCCAAGTCCTCCTCCAAACAAAGCTCTTCAGGCCAGGTCCTGCCCAGCTGTCTGGCTTCATCCGCCGCTACTCGGCTCCCGTCGCCAACGCCATCCCCGCGGCTAAGAAGAAGTACGTGCCCACCTGCGGCACCTACCCCCAGGGCTTCGACGCCTCCGGTATCATTGTGGGCGTGAAGCCCGGAAACACCACCAAGCCCGACGTTGCTCTCATCTCGTCGCACCTTCCCTGCTCCGCTGCGGCAGTCTTCACCAAGAACAAGTTCCAGGCCGCGCCGGTTACTTTTAGCAGGGACCTGCTCAAGAAGAAGTCCAATGCAGGCATTCGCAGCGTGTTGATCAATTCGGGGTGCGCCAATGCCGTGACTGGAAAGGGTGGGCTTGAGGATGCCAAGCTGATGGCTGGCGCGGCGGACAAGAGCTTGGGGAGCCATGAGGCTACTGTGGTTATGAGTACCGGTGTCATTGGTCAGAGGTGAGGAAAATGATTCCCCCCAAACCCTCGCGATTGTGCTCTTAAGCATTCATATCGGCTAATACTCTTTTATTCTTCGTTACATACAGGCTTCCTATCCAAAAGATTGTAGACAACGTCCCGACGGCCTTCGAGCGCCTCGGCTCCTCCCACGACCACTGGCTCACCTGCGCCCGAGCCATCTGCACCACCGACACCTTCCCCAAGCTCCGCTCCCGCACCTTCACCCTCCCCTCCTCGGGCCCTTCCATCGAGTACCGCATCGCCGGCATGACCAAGGGCGCTGGCATGATCCACCCCAATATGGCGACCCTCCTCGGCGTCATCGCCACCGACGCCCCCGTCGCCCCCGAGCTCATGGCCCCTCTTCTCAAGCACGCCGTCGACCGCTCCTTCAACAGCCTCACCATCGACGGCGACACCTCCACTAACGACACCGTCGCCTTCCTGGCTAACGGCGCCGCCGGCGGCTCCGACATCGCCGAGGCCGACTCACCTGACTACATCGCTCTCCGCGACGTCCTCACCGACTTCGCCATCGACCTCGCCCAGCTCGTCGTGCGCGACGGTGAGGGCGCCACCAAGTTCGTCACTATCCGCGTCGCCGAGGCCGCCTCCGAGGACGCCGCGCGACGCATCGCGAGCACCATCGCCCGCTCGCCCCTCGTCAAGACCGCCCTCTACGGAAAGGACGCTAACTGGGGTCGCATCCTCTGTGCTACGGGCTACTCCCTCATCTCCGAACCCGGCCACGACGTCACCCCCGTCCCCGAGATCGTGCCCGAGACTACTAACGTCTCGTTCATCCCCACCGATGGCTCGGCTGAATTGAAGTTGCTCGTTGATGGCGAGCCCGAGGACGTTGACGAGGCGAGGGCGGCGGAGATTTTGGAGATGGAGGATTTGGAGATCTTGGTTAGGTTGGGAACGGGTAAGGAGGAGGCGAGGTACTGGACTTGCGATTACAGTCACGAGTACATTACGATTAATGGCGATTACCGCACGTAGAAGGGAGGGAAGAGCAAGAAGCCGGGGTCTTTTTCTATTTCTTTATTCATCTTTTATGTTTTATTACAAGTTTTTGGGAGTTATAGAATAATACAGGGGTTGCTTTCCATTCAGCTGTCCAAGTTGGGTATAAGTAGTAGAATAAGCGATTCAATTCACACGTTTACAAGTGCTTGATTTGCCCTAGTGGTCGGACTGTTTTAATAAAAACGGAACTCCATTGGCCCTGGCCAGGCAATGGGTTCGAATCCTAGAACGACCCGGAAAAGCCAGGACGCTGGCTGTACCAACACTAGAGAGAGTACGGTACGCATAAGATGTGAGAGCCCAAGAGAAGACCTGAGAGAGGACTGAGAGGCGTGAGAGGCATGAGAAAAGCCTATGTCGTTTCCTGGGAGAGAACCAGATGAGAATAGGAATGCCGGAGCCCAGTCATGGTCAGTGGCGAAGCACGAGTGGGTGCGGAATAGGTTTAGAACAGGATCAGTTGAGGGGATCAAGTACTACTTTTTTGGCTTTTTACCCTTGTGTGAAACATTGAGCCTTCTTGAAAATGGCCGACTTCTAAGTTTTGTTGTGATGGGATATTCTCACATGGTGATTTGGGGAAGCTTAGGGGAGAGACGCAAGGTCGAGATTTACATTGAAACAAAAGCTGGTGGCGTTGTGGAAACTAATTACCAAAACTACGCAGCTACGATCGAGGGTGTAAAACTCTCCAATTTTACAAAGCTCGCTGGAGGAGATAAGCACTCACCAAGGATCAAATGGAAAGAAACCTGTTCCTGTGAGCAAGAATATGCGAGGGAGACTTAGCTTCATCAGGCCGAGAAAGTACGACATCCACGTAAAAGGATGACGAGTAAATGTTTGAGCCAAACTAAGAGGTGCAAAAATAACGAAGGGCTCGAATTTAGCATTATTGCTTGATAAAAGTAACACGAGACTTGAGTACGAAGTTTGAAGGAAGACATACCATAAGTGATCTAGCCCCGAAGAAGAAAAAGAGAAACCCGAAAACAACTGTCGCTTCCATCGCCAGAAAAACTCTCCATTTTCACCTCGACGGGCTGAGAGGTCTGTTGAACCCCTTAGGACGGTTCATGTATTGCCTATACTTGGTCGTCTTCTCCTTGCTGACCGCGCCGACATCATTCCCCGCCACCTTCTTATTCTTCGTCGTGCCGAAGCCGCCAAAACCCATGAGAGCCTGCATATCAGCGAATCCCTCGTCCTCGACAACGACGTCGAGATCCTCTTCCTCCTCTCCCTCTTCCTCGACGTCCATGGAGGTGTCGTCACGCTCCCGGGAGCGACCGCGACTGCGCCGGCCGCGTGAGTCGGTCCTCTCGCTCTCGGGGCGAGGGGAATCGGTGTCTCGGCCGCCGACGCGGAAGGACATGGCGTGTTTGGATCGCTCGCTCTTGTTGCGCGTGGGGAGGGTCTCGAGCGGGAAGTCTTGGCGGTCGTCGTCGGCGTCTTCGTTGTGCTGGCGGGGAGGGGGGCTGGGAGATCGTCTGGGGGAGGCGGAGCGGCGACGGTGCTTGTCTTGCTGCTTGTCTGATGGTGGTGTGTTAGAATCCTTGGGGATGAGGAATGATACGAGCATCTCGCGCATACCTCTGTCACCATCCCGATCTCGGCGTCTTAGTTCCAGACCCTCATCCTCGCGTTGCTCTTCTTCTTCTTCTTCTTTTTCCTCAACCGCTCTTCGCCTGTCCCTCTCTCGGTCGACTTCTCTGCGATCTCGCTTGCCACCACGCCTATCGTCCCTTCCTCGATCTGGCTGTCGCTCTCGTTCCCTCGACCTCTGTCTCTCCCCGTGACGTCCGCCTCTATCGTGACGATCTCGCGACCGCGATCTGTACCTCCTCCTATCTCGCTGGCCCTTCTCTCGATCATCCCTGTCGTCGTGGCCGCGTCCACGGTAATCCCGCGCGCCTCTGTCTCGGTTTCGATCTCGATCGCGATCGCGATCACGGTCTTGGTCGCGGGCTTGACCACGATCACCTTGGCGTACGTTTCTGTCGGATTCGTCCCACATTTGGTGGCTATCTGGACGCCGGGGACGCCTCGAGTACGGCTCCGACATGGTTGTGATTTATCAGGAATCTTTGTTTTCTCCTTTAGTAAAATAGCTTTAGACGAAGGTTCCCGGTTACGAGGTCTTAGTAGAAGAGAGGATTGGTAGTTGTCGTGGAAGTGGTGGAAGCGGTGAGGAGTGGGCTGAGGACGATGGAAAGAGGTGGAGGGTGGGCAGTAAACAGGAAGGCGTCGCCAGGCTGTGAGGTTGAGAAATTTGGGTGGTCGCGTTGATGCTGGCTGCGCCACGCGTGGTGGGGGACAATGTGGCGGAAGCTCCCACCACGAACCAAACCAAGAGGGAAGGTCCCCCCCATCACATTGGAGCTCGGTGACAAGACGATCATGAAGGGTTGGTTATACAAAGTAGTTTGAATTCTAAGATCGAGACGTTATCATAAATCGATATTTATCTGTCTTACTCTGGTCCCATTCCGCACCCTCGGCGAGAAATAGGAGGCGGGACAGCTCGAATCGCACGGGCATCAAGATCAACGATCAATCTCACCTTCTCTCTAATCGCGCCATGCATCTCAGATCCAAACCAACATTTTCATCAAGTCGACATCATATCTCATCTTCCTCATCATCAAAATCGTCTTCCCTCCCCATTTCGTATAGAATCCTCCCACCCTCCCCTCCGCCAATCTCCGTCTGCGCATCAAAATAAGGCAGCACGATCCCCTCACGATCCTTTCTCTGCTTCTCCGTAAGCCCCAGATTGAATGTGCTCTCTGGTCCATCCCCTTCCGTCTCTTGCCCCTCACTGCCTGCTTCGTCTTCGGGAGGCTTAAAGGCAGGATGGCTCTCCTGCAAACAGAAACTCGACAGCGCCCCCTTTCTCCTCTCCACATCCGGAGGAATCATGAGGACGAACTTGCCCGTCACAGCGCGGCCGCTACGCCTCCTGATCTCCATGTCCACGACGAGGCCACGGCCTTGCTTCGGTGTTCTCTTCTCCTGTAGTCCGATGAGGACACCATCGCGGCCCTCGTTGAGACCGAACTCTGGTTCTGGCACGCTGCGGTTTCGGGCCTTTTGGCGCTCGATCTCATGGTCCAAACTGGAAAGAGATAGGATGGCGGTTGCGAGGTGAGTAATGACAGTGAATGGGTGGGGCGCGTATTCGCTGTAGGTTTTGGGAAGGACGCAGGGGACGTCAGTGTGGTAGATGGCGATGAGGGAGACGGTGGGGGTGATGATATTTGAGAGGAATGCGGTGAGTTGTTCTGAGTGTGTGGAGATGAAAGGGTTTAGAGAGTCGAGGATGACAATAGCCCCTGTATATCTTGTAAGAATAAAAGGACACAAAGGACTGGGGATGGGGAGTGTGCACTCACTCTGAGGCCGTGTGCCTTGTTTTGCGGCCCCCGAGTCAACAGCAGGATAGTGCTTCAAGAGCTCTGTCCTCACGGCAGCTGGGGTCTTGCCCCTAGCACTCAGATATACATCCGCATGCGGATTCCTCTTGAGAGTAGAAAAACCGAGATAGATGACCTTGGCTTTGGCCGCTTTCTATACAAAAATTTGTCCGTCAGCACTTTTAAGCCTCTCTGAGATGCAGGAGAAGGACGACAGGAGGGGCGCCGATAGCCCCGCCTCGAAAAGGCCCAAACGTCAACTCAACCCACCTTTGCCCGAAGCGCAAACTCGGTTACGAGAGGTCCAGCAGGCTGTTCGAGACTATCGAGTACGAGAGTAAGGGGGCTGGCACCATCGCGCTGGTTTAAAAGTTTCTGGAAGAGCAGCAGTTGGCGCTGTCGCAAGTGGTCGGTGGCTGAAGGCGCCATATCAAACTGTTCGCCCCAGACGGCGTCGTATGATAAATAGACTATGGAATGAGAGTTCGATTTATGAGAAGGAGAAATGGACGAGATTGGATCCGAATATTGATGATCGAGTTTGTTTCTCGAATGTTGAAAGATGGAGGATTGATTTTTTTTAGTGTTTAGTGTTGAATGAGAATGAGAGCTGCTCTCAGTTAATCCATGTGAGTAATTCGGCTTTATTCGGTGTGCAGCGACCTCACACTGATCAATCACTGAGAGCAATTGACCTCTTTCATCACCTCCCAACAACACAAACTCGAGCCTCTTGTAGTGATAGCTTCACTCCAAACCCTGGGGAAGCACAATGAATGAATGAAAAAAATGCCTCCGTTCTACACACAGGCATGTCTCTTCGGCTTGCAAGCCTGGACTTCAGACCCCTTATAGACACAACAGCACAGCATGCCATTTGATCCTTTCTCTCCTCATCTTTACATTCGCCATCACCAAATCCTCAATCATCACAGCTTGATATTTGTCTTTCCGGAAAATTATTTTATCTACCACCCTCTGAGTTACACCACTGACATCTTAATCTTTAATACATAACCCATATCTCTCGAAACTCTCAGGAATCCCGACCGAGGAAATAAGAAAAAAAGGATGAGGACGAGGCGATCTGCCCGACTCGAGGCTGGCGAGCAGGCTCGCGCCCAAGGAGAATCCCAGAACGAAGGCAACGCCCATACTCAAGCAAGATTTGATCTCCGCGAAGAGCCCCGAAGCCCTCAGATTGTTTTCAAGAAGCGCACCGCTGCCAACCGGTGGGCTGCTTCTAGAGTCCTTACCAGCTCGCGCTCGCCACTTACGAAGTGTGACCTGAGAGTAAGTGGTTCTTGCGACGCCTTTCTCAATGTATATATTCATAAGAACTTAACAACCGCCTGAAATATACAGTCCATCTTACGAAATCCAGCTGCTTGGGAAGTCCTCTCCCCAGAGGAACAAAAGGAAATCATCGCACACTTCCCGGACGACGAGCACATCCTCGACGCAGGTACTGACGAGGCCCGACCCAACATCGAATCTCTTCTCAACGACGACCACTTCCGCTACGACTGCACGCGGTATATCGAGGACCTCTCGCTGGGCAAGCACGACGAACAGTGGCTCGCTGAGGCCTGGGAGGCGAGCGAGCGTAGGAAGGCGGGTGACTACGACGAGTACCTGGCTCGCAAGTTTGAGGACGATTGGGGCCAGGATGGGGAGGAGAAGGAGACCACCCCGACGGATACGAGGGGCAAGCGAGAGGAGGAGCAGAAAGGATGAGAATGGGCGTTGTTTTAATGTTTCTTTCTTTCCTTTTTCTTCTTTTTATTGTTGTTTTGTTTCGCTTTTTCTTTCTTACCTGGAACGAGTTATGATGGTCTGGCGTTTCTAGGATTTCAGGAGGATGCTGCATGTACTTGGGAGCCGCATATGAGGATTGCGTGCCAGGCTATGCCTTGGCTGGTGTGAAGCCTTTGCTGTAAACAAATCAATATTATCCTCTACTGGTATTTCTGTCTGCAGAAGGTTCGATTGCTGTAGAACTTTAGATGGTTGGCCCAGCACTCTCCACACTCAAATAACAGCATTCCCCTTAGCATCAATTCGCAAATCTCCTTCAAACCATCTCAACCCACCCAGTACGGCTGGAAACTCCAATTGTCTCGATCAATTTGGTCCCAACATGTCACTTTCGAAACTGTAAGGCTTCCAACCCCTCACGCGCTCATCTGTTGATTCTGACGTCGTCTTCATACCAGGGAAGAGACTCCCGAGCTCCTCGCGAGGCGCGCGGTGATGAACAGAGAAATACTTGAGACTGTGCAGGCTAAATTAGCTGAAAACCCAAGCTGGGACTTGAATGGTGAGATTCGCGGACTGGCGATGGACGCCTTGAAGAAACACTTTGCCCATCCAACAGCAAAACTCCTCCAAGAACGACGCAAACCCCCGCCGCCCAAGCCGCAGAACTTCACCGCTGTTCTCGTGAGATCGCCCGAGAAAACCGTCATCTTAAACCCTCTCTCCGATGCAGCCAAGACACTTATCTTCGGCGCGATTGGGGAGGAGGATGGAGGCGTCGAAGATGAGGATAGTCTAGATAAAGGCGTCTGTCGGGTGCTAAGGCACGCGGAGGTCATCGCAAAGCTTTCAGGCCGCGGTGGCGTTTTACGCTGCGGCGGCGGGTCTGGCTCTGACATTGCTATCAAGGTCGTCCCTGCTTCGGAGACGACAGCCTTTGAGACCGAGTACTCTGCCTTACTTTATCTTGCTGAGAATGCACCGGACTTTCCGGCACCGAAGCCGCATGGACTCATTGGATTGGGTGACTCCCGGTTGATGCTGATGTCGTACATCCCGTCGACGACTTTGAAAAGCGTATGGCCCACCTTAAGTGACAGTAACAAACTCTCAATCCAGAGACAATTGAACCAAATCTTTATGAGATTGAGAGAGTTCAAGCAAAAAGATAGGCGGCTAGGTGGCCTTGGAGGAGAGGGGGTGAGCGATCATCATGCCTGGGTTGATCACGCAGATACCGAAACCGTTATGACAACGGCCACCGTGTTTAGAGACTTTCAATTTTCCATCAAAGCGCCTTGCGGTCCGGAGTATGCTGCCTTCCTGAAAAGCCTCCTACCACACCCCGACCCTGACGAACCGGCCGTCTTCACTCATGGTGACTTCTTTCCCGGTAACATCATGGTCGACCTAGACCCTACGAAGGCGCAGGAGTACGTGGTTTCTGGAATCGTTGACTGGGAGACAAGTGGCTTCTATCCAGCATGGTTCGAGGCAAGCAAGGTGCTCTACACTTTCAATGAATCCGGTCGGGGTACTATGCAGGACTGGTGGAAGTATGTGCCCAGCTGCATCGCTCCAGCCAGTCGCCCTGTTGAATGGGCTGTCGGGAGGCTATGGGACAAAGCCAACGGGATCGATGCTTAAGCCCCTTTAAATTGAATGACACGGCAGAGGTCGCTCGGTGAGGGCTAGCCGGGTTTGAAGAAGCCGAGGGCATGTTCTCGAGGACATGGCAACCCCCTGAGCTTGCTTACACGAAGTATATCACTGTGAGCGTGGCGTTAAGAGTGAAAATCCTTCTCGTCCTTGGATTCGAACCTTCCGCACCCTCAGCGGCGACAGTATATTGGCCACTCACCCTTTATATTGGCCATTTCCAATTAGACTATGCGATGGACAAAAGAAGAAGTGGCCGGTCGAGCTGCCTACGGATCGCTGCTCCTGGCTGTTTCCCCACCCTCGCTTGCCTGTTCACCGTTAGGAATGCAGTCCTCGGGCGCTTCTATAAAATTAGGATTTGGTCTTTCCTTTCCTTTCTTTCCCTTCTTTTTTTGCTCTTCTTCCGTCGACAGCCAACACTGTTCCGTGCGATTGGATTGCATCCTGGTATAGTAGTGGTGATTGGGTTATATAGGAAGTTGCCTTGAGAGGAGGGCGTAGGAATTAGACCGTCATATGCCAAGTTGGACAACATTGACGGAACTTCAAGCTCAACAGGCGTCACTGTCAGCCTGGTTAGATGTACAATTATGGCTTGTTAGTTTGCCTCCAGCTGGTAAAATTTAGAGTATTGCTGGCAAGGGAGTTAGGGAGCTTGTGTGAGATTTCAGCTCAAATTGGGTACGTATCTTGTGGTGACGTTCAATTAAGTACCTGCATTTGAACACCTCACAATATCGATTGTTCCATGTGGCTTCAACTGCCAACGACCGCACTCTTAACTTCAACTCTGAACAGCAACGAAGCAAACAACCACCACATCTTCCAAGAACGTTTGCCCGAAGCCAGGCTTCAGTATTTCGCGTCAACGAAGCCAGATCTACCAAACTGGCCAACATTCCACGTCACCTATAGAACCCACCTCTGTCTAGGCACACTCGCATCCTAAAAGCTCCGGCCTTGCTCCTGAAATCTGCTCTCCTCGACACGGAGCACTCGCTCGACTGTTCTTCTCCTGACGAACGAGCAAACGAACACCCCGATCCATCTTCTTCTTCTTCAACAGCCACCATGATTCGATCTACCCAAATAGCGCGTCTTGACGGTACTTGCTCCCCACGCCGAGCTCCCATTGCCACAGGGGGGGAACGGAACATGGGCGTAGCTAACACGAGTCGATTACCTAGGCTTGATGCTCTGCGCATCCGTCGATGACGAGCAGGTACTACCACACCTATAGGAAATATATCATCTCAGCATAGAGCCAAGGCCTAACGCGATTTGGAACCACAGTCACAATCCGCCGTCGGCGAAGTCAAGAGTCAAATCCGCCAGGTCCTCCGCAAACTGACCCGCAACTCCGAACCGCAAGCGAGCATCGAATCCGGCCAATTCGTCCTCCAGTCCGTCCTCCCTTCACACACTCTCCCCCAGTCCCAAAGAAGAGACCCGAAGAAGGGGAGTAAATTCCAAAAGCAAGAGCTAACAAGCTTCCAACAGCTACCTAATCGAGAGCGACATCGTCTTCATCTGTATCTGCGAACGCTCCTACCCCCGCAAGCTAGCATTCACCTACCTCGCCGACCTCTCCCGCGAATTCACAACCACCCACCCGCCCGCGCAGATCCACTCCCCCACGCTACGCCCCTACGCCTTCATGGACTTCGACACCTTCATCGCCCGCACGAAAGCCACCTACTCCGACGCCCGCGCCTCGCAGAACCTCGACCGCCTCAACGACGAGCTGCGCGACGTCACGAAGGTCATGACCAAGAACATCGAGGACCTGCTCTACCGCGGCGACAGCCTCGAGCGCATGGGTGAGCTGTCGTCGAGGCTGAGGGACGATAGTAAGAAGTATAGGAAGGCGGCTGTCAAGATTAATTGGGATTTGTTGGTGAAGCAGTATGGGCCTTTTGCGGCGTTGGGGCTCATTATTTTGGTGTTTTTGTGGTGGAGGTTCTTTTGAGCGTGGAAAAGGGGGGGGAGAGTATGCTGGGCTGGGCAAACAATCTTTTTGCCCCTTGTTTTTGTTTTTCTTATTCTTATTTTTTTTTTCTTGTATGGAAAATGGGTTAATGTCAACGGCTTTTGCGTACTGAGCGTGGGGAGATGGAAAAACAAGTCCACGTCTACATAGGGGATATCACCGTGATGGGAGCGTGTCGATGACGGGTGGCGCGAGTCTACTGAACCTGCGAGACTCATGTATATATATATTACACAAGTACACACTAGTAAGCTTATCGAGACTCGATCTTGAAAGCGACCGATTCCGTCTGTCCTGAATTACACGTGGTGCAGTCCACGGGCAAGAAGAAGAAGAGGGAGGAAAAGAGGACATCTTGCCTGTTGTATCTAGAGGGAGAGCAAGCACTCTAGAAACCTTACTTACGCTCCTAGTGTATATCAAGCCCACCTAACGCCGTGACAAAAAAAGCTGCAAAACACCTCATCCCGTCATGATAAATAAAACCCCAAGAAACACCAAGAGACATAGTTTTTGTCGGCCGTGAAAACTCCGTTCCCTGTATCCTACGCCGAGCTGGCCATGCACCCGACTCGCATCCCAATCCGGCCTATGCCAAATAAAGAAGAGAAAGAAAACGACAGAAACAAAAGCAAGCGCATACCAACGCCGGAAGGGAAAAAAGAGAGCAACCCAAGATACCATCATAGTCCGTTACATAATTCTACAGTTGCTTTTCGGCGATGGCAGCGCAGGCAAGGGTATCGTCGGTACAGGGTAAGAGGTGTGCTGCCACTCCATGTGCGCCTGGAAAGCAGCGAGGTTGGCGTAGGATCTCTCGTCGTACCGTATTTGCTCCATCTCGTCATCTCCCTGCGCAAGGACGTACTCGTCATTGCAGACAGGGCATATGATGCGAGACTCCCACTCCCCCGCGTCAGGCGGAAGATGGTTACCGACGGCCAACGGCGCGAAGACGATACTCTTCTCCTCCCTCGTCGTGACAGCAAATCCTGTGGCCTGCCAATGTTCAGCTCCGAGGGTAGGCGGTAACGGCGGCGTCCTGGTACCGGATGCGGTGACCGTCTCGTCGACGGTGCGTATGGACGGCATGCTCTCGAGATCCTCCCACACCATGTATCCGTCGCAAAAGTCGCACACGAAGGCGATGTCCTGTTCGCCGAAACGCTCAAACTTGCCGACGCTATTACACGTCATCAGCTCCTCGAGCTGACGCCGCTTGTACTCCTCCAGCTGGTTGCAGGGTTGGTTCGCCCAGGCGCGCTGTTTTCGGTATACGAGGAATGCGCCGAGACATCGGGGCTCGGATTCCTGTTCGAGGGCGAATATCCTCCCGACGGCTTTGCACTGAGCTCGGTGTAATTCTCTCCGTAAAAGTTTCGTGTCATTCAGCCATAGGGGATTTATTGGACCGCCTGCATTCCCCCAGTCTCGGAAGCTTTGAATGTGTGTCTCGAATTTCGCGCGCAAAGCTCTCAGTTCGTCGAGTGATTCGCCTAGGAAGAAGGAAAAATCCAGTAATGTCAGCGATTGTGTTGTGTGTGCTCGGGAGAGGCCATATTACACGGCGACTTCGATAGTTAGAGGAACAGGGACTAGACATACGTTTACGATCGTTCTGATAGTACAGCTGGCCTTTCACCAATGGCGATAGCTCTTGAAAGTCCTTCTTCGCTTCGTCGAGGGCGTCCTCGAAGGCGCGCACCTGCTCGTGTTCGTCGGGGCCCCACAGGTGGGTATCAGTCTGGGCCAGGATTTGGAGACCTTCAGTGAGTAGATTCGCAATGGCAGCCAGCAGAGTCCCGACAGTGTCGAGGCTCATGATTTGGTCGGATGCGGGTTTTTGGGCGAATGGCGAGGTTTCGTGGGCATCGAAACCGCCCAGGTCGACGTTCGCTGTCGGAGTTGGAATGGGAGAGGGAGGAAGCAGGGTTCGAAGGATTCGAGGTTGGAGAGAAGGTGGGTGTGGCGGCGAGGGGCGTCGTCACTTATGATAGATACCAAGCCTCTCGAGTCAAGGATGGACTCAACTCTTACAGTGTCCATCAATCAAACGTTGCTGAGGGAGCACAGGTCTGGTGGTCCTTCAGGCCTCCAGCTGAGGGTCTGAGACTATGCCGATAGTGGTATTAAGCGCTAAAGAAGGACACGGGTCGTTCGGGGTTAGGCGGGTCGTAGGTGGTATTACAGTGGGGCATGGATAACGATGACGAGGACGAAGGTCATTCGGGCCTGGTGGGTAAGGAGGAAGCCGAACCTTGACGAATTTAGGATGGGAGTTGTTTCGTATTAGTATGGCCCTATTCAGCAGTTGAGAGCGAGCCATCAATGGTTGAAGAAATTGTCTCGTCAGATTGCCTTAACGCTGGAGACATTCCTCGGATGTTGCAAAGGGAATGTCCTTTGCTGTCGCTCCCTACCTTCGTACTTCGTACATTGTTGCCCGAAGACATTGATGGTCTGTGCAGGTTAATCGGGGTAGCAAATGTGTGCTCGGCGGTGTACTTCGTAGTATGATGTACTTTGTCAATACTTCATCGCCAGAGCTATCCTGGGGGTCAGTGTTCACGAGGGAGGGACTGACTGTCAAGTGTCAAGTGTCAAGTGTCTAACTCGCGATCCACTTCCTGGGGCCATACTGCCAGAGAGGATACACATAAGCTCAAAGGGAGAGAGACAAGTAAAATGAAGCTCGTTTGCTCTTATCTTCATGGCGGCGGTGGTGACGCATGAGGGAGCTGCTTCCGCCAGGTTAATGTCTTCGTGCTCAGAGCCCACGTGAAAGACCCAGGCCTCGAGTCCCGAGTCCCGGTCGGAGACTTGGAGGCCGCCACACTCCCGCCAGCGGTAGTGGATCGTAAACTACGTGGTATGTTGGAGGCGGAGGGGCGGCGAATAGCCCGATAGGCTAGGTTACAGGGGAACCTAGATTAGGATCTGGAATGCGGTTGACTGGTGGTGGTGGTGGTGCGAATGTACAATACTTCGGAAGGGCCGCCCTTGTTTCGCAGTTGAAAATGACTCGCGTATTGTTTCCTTTGATCGTCGATACGGAGGCTTGGCAGTACCCTGTCCAGACCTTGTAGGGCCAGATTAAGATCAGGGGCGCACAGCACAGATAGCGGGGATAAGAGCACAAGGTTGTGCGGACGGCAAGTCTCGACACGCAGACCACTTTCAAAATAGTGTAGTTACTTCGTACCTGTGTACGCTCTGCTATGTAAAGTTGCTCTCATCGCCTGCACGAAGTTCGAGTCTGACAACGCTGCGGAATGAAGTTGAGACATTGATCCTGATAATCTAGATGCTGACGGGGCAATATCTGTTGCGTATACGCACCAAATCAGGTCCATTGATCCAACTGATCGAATTACCAAAAAACAATCTCGAAGACTCCGGTCCTCGTTCAAGGTATGCAGCATAACTAATCTACAATGGCTGTCACAGCTGGCAATCGATTGATCAAGCTAGTGGGGCTCCAACACAGTCAGCACTATCAGCACGACGAAGTCCACGACCTCTGTACTTCTGTACCTCATTCCGAAGTACTTTCAATTGATACACTGTATGTACGAAGTATGTGTGATTGCTTCGTACCTCGTCTAACCAGGTTCTGTTCGGTGGCATCACAATGCAGTGACGAGACTTGGAAGTGGAAAAACTACCCTGCATGATGACGATAAAAGATTATGGATGTTTCGAAAGCTTCAATTTTAAAACTGACAATTCGAAGTTGTTTCCGCATTCCGCACACAGCAGTCCGGGGTGTTTCAATTGTACATTGTACAGTCTGGGACCAAGTAATACGTCACGACTCACAACGCGGGAAGTGAACAATTGATACTTCAATTATTCTCCAAGCCTAGAAACAAGCCCCACATCTCTTGCGAGCTCTTCGCACTTCATCGTTTCGAGCCTCAAGCTCGAACGAGACTGTTTTCCCCGAGCCCAAGGACTTGTCTGATACCAACCCCGGGGGCTTAAGCCTGAGAGCCTCACACAGACGAAATGAGGTTCAACGCCCAGCTGAAGAATATAAGCACATTCCAAAGTATGTAAACCGCCACACCCCCCAAGCAACTTGTGAAACTAATACACCTCGTGCACACCCCCAGAGCTCACGGCAGCTCTATCATCCCTCGAAAAGATCGCCTGGGTGCGCCTCGACAACAATGTCGCCCGCTTCACCGCCATCCCCGACGTTGGCTCCCACGTCTGGGCCAGCTTCAACATGGACGTCATCTTCGACGAGTTCACCATCTCCTCCAAAGAGGTCGACAACATCATCGACCTCGAGATCCCCCTAACGCCTCTGCAGCGAGCTCTCAAGTCCGCCCTCAACTCCGTCTCCGCCAGCATGAAGCTCGCCAAGCGCCGCACCGATGGAGTTCCCATCCTCGCCATGACCATCACCACCCTGACCAATTCGGCGGCGCACGGCGGTATGGCTCCTCCGCCTAGGCCGACTACTAACTTTGGTGTCGACGATGACGATGATGACGGCGGCACATCCACCTTCCCCGTCGAGAACCTAGAGACCTCTCTGAGACGCGAGCGCGAGAAGATCATCACCCACGAGATCCCCGTCCGCGTCCTCTACCCGGAGTCAGTCGAGAGCATCATGCAGCCCAAGACCCGTGACCCAGACGTCAACATCACCTTCCCCCCCTTACTCCAACTCAAAGCCATAGCCGACCGCTTCACCCGCCTCACGGCCGCCTCCTCCTCCTCGTCCCGCTCCAGCGCGAAGCTCGAGCTCAGTGCAAACATGTTCGGGAGCCTGCGCCTGCGCGTGCAGACCGACGGTGGCTCCGTCTGCAGTGAGTGGTCCGGCCTCGTGACGCCCGAACTTAACCAAGAGCAGATGAGCATGCCTATCGAGGAGCACCCAAGCACGAGGTTTCGCGAGGCTGGGCCCGATCGCTGGGCGACCGTGCGCGTTGACGGGAAGGATCTGAGTAGGGTGTTGAGTGTTGGGAGGCTCGAGGGGAAGGTGATTGGGAGCTTTATAGACGATCATGCTTTGATTCTGTATTGCTACATCTCGCATTTTGATGAGCATACGATGGCTGAGGAGTCGGTCATGACGGTGAGTGGCTCGCTCCCCTGGACTAACATGCTGAATGAGGTTGTGTTTACTAACTCTCCGTTTGTAGTATTACGTTCAATCGTATGCGCAATGATAGAAAGGAGATCCAGCCAGCGCTGAGGATGTTATGGAATGTGGCATATTCCTTCGGTTTTCATTTCAAAGGAAACGAAGAGGAAAAACTAAAAGTGAGAAGACTAGCTGGGCATATGTTTAGGAAGGCGTTTAGAGGACAATTATTGATACCCTGTTTTCTGAAATGAACAAAAGTAGTCCCCTTTCGTAAAAGCTGTCATGACACAATCCCTTCCGTCTACATACCTCCATGGAGGGAAACGGACTGTTAAATCACCGTCGAAGCCAGTCGATCTAGTTTGCTCCTCCTCGTTTCAACAGAGGATGGTGGACAGACCAGATCATATTCGAAATCCCGCTTTCTTTAATTTAGGTTTCGCTTCTACTAATAATGCACTAATCGATTCTCTACGATTGTAATTGCAACGCTCTTCAACTCCCTAAACAACCCAGAGACGCTAGAAGGCACCCAGTTGTCCTGTTTTACCCTCCAAATAGCGAAACCCTCCCCAGACCCGTGCTCGCTCCTTCCACCGCCCTCAACTCGTCTCCATCATGTCCCCCCACATATCAAACGTGTCCATCCCGGAATCAAGACCGAAGATATCTTCGCTCAAATCTAGCGATCCCCCATTCCCCGATCCACCCATACCAAAATCGCTCCCCGTGACGCCTGCCATCATATCCAGCCCCACGGAATCCATCTGCATGGGATCACCCGCGCCCGTCGCGGCCACGGCGGCCGCAGCAGCGGCATTAGCAGCTGCCTGATGCACGACGTCCGAAGTATCTATAGAGGCACCGAGATCAGCCTGCAGTATCTGCGCTTGCGAAGGCGTCATCTGGGCCTCGACCTTCCGATGAAGCCGCACGACGATCTCAGCGAGTGCCGGGTCCTTCTTGTGCAGCTTTCTAAAGTTCTCGGCCTCGGTCTTGAGGGCCTCACGGAGGCTGAGCTGCCGCTGCGGCACGGGGGGCACGTTGCCCGACTCGTCGAGCGTTTGCATGTTGGGTGGCGGGGGAGGGTCGTTGCTGACGTCTGGCGCGCATATGAGCGCCGTGGCTACGTCGTACACGATGCTCGCGTTGCCGGCTTCGGACTGCTGTTGGACTTCGTCGAGGATGATGCGTAGCATCCGCGAGGCCCCGAGCATCTGTAGGCCGCAGAGTACCTGCCGGTGCGTGTAGGAAGTTGGCATGGCGTTGACACTAGCGGGCTGTAAACTCCATTGCACGAATCCATTCATCGTATGCTTGATGGACATGGTTAGGCCTCCCGATGCGGTGCTGCTCCACGACTCAACCTCGTTGTGCTCTGCCCCTCCCGTCCTACGCGACAGAGGTAGGCTGTCTTTCAACGTACGCAGAAGCGGCTCAATCTGGGCATTATTAGGGTCCCGACGTTGATACGCCCGTAGGGAGTGCTCTAGTGGTTTCGCAACCAGGTTCAATACCGACGAAAGCATTGTCGAGGCCTCCGTCGAAATTGCGTTCGGGGCTAAAAGTAGCTGTAAAATCTTGATAATTGCCTTCTGTTCTTCCTGCCGATCATTGCAAAGGTAATCCGACAAAAACCGGATCGCCGTGACCAGAGAAGGAAGGAGGAAAGTATCAACGAGATCTATTTCCTAAGTTAGTCGGAAGTCTAACAACTCTCTAGCCGCGAATGTAGACACTTACACTCGAGACCGCCCTTGAGGGTCTCTTCGGTAAGGCGCCCGGACCCGAAGGCAAGCGCAATGTTCAGGAACAGCGTAGGTATGAGGAGGTAAAAGTCCTGGGGTGGGCAGGAAGACATGAGCTCGTCTCCCAGACCACCCGCGTCGGTATCGAAGAGCCCGTGAATCCAGCCATCGAGATGGCCCTTCTCCTGCTCCGTGAGGTCGCCCAACGGCCTGCTAAGGTGGCCCTGGGTGAGGAGCTTCGCAACAAAGGAGTCTCGGGACCTGATACCGATATCGGCCGGCGTCAGATTATATCTGTAGGCGAACGCGAGAAGTAGAAGCAAGATGGAGCCGAATTCTTCATAGACTGGCTGGTATTCGCCTTGGTCCTCTTCGTACCGCCAATTGTCTAGAAGATCGCAGATGGGCTGGAGAATAGTTGCAGGTTTCGCAAAGAGAAGCATGACATCTAGACTCTGAGGCTTCCTAGCTAGTTGGCTGCAGAGCGTCTTCAAGGACATAGTCTCCTTATTTGCGCAAAGACGTCCGAGCACCTATCCACATAGCATTGTGAGTAATGAAGAAAAAAAAATAAATGGATAGCTTAGAGGGTGAATAAAAGGGGTCTTACCTCTGTTAACGCCTGGCACACAGCGCCCACATTTCCATCCATATTGTCCAGCTCCCCTATCAAGCTCTGGATCTTCTCTGGATCCGCGGCACAGTCCCGCACCAAATCATCCTTCACATAGCGACCACCCGAGGGTAACGTCTGATAACTGTTCTCCCCCAGAAGGGTTTCAATATGAGACTGGGGCATGAGGTTATGCAGACAACAAGCGAAACAAAACTCCTCCCGCACATTATCCGTGAGCGGGTTGTTGTTGCGGCTATCGTCGAACATGGATGATAGGGTGGGAAAAGTGTTGGTATCAACCTGGCTCAGCGCTTCGGTGATGCAGAACTCAGGCGTGGTGGGCGGGAACAGGGAATGGCCGAGAGCGACTAGGAGAAGAGGGAGCTTGTTGATTAGGTAGGATCGTAGGAGGTGGGCTGTTTTGTGCCCATCGTTTCTAAAGACTGCGTTCGCGAGCACGTCGAAGGAGGCTAGGATCAGGTCGACGGCTGTAGTTTGTACATCTCCCTGGTAACGGTTATGAAGATACGCAAATAAAGCGTGGTCATCGAGCAGCGGCCTCCCAACAAACTAGAAACGAAACGCACGTAAGTCTCTCTCGGTACCTCACAAGAGACGTCAAGGACCTCCGCACTTACACATGCGTTGAGATAAATGTATAGCCCCGCCCGAGAATTGGAGATAGGTAGCTCTGGTAGTATGACGCTGTCCAAACCAACACTGGAATCTAACATCTCTTCTAGACCCCCATCCTTTGGCTTCTCGGCGGGCTCAAAGCTAGCTAGCGTCGATCGGAAGAGCTCCAAACGTTCAGCGATGGACGCAATCTGCAGAGTTGGTACGAAGTTGACAAGGCTGTCTAGCATAGCTTTCCGCGCCTCTGTGAACACACAGGATTAGCGGCCTATTCTCCAGTCCGACCAGCCTACCCCGGCAAGCTAGAAGATGACCGGTCTTCAAAAGACTTACTCTTTGCAATCGGTCTACCCACTGTCCTTAACAACACGGGATTCTCGCACACGCTCAGAAGCAGCGCCACGAACGCCGCCCGCGCCGACTCCATCTCCTCCCTCGGACCGGCATTTTCTAGTTGACCCATGACATCGGCAGCGAAGGTCGCAAAGGCGGCCGTGAAGAGCGCCATCCACTTGGCCACGATATCCATCATGCGCAGCGCGTCGCTCGGCGTCCTAATCCCGGTGCCATGCACCACGGCCTTGGTCAGACGGTAGAACATGACCTCCTCGGCGGAGTAGGAACTCCGCCATCGGACGGGCGGTAGGTCCTGGACGTCGCTATGTGATTGTGTATGAGATGTGGAGTAGCGGTATAGGGCCTTTAGGATGGCCGGAGCGTCGATATATTCAAGCTCGAGGACGGCTTGGATATAGAGGGGAATTCGGGGATCGAGGCAGTCGTTGTTGCCGGCGCGGGGGCGGAGGAGGAGGTCGGCGATGGCGTCGGGGGGGAGAGGGTGTTTGGATCGGAGATGGGGTACGAAGGACTCAAATTTCGAAATGCTTAGGCGCTTAAAGAGGCATTTGTCGAGAAAGTCGCCCCATTCCTTCATCGAGGCGAGCTGAACTCGGAGGACGAGATCGCGGCTCGCCATGGCTTCGGTTCCAGAACACGTGGCACGGCTCGACGGTGAAATTGTAGTGCGCTATGGTAACGTGTATGAATTAATGGCTAGATAAAGGACCTCGACATCGCGGGAAGAAGTATGTCGAGGTCGCGGGAACAGGTTTGCCACAACAATTCGTCGAGGCCGGAGAGTCGATGGAGAAGAGGGCGAGATGAGAGGTAAGGCTGAAGCTAAGATCTGCGGATGCTAGGCTATCTTGTGACAGAGCTGTGACTAGGCTAGGTTCGTTCTTCGGAAAAGGTTTGTGGTGATACACTATCATGCGCCATCATAGGATGAGGCAGCCGGAGCAAAGTATGGTGGAGAACAGGGGAATGTGAGGATGATAGCTATTTTCGTTGTTGTTGTTGCTGCTAAAGAGCATTCTCGAGATGACGCCCATAAATTGATGCACCCAGAAGGCGCCGCCCAGAGCCACTTTCGGCAAGTCAATTGAACTCTTAAAATCAGCCTCAATCTTCAAATCCACAGCGACTTGACCTACCTCAACAAATTATTGAAAGACAATTTATAGTCGAGAGGGAAACTTCTTCAACGAAGTAGAAAACACCTCGATCAACAATCCGTCACAATGCCAGCGGAAAAGCCCCCGTTTCCCCTAATAAACATAGAAACAATGGGAGATGATGAACTTGGCCAACCCTCGCCATGTCTTGCCGATATTATAGTCCCAGATGTACTACATTTGAAGTCGTCTCTTTGGTCATACACAGTCAACTATGTGCATTCAGTTAATTTCGGACATTTCCAAGCTATTAATTCAGCTAATGCCTGCCCGGGGAAGTAGTTGTGAGGCGATGGTTAGTGGAAAGAGCGGAAGCGGTACAAATGATAGGATTCTTGTATCGCAGCATTCTTGGTCAAGTCGTGATTTGGGGCTTGAGGGGCTCAAAGTCCAAAGTTCAATAACACCATTCATGATAAGCCTTGACATCTTTATTTCATATATACATCATCCGACAGAAAACGTTTTGAAAATGGTATCTTTTATATAAACAACTGACAGTCATCACAGTCATAACCACTCCGTGCTTGTAAACGAATAGCACGTATGCACGTTTCCACGTCTTATGGAGAGAGATCCCATTCCCTTTATCGCAGCGCAAACACACTTGTGCTACCTAACTCTCCTCAACCTCCCCGGACGTAGAAGACCACACACCTTGAGTTGATGGACCACTCTGTGACGGCTCGGGGTTCTGCCCAAAGAGGCACTGCCAAACATCACGCTTGTCAATCACTTCACCACCGATGCCATCCTTGCGGATGAGGCGCGACAACTGCGGCGCCTGTTCCATCTCCAGCGCGTTTGCCATGTCAAGCTGCTCTGCCGTCGTCTCTTGCGACTTTCCTTTCGTCACGCGACCGAGATGTTCGATGCGGCGCCTCAGCGACAGATTGTAGATGGACTCTTCAACTGTGCCATCGATGAGATAAAGCCAGACCGTCGTCTCCTGTTGTTGACCGATCCGATCGATTCGGGCAATAGCCTGGAGTTCCAGGGCGGTGTTAAGCAGCGGCTCACACAGGAAAACGTGATTTGCGTTGACGAGATTCAATCCACTCGAATGAGATCGCGCATAAAGAACGAACGCCTCGATGCTCGGATCTTCCTTGAATGTCTTGATGCCATTCGGCTTTGTGATTGAGGTGTAGCCGATCCGATGTTGCTTGAAGGCGTTCTCTAGAATGATGAGGAAATAGGAAAATCTGTAACCGGCCATTAGCATCAGTACTTCTGAGATCTTCTTCATCTTGTTAGACCTACGAGGAATAGATGATTGACTTGGAGCCCGGATCAACCTGTCGGAGCCAGAGTAGATGCCGAACTAGATTGTCGACTTTGGTCGTAAAGGATGGTCCATCCAGGTCAATGTTCCTGATCGCATCCAATTTTTCTGGGCTGAACTGGGTGTATATCACCGACTGCGACGGTTGCCCACCATGCCTTGAGCTGCCTGACCCTGAGTTACTACTTCCAGCCTCGCCGCTTCTGCCGCCAAGATCTTCAGCGTGGATCCGCAATTGCTGTGGCTTCAAAACAATGTCGTGAAGATTAGAAGGCTTGAGGTGTTGCTTGCACACCGGGCAGTTTCTATGTGCCCGGAACCAGAGCATCATGCATTCCTTGCAGAACTGGTGACCACAAATCGTTAGTACACCGGCGACGAACGGTGTCTGGCAGATCACGCAAATTCTAGGCTCGCTCGACTTCGAGCCCGTCTCCTTGAGATTAATGACTTTATCCCAACGCGCGTTAGTTCCCTGGGCCCGGGTGAAAGGGGTTTTGTGGTTGAGAGGGGGAAAAAAATGGACTTACGGTATCTATGCTTCGACTCGGCTGCGGCGAGTTTCTGCTGAAGTTTTTCTTCTGCGGCGCGCATCTTACGCATAGTCTCTTCATCCTTCTCGCCCTCATACGGAATAACACTATCAGATACCGCCTGAAGTTGGCGATAGTATTCCACCCGAGCATTCATCGTTGATGTGAATAGTTCCAACTCCGATTCCAGACTGGTCGCGACTTTAGTTTGCGCCATTGAGTCTTTCTGGATGGCCTGCATGTGGAGATTCACAATCTTGGCCTCCATGGCTTGCCGTTCATTCGCGTCATCTTTGAAATACCGATTTTTGACCTGGCGTAGGGCGCTGATTATGCCGCGCATTGACGCAACAGCGGGGTCCGGCTTGAGCCGATCACGAATCTCCCGCAGCTGAAGGAACAATGGCCCGTGTGATACGGTGCCGTCTAGGGCGTTTGCGGTCTCCATTTGCATCTCATGACGGACACGCTCGTTGGTTTGACCCGTAATCGCATCTTGTCGATCCGCAATGGCTGCTCGTAGGACAGAGACATAGGCTACTAGCTTATCCTGTAACTTCGTCGAATCTGCAAATTCCTCTCCGGTTTGCTCAGCGGGGCCTTCAGACTCTTCGTCAACCAAAGGCTGGAGCAAAATTTGGATCACCTCCTCCCTCCACTCGTCCAGCTGGTCGGCTTGCCGGTTGAGCATCTCATACAATTCCTCGAGCTGTTCTAGCAAGGGTCGTGACTCTAAACCGCGCTCACTTTTCACGACCAATTCCGGAATTGTCGTGAAGGATTGGTCCGACGCTCGGTTGGAGAGGCGGTTCCTCAAAGCTTCGGTTTTCCGATAACTCTGCTTGAAAGTTAGATATACAGAATTGCGACGAGTGAAACGCAGCCAGGTCTACTCACCTCAGTCAAAATCTTTCTACGAATTGACTTAGCCTGTTCGTAGCCTTCGTCCTCGAGACGTTGAAGCCTCTTATATTCTTCCGAGTCAGGCTGGGTAAAATCTTTATTCTCCTTAATCTGGAAATACGCATCAGCGCAGAAGAAGACTGCTCGGTGCTGGACCTCGAGGACCGATCGTAATCTCCGCCGCAGCTCGGATATGTTGCTCTGATGCTCCTGGCTGTAATGATGTCAGTGGATAGTTCCTTGATAGTGTGAGTGGCACAGATGCAGGTATATCGTACCTATAACTTTCATTCTCCAATTCATAACCATCGGCGCCGTCCACCGACACGCGGCCATTAGTAGCTTCACGAACGGCGTTATCAAGTTTCTTTTGAGCCTCGTCAACCATGAGACCTATCTCGTCTCTCACCTTCTCCCAAATGGCGAGCGCTTCTTTGACGCGCGGTCCATTCTCAAGCAGCTGGCCTCGGGTAAGCATTGACATGAGATAAGACCTTTGCTCTGATAGGATAGTTTTCTCGTTCTGCTCTATCATGGCATCCAAGACTTCGTCAACCGTTCTCATGGGCCGATTCTTTGTGCCACCATATAGGCGCCGGATTAGAACTTCCGGGTGAAGTGCCGCTTGTCTGAGTCTGTTGAGCCAGCTGCTCATTTTCTCGTGGTAATCCTCTGACTTCCACTCTGGGACTAGAGGCGTACCCTGCGTATCAAGGTGGCATTCCTCAATCATCTTCTTGAACATGGATTGATAATGCTGCTCTTCCACTGCCGCAAAGGGCATGGTGATAACATATCGGTTCTGCCGAGGGAGCCTAATCTCGTCCCGAACCATAGCTTTCGTATGTCGGAGCGCCAGTGTGTTGAAAAGCTGTCGGAAGATGGGCTTATATCTTGTAGTGAGGTCTTTCCATGATTCCGTTAGGAAGTTGAACGGCTCGTAGCGCAAGAAGATCAACAACCCTCGTAGATCCTGGACGGCGTTCTTCACAGGAGTACCTGTTATACCCCAGGCATTGACTCGGGGGATAAGTTTAGCGACCTCCGCTGCGCGACTGACTCCGCTTTCTATCATCTGTGCTTCATCCAAGCAAACCCGCCACCACAAAAGTTGCATCAGGGGAGATTTTGTGCGGTAATACTTCCTCTCGTGACGCATGGCTCGGGCGGGAGGCTCCAAGACATAGTTGAGTTCAGTCGCGAGAACAGAATATGTAGTGATTACAATATCCTGCTCGGATAGCTCGCAGATAAGGTCAACTTCTTCCTCCCGGGTCTTGGTCTTACACCCAGAATAATGCATAACCCGAAGATGGGGTGCATGTCGGGAGAGCTCGTCCATCCATTGTCTACGAAGGGACGCGGGAGTCACAATCAACGTCGCGTTAATCGGGCTGACGTTGTTTGGGTCGAGGAAGTTAGGCTCAGGACCGCCTTCAGGCCGAGGATGAAGTAGTATAAGCCCAATCATCTCCAGAGTTTTCCCGAGACCCATCTCTTCTGCAAGGATGCCTCCTTTCAGAAGCTGCTCTGAAGCACGGAACTGGGCTAAATCAGTGGAAATTAGGTGGAAGACCTTGCTAAGATAGCATGGTGTGCCTTTCAGATCATGCACCTCCCGGAACGAGAGAGGGAGGCAGCCAGGTGATTCCTCATCAATCTCTTGCACAATACCTGAAGCATCATCACCTGTCTTTATCCATTCAATGCCCTCTCGTCTCAGAAGCCATTGCAACGTCCTTCTTTGGAAGGGGTAAAGGGTGGATGTCATTCCAGGAATAGTGATAGAGTCCGAGATAGGATCATCTTTAGAAGGGACATATGCAGCTTCGTAGAAGTCCAATGGTGACCATTCCTCACTATCTGTGGAAGATTCTCCATCTGGAGGAAAGAATGTGTTGATCACGTTCCGAATCAGCTGGTACGACTGGTGGCCCAATTGGTCATGATACTGACTCCTCGGCTGCCAATGGAGCTCGAACGAGAAATGAATATCGAGGACGTCATCACAGCGCGAAACTATGATGTTGATGACTGATGAGAATCCAGCTTCCTGGCAACGCTTCAATCCATTGTTGCCTGCTGCCCGGATAATCGTCGTAACCTGGGGGCCGATGGAACTGCTGGATAGAGCCAGTCCCGCATCCAAGAACCCTGCTGGCGATCTCGGTCGAGAGGCCAATCCGAGGAAAACCACGTCCTTCGGATATCTAGACTCTGGAAACAATGACACTGTCAGGTATTCACCAACATTGAATCGTGAGAAGTTGTCGAGGTTGGCGTCTTCGGCGTCTGGCTGCTTCCTCGATACGGTCAAGTCTCCGCGGCCAATGACGAGAGGCTCTACGGCGGGAATGTCGAGTCGCGGCTTTTTGGACGGCCGATCGTCGCGATCGGCTTCAAGGGGCAGGGAGTTGAGATGATCGATGAGGCCGATTGGGAATGAATCTATCATTGAGAGTAAGTAACGGTAGATTGAGCATCAATATCAGACTCGGCCATGCGTACCATCAATTCCAATTTTAAAATAAGTTCCATTCTGTATTCTCATAGCGAGTCCTCCCCTTCCCCGCCTTCGAGGTAAACCCGGCATTGTAACTTCAAGATGTTTGCCCGCTGTATCCAGTCATTGAGCTGGGGCTGGGTGCATATGGAGGGGCGAGGGGCAAGGGATGGAGGGCGCAGCGATGAGTCTGGAAGATAAGGAGCCAGTCGAGCTTGGTAACCGCTCGAAGAGGCCTCTGTGGGATGAAGATGGATGGAAAATTCAAGGTGGCATCGGAGGGAATGAGAAATAAATATGCAACACTTGTGTTGCTGAGTTGAGGGTTCCATCTGGAGGGGAAGGAGAGGCTGACGAGCCTTGCCACTTTGCACGGTGTATTGTGTGACGCGACTGGACGTGGCCCCCACCATCGGTCAAATCGGTAATCCATGGCCGAACATGCGTGGTCACGTGAATTAACTGCCAAGTCCCACTTTACTCGAGGGAATCGGCCAATGGCTGAATCATGGAAAAATTGGAGGGAATCGCGATCTCAAGCTTCAAGATTTCATGTCACCAATTGAAGGTGATTCGATTGAGTGCTTGCCTGGACAGACCGAGAGAGCACTTTCTGTCGCTCTACAAGTTACTCTCCTCAAACATTGAGACCATAGAAGAAGTATAGATTCATGGTGTAAGCTAAGCCTCTCAACATCCGTTTTGAATACTATGCCCAACAAGACAGCTAACCTTTGATCCATAGTTCATTATGACCATGCGACCAAGGCAAATCCTCTCTTCCCTTAGCCTTTTCAGGCCCAATGCGCCGCTTCTCCCCCGCGGAGGGCAAGTGCGATGCCTCCACAGCTCCAAAATGTCTGTTCCTCGACCGATTCCGCCTCCCATCCCCATCGTACCGAACCCCGAGTCCTTCCTACGCATAATCGGTCGAAGTCTCAGCCAGTACTCCGACAAGTTCCCGTCCTGGGAAGCTCTGTTCACCCTCACCTCACCACAACTGAAGGAACTTGGCATCGAGCCCGCCCGGACGCGGAGATACCTCCTCCACTGGCTTAGGAGGTATCGCGAGGGCAAGTTTGGACCCGGCGGAGACTTCAAGTATGTCGAGGATGGGAAGGCGTTCCTCGGTGTCCACCACGACTTGAAGACGGATAAGAAGACCGTCGTCAACGTCCCTGCCGGAAGCAGCCTGTCAGATGTATCGACGGAGCAGAAGGCCAAGGTGGAAGACTACAGGGTCAGGGGAGCAAACAAGATTTCGGGACCTTATGCGACACCCGTTGGCAATGGCCTATCTCAAGTCACGATAGTCGAGGGCATGTGGGAGTTCCGCCGCGGACAGAAGGTTGACGGAGGAGAGAGGAGGAAGGCAGAGGTCCGCTTCAAGAGGCGTGTGGCCGAGCGCAAGGCCGCTCGAGAGGCGCAGCAAGGTCACTAAGGAGAACTCATGATGTGCTGTGTTTTTTTGAATAGCCACCGGGAGGCCTTGATCACCAGTTCTGCCTGTACAATAGTCCACGACGATCGATTTAGATCCTCTCAACGTCCCGTGTAAATTACTATTATTATTAGCTTCGAGTCTGAGCTCATAGCCGAGAGGGATAAGGTGTTAATCTGTAAACCCTCCATGTTAGACCCCCATTTTCCGGCCCTCTTCTCTCTTGGTCGATAGATGATGCAAGAAATATCTCTCGATTTCCAATCTTAGGATGGATTGGTTTCGTCCTCAGTCGAAGTTCCATGAATAGCCTCCAGGCACCCGCGAACCCCTTTTTTAGTAGTATCTCCAGTTTCTGACCCGGACGGCGGGGCCGACTTAGCTTCATCTAAGAATGGACAGGCTATGCTCCACAGAGATAGATCAACGCCATCCAGTTGCGGATATGCCTACGAGGTTGGCGACGAAGTGAAGGCGAGGGCAAGGAGAATTCGACTCCATCCCTTTATTCACCAGGCCTGTCTAAGCAGTAGGGGTCGAAATAGAACATCATGCAACCTCGAAACGTGGCGGATGTGTCGCAAAAATAGCGATAGCCACGCTTATCCCACCTTACCCGTCTGCCACTTCGAACAAAGTAAGGGCGTACCTGTAGGGCTGCAGGCGCAAAAGTATGCTGGGTTCCTAAAAACATCCAAAATGGTATGGAATGCGATGGCGGAGCTGAGAGAGGGCGTGGGTCTATGGTAGCAGATGTGGCCCGTCTTTTCATTCGAATTGGCAAACTGACGGTGATGGACACTCGACGTTTCCCTTTCCAGAGTTACCCTGGAGAGTGGTGCGGGAGACGAAGCGGTTCGGAGGAATGTTCGACGTTGCTTACGCCGTGAGACAAGTTTAAAGGACCAACAGGCGCGTTGCTACCGACTGCCGAAGTCTTAATGATCATGGTTCTATTAAAAGAGTCGTCAATGCATAAAGCAAAGAATTGACGATGTGATGACACCTTGACGAAGGAGATGAAAGACGTCGCGAGCCCCCGGAGCCAGGAGGGGTAGCATGAGACGGTGAAGATATCGTATTTTTTCGGGTGCCTTGGGCTCGCTTGAGTCGAGTCGGATGACGCGACACCCCTTTTCCCAGCGACCCGATAACGACAGCCGGCCAGAGAGCAGGTTGCGTGTGTTTATTATGCCCAGGAATAAACAGCACACAGGCGGAGAGCGGCAGGACCGTGGAGATTGTAGTCGAAGCGGCCCACCACTAAAGTGTGAGAGAACCTGGAGGGTCGCGCAACGCCTGATGAGACCCGAAAAATTAGGCTAGGCACATCGGATCGACATGATTGATGGTGGTGTCGTGTCGTCCAGTCCTAAGCGGGCGCTTAAGTATTATCTTCAGCTCAACGTCGATAGCCTCGCCGAGTCAACCTAAGACGTCAGCTGAGATCAGGGAAGCGCAAGAAATCTCGGGAGTGGCTTGTTTTAGGCTCATCGTCCCGCAGCGGAACAATTGCTCGATCCATCGAACTGGGAACTAAGTTCCAATCTGATGCTTGGGATGACAGCGGATGGACGGATAGGGGGCCAAGTCTGATGGTGAAGGGCGAAGATAGTGGTGTAAGATGTAGCTTTGGCGTGTGTGTAAGCTTTTAGTCAACATGGAAGATGGAGAGCGTCCCATTGTCGTCCCACAAGGATGCGCCTAAGCCTTGGGTTCGCCAGCTTCAGCGGCTAGAAGGTCTTGGTAGGTCGCGGGAACCTTCCCTACTGGTTCAGTATTCTAGGGAGCTAGGATTAACAGCAAGACTCGATCTGATATTGATCGATTATCATTGATCCATTGGGGATGTAGAATGGGGTAAAGGTTTGGCCCCCGACAGCAGCCCTATTGTAGCAAAGGTAAATCCTTCAGTGGAGTGGATACTGGGAAGGAAAGTGGAAAAACTACCTCAGTCTTTCATGCAGATCCCACATGGAAAGGCTGCATTTACACAGACAACGCGAAGGTGACCTCTTCTTGACAATCGATTTGTCTGATTACTTGTCGGCTCCGATCGGTCCCTGCCTCCACGTCCATGGGTTGACAATTCCGGGACCGATTAAGGAAATCCAATGTCTCAGTGTACTTGCTTGTACATGCGCACACCCCCCTCCACAGAGCTTCGAGCGCAATATCCGACGCCGTGCATGACAGGAGCAAGGTGAGGGATTGAGGTGCTTGCTTGGCTCACGCAGGTTACAAATACGACACCCATCTGGGGGATAATGCTGTCGCCCAGCTGGGCCAAGGCGAATCATCCATCCACAAACCCAGACGAGGCTTGCATCAGAGCTGCAAGCCTGCATCATTTGGGCCCTGGGCTCGTAAATGCAGGGAGACGAGGCACGAGAAACCCGGTAGGCAGAATACCAAAAGTCCCTCTGCTTTCCGTGGCACTTCTTGACTTGTTCTAGCGTGCAAACCACCGGCCAATCTTCACTCAAGCACCAGTTTAGCTCGGATGGGGGTGCTTTGGTTTGCGCTAGCCTTGAGTTATCTGGGCTGCTGGGTTGTGAAGCCTCCTGCCTCCTGGAAGGATTGGCATCACATTCACTCGACTCTTTTGCCCCCGACCTCATTCTTCGGAGACGGAAGGTAAAGCGCGGTCAGCGACCCACATTTTATGCGTTTCTTGGGACCAGCCTCGGAGTGCAACAGCTGGTCCGGTACATCACGGTTTTGCCATGACGATGAACTCTGGGGAGCATTGAGATTTCCAAAGCAGGAAATACGATTAATACGGCAGATGCCTGGTTGGTATGAAGTACTTGTACACATTGCGTGAATGTGTACCTTTGAGTACCTTGCGTATCACGCCAACCGTGCTTCCCTATTGTCCTACACCATGCTGGTAGGAACCACACTAGCGCAGGCTCCTCAGGCAGACCCATGCTGGCACCCTCAAAGCAGAGTGGCTAGCCAGCCTACACCTTAATCTCAGTCTCTAGAAGCCAGGTTCGAACCATGCCATTCGTCGTTTTCCACATGTCTGTGACGTGGAGGGAAGGTCCTTTTGAAGCGCAAGGCCCATGCTAATTTAGCTCGTCCAGACGCCACTGGCCCTGAAGCCCGAAGCCATCTCGTGCCGACCAGTAGAAGTTGGCCAGCAACGTCCTTGAACCGATGAATAGTTATCTCGATGTTTCCGACTCTTGTTATGCCCTGATCTCAGGGATGAGCTTTGAAGCACTCACATAATTAGATGGACAGGGGACCCGCTCCTTCCCGCTCACTTTTTAGAGGTTCCTTCACAAGAAATTGGATAACACGACGAGTGTGGTGCCTTACACGAGCGTCTTTTATGGCCACGATGCTACATAATACTTTCTATTCGGGGTCTGGTCGTATCGGCCATGGTCAGGCGGACGATAACGAGAAACGGAAGGAGACTTACCTCAGTGGTAGCTTGTAATTTCAAGGTGACAAGGCTATGATGTCGTTGAGAAAATCCCCGCAGCCATAAAAAGAAGTCGAAAAAGACAGAGGAAGAAATCACTTCGTTGCATCGTCTAGGATGTGGGACCGGCGCCGTTCATCACTGCTAAAACCCATCCGGGGTTCGAATCGTCAATTTGTTCTCCAAAGAGAGTGGAGACCAAGTTTGTCCCGGAAATTATACGTGCAACTCGAAGCAGGGTCTTGCTTGATATTTTCCACAGACCAAAGTCGGAGCATCAACTCCAACGTGAAATGTGGCACGCAAGGGTGAGGGAGGACTGATAGTACACTACACTACTTCATACCTCGGTACATACTGGTACTCCAAATCTGACCCACCAAGACTTGGACCCAAACCCAAGCCGGGGGCGTGGATGGGACGAAATCTATTTTTAACAGCAACTGTTTGGGAATTGGGGTGATCGACATGCTCACCCATTGCTTAATTCGAGGGGTTTTGCGCGATACGTACCACGAGGCCCTGGCATTATGGGACCGTCGCAATCTTTGGCAGAGGAAACACTAAACTTCAAAAAAGAGGGGATTGGGCGTGCCATTGGGAAGTCGTCGGTCAGATGAGTAATTCAACCGAGTTCGCCAAGTCTCGAGTATCCCCAAATCACGATATCACTCTCTCACCAAGTGGATTACTTCGGAGTGTAGAAATCGGGCCTCAAAGAATGGCTGAAGCCACTTTGCTTTTGATACCAGGTTACACCGAGGACGCCTCTCACCTCTCAGCATTGAACTATTAAGCTCATTCGCCATTGGATGTGATTTAGTGGGTAGTTGAAGCATTGTATCTTGATCGGCAAGTCGACGGCGAATCTCGTTGATGATCAACAACAACCAGCACATCAAGGTTTGCCATCGACATCGACTGGGACTGCCGACAGCACACCACAATACCGGAAATAGCCCGCAAAGAGTGCAAGCATAACAATGAGAAAAAGATGATAGGCGATGGATGAAGTGCGCTTCCGACATCCACAGGAATCAAATTAAAAGCATCGCAGCCCCCAAAAATTATTCTGTGCCGCAAGTGAATTGTGCTGGAGATAGATACTTCGCACATCTATTTTTGACAAAAAAAAAAAAAAAAAAAAAATCAAACGATGTTTCAGAGAAACAGAAGGAGACTAGTATAGCAGACTTTCTGCCTTCTAATACCAAAACGTAAATCGCCCAAGAAACCTTGCTCGGTAAATGTAAATAGTAAACCAGGGTGAAAGTCGTCCTCTTCGAGGAGTCGCTGAGTGGAGTCGAGAATGCATCCACATCGCACGACTTCCTGTCCTATCTCGCGTTCGGCTAGTAAAGGCCGAACTTCGAAAGAGAAGGAATCCTTGATCCGGAATCCACCCGGCGATGGGGATGATGGCACACATACAAGGCACGCTATATGCTAGTGAAAGTGGCCATTCTCGTGGCAGGGCTCTAAATCAGGAAATGGCGCAGGGTCTAAATGTCACGGTGGCAATGATGTTTTCTGAAAGATGTCTGTCTGTCCATCCAATCCGGGGTAACTGAGGGTCTTGTTTCCTTGAAGAACAATGTTTCTTTAGCATAACTCGGGTCCGAGAACCCCCTAATTTTAAGCATGAATACCGAATCCTTGGCCTTGAGGATCAAAAAGGATCGATCGTCGATGCTGATCCTACCGTGGTCTCGCCCGGCCTCCCAAGTAGCAAGTTCGCAAATTTGACAGTCTCGGGAATTCCGGGGTCTACACTACTTCAGGCTCGTACTTCACGCAAGTGACTATGAATGGTCGTTAGTGGCATGAGGAATCATCAACTTTTTCGAAGATCCCTCACTTATCCACGACCGAAAACCGAAGGAGCTAAAATAAGTGCACAATCGACTTTCAACCGGCTCCGTGTCCGTCGGACCTGACTGGTTTGTCTTGGCGTGTTCATTTTTGGAACCCATGGCATGAATCTCTTTTCGGAAAAAGAGAAGGTGGCTTTCCTGACACCAGATTGAGGATCACCAAGTCTAAATGTAGATCACTTCGGCAGGCAGGGCTGCACAGCCACACACGAATTAGAACATTGAAACTACAACTCGATCCCACGCTGAATGGAAGAGTTCTGCGGGAGCCCAGATCTGCGGATACCTGCTTTTGAATGCCAGGCTGGATTCAGCTGGCAATTGAGAGATAATAATAGCTATGAAAGTCGATCGATAATCCCATGTCGAGCTGCAAATGCTCCGTCGGGCATCGGTGTTATCGGCGTCCCGACTTCCTAAGACGTGATGTCGGTCAGTGAACGGTCCGTCAAATTCCCCGTTGAGCATTGTTCCGAGGTGGCGTCTACTTGGAGGGTGCGAAGTATTTTGCAATTGCGCCGATTTGGCGCCACGTTTTCTCCCATAGGTTCCCGCGGAGCTAGCACCCACGATATCAGGACGCCAACTTCAAGGAAGATCAATTGACAATGGAGAAGTGCCATTGGTATCAGTAATGTAGATTTCTCCCCCGCGACCATACTATTCCAGGGACAGGATCCAAGAGTGGAATACATTTGCCAACAATCGGTAAGGTGCATCTGCTTTGACGTGTCCATCCCGTACTGGATTTTCCGGGACCAAAGAGTTCTCATTCGAGTGCCCAGTATAGCTCTGTACAGATTTTTTGGGCCTATTTCCGTTGCAACCATGAAAGGTAGTGAAGAGACCAGTTGCTTCTGTCATATGGAGACGTTGCAGCCATCTTGCATGCACAGCCTTGCCAGCCGCCTGCTTCCAAGTCTTCTGGGTCGGCCTCAATCGGAGATATCTCGATTTGAGTCAAGAATAAGTGATAGAGCATAAGTTGCTCCCCCGACGCCACTTGCTTCATCGGCCTGCAACCGCAATGACAACGGTCCTCCCGCGGCCTGGGATGCTAAAGATGGTATGAAACATAAAAAGCCTATACCAATAAAAGACTAGCAATAAATAATAATACTCCAAACAACTTGGTCCAAACATCCTCTTCGAAGAACGAAGTAATATTACACGGCAGCCATTAAGGCAAGGGAAGACAGAATACAACTGAAGTGTAATATGACCAGGGCTGTAGTGGATCTTCTCAAACTTGGGTCAAAGGCTGGGCCCAGTACGACACCGATGTAAACTTATGTACATGGTGTACTTCTAGACCTCGAAGAAATGCGACATTGAACATTAATCTTTGCTTGGTCTGACCACGGATAACATGACAGGAGTAACATCCTCAGACCCTGGAATTCTGCAAACCACACCCCACAAGCGGCTTGAAGTTTGAGCCCACCTCTGGCCTGTAGGGTCGCATCGTCAAATATCATCTTAAACCTGGTTCTCTATCTTTGTCGAGCTGAGAATCCTCCCAGATATAGTTAGAACTTTGACTCTATATATCCATCGCGAAAAAAGGTGCTTATGGTTTATTTCTGGCCTCGGCTTGCCTCAAAAACGCTTCGGTGTTGACTTTCAGTCCGAGCATGACCGTGCCGGCCAGGCGGACGGAACTTTCCTTCACGGGGAGCATTGACATTGCCAGATACCAGAATCCCTCCCAAAAGGAAAAAGGGAAAAAATAAAATAAAATAAAAATAAAAATAAAAATAAAAACCGTGTCACTTTTAATATCACCTCGCGTGCTGGTTCTGTACTCTAAATGATCCAACGGTGCAGTCTGCTGCAGCCCACCCCCGCTGTGACCCCGACGTCGTAGGTCTTGGCATGGCAAATGCCAGGTGGCGAGACATTTTCCCAGCATAATTGCAGTAATAATTTGCAATAACAGTGGCTTTGGCATCCCTTCTTGCATATGTACACTACTGTCATTGAATCCAGATCGTATGCGGTTTCCGAAATTCACTTGCCGAGAACCTCTGACCCTCGACTTGTACCAGCCGTGAATTTCGCGCGAGGACATCCGCTCATATTGTAATCGCATATACCTTGTCATTGATTGATGCATCTTGCTTGCTCACGGTCCTAGAAATTGGAACTGACGACACATGGGCCTCGTGTTCCGGTTGTTGAGGAAGACTTTTGGAAGACTGGTGTTTGCCAGGCTAATATGGTGATGGATTTGCTGGCAGGGGACAATGGAAAATGAATATTTTCAACGACATCAATTGATAACATCTCAGTACCAGTGCCATTGCCAACTCGGCCACCGAGTCAAACACTCCTCCAGTAATGATGTCGATATATTATTATCAAGTTTATATTTATCTCGAGGCTCATCGGATCTCGCCGTCTTGCATAATCTCCACCCTTGGACGATTCCTGTCTCCCACTCAGGTTCGATGAGGTTGAGGGATGTACGGAGTAATGTACTCCTGGGGGAATCAACATTGACTTTCTCAATCGAAACAAGAATGTGCAAGTAGATTTACATGTATGAATTCCTACGGACTCCCACCTTCATTCCACATTCCCAAGAGTGAAACAAGACCTGGAGAGTGAACCACGCCCTTGATTCGACATCCTGGCCTCCCTGCGAGCAAAGCGTGTGAATGGTAATTTCCAGCAAATCCACTCCTTGCACTTCAGGGACCTGGCCTGGAGTCTTCTTCAATTCCGCATGTAAGTGAGCTGTTGATATTTTTAACAACAGTCCCTTGTCCCTTGTCTGCTCTTATCCTTGATTCCCTGACTAGCACAGCGACCAGGCCCCATTGAACATGGTGGAGTGTTAGCGTGTTAGTCCCATTTTCTGCCCGTATTATCTCGGATCTAGCCCACGTCTCTCCCCATCCCACATCCATCGCATCTTTCAACGGAGAGATATTTGACCACCCCTGAGCTTCTGGAGCAGATGATTACCCTGGGCTCTCCGCAAAGTTACTATTTCCATCCAAAGCCTTGGCTTACCCTTACAATCGGGGAACTGCTTGCCTGGGCTCGTGGAGAACATGAAGGAAGGCGGGATTGGCCCACTCCCGTACCAGACCATTTTTGAGATGTGGGCACCCCAAAATCCCACCCCCTCCACTACGAAGTATGCACGTCCATCCCCATCTATGACCATCTTCCCCCCCCCAAAAAACAAGGTTGTCCATGAACCTGGGACGCCATCATGAGAGAGAGGGTCCATCATTGACCTTACCAGGCAAGCGTGCTATTTCTTGCAGCCAGCCAATACTTCTCAAACACCACCACTCCTTCAGCCCCTTTCCTACTGCCACTGTTCACAATAATACCAGGCCACAGGCGTATGAGGGTATGGAGAACGAAGTAGTGCCATTGGGGTTTCCTTTCCTTCTCTCGACACACCCTTCGCTCTCTTGATCCGCCCACCCCCTCATAATAACATACCCCTACCCCCTCTGTTTCTATCCAGAGCACTTGCCAGGTACTCGCCCCTCTTCTAGTCTTCTAGTGCAGTAAACTATGCCTGAAAGGAAAGCCCCCTTCCCGCAGTGTAACTATCTCGTCTCAATGTATCCATTCCCTTATCCCGTCCGGACGTGGGACTCCTGTAGGTACTGTACTCCGAGGGTACCTCTTCTCCATTGCCCTACAGACAGTCACATCCTGCCTGTCACTGGTCGACCCAGTTTACAGTATTAGCATCTCACCTTTTGCTACCCTAGTCTTGCTCCATTCCATCCCGTCTGCCGTCTGGGCTATTCTGGACACTGCGCTAATAGCATCTTGCCATGACTCGACCGACGCCTTTCCCTTCTTGTTCACTTACAAGACTTACACTACATCATGACCCCGCGGGTCCACTTCCCAGACGCCCCTGCCGCGAAGGCCAAGCCTCGAGAGCTTCTCTCTTTCACTCACCCTCATTCAACCCTCGATTTAGACGAGCATGTGCTATCCCGTGCCAGTCACTGTGGCCCAACGTCGGCAGTCGTGTGGCTCGTTTTGATCGTTTCGATGAAGAAGCCTTTCTCGGCTGCCTTGCCTAGTCTGCCCTATAGCCCAAGGCGAGCAACTTCGGGGCTGGCCGTGAACACACGGGGCCTTCCTCCCGTCATTGTTTCTACTTTTATTCACAAAATCACACCCCACTACTACTAGCCCCAACCTCGGACGACAAGTAGACCGTTCAACCCTGCCAGGCAGAACCTTGTCGAGTATATATAGATCAGTAGCTTCGTCGTCCCCCCATGATCTCGAACTAACATCTCGTGTGTTTCACTCACTCTCTTTTGACATCGACAAGCTCAAGTCTCATACTCATCTACACTCTTATACATTACCCATCCCTCGCACTAGCCATTTCCCAACTCTGGCGCGTCTTCACCAACACTTTGCGCCTTCTCCACTCTCTTCTCTAGATATTTAACAAGTTACCATTGTATGCCAATCACAAGGTCGAACGATCGCCAAACACCATTGCCACTCCAACCTTGGCTATGAAGGGGCATTATCCGTCCCAACGCCTTCCATAAACCGACTTCCAGCCGTACATGTCCAGCAGCGCACCATCAGATTCGCGTAGCCAAAACACATTACCCTCGATCATCGTTCGCAGCGCATCTCCTCTCCAGCCAGAACCAGAGGATTTTCTTTCCAAAGCCGCGACCCAGACCATTGCCGCGCCGTCTCCTACTATCTCCTCCAGTCTTCAGGTTCCAAAGGCGTTGAGCCGGAAGCGTAGCGCCTCCGAAGCAGACATAACTAGTTCAGAGCCTGCGGCAAGGAAGATAATGGCACCCAAGGTCTCCTCCAAGAAAGACGCCGAGTCCAACTCGAAGAAGTCGAACTCGTCCTCTTCTTCGAAATCAAAGTCCAAGTCCAAGTCTACCACCGATGATTGGACTGAGGTCACTGAGCCAGAAGAGAGACGCAGGATCCAAAACAAGCTTGCGCAAAGGAAGTTCCGTAAGTGCCAAATGCCCTTTCCACGCCACTTTGAGACACGAGGAGGAATGACTAACACTCTGTCTCAAAATGTAGGCGAAAAGGCCAGGGAAAACAAAGAAAGGGCCGAGCGGGAAGCCAGGAACCAGCAGCATGCTGGAAGTTGCTATCAGATACCGACGCCAAGCGATGTAGCTTCAGACCAAGAGGTATCAGGCCTTCCGTGGGGGACCTTCTCGATGCGACATGTAGTTTCCAGGGGACATGAGGCCGAGAGCAGACGAAGCAGCGGCAGAGGCGATTACCTACGCGAAGACGGACGATACCAGACGAGTCCATTTATGGAACACGCGCCGTACCCCGCGGCAACACCGTCCTACCAGCAGCACCACGGCCATGGCAGTTTCGGAGGAAGCAGTGCGGGAGAGGATGGTCCATACTACGAGACAGACCCGCAGTTATTCTACGGCTCCTCAGGTATCCCAGCCCAACAATCGCAATACCCTCCCCCTCCGCAGCAAGGTGGGAAATGACAAGAGCACGTAGTCATTTCTGTTCCAAACGTGGAAATAATCCATTTACTAACACCTAAGTGTTACAGGTCATTTCGTTACGGACCAGTTTACAGCATCAACTCCCTGGCCTGAGAGCCCGCCATTCGCAGCGAACTTTTCACTGGCGCCTCTCCATGCCAGCGAAGACACCGACCAGATTTATTACTAGACCTAACTCCTGCTCTTCTTCTTCTCATACAATTCTCGTCAACATTGCCGAGATGATTCGCATCATCTCCTTCTCGGTTTCTCATCGGTTATACGGGCTATATAAAAGAGGCGCAAACTTACCTCGGGTTTTTTTGCATTCCGGTTTTTGGTTTTCCTTCGATTCGAGCGAACTCTACAGTTTCAGCATTCCACTCGTTCTATGTTTCTTCCGTTGCTCTTCCTCGTGGACTATTCTTTACCTACGTTGCTCTTCATCGTTCTTCCTTCTTCTTCTTTTATTTCGTTTTCTTCTTTTGATTGGCTCATGGGTGTTACTCGGTCCGCCGTTGTTTTACTTTCAAGATTCTTTACCCATTTCAGTTACCTAGCATTTTCTTTTTTGCAAGGCTTTCGCATCTCTGATGGTAGTTTTGGGGGGTTCGGTCGCACTAGAGGCATATAACGGTTGTTTTTGGGAAAACTTTGTGTCTATCTCTTCATGGATCATGATATCAGAGGATGGAGTTGGATGGCGAACGGATGCTTTATTACACTCGTTTTCAGCACAGCGAATTTTGGTTCTGTTCCTAGTTTCGTATGGTAGACTCTTAAGAAGATTTCAGTTGCTTGTCTTAAAGTCGATGACGGATCTAGCATCCGCTCAAATCGGTTCTACCTCCCCAAATCTACCTGCCATGTAACGTGCCGTCGCAGGTGATGGGAAGACAGATCCTGCTCTTACGATGATTAATGTGTACCGGAACTACTGGCCTTAGCACGCGACATTATTCTTCGGCCCTTATTCCTCGGCATCGCAGCTAGTCGTGGTAGAGAATTAAGCAAGGGAGAAAAGCTCTATCTTTGGATTAAAGCACCCCAGTGTAAAGCGATATTGACGAGGCGACGTTTGTGGGGTGTGGTACTTTGCTAACACACCAAGTCAAAGATTAAACAATCTACAGGCTTTTGGAGCGTTCTCAGCTGGATGCGCCTTATAGGGCAATTTACGAATGTATAACTGCTGGTATGGGATTGGGCCACGGGATGAAAGTGGACGGTGATCACATCATATTCTATAATTACTCCTGTCTTGTAGGATGGAGGGGGGAACCCAGACCAGGGCTGGGCTGAAGGGGGTGAGAACAGCTGGAGATTTCTTGGCATGATGAGTTGACGAGGGCCTCGAACTGCAAGTGTTAGGCTACTGTGGGAGGATATCACAGTTCGCAAGGCACTTTTCCGAGGAGGGGCGGTGGGTGATCCTTTGCGACTATCTCGCAGAAAGGTTCAGCGGGCGCGGGGTTCTTTACGAGATTGACGCAGCTCGCTGGTACGTACTACATGTACACAAGAGCCAAAAAATGTGAGAGAAAAAAAGGGGGGGAGAAAAGAAGGGAAATAAAATGGGAGGCAATGCTGTTGAGACTCTCGAAAAGCTATCGAATCAAAGGGTTTTGCGACGAGTACGACACGAAACGATCGTCGTCATCTGTCAGAATAGAAGTTGCGACGCTTTTATTAATCAGCTCCGACTGCCAGGCCGTGTCGGCGATAAGTGTTGCCGTATCTGCCGTATTGCCTGTCCGTGCTGAACATCGCATTCGCGCCGAATGACCAGGCTGGGCGGACTTGGGGGCAGCGGGGGGGCGTTAAAACCGGGGCCGCGTGCACGTTCAGCGTTGGCTGGACCTCAATATTTAGGGTCTTGCAGCAGGGACAGCATTGGTGTGGAATGATCAAGATCAATATCAATGCCGGAAATGGCCCTCAGAGTCGCTGAGTATCGACGGGTTGTAGCAATGATGTACTGGGGTGTATCATCGAATTCTCTTGGACTGGACTCCCTACCCGCCCGGTAGGGATCAATCTTATTTGCTTCCATGCAGGAGACTTTGGGGGCGAAGATTGACTCCCCGAGCTGTCAAATTCAGGGAATCCCCGGAATCCTGATGGGACGGCAATGACCTGACCACAGAGACCCGCATCTGGTAATTGCTTCAAATTGTACGTGCGGAAACCAATCATTGGTAGCTCAATTTGATGTTGCACTCGTACAGTCTAATGTCATCAGATCAAATCCGTATCAAAATCAGTTGAATCAGTTGAATCAGTCAAAGTGTCGTGTGTCACCGACCCTGATTTGCGGTTTCTTTCTGCAGGAGCAAGTATGCCTCGCGGCTTCCCTGCCTCTGAAATCTGCCCCTCACATGCAGCCCCATGCAACATTCTTCCCAGAGTCTCAAGTTCACCGCCCGGCAGTATATTTTTCTTTGCTTCGTTCCAACGCTCACACTCTCTTTTGTTTCCACCCCTCCACAGAATCTTGTGATCCAGGATACCCTCGACATCCATCCACCCCTCAGATCCCTCAATTACGCTTCTAGATCTATTCCTAGAAGCGTTACCTCCTTGCAGATCATCTGGTTGGTCTGCAGGTGAAAATTCAGCCTCGCCATTCGATATCTAGACTCCATTTGGCTGTCTGTCTCTTCCCATCTCGCACTGGGCTCAGGATAAGACATCCATTTCATTTGGGTCTCGGTCAGCGAGCTTGGCATGCCGAGCTGAGTTTGATTCTCGCAGAAGGATCTATTGGAACCTACAGGTTCGTTCTACCTAGGGAATCTCTTGATCTATATCCTTCCACGCCATGGGCGTTCCTTGTGGTGCACCCAATGGCATCTTTCTCGCCTTTACACACACCCCTCTTCATCTTCCAAATGCGGTTCACTGCATGAGAGACTCCAATCCACCATATGATACTGCTAATACTATCTTTCCGTGAAAGATCAGGCTGACAGGCTTGTTGTGCAGCTCTAGGCGTTTCGAACTCTGCGGCACCTGAAAGGAAGAAGCTCAAGCCCAAGGCTTACAAAATGTCCAAAAGGAAGCTTAAGGCTCCCGACAAGGTAAAGGTAGCCAAGGCAGAATCATCTGTAGCTAAAGAGGTGGCGACCAGTGCACTAAAACCTTGGCGCAGGCCGAGAGGCTCGAGCAGCGAGCCGCTAAGCTCCTCAAGCAAGCAGCAGCATTGAGAGCTCGGCTGGATGGGAAGGTACGTGAATTGTTTCTCGGATAGGCAAAGAATGGCCCAATGCTGACAATACATTGGGCCTGGTAAGGCAACCAAGAAAGATGCTGCCTCTAAGCCTTCGGGCGCCAATGTCAAGGATGATGTTGTGACGAAGCCAAGTACTGGCGCTAACGGCTCTGATTCACCGGCTGTGGTAGTTGACGATGCCACAGCTGTCGATGAGGCTATCGCTGCCCAACTCCGAGACACGGCTAAGGCATTGAAGGAAGGTGCCGAGAAGAATCAAGGGGCTGAGAATCAAGAAGACACCAATGACCATATGGATGTTGATGAAGAGCCAGAGCACGAAGTGAAGAGCAAGAAGGAGAAGAAAAAGGAAAAGAAGGATAAGAAGAAGGAGAAGAAAGAGAAGAAACAGAAAGTCGAGGACAAACACGCTGACTCTCCAGAGGTCGCTGAGACGGCTATGGACGTTGATAACACTCCGGTAGCTGATGAAGAGGAGGACGCTAAACCCAAGAAGGACAAGAAGGATAAGAAAGACAAGAAAAAGAAGAAGAAGGACAAGCAAATCGAGGAAGCGGTGGATGTCGAAAAGGATGGCGCCGAGGCCGTAGTTGACATTGCTGAGCCTGAACAGGAACCAGATATCGCTACCCCTAAGGAGGACAAGAAGGCCAAGAAACAGGGAAAGAAGCGCAAACATGAGCAGAACTCTCCCGAGGATGTCAAGCAGACTCCTGCTAGCGGCATCGAGGAAAAGGCTGATGACGCGGAGCGGAAGGACAAGAAGAAAAAGAAGGACAAGAAGGATAAAAAGGATAAGAAAAGCAACTCCGTGACAAAGCCTTCCTCCGAAGCGACTCCATCCGCCGGAAACACCCCGGCGACGTCCGCCAACTGGAACGTCGGTGCCTTGGAGGGAGGATCGGAGAGACAGAAGAAGTTTATGAGACTGCTTGGCGGTGGCAAGGGTGCTGCACCCAGCACTTCTCAAACGCAGACTCGTTCTTCTTCGTCCTCCGGCTTTGATATTAACCGGGTCCAGAATGACCTCCAAAGGCAATATGACACGGGCCTCAAGATGAAGTTTGATACCCAGGGCAAGAGGAAGGGCTTGGGAGCGTAAGTGAGGAAGTAACAAAAGTCACATTGGAGTTCAGGAGAATATGAGACATGGAAGGAATACAGTTATATGTTCACTCAAGTATACCCTTGTCGTACTGCCAGATTCACTGTTTTTTTCTCTCTCTTCTCTTTTCGCATTTATGTTCGCATCCAAGGAGAAACAAATGAAATGAAATGCATCTACCGATGGTACAAGTATCGCATGTAGGGATTTTAAATGGACCCTTTCCCTCGTCCCATTATAGACATTGAACGCCAAATACCCAGAAATACATTATACTTCGCTGAACGGGCGATCTGATGGAGCAGCCCGACTTGAGTTCCCCCAGACCGGCCTGGCAAGTAGTTTTGTGTGTCGAACGCATGCCCCTTGATAGAGGGCCCTATGTAAGGACGATAATTATTACCGGAAGAATCGGGAGATGAGCTCGAAGATTAGACTGCCGAAGATAGCGAAGCCGAGAATGGCTGTGTGCCAGAGTGTCAGCGAGGGATCGGGAACATACGCACTTTAAGGGACGAGGTAGGACGAAAAGAAAACAGGAGAAGTGCTGAGGAAAGCTAAGGATCAATGGTTCTTATGGAGTCTACCGCCCCTTTCCCATGAGATGCGCTCGCTGGTTGAGTCGCGTGCTGGGGGATCGGCGAGACGCAGGCGCTGGAAATGATAGCGACGAGGGCGAGTAACTTACCAACCCAGACGGGGGAGATAGGCGACTTAGCGACCTCCTTGGTGCGCTTCTTAAGCTCCTCGGGAGCCTTGCCCATGCGAGCTTCTTGCTCCTTGGCGAACTGGGCGTTACGGCGACGTTGCTGGGGTGTTTGGACCTGGTATCATGGGAATCGAACATCAGCATGGGGAAATATAGCAATTATCGGATATTTTACGAGAGCGGGGACTCGCGACGAGGCTGAACAGGGCGGACTGGGGGCGTACCATTTTGACGTTCGAATAAGAGGTTCTGGAGGTTATGATAGTTTGCAGATGGAGATGATGCAATTGATGGGAATCAAATGCAGGAGACTTGTCCAAATATATAAAGGATGGTGGACGACGTGCGATTTCGTATACTCGAATTCGGAGGACTCTTTACTCGTTAAATCGTAAGTCGCAATGACACGTCGTCGTCGAATGTCGGCGAAGGCATGGGAAGTATGGAAGATGGAAAAGGGACAGATTTCAACGAGGCTCCTGGCTTCACTAGATCAATGCTTAGAGTGACAGTCAGCCCTGTACTTTTGGCAATGTGTCGTCAATATTGAGCCTATGGGATCGCTCCGCTGCAAGCTCCAGGGGAAGACATTGATTCTTGGGAGCACACGAACCACTGGTGGGCGGGGGTACAAAGTACAAAGTATCAATTAACGACAGTTGGGGCTGCAATGTGGGGCGACCCAATCAGGGTTCGTGTCTGCCGTGGTTTTAGCGAGCTTCTCGCAGGCAAACCTCTGCTCATCGAGCCGAGCTTTCTAGATCTCTCGAGAGGACTACGTTTGCCTAGTCGTTACTTGACTCAATGAGGCAGCAGCGTCGAATATGTTGACTCGACGGATACTCCAGGCGGCGAGACCATCGGGTCTTCGAATCGCGCCACGCGTACCTGTACCTCGAACTGGACTCCAATTCGGATTCGCGTCGCGACAACCCCAGCGATTCTCGTCGAGCGAGGCGAAGAAACCTTCGATACACGTGAGGACGGCCCTCCCTAAGATTGAAAAAATTAGTTCTGTCTTTTTATTTCTTTGGTGATGTGTCTGAGGAATCCTGGAATGTGATGTTGGGCTGACAATGACCTCTTTCTGGCTCTGCAGTCGAATTTCTACAAGACCTTTGGCCGACCCATTGCGAAAGTCACCCTCCTGGCGATCCTGACCTATCAAATAATATATCTAGTCTGGATAAAGCTCGAGGCCGACGAAACGAAAGTGCTACGAAATGGTGCGTGAGAAGTTGCGGTCGAACCTCTGGCACCTCGCTCTTTGTGTGCTTGGCTTCATGTGGTGGAGCGTGTGCTGACCGTCAAGCTAGCTGAGATCAAGGAGTTGGAATCAAAAGTTGAGGAGCTTCAAGGCGGCAAGGCGTCATGATATTGTGATATAACTGTTTGTATTGGCGCTGGAGAAGACAAGACTTCGTGGCCTCGAAGCCAGCTTCCAGCTTGTTTGAGACGGGAACGGTGACTTTGTGATATTCGCCGAGGTCTCCCTGTCTTGGGATAATGCCCGAGGACGTTAAGAGATACCAAGTCAAAAGGCGTCTTTACGCTGCGCAGTAGATAGCTAGAGGACAGTTTTCTGTAGGTTACACGACGCTACACGACGCAGGTTGTTTACAGATACGATATTTATAGACATTGGAACTTCATTTTGTCGAAAATACTTCAGAGCAGAGATGACGCTCTTTCAGGCATTACTTTACTATCACTAGTGACCAGAAAGAAACCCACTAATTCTGCTTCCTGCGTAGTTTAAATTCCCAGAATGTATGCTGCGTTCGAGGATACGGGCGGTCGTAATCTAGCTTCAATGTTTGAAGGTTATCGTCGGAGACTCACATGTCGTGTGTCATGCCAACGACATTCTGCTTGTGAGAACATCGTGCCATCAACATTCATGTGTTTGTCACAAGCAACTCAACACCATTGTTGATATCAACTGGCCGATAAACGCGCTAATTCCAGTCACAGAACGCTGTCGCGACTGAGCCAACAATGGCCGAGAACCTGTGGCGGGAAATTTTATGGAATCCCAAGGAATCCATCCATCCTCGAATGGGTGTGACAAGACCTGGGTCCAGGCCAAAAATGACCCAGCTCGTTCAGATCGAACAGAATCCTCCCCCCAACTGTATCCGCGGAGACAGGGAATGGCGACGAGGCCCGCTCGTAAAACCACTCGTTCGTGTGCTTCCTCACCCAAGTCCGCCAGGGACCCGAAGCAATGAAAGAAGATAGAAATCTCGCAGGGGAGAGAAAGGTGCCAAAAATTCCCATCCGGGCTACGCCCAAATGGAGTGGTCAAAAAAAAGTTTTCAACAAGCAATAAAGCGTACTCGGACGAATCCTCACTGTAACGCTTAACGCCCGTGCACAAGGATGGAGAAGAAAAGAAGGAAAGGAGACCAAAAGGTTGGGGGGGAAGGGCTGCATTTATAGTTTTTGGAGGGCGGTGAGGGTCGGTCCCCCAATCAGTAGATTACGTAAAAATCGGACTGGAGCAACGTGCGGATTTTCTCACACCACCCTAATTTTGACCGGCAGAAATTTTATTCCTCCAGGCAGCACTAGGCAGAAGCAGGCACCATGAGCCATCGTGATTCATGAGGTCCATCTGGAGCAATAGGATTTTTTTTGGACCCAACTGGCTCATTGTTGGCCCAAGAATTAGGCAACTGCTGGCTTTAATTTCTCAATAGGACTCGATGCCTCATGACTCAACTTTAGGCACCGGCCGCCGCGTCAAAGAGGCATCAATTGAACAACTGAGCAATCGGAGATGGCCAACTTTTTTTTTCGGTAGACTACTTCGTACACAAGATCCAAGAAATTGCTAGCGGGCTTGAGTTCGCACAAAGATCGTACGTGCTGCGGCTTGGCTTCATGACGTCAAGTGTTCCTTGGGATGCCGGCGGATTACTGCGACAGGCGATTACACGGGAGGCAAACTACTTACGCGGGAAGCGCAGAAAGCTGTTGGGCAAAGAATAAAATTAGCACCTGAGCGCGTGAGGAGCGTCTTTGATACTGAATGTGGCATAGTGCCAAGAGAACTTGTGTGGTTTACGTTCAGAATCGTATCGCCAAATTTCCTCAGGCGACTGGGTGGTTAAACTGAGGAATAAGCCTCCTGTTAAACGACGGCCCCAGAAGGTAGGTTTACCAGATGTTTGTTCATCAAGCGGTTCATGCAAGTCTCCATCAAGTCTGGCATAAGTTTCCTACGTACCTTGGGCGAAAGCGAAAGGTGGGAAGATGCCCACGCGAGAAAGTTTTAGAGAATATAACTGGGCCTGTCGACAACGCGCCCTCCTCCACCCGCATCCGCTCACAAAGTCATCGTCAAAGACCGTACGGTTTGGCACATACATATATATATGTATGTATGCATGTATGTCCAAGCTTGCTTCAGGTCATCACCGCATCATGGGTAGCCACACGAGAGGCCCTCGTGATGATGGTTTTAGGCAAGGGAGAATCGAGTCATTGATCTCGACGCACTGGTTCGAAGAGTTGACAGCGTGGAAAGCATTTAAATTGCAGATAGCAACAAAAGCCAAGGCGTGTCAGCTATTGAATAGAATGGGTGGTCGTTGTTTAGTGGAAAGGGAAAAAAATTCGGAACGAGGTTCACGAGCTGCTGTTTAAATTGAGGATGTCGCTTTTCCCCCACTATATCACGTGAATGGGATACCGCATCTGGAAATCGACCGTGGAAAGAAAGGGAAAAAACCATGTCAGGGTGTAGTACCATGTACACAGTATGATCTGGCGAAAATAGAAGATTGGTAGGTTTCAGGTACAGCTGCTAGGGACTGCGGCTTCTCTTTTCGAGTCTTCATTAAGCGAGGTTTAGGCGGTGGCTGCTCTTTTGGGGTGATGCGCCTGAACCAGTGGACTGTTCGGTGGTACCTTCCGCCACGCCAAGCAGGTGGTCAGCAGTGCCAGTCGTCCAGTCCAGTTCACAGTACCACAGTCTCGGCAGCCCCCATCCCATCCCAAAGGGCCATGGGCCATGCCTCTTTGTTCGCTTCGGACCTGACTTCAATGTTCTCCCTCCCTCTTCAGCCGTCTCCACCATCCTCACTTCTTCACCACCACGACAAAACCTGAACCTCTGCCCCGTCGCCATCCTGAAATCGACGAAATCGACGACCTGAAGCGATTCCGATTACGCCGAACGAATTTTCCGACTTCGATTTTCCTTCTGATCGACTCGAAAATTCCTTCCGCGTCCCTGAATATTGATTTTTCCACCAAAACAGATCCTGGCGGTGCATGACGTCCAATCCGTTGGCCGACCGAGGAGATTTCGTCGCCTCTTGGCGCGATTCGCCATAAACCCTCCCATCGTCCTTCGTTCATCCTACGCATCCCGACGCCATCGTCTGCATCGCTCTCCTCGTCGGATCTTCACGGGCCCGTGTAGTTTTTTTTCAGTCTGAGCGACTGAAAGCCCCTGCTTGTCTTGTGAAGATCGAGTATTTCACTGCAGTCCAAGCGATCCCCTCTAACCCCATTTTCTCCAACCTCACTTGACTTTTCCTCGACTCCTCACGCCTTGAACGAATTTTGCGATCATCCCACCCGTAGAGAGTGTCATTCTGCCGCTCCCACGATGTCTTTTCATCATCCCCATACTCCTCAAACTCCATCACAGCCATCACCGGGGATCTCCGATCCGCTCACGAGCGCCACAACCTCGATGACTTCAATCACGAGCGCCCTTCCCACACCCGCCCACAGCGTCACTGGAGCCAGTTCTCAGCCGTCCGACATGGCCCACGATATTTCCATGATTGACGCGGGCGACGATACGACTCCTAATAAGCGAAAGAGGTTAGCGGAGGATCTCGGCGATCAAGCCACCAAAAAAGTGCACCTCGGCACACCGCCCTTGGGCATCGAAGATATCCACCTTGACGTCGGCGAAAAATATCTTCTTTGCAATCGGCCCATCAAAGTACCCCAATACTCAACTGCAGAGGACCTCTTTGAAATGTTTGACCTTACCGGCCTCGCCACGAAGATGGCTCGAGAGAAGCCTACCGGTGAGAAGAATGCTCTGCGAAAGAGTTTCAAGAGCCAAATCAAGGAGCTTGCCATCGACGGCGCTTACGATACCAAGAAGGACGAGAGACAAGAGGACGATCCCGATGGCTTCTTCGCCATGCTGAATCTTCCAGAAGATGTGTGGTACACTCATCACGTCAAGGGCAAGGAGATCCAGGACGGCTTCTCAGAGACCACCCTCGCTAGTCTTCCCAAGGCGCTTTCGATGAATAAAGGCAAGGTGCGAAAAGAGCATTGGGATCCTTATATCCTTGGCTCCCTCGAGTCTCCGGCGCAACTGCTGGATAACTCGTCAAACATCACAAGCTCTGCAAAGGCTTCAGAGCTGAACACACCGGCAGGATCAACGCCTGCCGCATCAGCCCGGCTCAAGGTGGCCAGCCAAACACAAGCAGTCGGTCAGGACCCATCTCGGCCACGACGGAGCATCAAGAAGCGCAGCTACGGCGACTCCAGCTTTGAAGGTTACGGTGAAGGCTATCCGGACGACGAGGGTGATTACTCCACTGCAGATGGCGAGGACAGGAACGGCACGAAGCGGCGCAAAAAGGTTTGTATTCGTGACATTTTCTGGTGTACAGCGCTCTGGTGTACAGCGGTTCTAACCTGGTCCAGAATTCTTCCACTCCGCAGCCATTCTCGCAATTACGACAGCAAGGGTATGGCCCTGGGATGGTTGGCGCATAGACTGCGTTGCCAGCCACGCCTCATCCCCTGTCTATCTGCAGCACACCCATGGAGGAGGTAACTGAGCCTCAAGACGCTCATGCTACTGTCCAGACAATTCAAACCCCCACTGTACAAAACCCTCCCAACACTTCTCAAGGTCACGGTAGTACTTCGAAGCCCTCGAATACCTCCCCAGTTCCCAAGGCTCCTAGAGCCTGGAAGGCACCCAATCCTCTCAGGACTCCGAAGACACCCAGGGCCCCGCCGAAAGCATCCGCTCCCACGGGGGACACTCCCGCGAAGCGAGGGCGCGGCCGGCCTAAGAAGAACAAGGTAGAATAACATCGTTGATGACTGCCGCTAGCCACCACCGCAACTCTCCTACACGCTTTCTTTCTAACAATAGTTTCACAAGGTTTCTCACAGGGCCATATAGGGGCCTTATAGATATTGGTTCAGATGGTTCAATCGTCGGGGTTTTTCCTTGCCCCATTTCCTTTCCGTGTCTGCGCAACTTCCACTTACTGCATGAGGGCTGGCGAACAGATGGAATTTATTGCATTTCAGAACTGTACACACTATACCACGAGGCATCTCTTGTGCCATGTCTCTTTTTTGAGTCTCGGGAATATGGTGGATTCCTTTGAGACCCAGAACAAGACGTGGAATCACCACCGCCACTTGAACATGCCCCGAACTGTTTTTCTTTCACGTTCCATTGGGCTTCAATGGAACTATACTTACTTGCTTGCATGGCGTTTCAGGGAATGATTCAAAAGGAAAGGAGTCAAACGAGATTCATATCTGCACAAGACTATGCTCTGTGCATTTCTTTTTTTTTTTTTTTTTTTTTTTTTTTTCCCTTTTTTTTTCGAAGAGGGCTTTTTTCATGCTTTTGCCTCTTCGATTACACCACACACACACAAACACACTCAGAAAAAAAAAGACCTGTTCTATGGCTCATTTGGTTTCTTAACAGTCATGCTGTTTTCCCTCTACGAAGCCTTATTTTCTTTCTCGTCTATAGGTTTTGCGTTGACTTTGTTTATTCTGGATGCCCCTTGAAAGGCTCTGGAGCTGAAATGCATCCACAGCGCGCGAGGGGGACTCATGCCACGAACAATGGCAGAAACAGGCCAGCAGGGTGAAAAAGAAAAGTTTTTTCCTAAAAGAAGAAGAACAAAATGAAGGACTGCAAGCGGATTAATATCTCGAGAGCGCACATGGTCAGCGGATATTTTAGTGTCTCTTTTCTTTTCAAAAGGTCAAACAGGGAGCATTCAATTTTCCCATGTCCTGCCCCGTCTTGCTATCGAGGCGGGAGGAGATGAGGAAGATGGACGTTGGCTGAGAAGGAAAGCAAAGGCAGGACTAGTCCAAGATCAGTTTTGCTTTTCTAAACTTGCAAATAGGCTTCTGACACTCAATACATGAAAGCCTTGTCCCAAAACCGAGCCAGCGCATGACGTATCCATCGTAAGGAGATGTGATCGAGTATATTGTGGTCGTATTATTACCCAGACTCTATTGTATTAGAATTAAGTAGTTTTGCGAGGCCTTGGGAATCTGTACCAAAGGGCTAAGCGGTATCTGGCCGTCTATCTCGCAAGATTTGCTCTCAAAGATGATCGCTAGCAGAGAGCATTGAAAAGAAGAAGAAGAAGAAGAAAAAGAAAAGAAAAGCAAACAAGTTCAGCAAACCCCCATATCCGCGATAGCCCTTCTCGTCAAATCGTCCTGCACCCACCCGACAACCCTCTGCGCCACATCCCCCACAAGCCGATCATAATGCGGACCGTCCGGCAAAAACAAACTGCAGTGCGCCTCAACCTCATCGACGCCGTCCATAAACACGCTGACCCACGCGGCGTCGGGTTCTCCGTTGCGTTTCCTCGGCAGGGCGCAGAATTTGCGGGGCTTCTTCTTCGCGTCTTTACTACCCGCGCCGTCGTCGTTCTCGTCATCCTCGGCGTCTGCGGATGTACGGGCTTGATTGGAGGCGAGCTTGGCCTGTCGGCGGTGGTGTTTCTCGATGAGCTTGTTGCGCTGCCTGATAGCTTTTTCGCGGGCTTTGACGGCGCGTTCGTATTCCTTTTGGAGGGCCTTGGCTTCTTTTTCGGCTTGTTTGCGGGATGCTTTGTCGGGGAATGAGGATGGCGAGGGGGGTTGCGGGGGAGGTGTCGGCGGTGGGGGGATATCGGGGAGACCTTCGATTTCCGGTTCCATCGGGGCTTGGGGCTCTCGAAGTGCGTCGTCGTCCTCGTCTTCGGGAATGGGGATGGGCGGGAGTAATTGAGGTTCGGCGACCTTATCATCCTCGTGAACCTCGACGGATATTCGCGGAGTGGATAGCCTTGTTTCGGCCGCTTCATTATTCTCTACACTCGGCTCCTTTACCTTCTTCTCTTTCCCCTCAACCTTGTCAGGCTTTATCCTCCCCGTAGAGCTGGTGTAGTAGTTAGTAAACCTAACCCTCACAGGCCGGAGCCTGAAATTAGGCTCATGAGTCACAATGTCACTCGTGAGCGCTTTGATATCGTCGACGTTTTCCAGCGCACGTAGTTGGTTATACCGGTCATGAAGGCCCGGGTAGTCGGCTAGACATGAACCGTACTCCATGTGGGAAAGGACGTGCTTCCACGCAGCGTTGAAGACGCCTTCGGAGAGGTGTTTGCGGGTGAAGTGGGCGATGCCTTTGAAGAAGGATCGGTCTCTTCGGATGGTGTCGTTGAACCAAGGGGGGTTGAAGTGTGGATCCTGAGGCAAAGAGGGCTCTGAGGGGTAAGGGGGTAGGGGACCTCGGGTGGCTTCTGTTGACGGGCGGATCGAGTCGGAGGAGGTCCGGCTTGTGGGCTGGGTGTTAGTTTCGGTTATGGTATCGGTGAATTGAGACGTTGAGGTGGTGGTGGACAGGGAGATGTTGCTGAGCTCCTGGGAGAGATCGGGAGCAGATCTAGACTGCCCTCTACTGGGCTCTGGTGCATTCAGACTCGTATTCTCTGGTGAGCCGCGGAAGAGACTGGCTATGCCGGTAGGGATGATACCCGGGTGCAAGCCCAGAAAGGGAGTATCCAAAGCAAGCACACCGAGAATGCGGTGCTTGAACGGATGGGTGCCAAAAGGATTCGGGTTCGGCTGCACAATCATGTTAGTATTTTGAAGCAACTTTGCCCATCCGCCTGTCTCCCAATTTTTTTTTTTTTTTGTTCAATCATACCATCAATACCGTCTCTGCAGCCAAGATACCTCCCATCGAATGACCGACAAGGACAACATCAGTCGTCTCGTCTTCGTGAGGCTCCAGCCAAGTGCTGAAACTCTCAGCTCCAACCTGGACGGCGTGGTAGGTCTTATACCTAGGATAGATCTTGGAGTGAACAACGTGCGACTCGTGCAAGGCGTCCCTTAGGTAGGCATGGGTGTGTGCCGGAAATGACTTGAAGGAGTGATCATTCCCGTAGAAGCCGTGGACATATATCATGAGTAACCTGCGCTTCCCTTGCCTCCCCGCATTGGCCTCAAACTCCGAGGGAACGAGAGACTGCGTAGAGCTGAGGCGGGGATCTCGCCAGCGGCTTATGGGATCAGGAGAGCCCGGTCGACTATTGTCGAAGGGCGATAATAAGTCGACGCCCTGATTGTTCATGGGGAGTTCGGCGGGCCTGTGGCTTTCAGGCATCTTGGAGGGTGAGGTGAGGTTTGGGAGGGACGTTTAAGATCGCATCTCTAAGCGGGGAAGTATGGAGGACGCTACTGGCCGTCGCTAATTATCACCACTGCCGTTGTTGATGGTGCGGACGAATGCCGGCAGACAACTTGAACTCTAGAAGACGGGGAGATGAGAGTGAAGCATCATTACCGCGGGACCTGGAGCTCCCGCGGATATTTATAATACAATGGGTCGATTGCAAATGTTCATGTTCATATCAAATGAAAAAAAAGTCTACAGTAGGTTGGCGCAGACTCCGCCAGGCGGGCAGTGCAAGTGCAATGGTCCACCAAAAAGGCCCTGAAACCAGAGCAATACGAAGTAAAGAGCCAGCAATCGTTTCTCTTTTTCTTTTCGTCCCACTAGCATGCCGAGCGATACCATGACGCGTCAACAGCGCCAACAAACGTTCCACCATGCCGGCGTCAAATCATAGCCAACCTTGGCGCTGTGTTAATGCTTTCTCTTTCGACAAGTGAATCAGTGATTTCCACCCGCATCTTCAAGCCTCATGCTTCGTTTTCCGGGTTCAGGCTCGATTAGTACTCATGACACTCGGAGCGTCGTAGTCGCAAACCCTCGCCATGAACAAATACGGCTGCTTCAGAGCGGCGACTTTGAAAAAGTATACTCGCTCACTGCAGACAACATTAAAGATCCTACTTTGGCTTCTAGATCGACGAGGAGAAGAAGGGGCGGAACAATGGAAAGGGGCTAATCGACACCAATTTATGGGATTGGGATGCTTTTCAGTCTCTGAGACTTGTTTGAATCTTTGAGTAGGGAGTGAATTGCCCAAAAACCAGAGGCCACAGCAATCAAACGAGACATGATTTTAAAAAAATTTAAAATAATTAAAAAAAAAGGTTCGTTCGTACGCTATGCGTTTCGAACCAGATAGTCCCATTGGAGATCCCAGAAGTTCAAGCGATGACGACTACAGACCTCCGCAGGTTCCTTTCTTGGAGATCCTGACCCCAAATTTGGTATACAAGCCTTATCCTGGGTTCGAATTTTGAGCTGGGAACACAGGAAGGCGCGACTCCAGTGATGGCACTGACGAGGCTCTTGCCTTGTTCCTTCTCGACTCTTTCAGGTAGGTAATGCCGACTGAATCGTGAATCGATCTTGTGTGACTTTGGCCAAATGCTCACATCTCTTTTAGGGGTCTCATTGGCCATCGTGAAGTAGAACCGATTAATCTTGAGTATGGAATCGGTATCCTTTGGCTCCCTTAAACGCGGGATATTCGTGACCGTAACCGTCGACTCTCTCTCTATTCCAGACTCTCTTTGAGCTCTGTCTATTTATTCATCCTCGTCACTACTATCAATAATAAATCCACCTTTAACCCGTGCTCTCGGTCTCGCCGACGGCATCGGCTCATCATCATCATCGTCATCATCCTCAGCAGCCGCATTCATCCCTACATCCCCGTCTTCATCTGGCTTATCGTCGCCGGCCGGCTCTCTACTCGCAGCCCAGACCGGAAGCTCCTCATCCTCAGGAGGCCCAGCGTCGGACAGTTCTTCGTCGGACACTCTCCTACGTTTACCCCGGCCACCCTCTCGTCTGGAACTCGACTCAAGGGGCGTCTCTCGAGTATCAGAATCAGAGCCGTCCGAAGAAGCTTTTTCCTCATCCGTTCCGGCATCACTCGATGCCGTCTTTGACCTCGATCGCTGCGATATATCCATCGCATCCTCGCTGTCATCATCCATAATGGTCTTCTTCCTCTTCTTCCCGTTCTTCTTATTCGCCGGCACGATGCCCGGAATCGCCTGCCCCGCCGCCTCCGCCACCGCCTGATTCTTCTGCCGCAGCTCTTCCTCCCGCGCGAAAAACTCCCTGTTCGCCTCGCTGTCGAGGTCGCTGTCATACACGTACATCTCGCTCTTGATCTTCGACCGCCGCTCGCGCTCCTTCTCCTTCCTCTTCCGCGCTCGTTCGTCGAGCTCGGCCTCGTCGGGCGATTGGCTCCTTCTCCTCCTGTGCCGCCTCGACTTCTTTGGCCGCTGTTCGCCGTCAATGGCCCGACGCGCTGTTGGGCCTCCGGCCGGGAAGAGCTCTTCGTTCTCGTCGTCCTCGTCAGACGAGACGTAGGCGCGCGTACGGTTCGTCTTCCGACGCAGCTGCTTCTCTGCCGCCTCGCCGTTTTCAAACGTGGGTGGGTTGAACTCGGCCGCATTGATGAGATCGACGTACTCCTTGAGCTGGTCCGCAGTGACGTCTGACGGAATGGTCCAGATGGACTCGAGGGTCTCCTCGAGGCCTGGGCTTAGTCGCCGGATTCCAACGGTGTTCATCAGAAGGCGGAGATAGGGGTCCTTCAACATAGCCATACGACGGTCTTCGTTATCCGCGCTGACAGCTGCGAGGGCATTAGGATTAGCATAGAGCGGCTCGTACAGACGGGAGACCTATACTCGTCGTTGTAACTTACTGTAAGAAGGAGCCTCCTTGGCTTCCTTCGGTGGCTCAACGGGGGGTCCAGCCTCCCCGTTATTCTCTCCCGCGTCCGTCTCAACTGAAGGAAGAGCCGCTTGAGCCTCCGCAAATTCTCTCCTCTCCTGCTCCGCGGCCCTGAGGACACGCTTCACCCAGGAGATGTGCTCGATTTCGTTTCTGTCAAGCAGGGCACCAACCACAATGCCAATCTGCTTGTCCAGCTCCTCCGTCTGCCGAAACTCCAACTCCGCCGCCGGTCGGGGGTTCGCCTTCTTTTTCTCCCTCCTCGCACCGGTCTCGATGTAATGGGCAATTTCGTTGGTTTTGCTGAAAAGCATTTCCACAGCAAGAGCAGGTCGTTCCTGGAATTTCTTGACCAGCTTGCGAAACACCTGCTTGATGAGCTCTTCCCAGTCCTTATACAGGCTCGAGCCCCTATCAAGGGGTTCGGGGCCCTTAATCATATTATAAAGAAGATGAATGATGTCGACGCGGAACAACATCACCGCCTTATCCTGCTTAAAAGCTAGCCTGTAAAAGTACCGATGAACTCGCTTGAGCTGGTCGTCGTTAAGCTCCTTGTAGTGCTTGAGGAAAATCACAAACGTGTCCACCACATTCTGAGGGATAAACCGCTGCGTGAAAGCCTGGAAGCTGAACTTTCGTTCAGAGACCGTCTTCTGCGCCTCTTGCTCGTCTTCGTCGGAGCCGCCGAGGTCGTCAGCGTCGTCGTTCTCGGTACCGGCCTTAGCGGCATCCCGCTTCTTCTTGCGCGCCTTCTTCCTTGACCGGACTTGCATATCAACGTTCCTTTTGGAATAAGCCTCGAGGAGACGCACGAAATGGTGCACTAACTCGGTCGAGGCGTCTAGGAATTCGAACCCTTGATGGTTGTAATTCCGGACTACGCTAGTCACGAGTTCGTGGACGGTATCTTCATAGAAGAGACGGCTCAAGATATTCTCGGCAATCTCTTCGTCCGCCTCATTGCCCGTAGCCGTCATGTCCTGAACGGTCAGCAGGATCTGCGTGAAACATCGCATGACTGCAATTAAGTCCCCCCAGCTCCGATTGTCTAACGCAGACCTCATTGATCTCTGCAAGGCGATAAACATCTCCTGGTTCAGAACGCCAGCAACGAGGCTGAAGGGGCTAACTTCATTCTCCTCTTCAGCATTTGGTCTAGGCTTGGGTTTATTATTCGCCTTTTGCCTCGCCCGCTCGGCCCGGAGGAACCAAGCTACAAGGTAGAAGAACTGTTTCGAATGGTAGTGGAGAACGTGCTGCGCATCTCGGTCGATCGAGCGACGGATATGCTGGAAAAGGGGGTTGAAGCCGGAATCTAAGAACTCGGACACGAACGCCCTTAGTTGCTCGCTTGCCCTCGTGTTAAGCTTGGGAGCTGGGCCGAGATCCGAGTTGTCCGCCTCGTTCTTCCGACGATATTTGGGTGGTCTGAAGGATTTGGTTTCATCGAGCTTGCGCTGGCGAGTGGCGGCGTCGATGAGTGCCGCCTGGCTAGAAATGGTAGACATCTTGCCATCGTCTCTCTTGACCCAGATTGTGGTTCCAAATCGGTTGTGGCGAGTTGGCGCATGCTTCTTGAAAGAATTGTGCAGCGCCTCCTCCTTCTTCATCATGGCGACTAGGTCCGCCGCTTTTGCCTTGTCCTGCTGTTTCTCGCTCATAAAGAGCCTCTCAGCATCTACCCTCTTGATCAGGTGGAACAAGATCTCCATTATAATGACATCCTCTGTCCTAAAGTCCTCGCCCATGTTCGATGCAATCGTCAAGAGCAGAAGAAAGATGTCCTGGTACGAGAAGGCATCGATAAGGGCGGAACGAGATATTTGTGTCTCGTCACCGTCGTACTTGACACCCGGGGGTGGCGCGATCATGGCGATATTCCGGAAGAAGTAGAGGACAAGCTTGATGACGCCCTGGTCCCTAGGGGACCTGTCTCCGATCGGAAGTGCCATGGACGGCAAGGCCATCCTCACTGCTGTATGTAGGACCCGGGCGGCATCGTAGTTGATGATGGCTCGCTTGTACCTCAACTGCGCTAGCTCGAGAACAGGAATATGCCGGTAATTGTTGACAGTCAACCTCTCGGGATCCTTGTCGAATGGCCATGTCAGAGGCACAATAACCTCCAGACAGGCGAGGGCAAGCCTGGCTCTGAACTTGCTCTCCGACTCGCTCTCGGTCCACAACGCTAAAATGTGCAGGAGATCTCCATCGACAATGCTCGAGTCGGCAATGCAGCGCGCCACATCCATTCGGCTCATTTTTTCGTCATAGTAGCGAATCCATTTCTTGAGATCCCGGAGGACGTCGAGGGCATCGTCGCCCAGAACGTAGCGGCCGTCATCGTCGGCACTCGTACCGCCAAGCTTTCGTGAGGGGTGTCGCAACGGTTAGTTCAAAAGATTCCAATGGTTCGGGCTCAGTACAGGAAGGATAGGAAACGTACAGCGGAGACAAGGCTGTTGATGTGGGCTCGAACTTCGGGATGGACGATATCAGTCGTGCCGTCTTCCAGCTCCATTGTCGCTGCAGGGAAGACTAGAATGGGCTGTTATCAGGATATGACGGTCGCCACCAGAAGCATTGTGTTACGACTGGGCATGTGAGTGAGTGCTCTCACGATTTTCGTTGATATTGAGACCAGTGGTGGCTTTGTTTGAATTTGGTGATGGTTGCCATCCAACCCCTGCGACGCGTCCCTTCAGCGCGTCTTGGCGCGACTTAAAGTGGATTCTGGCAAAGGCACATGAATTCAATTGCTTGTTGCATACGAAGTAATTATTGGTATAACCGCCTTGTGGAGCTTCCGGACGGTGACAGCTGTATGGCAGTGGCATTATGCCGGGTTAGCCTCGGACGCCGAGGTTAGCCGGCTCTATGAGATCATTC